>NW_024063507.1:0-2400000 GCF_006381635.1 Hibiscus syriacus | reverse complement strand
AGTGGGAGATGAGAGATTAGCTAAGAGCAGTAATTCACCTGCCCTGGCCAGGCAAGGTGAAGAACAGGCACCTTCTGAATGCCTGTAGCTGATCAAAATACGTTTTCAGGACGTTAGACGCGGTATTGGCGCGTTTCCAATCTCCTGCTACTTCAACTCTGAGGATGAATATTGTGAAGGAGTTGAAGGGTTTAGGAGCTTCAGAGTTTCGAGGTGAAGTCGAAGAAGGTCCCGTTACTGCGGACCTTTGGCTCAATGACGTGAAGATTATGTTAGAATGACTCCACTGTTCTAATGTGGAGAAGCTTAACGGAGTAGTCTCCTTGCTTCGTGGGCAAGAGAGAATATGGTGGACAAATGTCACATTAAGGGTGGCAAGTGGTCGTGTGACATGGTCTCTATTTCTAGAAGAATTTCAGCACAAGTATATAGGGGACCAGTTCATCAACCAAATGAAGCAAGAATTTCTGAACTTAAAGCAAATGAACCGCACGGTGTATTAATATGAGTGTGAGTTCAACAAACTAAGTCGCTTTGCAGCGGAATTAGTGCCTACAGAGAATGATGCTTGCGAATGGTTTGTGGAGGGCTTGCGCCCGAGGTTGAAAGAGATATTGATTATGATGAACTTGTCTTCATTCCAAGAAGTAGTAAACCGTGCTAAAACTTTAGAGAGATCTCAGAATGAGCATTTTGGGGAGCAAAGATCTCGGCCGTCAAAAAGAACTAGAGCTTTATCGAGTTCTGCACCGCCCAAGAGAGGTAGAGATTCGGGCTTTTGATATCAGCAAGGTCAGAATCGATGGCATCCTCTGCTAGAGGATCAAATTAGATGAGATTTAGACAGACTCAATCTGTAGGGTTTGGTGAAGGGCGAGCACAGTAGAGTCAAGTTAGATAGTGTCTGATTTTTAGGAGAAATCATAGTGTCATTTGCAAAGTTAAAACAGGAGCTTGTTTCTGATGTGGGGAAACAGGGCATTTTATGAGAGATAGTCTTTTGAGGGCCGAAGAGCCTGCCCAATCGTAAAAATCTGCTTCAATGTCTCAGAGGGGACGAGGTAGAGGTAGAGGAAGAAATTAGATGGAATATGTTACTCAACAGGAGGTTCGATGCACTGCTCGAGTGTATGACCTTAAAATTAATGAAGACTGGGATGATCCAAAAATTATAACAAGTACCTTCTTACTATTAGATAGATGTGTTATGGAATTGATTGATCCGGGATCTACCTATTTATACATTAATAGTAAGATAGTGAAAGAATTGAACATTCCATTAGAAGACACCAGTAATGAAGTTATATTTACGAATCCGTTAGGGCACAGTGCTCGAGTTAATAGAAGGTATCGAGGGTGTCCCATACGGATTCAGGGAATTGAATTCCCTGCTAATTTGATGGAATTACCTTTTGATGAATTTGAAGTAATCTTGGGAATGGATTGGTTATACTGTTATCATGCAAATGTTGATTGTAGATTAAAGAGGGTAACGTTTATCAACTCAGATAGATTAAAAGTGGTAGTATTCAGTGCAGGATGGAATCCATTGGCAAATGTTATTTATGTGATGTCAACAAAGAAACTATTATTGCAGGGATGTCAGGGGTTTATTACGAATATGATGGATGTGAGAACTAAAGAGAAGGGGATTGAGGAAATTCTCATAGTTTGAGAATTTCCTGATGTATTTCCTACAGAGTTACCGGATTTGCCTCCAGATAGAGAGGTAGAATTCCAGATCAAAATAATGTCGGGAACTGTGCCTATTTCCATGGCACCATATAGAATGACTCCAAAGGAGTTGTAAGAGTTAAAGATATAAGTACAAGAGTTGTTAGATAAGGGATTTATAAGACCGAGTGTCTCTCCATGGAGAGCTCCAGTTTTGTTCGTAAAAAAGAAGGACGAATCAATGTGTCTCTGTATCGACTACATACAACTCAATAAAGTAACCATTAAGAATAAGTATCCTCTCCCTAGAATTGATGATTTATTTGATCAGTTGAAGGGAGCTTCGGTCTTCTCTAAGATTGACTTGCGATCGGGATATCATCAATTGAAAGTTCAAGAGAAAGATATTCCAAAAACCGTATTTAGAATGAGGTATGGCCACTATGAGTTCATTGTGATGTCCTTCGGAGTTACAAATGCACCAGCTTCTTTTATGGACTTAATGAATCAAAATTTTCAATCTTATTTAGACCAATTTATAGTGGTGTTTATCGATGACATATTGGTGTATTCAAAGACAAATGAAGAGCATAGTGTACATTTGAAAATAGTCTTGCAAACTCTTTGAGACAAGAAGTTATATGCAAGCTATCCAAATGTGAGTTCTGCTTTAACGAACTTATATTTCTCAGACATGTAATTTCTGTGGAAGAAATTCGAGTGGATCCTCAGAAAGTAAAAGCTATCCTTGAATGGGAGGTTCCCAAGAATGTATATGAAGTTCGAAGTTTTCTAGGACTTGCCGGTTATTATCAAAGTTTCGTTAAGAACTTTTCGATGATCGCTTTACCATTGACCAAATTGATGAGAAAAGGTGTGACATTTCTGTGGACCCCTGAATATCAAAGAAGTTTTGATATGCTGAAAAAGATTTTGACAGAAGCTCCAGTATTAGTTCAACTGGAGTCTGGTAAAAACTACATGGTCTATAGTGACACATCCCATAATGGCTTGGGATGTGTACTAATGCAAGAGGGTAAAGTGGTAGCGTATGCATCGAGGCAATTAAAACCACACGAGAAGAATTATCATACACATGATCTGGAGATGGCTGCAGTAGTGTTCGCTTTGAAAATCTGGCGTCACTACTTGTATGGTGAACGATGTTATTTGTATACATATCATAAGAGTTTGAAGTACCTGATGACTCAAAGGGAGTTGAATTTAAGGCAAATGAGGTGGATAGAGTTTCTGAAAGATTATGACGTTGTGATAGATTTCCATCTTGGAAAAACAAATGAGGTAGCGGATGCTCTAAGCCGAAAGACGTTTGAAGCCTTACGAGCCCTGGATGCTAGGTTTTCATTGAATAATGATGGTGCTTTATGTGCGGAATTAACCCTTCGACCATCATGGATAAATAGAATCAAAGAATCGAAAGTTAGAGATGAAGAGTGTTTGAAGAAATTATAACAAGTGAAAGATGGAGAACTTACTGATTATGAGAATTTGTACTATCGAGGGAGACTAGTAATTCCATATGATAAGAAGCTAAAAAATGAATTGTTAATAGAAGCAGATTGTAGCCCATTGACTATGCATCCAGGAGGAAATAAAATGTATATGGATCTCAAGAGGCGATATTGGTGGCTTGGAATGAAGAGATATATTACAGAATTCGTATCCAAGTGTTTGACTTGTCAATAAGTCAAAACTAAACATCAAGTTCCGTCCGGATTATTGCAACCCATGTCGATTCCTCAGTGGAAATGGGAGAATGTAACGATGGACTTTGTGACGGGGTTACCTCTGACTCCGAAAAAAAGAGATTCAATCCAGGTTATTGTAGATAGATGTCAGCCTCCATGGACAAGTATGTCGAATTGTATATTAGGGAGATTATACGGTGGCATGGTGTACATGTTTCCATTGTTACTGATCGAGACCCTCGATTTACTTCGAGATTTTGGAAGTCGTTGCAAGGAGCGTTAGGGACTCGAATGAACTTTAGTACAACGTTTCATCCTCAGAACGATGGACAATGTGAACGAACTATTCAAATTTTAGAAGACATGTTGAGAGCTTGTGTAATTGAATTCAAGGGATCGGGGAAAGATATTTGCCACTTACTAAATTTGCTTACAACATTAGCTATCAATCGAGTATCAAAATGGCTCCCTATAAACCTCTATACGGGAGGAAGTGTCGTACGCCTTTGAACTGGTATGAGCTTAAGGATCGAGAAGTTCTTGGTCCTGAATTAATTCAGGATGTGGAAGAAAAAGTTCTTGTAATCCAGAATAATCTCAAAGCTACCGTAAATAGACAGAAATCATATGCAGAACTGAAAAGGAAAGAAATTGAATTTCAAGTTAGTGATAAAGTATTTTTAAAAGCATCTCCATGGAAGAAGGTGCTCAGGTTTGGTCGGAAAGGAAAGTTAAGTCCTCGGTTTATTGGACCATATGAAATTGTAAAAAGAGTGGGACTAGTAGCATACCAATTGGCTTTGCCACCGAAAATGGAAAAGATTCACAATGTATTTCATGTCTCAATGCTTCGGAAGTATCGATTGTATCCCTCCCATATCTTAACATAAGAAGAGATTGAGGTGCAACCGAATTTGACTTATGAGGAAGAATCGGTTACAATTTTAGCTCATGAGATTAAGTAATAGAGGAACAAGACTATTCCATTGGTTAAAGTATTATGGAGGAATCACAAGGTAGAGGATATGAGGAATCAGTACCCCCATGTCTTTGCTTATTAAAATTCGAGGATGGATTTTGTTAAGGGGGGAGATTTGTAACATCCTCAATACTGGGTTAGTAACTAAATTGAAAAGTTTCAGAATTTGGTGATTAAAGTAGAATAATTGAAAAGTTCAATGACTTATTTGAGCTATATTGTGTAGGATCAATTTATAAAGAATGAAGATTATAAGGAAAAAATTGTTTTTATACCAAGATAATTATTTGGGTTAGTATTATATTAACCCACGTGGAAGTATAGGAAACCAAAACAAGTTTCCAGAGTTCTCATCTTCTTCATCTTCTTCATATGTGAGACCCAAGCTAAAGGTAAGATCTCTCGTTAGTGAATTTCTTGATGAATTTATGGTTGATTTATGACCATTAGATAATAGTTAAGCTTAAGGGAAGTTTAATTTGTTTTAAAACCGCAAGATGAGAGGTATATGAAGAATTAAAGAAAGGAAGTAGAAAAGTGAAATCTTGGAATAAAGTTCATAATAAGAATTGGAAGTGGGATTTGACTTGTCATCAAGCTAATTAAGAAGTATGAAGTGTTAGAATTAAATTTAGAACATGTTGTAAAATTGGTGTGATTCTTGAATTATATATGAATGATAAGATTTTGAGGTTAAAGAAGTTATTATTGAGTAGGAATGAGTTTTAGCATGAGTAGATGAACTAAGAATATGTAAATGAAGGAAATAGGAAGTGATGAGTTGGGAATGAAGAATTATCGTGTATAAAAATGTGATTTCTGGGCTAGGGGTATCAGTACTCATTCAAAAGGTACCAATACCCTCTTAAACGAAAAGAATCACAAAATGTTATGAGGTCACTGATACCCCAGTTAGGTATTGATACCCTCTTGAACGAAAAACTAACAGAATGCGGTAAGGGTACCGATACCTCAAGGGGTGTATCGATACCCCCTAAAGGAAAATTAGAATATTGATTCCTTAAATTTGTTTAAGTTATTAGAATCAAATTTCAAGGTTTAGGCATCTGATAATCATCTTGAAATTTTTATTTATGTAGATATAGAGACTAAACAAGTTCCGGAACAATCGAATTATTAGGATCAATTCAAAGAAATAAGGCTAAGGTGAGGGCATAATAGAGATGTAGTTCAAAGGAATTATGACTAGTGATAAGTTTATTCCTATGATTAAAATTATAGCATAGTCATTATGAACATGCATACATTATAGTTTTTATTAAACATGTATAAGTCATATATATTGACATATGATTCGATACATGTTATATGATTCATGTGAATGTACTCAAATACTTATGTTACATGATATGAGATTAATGGTTATATGCACATGGGAAATGTGATAGAAGAAATTATATATGTGATTACAAGGGAAATGATACAAGTATATGGTTATATGAAACATAATATTAATGCCCATGTTATGTAATGTGAGAGCTATATGTATAGTTGGCATGACAAGAGTTGAGGGTTTCATAGGTCCTTCGAGACAACTCATACGTCATTCGGGACATATTCACAGGTCCTTCGGGACAAATCTCATATGCCACTCAATGGAAGTTACACGAGCTGTGGTGACAGTAAATGTGCACAACCTCTATGCACTCGAATACCTTAAGTTCTTAGTATATACATGGGCCTATAAATAATATGAAAAATGTGTGTATTGCATTATAAGTTATCGTATTAATATTGTTCATAGCGAAACATATGAGTGAAATGGAATTCTAAATGATAGTGATGATTTTATATGAATAACATGTCACGTGTTCATATACATAGAAAATGCATTATTATAAATTTATGCCTCACTAAGTCTATGACTTAGCGTGTAAGTGATTTACATGTAGGTAAAGAAAAGCAAAAAGACCGGTCTTAGGAGCAGTAGAGCAGTATATCATCATTTGAAGATTAGATCAGAAGCACCTTATATAGTATGTCTGCTTATGTAATATATATATGTTGGCATGTAAAGAGAGTCATATAGTATGTATGCTCTGATTGAGATGTAATGTTTTGAATTTTTATATTAATAAAAGTTTTAAATTTACTATGGTTTTTATAAATGTACAAGCTTTGAAAAGTCAATGTGACACCTTGGATTCATATTCGGGTCGGATACGGGTTGGGGGTGTTACAGTTCCAGGGCTACATTTGACACCCAGTAAAAAGGTCTTAATATGGGTAATTCTGGACAGATTGACCAAAACGGCTCATTTTATTCCAGTTTGAGTAGATTACATGATAGATAAATATGCAACGTTGTATATAAAAGACATAGTTTGGCTGCATGAAGTACTTGTATCGATAGTATTCGACTGAGACCCAAGGTTTAGTTCAAGATTCTAGAAGTCCTTGCACGAGGCATTGGGTACTCGGTTGAATTTTAGCATAACTTTTCATCTACAGACAGATGGACAATCAAAGCGAACTATTTAGGTATTGGAGGATATGCTAAGGGCATGCGTAATAGATTTCAAAGGATCATGGGAAATATATTTTCCTTGAGCATAATTTGCTTATAATAATAGTTACCAATCGAGTATTAAGATAGCTCCGTATGAAGCCTTGTATGGGAGGAAGTGATGAACACCATTAAATTGGTTGGAGCTAAAAGATCGAGATCTAGTTGGCCCTGATTTAATAAAAGAAATGGAAGATAAAGTGAAAGTTATCCAGGATAATCTTAAGATAGTTTCCGATCGACAAAAGTCTTATGTTGATGTAAAGAGAAAAGAAATTGAGTATCAAGTGGGAGATAAGATATTTCTGAAAGCATATCCTTGGAAGAAAGTATTATGGTTTGGACGCAAAGGAAAGTTGAGTCCAAGATTTATTGAACCTTATGAGATTTTAAAAAGGGTCAGACCAGTAGCTTATCATTTAGCTTTGCCCCCTGCCATGGACAAGATCCATAATATTTTTCAAGTGTCGATGCTCAAGAAGTACCGATCAGATCCATTGCATATTATCACACCAGAAGAAATCGAGATCCGAACACAATTGACTTACGAGGAAGAACCAGTGCAGATCTTGGCACGAGAAAGCAAAGAACTATGTAACAAGAAGATTCATCTAGTTAAAGTACTTTGGTAAAATCATAAAGTCGAGGAAGCTACTTGGGAAAGAGAGGAGGACATGAGGAAGTAGTTTCTGCACCTCTTCGCATCAGGCACATTTTAAAATTTGAGGACAAATTTTTCTTAAGGGGGAGAATTGTAATACCCTAAAGATAGGGTTGGTGACCATAATTAAATGATCAAAATATGGTGAGTTAATTTGAATAAATTGAAAAGTATAAGGATTTATTTAAGAAACTGTGTTTAAGACCTATTAGTAAGAATAGAAGAAATAGAGGGGCATTATGGTCTTTTAGAAATAAATGAATTTAATATTCATTTTATTAAGGGTTAAAGGACAGAAAAGTGGATAAGTCTGGGAAAAATAGTTCTCTACTCTCATTCTTCTTCCCGCCGTCCCGTGCCCTCCATAGCTAAGGTAAGGATTCTTCAATGTTGTTTTTTTCTTTTCGTTTTTGGGTTGGTTTTGAAACCTTAAGTGATATAGATGCTTAAGGAAAGTTCAAGGAGGATTAAAACTAAGAGATGAAGGTTTTATTTGAGATTTAATAAAATGAGTTTTTAAATGATTTGATGAAATATGGTCAGTTATGGAAGTTTAAAGGCATTTTTTACTTGTCAAAAAGTGAGTAAGAGATTTAGAGCCTTAGAAGTTTTAAAAAAAGTTGGAAAAATTGGTGTGATTCTTAATTTTGAGCGTTCTTTAGAGATTATAGATGTTATAAGAAGATTTATGGATGTAAGTTAGTTGGATTCAGTAATGATGAGTTTAATGGTATGGTTTGGGATAAAAGTAAGAGATTTAGGTAAAAATATGGTAAAAATCAAAATGAAATATGTAAAATATGGGTAAACGTATCGGTACTAGAAGAACAATACCGATACTATATGGTTAAATTTGAGTAAAGATGATGAACAATATCGATACTTATGCAAGTAGTATCTGTACTGAAGTGGAGTATCGATACCAAGATGAAGGTATAGATACTATTATTGAGAAATGGATTCTAGAATGCAAAAATGGTATCGGTACTGAAGGGAGTATCGATACCATAGTATAGAAGTATCGATACCATAGAATGGGTATCGATACTAATCAGTATGGAATTTTAAGTTAGGATGAACTTTAATAGAATTTGAGAATAATAGTACTTTTGAGTATTATTATTTTGTATAAAGGTTAGAAAGTATACTAACATTGTATTGTATGTGTGATTATGGATTTGTGTAGATCGTAATCAAGCTCCTGAGTCAAGCAAACAGAAAGGGAAGGATAAAGTTGTCGAATAGTCATACATCAGTAAGGCATAATAATGAGGCTTACTAGGTAAGTGCATTTATTATGTACTTATATGTTATGATAGTCATAGATGCATTTTGTTTAATGTATATGTGTGCAACCCCAAGAAATTCAAAATGAGTTTGTGAATTTCCGTATTGGCACTATGTGTGCAACCCCACGTAATTCATAATGAGTTTGTGAATTACCGTATCGACACTAGGTGTGCAAAACCACGAAATTTATAATGATTTGTTATATCCGATTCATATTTTGATAGTCTTGATATACTTATGCTTTAAAAATTCACCTCATTGTTATTATGCCTCACTAAGTGATTACTTAGCGTGTTTTGATTTCACGCGTAGGTATTAGTACGAGCGGAGTAAGGAATGCATTTGACATCGCCAATCAAGGGTCGTCTCATCAGTAACAGTATGATAACTATGTCTACTTTTGATGTTGTTAGCTGGCACATAATAGACTTATGGTAATGTTCTGAAAAGTATTTGACTTATGATGACGTAAAATTAAATATGTTCGAGCTTTAAGATTTTTTTACATAATATAAGTTATGGAATGTTTTATTATTATTAAATTAAAATGGTTTATGATTATAAACAAAATTTTTACTAGTTTTTCAAACGAAGAAAGTTTTAAAAGTTATGTGACATCTGTGACTTGTATACGGAAACGTATACGGCAATTGGGTGTTACACTACACTTTTATTTTCACGATAATTCTAATAACTTATGACTTTATAACATAATTGGACACTTAATTTATGTCATATGTTATGATAACAATATACATTATAAATTTTGCTCATAAGTATGGATTTTAATCCAACAATCTCTCACTTGAGAAAAAAATATTTTCTGATAAATGTATAACCTTATGAGCTCAAAATTTGTTATCATGCAATAGATAATCAATAACAATCTCATCTATCAATTATATCCATACAAGATCAAAGCGGCCTTCGACGTATCAATCATGAATAGATTCATCTGTTGAATTAAGATAATTATATAACAATAAATTGTAAAATTGATTTTGGACTTAATCGATTTATCAAAAATAATTCAAAGTCTAAATTAACTTGAAAAATATGTTTTAAATATTTTCTAACTTAGTCGAACCTTTTTAAAAACATACTTGATCATTTTCGCGCTTTAAAGATTAAGTTTCCAATCATTTTTTGCTCAAACGATCGATCCCTTTTTGACCAAAGGATCGATCCCTTGTATTCCAATGTGTTTGTGATCGATCCCTTCCAAAAAGGATCGATCCCTAGATGAATAGGATCGATCCATTCCCTAAAAGATCGATCCCTTTCACCAAATGATCGATCTCTTGTGTATTAAATGTTGTTTTTGGCTGTAGGTAACTGCTATAATGATGCCCAACATCTCCAAACAGTTAGAATTTATGGATGTATAAATTGAAGGTCAAAGCCAAGGTCAACAATAATTATATTGAACCAACATACCAATATCAAAGTTTTTTGTGTGCTTAATTTGTCAAATTCTTTATTGTAAATACACTTGTGAGCTATATTTTTTTATTTTGCTCAAGTGTGTATTAGGTGAGTGCTTAAATTGTGCAAACATATTTGCCTTTGTGAGGTTTTTTTCTCCTAAATTTGTATTTACTCTTTTTTAGAGTGTGTATTCAAGGTTTTAGGGTATAAACCTTGAAGTGTTTGTAAGGTTACACCTTGTCCTTAAAGGTTTACAAATCTAGTGGATTTAAAAAATCTTTAGTGTGGATGCTAAGGTAATGGATGTAGGCTTGGTTTAGAAGTTGAAACACTCTAAATTGTTATGCAAAAAGTTATATTTTTCAATTACTTCCACCAAACTTTTAAAAAAGCCAATTCACCCCTCTTGGCATAATTCGGTTGTTCATAAGAGCTATTAATTGGTATTAGAGAGAGTCTCTATCGACGGTATAAAAACTTATAATATCCTTGGAGGGCTCTATTAACTTCTACAATCAATTGATATAGATGGCTTCAACCTTCGGGTCGTACTATATTGAAGATTCTCAACCGATCAACAAGCCACCATATTTCAATGGAGAAAATTATTCATGTTGGAAGAATAGGATGATGTTCTTCATTCAAGCAAATAATCTAGGAGCTTGGAAATAAATATTAGAGGGGCACTCTACTCCATCTAATGAAATGGAAGTTTGGAGTGAAGAAGAAAAGAAGAAGTTCCAACAAAATGCCAAGGCCATGTGCATTTATTTTGTGCATTAGGGCCGAATGAATATGGAAGAATTTCCTCTTGTTCAAATGCCAAGAAGATTTGGGACAAGCTCTAAGTCACTCATAAAGGAACCGATGAAGTAAGGGAAACAAATATCGATCTTCTCAATCTTAGCTATGAGAACTTCAAGATGAAACCAAATGAAGACATTAAAGCTATGATAGATAGATTTTCTGTAGTTATCAATGGCCTCAAGGGATATGGAGAGATCATTCCTAATGAAAAACTTATAAGGGAGATGATTTACTCTCTTCCAAATTCTTGCCAATCAAATAAGACGACGATAATCGAAGCAAAGAACCTAAAGTCTCTCAATCTTGATGAACTTATTGGTTCCTTGCTCACTCATGAGTTAATGGTGAAATAAGGGGAGTAAGAAGACGAAAAAAAGAGAAAAAGAAAAAGGATGTTGACATCATTCTTAAGTCTATAAATGAAGTTAAGAAAGATTCTACTAAAGATATGGATTAAAAAGATGAAGCGATGGCCAAGCTATTTAAGTAATTCAAGTGATTCATGTCATCTAAAGAAAAAAGAAGGAAACTTGAATCAAAGAATGAGAAGGATCCCATCATATGCTATAATTGCCAAAAATTGTGACATGTGAAGTATGATTATCCCCAATTAAAGAAAAAGGGATCAAATAAGCCAAAGAAGAAGGCTTTTGTTTATACTTGGAGTGATGAGAACATTACTGATGATAAAGATGATGAAGTAGCTATCATTTTCCTCATGGTCATCCAAGAAGATTCAAAGGTATCCTCTAACTCATCTATTCAAATTCATATACATTTGATGAGTTATAATATTCTCTGATAAATTAGTGTTATAATGTGAAGTCATGATTTCAAAACACAAAAAAAAATCATTCAAAATTGAAAATTGAAAATGAGTCACTTTCTAAGACTAATAGTGAACTTGAGAGCAAAGTCAATTATTTGCAAGAAAAATTAAATATTTTTGAGAAAAATAATTTAGACTTGCAAAATTTACTTTCCAAAGTTTATAAATAACATTATAGGATAATTGATTATCTTGAGAAATAAAATGCTAATTTTGACAAAATTATTAAAAATAAATTTGAAGGATGAAATTGCTTCAAATCAAATTTTGTAGAAAATAGATTTAAAAATAGAAATGCTCATTCCCCTAAATATTTTAAAGGAAAAATGGTTAATAATATATGGGTCCCTAAAGGACTCATTGTTACTACAGATAAAAATATGTTATCTTTACGAATACCTAAGGGGACTAAATTGCTTAAAACTAACATTAATGGACCTAAAATGATTTGGGTACCAAAAGTTGCATAATTGTCTATTGTAAGTGTGTTGGAGCAATTATGATCAATGAAATGAATTTGGAAGCTCTAAAAAACACTAAGGAATGACACTTGAAGAAAAGGAGACCTAAGAAATAAAACCGAATTCAAGTGGTAACAAGTTTTAATTTCATGCAATTTTGTTCTTTGTATGATTTAAAATGTTTATAGCATGATTGTGTGTCCCCACATAGTTAGTGCTTAACTGCAATTAGTTATGGGGAGTTATTATTGCATGAGTTACAATTTTATGGCCTTATATGCTTATGATGATGCTTTTGGCATCAAATTTGCAATACTTGATTATTGTGGTGAAATCATGTTCTTCATACTTTGAATTGATTATATATGTTAATTTTGAGAATATGATGTTTGAATGTAGCAAAAATTTAAAATATGCATGTTTATGATCTTTAAAGCCATTGTATGTTTGTGTGACTTGATTTGGGCTTTAGTTGTGCAAATTATGGACTAAATTTATCAATAATAAAAATTTGTATAATTTGAGGTTTCAAGTTGACATTCATGCACAATTAATATCCCCTAAGTTACTAAAATTATTTTTTATCAATAATATGACTTAGGTTGCATCAAATTCGAGTCTCGCGTAATTTATTTCGGTCATTGGAATAAAAATACAATTTTCTAGGAAAAAAGATCGATCTCTTTTGCAAAAGGATCGATCCCTTGCATTTTCCAAAAAGAAGAATCGAAGGATTGATCTCTTTTCCAAAAATATCGATCCCTTTTTGTGAATGATCGATCCCTTTAAGCCAAATATAAAAAGAAAGGTCCTTTTAAGTCTATTTAGGCGTATTTCAATGACTACTCATCCTATATTTTGAGTCAAAACCCCCGAAAACCTCCCAAACTAAAAATTTCACCAAAATTTTCAATCTAAATTATTTTCAAGTGGGTTTTGTGGGAAATCACTCCTTCAAACTTCCTTTCAACGAATCATAACAACAATTTGAAGGAATCATCACATTTGGGTAAGATTTTTTCAAAAACCATAACTTTTCAACTTTTAAATTTGAATTAATTAGGTTAAATTAGGTAGTTATAGAACTTTTATTCATCGTAAAAATTGTTGTTTTGTTACAGGTAATTTTACCCATTACCTAATTTTTCAAAACTCCCAAACCTTTATGTTACACCCACAAAATGTTCGATAAAAGTCCCCAACCAAAACCACCTTTAACACCATTCGACCATACATTTTTTCCAAACCCAAGATTTATTTTTAAATAGTCCTAAATTCATTTTTTGGCATTCTTAAACACTCTTTTTGGATCAAAAACTCTTTTTGGTTCAAAAACTCTTTTTCAACAATTTTTTAAAAAATGACGAAAAGAAAGACAATGACTTCAATGAGGAAAACCTCGAGCAATCCTACAATTGACTCTTGGATTGACCAAAGTTTCAAATCAACCAAGACTCGTGAATGTTTTGATTCATTTTTTACGTATCGACGTATCAAAGAAACCCAAAAAATTGATTTTGGAATTTTTAACAATTTTGGTTTTCCATATGAGAAAAATTTGAAAGATATGAAACTTCTTGATTTCCTCAAATTCAGTGGCCCTACTTACCCTTCCTTGGTTCAAACTTTTTACTCAAATGCTCGAGTGTCATCCACTTCTCGAGATGGCACCACTTATCATACCATCGTTTCTTACCTCATGGGTCATCCCATTACTATCATTGTCAACTTCATTACCCAAACTTTTAACATTCTTCTTACCAGTGATGAAAATGAAAAAGACCTATTTCCTCCCAGAATGTGTCTTATAAACAATCGAGCCACACTTTTATCCTTTAATGATCGATTACTTCATCTTATCGTTACCCATTGCTTTCTTTCTCATAGCATGAAATTCTCTATGGTTTGAGATAGCGACTATTGGTGGTTGTTTTGCATTCAACATAGTTGCAAGCTTCACCTTGCTAGTATGATCTTCAATTACATTGTGAGCGTGATCAAATTGATGGCTTTACCAAACCTTATCTATAGGATGTACCTTGTCACTTGTTTGAGCTTCTTAATGTTGACACTTCACACGAGACTGATACATTCCCTTCTAATGTGAAGATCATTGGTCCAGTCACGATGGTGAAGATCAGTAATATGGAGGAGCCTGATGGATCCATGCTTTGGTACCATACTAGCCATGGAGAGCACATGGATGATGCACATAATGACGAGGTTGGTAAGGAACCCAAGAGAGTGGCTCATGTAGACATGTTGAATTAAGATTTTGATATAACAATAAATTGAAAAATCGATTTTGGACTTAATCTAATTTATAAAAAATAATTCAAAATCTAAATTAACTTGAAAATTATGTTTTAAATGTTTTCTACCTTAGTCGAACCTTTTCAAAAACATACTCGACTGTTTTCTCACTTAAAGATATGTTTCCAATGATTTTTGGCTCAAGGGATCGATCCTTTAGCAAAAGGATCGATCCCTTTGACCAAATGATCGATCTCTTTCTTACAACGATCAAATTATTTGAAAAATTATCAATCCCTTTCACAAAATGATCAATCCTTTGTGCATTAAATGTTGTTTTTGGTTGTAGGTAATGGCTATAATGATCCCAAACGGCTCCAAATGGGTAGAATTTATGGAGAAGGTATAAATTGAAGGATAAAGCTTACCAAGGTCAACAAGAGTCATATTGAACAGACCTACAACATCATAGTTTTGTTTTATGCTTAATTTGTCAAATTATTTGTTGTAAGCACACTTGTAAGCTACATAGTTTATTTTGCTCAAGTGTTCATTTTGTGAGTACTTAAATTGTGCAAACTTATTTGCCTTTATGAGGATTTTCTTGAGTTTTCTAAATTTTTAATTACTCTTTGGGAAAGTGTGTATTTAAGGTTTTAGGGCATAAACCTTAAAGTGTTTGTAAGGATACACCTTATCCTTAAAGGTAAGCAAATATAGTGGATTTAAGAAATCGAACCACTATAATTTATAATTGGTTTAGAAGTCGAACCACTATAAATTGATGTACAAAAAGTTCTATTTTTTGATTATTTCTACCAAACTTTTTAAAAAACCAATTCACCCCCTCTTGTCATATTTCAGTTATTCATAAGAGCTAACAATTGGTATCAGAGCACGTCTCTATCGATGGTTTAACAATGTTAAAAAGGTTCTTGGAGAGCTCTATCAATTTATTCAATCAATAGATAAAGATGGCTTCAATCTCCGACTCATATTACATTGAAGATTCTCAACCGATCAACAAGTCACCTTTTTTTAATGGAGTAAATTATGCCTATTAGTAAAATAAGATGATGATATTCATTCAGGCAGGTGATCTAGATGCTTGGGAGTATATAATGAAACGTCACTCTACTACAACCAATGAGATTAAAGATTGGAGTGAAGAAGAGAATATGAAGTTCCAACAAAATGCCAAGGCAATGCACATTCTATTTTGTGCATTAGGCCCGGATGAATATAGAAGATTCTCCTCTTTTTCAAATGTCAATGAGATTTAGGACAAGCTCCAAGTCACTCATTAAGGAACCAATAAAGTAAGGGAAACAAAAATCAGTCTTCTCAACCATAGTTATGAAAATTTTAAGATGAATCTGGATTAAGATATCAAAGTTATGACGGATAGATTTTATGTAATTTTCAATGGTATCAAGGGATATGAGAAATTATCCCTAATAAAAAACTGTTGAGGAAGATGATTTATTCTCTTACAAAATCTTGGTAATCAAAGAAGACAACAATTACCGAAGTGAATAATCTAAAGTATCTCACTCTTGATGAGCTTATTGGTTCATTGCTCACTCATGAGTTGATGGTAAAAGAAGAGGAGTAGGAATAAGAAAAAAAGAAGAAGATAAAGGATGTTGACATCACTCTCAAGTCCACCAATGAAGATAAAGAAGATTCAAGTGAAGTGGTTGATGAAGAAGATGAATAGATGGCCAAACTCTTCAAAAGATTCACAAGGTTCATGTCTTCCAAAGAAAATGAAGTGAAGCATGAATCAAGTAAGAGAAAAGGTCCCCTTATGTACTATGAATGCCAAAGAATGGGACATGTCAAATATGATTATCCTCTTCTAAAGAATAAGATATCAAGCAAGAAGAATGAATCAAGCAAGAAGAAGGCTTTTGTTACTACTTAGAGTGACAAGGACATCACCGATGAGGAAGAAAATGAAGTAGCTAACCTTTGCCTTATGGCCATCCAAGAAGATTCAAAGGTATCTTCTATCTCAAATGAATTAAATTCATATTCTTTTGATGAGTTACAAGATGTTTATGACGAATTGATTTTGGATTTAAGACCATGAATTCCAAATACAAGAAAATAATTTCTAAATTTAAAATCGACAATGATTCTCTTTTGAAAATTAAATTGAATTTTGAAAACAAAAATAAAAAATTTGAAAAGAAATTTTTTATTTAAAAATTAAGCTTGATACTTAATAAAAGAGAAAGAAATTATTTCTCACAATTTATCAAAGTCAGTAATGGTAAAATGTTCACATTGTCATTATCATGGTCATAATTCCAATACGTGTCCAATAAAGAAAAGAAAATCTTATAAAAAAAGGCAAGTATGGGTTCCTAAGAGAACTAGAGGCATTAAAACTAACAATCAATGACCCAAAGCAATTTGGGTACCAAAATAAAGTAAGTGACTTTTATAGGTATGTTGGAGAAATATCAAGCTATTTAGAGGCTCTAAAACACATTAAAGAATGACACTTGAAAAAAGGATATAACTTTAATTCAAGTGGTAACAAGTTTTAATTTCATGCAATTTTGTGTTTTATATGACTTTATATGTTTATATGCATGATTAAGTGTCCTCATATAGTGCTTAATTGCAATTAGTTAGAAGGAGTTAGTTTTTGCATGAGTTGCAATTTTATGGCTTTATATTCCTATGATGATGATTTTTCCTTAAATTTGCAATACTTGATTGTTGTGGTGAAATCATGTTCTCCATGTTTTGTATTGATTATATATGTTGATTTTGAGAATATGATGTTTGAATGTAGCAAAAATTGAAAATATTCATGTTTACTATCTTTAGAGCCGTTGTATGTTTGTGTGACTTGATTTGGACTTTAAATGTGCAAATTATGGACTAAATTGATCAATAATAAAAATTTGTATAATTTGATGATTCAAGTTGACATTCATGTTCATTTAGTATTGCTTAAATCACCAATATTAATTTCCTACCAATAATATGACTTAGGTTTCATCTAATTAAAGTCTCATGTCATCAAATCTGGTCCTTGAATAATGTAATTTTCAAGAAAAATGATCGATCCCTTGCATATTCCTAAAAAATGATTAATCCCTTTGCAAAAAGGATCGATCCCTTTTTTAAAAGGATGATTATCATGTTGGGTACTTCAACTTATATATATGC
Source organism: Hibiscus syriacus (assembly GCF_006381635.1). Classification (NCBI taxonomy): domain Eukaryota; kingdom Viridiplantae; phylum Streptophyta; class Magnoliopsida; order Malvales; family Malvaceae; genus Hibiscus; species Hibiscus syriacus. The sequence goes on along the minus strand of NW_024063507.1, from coordinate 2,382,193 downwards.
ATTTGATATTTTGGGATATTTATGCTTTTGGTACCTTAATATGCTTATTGTTGATTCTAGCTTATTTATTTATTTTATCTCCATTGTTATATGATACTAATTGTAACACCCCAACCGTATCCGACCCGGATACGAATTCGAGGTGTCACATTGACTTTTCAAAGTACATATATGTATAAAACCATAGTAAATTTAAAACTTCTATTAACACAAAACTGTATTTACATCACTAATTTCAAAACATTACACCTCGATCAGAGCCTACATACTATATGATTTTATTTACATACCAACACATATATTATATAAACGGACATATTGTGTAAGGTTCTTCTAATCTGATCCTCAAATGATGATATTCTGCTTTGCTACTCCTAAGACCGGTCTTCTTGCTTCTCTGTACCTACGTGTAAATCACTTACACGCTAAGTCATAGACTTAGTGAGGCATAAACTAGTAATAATATTCTAATAAAATCATCACTATCATTCATGTTTTCTTTTTATTTCATATAATTCAATATAACCAATACTAATATAATAAAATATAATGCAATACATCTACTTTTCATATTCTTTATAGGCCCATGTATATACTGAGAACTTAAGGTATTCAAGTGCATAGAGGTTGTGCACATTTACTGTCACCACAGCTCGTATAAGTTCCACTGAGTGACATATGAGATTTGTCCCTAAGGACCTGTGAATATGCCCCGAATGACCTATGAAACCCTCGATCTTGGCATGCCAACTATACCTAAAGCTCTCATATCACACCACATAGGCATTATTATTATTATTCATATGTTCATGTAATCATATCCTTTCTCTTGTATTCGCATGTCTTTTCTTTATCACATAGCACATGTACATGTAATTATCCATCTTGTATCATATAACATGTGTACTTTCATCTATTTATATGAATCATATAACATTTAACAATTACTATAAACATATATAACATATATAAATTATGCATTACTTATAATAACCATCATGCATGCATGTTCATAATGACTATACTATAACTATTAATCATAGGAATAGACTTGTCACAAGTCATAATTTATTTAAACTACATCTCTAATATGCACTCACATTAGCCTTGTTGCTTTGAATCGATCCTAATCTTTCGATTGTTCCGAAACGGTATTACGTTCTATATCTACACAATAATACATGGATCCACATCAATATTTGAATTGATAGACTATAATAGTTCATTCCTTAAACTAAAAGAAAGGTTATTTTCATCTTTTATTTAAGGTAAGTATCGATACACTCTATAGTGTATCGATATATTCCTTAACATTTGTATTGATAGACTACCTATGTATCGATACACAAATTGCATTCGATGTTTTTATTTACAAGGAGTGTATCGATACACTTTCTATGTATCGATACACAAATTACATTCGATGTTTTCATTTTAAGGGGTGTATCGATACACTTCCTGTGTATCGGTACACTTTGAATATTTTCTAGAAATTTACCCTTGATGTATCGGTACATGTTGAATATGTACCGATACACACTACCCCAGAATTCACTTTTTATGCACGAAAATTACTCACTTAGCTCAAAAACTTCATATTTCATCCCCTTTACATATTCCTAACTCTCATTCATATACTTAAATCCATTACTACTCATTTATCACCTCTTAGACCTCAAAATTCTATCATCCATATGAAATTCAAGAATTACACCAACTTTGCAACATGTTTTAATTCCAATTTTAACACTGCATACATGTTAATTAGGTTGATGACAAGTCAAATTCAATCTCAATCTTCATTAGAGAACCTTCTTCCAATATTTCACTTATTCCCCTCTTTTCTTTAATTCCTTCTACTCTCTTCATCTTATTGTTTGAAGATAATTTAAGCTTTCCTTAAACTTAAATACCACCTCATAATCAAAACCAAACTTGAATTTCAACTAATTATCAATTAAGAATGAATTTTAACTTTACTTTGGGGCCTTCACGTTTGAAGAACAGAGAAGAAGAAGATATCTCTGGAAGCGTAAATTTGTGCTTCCTTGCCTTCCACTTGGGTTAATATAACCATAGCCCAAATTAAATTATTTTTCCTTCCAAAAAAACCATTTTATCCTTCACTTTCCTCTTCTTTACACCTCAATCCTACACAACATTTCCCATATAAGTCATTAAACTATTCAATTATTCTACTTTAATCACCAAATTCTGAAACTTTACAATTTGGTCACTAACCCGGTATTGAGAATGTTACAAATCTCCCCCTTAAGAAAATTCATCCTCGAATTTTCATTGCACAAAAAGATGGGGTACTGATTCCTCATATCTTCCTCACGTTCCCACGTTGTTTCCTCTATCTCGTGATTCCTCCAACAAACTTTGACCAGTGGAATAGTCTTGTTTCTTAATTATTTAATCTCATGAGCTAAAATTTGAATCGATTATTCTTCATAAGTCAAGTCAGTTTGAACCTCTAACTCCTCTGGAGTAACTATATGAGAGTGATTGGACCTATATTTTCGGAGCATGGAAATATGGAAGACATTGTGAATCTTTTCCATTTCGGTGGCAAAGCTACTTGGTATGCCACTGGTCCCACTCTTTTTACAATCTCGTTTGGTCCAATAAACCGTAGACTCAACTTTCCTTTCCGGCCAAACCTCAATACCTTCTTCCATGGAGGCACTTTTAAAAACACTTTATCTCCAACTTGAAACTCAATTTCTTTTCTTTTTAGGTCTACATATGATTTTTGTCTGTCTGCTACAGCTTTAAGATTACTCTGAATTATTTGGACCTTTTCTTCCACTTCCTGAATCAACTCAGGACCAAGCACTTCTCTATCCTTAAGCTCATACCAGTTCAAAGGCGTACGACACTTCTTCTGTATAAAGCCTAATAAGAAGCCATTTTGATGCTTGGCTGATAACTATTATTGTACGTAAATTCAGCAAGTGGTAAATGTCTTTCCCACGATCCCTTGAATTCAATCACACAGGCTCCAATATGTTCTCTAGGATTTGGATCGTTCACTCAGATTATCCATCAATCTGAGGATGAAACGTTGTACTGAATTTTAATCGAGTTATCAATGCTCCATGTAATGACTTCTAAAATCTCGAAGTAAATTGAGGATCTCGATCAGAAACTATGGGGACAGGTACACCATGCAACCGTATAATCTCCCTGATATACAACTTGGCATACTTGTCCATGGAGAAATCAGCTTGCACCGAAATAAAATGGGTTGACTTAGTCAATCTATCTACGATCACCTATATTGAATCTCTCTTGTTTGGAGTTAAAGGCAACCCCGTCACAAAATCCATCGTTACATTCTCCCATTTCCACCAAGGAATAGACATTGGTTGCAACAATCCAGATGGAACTTGATGTTCATCTTTGACTTGCTGATAAGTCAAACACTTAGATACAAATTTCGTAATGTTCCTTTTCATTCCCAACCACCAATATCGGCTCTTGAGATCCATATACATTTTGTTTCCTCCAGGGTGCATCGTCAATGGACTATAATGGGCTACTATTAACAACTCATTTCTCATCTTCTCATCATCTGGAATTACTAGTCTCCCTCGATAGTACAAATTCCCATCGGCTTTGATTTCATAATCAGTAAGCTCTCCATTCTTTACTTGTTGTAATCTCTTTAAACACTTTTCATCTTTAGCTCTCAATTCTTTGACTCTATCTATCCATGATGGCCGAAGGGTTAATTCCGCACATAAAGCACCATCATCATTCAACCAGAACTCACATTTGGATAACTTGCCATATAACTTCTTGTCTCTTAAAATCTGTAAAACTATTCTCAAGTGTACACTATGATATTCTTTTGTTTTTGAATATAGCAATATATCATCGATAAACACCACTACAAATTGGTCCAAATAACGTTGAAATATTCAATTCAACAGTTTCATGAAAGCAGCTGGTGCATTTGTAACTTCGAAAGGCATCACAATAAACACATAGTGGCCATACCTCGTTCTAAATGCATTTTTTTGGAATATCTTTCTCCTGAACTTTCAATTGATGATATCCCGATAACAAGTCAATCTTAAAAAAGATCGAAGCTCCCTTCAACTGATCAAATAAATCATCGATCCTAGGGAGAGTATATTTATTCTTAATGGTTACTTTATTAAGTTGCCTATAATCGATGCAGAGACGCATTGACCCATCCTTCTTTTTCACGAACAATACTAGAGCTCCTCATGGTGAAACACTCGGTCTTATGAATCCTTTGTCCAATAACTCCTGTAATTGTATCTTCAACTCTTGCAACTCTTTTGGAGCCATTCTGTATGGTTCCATGGCAATAGCCGCAGTTCCCGACATTATTTCGATCTGGAATTTCTCCTCTCTATCCGGAGGCAAACCCGATAACTCTGCAGGAAATACATCAAGAAACTCTCTAACTATGGGAATTTCCTCAATCCCCTTCTCCTTAGTTTTAATATCCAATACATTCGCAATAAATCTCTGACATCCCTGCAGCAATAGCTTCTTTGCTAACATCACCGAAATGACATTTGCCATTGGATTCCATCTTTCACTGAACACTACCACTTCCAATCCATCTGAACTAATTAATGTTACTCTCTTCAATCTACAATCAACATTTGTATGATAACGGTATAATCAGTCCATTCCCAGAATCACCTCGAAATCCTCAAAGGGTAATTCCATCAGATTAACAGGGAATTCAATTCCTTGAACCCGTATGGGACACCCCCGACTTACCAAATTCACATGAGCACTATGCACTAATGGATTCGTCACTATCACCTCATTGTTAGTAGCTTCTAGCGGAATGTTCAGTTCTCTCTCTAATTTACTACTAATGTATGAATATATAGACCCCGGATCAATCAATACCATAACAAATTTATCAAACAGTAGAAAAGTACCTGCTATTATCTCAGGGTCATCTCGATCTTCATTGGTTTTGAGGTTATATACTCTAGTAGTGGAGCGAACTTCTTGCTGAGTAGAGGATTCAGTTGACTTCTGCCTCTTCCTCTACCTAATCCCCTCTGGGACATTGAAGCATATCTCTCCGGTAGAATAGGCTCTCCGGCCTTCAAGGGACAGTCTCTCATAAATGTCATGTTTCCCCACATCGAAAACAAGCTCTTGTTTTGATCCTGCATATCCCGCTATGATTTCTTCCACAAATTGACACTGCCTAACTTGACTCTGTTGTGCTCACCCGTCACCAGTCCCCACAGATTGAGTTTGGCTGGCTCTTGCGTGATTTGATCCTCTAGCAGAGGATGCTACAGATTCTGATCTCACTTGAGATCAAAATCCATAATCCATACCTCTCTTAGGTGGTGCAGAACTCGATGAAGCTCCCGTTCTTTTTTACGACTGAGATCCTTGCTCCCCAAACCGCTCATTTTGAGCTCTCTCTAGAGCTTTGGCATGGTTTACTACTTCTTGGAATGAAGACAAGTTCAGCACAATCGATATCTCCTTCAGCCTCAGGCGCAAGCCCTCCACAAACTATTCACATACATCTTTTTCTGTAGGCACCAATTCTGCTGTAAAGCGACTTAGTTTGTTGAACTAACACTCATACTCATACACCATACGATTCATTTTCTTTAGGTTCATAAATTCTTGCTTCATTTGCTTGATGAACTGGTCTTCTATATACTTATACCGAAATTATTTTATAAATAAAGACCATGTCACCTGATCACTCACCATCCTTAAGGTGACATTTTTCCACCAGATTCTCAGTTTCCCACGAAGCAAGGAGACTACTCCGTCTAGCTTCTCCACATCAGAACAGTGGAGTCCTTCTAACATAATCTTCACATCATTAAGCCAAAGGTCCGTAGCAACAGGACCTTCTTCGGCTTCACCTCAAAACTCTGGAGCTCCTAAACCCTTCAACTCCTTTGCAACATTCATTCTCGGAGTTGAAGTAGAAGGAGGTTGGAAACGCGCCAATATCGCGTCCAACGTCCTAAAGAACACATCTTGATCAGCTACAGGAACTCCAGAAGGTGCATGTTCTTCACCTTGCCTGGACAGGGCAGGTGAATTACTGCTCTTATCTAATCTCTCATCTCCCACTTCACTTCGGGAGCTATCTTGTCCGGACATCTAATAAGTCATAACTAAATATGTCTATTAGCTAAACAACATACTCATTACTCTTATCAGATCAAAAGTTCTTACTACTATGTTGGCATGTACACTTTTAAGACACTTTGGACTCCGGTTTATGCCAAGAATCGACTAAACCGTAGCTCTGATACCATTAAATATAACACCCCTAACCCGTATCCGACCCAGATACAAATCTGAGGTGTCATATTGACTTTTCAAAGTATATATATTTATAAAACCATAGTAAATTTAAAACATCTATTAACACAAAACTATATTTACATCACTAAGTTCAAAACATTACACCTCGATCAGAGCGTACATACTATATGATTCTATTTACATGCCAACACATATATTATATAAACGAACATACTGTGTAAGGTTCTTCTGATCTGATCCTCAAATAATGATATTCTACTTTGCTACTCCTAAGACTGGTCTTCTTGCTTCTCTGTACCTACGTGTAAATCACTTACATTCTAAGTCATAGACTTAGTGAGGCATAAACTAGTAATAATGCATCTCTTATTAATATGAACATGTAACCTAATATGCAAATAAAATCATCACTATCATTCATGTGTTAATTTCATTTCATATAATTTAATATAACCAATACTAATATAATAACATATAATGTAGTACATCCACTTTTCATATTCTTTATAGGACCATGTATATACTGAGAACTTAAGGTATTCGAGTGCATAGAGGTTGTGCATATTTACTGTCACCACAGCTCGTATAAGTTCCATTGAGTGACATATGAGATTTATCCCTAAGGACCTGTGAATATGCCCCGAATGACCTATGAAACCCTCGATCTTGGCATGCCAACTATACCTAAAGCTCTCATATCACACCACATGGGCATTACTATTATTATTCATATGTTCATGTAATCATATCCTTTCTCTTTTATTCGCATATGTGTTTTCTTTGTCACATAGCACATGTACGTGTAATTATCCATCTTGTATCATATAACATGTGTACTTTCATCTATTTATATGAATCATATAACATTTAACAATTACTATAAACATATATAACATATATAACTTATGCATAAACTTATAACAACCATCATGCATTCATGTTCATAATGATTATGTTATAAATATTAATCATAGGAATAGACTTATGACAAGTCATAATTCCTTTGAACTACATCTCTAATATCCACTAACCTTAGTCTTGTTGCTTTGAATCGATCATAATCCTTCGATTTTTCTAGAACGGTATTACGTTCTATATTTACACAATAATGCATGGATCCTTATCAATATTCGAATTGATAGACTCTAATCGTTCATTCCTTAAACTAAAAGAAAGACTATTTTCAGCTTTTATTTAAGGTAAGTATCGATACACTTGTAGTGTATCGGTACATTCCTTAACATGTGTATCGATACACTACCTATGTATCGATACACAAATTACATTCGATGTTTTTATTTACAAGGAGTATATCGATACACTTTCTATGTATCGATACACAAATTAAGTTCGATGTTTTCATTTTAAGGGGTGCATCAATACACTTCCTGTGTATCGATACACTTTAAATATTTTATAGAAATTTACCCTTGATGTATCGGTATATGTTGAATATGTACCTATACACACTAGCCCAAAATTCACTTTTTACGCACGAAAATTACTCACTTAGCTTAAAAACTTCATATTTCATCCCCTTTACATATTCCTAACTCTCATTCATATACTTAAATCCATTACTACTCATTTATCACCTCTTAAACCTCAAAATTCTATCATCCATATAAAATTCAAGAATTACACCAAATTTGCAATAAGTTCTAATTCCAATTCTAAAACTTCATACATGTTAATTAGGTTAATGACAAGTCAAATTCAATCTCAATCTTCTTAGAGAACCTTCTTCCAAGATTTCACTTATTCCCCTCTTTTCTTTAATTCCGTCTACTCTCTTCATCTTGTTGTTTTAAGGCAATTTAAGCTTTCCTTAAGCTTAATTACCACCTCATAATCATAACGAAACTTTAATTTCAACTAATTATCAATTAACAATGAAACTTAGCTTTACTTTGGGTCCTTCACATTTGAAGAAGATATCTATGGAAGCTTAAACTTTTGCTTCATTGCCTTCCACGTGGGTTAATATAACCATAGCCCAAATTAAACTATTTTTCTTTCCAAAAAGACCATTTTGTCCTTCACTTTCCTCTTCTTTACACTTCAATCCTACAAAACATTTCCCATATAAGTCATTGAATTATTCAATTATTCTACTTTAATCACCAAATTCTAAAACTTTACAATTTGGTCACTAACCCGGTATTGAGAATGTTACACTAATATTGTTGAATTATTTTTAATATAACAAAAACGGGGAGAATAAAGAATAAAATGAAAAATGATTTTTCAAAATTAAATTGGGGCTTAAATTTTTTTCACAAATTCTCAAATTGTTTTATTATTTCTCTAAGGGGGAGCATTTTTCAAAAACAATTTTTCAAAAGGTTTTTTAAATCAAAAAGGGGGATATTGTTGAATTAAGATTTTTATATAACAATAAATTGCAAAATTGATTTTGGACTTAATTGAATTTATTAAAAATAATTCAAAGTCAAAATTAACTTGAAAAATATGTTTTAAATGTTTTCTAACTTAGTTGAACCTTTTTTAAAAACACACTCGATCATTTTTGCGCTTTAAAGATATGTTTCCAAGGATTTTGGCTTAAAGGATCAATCCCTCAGACCAAAGGTTCGATCCCCTTGAAAAAGGATCAGTCTCTTGGATTCTAGTGAGTTTGGGATCAATCCCTTCACCAAAAGAATCGATCCCTAGATGAAATGGATTGATTTCTTCCCTTAAATGTCGATCCTTTTCTTACAACAGTTGAATTATTTAAAAAATGACCATCCCTTTCGCCAAAAGATCGATCCCTTGTGCATTAAATGATGTTTTTGGTTGTAGGTAACGGTTATAATGATCCCCAACGGCTCCAAATTTATGGAGAAAGTATAAATTGAAGGTAAAAGCTTCCCAAGGTTAACAAGAATCATATTGAACCAACCTAGCAACATAAAAAAAATTGAGCTTAATTTGTCAAAATCTTTGTTGTAAACACACTTGTGAGCTACATTGTTTATTTTGCTCAAGTGTGCATTGGGTGAGTTCTTAAATTGTGCAAACTTATTTTCCTTTGTGAGGTTTTTATTTAGTTTGCTAAATTTGTAATTACTCTTTGGGAGAGTGTGTATTCAAGGTTTTGGGGCATAAACCTTTAAGTGTTTGTAAGGTTACACCTTGTCCTCAAAGGTAAGCAAATCTAGTGATTTGATAAATCCTTAGTGTGGATGCTAAGGTAGTGGATGTAGACTTGTTTTAGAAGTCGAACCACTCTAAATTGTTGTGCAAAAAGCTCTATTTTTCGATTGCTTCCACCAAACTTTTTAAAAGGCCAATTCACCCCCTCTTGACATATTTTGGTTGTCCATAAGACCTAACAAGACCCGACAGCTTCTGTGAATTTCTTTTGATGTTTTGAGGAGAAGATGCTTCAGTCTTTTGATCTTTTTTAGCCCATGTCGACTCCCGCTTTGATGTGATCGAGCATTGTCAAGATTCTCTTGAGACTCGTTTGATCGGTGAGGTTCGAGCGATCTAGTGTCAGCTTGATGAATTTTCATTCCCTCCTTCATCACCATCTTAGTTCATGCATGCATATCACATCATTTTCATTATTGGATTTTTAAACTTTGATACATGTGGATATTTAACTTTGGATGTTTGGTATTATGAACTTATGTTGATTTGATATTTGGTTAAATTTTATGGATATTTGAACTTATATGAATGTGATATTTTGGGATATTCATGCTTTTGATACCTTAATATTCTTATTGTTGAATTATTTTTGATATAACAAAAAGAGGAGAACTAAGTATAAAATGAAATTTCATTTTTCAAAATTAATATTAGAGCTTAAAATTTTCACAAATTCTCAAATTTTTTTATTATTTTTTTAAAGATGGAGCATTTTTCAAAAGGTTATGTTATATAAAAAAGGGGGAGATCGTTGTGTAAAAAGTTCTACTTTTCAATTCCTTCCACCAAACTTTTTTAAAATACCAATTCACTTCTACCCTCTTGGTATATTTCAATTGTTCGTAAGAGCTAACACCATCAATGGTCACATAAACAAACATAGTCAAATGACATAGATCAATCATGGAGCGTAGCATGAAAATTACATGCAATGTGAACCACGCATGTCTATTTCTAACTGGTCCTGTTTAGACATTAGTAAGATCAATTTTAACAAGGCCAGAGTGTGGATAAACCAAAATAAACTTTATTTTTGCAGAAAATAACTTTAACATAAATATCCTTAAATGAAGTAAATGAAATTGTGTTTGTAACAAATGACCATTAAAATTACAAACTCCCACTAAAACCGAATATCCTTAAATGATATTACCCCCACATGAGTAGTGTGCTCATAAAAGACCTTGGAAGACAATTCCTTAGTAAGTGCACAATTATAAGTTTGTATCAATATGCTCTATAAACACATAACTACTCTGCATTTTCTTCAACAACCAGAAACATAATGCCTATGTGCTTAGACTTGAGGTGTTTCTGTTTATATGGATTAAAGGAATACAACTTAATTGTCACAAAATAACTCAAGCAGTCTTTCTTATCAATTCATAATTAACGGTTCATGTGACAAAATTTTGTATTCATATTCAAATAAGTCAAAGTCCACAAATCTGATGATCTCTTACCTACTAGACCTCCAATATGTGAACATGTAATATTTTTGTTCTTAAATGTATTGTATGGATCAATTTGGCTTTTATTCAACTATCCATACCCAAATTGTTGAAATACCTGCTCAATATCCTAAAATCATATGCTATGTCTGAATGCATATAAACATGAGTATACGTTAAATTCTTTATTTATTTTGAAACATGCATAAGGAACCTTTCTGAATTTCCTTAGTTTCAAAATCACCCTTAGGGCATTGATCAAGACTAAACTTGTTTCCTTTATTAATAAAGGGTATTATTTGGTTTACTCCCGTTGAACTTATAATATATACAATTGTCAACCAAATTCATCTAAAAAACAAACGAGATATTCACTTGGTGAAATTTGTTATACAATTAACTGGAGTCATACTTAAACTCATAAATGATTTTTCTTAGTTTTCATATCATTAATTTTGTTTCATTTGACATAATTTTCTTATTGCACCGTATACAAATATTTCATCAACGTTACCATTGAGAAACAATTTTAAATCCAACTTATGTAATTCAAAATCAAATATGAGCAACAACTATCATGATTATCCTAAAACAGTCTTTCAATGAAACCAAAAAGAAAGTCCCTACAAAATTAATGTCTCCTTTCTAAGTATATTCTTTAGATACAAGAAAATTGTATACCTATCAAATCACCATTTGTATCCATCTTGATTTTGAATATCCATTTTTAAACTAATCAATTTTGTACCTTCAGGTAATGAGACAAGTTCCCAAACTCTGTTTTCTTTATAGAACTTATACTCTTCTTACATGATATTAATCCACTTTTGAGAGTCATAACTTTTATGACACGACAAAAGTTGATTAGATCATCTTTCATTATTCTATTGTCATCCTTGTTTCTTATAGAAACATAATAATCTAAAATATTTTTCTATCTCATGGATCTTCTTAATGACACTTGTTCTTTAAGGTTGTTGAGTTTGTTCTTCGATAATAATTTCTCAGCTTAAATGGAGAGTTGTTCAATATTATCCTATTGAGGTTCTAGATTCACTTCTTGATTAAAGGCATGAATGAACACATAAATATCATTAAAAGTGAAAGGAATTGAGTTATAATTTAATTCCCCCTCAATAGCAATTCCTTAAACCTTATTTCTCCCTCCAAACTCAACATCCTAAAAATAATTTTATAGATCTAGCCTTAAAAATATTTTTAATTATGAGATCATAAAACTTATAACCCTAGACCGCTCAAAATAACCAAAGTAGTTGTTTATTGTTTTAGAATTCAATTTGTCTTCATATGTCTTAACTTATCTCAAAAGAGAATAACCTTTTGTAACATATTGTTTTCTCTTTTTAGTTATACCATTAATAACTACATTCTGATTTTTTTTCTCTTACCTTTATATACACTTTTCAAATGAGTACTTTCAAGTTTCTTATGCTTCAAGCTTTTTTCCTCTTGTACATAATGAGAAATGGTCTTATTTAGAATTCATTTCTCCCTTTGAGTTGATTAAACTCTATAGGAAGCGATACTAAAATCGCAACAAATAATTCTTTAGAAAATGGCAACTAAAATTGTCTTGAAGTAATATGAAACATATCTATAGTATACTCCCTCACATTTTCTTGACCTTTATATTTTATAGACATCAAAAAAGTCAAAAGTGATGTCATTTAAACCTTATTGTTTTTTGAAAATATTTCTCAATTTCGTAAATGACACCATTAGCCTTAGTGAGTTTTTCAGATTACATGCCCCTAAAGGCTTCTAAAATGTTGTTCTTCATAACGACTAGACTCATGCAATTTGAACAAATTTCAAGTCTCAAAAATCAAAATCCCTCATACCAATTAAGGATGTTATCTCCATGAGAGGTGAAATTGTTCTTTCCTTAGTGTAAAGTCTATATTCATACAACCAAAACCTTATGCAAGTGTATTTTCTAATTCCTTGAGATTCGTTTTCTTAAGCATGAGTAGAAAATGTATAATAATATATATTGTGATAGCAATAAATAAATAGTTAATTGAATACAAACAAAACATAAATAAAATTGAAGCTCACATCTTAAGTAAACAAATAAATTCAAAATAATGGTTAATTCCCACCTCAAGATACCAAACACTACATCAATATCAAGTCTTTGGACAACAACATTAACAGTAAATGATACTCTTGTTGTGGTAATCAAACATTGATAATTATAAGCTATGTAGAACAAAAGACTAATCTTTGTCACATATTATTACCACATGTGTCGCTTAAAATCTGGCCAAATATTAATTTTCCTTTGGGTCCATTAATAAATGCATGAATCACAAGAAACATATAATCATCTTGATATTTTAAATAAACCAGTCTACACAAAAGAGGTCACTTTGGCGGCATTATCTTTTAACTAATCTATCAAAATATCAGACATAGATAAAATATGAATCAATTTGTTTCAATATATATATATATATATATATATTGTTAACCAACAATCAAATTTGAAAAACTGAATTGAATATATACATATATTGCATTAACATTATAAATAAAACCATATAAATATTGTGAACCAATCAATTTCTCGTACTTTTATCTTTCAATTAAATTGAAAGATAACCAAAATAATAATAAATTGGAATACACTTAAACTTTATCTCAATATATCAAATGTTCCATTATATTTCATCTTTAGACTAAATATTTACATTAAGTGATATCTGATGCGGTAATCAAATACTGATAATAAGAACTTGTCAAGCAAAAATCTTCCATGGGCAGATTTATTACTCACACATCAAACTGAATAATTATCACAGGCTTATCACCAAAGTTGTAAATGCAATTATGTAAACTATTAATAATCCTTTGGGCCAATCAATACTAACATATCCTAAGTTACATGCACATAACCTATATAAAATATTTTCTAAAACTAAATCCACTTTAACAACTTATTGCTTTAATTAAGTCATCTCAAAATAAATAAATATTCAAATTTAAAATTTCTATAACAATCCAACATTAAAACTGAAACTTCTAATTACACTACAATATATGAAATAACTCAAAATAAGGTTACATAAATGGTGTTATAAAAAACTGAAACTCAAGTCTTTGATTGTTTCTGAAGAATTCTTTAAACATGCATTTAGTTCATAACTTCATAAATTACCAAAAAATAAATCAAGCTCAAATCAATCAACATTTAACCAAAAGTCAAAGTTAAAGTACATACTAGTGAATTAAATCTTAAATCAAATTGAATTGAATATATGATGCAGTGGCACTGAGGTCACTTGATTGTGGATCTAGGAAGGAAACAAATAACCTGCGCAGTAAGTGAATGGTCACAAAGAGCTTGGCTAGGACGGTTGATGTAGGGAAGAATGGAGGGTTGATTTATTCAAAGTGAATACTTGTTATAGTGATTTGGGCATGGTTAATGATTTATGAAAGAAATGGGAAGATAGTGATGGAGTTATGGTGATAGTATCTTGAGGAAAGGCTTAAAGAAGAACATATACTAAAGAGTATAGACCCAGACTTTATATGCTTTCAACAAGGGGTGGTAGAATAAGACTTTGACACACTAGATATAATGATCTAAGAACCAAAAGTATCAATGGAAGTGCAAAGGGGTTAACGCCACAAGTAAGAATACATGACAAGTCAATATAATCACAAAAGGACTAAGATAAAGGAGTTAAAACTCACAAGGATTTGTATTATTCAAAGGATTGTTGTTTACAAAGAAAATAACTTAGACTATTTATAGGAGATCAAGGGGTTTGGCCAATTGGATACATGTTATTTTGGTAATCCTTGTTTCATTCCATAAATCATAACTTTTAATTACAAAAGAAAGAAAACAGAGGTGTTGGTTCGGCTAGAAATGAGGGACATGGTGCTTGGTTAAATAGTGCTTGTGTCTCTCAAATTGGCGCCAACGTTAAGGGAAGAAAGTTTTTTTTCGAATGGTGTGCACCCTTTGGTATTTGGCGCCTACTTGAGTGCATATGATGTGCAAATGCTTGATGAATGCTCAAAATTAGCCCTCTTTCTTTGTACATGATCTTCACGTCTTTAGGATGTATAATAGCCTTTGTTGCACATGATTCCCTACGCCTAAGGTAAGTGTAGGTTGATTCATGGTGCTCTTTGGTACTTTAGGTGACTTAGGTAGAGTCAAGTAGGTAGCTAGGTGAGTTAGAGCTAGGTACACTCAAGTTAGCTAGCTAGTCACACTCCAGCTACTCGGCTACCATCTCAGCTTCACTCCAGTTGCCTTTAGTCCTCAGCTCATACCAAGTCCTCAGTTATCCTTCAGCTCCTTCCCAACTCTTTTAGCTAGCCTTTTAGCTCCATTTGGCTCCCTTGAGTTAAGTAAGCTATGCATGCATTTTTCAAGCTATACTTAAGTTGCCACACTTGTCATTAAGCTTCACCAAGCTGCCATAAGATGCCTCGCTAATGGGTTTACTTATAAGATTCAAGAAAACACTCAAATAAGTTATGTGTAAGCTAGAAATGAGTCAAATACTTGTTGTCACTTATGATAATCATGTGTTTGAGCTAGAATAAGCTATGTATGAATGCAAAAGCTATCATAATCATAACATAGGCTATGCATGTACTATGAAATGTCATAAACATTGTCTTTAAGCTAGAATGAAGGTAAATAATGTAATATGCATACTTAAACCTAAGTATAGAAATGTGGGGATATATCTCATTGTATGATTAATGTATGGTCATGATATAATGCATTATCAATATTCTAAGTATGAAATGCATAACATAACTTACTAATTCAACATGTATTGGAACATAATGCATGTGATCATAATAAATGAAATAATTGTTAAGTAAAAGATGTAAAAGAAATATAAAGGTTAAGAAAACTCCCTCGTTCTTTATCCATGGATGTTGTAGGGAAATAAAACGAGTAATTTCCCTATAACCAGATTAGTGAGAATACAAAATAAAAGCGAAAAAATAATACTCGAAATTGATAACATAGTTCAACCAATTATGTCTACGTCTCCGGATAGCTCACAAGAAAACTCTTTAGTTTGGGAGAAAGAAATGATTTTAGATGATTTTGAAGCTAAATGGGTAAGGGTATTTATAGTTGAAGCTTAAAGAATAAGCTTTAAAAATACCCTAAAGTACAGGGACTAAAGTGTAATATTCCCAAGCTAAAATTTTCAACAATTATCAGCTTGAATTCGGTACAATAAATGTACCACTTTCTGTGGCCTCCCTTGCCACTTTCGGTGGCCTCCATTGCCTCCTTTCTTACTTTTCCAAAATCTCCCACTTGAAGACTGATTTTAATTTGTCTTCACACCTCAATCAATGTAACAGTATTTCTGGTCTTGTTACTCTAACATGCCAACTGAAGCTGAAACAACTTCAGTTTGTCCGTAGTCACAGTCTTTGTTAACATGTCTACCAAATTTTGAGCTCTACTAATATTTGCAAATTTCAAAATTCCATCTTCCAGAAGAGACCGGATAAAATGATATCGCAATTGTATTTGCTTCATCCTGGAATGAAAAGACATATTCTTCGCTAGATGATAACACTTTGACTATCGCAATACAAGACATTGTTTTCTTGTTTCTTGCCTAACTCTTCCAAGAAACTTTGGAGATAAACCATCTCCTTGCTGGCTTCTGTAACAGCACATATTCTGCTTCAGTTTTGGAGAGAATAACTATCTTCTATAGTTGAGAAACCCAACTCATTGTGGTACCTCCTAGAGTAAAGACGTACCCTGTAATACTTCTTCTGATGTCAACATTTCCGGCTAAGTCAGCATCTACATAGCCTATTAGTATCGTATCTCACCTTTGAAACAAAGTGATTTGTTTGTAGTACCCCGCAGATATCTAAGGATCCATTTGACTACTTCCCAGTGTACCTTGCTAGGATTATTCATGTATCTGCTAACAGCTCCCACTGCATGAGCAATATTTGGTCTAGTACAAACCATGCCATACATCAGACTTCCAATTGCTGAGGCATACGGCACCTTCACCATGTGTGCACGTTATTCCTCATCTTTGGTGACTGTTCTTTGGAGAGTCTAAAATAACACATAAAGGTGTACTTACTGGTTTAGCATCTTGCATGTTGAACCTGGAGAGTACTTTGTTGATGTACTCAGCCTGTGATAACATCAAAGTCCCTAACTTTGTGTCTCTCTTAATCCTCATCCCAAGAATCTACTTTGTAGTGCCAGATCTTTCATTCCAAACTGCTTCGACAATTTTTGCTTCAAGTTTATAATCTCTTGCATGTCTGAGCCTGCAACAAGCATGTCATCAACATATAACAATAAAATAATAAAGTTTTTGTCAACTTCTTGATGTAGCAACAATGATCTACTTGGCATCTGGTAAAATCACTGCTACCCATAAACTATCAAACTTCTTGTACCACTGTCTAGGAGCTTGTTTTAAACCATACAAGCTCTTCTTCAACCTGTATACCAGGTTTTTCTTGTCTGCCTTTATGAAGCCTTCTGGATGCCTCATATAGATTTCTTCATCCAAATCACCATGAAGGAAAGCTATCTTCATATCTAACTACTCAAGATGTAGATTCTCTGCAGCTACAATTTGTAACACTAGTCTAATTGTAAACAACTGTACGACTGGAGAGAAAATTTTATTGTAGTCAATACCTTTTTTTACTGAAAACCTTTAACAACCAATCTTGCTTTGTAGCGTTTGCTCCCATCGTGCTCTTTTTTGATCCTGTAAATCCACTTTTATGGAGCGCTTTCTTGCCTGGTGGTAATTCAGCTAATTCTCACGTCTGATTTGACATAAGCGAGTTCATCTCATCTTTCATGGAAGACTCCCACTTGACTGAATCCTCCACCTGCATTACTTCATCATAGCACTTTGATTCACCATTGTCAGTCAGTAACAAGTAGTGCAAAGAAGGTGAATAACGCTGGTTCAGTTTAGAATTCTAGAGGAGCGTCTTAGTTCTGGTGTGCCTGGTTCTTCTTGAACTTCTTCAGGACTGATCTAAACATCATTTCCAGAAATCTCCTCAAACTCAACAAATTTGTTTTTTTAGCTTCGGTATTGGAGCTACTTGATTCTATGGTTGACCTGCCCTTGTACATCACATTCACATTGAAAATGACATCTCTACTTCTGATGATCTTTCGATTTTCATAGTCCAAAACTGGTAACCGAACTCATCACCACCATAACCAACAAAGACACATTTGTTGGACTTGGCATCAAGTTTACTTCTTCCAGCAGAATTTATGTGTACATAAAAAATACAACCAAACACTCTTAAGTGTGAAAGGTTTATTTCTTTCTTGCTCCAAACTTCCTCTGGTATTCCACCATCCAAGGGAACTGAGGGCCCATGGTTGATCAGTAAGCTGCAGTGTTTATAGCTTCATCCCATAGTAATTTGGGCAATCCGACATGTATCCTCATGCTTCTGGCATGTTCATTCAGAGTTCTGTTCATGCGCTCTGCTACGCCATTTTGTTGCGGTGTCATGGGAACTCTTGTCTCTATCTTGATCCCATTGTTTGCGCAAAAATCTTTGAATCTACTATTTTAGTACTCTCCTCCATTATCAGACCTCAACTGCTTGACTTTCAAACCAGTCTCTTTTTCACCATGGCTTTCCATTTTTGAAGGTATCAAAGACTTCTGATTTCTTCTTCAGAAAATAAACCCACACATTTCTTGTAGAATCATCTATGAAGGTGACATAATATAGTGAACCTGCAAGAGATGGAACTGGATATGGTCCCCATACATCAGTATGAACCAACTATAACTTTTCAGCCTTGTGTGTCTTGCTAATGCTTGCAAAACTGACTTTCTTTTATTTGTCAAAGATGCAATCCTCACATAGTCCGACATCTATATTCTTTAGATCCAGCAGCTTCCCTTTTGACAAAAGTGTCTTTATCCCTTTCTCGCTCATATGGCCAAGCCTTTGGTGCCATATGTTTGATTTTCCATCA
Source organism: Hibiscus syriacus (assembly GCF_006381635.1). Lineage (NCBI taxonomy): Eukaryota > Viridiplantae > Streptophyta > Magnoliopsida > Malvales > Malvaceae > Hibiscus > Hibiscus syriacus. The sequence goes on along the minus strand of NW_024063507.1, from coordinate 2,363,248 downwards.
GCATCTGCTACTGCAATGATATTCTCTAAGTTTGAGATTACATAGAGAGTACCAGTCTTCTTACCACGAGAAATGACGAGTGCTCCTTTGGTAATCTTCCATTCACAGCCTGAAAATGTTGTATATATCCTTCTCCATCAAGTTGTCCTACAGAAATCAAATTTCTTTTGAGGTCAGGAATATGTCTCACTCCTTTCAGCTTCTAGGTGGTCTGGTTTGGCAACTTTAATCGGATGTCTCCTTTTCCGACGATCTTCAAGGTTTCATCATCAGCTAGATAAATCTTCCCAAAATCACCACTGACATAGTTCTCTATGATTTCTTGGCATGGGGTGGAGTGGAAAGATGCCTATGAATCCAAGATTCATGATTCAATTGGACTGTTGATGCTTAGAACATAGCATCACCTGTCTTCAATATCATGTTGGCAAATTCCTATGCGTCAGTATCTTTCTTCAGTGCTCGACAATCTCTTTTAAAGTGACCCTTCTTGCCATAATTATAACAGTTAAAATCTTTCTTTCCGTTCTTAATTTTCCCCTTATAGATTTCGATCTACCACGATTTAAATTTCTTTCTGAAGTTCTCCCTCTAGACTCCGTGTGCAAAGCTGAGGAGTTTGATGCTTCACCCTATTCTCTCCGTCGAATTTCTTCACTCAATACCAGATCCCGAACATCGTCGAATTTCAATTTACTGTTTCCCGACGAGCTGCTGACTGTTGTAACAGTAGCATTCCAACTGTCTGGTAGAGATGATAAGAGAATTAAAGCTCGAACTTCATCATCGAATTTAATTTCCACGGAACTCAACTGGGTTGTGATTGTGTTGAGTTCATTTAGGTGTTGATCCACTGATGCCCCTTCCGCCATCCGCAAATTGAATAATCGCCTCATCAAGTGAACTTTGTTTGAGGCCGATGGCTTCTCATACATACTGGAGAGGGCCGCCATAAGACCTGCCATGGTCTTTTCCTTTGCTATGTTGAAAGCAACATTACGGGATAATGTCAGTCAGATATCTCCGAGGGCTTGTCTATCGAGAAGAGCTCAGTCTTCATTCTTTATGCCCTCTGGTTGCTTTCATAGAGAGGTTGATATAGATTTTTTTGGTACAGAAAATCTTCAATCTGCATCTTCCAAAAGCCAAAGTCCGCACCATCGAACTTCTCAATTTTCACATTCCCTTCGTCTGCAGCCATAGCTCCTACTCGAATCTGGCTTCGTTTTGATTGATTCTAACAATTTCTACGAACCACCGTGTATTGGAACACATCCGTCTACAAACTCGTCTCGCCGACCAAATTTTACTATTCACAAAATTTACTATTCATGTGAATAGTAACCTCGCAAAAAAACAATAAAAAATCACCACCAAAAGCTCTGATGCCAATTGTTTGGAAATAAAATGAGTAATTTTCCTATAATCAGATTAGTTAGAATGCGAAATAAAAGCGGAAAAATAATACCTGAAATTGATAACGGGGTTCAGCCAATTATGCCTACGTCTCCGGACTGTTGCAAATCTTTTACTAAATAGAGAAAATTCACAGGTGTTTATAAAACACTCACAACTCACAAGAAAACTCTCTAGTATTGGGAGAAAGAAATGATTTTGGATGATTTTAAAACTAAATGGGTAAGGGTATTTATAGTTGAAGTTTAAGACTAAGCTTTGAAAATACTCTAAGGTGCAGGGACTAAAGTTTAATATTCCCAAGCCAAAATTTTCAACAATTATCAGCTTGATTAGGTGCGAGCACAATTCTGATTGTATTTAAATATAAAGCATCAACATATTTTTACAGTTTCAAAACATAACTAGTTTAAACGATATATTCTCCCAATATATGGTAAATGAATACCAAATCATTTCTTTCAAAAATATACCAAATCATTTTCGATAGTAAGTCAACTAAGAAGGATATTCAATATGCTCGTATATTTTATTCTCACAAGGTGTCATAGAATATGTTTATACAAATCGATCACAAAAGTAATGAATGTATATCCGAATTTATTTTATAATATACGATCGGGAATAAAAAATCATGTAAACCCTAAATCTCCAAATTTATGAATGAACAATAGAATAAATTTATGAATGAACAATAGAATAAATTTATGAACAAACAATATTATCAAAATTGCTTAACTTCCAATATGCGATAAAAAAAATTGAAATATGTGAAGGATTATCAAAACTGCTTCAAACAGAAATCAATAAATATCCATTGATTTATAAACAATTCAATGCTTATTGTCAAATAATACGGCAGTAATGCAAAATTGAATACGGATAATATTGACACTGGTTTATAAACCCTAAATTTTATACTATTATAATTTTAAGAATTATACCAAAATTTTATACAAAAATTTAATCTCATAAATCATAAACCCTAAGATCAATTGATTCTTAATGATTCAACATCGAGGCGATAATAACATTGTTAGAACCAAACCATAAATAATTATGAAAATAAAAAATGATCAAATCATATCAAATCATCAAGGACAATAAATATTAGATTTGTTGAAGTATACCCGGATTAATTGATATATTTTATTTGGTTGTAATCTTCCAAGAAATATAATTCCCTTAAGTATAAACTCTCTGATGGTTTGACGGAGATAAAAGTAAATATGAGATTATCTATTTATTGGGGACCATAACCTATAGTTGATTTAAGTTATAGTATGTACTTATAACTCTGCCCTCATAAAATTATAAATACAATTTTAATAGTATCTACATTTTATTTTCATGGTATGTCTAATACTTATGACTTTACAACATAACTGGTCAATTAATTTATGTCATATTTTATGATAACATATATATTATAAATATTCGTCAACAATTATGAATTTTAATCCAATATTATTTTTTTGAAAGTAAAACTATAATATATTCATTCGTCAAATAAAACATCATCAACGTCTTGCCACAGGCATACAAGACAATTACATTCATGCCTATAATAAACAAAATATAATGGTTATCGACCATTGACAGCCTGATGAGTAAGAGCGTGAACAATTAAGCCAATGACATAGAAAGATAGATCACTCCTACTTCCCAAAGCATCAGACATAGAGGAGAAAATCCTGAAATATATCTAAAGTGAACGAATAAAAAACAAATACTCTTTTAATCGTAGTCTCGTCTGACACATATGTTCGAGAACCAACAGAATGTCATATACAAACGAACAAAGGAACCTGACATCGGAAAGCAAGCAATCATGAAATCTCGAAGAACGATGAACCAAGAAGAATACCATTGTAAGAAACTTGCATCGAGAGCCTAAAAACACCGATAGCTATAATATCTTTTATGAGAAAAAAACCAAGAAAAAATATTATTTTAAATACGTTAAAATATAACTCAAAATTAATAAAATCGAATAACAAAAAAATAAAAATGACCGGGAAAGAGCCAGAGGAGTCCACCACCGCTGCCATTCATGAAAAGTGAAAGGGAACCAAAGCACAAGCGACCACGTGCACCATCTTCTCCACTTTGTTTTATAATAATCTAGTTACTTCCACTGACATGACTAATTCAGCATCTGCTGAGAGAAAACACTAGTAATTTATTTACATAAATGGTCATCCGATTCTCCAAGATAAATTATCTTTTTGCGGCTTATCAGCCAGCATATTCAGGCCATGAAAAAAAGAGTAAAAGCAAAAGCCAAAGCTCTATGAACGATAGATTACCCGCCCTACATGGCTGTGATAAGAGTGATGAACTTAGGATTATTCATAGGGAAAAATTAAATCGTCATAAATAATAAATATACACATTAAATTTAAAATTTTGAGAGCAACTATGGGTGATAGACTTTGACTTCATCATGAATTTGTATCATATTATGTAGTTGTGGAGATAATTCATCCAAGGGTCATACCACACGGTTCTTTATCGAACATTTCGATATCAGTCTTTGGATTTTCAGCAAAATCATAATTGGTAGCTATAAAATTTAACGACTGATTAAGTCAACTGTGCATCTACGTGAAGATCTTACGGGGAATAAATATTGTGTTGAAGAGTCTAATCAAGGTGTTTTCTCCTAATTTTTCCCTTGTCGAAACTGTCATTGTTGCGTTTAACCTGGAGTTGTGTCGTCCAAAGGGTATAAATAGAGGTCCCAAACGGGTGATTCGGATTTGATTTAATTTGGATAATTTCCGTTTAGATTTAATTTATGTCAGGTTCGGGTCAGATCAAGTCATTTTGGATTTCGATTTTATTCAAGTCTATAGTAAGTCATGTCGGGTTCGGTCGGATCGGGTCATTTTGGGTTTCGTATTTATTCGGGTCAATAATAAGTCGAGCCGTTTGGTCAATATCCTATTGATTAATTTTTGGATCAGATCAATATCTGATCAATTATTTTCAGTTTGGGTCAACTTTGGTTCTTCATATTAATTAAAGTTGAGTTGGGTATAAGTCAAATCAAATATATATATAATTATTGATATATTTTTTGTAAAAAATGTGTATTTCTTTTTAAATCTTATAATTTACGTTCAATTTCATTCAAATTCAATTATCATTTAAGAATTGTAATTTAATTCAAACTTAACCTATAAAAAATGTAGAATTTGTGATATTTTTGTATTGATACAGACAGAAAAATTTATTGCACGATCTATTTGATTAAAAAAATAAAATTTTAATTAATAAAATTTTTATCTATTAAAATTTTAAATTATATACTTAACATTTAATTATAAATATAATATTTTTATTAAACTTAAAAGTAATAATAATATATTATTTATGTTTGAATAAATATTATTCGGAATATATTTATAAATGATATTACATTATTATATCATCAATAATATATTATAAATAGAAATATATATTTTTATATTGTAAAAATAAGTTATTTGTGTAGTATAAAATTAAGTTATTTTTATATTAAATTTAAATAACTATATTTTTCATATAAAAAAGAATTAAAATAATTTATAAATTAATTTAATAGTTTTGGAAAGTTATTTTAGTAGTTTAAAAAGTAAAATATTGAACTAATAACGAATTGAATCATATGTCCTTAAACTATGACTCTCTTTTTAAATTAGTCATAAACTTTTAAATATTTCAATTTCATCCTGAAACTATGACTCTCGTTCTGAATTAGTACTTAAACTTTTGAACGTTTTAATTTCAACCCCAAACTATGAATCTAATTCTAAATTGGTTCCTAAACTTTTAGAGCTTTCAATTTCATCCCCGAATTCGTCCAAATATGTTATCCCTTTCAACCATAGTTTAACCTTATTTTATTTTTTTTCAAACATATAATAAAATAACTTGCCTAATTATTTTATTAACAAGAGATGTGATTAGTATATACACATAATTTACGATAAAATTGAAATATTCAAAAAGTTCAAGGACCAATTTAGGATGAAGATCATAGCTTGGGGGATGAAAATGAAATGTTTAAAAGTTTGAAGACTAATCTAGAAAAATAATTATTGTATAAGGATAAAATTAAAATGTTTAAAAGTTTAGGGACTAATTTGAAATGTGGGTTATAGACTGGGAACATATGATGTAATTAACTCATTAATATTTCATAATTTGATTTAAATAATTTGAAAATCAATTTAATAAGTTATTTTAGTTTTTTATACACTTTAACTCAATTATCGGTTAAAATCAAGTCAATGTTCAATTCAAATCAGGTTTGGATAAATTAAAATTAGTTACTTTCGTTCAGATTATTTTCGGTTTGGTTACTTTTGGTTCGGATTGCTTTCTGTTTCGGTTCAATTTCGATTTTTTCAATTTCGGGGCAAATTTAGATCATTATGTTCGGTTCTATTTCGGGTCTCGGTTCGGGTAAATTGATTCAGATAATTGAATTTGGGTCAAGTTTGCTAGATCTAGGGTATAATCTGCGTTGATCATTCAACCATGCATTTAATGATAACGAGTTTATTGAGGGATCTTTTGATTATTCGATCGGAATCCTCGATAACTAAAAACATATTGTTTTCTTGAATGAATGTGTTACGTAATAATTGTGATTTTGGCAACCCAACATCATCAGGTCGAAAACACCAGCGGATACGACAACAATGGAATCAAGTTTAAATCTAAACCAACTTCTAAATCTCCGGTACGAATAGAGTTATGTTTTGTCACATTATACATCTAAGCTGCATTTACTAATCGAAATCAATCCACGGCGAACCATAAGGTACCGAAATCAAATCTATATCATTATCCAATGTCAAAAGGGACAACCAAAATGCAGCAACTGTTTTAGAGTTGAAATAATATGTGAAGTATCAGAGTAAAGAATGAATTCAATTTGACGCTCTACACATGGCCAGAGACGTGTGTGATCTACACGCTGTGATTAGTCGAGTCTAATAACTTCTCACCCTCCCTTGGGATGTCGGCCATGGGAATCTGACTCCTAGACATGGTAATTTTATTCCACTCGTTTTCTACTCGAAAGAATATCCATTGGAACCTTCTGAGCATCTCTAAGGCCGTAACGTCAAACACTGTTAAGTAGTTGTGGCGGACATGAGAAGACAGTTTGTACGTCCATGTGCAACGCAAGACCAAGTTGCTTCCGAGAACGCAAAAATAAACCTACCAAGTGAACGATGAGGCAATTATGCATGGAAGCTAACTGTTGATGTGGTGTAAGCATATTGCGTAAGGAAATTGCATGAATGATTAAGAGCACCTAAGACCCTTACCCATTGTCGCCCATATAACAGATTGGAACAACAATTTGGTTTGTTGAACTTTAAAATCCTAGTGAAGACACTGAGAAAATAAAGGGAAGAAAACATCAAACGCATGCACGATATAAATCAATCATTACAGTATTTGTAGCATTTTATGGTTCGAATAAGGTAAATTGAACTGAAGTGCATATTACAAAGCAAGAAATGCCAGAGTGCTCTCACAAACAAAAGCTGTACATGTAACTGTCACGAAAAGGATATGTCATCATACCTAAGGTCCCGATCACGAGTTACGTCCCATTAAAATGAGTAGAGTGAGTTGACAAAACTTGAGAAAAGCCAGAGGCGACGATAATCATATGTCCACCTATCAGGTAAGACATGATATTTAAGGGCTGAAACAAAAATCACAGGGACTGCTGTCGAATATTTTAAGGCTGAAAACCATATGCAAATATTGTTAAAATAAATACAGAAGTTAAAGGGAAATAGATAGAAGAATAATCAGGTCAGATAGCCCATATGAGATAAACCAAGTGTGAGCAAGCAAACCAAAGCACTGAAAAGCACAAGGGTGTGCTAATATTATACAGATTACCAGTTTGCAGTTCCATATCCATGGCTGACATACATGTAAATTAACGAGAGAAGGGACTCAAACGCATTACCATTTAAAAGGGTCGTCTTTTCTTTTGTGTCCTTGTACTGCCGCAGACATTGCATTAGCCACCAAATATAAGGAATAACAAGCACTACTGGAATTGCAACCGAGTGACTACCACAAACTGAGTCAGCTTCAAACCATGCAATTGTTGCAACCTACAAGATGAGACAACCCACATTTATTCATCTAAGAAGTTCAACCTTGTATCAATACAAAAAGCTCTCCCAGTTCAAAGTTATGGTATGAATTGGCCAACTCCACATCTAAGCATAAACATATTTAGTACTTCATAAGACAGGTTATACCCCTCGCTGTTTCTTTCTTTACATAATCACTAAATGATAGAATAAAACAGATTCACAAGCAGCATCAGCACCGGTTTAATCACACCTCATCCAAGCAATTCAATAGCATTATTCTGAGGCATTACGGACACAATATTAAGCCATCAGTTGTAGTAGTTTTTGATTGAATTACCTGGGAATGACCCATTCTACAGACTGAACGCTCCAAATCTGAAAATACCTTCACACGATAAAGATTAGAAACAATTAGGTAATAAATCCATGTCCACTTATGGAACCAAATTCTAATAACATAATCTTAAATAGGTCCAGCAGGATAGGTATGGATAAGAAATCAAGAAAACAGTCAATGAAATGCTATATATTTGTATCTAAACATCAGGAAACAGAAACATTTTCCACAATAGTAAAGTACGATATAAAAAAGTTTCACGGGATTTTTCTACTAAAGGGTACAACCTAATAATAAAAAGAAACGAAATAAGTTGGGGTATAGATTCATATCTTGGACATGGATGTTAGGATGTCAGCTATAGAGAACCTCTGATTAAATCCTACTTAAAAGGAAAAAATCAAAGAAAGATGAGAGAAAATACATCCAAAATGAAGAATAGGTGATCAGCAAATGTAGCTTGCTAGCTCAAGTACAAAGGAAATAAAGCACACTAGAGACTTGCCTGCAGTGGGAAAGCTATCCGCCAGTGTCTTTACTCAGAAAGAAGAAACGAGAAGACAAATAAAAAATATCAAAGGGGAATACCAAAACCAAAGCAAAAGCAATACATAGGATTACCTACAATTTGTATAAAAAAAAGGTCAGAGCTATCAATAAATGTCAAATAAACCATGGTTTGATGATAACCTGGCAAGCCAAGAAGATGCATTCTACATGTGTACAAGAGATGACTAGCAGTCACATCTGTATATGTATTCATTCATATATGCACAAAATCAATATTTGCATATGATTGGTAGTGAGAAATTAACAAGCAAATAATTAAGAGTAAGGCCATAATCAATAAATGTAACGGTTGAAAGTTGAAACTAATACAAAAGGCTAGTGTGTTGCATATATGCAGTTCAAATTGAGAGACATAGAAAGAACATAATGCCATGAAAAAGGGTATATATTACACTGGTTGTGACGCACCCAATGATACTTCTCCATAGGAGAAAAGATAAAGGTATGCTGTCATGCTAGTCGGTACTATAATTTTCATCCATACGCTACACTGCACATATCAAAATAGAATCAGAAACGGAAATTACAAAAGGAACACATTTTACTGGTCATAGTCGCACCACGATCTAAGGAACAAATCCTCAATAACGTACACAGAAGGTAAGGATTTCAAACAACGAATTTCTTCAGAATAGTTACCTGCCATATTTCCCTGCGAGTAAGATGGTTTTGATCAAGATCAAATATTCTAGCATAATTAACAGTACTCTGTGAGAAGACCAATAAGCACACTCCCCACAACCAAACCATCATTGTCTACAATTGCAAGATCAAGAAGTAAGATTATAGAAACAATTGAAATAAAAGAACAATTTTTAATCAAACTCAAAAAGTTGTTAACTAACCACAAGAAGGAGAGGGTTATAATATAATAAAGCCTCGTACAAGAACAAGTCTCGCAGGTCTGCATTCATTCTCATGACTGAATCCCATCCGATCTATCTCAATAAAAAGGAACTTTCTTAACATAACAATCAAGAATTTACAAGAGAAATCTCCAGTTACACCAACGGCATGGTATTGGATTGTATAGTTCTAAGTACTAACCTTGCAACAAGTGAAGCTCCATGCCAAAAACAACAAGACCTGAAAAATCAATGCCGTTAGAAGTCCATCAAAACTTGATTTCAAAAAAAAAAAAGTAAATTAACATTCTGATTCAATTTTTTTTTAAAAGGAAACAAACAAACTTAAAGTCTCCATAGAAAAAGCGGAGAAGGCATTATCGCTGCTGTGGTGTGCATAATTGAATTAGTAACTTTCATGTCACCCAGCACCATCGGAAACACTATTTTCTTGAACGCTATTTCCAAGTTCACCAGCCCCTAAAAAGATATAATAATTTCGGTAGATAAGTTTAAAATTTAAATTAAAGGTTCAATAAATTAAAGAAAATAAATGCAAAAAAGGTTAAACTTACCAATGTCAGTAAAAACAGATTTTCCGCCAGGTTTCCTGAGGTGAGGACTTTCAAACATGATGAATTTATGTATATCCTGAAACAACATATTCGAGCTTAATTTTCCCACCATGAACAATACCATTTTAAAAATGAGGAATTACAATTAACACGAAACCAGTAATAGATTTAGAATCAAGCCGGAGTATCAGATCCGGAATGAGAAGAAGGGAACAGACAGAGTTACCGGATATGGGGAGTCAAACGGCGTCGTTCATGAACGGCATTATCAGATCTGTGAAAGAAATTAAAGAGGTGGAAGAGGGATTGCGAGAAGGAGAGATGAGATGTTCATTTCACTTCAGCACGTCGTCAGTTCCAAATTGCTTGCTTGGCTTGGCTTTCAAATCTTTTTTTTTCTTTCCTCCAACTATATTATGAATTTTTTAATAATCCAGAAAAATAATTCAAGGCTGGTTGAATAACATGAAAAATAAAATCTAGTGAGTTAATTGTGGTTTTAGTCCCAATTTTCACCTTAAATCCAATTACTTGTCCATCTGTATGATTATACAAAGTAATTATATCAAAATCTAAGGTGACGTTTGTTCGCTGGAATGTTTACGAGGGAATTAGAATCTGTGAAGGAATTGGAATCTATAGTCCAATTCCATATTCTGTTTGGTTCGCAGACATATAAGATGAATTTGATTTCAGTAATGTAAAATAACAGAATTGTCCTCTTATTTTTTTTGCTTTATTTTAGTTTATTTTACAGCTTACATGTAATAATATATTATAAAAAATTAAAAAATATTAAATTTTCATTTTATTGATTGATTATTCATTTCAATAAATTATAAAAATCATGCTAATAAACATTATAAGTTAAAATCATCGCAATCAAAATATGTTAATAAGATACCAAAAGATAGAGAAATATTTCGATGCATTTCAATCGGAGTATGTTAATTAGTTACCAAAAAATATACCAAAAACTATTTTTATTTAATATATGAATTAGAAACTCGACCCGACACGACTCAAAATAATAAAAAAATTATTTTTATTCAATAAAAACATTGACTTAATTGAAAAAAATATATATAGAGGGGTATTATTGTAATTATTCCTAAATATATAAGGTAAAATTATATATTTTTTTCGAGTCGGTCCGGTTTTTTCACCCTAAACCCGAACCCGACCCGACCTGACCCAAATATCACACTTAAAAAAACCCGACCCGACTCGACCCGAATATCACACTTAAAAAACTCGACCCGACCCGAACAAAATAAAGTTTCATCCGACCCGACCCGAACAAAATAAAGTTTCATCGGACCCGACCCGAATATATGAATTAGAAATCCGACTCGAACCGACCCAAAATAATAAAAAATTATTTTTATCTAATAAAAACAGTGACTTAATCCGACCCAACCCGAATTATATATATTTTCAGGTCGGTCTGGTTTTTTCACCCTAAACCCGACCCGAATATCACACTTAAAAAAATCGACCCGACTCGACCCGAATATCACACTTAAAAAACCCGACCCGACCCGAACAAAATAAAGTTTCATCCGAACCGACCCGAATATATGAATTAGAAATCCAACCTGACCCAACCCGAAATAATAAAAAATTATTTTATTTAATAAAAATAGTGACTTAATCCCAACCTGAATTATATATATTTTCGGGTCGGTCCGATTTTTTCACCCTAAACCCGAACCCGACCCGACCCGAATATATGAATTAGAAACCTGACCCAAAATAATAAAAAAATATTTTTATTCAATATATGAATAAGTTACCAAAGGATTGATGATGGTAGTATGGTCAAATTTCAATTCCCTCCAACAAGGGAATTGAATTCCATCTATTTTTGGAATTCACTTTCCCTCATTTGATAGAATTGAATTCCATTATGGATTCCAATTCCCTTGAAAAACTTGAACCAAACATGGGAAAGTAGTAGAATTGGATTCCAATTCTCACCAATTCTAAGGGATTCCATCCAACCAAACGGCACCTAATTGTTTAATGACATTCCAAATATACCTTAAATCCCAAATTTTAACAAAGTAGAAGGGTTAAAACAAGAATTAGACGTTATCTAAAATAATGTCATGAGCTAAAGCTAATACCGAGTATTTACTATTTAGTTTAAAAGAGAAGCAATGCCTTCATGACCTCCATTGAACATAATGACGAGGGATTTCTCCATGTTACTGATTCATTGTTGGTTAAGCAATGTTCTCCTTGTAATTATTTTAGCTTTTTTTTCCCCATATTTGGTCATGTTTTCCAAATAAACGTGGCTACTATATTTATTGTCTCTTTTCCTCGTGTATGAAAATAAAACAATTTAATCAAACAAAACGTTCATTAAAAGTAGTTTTATTATCAACTATAGACGCGTCTCTCGTTTCATCACTTGTAGCAGAACTCGAGACCCTTTTGTAAAGCGGTGTGCTGCTATAGGCTTGCAACGGCAAGAGCTTCGAAGTGATCCCCATGGCTAAAAGCTAAAGCCCGATCTCGTGCTGTTCGGTCAATGGCTTGGTGATCAAGTACGACAGTAATGAAGTCACTGCCTTTCTCGCGGTTGTCACCAGTGACAACACGTATAAATGAAGCTCTGATGGCGTGCGCCTAAATATTCATTCATCCACCAAAATAATTAAACAATTTTATGTTTTTATCGTCCTAAAATTATAGGATATCAACTAAGAATTCATCCACCAAAATATTCATTAACCCACACGCTCAATTTCCCAGAACTCTTCTGGTTCTTCAACAAACTTGGCCCACCTTTCCTTCCTGTCCAACATAAGCCTCTCTTTTGTCCCCATAGCCCCATTTTGCTGTCTTGCTCGGATTTCCGTTGATCCACTCTTTTGTTGCTACCCTTAATTAACATTTCATTCTCAACAATGTCTCATGTTTCATTTACTTCTTCTCTGAATAGATCAAAAACCAGTTTGTCGGTACTGATATTCTCACTGGTCGTTAATGAACTTGTTTCTTTGACATGATTCAACAGTTGCAGTGCCCTTTCTTCATCTTCTTCCAAGGACATCCATTTTCCTAGGTTGACGGGTTCCAGTTTTGCTACACTTTGCGTAATGGCATGGCTTTGATTGAAAGAAGAGAATGAGTCTTCATCATCTTCTTCCTGCCCGAAATCCATAACTGAAAAGTGGGCTGTGTTGTTCTTTCTCTTCACTTGCATGGTTATACTGTATTCAAAACAGACAAAGCCAAACCATTAAACAAATTCAAGTTGAAAATGGGGTTTTAGCGGCATTTTTTAAATAAACACCGGTAAAAACTTGTACTTTAGTGGAGTTTTTATATAAACACAGCTAAATACTGTATTTAGTGGCGTTTTTGTACACACGCCGCTAAAGACTCATACTTTAGTGGTGTTTTATATAAACGCCGCTAAATACTATACTTTAGTGGCGTTTTAAGTATAAACGCCGCTAAATACTCATACTTTAGTGGCATTTTTATATAAATGCTGCTAAATACTATACTTTCATGGCATTTGACAACAACGCCAATAACCCGTAATTTAGTGGAATTTTTATACAAACGCTGCTAAAGACTCGTACTTTAGTGGCGTTTTAAGCATAAACGTCACTAAATACTCGTACTTAGTGGTTTTATACAAACGCCGCTAAATAATGAAATTTAGTGGTGTTTTAAGCACAAACATCGCTAAATACTCGTACTTTAGTGGCCAAAGTCAACTATAAGGTTCACTAAACGACGACATCATAAGTTGTTGTTAATGTAAACTAAAGCATATAGGACGTTGTCATCAGCAAGCGAAGACACACACACGACTTCCTTAATAGATACGAAGCACCAAGTATTTGCTTACTTTGTATCCCTTTGCTGCATTGGCCGCTGCTTTTGTCTCCATATGATTCTTGGTATCAACTTCATATTCAGAGTAAAAACCACTGTGGCACTAGCTTGTGCCATTGCAGTTACAAAGAGTAGAAGTGGATGGCGACGTTGTGGAGTGATGATCAAGGGAAGAAAAAGAAGTAAAACTCGACGATTGAGATTCTTCATCAACCAAATCACAGAATGATTTCTAGTGCATAGTATCTTTAAGTCTCACCCTTGTCATTTTGATTTCACCCTTGTTCATCAACCAAATCACGAATGATTTCTAGTGCATAGTATCTTTATGTATCTTTAATGAATGGGTTGCATTAAGAGCAAATTAAGACATTTTGTTTTTCATCCTTTTTGTAGGCTATTCAAATTCTACAAGAGAGACATGCAATCAAGACCTTTATAATCATTTGTGTGAGACCTTTCAACTTCTTCAAGGAGACATATATTGAAGGCCTATTTTATTCTATCATCAAGGCATTCAAGAGGGATAAATGGCATGGAGATGAGCATGGAATTCCAAGAGACACTTTCCCTTGGACACGTAGGATGTCTATACATCAAGTTTTCCAAATTCATCCTCCATTCTTCCATAAGTGAGCAAGCCAAGGAAGTGCAAGATCATTTTCCCCTTTGGATGAAATTGTGTTTACATTCAGCCCAAAATATGTCCAAACTCATCCTAATTACTCGAGAATGTTCATTTACTTAAGAAGAAAGAAGAAACAAAGCATTCATGAGCATTCATAGCCATTAAGATGAAGCATTCATCTTCATTTGTAAGACTCTTCATATTTAGCCTATGAACACTATAAATAGGCACCATTTCTTCATTCTAAAAATACAATTTGATAAATATAAATCCATTTTTTATAGTTGTTTTCTTTCTATTTCTTTTGATAGAACTTTATGGGCTTCAAGTTTGTCTAGTAGTCTCCATCCATTCCATTTGATTATAGCGTTGGTTCCTAACTCACCTACAGCTAGTGGGTCATGTTCCACCTACTTCCACTTTGATTCCATCACTTTATATTGCTGGTTCCTAACTCTATATAGTTAGAGGGTCATGATCCATTTTCCTTTCAATCCATCTTACACAATCCATTCCTTTGATATTCATTATTCTCACGCCAAATTCCATTCATCCTTCACCATCATCCATTTCCTTCTTTATACCACAACAATCATCACTCTTCCAACACCCCTAAACCACTTTAACAAAACCTTCATCCTATCATTTTCATTCTCTATATATATGTTTTCTACTTATAACATTGTTTGTGCAATTTTATAATTCAATCTTAAGCACTGCAGAGTTTTTTTACTAGAATCAGGATCGACACACACAAAAATGACTCGGAACACATATAAATGACTCGTAACACATAACCAGGATCATATCAATTTATTCCTTACAAGTTTTGAGGTCATAACCATTGGCATAAGAACAACATGTGCACCTCTCATGCTTGTTCGTTCAAGCAATTAAAAAATGAACTTCTTTTGATGTAAGATAAGAGTCTGAGAGTCGCTCAGAACTTCTAACCCCAAGAAGTAGTTTAATTCCAAATCATCCTCACTATGACCTGTAATGATAATGTCATCAACATACACAAGAATATAGACAAAACGACAATCCATCTTCTAAATTAATAGGGACGCATCCGCTTGTGTTCCTCGAAAGTTAAGTTAAAGAAGAAAAGTTCATAGCTTTATATACCACCTGTGAGGAGCCTCCTTAAGACCATATAGTGCTTTCTCAAGTTTACACACTAATTTCGAGCCATCGAACAAAAATTTCTCAAATGTCGGAGGTTACACCATGAACACTTCCTTATGAAGATCTCCATTAAAAAATGAATTATTGACATCAACTTGTCGTATCTTTCACCCATGCATAACCTCTAGAGATAAAATGACCTTGACCATTGATGGTTTGGTAACCAGCCTAAACATATCTTGAAAGTTTTGACCAGGGACTTGAACAAAACCCTTCACCACCAAACGTACTTTATACTTGGCCATACTTGGCGACCAATCCATCTACATTTTTCTTAATGCAAAATAACTACTTACAACCGATGGTGCTTATATCCAAAGGAAACGATACCAACCACCATGTATGATTACGAATCAACGCATTATACACATCTAGAATAACTACCTTCCATATATGGAAAGCTAAAGTCTGATAAACAGTAATATGTTCGTCACCATGAATCCAAGCTTGCACAGAAAAACGTTAGGCTTGAACATGTCGACCTTGCTTTGAGTGACCATTGAGTGAAATTAGACATTAGAGAATGAAGGCTTACAAGTATAGGAACACTTGAACCATGCTCAGCAACAGACATATCTATATACAAAACATCAACAAGTGGTGTTGTAGGCATATTAGGAACTGTAGACTGCTGCCCAGGATTATGACCAAGAGAAGTGTGACACTGCACAAAACCAACCTGGATAATGTGATGGGATGAACTACCAGGAGATATTGTGTCATTGTTGCTCGAGGAGTTAGTGGCATCAACCTTATCACATGGAGGTTGCTCTATTAACCGTTGTACACAGTTGCGAAGAAATGAAGCAGCTCCATGCACTACTTCAATGTCTACATTCAAACATTGTCTAGAAAGAACCACCTGGGGTAGAAGTATGATCAACAAATGAAAATATATTTTCATTATACTTCACGTGTTGTGAAATATAGATCCAACCATTAGTTGCAATACATAAGTATCCCTCATGTTGCACACTATAGCCATGAAAAGTACAAGATTATGAATAAAATGTAAGCTTGTGTGATTTAAACAGATAAAGAAAGAAAAAGTGTAACACCCATAACTCGTATACATCTCAAGATACGAGATAAATTTGTTACATCAACATTACAAACATTTGTTGATCATAAATGCTTAAAATTTTATTCCATTTCAAAAAACTTCATTTTCAACTTTAAAACTATTTCATTAATCGTGTAAAATCATAAAATCATATTGGCAAAAGGGTACCTGAGGCCTTCTACTTTTTAAAAAATAAACCATTTTGGCCCTCCACTTTTTTCCACTCAATGTGGCCTTCTAATTTAGAAAAAACACTCAATGTGGTCCATTGACCAACGTTTTCCTTCTTTAACTAACGAGGTCATTACTTTGTGCTGACGTGGCACATTAAACATGCCAAAATCCTTTTTTCCCCTCAATATAACCCTCCAACTCAAGAAAATAATTCAAGTTGACCCTCATATTTTTTCTCTTCTATTTTGGTAACTAAACTTTAAAAATTTCAATCTAATCAATCAACTTTTGAATTACTTCTGTTTTAATCATCATGATTTATTTTATTAATATTTATCTATAATGTAGCATTTATTATTCTTATTTTATTAATATATGATTAAAATAATATTAGTTAAATTAAAAATTTTAAAATTACATTAAAACCAAAAAAATATTCCCAAAATTATAATTAAATTAAAAACATATTCCCTCTGCTTTATATATTTCCAAACCTTCAATCTCATTCTTTATCCTCTCATTTCATTTTTCTTCCTTTTCAACCAAATATTTCTTTTTTTTCTTTCATTAACCGATCAAGTAACTTTTCCCTAATTTTTTTTCATTTTTTACAAGTTCAATATGGGTTCACTGAATCTGGTAGTGAAAAAAAGAAATATTTGGTTAAAAATAAAAAATTCCAAATAATACATAAATGCCACATCATATATAAATATTAATAAAATAATTCAAGACGAAAAATAAGAGCAATTCAAAATTTTAGTGCTTAAAATGAAAAAATTTAAAGTTTAGTGACCAAAATAAAAAAAATGGGAGGACCAGATTGAGTTATTTTCTTTAGTTGGAGGGTCATATTGAGAGAAAAATAGGATTTTGCCCTGTTTAACATGCCATGTCAGCACAAAGTAAATACCTCGTCGGTCAAAGACAGAAAACATTGGTCAAATGACCACATTGAGTGTTTTTTTTCTAAATTAGAGGGTCACATTGGTTTTTTTTATTTATGAAAAAGTGTAGGGCCTCATCTAACCTTTTGGCAATCATATTTAATCATTGAAATTAGATCCGATTTTAGGCAACAATTAGGCATTTTGGTGCTGTTTCATAAGCTATTTAAAATTGCCTAAACACTGCTTAATTAAGAAACCCTTTGAAATAGTATATATATATATATATATATAAACTAATCATTCATAAATATGGATATAACTAAGCTAACCAAAATAAATAGTCCTAATTTACTATTATAGACAATTTAAAAATAGTCATATAAAGCAACATACATATATAATATACATGCAACTAATAAGTCAAAGATAAGATGTCCTACTGATACTGATATTAGGTGTGATTTTTTGAAATGATGCTCCTCACTTCACGTTCTTTTCTCTATTCAAACCTACGCATGAAAACCATTACGGGCTAAGCAAAACTTAGTGAGGCAATAACATAGTTAAGGTGAGATAAAACATAAATATCATAAAGTATTATAAAACATAAATATTTAATGTAATTAAAACATTAAAACCTTCAAACTGAGTTATTCAAGTTGTTTTCCTCTTTGAAAACTGCAAATCATTATCTCAAGATTTTATAAAAAAAATCATGTAGATCGACATCAAACGTAACAAATATTTCATATTATTTTTATTTGTACATAGTTCAAAACATTCATTTCATTTCTACATTATTCTCTTTCAGATACTTATCATAATTTTTCACATTTACTTTCATAACCCAATGTATATGTATGATAATGCAAGGTATGTGTAATGTGTGCACTAGGCACTTCACGGTGCCAATCATCATCATCATAAGATGCACTTTGTAACACCCATAAAATGTATACAAGAACCAATATGAGTTATAAATGTCATAGAAGAAATTCAAAACATTTCTTTAATTGAACTGAGTAAAATTTTGTTTCATTTGAACATCACCAATTTCATAACTGGAACAATTATTATAAAATAATTGTTAAGAGAAAAATCGTAATATAATATTTTTGGTTACCAATTTAAAACCAGTTCAAGCACTGATAGAATTATGTTATGTTTATAAAATAAATAAGACTGTCTGACACATTTGATTTGGAACCCAAGTTAATTTTTTTAAACATAGTTTACTATCATAATATTTATTCATACTATTAATTATATTTAATACTAACTATATTAAGAAATTGCAGACATTTCATTATCATATACATGCCAGCTAGAACTTTTAGAACACAGTAGGATGTCATCATTGCTACCTGTAAATATTTCCTTGGTGATTGATGCAAAGCTCAGCTCCTTACTTCTTTTCTTTCTTTTTCCTACACGTGAAAATTATCACACGCTAAGTGTACACTTAGTGAGACAATTATAGAAATATTCAAAACAATGCAACACATAAATAAAATAAATAACAATATTTAGTGTATTATGATCACTTTACATGCATTCCAACCATGTTACCTTATATCAACATGATATAAACAAGATATAAAATTTCTTACCAATATACTTGCCATTTATTCCATAAGCGCATAAACTTTATTCACATGTTTATCATTTATTAACCAATAAAGCATAACCTAAAATATAAACCTATAGGACCCCGATATTCTAATCAAATATATGCACTGTAATGCTAAACATGCACTAAACTTATGCTCTAGTGCTGATTCAAATTTGGCACATAAGGTCGTGCTCATCACCTACACTAGGTTTACACTCTAGTGCTGATCCGGATATGACATATAAGGTTGTGACCACCACCTGCAATAAGTGCCCTTGCACACTACAGTGTTGAAACCTGCAGCTGCTAGACTCTATGACATGCCATCAATACCACTGACCCTCAAGGACATACTTGGGCACATACTCTATATTTATTTAATCCATCCATGGAAAAGTATATTAATATAATTTCACATTTAGCAATTCATACCTGAAATAACATCATATATATATAATAAACATCATATATAATAACCAGTGATCAATGCATTTTATACTCAAATTTTGACATATTTAGAATACGTCAAATATATGATAAATGACATAAATATCATGCCAACGTAGATAACGTAGACTTATCGCAAGTCCTACCCGATGATGTATAAAACATCTATGTATATGTTACGCATGTCTTTCACTCACTTTGAAATTATAAACAAGTCAATAAAATCCTTACTAAGTTTTAACTTGATCTTTTTCTTCTAATTCGTTAAATCCAAAAATTGGTAAAAAAATTCATATTCTAGTAGTTTGGACCACCTTTAAAGAAATATTATTTTGTATTAATCTACACCTTTAAAAATTATTCCGTTTATACCTCTAGAAACTAAGATTTTGGTTGTACATCATTGGTGTTTCCATTAAAATATTCTTTAGAGGTTCAAAACTCTCTTGACACTTCTCAGTCCATGTAAATGAAACATCTTTTCTTAAGAGCTTGGTCAACAGAGAAGCAATCATCGAAAAGTTCTTTATGAACCTTCGATAATAACCAGCAAGTCCTAAGAAACTTCAAACTTCGGTAACATTCTTTGAGGTTTCCACTCCACTATTTCCTGAACCTTCTTAGGATCAACTCTTATGCCTTCTGTCGAAACCACATGACCAAGAAAAGAAACTTCTGACAGCCAAAACTCACACTTCGATAGCTTGGCATACAACTTTTTATCCTTAAGTATCTCGAGCACAGTACAAAGATGAGCATCATGCTCTATCTTTGTCTTTTAGTATACCAGAATGTCATCAATAAATACTAAAAAAACTGATCCAAGTAAGGTTGAAATACTCGGTTCATCAAATCCATGAATATTACCAGGGCATTTTTCAAACCAAACGACATTACCACGAACTCATAGTGCTCATACTATGTTCTAAAAGTTGTTTTTGGAATATCTTCCTCTTTAATCTTTAATTGATGATATCCCGATCGAAGATCAATCTTAGAGAAAATTAATTCTCCTTTAAGTTGATCAAACAAGTCATCAATCCTCGGAAGAGGATATTTGTTCTTGATAGTCACCTTGTTCAACTGTCGATAATCTATGCATAATCGCATTGACCATCTTTATTTTTCACGAAAAACACTGGTGCACCCCAAGGAGAAATATTCGGTATAATGAATCATTGATCTAGCAGCTCTTGCAATTGTGCCTTTAATTCCCTTAACTCTATCGGGGCCATTCGATAAGAGTCATCGAAATAGGCGTCGTACCTGGAAATACGTCAATACCAAACTCCATTTCTTTGTCTGGAGGTAATCCAGGTAACTAATCAGGAAACACCTCTGGATACTCTCGTACTGTTGAAATGTCTTCCAACTTAATTTCCATAGTTCTTGTATCCAACACATTCGCTAAAATTACTTGACATCCTTGTGACATCAATTTCTTAGCAATAAAAGCTGAAATCACATTGGATAAGGGATTTACCCTTTATCCAACAAATATTATCTCTAAACCCTTTACATCCTTTAAAAACATTCTATTCAAATGAAAATCTACCCAACCATAGTAGGAAGATAACCAATCCATACCTAAGATTATCCCGAATTCCTCAAAAGGCAATTCCAACATGTTTGTATGAAATTCTACTCCCTGTATTTTTATCAGACACTCATTACAAATCCAACTAATCTTCGCTTTATTGTCCAGCGGATTGATTGCCACAATATCACTAGAAATAGTTCTAAAGAGATTCCCCTATCTCTAACCAGATTTGCACTAATATAAGAGTAAATAGAATCAGGATCAATCAATACAAAAACATGTTCATCATAGAGATAAAAGGTACCTGCTATAATCTCATGAGCATCTCTGTCATCATCAGTCTTGATATGATAAATTCAAGTAGTAGTCTTGCCCTCACATTGGATGTAGCCTCAGATATACATGGTTTGCCTACTTTGCCACATCTACCCTTCTGGGGTCTCGCTACCGACTGATCTGGATATAGCTCTGGATAATGCCTTTGAAAATGACTCGCTTACCATAGTTGTAACATTTTCCCTCAGTAAACCAACATTGACCAAACGTCTCTTTCTACATAACTTACACTCTGTAGTAGGACGAAATACTGAACTTTGGGTACCTGCTGAAGCTGTGTGGGTCTGCTTTGATTTCCTTCCAGAAAATCCCTTTCTTCTTGTGGATACTGAGGAGGTAAAACTTTTCTGCTGTTGATCTTTATTGCGTTTAGAAAATGGTGCAGAGTAGGAGCTTCCAAATCTTTTTCTCGTCTATGCCTTTTTCACCTCTTGATCTTCAAGGTCAACTTTCTCCATAGCTTTAACCTTGTTTACCGCTTCTTGAAAAGAAGTAAAATGATAAGAAACCAAAATTCTTTGTATTCAGGATCAATCCAAAAACAAACCTATCAATTCTGGATTTCTCAGTCGAAAAAACTCCAAAGTGAATTGACTCAACTTGTGAAACTCACATTCATACTAGTAAATTGTTCTGTCGGACTGCTTCAAGTTCAGGAACTGTTGCATCATATCATTGACGAACATCCCCAATATATTTTTCCTTGAATTCTCTCAGAAAGAATTCCCATGTGATCTGCTCAGGGGAAACTCATACAAAGATTATATTCCACCATACATTGGCTTGCTCCATCAGTAGAGATACAACCCCTTCTAACTTCCCCTGATCATCACAAGGAATCCTACACAGCATGTTCTTAACTTCATTCAACTAGAAATCGACAGCCATTGGATTAGCTTTTGTATTGCCTTGAAATTCAGGAGCTCTCATTTTCCTCGGTTCTTTTAAAACTGACATTGGGGTTCAGTGATTAATTATATTGTCAAATTCCTGAAGGAAAATTCTTCAATATTGCACTAGAATATCATGTTTATTTAAACTAGACGACTCTACATTCAACTGAGCATTAGGAGGATTCTGGTTCACCTCATTACTCACACTTTGTGCAGGTGTAATATGTTTTGCCTGCCCTACTAGATTCTTGATGATTTGACATATGAACATGGTCAAAATCATCTTATATTAGTAAAGAGTAACTTTATTCACTAATAAACATCATCATAATATATATAGAACTATCAGTAAACGTTTGACATTCAAGTGGCATATATACATTCTTGACTTAGTATAAACTTTTTCTATGTCTAGAAACAACTAAATCAAAAGCTCTTATACCAATAAATGTAACACCTAAAACCGGTATAATTATATCAATACAAATTATAGATGTCACATGAATTTTTTAAAACATTTTCCAATTCCAAAAGTGATTTTCAAATTTATTTTCTTAAAAATGATAATTGATAATATAAAAATATTATCTCAAGTAAAACTATCACATGATATTTAAAACATATATATATGTATATTAAATACGTCTACTCAAAATAATAATATTGATTCATATTATCTATATTTAAAATAGCATAAAATAATTCAGTTTATCCATTACAAACCAATTTTCAAAATAGTTAAACAGAGCTAATAGGATATTCTTAAGTACATGCCACTAAACTAAGTCAAAATTACATAATAAGATGTCTTACTGATATTTTAGTATATTCCTTGATGCTTGGAGTTGCTTTATACTCTTTACTTCTAATCATGTCTTTTACCTACGCATGAAAATCATCACACGCTAAGTATATACTTAGTGAGGCAATTAAAACAATAACCAGTGCAATACAACTCATGCATGAAATTTAATGTCATTTCAAATGCCATATGATCACGTTACCTGCATGTCCAATATTTTACCATGATCAAAATAATATAATATAAATATTATCATTTTTACCGATAACTATAGCCTATAAGTAAATCTATGAAGACCTGGGTATTCAAGTAAGATATGCACCGTAGTGCTTGCACATAAGGTCGTGCCCACCATATAAACTTAGTGCCCTTACACACTATAGCGCTAATATAAACCTGCAGTTGTATACTCTATGGCATGCTAACTATACCATGTCCTTCAACGACTTACTAGGGCATATAGTATAATTTATTCATCCATGACATCGTATGACCATATAATTAATATTAGGGCAATTCATACCCAAAATAAAATCCATGGCAATATATCACATTTATCCGCGATCAATGCATTATAATTGCTCACTGTGACATATTGATGTCATGTCGAAATTATAAAAATGACATAATATCATGATGATATAAATAAGGTAGACTTGTAGCAAGTCTTCCTGATGATGTATAAAACAATTATGTACAAAGTCATGCATGCATTGCACTCATCTTGACACTATATATATATATCAAAAGATGTGCCTCACTATTTTCCACACTAGATCCTTTTATATTCGAATTTGCTTCGATCACAAAATCAATCACAATCTCTACAAAATCACCGATATTGATACATATGTTAGTATTGTACTAACATAACCACATCTCTAAAAAAATATCCATAATATACTTATTTTCTACCAAAATGCTTAACACTTAATAATTCATTTTAATATTGGTACCAACATTTCCAATTTACACAAAATGGTCCTTCACCATTTTATCACTTAAATTTTTAATACAAAAAATCCAGCATTGAAATTATTACCAACCAATTGCTTTTCCAAAGGCATAATTACATTTAAACACCCCAACGATATGAATATTGCACTTAAATCACCAAACTTTTCAAACTTCCAAAATGGTCATATTTCACATCTTAACACTCATTTCAATTCCAAAACAGTAATTTCCATCATAGTACATCAACTATTAAAAAATTACACAACCATTCATAACTTTTCCAAAATTGTTGAATTTGTCCCCCAACTTTTAAAAAATTACATAATGGTCTCCAAATTTTTTCTAAGGCTTGTAACATACTTCCTACATCATTTCCAACCCTTATATAATTTTTCCTCATTAAAAAATACCATGGTCAAATGTTTTAACCTTTAAAACTAGGTTGTCATGATTTTGCTCGATTTTGATTCAATTCAAGATTAAAATCAACTTCCGATCAACCTTACAAAATCTCTACAATCAAAGACCTAATCAACTCTCATCAAAAAACAAAGTTCTAAAATTTCATCATTTGGCCGAAAATCATAGAATCATTTCTAGGAAGTTTGAACATGTTTTAATCATAAATCAAGCTTGAAAATGAATCTACAACCTTAAAAAATTAAGAGTCGTCATCAATTTCATGAGCTCTAGTGTGAACACAAACCCTCATATTTGGGTATTTTTTAAATCAAGCTAGTTTAGCAAGCATAATTGGTACCAAAAGATAGTGTTTTTCAAATTGATCATTTTTTTACCTTAGGAGAGCTCACGACAAGTTTGGAGAAGATGATAACAAATTGGCAAGAATTTATATTAATTTCATGCTAATTTATCTTTAACTTAAACTTTAATGAATATTAAATTTATTTAATTAGGAAAAGACCAATTTACCCTTAATGAAACTTCATATTTACCATCCAACCAAGACACCTCAACCTTATCATCTTCTTATAGTCAAATATGAACAAAAAGATATTACTTTATTGATTTGCCCTTGCCTTTTTCCAAAAATTACAATCTTGCCACTTTAATCCAACGTTCCAAATTAAACATGGAAATTAAATCATAAAATCCAAAGATTTATATTATTTTCCAACATTTTAAATTTTGGAAATAATATTTTTAGGCCTAATTTATCATCCTTGAGTTTTTTCTGAAATTTATATTCGATTCGTTTTATCAAATTTTCCTCAAACTTTATCACTTTATAACTTTTTAATATAAATTCCGTACTAAATTTTTGATTCACGCAAAAATTTTATTCTTGAGGTAAATTATTTATTTACGGGGCCAAATTATAACTTTTTAAAATTACCATTTTAGTCCCTAAACTTTTCCATAGTTTATACTTTGGTCACTTAACTTTCAAATTTTGCATTTTGGTCACTATATAAATTTTGGGGTATTACAGCTTGGGTGGGGAACATTTTCACCTAAATACGGTGTTCATGTGATCCCGAAATCAAGGGCAGATGATTTTTTTCCTTTTTGGTCTGATGTGATTCTTTTGCGTTTTTGACCATGCATGTTCTCATTTCTCTGATTTTGGTTACCTTCTTGGATTCGACTTGGGTTTATTAAAAGGAAAACATTTCCTTTTTCTCTTGATTGCCTCATTTATTTTTGTTGATTGATCTGGTTGCATATCATGATAAATTTCCAAAATTATTGTTGTGAATTTCGGCGTGTGGTCTTCAAGCGCCGATCTTAGGCCGATCGGTGTCCTTTGATGTCTTCTTGCTAAATCTGGAATGTTCTGAGACCTTCTTGGCCGTTGGATCAAGGTGCCAGATCCAAGGGTCCTGATTTGGTTGCGCATGTGATATAAAGTCTAGGGTTTTGAAACCCTTAATCTGCTTCGATCTTGGCCATTCATTGAACCTTGATCCAAGGGTCTTGTTCGTGCGGCACCTAGGATTATGTAAAAAACCCTAACTTGATTAATCTTGGACAAACGGGCTCCTCTGATGGGTTAGGCAGGTGGGCTCCCGTTTGGGCTTATCCATTGTTGGTCTTGGATATTCCCTAATTTGGATCTTTTTGAACTTCACATGGACTAGATATTGGATTAAAAATAATTAGATCTGCAATCAAAATTAAAAAAATAAGAAAATAATATATATATATATAGATATATTTTTTGGAATAAAGCCATATATATTTTAAAATATATAATATATATTTTCAAAATTATATGTTTTCAAAAATTATATATATATTTAAAAATACTATATATTTTTTCCAAAACTATATATATTTTAAAAAATATATAATATATATTTTTAGAAACTATATATATATATATTTTAAAAATATATATTTTCAAAACTATATATTTTCAAAACAATATATGCATACATATATATATATTAAAAACCATAATTCTATATATTTGTATAACTAAAATAATAGAAAAATGCAATATAAATCCCGGATGAAAAATGGGTGTTTACAGTATCATGACGGGGGACTAATCTGTGTAAGACTGTGTACGCGACTTTGTTGAAGTTGAGGAACATAGGTCCAAACAAGAATGTCTTTTATGTTAGGGTGCCAAGAGTTGTGAAGGAACATGTGTTCAAAACTAATGTCTTGGTGGGAAGCATTGTCGAGCCTATTGTTGCTTTGGGGTTCTTGGGAGTGATTTTGTTGGTTATGGAAACTATAGTAGGGAAAAAAAGGAAAGATGGTGATGATGTTTTTCCCAGGGTTGAATCTCAAAGTGCTTACTTACAAAGAGCTCAATGGTGTGACTCCAGGGCTCTCGGTGGCAAGGTGGATTCGAAGTGGCCTTTGGAAGTGGGTTATCGAATTCGGATAGTGATTACATTTTGCCATATATACATCACCGTGGATTAGTCTACACGTTTAAGCCTTTGAACCAAAAGCTCAAAAGATATACCATATTATCACTTGAACCGTGGACCATTCTACACGTTGCACAATTTCAGGGATTGCGCAACACGAGATACGAGACCCTTCCTCCAGGAACAGAAAATAACTATATTAACGATAAGCAGACCAATTGAAGAATGAAGATAATGAATAATGCTTGTTCTAAAGGCTTGAGAGGCCAAGAATCGGTCAACTCACTCATTCCCTCTTGTTTGATGTTGATTTGTTTCCATGGTCATCCTAGTTTATAGCCAAAATGGGTCAACCGGTGAAACATTATTTGCAAAACTTCAATAAAAAAATAAATATTTAATTTTTTTTTTCGAGAGAATATTTTTCTTCATATTAACTCGCTTGAATCCACAAAACCGAAGAACATACAACTAGAAGAATCAAAGGGGTTCATTCAAAGTGTGCCAAAATTGCAAATACTAAGGAGTTTCTCACCTACGCAAAAACTTATGGAGTATCAACTTGGCAGTGCACTATCACCGATCTCCCCCTTTGAAATTATGGAGCTTCATCCGGCACCAACGAGTTTAATCATCGAGGGAAGGGTTTATCCTATGATACAAAGCTTTGTCGACGTGAAAAACTTATGGTGTATCGAGTCTTACAATCTATGGGCAGTAGCTACCCCTATTGCATTCAACACTTAGTGCAATTATGGAATCAACTCCTTCACCAATATCTTTGCTGGACATATTGGTGATATCGAGCTTTTGGTTGTCGCCATTGCTTTATCTGTCGTTGCAAACTTCTCTTTTGGCTTCATGGTTAACTTCTCTAATGTTGTTTGTCCTCTGTTTAAAGCAAAAAATTTACACTTGTTCATTAAATCTGCAGCTTGGAATGGCGAGTACTTTAGAGACGCTATGTGGGCAGGCATTTGGTGCAGGACAAATAGAAATTGATGTTAGGCATATACATGCTGCAGTCATGGATAATCTCATTTGGGGCATGTTTCGTGTTGTTGTCACTCTTCTTATATGCCACACCACTCTTGAAACTCCTCAGACAAGAGCCCGAAATCGCAGATCTGGCCGAAGATTTTACCATGCAAGTTCTACCTCAAATGTTCTCATTAGTCATCAATTTCCCAACCCAAAAGTTCCTGCAGGCACAAAGCAAGGTTGAAGTCTTGGCCTAGATAGGTTCGCCGCCTTCATTGGACATATTGTGATAATTTATGTCTTAATTATCGTGTTCATGTGAGGTACTATAGGTGCGGCAGTGGCTTACGACATCTCGGCTTGGTTGGTTGCCCTCGCACAACTTGTATATGTGGTATTGACAATGCGTCGTTTTCACTATCAAATAATATTTAGCCTTAATCTCAATTAAAGAATATGAATGATGGTATAAAGAGAGTCAGGGTCGATCCGTAGGGACTAGGAAGTTGATGAATTCCTCGCTTTTGATCTTGATTCAGGCGTGATTTGTAGAGAAGAGTAATAAAGGGGGTTTTGGGAGTTGAAATAAAAATAAGATTTAAAAGGAAAATAAAGAAAGTAAACTAAGTAAATTAAAGTGAAAATTCAATTGGTAAAAATCAGCTTTGGGCTAAAGCTTCTGCCTCGATTTAAATTGATCATTAAATATGATTTTACATTAGGGCTCACGCCGATTACATTCTATAGGGCCCAACCCTGTAACTTGTTTTTCTCTCAAATGAATCGAGTATCTAAAATCAATTTTTAGATCTCAACACTTTGTGAATTAATCGCGACAATCACTTACCAACTCAACCCTTTAAATTCTTGAAAAACACGATTCGGATTGTACCGTCTCAATCGAGAATCTAATCCGATTTCAGTTTCCCTTAACATACCGTCGCTAAGTGTGTTCACAGGAAGTCAAATATGCCACAGGTCGATCCTTCCTCCCAACTATTAATCGAAACCATAATTCAATTCCAACATGCACTTTGAAATGAAATCGCTTTGATTGTAAAAGGATGGTCGATTAACAATCCTTGATTTCCGAAAACTAAAAATGCAACCCTGAAGGGTATGATGTGTTTTTCGATTTTCATGATTTAGAATGGAGTAATCGCTTTAGCTTTTGGCTATGGAAACTTAGCTAAGCATGATTGAGTTCATGCTTAGCATTTAAAAGAAAATAAAGTAAAACTTGAAAAGAAAATAAGCAAAAGAAAAAGGAATTTTTTTATAAAACTAAAGAAAGAAAGTAACAAGAGAAAAAATGATCTCAATGATCAAATGATTAACGAATTGAGGCTTATCCCAAATGGGGTATTTATAGTTCTCACAAACCCTATAAAATAATATTCAAAACAAAGATAATTCCTAAAGATAATTCCTAAAAAATAAAAATAAATCTTAATTTCAATTTGAAAATGCGGCTAAGTCTCCCATCTCCATCACGTTGCTAACTAGACCTTCTAGAAGCTGCTGACTGTGATGCTACGTCAGTAAAGTCATGCCCACTAATCCAGTCATGACTCTAGAAAATCAAAAATTGCATAATTTAATCAGTTTTAGCAACATTTCTAGAATCTATTGTCCTGCATTGAAAGTGAATGAAAAGGGTCAAGTTAGCAACTTAAACAAGCTAATCAAGGAGTAATTATCAACAAAATAATGCACAATTTAAGCACTAATCAAATTCCTCTCACTTGTTCAATACTTGTCCTCAAGAATTTCTCAATTATCATGCCAAAATCTTAAGTTGCCAACTCCAATTTCATAGAATTTCCAAGATTTCTAAGCAAACTAAACAAAGCAAATGTCGAAATTCAAGATCAAGCAAGCTAGGTATAATCAATTAAGTGTAAATTAACCATGAATTTCAATCATCCATCATTATCAAAGAATACAAGACTTAGTTTCTCACATTGTTTCACTCATTTCGTTCAAGTGTTTTGGGTGAAACAACCACTTAAACCTAAACCAATCAACACATTACCATAGGCTTGTAACTAAATCAAATATCTACAAATGTTACAATAATCAAGAGGATTTCAAAATGGGTTGTAATGGGGCTAAGGCAAAAATTCAAGACAAAGTAGAGACTATTCCAAAAAATTATTCAAAGGCAAAAATGAAAGAAAGAGGAAACAAGAAATTCAACAAAGCTTTATTCTCTCATTTTTTTTCTTTTTTCTTCTTTTTTTTATACTTTCTATTTTTCCATTTTTTTTGTTGCTACTCAAACCAAACTGTTTTCTTTACTGAATTTTTCTGCATCAAAATTGCACTGTTTGTATTTTTTGTACTAATTTTTTGCACTGTTCAAACCAAACTGCACTTTTTTTACTGTTCGAACAATGTAATTTCCTGGACTGTTGTGTTCGATTATGCATTGTTTCGAACAAGTTTTTCTATTTTTTGGGGAATAACCTCACCTTTGTCCTGAAAAAAGGAAAAAATGAGGGGAAAATAAAATAGGCTCGGGTTTAAAGTGTGGTGAACAAAGAAAATGGTAAGGCTCAAGATAGTCCACTAAGGGGAAAATAGAAAGGGTAGGCTATTTTGTTTGGGAAGGGAAATGAGTTTAATCCTAATGTCTCTATCACATTAAAGCATCACAATCAAAATGTGTAATCTCAACAAGCATCGAGTTACAAGTTCTAGAATGCAATCAATTAGCTCGGCACACTCAATTGAAGCAAATAGCAAGAATAAAATATATGCTCATTAAGCTCAAAACTCATATGAAATTTTATTGAACTAAGTCATGCATCCAATTCAATCAATGAATTCATGAAATTGCCAAGAAAATTTTACATCAATTAGTCATACCATGCTATCTTGCGTCTTAAACTCAACAATAACAAGATTGAATTCACAAAGAAATACCAAGAAATTAAATCAAACTAATGATCAGCAACCAAGATTATCAACAATCAATCACAAAGCATAAGCAAGAGTTAACTTGATTTCTAATACCACCACCTCACTTAAAATCATATTGTCCCAATATGAACAAAAATAAAGTGCAAAAGAGAGAGGGTGAAAATACTCCCTGATTAATGTCGGTCATGGCCACAACCACGTCGTAAAGGCACGGGGAGAAGGTATGAGAGTATCTCGACAATGTTGGTCTCGATGGATTCAAGCCGCCCATGCACCTCGTGGTTTTCGCTATGCACATCAGAAGGTGGGTGCTTCTCCGGTGCCACAGGTTGTGTAGTCCTCCGAAGAAATATGCGATTATTGCACGTGGTAATCATACTAGGAGGGACAATGTGTGGTGCATCGGGAGTTCTAGCAAGGAGTCACATTTAATCCAAACACTTAGAATCCAACAGATCCATTGCAAAAGCAAAAGTAAATTGATTATAATCAAACATCAATGGAAATAAACAAGACGCAAGACGAGTAATGTAAGAACTGAGAATTAATGGGCGACCAAAATGCACAACACGTTCGAAGGCACTTGCGAACCAAAAACCCAAGTTTACCTTCACACCGATTTGCATACACCATAAGAAAAATAATTCAACCTTACTCAGCTAAGATATAGTATCATTACATCCAGAATAGTTATTGCTAGGAACCGATGTACGTAGCGGAGAGCCGGATCATGAATGTGCCATCCCTTGGTAGTGCGCTCATTGTACGTGGCACCGGGTGAACCAGTAAGTCCTTCATAAACCACTTCTACATTGAAGTCCTGCTGAATCTCACGTAGAGTAGTTAAAAAATCATGGTCCGTGACATCCGTCATGAACCGTATAGAAAAATTGAAATACGCTAGGGACTGAACAAAATGTTGTCCAAGTAATCTAAAAAAATCACACCTGGCGTTGCATTAGACACAATACGATATGGAAAAAATGTAAAAGATGTATAAAATTCAAATACCAATTCGTAATAAATAGAATATCTAATTTCAGAGTAAGCCAGTCAATCGCATCAAAACAATTCATGACAGAATCACGCAAATGTAAGGAATCAAGAGTGTGACCGGAATATACTTACAAACTTGGAACTTATGGTGCCGAATATTGTCGAATCTACAAACCTTTTCATCGTCAAAGTTAGAATAACCTTGAAGTACTTCCTCGTCGGTACAGAGAAGGTGTACCCTCTTCGATGTCGCTCGGAGTAATGGCCATGATCGGGAGCATGTTCGCCGTGGGTAGGCGCTTCCTCATAACTCTCGACAAATGATGGTGATCAGTGGTGCTGGTCGCGAGTTTGGAGAGAGGAATATGTGGGCTCAAGACTTGGTTGTGGTGATAGATTTGGAAATACGAAAGCAAAATCATCTAAAAAACCATAAACAAGATGCCACATTAGTAACGGTTCAATATCGACAAGATTATAGTTTACCTCGAGCTGTTCAGGAACTGCCAAATGAGCTGCAGATTAATGAGCGACATCTGACATTGATTGCAAAGCTGATGGCATGAATAGAATATTGGAGTAACCACAAAGAAGGGTGGTTCTGCCCCAGTTCAGATGGACCGGTAGAACCATGCAGTGGCATCATGAAGTCGGTGAAAAAGTAACTAGTAGAGGCAGATAGCATCAGCTCAGGTGTGGACAACCGAGCGCGCGGCTATTGCACACGCCTTTCTCCACATTGAGCGGCTAGTTGATGAATAGGAGCGGGTTGTGGCAGCAAGTCAGAGCTGCTCGAATGTCGATAATCGAAAACGCGACAAATTAGGGATGACCACCACCAAGGGTGATTTGCGGGCGAGATGGGTTTACGGATTGGTTTCTTGTACTTACCATGATTCTTGTTGAACAATAAAAGAAATAGAACCAGTTAAATGAAGCATTCGGTGATGGTTTAAATGGTGCGTTAATGGTGGTGCAAGGTTAATGGTGGCAAGGCGAGGCGGCGACAATTGTGTTTGGTGGTGGATTGGTTCTTGCTTTGTATTGTGAAAGAAGAGATGGTGAAGGGATATGTATAGGTTCGGCCGAAAGAAACAAAGGGAAAAGAAAAGGGAGAGGCTAATTTTTTTAAGTGATTTACGCGTGGTAGGGTTTAAGAAGGAGTTTAAGATGGTATGGGGTTTTGGTGATAAGATGATTTAATTTGAAAATGGGAAAAGGATAAAGGAATGATAAGGGGAAAAGTTATCAAATCCAAAAGAATTTGGTGGTGATTGGGAACTTGGGTCGGTCGAAACTTAACAAGAAAGTTAGGAGAAAAAATTTGGGGGAATTTTGGGTGTCGGCCCCATACTGTGGCTTCTAATGTGTGTCATACCCCCTTGGCATTAATAATATGGTGCGTTCAAAATAGGGGTATTATTTCTGCTACAATTCACAATTTTTGCTCCAAATTAGCCTTGAATTCGACTGTTTCTTGCTTAAATTGTCCATCTCGGCTTCGTCCAAACTCAATTAAAATGTACAGGTACCTAAAAATTTAAATTAAAGATTTAAAAATGAAAATAAACAAGGAATAAAAATAACAAACATAAATTGAAAACTAAAAATCGAATACAAATCAAAAGAAAACTAATTAAACGAAATGGGTTGCTTCCCATTAAGCGCTATTAATTAATTTCATTAGCTCGATGACCCAATTTTTAAAGCGTGGGTTCTTCCAATTTGATCTCCTCAACTAATCCGACCGGAGCATTTTTATAATACGACTTCAATCTTTGGCTATTCACTTTAAATCAAGCTCTCGAATTGTCTTCTATCTCCATTGTGCCATGAGGACAAATCTGAGTCACCATAAATAGTCTGAGCCACTTCGATCGAATCTTACATGCAAAGAGTTTAAGCTTAGAATTAAATAGCAAAAACTTTTGAATAACATTAAATGATTTAAAGGATATCTTTTGGTCGTGGAACTCTTTCGTCTTCTCCTTAAATATTTGAGTGCTATCATAAGTGTTTCATCATATTTCTTCTAACACTTGAATGTGTAGCTTTCGTGCTCTTTCGTCAATTACATTTCCGGGTTACACTGCTTAACCGCCCAATAAGCTCGATGTTGAAGTTCAACTGGTAAATGGCATGATTTGCCAAAAACAAAGAGGTATGGAGACATTCCAATTGGCCCTTTATAAGTAGTCTGATATGCCCAAAGTGCATCGAGTAATTTAAGCTATAATCATTCCAATCTAACTTAGGAATTTTCTCTAGAATCGATTTAACTTCATGATTTGACACTTTCGCTTGCCCATTTTTTGCAGATGGTAGGCCGTTACAATCATTTGTGTCACTCCAAACTTCTACATGAGCGCCTCGATATTTCGATTGATGAAATGGGTTCTTCTGTCACTGATAATCACTCATGGTGTGCCAAACCTGGAAAAATAAATTTTTTAAGAAAATTAACAGTAGTTCTTGCATCAGTATTACGGGCTGCTTTAGCTTCAACCCATTTTGAAATATAGTCAACAACCATAATAATATTAGTATTACCAAAGGACGAAACAAAATTACCCATATAATCAAGACCCCATACATCAAAATTTTCACAAATATGGATCAGATTTAAAGGCATTTCATTTCTACAACTCAGATTACCTTCTCGTTGAAACTTTTCACAAGATTTGCAATAAAAATAAACATCTCAAAATATATTTGATCAAAAAAAACAACATTCTAAGATCTTTTGAGCAGTCCATTTCGATCCAAAATGACTGGCACACAAATATGAATGATCGAAATTAAGGATCGAGTTTACCTCTTATTCGACGACTCATCATCGGATTACCTAATCGAAGCAGTGCTTCTATAGATAGGGATCGTCTCAAATATAAAATTGGAATTCCCTCTTATTTCGATTAATCACTGCTCGTGGTAAATGTACCGAAATTTTACCTGTTGCCAAATTGTTCACCATATCAGCAAACAATGTGAAGTTCTTTTCTACGCCAACATCAAGTGTTATTCGGGAAACTCTTCTTTAATTGATGGGTTGTATGAGGTGATAGAAATCTGGCTCAAGTGATTGTCCACCAAATTCTCTCGCCCTTTTTTTATTTAATTTCCAAGTTGAATTCTTGTAGAAGCAAAATCCAACGAATCGGTAGCGCCTTTGCTTTTTTCTTTCTAATCAGGTGTTGTAGAGCTACATGATCAGGGAAAACAATGATATTAGTACCTAGTAAATATGATCCAAATTTTCTAAAGCAAATATTATGGAAAGAAGCTCTTTTGGTTATAGAGTAATTTCTTTGTGCCGAGTCTAAGGTGCAAGACGCATAAGCAATAACATGCTGCTCTTTGTCAATGTTTTAACCGAGAACCGTGCTAATATTAGTGTCGAAGGCATCACACATCAACTCAAACAAATAATTACAATTTGGTGGTTACAAAATTGGAGTCGTGATTAGCTTCTCCTTCAATGTATTGAACGATTTTTGGCACTCTGGATTGAAGTCAAAGACTTGATCTTTTTGGAGAATACTGCATAACAGTTTTGATATCTTTAAAAAGTCCTTGATAAATCATCGATAAAATCCTACATGTCCAAGAAAATAACGTACTTACCTTACCTTGATAGGTCAAGGGAGTGAGCGAATAATATCGTTCTTGGCTTTATCGATCGCAATATCGTTAGAAGAAGCTATGTGTCCTAGAATCAACCCTTTATCGACCATAAAATGGCATTTTTTATAGTTTAAAACAAGTTTAATTCTAGGCATCACTTTAAAACATTAGATAAATTATGAAGGCATTCGCTAAAGGTGTTACCTTAAACTGTGAAGTCATCCATGCATACCTCTATACCTTACTTGATATAATCAGAAAAATATTGAGCATGCATCGCTGAAATATGGCGGGCCCATTGCATAGTCCAAAGGGCATTCTTCGATAGGCAAACATACCAAAAGGCTTGTGAAATTCATCTTTTCTTGATCTTCAGGCATCACCGGGATTTGGAAAAACATGAAAATCCGTCAAGATAACAATATTGAGTTTTATATGCAAATCTTTCTATCATTTGATCTATAAAACCTAAAGAAAACTAATCTTTTCCAGTTAAAGAGTTCAACTTCTTGTAATCAATGCAGACTCGCCATTGGTTTTGTACTCTTGTCGGAACTAACTCACTTTTCGAGTTTTTTATTATCATAACAAATGTCTTCTTAGGTACAACATGTACCGAACTTACCTAACTACTATCCGAGATCAGATAGATAATATATGCATCAAGAAGCTTATGGATTTCCTTCTTTACCACTTCCATCACCAGCGAATTTAGTCGACGTTGTCCTTTCATTATGGTTTAGCTCCTTCTTCAATCTTAATCTTGTGCATACAATTTGAGGGACTTAGATCCTTAATATTGACAATAGTCCATCCAATGGCTTCTTTGTGTACACGCAACAACGTCACAAGGTCCTCCTCCTCTTCCTTGGTTAATTTTTTTGACACAATCATCTACAGAGTATCATTGTCGCCTAGAAATGCATACTTCAAGTGATCTAGTAATTCTTTTAATGCAATCTGAGGAGCCTACAAAACAGAAGGAATGATTTTTTATTTTGAGGGTGTAAATTTTTATAAAAACAAATAGAATTAATGGAGAAAGTTTGTTCAAACTCTCTAAATTCACCATCAAAATCATCTAACCACTTACAAAATTTATCGACAAAATTAGTCTCAATTCATCAACTATAGGCTCAATTACATCAACAAAATTTATGCTTTGAACATTATCAGGATATCGCATCGCTTTATAAACATTAAATTTAACGATCTCACCATCAAACTCCATTGTAAGAATGCCACTTCTTACGTTGCTCTTTGAATTGGTAGTGTTAAGGAAAGGTCACCCAAGGAGGATCTCAGATGAAGTATTAGATCAGTCATTTTCCATTTCAATGACATTAAAATCAACATAAAAGATTAATTTTTTACTTTTACTAAGATGTTCTCCAAGATTCCTTCTGGGTAGATGACTGAGTGATCTGCCAACTAAATTGTCACTCTCATGTCCTTCAAGGGTTTGGCTAAAAGAGTATTATACATGGAAAAAGGCATCATGTTTATTGAGGCTCCCAAATCAAACATCGCACAACTTTGTTGATTTTGTAAGGTATGGGGAACATGCCTTGGGCCTTCAACTTTAGTGGAAGCCATTGTTGAAAAATGGTGAAAACATGCTCGCCTAGATTATATTTCCCGTACCCAGTAAGTATTCTCTTAGTAGTGCAAAGATCTTTAAGGAATCGAGCATACCTTGGTACCTTCCGGATTACTTTAAGGAGTGGGATGTTGATCTTAACTTTCCAGAATATGTCTAGGATATCTTTTTCCTCGGCTTTCTTTTATTTCTTTATAAATCTCAAGGAGAAGGATGTGGCACGGGTTCAATGTTGAATTCTTTTTTTTATCATGGAGTCATCTTCTTCATCTACTAGGATTTTGCGTCAATCTCTTCTACATCATTTTGGGACTTTGGCTCTTTTTTTTGGATCTTGCATCAATCTCCTCTCATGCTGGTTGTTCGATAATTGTTCCACTTCTGAGGGTAATGACACTTACATTCTCCCATGGGTTCACTTCAGTTTGTGAGGGAAGTTTGCCTTGCAATTCTAAGCAGCCCACAGTTTGTGCTAATTAACTAATTTGCTTGTCAATCTCTTACAAGTGTGACTTCGTGCGATTCTAAAATTTCTCTTGGGATTGTGCCAATCATTCCATGAGGAATCAAGTGAGGTCTGTGGCGGCTGATACGGTTGTAGTGGAGGCAACCTCGACTGATAGGTTGGATTTGGTCTTGGATTTTGCACGTAGCTAAAATTCAGATGATCTCACCATCCCGAATTGTATGGGTTGTTGTGGGGACTATAGGGCCTTTGGAGACTTCCCAGAAAATTCTCCACAGTATTGACTTGTGGGCCTACTTCTTCTTGTAGCGTTGGGTAGCAAACGGTTGGGTGGTCTGGCATCGTACATATCCCACATACTCTGGTTGATCCATATTTTCCTGCAACAATGGAATTAACGATATTAGTTAATTTATCATTTTTTTTCAAGTGAAATAGTTCTTACCTAGTGAAGTGTTGGCTAGGTTCACTCATAGTACCAAACTATTGACAGTCGGCTTCTATCGAAATTAATTATTTCACTGCGTTTAGGGTCATATTGACGAGAGCTCTTCCTGCAGCGATGTCAATCATTTTCATCTCTATGGGAAGCAAACCTTCATAGAAATATTAAAGAAGCATTCGCCCAGTTAATCCGTGTTGTGGATAGCTCACACATAGCTTCTTGAATTGCTCTTAGTAGTCGTAAAGTGATTCCTCGTGTTTTTGTTTTATTCCTAGGATGATTCACCTTAGTTCGCTTGCCTTTGCTGCTGAAAAAAACCTATCAAGAAAAATACAATTTAAATCATCCCAAGTATTTATTGACTTGGGAAGCAAATAAAATAACCATTCTTTTGTAATGCCATATAAAGAAAATAGAAATGCTCTTAATTTAATTTGGTCTTCAGATACTCCCTGAGGTTTCATGCTTGAACAGACATGAAACGACATTTCGCCTTGAGGAAAGATGATGCATAGTGGTTGTTATACCGTAGAAGCTGCGACTAGTTCGCGGATAGTCTGGTCGCCCATTGGTGCATTGTGCGTTGAATAAGCGATGGGTGTGTAAGTTGATTCGGCTATCTGTAATACCCCAAATTTTTTGTTAGTGACCAAAATGTAATTTTTGAAAGTTTAGTGGCCAAAGAATAAAACATGGAAACATTTAGGGACCTAAGTGGTAATTTTCCCAAAAATAATTTTTATTCCATAAATGGATAATTTACTATTGAAACTGGGCTTTTATTGAAATTATATTCTTGATCCGGAATTTATGTTGAAAACTAAAAAGGTTTAAAGTCTAGTAAGAAATCAGTAAATCGGATCGAATAGAAATTTCAGGAAAAATTGAAGGATCATAAATTAGGCTTAAAAATATTATTTCCACATTTTAACATGATGGAAAATAATATAAACCATTAGATTTGAGGATTTAATTCTATGTTAAATTTGGACTGTTGGAATAAAGTGGCAAGATTCTAATTTTTGGGAAATTGCAAGGGCAAACGGTAAAGAGGGAAATAATTTGTCCATATTTGACTTGTGGAAGATGATAAGGTTGAGGTGTCTTGGTTTTATGGTAAATATGAAGTTTCATTAAGGGTAATTTGGTATTCTCTCAATTAAATTAATAAAATATTCATTTAAGGTTAAATTAAGATGAATTTACCTAGCATTTAATTCAACCT
The DNA here is from genome assembly GCF_006381635.1 of Hibiscus syriacus. NCBI lineage: Eukaryota > Viridiplantae > Streptophyta > Magnoliopsida > Malvales > Malvaceae > Hibiscus > Hibiscus syriacus. Next base: position 2,323,881 of record NW_024063507.1, on the reverse strand, counting down.
TGTTCATCTTTTTCCTCCAAGGTCGTGAGCTTCTCCAAAGGTGAGAGAAAGTTTCATTTTAATTTTTAAGCAATATCCTTTGGGTTTTGAGTTATGCCCTGAAATAGAAAAGCGATCTACGCGAAAAACACTATCTTTTGGTACTATTTATGCTTGTTAATCTTGCTTGATTTTTAAAGATCCCAAATCCTAGGGTTTATGTTCATATTAGGTTTTATGAAATTGATTATGGTTATTCATGTTTTTGAGGTTGTATATGCATATTCAAGCTTGTATGATGATTAGAACATGTTCAATATTACTAGAAATTCTTCTATGATTTTTGGTTAAATTATGGAGTTATAGAACTTTGTGTTTTGATGAAATTTGATTAGTGTTTTGATTGTAGAGATGTTAGAAGGATGGATGGAAGTTGATTTCATGCTTGAATCGAATCAAAATTGAACAAAATCATGAAAACCCTAGTTTTAGAGTTTTAGAGTATTCGACCATGGCTTGTACGGAAGAGAAAAACTATGGAAAAATTATGTAAGGGCTGGAAACGATGTAGAAAGTATTCTACAAGCCATATAAAATTTTTGTAATTTTTGAAAAGTTGGGGAACCAATTCGATAATTTTGAAAATTGATGGGTTGTTGTGTAATTGTTATTTAATTGATGTACTATGCTAGAAATTTCTGTTTGGGAACTGAAATGAGTGTTAGAATGTGAAATTTGATCATTTTGGAAGTTTAGAAAGTTTGGTGATTTTAATGCAAATTTTGAATTGTTTGGGAGTGTTTATTGTAATTATACCTTTGTATGTGTTTTTAGTTGATAATACTTTCAATGCTGGAATTTTAGTATTGAAAGTTTGTTGAATTATGTTTCGATATAACAAATTTAAGGCAAAATGTTTTTGGACTTGAATTGAATTTATTCAAAGTTTTAAAAAGGTTTCAAAAATAATTCAAAGTCCATTAAATTTGGATTTGAGCAAAAATGCTAAAGGGTGTCAAAGTGCATCCATGCACTCCTGTAATGCATCCATGCACCCCTGCAATGCATCCATGCACGTGTCACTAGTGCATCGATGCACCATGCAGTGCATCCATGCACTCCATTTCGAATGCAATCAGTGCATCGATGCACCCTGTTTTGCATCCATGCACCATGGCTGCAACGGCTAGTAACGACTATTTTATTTGAATTTAATGAAGGGGTATCGATGCACCATGTTATGGGCAGCCTTTTTTTAGTAGAAAACCATCCCCAAACGGCTCCAAAACATCCCCAACGCTATATACAACATCAAACACATTCCAAGCTATAAATACAAGCTAAGGACACTTGAAGAAGTGAGAGAACAACTATCCAAGCAATCAAACACAAGAGAAGAGTTTTTCATTCTTATTTCATCTTTCTCTTGTAAATATTTTGTTCTTGTGAGCTTAATTCTTGTAAACACCTACCTTAGAGAGGTTTTCTTGTTTACAATTTTTATCCTTTTGTAAAGGGGAAAGGTTCTAGCTAATCCCGTGTAAAAGCTAGGGAAATGTTATAGTTTAGCCCGGAAAAACGAGGGAGTTGTAAGGTTATTTCTTTGTCCTGAAAAAAGAACAAATTAGTAAATTTGTTGAAAATCCTTGGTGAGGAGCTAAAGTAGTGGACGTAGACTTTGGTTGAGAAAGTCGAACCACTATAAATCGCTGTGCAATTCTCTATCTTTCAATCTCCTTACTCCCTAAACACAAAATCGTTCCGACCCCTCTTTGAAAACCGCTCCGGTTGTCGATTCGAGTTTTCAAAATCCCAACAATTGCATTAGAGCCTAACTCGTTAAGAAGGTTTAACCACCTTGAGACGATCCTCGAAGAAGCTCTACTAATTCCCGACACAATCGAGAAGATGGCTTCTACCTCCGGCTCGTTCCACATGGAAAACTCCATACCAACGGACAAGCCTCTATACTTCAATGGAGTCAACTATTGTCATTTGAAGAAATTAATAAAGGTATTTATCCAATCCAATGATCTTGATACATGTGAGATAATCAAGAACGACTACTCTTCTCTAAAGAAGAAGGAGAAGAAGAGGAGTGACAAAGAACAGAAGAAAACTCAACTTAGCCATGCACATGGTGTTGTGTGCATTTAGTCCTGAAATCTATAAAGGAGTTTCTTCATGTTCAAGTTCCAAGGAGCTTTGGAATAAGCTCGAGGAAATCCATGGAAATAAGAAAGAAGAACTAAAAAAGGTGGTGTCTTTAATGGCTCCTGAAGAGCCCGAGGTATCTTCTAACTCAAATGAATTTAATTCATATTCTTTTGATGAGTTACAAGATGCTTATAATAAGTTGTATTTGGGATTTGAGACCATGAATTCCAAATATAAGAAAATGATTTCAAAATATAAACAAGAAAACAATTTTCTTTTGAAAGCAAAAATGGATTTTGAAAACCAAAATGAAATTTTGAAAAATGATTTAGAGCTTTCAAAAATGAAAATTGAAAGTTTTGAAAAAGAAAATTTTGATTTAAAAGTTAAGCTTGAATGCTTAACAAAAGAAATCATTTTAAATCATTTATCTAGTTCAATAATGACAATATGCTCACATTGTCATTATCATGGTCATAAGGAACATACTTGTCCTTTGAAGAAAGGAAAACGTTTTAAAATTAGGCAAGTATGGGTTCTGAAAGGAACAAGGGGCATTGAAACTAACGTTCAAGGATCCAAAGCAATTTGGATACCAAAAGCTACTTAAATGTCTCTTGTAGGTGTGTGGGAGCAATGGTGATGAAAGTGATGATATTCAAGATACTCTAGCCACACATGAAAAAGAAATTGGTAACCTCTAAGCTTAATGCTTTTGATTTTGATTATTTGGTTGCTCATTTGACTTTAAACATGCATGAGTTTTGTTTTTAAATGATTATGCATCATTGTTTTAATCTCATGTATGTTGAAAAGATGATTATGATGAACATTTTAAAGTTATATTAATTTTTAAGAATTTTTAGTTCATCATAATAAAATTTTGGTCAAAATTGTTTTTAATGCAATTGATATCAACTTTTGATTTTAAAATTTTAAATTTTTGACCTAAAATTAAATGTTTATGCATGTGATTTAAAATGCAAAAGATATCTCTCTATCAATTGATATAAAAAAATTTCAATGCATAAAGTTTTTGGAAAACTTTATGCATATGCACTTAATTTCAATAATTAATATTGTTTAAAGTATTTTAGACTTGGATATATTGAATTTCATGTACTACTAACATGTTTGTTATTCTTTGTTGAAATTCAATTTTGATTGAGTGTCAAGTTCTTAAGCTAAATTTTTTTTGGAATGCTATTATTGAGGGGGAGCTTTGATTTTTCAAATGAGTTTTAAAATGTCAAATTTACTACTTACTCTCCAAAGTTATTTTGAACTTAAAAGATTGAATTATTTTTGATATAACAAAAAGGGGGAGAAGTTTGGTGGTTTGAAAAATTCAATTTCTTAATGAAAAATGGGGAGCTTAACATTTTCATATATTTTCAAACAATTGGTAGCAATTGATATCATTTTGTTAACAATTGGTATCTTTTTCATTAAACATTTTATTAAGGGGGAGTTTTGTCAAAAATTTTAAATGTTTTGTTATATCAAAAAGGGTGAGATTGTTGAATTATGTTTCAATATAACAAATTTAAGGAAAAATGTTTTTGGACTTGAATTGAATTTATTCAAAGTTTTAAAAAGGTTTCAAAAATAATTCAAAGTCCATTAAATTCGGATTTGAGCAAAAATGCTAAAGGGTGTCAAAGTGCATCCATGCACTCCTCCAGTCCATCCATGCACCCCTACAGTGCATCCATGCACCTGCCACTAGTGCATCGATGCACCATGCAGTGCATCCATGCACTCCATTTCGAATGCAATTAGTGCATCGATGCACCCTGCTGTGCATCCATGCACCAAGGCTGCAATGCTAGTAACGGCTAGTTTATTTGAATTTAATGAAGGGGTATCGATGCACCTTGATAGTGCACCGATGCACCATGTTATGGGCAGCCTTTTTTAGTAGAAAATCATCCCCAAACGGCTCCAAAATCCCCAACGGCTATATACAACATCAAACACATTCCAAGCTATAAATACAAGCTAAGGACACTTGAAGAAGTGAGAGAACAACTATCCAAGCAATCAAACACAAGAGAAGAGTTTTTCATTCTTATTTCATCTTTCTCTTGTAAATATTTTGTTCTTGTGAGCTTAATTCCTGTAAACACCTACCTTAGAGAGGTTTTCTTGTTTACATTTTTTATCCTTTTGTAAAGGGAAATGTTCTAGCTAATCTCGTGTAAAAGCTAAGGAAAGGTTCTAGTTTAGCCCGGAAAAACTAGGGAGTTGTAAGGTTATCTCTTTGTCCTCAAAAGAAAGAACAAATTAGTGAATTTGTTAGAAAATCCTTGGTGAGGAGCTAAGGTAGTGGACGTAGACTTTGGTTGAGAAAGTTGAATCGTTATAAATCGTTGTGCAATTCTCTATCTTTCAATCTCCTTACTCCCTAAACACAAAACCGTTCCGACCCCTCTTTGTAAACCACTCCGGTTGTCGATTTGAGCTTCTGAAAATCCCAACAAAGTTTAAGTTTTAAAATGAATTAAGGTCATTTTATATAAGTTGGAAAAGTTGATGCCAAAATTAAAAAAAAAATTAAAAAGTGCTAAAGTATTTGGTGGTAAATAGGTTTCAAGTATGAAATGTATTTATGTTAGTACAATACTAACATACGTATCGATGTGAATTTATGATTTTGTATAGATCGTGATTGACTCTGTTTTCAAAGCAAATTGAGTATAAAAGTGACTAAGTTGGAGAATAGTGAGGCAAAATCTTTTGAAAATTATAAAGTGTCAAGGTGAGTACAATGCATGCATTGCATGATACATGGATGTTTTATACATCATCAGGAGGACTTACGATGAGTCTACCTTGTTTATATCAGCATGACATTATGTCATTTTTCATAATACCGACATGACCTTAATATGTCAAAGTGTGGAATCACGATGCATTGATCACTTATGGATACATATTTGTGAAAGTTATTTTGGGTATGAACTACCCAAATTGTGAATAAGATTGATACATTGTTATGGATGAATCAAGAATAGGCTATGAGCCCAAGTGAATTAATGAGAGACAGAGTATAGTTGGCAAGCCACAGAGTCCAGCAGCAATCTGCATATTCAAGATTACACTAAAGTATAATTAGTGCATATATTGGGCGCATTCTTATATGTCATATTCGAGATTGTATATTAATGATTTTGACTTAGTTAGTGGCATGTACTTATGAATGTCCCAGTTGCTCTGTTGAAATATTTGGAATATAGTTTGTAATGGCTAAACTAAATTGTTTTACTTTCTTTCATCATGGATGGTTTTAACATGTATTACTTTTATAAATTAACGTATTTGATAAATATATATATATTATGATTACTATACGATAATTTTATGTGATTTAATATTTTAAAATAATAACTACATTTTGGAAAATAAATTTCATCCACTTTTGAATTGGAAAATATTTTAAACGATTCATATGACATCTATAACCTGTATTGGTTTAAGTATACAGGTTGTAGCCTTGTAGGTATTACATTTATTGGTATCAGAGCTATAGGTTTAGCTGTTTCTAGATAGGAAATAAGTCTAAATTTAATTAAGAATATTTACATGCCACTAGGATGTTAAAATTTTACTGATGGTTGTATATATGCTTTGATGCTTATTATTTAGTAAAGTTACTCCTTACTAATGTTAGATGATTTTGATTATGTTCAGATGTCAGATCATTAAGAATCAATTAGGGCCACTGAGCGCGTTACTCCTATACAGATTGGGAGTAATGAGGTGAACCAAAATCCACCTCTTGCTCAACCTAATGTAGAGCCGCCTAATGTGAATCAGCAGACATGTCTGTTCAAGATCGTGGGTTATTTTTACAAGCTTTAAACAATATTATCAATCGTCGGGCATTGGTATTGGTTCCTAAAGAATTGAGAAAGATGAGAACACCTAAGTTCCGAGGCGATGCAGATGATGATCTGATGACTGTTGATTATTGGTTAAATTATGTTAAGAACATTCTGAGCAATATTACTTGTGATGATCGAGGAAAACTAGAAAGAAATGTGTCTCTGTTGACGGAACAAGCTAGTGTGTGGTGGAATATTATCGCCGCAAGAGTCTCCCCTGAGAAGATCACGTGGGACTTCTTACTAAGTGAATTCAAGGAGAAATACATTGGAGATGTGTTTGTCAATGAAATGATACAACAATTCCTGAATCTAAAGCAGGCTGGAAGGACAATTTATGAATATGAATGTGAGTTCCCCATGCTGAATCGATTTGCATCGGAGTTCCTTCCGACTAAGAAAGTCAAATTGACAGATTTATTTTTGGGTTGGATCCTCAGTACAAAAGGATCCTAGTTTCTCATCATTTTACTGTCTTTCATGAAGTAGTAAACAAGGCTAAAGCTATGGAGAAAGTTGACGTTGAGGATCAAGAGGCGAAAAAGGCACAGACAAGTAAAAGATTTAGAAGCTCTTACTCTGTACCCATCTCCAAATGCAGTAAAGGTCACTAATAGAAACGTTCTCCCTCTTCAGCATCTACAGGAAGAAAGAGATTCTTTGGAGGGAAGTCCAAGCATACTCAAACAGCTTCAATGGGTACCAGAGGTTCAGAAGTACATCCTGTTCTAGAATGCGATCATTGTAGAAAGAGGCATTCAAGTCAGTGTTGGTTTTCTGAGGGAAAATGTTTTCATTGCAAACAACCTGATCATTTTAAAATGGAGTGTCCAGAGTTATACCCAGATCAGTCAGTAGTATGACCCTAGAAGGGTATAGGTGGCAAAAGAGACAGGCCTGGTACGTCTGAGGTTGTATCTAATCGGGAATGCAAGACTACTACCCGAATTTATCACATCAAGACTGATGATGACAAAGATGCTCCTGAGATTATAGTAGGTACCTTTTATCTTTTTGTTGAACCTATTTTTGTGTTAATAGATCTCGGTTCTACTTATTCTTATATTAGTACAAAGTTGGTTAGAGATAGGGGAATCTCTTTAGAACCAATTTCTAGTGATATTGTGGCAATCAATCTGTTGGGCCATAGTGCAAAGATTAGTCGGATATGTAAAGATTGTCTGATCAAGATACAGGAGTGGAATTTCCTACAAATCTGTTGGAATTACCTTTCGAGGAGTTTGAAATAATCATGGGCATAGATTGGTTATCTTCCTATTATGGTTGGGTAGATTGTCGTTTGAAGAGATTGTTCTTAAAGGATTCAAAAGGTTCAGAGATAATATTTTTTGGAGAAAGAGTGATTCCCTTATCTAGTGTGATTTCAGCCTTTACTGCTAAGAAACTGTTGTCACAAGGGTGTCAAGCAATTTTAGAAAATGTGGCGGATACAAGAGATTCTGAAGTTAAGTTGGAAGACATTCCAACAGTTCAAGAGTATCCAGTTATATTTCCAGATGAGTTACATGGATTACCTCCAGATAAAGAGGTGGAGTTTAGTATTGACGTATTTTCATGTACAACTCCTATTTTGATGGCTCCTTATCGAATGTCCCTTACAAAATTAAGGGAATTAAAGACTCGATTGAAAAAACTACTAGATCGAGGATTCATTAGACCAAGTGTTTCACCTTGGGGTGCTCCGGTGTTATTTGTGAAAAAGAAAGATGGATACATACGATTATGCATAGATTATCGACAATTAAACAAGCTAACTATCAAGAACAATTATCCTCTTTTGAGGATTGATTATTTATTTGATAAACTTAGAGGAGCAGCAGTTTTCTCCAAGATTGATCTTCAATCGGGATATCACTAGTTAAAGATTAAAGAGGAATATATTCCAAATACAACTTTCAGGACACGGTATGGGCACTACGAGTTCGTGGTGATGCCATTTGGGTTGACTAATGCTCCGGCAACATTCATGGATTTGATGAACCGAGTATTTCATCCTTACTTGGATTAGTTTGTGGTGGTATTTATTGATGTCATTCTAGCGTACTCAAAAACGGAGAAAGAGCATGACGTTCAACTTCGTACTGTGCTCGAGATCCTTAAAGAGAAAAAGTTATATGCCAAACTATCAAAGAGTGAATTTTGGTTGTCTGAAGTTTCTTTTCTCCGTCATGTGGTCACGGCAGAAGGCATAAGATTTGACCCTCAGAAAGTTCAGGCGATCGTGGAGTGGAAACCTCCAAAGAATGTTGCAGAGGTTCGAAGCTTCTTAGGACTTGTTGGTTATTATCGAAGGTTCACCAAGAACTTTTCGATGATTGCTTCTCCACTGACCAAGCTCTTGAGAAAAGATTTTCCATTTATTTAGATCGATAAGTGTCAAGAAAGTTTTGAAACTCTAAAGAAGATTTTAACGGAAGCCCAGTATTGGTACAACTAGAGTCCGATAAAGAGTATGCGGTATATAGTGATGCATCTCATAATGGTTTGGGTTGTGTACTTATCCAAGAAGGTAAGGTTGTAGCTTATGCTTTCAGAAAACTAAAGACTCGCGAGATAAATTATCCCACACATGATCTTGAGTTGGCAACAGTGTATTTGCTCTAAAGATTTGACACCATTATTTGTATGGTGAGTGGTGCTACATCTACACGGATCATAAAAGTTTAAAGTATTTTTGACTCAAAAAGAGCTAAACTTGAGATAGAGAAGACGGATATAACTTTTAAAGGACTATGACATGGTTGTTAACTACCATCCTAGGAAGACTAATGTTGTAGCTGATGCACTTAACCGAAAGACTTTTACAGCTTTGCGAACTTTAGATGCTCACTTATCTTTAAAGGAAAATGGTGCATTGTTGGTTGAATTAAGGATATATTTGATGCTTATAGATCGGATAAAAGAGCTATAGAAGAAAGATGATAGGTGTCTGGAAAAGATGACACAAGTGGAAAAAAAGTGAGAATAAAGACTTTGAAGTTAAAGACGATGGATGTTTGTATTATCGAGGAATAATTTACATTCCACATGACGATGAGTTAAATAAGAATATTCTTTCTGAAGTACATTATAGTCCGCTGACTATGCACCCAGGTGGAAATAAGATGTATCAAGATTTAAAGAGTCGGTATTAGTGGTCGGGTATGAAAAGAGCCATTATTGAGTTTGTTACTACATGTCTAATATGTCAACAAGAAAAGGTTGAGCATCAAGTGCCTTTAGGGCTACTGCAACTGATTGCAATCCCATAATGGAAGTGTGAACGAGTCACTATGGATATTTTTGTAGGGCTACCTTTGACACCAAATAAAAAGGATTCCATTTGGGTGATAGTTGACCGATTAACTAAGTCAGCACACTTCATTCCGGTGTGAATGGAATATCATTGGATAAGTATGCAAAGCTATATATAAAAGAGATAGTTTGACTGCATGGTGTGCCAGTATTCATCATATCCTACAGGGATCCAAGGTTAACATCTAGATTTTGGAATTTTTTGCATAGAGCTTTGGGTACTCGATTGAGTTTCAGTACATCCTTTCATCCATAGACGGATGGCCAGTCTGAGAGGACAATCCAGATATTGGAGGATATGTTGAGGGCATGTTTGATTGAGTTTGAGGGATCTTGGGAAAAGTATTTGCCTTTAGCATAATTTTCTTACAACAACAGCTATCAATCGAGCATCAAGATGGCTCCGTACGAAGCTTTATACGAGAGAAAGTGTTAGAAACCATTAAATTGGTTCGAGTTAAAATATTGGGATCTGGTTGGCACTGGTTTATTGAAGGAGGTTAAGGATAAAGTGAGGATAATCCAATATAATCTCAATATAGCGGCTGATCGGCAGAAATCTTATGCAGATTTAAAGCGAAAAGAGATTGAATTCCATGAAGGTAATAAAGTTTTTCTTAAAGTATCACCTTGGAAAAAGATATTGAGCTTTGGGCACAAAGGAAAATTATGTCCAAGATTCATTGGACCTTATGAGATTTTAAAGAGAGTTGGACCGGTGGCCTATCAGCTAGCATCACCTCCGGAGTTGAACAAAGTTCACAATGTTTTTCAGTGTCGATGTTTAGAAAGTATCGATCAGATCCTTCACATGTCATTACACAAGAGGACATTGAGATCCGACCAAAGTTGACTTATGAAGAAGAACCAATGCAGATTCTGGCTTGAGAAATCTTATAACTGCGTAGCAAGACGATTCCCGTTGTTAAAGTGCTTTGGCGAAATCATAAAGTCGAAGAAGCTACGTGGGAAATAGAGGAGGACATGAGGAAGCAATATCCACACCTCTTTACATCAGGTACGTATTAAAATTCATAGACGAATTTTATTTAAGGGGGAAGTGTTATAATACCCCAAATTTTTGGTTAGTGGCCAAAATAAATTTTTGAAAGTTTAGTAGCCAAAGTATAAAATTCAAAAATGTTTAGGGACTTAAGTGGTAATTTCCCAAAAAGAAATTTTATTCCATAAATGGATAGTTTGCTATTGAAAGTGGGTTTTATTGAAATTATATTCTTGATCTGGAATTTATGTTGAAAACTAAAAAGTCCGGTAAGAAATTGATAAATCGGATCGAATAGAAATTTCGAAAAAATTGAAGGATGATAAATTAGGCTTAATAATATTATTTCCACGTTTTAAAATGATGGAAAATAATATAAACCATTGGATTTGAGGATTTAATTTCATGTTAAATTTGGACCGTTGGATTAAAGGGCAATATTGTAATTTTTGGGAAATTACAAGGGAAAAATAGTAAAGAGGGAAATAATTTGTCCATATTTGACCTGTGGAAGATGATAAGATTGAGGTGTCTTGGTTTTATGGTAAATATGAAGTTTCATTAAGGGTAATTTGGTCTTCTCTCAATTAAATGAATAAAATATTCATTTAAGGTTAAATTAAAGGTAAATTAAGATGAAATTTACCTAACATTTCATTGAGCATTGTTCATCTTTTTCCTATAAGGCCATGAGCTTCTCCAAAGGTGAGAGAAAGTTTCATTTCAATTGTTAAGCAATTTTCTTTAGATTTTGAGTTATGATGTGAAATAGAAAATCGATCTACGCGAAAAACGCTATCTTTTGGTACCATTTATGCTTGCTAATCTTGCTTGATTTTAAAGATCCCAAATCCTAGGGTTTATGTTCATATTAGGTTTTATGAAATTCATGATGATTATTGATGTTTTTGAGGTTGTAGATGCATATTCAAGCTTGTATGATAATTAGAACATGTTCAATCTTACTAGAAATTATTCTATGATTTTTGGTCAAATTATGGAGTTATAGACTTTGTGTTTTGATGAAATTTGATTAGGGTTTTGATTTTAGAGATGTTATAAGGATGGATGAAAGTTGATTTCATGCTTGAATCGAATCAAAATTGAACAAAATCATGAAAACCCTAGTTTTAGAGTTTTAAAGTATTCGACCATGGCTTGTATGGATGAGAAAAACTATAGAAAAATTATGTAAGGGCTGGAAACGATGTAGGAAGTATTCTACAAGCCTTAGAAAAATTTGGGGACCATTTTATAATTTTTTAAAAGTTGGGGGATCAATTCGATAATTTTGGAAAATTGATGGGTTATTGTGTAATTGTTATTTAATTGATATAATATGGTGGAAATTTCTGTTTGGGAATTGAAATGAGTGTTAGAATGTGAAATTTGATCATTTTGGAAGTTTAGAAAGTTTGGTGATTTTAATGCAAATTTTGAATTGTTTGGGAGTGTTTATTGTAATTATACCTTTGTATGTGTTCTTAGTTGATAATAATTTCAATGCTGGAATTTTAGTATTGAAAGTTTAAGTGGTAAAATGGTGAAGGTCCATTTTATATAAGTTGGAAAAGTTGGTGCAAAAATTGAAAAGAATTAAAAAGTGCTAAAGTTTTTGGTGGTGAATAGGTTTCAAGTATGATTACGGGATTTGTTTTGGAAATGTATTTATGTTAGTTCAATACTAACATATATATCGATATGAATTTATGATTTTGTACAGATCATGATTGACTCTGTGTTCAAAGCAAATTGAGTATAAAAAGGACTAAGTTGGAGCATATTGAGGCAAAATCTTTTAAAAATTATAAAGTGTCAATGTGAGTGCAATACATGCATTACATGATACATGGATGTTTTATACATCATCAAGAAGACTTGTGATGAGTCTACCTTGTTTATATCAACATGATATTATGTCATTTTTCATAATACCAACATGATCTTAATATGTCAAAGTGTGGAATCATGATGCATTGATCACTTATGGATACATATTTGTGAATGTTATTTTGGGTATGAACTGCCCAAATTATGAATAAGATTGATCACATGTATTACTTTTATAAATGGATGTATTTGATATATATATATATATATATATATATTATGATTACCATACGATAATTTTATGTGATTTAATATTTTATAATAATAACTATATTTTGAAAATAATTTTCATCCACTTTTGAATTGGGAAATGTTTTAAATGAATTATTCATGTGACATCTATAACTTGTATTGGTTTAAGTATACGGGTTGTGGGCGTTACACTATCAGTGGATTTTTCATCGAATTTGTTGATTATTTGTATGTAGCGTCAATTGTGTTTTCTGAATTTGCTTGCTTCTATCGTTTCTTTCTTTTCTCTCAAAGCGTTTGACCATGAATTCATCTGACTCGCGCTTCCATTCTGGATCAAATTCTTCTAATGTGCCTAGATGTTGCTTGGCCATAAATCAAAAACAAGAAAATTAAACCAGTGTTTTGTCGTAGTCCCCGGCAATGACGCCAATTTGATAACGCGTCATTTTCACTGTCAAATAATATTTAGCCTTAATCTCAATTAAAGAATATGAAAGATAGTATAGAGAGAGTAAGGTTCGATCCACATGGACTAGGAAGTTGATGAAATCCTCATTTTTTTTATTTTGATTTAGGCGTGATTTGTAGAGAATAATAATAAAAGAGGTTTTGGGAGTTGAAATAAAAATAAGATTTAAAAGGAAAATAAAGAAAGTAAACTAAGTAAATTAAAGTGAAAATTCAATTGGTAAAAATAAACCTTGGGCTAATGCTTATACCTCGATTTAAATCTATCTTTGAATAAGATTTTACCTAAGGGCTCACACCAGTTACAGTCTGTAAGGCCCAACCCTTGTAATTTGTTTTTCTCTTAAATGCATCGAGTATCTAAAATCAATTTTTAGATCTTAACTCTTTGTGAATTAATAGTGACAATTGCTTACCAACTCAACACCTTTAAATTCTGGAAAAACCTAACTAGGATTGTACCGTCTCAATTGAGAATCTAACCCGATTTTAGTTTCCTTTAGCGAGCCGCCGCTAAGTATGTTTATAGGAAGTCGAATGTGTCATAGATCGATCCTTCCTCCCAACTATTAATCAAAACCAAAATTCAATTCTAACGTGCACTTTTTGAAATGAAATCACTTTGATTGTAAAAGGATGGTCGATTACCAATCCTTGATTTTCGAAAACTAAAAAAGTAACCCCAAAGGGTATGATGTGATTTTTTATTCTCATGATTTAGAATCGAGTCATGGCTTTAGCCTTTGGCTATGGAAAACTTAGCTAAGAATGACTGAGTTCATGCTTAGCATTTAAAAGAAAATAAAGCGAAAGAAAAAGGAAAAACTTTTATAAAACTAAAGAAAGAAACAAGAGTAAAAACTGATCGCAATGATCGAATGATGAATGAATTGAGGCTTACCTCAATGGGTTATTTATAGTCTCACAAACCCTAGAAAATAATATTAAAAAAAAAGATAATTCTTAATGATAAATTCTAAAAAATAAAAATAAAAAATAAATCCTAATTTGAATTTGAAAAATGCGGCTGAGTCTCCCACCTCCACCAGGATGTTGACTGAACCTTCTAGAAGTTGTTGACTGGACGCCACGTCAGCGAAGTCATGCTCACTAATCCAGTCAGGACTCCAGAAAATAAAAAATTACATAATTTCATAATTTTAGCAACATTTCTGGAATCTACTGTCCTGCATCAAAAGTAAATGAAAAGTGCCGAGTTAGCAACTTAAAATCGCTAATCAATGAGTAATTATCAACAAAATAATGCACAATTTAAACATTAATCAGGTATGTTGGTGCAAGGATGGCTGGACCGGGTTATCGTGGTTAGCCTTTAAGGATCTTTGGGGTTTCACCAAACTTTATGTAGCTTCAGCCGTGATGCTTTGCTTAGAGGTTTGGTATTTCATGATAATAATTGTTCTCACCGGTCACCTTGAAGATCCCATCATCACAGTTGGCTCTCTTTTTATCTGGTATATATATCACAATGATTACTCTAAATCTCCGCTTTGTGTTTAATTGATTGAGCTTCTTTCAACTCAATGTTTCAGCATGAATATCAATGGTTGGGAAGACATGTTGTTTATAGGAATAAATGCAGCCATAAGGCAACCAAAGGAAAAAAACCAACAATTTTCTTATGTGTAATCACCATTTTTGACATGCCCTGCCACCACAACCATACCTCTTGCAACCACCATGCCCTGCCATCCATGCCACCACTAACTGCACCAACCAAATCAACAAGAAAATATTTTTTATTTGACAGATGTAATGGGTATATAACTCGAAAAAGCAAACAATTGTAGGGGGATTATGAAAAAAATCAAGGCTGAAGGTTCTTGGAAAACAATGCCCACAACAATGTTTTTCATTGGATTAGATAGAATTTCGAAGATTCTCTACGTAGATTGAGTAGCGTTAAGAGATAATTTACCTATTAAGGAGACAAGCCAGACGTCTGCCTGCTGAGGTAACAAGTTGCACTCAAGAAGATTTGACGCTGAAGCCAACATTATGTTAAGCTCTTCCCCTTTGGAGAACTGATGTTGAACTTGGTTGATGTTGTTGTTGTTGCTTTCAGTGTAAGAGTGTCGAATGAGCTCAGATCAGCGCATCCGAGAGCGGCAAAATATTCAGTGGTAATCACGGTTATACAATCTCTTGTCATAGGAATACTTTCTGCACTCTTAAACTGGGCTACTCGAAACAAATTTGCTGTCATCTTTACTGAAAACATAGATATGCAAAAGGGCGTGGCTCGTTTGGCTTATCTGCTCTGCATAACCATGGTGCTAAACAGCGTGCAGCAGGTTATATCTGGTCAGCAATTGAACTGAAATTCCATGCCCCAAACAAAGTAAAAATCTAGCATTTGTGACATCAAATAACGCGTGACATCATTTTGCCACTGCAGGTGTTGCCGTAGGAGGAGGTTGGCAAGCCTTGGTAGATTATATAAACTTGTTATGCTATTAAATTGTTGGCCTCCCACTCGGTTTTTTCCTCGGTTATCGTACCCATTTTGGGGTGGAGGTCCTTCCATTTCCCCCCCTTAAATACCTCATTTGGGATTTCAACATTATTCACGGTCACTCTTCTTGCAGGGAATCTGGACTGGCATGATTTGTGGAACATTGTTGCAGACAATAATCCTCTTGTATATTATCTACAAAACTAACTGGAACACAGAGGTGGGACATCCTTTTCCCGTGAACATTAATGAATATTGAGAGAAGCTCGAAAAGTCTAAAGATGGGAGGTCCTTTTTACAGGTTGAACAAGCATCAGAACGAATACAGCAATGGGGAGCTGAAATGCACTCCCCCGCCCATCCACCCAACTTCTCCGACTAAATCTAACACCTTACTTTGTACCATTTTTTTTAGAAAAAATTGCTTTTAGATCAGACTATAGTTTTAAAACTTAAAAAGAAAAATAGCCAAACGCAAAGAGTACGTGGTAACTTGTATGTAAATATCTAGGGTTGGTTACCGGCTTAAAACATGTTAGATAACGAATTTGTAACTACATTTTAGTTGAAAATTTAAACACCAATTTGGGTTATTGAGATAATGTAACCAAATTATGAATTAATATTATTTGTGAATCATATTTTTTTAATTTGTGTACTTTAACAATGGAACTGAGATCAAATATTAAATTGAGTTAATTGTTTAAATTCAAAATAATATATATATTTTAAATATTTAACTTTAAAAATAGAAAGATCAAAATTTAATCTAACTCAACTTCAAATTGACATCACCTAAAAATGTCTAAAAGACCAAAACTTTTAAGAAGATCTAAGCATTTCTTACTCTATGTGGCTCTATCTCTAGTATCAACCTCTAAATTAATTTTCTTTAAATGATTATATTATACTCAAAATTTTGAATAAACCAACCTTATATGTATTTTAATGTAACTCAATAAAATCACAATTTAATTTTTTTAGAAAATATTTTTAACGTAATGTTTTGATACATTTACGTTAGAGTTTTCTTAATTCTACAAATGAATATAAAAATCTCACGTTTTATATTAACTTTTTATGTTTAAATATTAAATAAAAATATATAATTATTATTTTTATATCATTTGCGATTAAGGATGGCCGTATTATATTCGAATTAATAAATCTTAAATTGAGATAGTTTGAAACGAAATGAAATTTAAGTAAAAACTTTGAACTATCAAAATTTATTTTTTAACTTCAATATGAACTTTTTATTAAATAAAACTTTTATTTTTGATATTTTAAAAATCTTGAAAAAAATAAATATAAAAGTTGAGTTATGACTCATTTGTGTGATCCACAAACTAGGAATAAATCTTATTTTAAAGAGTACTAATAGTGATAGTCTCATATCTCTTATTAAACAATAATATTGGTAAGATATAAATACCAATAAGTTTGAATTTTTTTCTATTTTTGGAATAGTTTGAGGTGATTATAAATAAATATATATTCAAAATTTTCTTAATCATTGATAACATATATGCATCCTACAAACGTAATTGTTCAAACTCAAGATCTCTAAAAAGAATAATACTCCCTTTAACCTTAAGGCCGCTTGATGAGTACAATTTGACTCTTAAATCTATAAAATCTATAAAGATAATTGGATGAATATCGAAGAGATTGTTTTCTATAGTAATTTAAAAGATACGAGTTGTTATCCACTAGATCTAAAACTCTATAAAAATATAGAGTAAACTACATAAATGACCACATAATTATGGGTTGGGTCACGAAATGATCACTATTTTCAAATTTACGTCAATATGACCATTGAACTATTTAAATGGTTTTAATAGAGCCACCTACCGTTAACACTTAACGAAAGTGTCTACGTGGCAATTAACAAAGTTGGTATAATTATACACAGGTCCTTGTAAAGTTATGTATTCGCGGCGCTAGAACCCTGCTTGTTTTCTTTTATTTCGGTCACTACTTGTGTATTATTTGTTTCCTTAAATTTTCATTTAATGCAATTTGATCTTGATTCTATTTTTAATTTGTCTAATGAATTAATTTGAGCATTAACTTTAAAATCTTTTATTCTAGTCATGTATTAAATTTATATATTAAATCCCTAAGATTTTAGAATTAATCAATTTGATCGCCAATATTAACTTTAATTCTTAAATTTAATTAGGTCCTAATTTCAATTTAATCTAATAAATTTATTTCTCCAATCAAATTGTGACACATGTCACAATCTAATTAGAGGGTTTTCATAATTTTAATTTAATAAATTTTCAATCCAATCAAAAAGTGACACGTGTCACAATTTGAATTGAAGTGAAAATAAATAAAGATGAGTTTTAACACCCAAGGGAATCCAACTTAGGTCTCAAGGGTAACATGTGCATGCCTTAACCACTGAGCTAATTCTCACGCTTGTTATTGAGATAATACATATAGGGATGGCAAACGGGTGGGGCGGGTGCAAATATCCCATCCCTATACTCACCTAATATTTTTGTATCCACCACTTACTCATTACCCATGACGGCTAAATTTTTTAAATCAACACCTGCCCATATATAACCCTGTGACCACTGACAAAATGACATGTGGCACTTTAAAAATTAATTTTTAATTTTTTTAAAAATCTAAAACTCATTTCCCTTTATTTTGACAAAAACATTTAATGCATACTTACACTAGTGTAAGTATGTGTTATATGTTTTAGTGAAAATATGGAGGAAATGAGTTTTTTAATAAAAAATAAAAAAAAATGTTTTTATAAAGTGTCACGTGTCATTTTATTAGTGGTCAACAAGCTTGTACGTCATTTTTCGTGACGGAAGTGGTTGAACTTGTTAACAATAAAAACATCATGTATGAAATCGAGAATTTTAAAACATTATGTACGAAAGTGAGAACTTGATATACTTCTTGTATGAATGGGATAATTAACCCAATTCATAATGGTCTAAAATTTTTACAGTGGGTTATGTTGAGTTAATCGATTGACGGAATTGGCCAAGAGGGGGGTGAATTGGCAATTAAAATTTTTGGTGGAAGCTTTTGTAGAAAATTGAAAATAATTGCACAGCGATTTAAAGTGGTTCGACTTTCTCAACCAAAGTCTATGTCCACTACCTTAGATCCACACTAAGGATTTTCCAACAAATTAACTAATTTTTTCTTTCTTTTGAGGACAAAGAGTAACCTTACAACTCCCTCAAGAATTATACCCCAATTCTTGAGCACACTCTTTTTCAAAGAGAAATACACAAATTTACAAACTTAAAAGGAAAACCTCACAAGACAATATGTTTGCACAATTCTAGAACAAGATAAGAACACTCAAAGATAATTACAATTAAGCACAAATTGTGTTCTTGAAAGCAAAATGAATATTGAAAGGAAATTTGGCTTGAATTGCACAAACTTGATGTTTGATGCTTTCTCTCTTGTTTCTCAATGATTTCTTCTTTCTTGTTGTTGATCAATGGCTTCTAAGCTTGTTTAAATACACCTTAAAATTATTCTGAACGTTAGGGATGATTAGTGGAGTCAATAGAGACGTTTAAGTGTGAAAACAATTAATAAATTCAGTTGGGAGCGTCAGTGCATCGATGCATACCCTAGGTGCATCGGTGCATCAGTGTAAAATTCAAATATTTTGACCATTGGACTCTCAGTGCATCGGTGCACTAAGAGTGCATCGATGCATGAAATGCATTCGATGTTTTGAAATAGCCTGAGTGCATCGATGCATCAAATGCACTAAGTGCATCGATGCATGGTATGTGCATCGATGCATAAAATGCATTAAATGTTCAAGAAATTAATTGATGCATCGATGCATGGATTGGTGCATCGGTGCATGCCCTTGAAAAATTGATTTTAGGCTTGATTTTGGTTCAAAATACTTTGTGAAAATTTGTTTAAAAAATAATTTAAGTATAAAACACAAATTTACACATTTAGTAAGGTTTAAAATTGATCTTGAAAGACTTGGAGTAATAGCTTGATATTCGAGTAATTAAATCGAATATACTTTTCGAAAAATCATTTGTAAAATCTTAAAATTCATTTAACTTAATTTGTTATATCGAAACATCAAAAATGTTTTCAACAATCTCCCCCTTTTTGATATAACAAAACATTTGTGTTATTTTAAGATTTTCTAAAAATTTGAAATCAATTTCAATTTTGAAAAATTACTCCCCCTTACTATAACACTTCTCCCTTTTAAAACATTTTAACACTTAACATTTCTCCCCCTTTTTGTTAAATCAAAAAGACTTAAAAATCGATTTAAATAAGGTTTTGAAAAACATAGCCAATTGATTATATATATATATATAGCTTAATGCTGCTAAGATCACAATCAAAAGAGAGATTAGCCATTAGTTCCATAAACAATATTCATAAGTAAATATGAAATGACATAATTGGTCATATATATCTAATGATGCAAAAAATAAGAAAATTCAACCAAACCAAATATATATAAATTAAGTTCAAAATCCAATCATCCAAACCATAACAAATTCAAACATTAAACAATCCAAAACAAACAACTCCATGAAAAAGGTCTAATCCATAGGAGGGTCGGGAGGAGGAGGAGGAAATCGGCTTGCATCTCAAGAGAGAGAGCATCCATGCGTGCAAACATCTCCCTTTGAAACTCTATCTGATGAGCTTCAAAAGTGTCTAAGTGTTGATTTACTGCTTCGTGAGTAGCAATCAAGTGGGATTCAATGGAAGCATATCGTAAATCAAATGTCTCCAAAAATGAACAAAAATATGGAGGCATTTGATCTTCTTGTGGAGCTGGTTCCAGTGCAGACTCGTCATCGGGTATGTGATCATCGATGTCTTGCATAAGCTGTTGAAATTTAGGATCATCGTCACTAGCTGGAGCCGGAGGAGGAGGAGGAGGAGCACGAGAGGAGATTGGAGCAGCTCGTGAGGAACTAGCTCCCATAGTTTGCTTACCAGGTCTAAAAACCCATTGATCGGTTACCTCGTCTTGTTTCCAATCTGCTTTCTTCAAGGAAGTAAGATTGATTTGGTTTTGGAGTGGGATAGGATTGTCGAGATAGACATCTAGACCAAGTTTGATAAAGAGGTTACTAAGAAGACATCCATAAACTAATGTTTCGACATGTTTTGAAGGAGCAATGTTTATGACATCAACTAGTTGACTGAAGATAATGTGGGGTAGATTGATTTTTATTTTATTCTTGAGACAGTGCATCCACCACAAATTCCTAATACGAAGAGTGGAGTACCTACCTCCGGATGGTCTAAACCACCAAGAGATCATCAGATGAAGAAAACGATCGTGATGAGATCGTAGAGTACTAACACTAGCGTTTGGAACATAGGGATAATCTACAGTTTCATTCTCATTATATATCCCATCATCATCTAACCCAAAATGGAAAGCTATAGTCTCGGGGTCAATATTAATATATTGGCCTAAAAGATAAGATCTAATGGCTATAGTTCCATATTGAGTTTCATTTTGAATACATACCACATTGGAATAGAAAATGCGGACTAATTGTTGATAAACGATAGGTTTAAGCTGAAACAATTTATCAAACTTCCAAGCTTTAAGAATCGGAAGGTATTCAAAGTTAATATATATCATGGCTTGAAGAGAAGGAATACGCTCTTCACGGATTCTATAAGTTTGGAAAGAATTTCTGTACCTAGAGTACAATTCGTCTCTACGACGTTCAGGCATGTTAAAACAAGATCCTAATAGAGATGTAGGTGGAGGAGGAACGGGATTAGGAGGTTGGTTTGAACGAGAACGACTCGACGAAGTCCTAGGGCGTTTGGGATTAGACATGGTTTAGGAATCGGAAAAAGAAATATAACCTGCAAATTGAAACACATGTATGCAATTTAATCAATCCCAAAACTCAATTGAGTCTGCAATAATTCAAGGTTCTCTAAACCAAATTCTAATGGGCATAGTTTTTGAAAAACTATTTAGAAAACAATGTTTGAAAATTATAATATGTATAGTTTTTCATGAAGACAACATAATTAAATCAAAAACATCAAATTTAAAAACTAAAATCAGATTTTCGATTTTTTTTAATTCGAAAATTTAAAAATTTATTAAAAATTTGTGAGTTTTTGATGAAATTTGTTGTAAAATCTAGTTTATAATCATCAAACAATCAATGCCCGATGTAATGTTCATCCTAGAACTAACCTAAAATAGTCCTAAGATCAAAAATCAATGAAATAGAAGTTTTTGAAATATTACCTTGAAAATTTCGGATTGATGAGAATGAGGTGTTGTTTTGCACGAATTGATGATAGAAGCAGGATAAGGAATTGAAAATCTTGAAGATTCCGATTAAAAACCAAGGATTTGGAGCAAATTTGATAGTGAAGAGAGGAAGAGGAGCGGCGGCCAAGAGAGAGTTTTAAGAGTGTTTTGAGAAAATTAGGAAGAAATAGGGGTTTTTATCCAAAAACCCGATGGATGCATCGATGCATGGCCTTGTGCATCGATGCACATTCAAGGCGTGCATCGGTGCACCTTCATGGTGTATCGATGCACATTCAAGGATGTATCGATGCAGAAGCACAAAAATGTCAAAAATTTGTTTCAAACACTTAAAATGCTAAATTAATTAGCTCTAGTGGTATTGGCAACTCATATATTGAAAATTAATCATGTTCAATTAATCAAATTATTCTTTAAACTACATTTGAACATAAAATTAATTTTCACCAAATAACATAAACTCCCCCTAACTAATAGCATAGAACGCAATCAAAAATTATTATTATAAGTATTTTTCATTTATTCGTAAAAGTGCTAAAATTATTTTAAACACTAAGTGAAAATAGGTTGGTTAAACCTAATTCTCTCCTAAGTGTCCAAAATCTTTCCTTGTCTAAAGGCTTTGTAAAAATATCCGCTAATTGGTGCAAAGTATCAACAAATTCTAGAACTACATTTTCCTTAGCGACATGGTCTCTAATGAAGTGATGTCTAATTTCAATATGCTTAGTTCTAGAGTGTTGGATGGGATTTTTAGTGAGACAAATAGCACTAGTATTGTCACACTTGATAGGAATGGTACCTACTTCAATTCCATAATCAAAAAGTTGTTGTTTCATCCATAAAACTTGTGCACAACAACTACCAGCTGAAATGTATTCGGCTTCAGTGGTAGATAATGCAACACAATTTTGTTTCTTTGAAAACCAAGAAATCAGCATATTTCCAAGGAATTGGCAAGTACCAGAGGTGTTTTTCCCATCTAATTTGCATCCTCCATAATCCGCATCAGAAAAGACATGCAAGCTAAAGCTAGAGTCTCTAGGATATAAAAGTCCTAAACTAGGAGTGTCCTTAAGGTATCTAAAGATTCTCTTATCAGCTAGTAAATGTGATTCCTTATGGCATGATTGAAATCTAGCATATAAGCAAACACTAAACATAATGTCCGGTCTGCTTGCAGTTAGATAAAGTAAAGATCCAATTATTGACCTATATAATTTAACATCTACACATTTATCTCTTCATCTAAGTCAAGCTTTGTTGAAGAGCTCATTGGAGTGTCATGAGGCTTGCCATTTTCCAGTCCAAACTTCTTGAGCATATCTTTGACGTACTTAGCTTGATTGATGAAGTGTCATCTTTTCTTTGCTTGATTTGGAGTCCCAAGAAAAATGAGAGCTCTCCCATCATGCTCATCTCAAATTCACTTTGCATTAGCTTAGAAAAATCTTGGCAAAGAACATCATTAGTAGAACCAAAATTATATCATCAACATAAATTTGAACTACTAACAAATCTTTACCTTTATGCTTTAAAAACAATATAGTGTCAACCTTCCCTTTTGAAAAACCTTTTTCAATTAAAAAATTTGACAATCTTTCATACCAAGCTCTAGGAGCTTGTTTTAAACCATAAAGTGCTTTTGTCAATTTAAGAACATGATTTGGAAATTTTAAATCTTCAAAACCTGGAGGTTGTTCCACATACACTTCTTCTTTTATAAAACCATTTAAAAATGCACTTTTAACATCCATTTGATATAATTTAAATTCATAAAAACATGCAAATGCTAATAACATTCTAATTGCTTCCATCCTAGCTACGGGAGTATATGTTTCATCATAGTCTATGCCCTCTTCTTGAGTATACCCTTGAGCAACAAGTCTAGCATTGTTTCTCAAATATTACCACTTTCATCAAGCTTATTCCTAAATACCCATCTAGTACCTATAGTAGATTTATTACTAGGCCTTTCAACTAATGTCCATACTTTACTTCTCTCAAATTGATTTAATTCTTCTTGCATAGCCATAATCCAATGTTCATCTTTTAATGCTTCTTTGATGTTCTTAGGCTCTATGCATGAAATAAATGCAACATAATTACAAATATTTCTAAGAGAGAATCTAGTTGTTATCCCTTTTGATGGATCACCTATAATCTCACCATCCTTGACATAGTTGTACTCTCCTGGATAAGATACTTCCCTTTCTTCAATGGTTGGATTCTCGAGAGGATCATGAGTTTCCTCATCTTTCGTCTCTTCCTTTGATGATGATTCTCCAACATCATGTCTAACGTCATTTGCTTGTATAATACCTACATCATCATTAACACAAGAATCCTTCCTCGAAAGGAGATTATCATTGAAAACAACATGTATAGACTCTTCTACAATTAAAGTTCTTTTATTAAATACTCTATAAGCTTTAGAATTTAAGGAATAACCTAGAAAAATTCCTTCATCACTTTTAGCATCAAATTTGCCAAGGTTTTCTTTATCGTTGTTTAAAACAAAACATTTGCATCCAAAAGGATGAAAATAGCTAATGTTAGGCTTTTTATTTTTGAAAATTTCATATGGAGTTTTCTTTAAAATTGGCCTAATCATTACTCGATTTACAATATAACAAGTGGTATTTGTGGCTTCCGCCCAAAAATATTTTGGCAAATTATTTTCACAAAGCATGGTTCTAGCAATTTCTTCTAAAGTTTGATTTTTCCTCTCAACAACTCCATTTTGTTGAGGGGTTCTAGGTGCTGAAAAATTATGGCTAATACCATTAGAATTACAAAATTCATTAAATCCAAGATTTTCAAATTCAGTGCCATGATCACTTCTAACACTAGTGATAGACTAACCTTTTTCGTTTTGGATTACTTTTAAAAATGTGATGAAATTTTCTAATGCTTCATCTTTAGTACTTAAGAATAGAACCCAAGTATATCTAGAATAGTCATCTTCCAAGACAAATGCATATTGTTTTCCACCCAAGCTAGTAGTCCTAGTTGGATCTATATGGATCAATTGTAATACTCTACTAGTTGATACGTCATTAATGGATTTAAAAGAAATTCTCTTTTGTTTTCCTTTAGCACAAGCATCACATATTTTATCATTATCAAATTTAAGCTTAGGCAACTCTCTTACTAAGTCTCCTTGAATTAGCCGTTGCAAAACACTCATACTAGCATGTCCTAGTCTCCTATGCAGTAACCAACTATCATGTTCATCCTTAGCAACTAGGCACAAATTAGTCATATCAATAGAGTCTAAATGCACCATGTATATGTTTCCTATTCTATGACCAACAAGCATAATCCGATTATATGCAATGTCAATGAATTTACAACCATTAATTTTAAACATGACATTGAATCCCTTATCGCATAATTGACTAATACTCAATAGATTATGCTTTAATCCATTCACATATAACACATTTTTTATTTGTATGGAAGAGGTATTACCTATAGTACCAATACCTTCAATGTGACCTTTTGAATTATCACGAAAAGTCACTTCTCCTCCATTTTTGACGTTAAGCTCTATGAACCGACTTTTGTCTCCGGTCATGTATCTCGAGCATTCACTATCAAAGTACCATGAATTTGGATTTGTTTCTCGTGCCTTGTAGCAATGCTCCTTTTCCTACAAACATAGATTAATTTCTAATTTTTGGTACCCAAATTCTTTTGGGTCCATATTCATTAGTTTCCAAAATCCTAGTCCCTTTAGGTATCCATTTGTGTAGGATATCTTTATCTTTAGTAGTAATGAGTTCTTTAGGAACCCACATAAATTCTAATGATTTTTCCATTAGAGGTTCTTTGGGGTCCTCTATGATTGTAGTTTTTAAAATATTTTCTAACAAATTTGGATTTTGAATTTTCTCCTTTTTCAAAACGTTTTGTTCCAACTTTATCAAAAAAAGTTTTAAGATCATCAATCTTCTTTAGATGATCATCATGAACTTTTGAAAGTAAGTTATGCAAATCAATATTTTTCTTTTCAAAATCATTAATTTTGATTTACAATTCTTTGATCTTACTTTCAAGCTCATTGTTGGTCTTGGATATAAGACTATTTTCGTTTTTCAATTTTGAAATATCATTTTTGTATTTTGAAAATAGAGTCTTATAATCCGAAGCCAACCCATTATAATCCTCTAATAACTCATCATAAGATAATTCATCCAAATCAAATGAGTTAGAGGTTACCTTAGAATTTTCCTCGATAGCCATTAAAGCACAAGTTTGCAACTTCTTGTTCCTCTTCATCGGAACCTTCTTCATCGCTCCATGTAGCTACATGAGCCTTGTGCTTCTTTTTGGATTGACCCTTTTTCTTCAATTGTGGGCAATCGTATTTGACATGCCCCAGCTTTTTGCATTCATAGAAAATGATCGGGTCTTTCTCATTCGATTCAGTTTTGAAGCCTTCATGACGTTTGAATTTTCTTCCTCGGTTGGGCATCATCAACTTTCTAAATCGTTTGTCAAATAATGCCATTTCCTCGTCATCATCATCGTCATTCGAATCACTCTCATCTTTTGTGGATTTGAGAGCAACTCCAATGTTTTTCTTCTTCTCCTTATCCTTTGGTGTCTCGTCAATCTTATCGAGGTCCACCTTATCTTCAAGAATCATTTCATGAGTGAGGAGGGAACCGATTAGTTCTTCAAGAGTTAAGGACGTTAGGTCCTTAGACTCGATGATTGTCGTCTTTTTTGATTGCCACGATTTTGGAAGGGAGTAGACTAACTTCCTCACAAGCTTCTCATTTTAAATAATCTCTCCATATGATTTGAGACCATTGACAATCGTTCAAAATCTATCCGTCATAGCTTTGATATTTTCATTTGGTTTCATCTTGAAATTTTCATAGCTATGCGTTAGAATACTAATTTTGGATTTCTTTACCTCATCGGTACCTTCATGAGTGACTTGAAGTTTATCCCATATTTCTTTGGCGGTTGTACAAGATGAAACTCTTCTGTATTCATTTGGTCCAAGAGAACAAAATATGATATGGATGGCTTTGGAGTTGAGCTGGAACATTCTTGTCACTCCTTCACTCCACAATCTTGGATGAGTGAGAGGCTTGATGTATCCATTCTTCTACGGCATTCCATGCTCCCATGTCACTTGCTTGAATGAAGTACATCATCCTATTCTTCCAATAGGCATAGTTAGCTCCATTGAAGAAAAGAGGCTTGTTGACGGGCACCGAATCGAGATCGGAGTCGAAATTTAAAGCAAAGGCCATTGATGACTTGATAATCAATGTAACTCTTCCCGAATCGACTCAAGAGTCGATTAAACCTTTAAATGAGTTAGGCTCTAATACCAATTGTTAAGTTAATCGATTGATGGAATCGGCCAAGAGGTGGTGAATTGGCAATTAAAATTTTTGGTGGAAGCTTTTGCAGAAAATTGAAAATAATTGCACAGCGATTTAGAGTGGTTCGACTTTCTCAACCAAAGTCTACGTCCACTACCTTAGCTATCCACACTAAGGATTTTCCAACAAATTCACTAATTTGTTCTTTCTTTTGAGGACAAAGAGTAACCTTACAACTCCCTCAAGAATTATACCCCAATTCTTGAGCACACTCTTTTTTAAAGAGAAATACACAAATTTGCAAACTTACAAGGGAAACCTCACAAGGCAATATGTTTGCACAATTCTAGAACAAGATAAGAACACTCAAAGATAATTACAATTGAGCACAAATTGTGTTCTTGAAAGCAAAATGAATATTGAAAGGAAATTTGGCTTGAATTGCACAAACTTGATGTTTGATGCTTTCTCTCTTGTTTCTCAATGATTTCTTCTTTCTTGTTGTTGATCAATGGCTTCTAATCTTGTTTAAATACACCTTCAAATGATTCTGAACGTTGGGGATGATTAGTGGAGTCAATAGAGCCGTTTAAGTGTGAAAATAATTAATAAATTCAGTTGGGAGCGTCAGTGCATCGATGCATACCCTAGGTGCATCGGTGCATCAGTGTAAAATTCAAATATTTTGATCATTGGACTCTCAGTGCATCGATGCATGAAATGCATTCGATGTTTTGAAATAGCCTGAGTGCATCGATGCATGGTCTTGTGCATTGATGCATCAAATGCACTAAGTGCATCGATGCATGGTATGTGCATCGATGCATAAAATGCATTCGATGTTCAAGAAATTAATTGATGCATCGATGAATGGTGAAAATATGTTTAAAAAATAGTTTAAGTATAAAACACAAATTTACACATTTAGTAAGGTTTAAAATTGATCTTGAAAGACTTGGAGTAATAGCTTGATATTCGAGTAATTAAATCGAATATACTTTTCAAAAAATCATTTGTAAAATCTTAAAATTCATTTAACTTAATTTGTTATATCGAAACATCAAAAATGTTTTCAATAGGTTATTAGTGGACGGGCGAATGCGAGGCAAGTAAGGTCTCAAACCCATCACCTACTCACTACCCATTGCGGGTATGACCTTTTACATCCACACCTGATCACTACCCACTAAACTTATACCCATCTCCGCCCAAATTGGAGCGGGCGCGGTGTGGAATCCACAAAATTATTCCCATCCGTCATCCTTAAATACATGTGTTATATAACTTGTTCAAGTTTAGATAGAAAAAAATAAAAATAATTTAATTAGATTTGAACCCAAAATTAATTAGTAATCAAGCAAGCCTTACCCAATAAGCTAAATCCAATATTTAGGAATCAATTATAATATATATATATATATATTATAGTTAATGATAAAATAATAAAAACGGAACTTACATCTAGGCTAATTGAGAATATGACAACACTTAAATCACTAAAATAAATCTAATAGTTTATTTTATAATTGATTTAAGATTTTAATATTTTTAAACTAAATTTTATTGTTATAATCATAAGTTTGTGACATGTATCACAATTTGATTGGAGAAATAAATTTATTAAATTAAATTTGAAAGTATGACATAATTAAAAATTAAGAATTAAAGTTAATCTTGGTGATCAAATTAATTAATTTTAAAATCTAGGGGATTTAATCTACAAATTTAATACATGACTAGAATAAAAAAATTTAAAGGTAATGATCAATTAAGACAATAGAAAAATTAAAAATAGAATCAGGATCAAATTGCATTAAATGAAAATTCAAGGAAACAAATCATACACAAGTAGTAACCAAAATGGAAAAAACAAAAGAGGGTTTTAACGCCACAAATACATACTTTACAAGGACTAGTGTGCTAATTATACCATTTTGTTATCTGTCTACATAGACACTTCCATTAAATGTTAACGATATGTGGCTATATTGAAACAATTTAAATAGTTCAGTAGTCATATTAACGTAAATTTGAATATGATAGTCATTTTGTGACTCAGCCGATAGTTTTGTGGTCATTTATGTAGTTTACCCAAAAATATATTACATGTATTTCCAACTTTAATTTCTTTACTTGCAATTGTGAATTACCAAACTTGCCCATGGTTTACCTTAGGTTCAACCCATGGTTAATAATTAACTCAAGGTTAACCAATCATGATAACTAGCAACTATAAAATCGAAGGTTGGGGTCTTTATTTGAAACCCTACACCCTACTCAAAACTTCTCAATACCTAAATTTCTACCATTGATTTTGATTTTTATCTTTTCTTAATCTTTTCTCTTTTCAAAAAGAGAAGGGAAGAAAAAAATTGTAAAAAGGGGCTTAATAAAACCACCCGAAAGAAAAGGGTAGAAAAGAATATTAACAAAAGGGGAATTTAAAGGGGGAAGGAAAAATCCCTAAAGACGACGAAGGGAGTCCAAGAGAGAGACTAAAAAATAAATAAAAAACACAAGTATTTTTCTTTTCTCTCTTATTTTTAATTTATTTCTTTAATTAATCTAATTTTTAATCAAATTTCTTTAAAAACATTGCCTTAGAATCTAGGCCAAGGATTTGTTTCTGTACAAAACTTGCAGTTTAGTCCCTTGAGAAGTCCAATCTTTTCTCCTCCGCTCCATCTGCAATTAAGAGAGAGAAAGCGCGGGACAAAACCAAATTCACAATCAAACCCTAGATTTGTAACCTTTTCATTTTTCCGCCAAAAATCCCTAGCCTGCACCCAGATGTTTTAGTTTGTTTTTAAAACTTAAATATTTCTGTTGTTCTTTTTTAGTATTATCGTTTTGGTCCCTTTTTTTAAATTTACTTTTCTCGAATAATGAAAGATTATACAGAGAACTGCTTGTTTCTAGGTTTTGAATTCGAAATCCATGGCAGGGTAGTCGATGAGAACTGCCGATGTCTCTTCACTAGATTGCGCTAAATTCCTAGAAAAGCCCGTGCCCTTTTCCGAAGGGTTGTGGTTTAACGAGTTTCTTGGGTTGTTTTTGAAAGAGATTTGTTCCCTCCATTGCTTGCAGATGGACAGCCTGTGGATCTGTTTAAACTTTTCTTGGTCGTAAGAGAGAATGGTGGCAATGTTGTTTCGGAAAGTGGACTATGGGATTCAGTTGCTAAGGAATCTGGGTTGGATATAAATGTAGCTTCATCGGTTAAGTTGGTTTATGTTAGGTACTTAGTTTCATTAGAGAGATGGTTGGAAAGAATTGTTAAAGTGAGGACTTACATAATGAATCAGACTGAAGTGGTCAGTTGATGGAGTTGGGAGCTGAGCTTAAGGAATTTTTGATGGAATCAAAGAAGAAAGCTATGGAGTATTCACAAGTGGAGGAGAATATAGTAGCAGGGTCAGATGGAGGAGAGAAATGTGTAAAAGGAGAACCATCTAGTCATATTGATTTGACAAAGGGTTTTGCTTTATGAGGAAGTTGAAAATTTGCGGAATGACCATGATCTAAAGAACATGGTGTTCGGTCCTGAGTGTGACAAGAGGTTTATTTTAGTCGATTACTGTGAAGATATGCCTTCAAATATGGCGAAAAGTATGGTCAACTCAATGTGTAATGACGACGAGGATTGTGTTGAATATAAGAAATGCACAGATAATGACGACGACGATGTTATGATATTGGATTCAAATGATATTTAGCAAAATCTTTCATCTCATAAGCGAAAACGGGTTTCTATATGGGAAATGCTTAATTGGATTAGCGAAGTTGCAAAGGATCCTTGTCATTTGGTGGTTGGTTCATTACCTGAGAGTTCAAAGTGGAAGGCTTATGGGAGTGAAGAACTTTGGAGGCAGGTTTTATTGTTTCGTGAAGCTGCCTTTCGCAAAAATGATGATCATTCAAGTGCTGGCCAATCAAATTTGCAGGTACATACAGCCCATTGTTTTTTCCTTTTTTCCCCCTATATAATGCGAGTATTATATCCAAAGACCAACAGCAGCAAGCTGCTACAATAGGGACCAGAGTATCTCGCAAAAACTGATAGTCAGTCAAATAAATCCCAATCCGTACGAAGTCTAGCATTTACATCATCAATATTCAATCCTATCAAACTTCCTTCTATTGAGACTACATCAACAATATCTTTTATAGAATCAAGCCGTTTATTCCTTTCTTCCCATGTGCATTAGATAAATGCATTCCATGCAAGTTTGAGTAAAAGAACAAGCAGAGATTTACCCCTTAGAAAAGTGATCGCCCATTCCAGCTCTTGCTCCCAAAATTGCACAGCACAATTCAGACGCAAAGCTCCTGAATGTGCTTCCACACCCTTGCCGAAAACAAGCACCCAAAGAATAAATGGTCCCTAATCTCTGCCTCAATTCCACACAACACACATAGACCATCCGTAGATATTCCCATTCTTAGCAAACTCTCCTTAGTAGAGAGCCTGTTAAGAATCCCGAGCCAAGCCACCACAGCAAGTCTCGGAACTTGCATAGGGAATCATATTAATTTGTGCCATGCTACTTTATCCCCCTTCTCCTAAGTTCAGACCACACATATCTAGTACTTACTGTCCTCAGAATAGAAAAAACTATACGAGCCTCATTTCTTAAGGAAAAAATCTTCTTCAGGCACTAACTCATAACCCCTTTTATTTCAAAGGACCGAAAGTTGCACAACCGGTGGTGAACCATCCATGGCCAAAAGTTTTCTAAGCAACTGGAACATACAAGCTTTATTCCAGCAAAGGAGATCTTTAATACCAAGTCCACCTTCCGACTTCACTAAACAAATCTTTTCCCAACTAACCTTGGCGCCCGCAGCCTGAACATCCAAGCCTTTCCAAAAGAACCGAGAGCAAATCTGCTCAATATGCCGAAACAATACCTTCCATTGTTAAGCTGGCCTGCCTTTTAGTCATTAATTTAAGTCGGATCTATTTTATCAAAAAAAAAAATTAAGTCAGATCTATGTACTTATCACCTGTGCCTTGTTAGTTAAACCATAGATTAATTTGTATTATTCTTTAATTTCAATTTCTTTAAATGATGTGGAGGTAGTCTGCATGAAAATGCTCCACTATGCATTATGAGTTTCTTATGAATAATAAGTTTAAGTTTGGCTATTCGGGGACTTATTAGACAAGTTCCATTTTACCTGAAGTCAATAATAAATAAATTGAGTCACTTTCACACCATGATTAGAATTCTAACCATGTTGGAGTTTCATTCTGGAAACTGCGGTGTCATAGTGATGATGATTTGTTAAGGGCAAGTCTCTGTCAGCGACTTGGGGCTAGCTTAATCGCTGTTGGGAAAAACTTGGTTTTGGAGAAGTGTGGTTCAAGTGTTTGACAGCGCTCTTAAAAAATGTAAGAAATGTAAGCGATTGAAGTGTAAAAAATATTTAAAATAATAAAAGTTCAGAGTTGTGAGGATAATATTCATTTTATCCAAAAGCCAAACTTTTGTCCTTATTAGCCCTACTATGTAAGATATCGATTATGATTAGATCACAGTCTCCCATTTTGTCCTTTTGTTTGCATCAGATGATCCGCTTCCTGAAGCTTCGCATATTTTTTTCCTTATTAGCCCTACTATGTAAGATATCGATCACGATTATAAAAAATCATAGTGTAGTACCTATTTTCCGTATACGTTTCTATAAACAAGTTATAAGTGTCACATAATTTTAAAAAGGTTCACTCATTTGTAAAACTCATACAATTTTGTTTGAAATTTAAAACTAAAAACATCTTAATACAACAATAAAACAGTTGTTAAAACCTATTACCAGAGTTATCACTTTAAATACATTCTAGAGCAATTTTCTTAATTTTATTACATGCCAATAATTTTTCAAAATAAACCTGATTGTCCTACTGTTACTGATGAGAGTTAACCTTAGATTGATGATAGCTGCTACTGCTCCCAGTACCAGACTGTCTTTGATGTAACATACGTGTGAAATCAACACACATTAAGTATATACTTAGTGAGCCATAATATTGTAAAGAACATTAATGTATACATAAGTATATTTTGGTTATTTGGTTTTTAACTAATTCGTGTCATCCATAAGGATTAGATAAGTGCCTATTATTTAAATTAAATTTCTTTCATACTATCATCATAAACGTTCTTGTTATTTCCAACATACTTATCTTTCTGTGCATTTGTCCCATTATTCTTTAGTAATTATTCATTTAGGACATCTTTTCATGCCTTTAATGCACCGTTATGCATTTCATTTACGGTATCCTTTCATGCCTTTAATGCACTGTTATGCATTTTATTTATGGCATCCTTTCATGCCTTTAATGCAACATTATGCATTTCATTTATTGCATCTTTTCATGCCTTTAATGCATCGTTATACATTTCATTTATGACATCCTTTCATGCCTTTAATGCACCGCTAGGCCTTTAATATTTTATTTTAAACAATTTATACTCTAATAATTATTTCTAATATCAATTAACTCTTTTAATTCATTATAAGCTCTATAGTTTCCACACGTAGTGCCAATACGGTAATTCACAAACTTATTATAATTTGCGTGGGTTGCACACCCACTACTAATACGAAAATTCATAAACTTATTATGAATTTCTTAGTTTTGCACACACAGTGCCCATACTGAAATTCATAAATTTATTATGAATTTCATAGTTTTGTACACACAGTGCTCATACGGAAATTCATAAACTTATTATGAATTTCTTAGTTTTTGCACACATAATGCCATTTGGTAATCACCATACATATATTAAGCAACATGCATCTATGACTATCATAGCATATAAGTGCATAATAAATGGACTCACCTGGCTTGCCTCGCTATTATATCCAAAACGTAAATTTGACTACTCAGCTACTTTATTTTTACCTTTCATTTTGCTTGACTCGGGAGTTTGATTACGATCTACATAAGCATCCATTAAAGACATATACCATACTAAATGTTAGTATATTCCTTAACATTTATACTTTAATAATATTCACAAGTACTATTATTTAAATTTCAATAACAATTTCAGCTTATCTTATAAATTCTGCCTCAATAGTATCGGTACCCCTACCATGGTATCGATACTACTCTATTGTGGTATCGATACTTCTTTACAGTATCGATACTCCTTTACAGTATCGATACCATTTTTGCATTCTTTAACCAATGATATCGATAACTTCTTTATAGTATTGATTCCTCCTCTCAGTATTAATACCAATTGCATCAGTATCGATACTATTCAACTAATTCTTCCAATTTTAAGCCTATAGTATTGGTACTGTTCTATCAGTACCGATACCTTTACCCAGATTTTTCATTTTTCAGCTCGATTCTTACCCAAATTTAGTCAAATTTCCTTATGTTTACACCCAACAATACTATCAAACTCCTCTATACTTATCCCTACTAACTTCCCTTCATTTAGCTTCTTCTAACATCTAATTTCTCCAAAGAACATCCCAAACCAAGAATCATACTACTTTTTCACACATGTTTTTAATCACATCTAATACTTCTAATATCTTATTTACCTCTTTGGCAAGTCAAATATACTTTTAAACTTCAATAAAAACTCATTTTTCATCATATTACTTAAAAACCCATTTTCTTTAATTAATCACAAATAATTCACTAATCACTTAGTTTTAATCCCATTTAAACCTTCCTTAAGCTTCCACATCACTTAAGGTTTCAAAACTAGCCCATAAACTAAAATAAAAACCAATTTGAAGAAAGCTCACCTTCGGCTATGGAGGAGAGCACGAGACGAGCAAGAGGAGAAGAAAATAACTTAACTTAATTGACTTACCCCTTTTTTTTCTTCTTAAATATCCTAACTAAAATAACTTTTAAATCAATTTCCCTCTAAAGGACCAAAATACCCTTCCATTCTTTAATTCTTACTAATTAGTCTTAAACACAAATCCTCATTCATTTTCTTATACTTTACCATTTATTCGATTAAATCTTCCAAATTTTAAATCATTTCAATATAGTTACTAACCTAATATTTGGGGCATTACAATTCTCCCCCTTAAGAAAATTCGTCCTTGAATTTTATGAAGTACCTGATATGAAAAGGTGTGGAAATTGTTTCCTTATGTTCTTCTCTTTTTCTCAAGTAGTTTCTTTTACCTTATGGCTTTGCTAAAATACTTTAACTAGAGGAATCTTTTAATTCAAACATATTTAAGGGTGTTCTGCACTTCCTCCCATATAAAGCTTTATACGGGGACATCTTAATACTTGATTGGTAATTATTGTTATATGCAAATTCCGCTAAAGAAAAATACCTTTCCCATGATCCTTTAAATTCAATCACACATGTCCTTAGCATATCCTCCAATACCTGAATAATTCGTTCTGACTGCCCATCTATTTGTGGATGAAAAACTGTGCTAAAATTCAATCGAGTATCCAATGCCTCATGCAAGAACTTCCAAAACCTTGAAGTAAACCTTGGGTCTCGATCGAACACTATTGATATAGGCACTCCATGTAGTCGAACTATCTCTTACGTGTATATCTCATCACATTTATCCATCTAATAATATGTACGTATCAAAAATAAAGTGAGTTGTCTTGGTAATTCTCTCAACAATCACCCATATTGAGTCTCTCTTGCTAGATGTCAAAGATAGCATTGTAACATAGCCCACAGTGACTTGTTTCCCTGTCCATTCCTGAATCGAGATCGATTGAAACAATCCAGAAGATACTCGACGTTCAACTTTCCTCTATTGGTACATCAGACAATGTCACAATTTTCGTGATACCTCTTTTCAAACTATGTCACCAACTCGACTCTTTAAAACTTGGTACATTTTATTTCATCTGAATGCATAATCAACTGAATTAATGCCCCAAAAAGATTATCTTTCCTTAGATCTTCATCGTCGGAAATACAAAGTCTCCCACGATAGTACAACATCCATTAGACCTGACCTCAAAAGTCCTTAATCTCGTCATTTCTACTTGCAATTCTTACCAAAAGAAAATTTTATTTTAATTTTTTTTGTAATTCTCTTTTCCAATATAAAAACATCTGCTTTTTCTTTAATTCAGCCAACGATGTCATTTCTTTCAACACTAATCGCACATCCATAGTTCTCCAATCTACAAAAGTTTTCCGACTAAGTGCATCTGCAACAATATTTGCCTTCCCTTGGTGATAATCAATGATCACGTCATAATCCTTTAAAAACTCTATCCATCTTTTCTATCTCAAGTTCAACTCTTTTTGAGTCAACAAATACTTTCCAAGATAAAATACTCAAACTGATAAAATTTTAATTAATCAACTCTTATAATTGATCCCCTAATTCTCTTGACTTACTTAAGTCATTTGATACGAAATCAGAGAAACATGTTCAATACCTTAATAACCATCAACTTTGAATTTCACCTCTCGATCTGGAGGTAACCCTATGAATTTATCTGAAAAGATATCCATAAATTCCCAATTTTGTGAAATTATCAGACAATTCTACTTTAATTAATTATCTATCACATTAGCTAGAAAAGCTATATATATATATTTCTGACTTCATTTTCTTCACAATCATTATCGATATCACCTTGAGCGATGATTTTATTTTCTCACCAAAAACTATAATTTCCATAACCTCTGTATTTTTCTGAATTAATCATTTTTGTAGACAAACAACCTATACCCAATATGATCTTAACTCATCAAATGATAATTCCATCAAGTTCACCGAGAACATAGCCCCTGGAATCTTTATCAATTGTTTACTACATGTTCAATTTACATTTGTATTATGACCCACTAGGGCTTACCACTATCATCTCACTCGAGATTAAGCTGAATAGAATACTTTTATTTTAAAAATTTCTTATTTCCTTTTTGAGGTAATCTGTGTAACTTTTTGGGATCCCTTGAAAACATTCTCGAGCAGTTGAAACATTTTCCCTTTCAAATAGGAAAGTCTAAATATATACATCATTTAATAAGAATACTTGATAACTTCATAGCAATAACTTCTTTGCAGTTAATGCTAAATATTACCCTAATAAAAAAATTTACTCTTTTTCCTATCATTACAATCTTGATATTTTTCAAGTTCTTGAGAGTCAATCTCAATCTAAGCATTAATTCATTGTAGCATAGAATGAGTAGACAATCCATTTTCACAAATTACCTTCTAAAAGTAACTCTATCAAGTATATAAAACTCAACATTTCTTCTCAAACAACCTCATAATCATTTGATTTACTAATAAATCATCTTTCTTTAAACGTTTAGCGGACAACGTATTTATAGCTTACTCATTTCCTCTTACTCCAATTAACCATGTTTTAAACAATTTAATGCTTCACTAATATATTTTTCAATCATTTAATCCCACCTGAAGAAACCTCAGAGTTAACACTAGATTAAAAAATCTCCTCTGAATCCTCATCCGATTCAACTTCTCTTGTTAGTCGTTCAAACTTCTTAATGGATTCCTTCAATACAGAAACTTCGTTAAACACTGGGGCATTTCTTCCACAGAATGGAGGAAAATTCCTAGCAACATCTGCCATTCTTAAGCGTGATATTGAAGTCACGTCGGATTCTCTTGGGTCGATTTTAATCTCGACCTTCTTTTCAACATTATCAATTTTTTTGTCTTTGTCCTTAGTTTTCGAAATCTAATAGGACATACTTAGTAATAACACTACAGTTAGTAAAGAGTGTTATCAATCACACTCTAATAACACCATATTAGTAACCTTGACAATCGTAATGGCATGTAATTCCTTTTTCTAATTTCAAATAAAACTAGTTTCGGCCGAGAATCGGCTAAACCTGTAGCTCTGATACCAATAAATGTAACACCCATTTCCGTATACGTTTCCGTATACAAGTCATAGTTGTCACATGACTTTTAAAAACATTCACTCATTTGTAAAACTCATAATTTTGTTTGAAATTTAAAACTAAAAACATCTTAATGCAACAATAAAACAGTTGTTAAAACCTATTACTAGAGTTATCACTTTAAATACATTCTAGATCAATTTTTCTTAATTTTGATTACATGTCAATAATTTTTAAAATAAACCTGATTGTCCTACTGTTATTGATGAGAGTCAACTTTAGATTGATGATAGCTGCTACTGCTCTCAGTACCCGACTAGTCTTTGATGTTACATACGCGTGAAATTAACACACGTTAAGTATATACATAGTGAGCCATAATATTGTAAAAACATTAATGTATACATAAATATATTTTGGTTATTTGGTTTTGAACTAATTCGTATCATCCATAAGGATTAGATAAGTTCCTATTATTTAAATTAAATTTCTTTCATACTATCATCGTAAACATTCTTGGTATTTCCAACATACTTTTCTTTCTATGCATTGTTTCCATTATTTTTAGTAATTATTCATTATTTTCATTTAGAGCATCATTTCATGCTTTTAACATACTGTTAAGTATTTCATTTATGGCATCCTTTCATGTATTTAAAGCAACGTTATGCATTTAATTTATGACATCCTTTCATGCCTTCAATGCACTGTTATGCATTTTATTTATGACATCCTTTCATGCCTTTAATGCATCGTTATGCATTTCATTTATGGCACCCTTTCATGCCTTTAATGCATCGTTATGCATTTCATTTATGGCATCCTTTCATGCCTTTAATGCAATGTTATGCATTTAATTTATAGCATCATTTCATGCCTTTAATGCAACATTAGGCCTTTAGTCTTTTATTTTAGAACAGTTTCTACTCTAATAATTATTTCTAATATCAATTAACTCTTTCAATTCATTATAAGCTCTATAGTTTGCACATGTAGTGACAATACAATAATTCACAAACTTATTATAATTTGCGTGGGTTGTACACCCACTACCAATACGAAAATTCATAAACTTATTATGAATTTCTTAGTTTTGCACACACAGTGCACATACTGAAATTCATAAATTTATTATGAATTTCATAGTTTTGCACACAGTGCTCATACAGAAATTCATAAACTTAGTATGAATTTCTTAGTTTTTGCACACATATTGCCATTTGGTAATCACCATGCATATATTAATCAACATGCATCTATGACTATCATAACATATAAGTACATAATAAATGCACTCACCTGGCTTGCCTTGCTATTATATCCAAAACGCAAATCTGACTACTCAGCTACTTTATCTTTGCCTTTCGTTTTGCTTGACTTAGGAATTTGATTACGATCTACATAAGCATCCATTAAAGACATATACCATACTAAATGTTAGTATATTTCTTAACATTTATACTTTAATAATATTCACAAGTACTATTATTTAAATTTCTATTACAATTCCAACTTGTCTTATAATTTCTGCCTCAATAGTATCGGTACCCTACCATGGTATCGATACTATTATATTGTGGTACCGATACTCCCTTACAATATCGATACCATTTATGTATTCTGTAACCAATGGTATCGATACCTTCTTCATAGTATCGATACCCCCTTCTTAGTATTGATATAACAATTACATCAATGTCCATATTATTCAGCTAATTCTTCCAATTTTAAGCCTATAATATCGATACTGTTCTATCAGTATCGATACTTTTACCCAGATTTTCCATTTTTCAGCTCGATTCTTACCTAAATTTAGTCAAATTTCCTTATGTTTACACCCAACAATACTATCAAACTTTTCCCTATTTATCCCTACTAACTTTCCTTCATTTAGCTTCTTCTAACATCTAATTTCTTCAAAGAACATCCCAAACTAAGAATCATACTACTTTTTCACACATGTTATTAATCACATCTAATGCTTCTAATATCTTATTTGCCTCTTTGGCAAGTCAAATGTACTTTTAAACTTCAATAAAAACTCATTTTCTTTAATCTCAAATAATTCACTAATCACTTAGTTTTAATCCCATTTAAACCTTAAACTTTCACATCATTTAAGGTTTCAAAACTAGCCCATAAACTAAAAGAAAATCCAATTTGAAGAAAGCTCACCTTTGGCTATGGAGGAGAGCACGGGACGAGCAAGAGGAGAAGAAAATAACTTAATTGACTTACCCCTTTTTTTTCTTCTTAAATATCTCAACTAAAATAACTTTTAAATCCATTTCCCTCTAAAGGACCAAAATGCCCTTCCATTCTTCAATTTTTACTAATTAGTCTTGAACACAAATCCTCATTCATTTTCTTATACTTTACCATTTATTCTATTAAATCTTCCAAATTTTAAATCATTTCAATATAGTCACTAACCCGATATTTGGGGTAGTCTCCCATTTATTTCATCGTATTCTTTTCTTTTCCCCTATGAATGTTATAATATAATAATTCCATTGTGTGCTTACTCTGTAGAAAAACCAGAAGATGCATCCCCACATGTATGGTGATAACAGTAAACTTGGGTACAATCTCAGAGAGAGGCTGAGTTGCACAAGGAATGTGTTTTTTGGGAAAAGGGCAGCTAAAGGACAGGATCGGTCACAGTCATGTTCCTTGGGGAATCATAATGACTCGGACAGTTCTATGATAGGGATTGACAAACAGTTGCATGGAATTTGTGATTCTGCAACTCCAGGTTCAGTGTTCAATTATGATGTTGGCATTCAAGTTCCTATTGGGCCATTATTTCAAGTTGAGGTACCAGAGTGGACAGGGGTAGTATCAGAAAGTGATGCAAAATGGTTGGGGACTCGTGTTTGGCCGTTGGAGAAAACGGAAAAGAGGTCTTTTGTTGAATTGGATCGGATTGGAAAGGGAAGATCAGATTCATGTGGCTGCCACAATCAAGAATCTACACAATGTGTGAAGTTTCATGTTAGAGAGAGACGATTGAAAGTAAAGCTTGAGCTTGGTTCAGCTTTCAACAAGTGGAAATTCGATAAGATGGGTGAAGATGTTGCTTTTGCTTGGGCAGAGGAAGAACAGAAGATGTTTTTATCTATAGTGAAGTCGAATCCTCCGTCACCAGAAAAATCTTTTTGGGATGACATCTACAAGTATTTCCCGAAGAAAAGTAGAGAAGAGCTCGTTTGTTATTACTACAATGTCTTTCTCTTGCAGTGTAGAGCATACCAGAACCGGATGACTCCAAGCAACATTAACAGTGATGACGAGGAACCCAAAGACGAAGAAGAATCATTTGTTAAAGGCGGTGGGCGTGAAGCTATTAAGTCCTACACCTCCATTTTAATTTCCCCAAAGAAGTCACATAAGAGTAGATACACTTCCTAGAGCGAATATGGTTCGGGTTTAGGCCATTTTGAGGTCTATATAATATTCCTCAGTGGTGTGCCTTTGAAGAGTGATGTTTGGGTGTTCAAAGATTTTGTT
The DNA here is from genome assembly GCF_006381635.1 of Hibiscus syriacus. NCBI lineage: Eukaryota > Viridiplantae > Streptophyta > Magnoliopsida > Malvales > Malvaceae > Hibiscus > Hibiscus syriacus. Next base: position 2,282,484 of record NW_024063507.1, on the reverse strand, counting down.
CATAGGGGGAGAATAGATCACACTTGCACCTAAGGTTGCAAGCAGCGTCTATCTATGGATGCTGTTGAAGCGTTTTTGGATTCAAGCTTTTCGGGTTTTGAGGTAATTTTCATCATTCTCCATTTTCATCGTACTAACTATTTATCGTTAGCAACATCAAAATCAAATTTTCCCTTTTTTCATTGAGCTTGCTCTTGTTTTATTTTTATTTTTCTTAAATGCAGCATGACACTACGTTAAAAATAAATGATTTGACCTCAAAACACACCATAAATATAATTTATTGAATATTCACAAATTATAGGGTTTGTTTTGCTTAATTATTTTTTTTAATTCTCTTTTGTATTTACAGTTTTTTTATTTATTGAATTAGTGGATAGATTTTCCTAAACTCATTTAGTGGAATTCATTTTCATTTGGTAGAGTAATAATTGGGAGTAGTGTTCATGAATTTTAGGTTGGTTTTAAGAGATAGCAGAGCCCGGTTTTTATTTTGGCCCATTAGGGCAATCCCGTTTTAATTTTGTAATTTACGACAAATGCTATAGTATAAGAGGAATTTATCATCTCGAGGTGACGAGTTTTATTGGACATATTATTTTATTATCCCAATTTAGTGGGCTCCATGTGGGTTATTTTTTTAATTTATTTAATGGGACTCGTCACTTTAGGTGATGTGTCTCTTGAGAAATTATTTTTTAAAAATAATTTGAAAAATTAATTAAAAAATTTAAAATAAAAAAATTGTGGAACTTGTCACCTTGAGGTGATAAGTTCCTTTGAATTCAAATAAATTAGCCGTTTAAAATCGTTGGGCAACAAGCGGTCAATTTTTCAACGGTCACAATTTGTCACCTTGAGGTGATGAGTTCGGTCGGATTTAATTTTTAAAAAATATATTAATTACAAAAAAAAGTAAATTAATAATTTTATTACAAAACATAATAAAAGAGCGTTTACAAACTGACATATACATAATAAAAATTTATTTATATTTTCGTAGTTTTTGACAATGTCGAGGAGTGGTTGAATGATAGTGGTGTGTGGCTCTTGAGTATGTGGAGGCGTCCGCTTTGATCGTCTTCGTCTACATCTTTGTTTGGTTATTGAAAATGAGGTGTACTGAACACACTCTGAGATCCACCTTCAAAATGCGGTGATGAGATACTTATGGTATTTGATGACATCATTGTCATTGAATCGACTTGGCTATCTTGTTGACCATGTATGATATGATCCTATTCACCTTCACCTGCATGTTCTGTAGAAAATGCTTGAATGTTTTGTATTGCATCTTATGAACCTCCAACCTAAGTCGACTAAGTCTCGATTGAAGTATGATATAGATGATAAAAACCAAAACTAACATGAGATGCAAAATAATAATCTTGAGATGCAGAAGAAGAAGAAGAATAAGTCGACTTTGTGAATCGGGCCTTGTGTTGTTCCTATTCTCCCTTCTCTTCCGATGTCGTGAGATATGGTTTCCCATTTGCTTCATAATTTCGGACATAAAGAGAAAGGTCGAAATCTAAGTCGATAGGTGTAATATTGTAATGCATGGGGATGCTGATTCCATTGCTTAATGTAGGTAGCGTGCTTTCTCGACCAATTTTTGGTATATTTCCCACACGTATCAATTTTATGGAGCGCATCCATATCAAATATTTGTATTGGAATCAGTTGATGAGAAGCAAACTATTGCAATACTCTATCAACGGTGTGCACTTCAACATTCGCAAAGTGTAATAAAAGCGTTACGACACACCATAACTCCGACCTATTAAAAAATCTCAGTGGTAGTAATCGGTAGATCTCTTCAACACAATACGGAAGCTAAGAAAACTGTAAACAATAATTATAAAAATTAGTATATATAAAGTTATAAATTTTCAAAAAAATAATAAAATAATTAATATAATGCAGTTGAATATTTATCACATGTCAACCGGTAATATCGATCCTCATTCGTATATCATTTTCTTAGCTCCCGACAGCTTGGTCTCGGTTATTTTATGGTGTCGTATAAAAATATAAAAATAAAAATTGATTAAATAATAATATACAATAAATTAAAGAAAATAGTTTAAAAATGAAGTTACAAAATTACTTTGCAGCCAAAGGAAACTCAATCCGGACTGGTGTAATTGACATAAAAAGGGAACTGATACTAATCCCAAGACTGTAGTAGTAATAAACAACTCGCTACATTGGCTTTTTGGCCTCTTTCGACGTTTGTCGCATTGCATAGCTTCTGGTATAAAACGGTTAAAATCGTTGAGTCCCAAATAGTATTACGTCACTCAATCAAATTATTCAATATAGACAGATACTGAGTTTGTGTCAAATTATCGAATTTATTCGATAATAATATTCCTCTAATCAATTGTAGAAGATACGCCCGAGCCGTAAATATGACCTCGGTAGAGTTGTTCGTCACTTGAATTTGGACTCCAACATAGTCGATACCCATCTACTATCTTCGGTGGTGGCATTCTTCCCAAAACTGCGTGAACAATAGTGAATAGGTTGTAATCGTTCTGCCTCACAACAACCACACCATTAACCGAAACACTCAGCTGGCAGGCGACATCTTTCAACATAACCGTCGCTTCACCACTCAAAAAATGGAAAGTATGTGTCTCGAGTCTCCAACGTTTAATCAGAGCTGTAATCAACGCCCAGTTCACCTTAAAACCACATAGAAATGTGGCTGGATACAAGCTCGATTGTTGTAGATATATAATGATCCATTGATGTCGATCTCTCAATGTCATTTCTCATTGACGAATGTTTCCTTCTTCTTTCAGACAGAGTTCGAATGAATAAATATGGATATCATCAAGGCATAACATTTTTCATAACAATGGATGGTAAAAATCCTAAACCTCAAACCCCTATTTATAACATCAACGACTATAAACATATATTTTTTTTCAAAAATCAGACTGAACTTGTCACCTCGAAGTGACGAATTCCATGTTGACCGTTGGTAATTGATCGTTGTTGTTGCCCGTTGCCTAACTCGTCACCTCGAGTTTCATCATTTTTTATTTTAAATTTTTTAATTAATTTTTCAAATTATTTTTTAAAAAAATAATTTCTCAAGAGACTCGTCACCTCGACGTGACGAGTCTAATTAAATAAATTAAAATAATGGCTCTCGTGGGACCCACTAAATTAGGATCAATAAAATAATATATTCAATGGAACTCGTCACCTCGAGATGATAAGTTTAATCTTTTTTATTTTAGAATTTTTAATTAATTTTTCAAATTATTTTAAAAATAATTTCTCAATGGACTCCTCACCTCAACGTGACGAATCCCGTTAAATAAATTAAATAATGACCCACATAGGGCTCACTAGTCTGGGACCAATAAAATAATATATCTAATGAGGTGATGAATTTTTCTTGTATTGTATCATTTGCCGTAGATTATAAGATAAAAACGAGTGTTCCCTAATGGGCCAAATAATTTTTGGGTTTACCCTATTGGGCCAAAAAAATGGGCAGGGTGGTCCTGTCTCGTACTCACTCTCGTAACAAGGTTTTATCCCCCCTCTGTTCATTATGTGTGCAAAACCAAAACTCAAAGATCATATCTCGTGACTCGTAAAACCAAAATTATTTTTGTTTCACTGTCTACATTGATCTTGAGATCTATTTAATCATTGCTATACTCGTCTCGCAATATGTTGCAGGCACAAATTTAAAACCATCCTATCCTGTGATCCGTAAGACAAACAATTCATTTGATTTTCGAGTCCTATCTATTCTTCTTATATCTGTTCCATGACTCATTTTGTATAATATATTTACAAATATTACTAAATAAATCTATTTTTTTTTTTATAAAAACAATGGTGTATTATTTCACTACCTATAATAAGTACCAATCATTGTCTATTCAGATGGGATGTAAGGCCGGTCTCCATGAAATCACCCTACTAACATCCCTGTTTTATTTCATATTAAAAACTAATACAACATTTTTTGTTGGCTTAGGCTATTTTTCTATACCAAACATAGAAACTGAGTTTTTAAAAAAAAAAAAATTATTAGATCAAATATTCCTTTAGTATTTAATTTTGATAAGAAAAAATAAACTTTCATGTGAGCGTTTAGGTAAGTTGTCATGTCAAAATATAGCATTAGCTTATGTGCAGCATTTATTGATTTCCATAAAATAATTAATTGAGTAGTACATTACTATTTCATGTGATCTTTATTTAAGGCTAAATGAAAAATGGAAGCATTGACAGCAAATTTTGAAATGTTATTTATGGAACTCAAATTTAAAAAATTGGATTTAATCTTTTAATATAAATTATAATAATGAAAATTCATAATATTATGAAAAAAAATCAAGAGATAATAAAATAGTTCGAAAATAATAGGATTTTTTTTATTAATCAATTAATTATATGTTAACTTTTCAATGTACCTTGAAACAATATCATACATGGCGCATCTTATTGTATTGAGAAACTTGTTTGCGAGGAACCATTTTTCTGATTCTGATTAGTTCGTGCTGTCACTAAATGTGTACAGATCTCGTCAGGCATGGCAAATTCATGCAGTAAATATGATATTGGAATCTTAATATCCCAAAGCTCTTTTGATATTCTAAAGCTGCAATCACTTTGGAAAGACATGAACATCGAGGGGATCAATGAACCTACACTACATTAATGGTATATCTGATTGGAATTGTACATGCCATGAAGAACCATGAAATACACTAGATAGTCATAAATGGCTTGGCCTCCTTTTACCTACGTCTGTTCTCAACTTCTTCACAGGATTGGCCCAACCAATACTCCCAACACCACCACTTGAAGGTTGAGAAGGTTGGTTGGGCCAGATTTGCCGATGGGTGGTCTGCTGGTTCAGTCTCACATCCTTAGAGACTGACCCTGATTCTGGACTCCTGATGTTGCGAACTATACTCGGGAATGACACAGGGCCAACAGATCCAATCCTAGGCTTAACCGAAGACTTTTCCCTGTCTTTCCTCTTCTTCTTGCAAGTAACCAGCTCGCCAGGATGAGTTAGAAGAGAATCATCTTGTTGATATTGTTCCCTGGTGATGCCACTTGCACTTCCAAGCCTTGATTCCTTTTGGGGCATGTGCACTATAATCCTCGTGTCCTCACCACCAGAGTGGATGGATCCATGTCGTAATGACTTTTGAGTCAAGCCCAAGTCAGATTCCACCTCATTTATCTGCTTCTGTCTCTTGCCAACAGCTACCTGTCTAGAGGGACCTGATGTGGAGGTCGATACTGGGCTATAGAAAGAACGAGAATTCCTAGCTTCCCGAAAATCTGTATCTGGAAATGCTATCTTCAACAAGTCGAAAAACAGATCATGTACTTTCTTTGCTTCAGATCTGACCTATGAGTCCCAATTACATTTGCAGAGTAAGAAAACATATCAGGACATTGATGAGAGAATTAAAGCAAACATATATTGTTCAATTGGGCGGGAGGAGATTGGAAGAATTGCTAGGTGATTGAAGTTTCTAGGCACCTAAATACAATATAAGTAGGTTAACTTTGGACGAAAAGCCCTCAAAGTATTTGATTCCAGAAGACTATCCACAGAAAAAGCCAAAAGCGTGATGCAAAGGCGAGTAGCTGTGAACACAGAGAGATACTAACACCACCAAGATAAGATAGAAAAAAGAGATTATACCTCAAGTGAAAACCCATAAAAATGCATTGCACTTCTTAACACTAGCTGCACGTCTGAAACAAGCTCCATAACTCCACCGTACTCTAATCTGTCAACACTCTGACAAATCTTCCGGAAATCCAAATTATTACTTCCACTTCCACCAATGGAACCAGAGTTTTCAATCCTCTTCCACAAATCTGTCAAAAGTGGTACAATACGCTGACCCTCCTTATCTATTCTCCTTTGAAGCTTGCTAATCACATTTTTGCACTGGAATATGACAAATTTCAATAGAGGTCAAAGGTAAAAACTACTCATTTCTTAAAAGGGTAAGACATTTTGATGTGCAAAGCTTTCAATTATAAAGTACATGCCATGAAAAATATCATGCCTTCAAGACTAAACATGAAGATCAATTCTAAACGAACGAAAGATAGATGGACATGCGAAAACGAAAGGAGAGGAACAAATGACTGAAAATACTATATAGCGCGTAAACTTCCTAAATCTAAAAAGAAAATTCCCACCACATAAAATATAAACCAAATTCCCATCCTAGCAAAATCTAAACCAATATGTCAATGAGAGAAAACACTCGGATGAAATCCATGTATACTGCAGAGCATTAGTTGCAATATAAAAGACGAAATCCAATCAAAGAAGCCTAAGAAATTCAGGTGGATCAGAGCCATGGAGACTGGTGAGAACATGCTACAAGAAACCCCATCAAACTGTTCATAATACCAAAGCAAGTCCCCAATGGCCAGGAAAAGAAATCCATGATTGATACATATTTAAGATAAGATTCATACCTTTCTCAGAATGACGTCAGACATCTTAGCACCAAAACTTGACGACCTACTTGAATTAACCAGTTTACTGTCCCCGCTCTCTCTAGAGGGTTTGCCAGCATCTTCTGAAGGAGATGACATCAAAGTCATTCTACCAGACTTTGGTGCTGCATACAACTTTGATGTACTAGCTATTTTCCTTGAAGGTAAGTTCCTCCTACTTTTTGAAGATGAATCATTTGGATCATGCTTGGAAGCATTGTGTTCACGTGCTGGTTTTCTTTGTTTATCAGTACAAAGTTGTGGTTGGTATTTTTGGTCCATCTGGAGAGGGAACAGAGACGAATCTCCACTTCGGAGATGAGGCACGTCCATGGCAGATTTCTTCCCTACCCTTCCCACAGAATGACGAGGTCGAAACCGAATACTACGTTTTCGTTTTATTTTGGGTTGGACAACTTGTTCCTCTTCGCCTCTGTCACAATCATGGTTCCAACTTTCAGATTGCTGGTGGTACATGTGAGAATCTCTCGATACTGCAACTTCACCTTCCTCTAATTCATCGGACTGCCAAAATTAATATATCAGAAGACAGCAGTAATCAACTAACACCATAATACATCATTTTATGAAAGGAGACATACCAGCCTTCTTGCAGCAGAACCAGGCCTAGCATCTAATGCAGATAGAGATCCAAATTTCTGAGGAGATATCGGAGAGACCATCTGCGCTGGTCTACTACTGTCCAACGAAGATCCTGATGAACCACCATCTTCAAGTATGTGGTTGTTTCTAATCTGTTCTGAAACCTGGAGACACTCATACCCATCATCACCAAAGGCACCTTCTTCTGACTGGTCATTATTTATAGGTGGTGCCCCCACAGCACCACTAATTTCATCATCTTCAAATTCACCAATTTCCCCTCTTCTTCATTTCCAGAATAACCATTTCTCTCATCAGAACTTGCCTCAAAGAATTCCCCGTTCTCATCCATTTCCTTATAGTTGGGGTTCTTTTTCTTGGGTCGTCCCCTTTTTCTCTCGGTATCCATTTCCTTGGACTCAGCACCACCGTCAGCAGTAAATAAAATGTTCTTTGATGGCTTTTTTGATAAGGCAGCTACAGCAGCATTTACTTCACTTATAGTGGCTCGAAACCACTTAGGTACCTGTTCATGGCAAGTAATCTCCTCAGTCCAATCCAGTTCTTCATCCATTTGATCAAACAGCTCAACTTCTTCCTCACTTCTTGCTATCATGCGATTTACCTGGTGCAATGAGGGAACATCGTGGACAGTTTCTTGATACCTCTCCTCATCATGCAACAATGTTTCTAAAGTCATGCGTCTCTCTTCATGTGTTGTTCTCTGGTCAAAACGTCCAGCATTAATTACTTCATCAGCCATGTCAATTTTATACTGTTGAATATTATTCCTTATGAGGCTCTCGATGGATCCCATATATCTATCCTTACCAGCAAAATCATCCTCAAAATCAACTGTACCACCACTCCTTAGTTCATCCTCCTTCTGCTGGCTAGAGATTTTGTCAACAACTGCTTCCATGTAAATTACTTTGACTTCCCTTGTTTGTCCAATTCGGTGAGCTCTAGCCACTGCCTGTTCCTCATTTTTAGGATTTGGATCAGGATCATATATAACAACAGTGTCAGCAGATTGAAGATTTAGACCACGTCCAGCAGCACGAATGCTTAGTAAGAATATGAAGCACTCAGAATCCGGGCTATTGAAGTCAACAATAGCTGATTCTCGATCTTCCAAACTAGTCGTTCCATCAATACGCCTGTAAACAAGCCGCCTCCACTGCAAGTATTCCTCCAAGATATCCAGAAGCTTTGTCATGGTACTAAAGAGTAATACTCTATGCCCAGTTCTCTGCAGTTTTATAAGGATTCTGTCTAGGATCCACAATTTCCCACAAGATCTTACAAGGAAATCTTTGGAGAAATCATTGAAATACGGATAATTAAGCAAAGGATGATTGCAAGTCTTCCGAAGCTCCATACACCGGTTATTTAAGGTTTTGTACACCTTAGCCTGGTATATTGGATTTTTTGAACCTTGCGCCTCTCATCTTCCGGATCAACTCGAAGAGTCCCAGTTGATTTTATCCAATCATATATAGCACTCTGAATAGCTGACATTCTGCATTTTAATACTATCGACACCTGTAGTAGGCCAAGGAAATAAATTATTAAAACCAAGAAATGTTAAGTGGTGTTTGAAGTAGGTCACAATAAAGACATACCTTTGGAGGAAGTGAACCTTCCACGTCTTCAACACGACGTCTAAGCATAAAAGGCTCTAGTATTTGATGAAGTCGGTGGATGATGATAACCTTCTTCTCAGTCTCAAGCCAATCATCTTCTGCATTATGTGTAGATTCCCTTTGAAATGGTTGTGAAAACCAATCATGAAATGCTTTGCGATTATCAAATACCTCAGGAAGGAGAAGATTTAACAGTGACCAGAGTTCTTTCAGGTCATTCTGTAGCATAAAAAAAACTCTTGTTCAACAAATCAAACAACGATAGACACACACGCACACACATATAAGAAAGAGAGCCTGGGACAAAGGAAAGGCAAATAGGTTTAATCACTATAACGCATCAAATAAGCCACAGTGTAGGATAAAGTAAACTGTGATAGTTATCTGAACAAGCCACATTTTTTGGACAAGGGAAAGCAATACTGCAATTTCGTGAATGAATTAGAACATAGCAAGGAGTACTGTTAATTTTTTCCAGCTAAAAGAAGTTTAGGACAGACCATTGAAATTCCCAATAATTACCTATAAACAGCATTGTACGACATAGGCAAATCACATGGAACCTCCTTTTCATTATTCAAATGGAAATTTAGTGGGAACCAATACAAAGAGACACGATGAAGACTTAATAATTGGAGTTCAAGATTTCAAAAGTTAGGAGAAACTTGTAATAAACCTAAGCCTACCAACATGCATGCATCTGGGCATGCAATAAAAAGTGCTGCCAAGGAAAAAACAATGGTCATACCATTTCAAGAAGGCAGTCATAATAGTAAAGAAAAAAATGTTGTTCAAAGTCTTCAAATCTGTATGTATGTACATACAAGCGAGTAATTTCAATTTATAGAATATTAAAGGTGCCTTAACAGACCTGTAACGGTGTCCCAGTAAGAAGTAAACGCCTTTGGCAATGGTATCTATCAAGATCTCGAGCTAAAACAGACTCCCTATCCTTCATTCGCTGTGCTTCATCAATTACGATGTACTTCCAATCAATTTTAGAAAGTTTTGACCGATCATACATGATGAATTCATAAGTTGTCACAAGGACATTAAATTTCATTGCCAAAACCTCCTGCAAAACAAGTAAACTAAAAGAAAGCTCAGAAACTTTTGACACTTAAAACAATAACTAAATAAAGGTACTTATAGTTCTTACTTGAGAAAATAGCTTCGAACGTTGATCTTTTCCTCCAACATAATAGATGCATGACACAGATGGCAGCCAAGTGTGGAGTTCACTCTGCAAGAAATGACTCGTTTAGTTCTTTCCAAGATATTAGAAAAATGTCATAGCTATCAATAAAAAGAAAAAATTAAACTAACCTTCCAATTTACTAGAACGGCATTTGGAACAATTATAAGATGTGGACCAAAGTTTCCTTTAAATTCCATCAAATATGCAATCAATGCCATAACCTGCATGGTAAGTTAACCTAAGAAATTAACAGCCTTATTTTATCATATGATTATCTGCCAAAACAATAAATGCTAAGACTAATCCCAACACCCTGTCTAACTCCCAAAAAACCTATGAAGCACGGGGACAGTAAAGGAACCCCGTTTCAAGTACCTAATACGTCTCTGGCACGGGGACGGCTAGGGTACGTACCGGGGACGTGTCACGGTGGCAGGGTACGACTGAATGAAATCAGGGACATTCGATGCTTACCTAGGGAAGTTTCGGGGAAGTTCGTGGCGCTGTGAACGACAACAGCACCACGAACGGCGGCGCAGCAAGGAGTGGATGAACGACAGCTAGGTTTTGTGAAAAGAAAGAAAAATAAAATAAAAGGAGAAATAGGATTTAAAGAATTTTTGGTCTAATTGCCGTTTGATCCCTGAGCTTTCTAGGGCTTTCGAATCTGTAAACAAGTTTTGCAGTATTTTCAAATTGGCCACCAAAATTAATTTAGAGATTTTGAAAAAAATTCCCAAATGTTAGGATTTTTAATTAGGGTTAAATTAGGGTGTTACACCAATTTTCTATGGAGTATTGACTTTATTTATGATTTTTTTACATCTACTTATAATTTTAAAATTTTTTATATGCCATACCCTTGCCGTCCCCATACTTTGAAATTACCATTTTCCATCCCAGTCCCCGTATCCGTATTAGTGCAACATAGCAAATAACATACAAAACTGCAGTGTTACAATTATTTTTTTAAAAAAAAATCAAATACCTGAACAGTTTTCCCAAGACCCATCTCATCAGCCAAGATGCCATTTAGTTTATTATTATACAAAGAGCATCCACTGCAAACCGACCTACCAAAAGCCATACATAGATGTCATAAAAATCTTAACAAGCTATATAACAAATGGTAATAAACTGAGAGATACAAAATTCAATCGAGGAAAAGGTAGAAAGTAAACATAATATGTTATATAGCTACATACAAGCTGATAGTCTCGTAGTTTTCCAGCTCGTAGCATTGATGGTTGCCTTATGACCTTTTCATTGACAGCATGAGCGAGATTATAATACCTGTTGTGTTGATGACCACAAGAGATAAAGATTAAAATAGCCCAAGTTAGTGGCTTCTGATAAAATGTCATTAGAATAAACGGAAACATAAATAATAAATATTATCAATCATATTCATATGTGATTATAGTTATTGAACTAAAGAACATGAGAAAAAACTCCTGCAGGAGTCCCATCTATCACAAGATTACCACCCATTACTCATGTTTTGCGACTGAAGCCCCTACTGTATAATCAATAAGTCCTAAGAAATAAACTACAATATGATCATAGACGTAACTTACTTGCCAACAGATGAACCTCCCTGGGTGCATTCATTTCCATAAATCGATTTCTTATCATTACTTCCTCTCCAGCACAAGATGCAGCAGCCCTAACTTCTTCTTCTGATAGGCCCTTTAGTCAAGAAGTACAAACGAGAAGATAAGTAACACGGAGTCAACCTAAAGCATGGTGATTAGGAAAGGAAATGACTTTTTTCTTTAAGGCTTAGAATCAGTCCCAAAAAGAAAAAAAAAACTGAGAAAGGGGGAACACCCTAAAAGACAACCAGAAGTGGGTACAAGGGAGCTAGAGTTCAAGAAACCATGCCTGCAACCGAGCAGCAACAGCAGCAGCATTTGCTGCATCAGCTACTTCCTGCTGATTCTTGGCAGCTGTGATCTTACTTCCCAGTTTATGAAGATACTCTTCAGTCTGTGACAAGAATGATGAAAGGACTTCATATCTCTCAGCAGCATCTCCAGAGATATTTGTCTGCTGCTCAATCAACATCTCCCGGTACCTTTCAACATCATTATTCTTTAAGGCCTCCATCCTTCTATTTCTATCATCTTTCGTCTTTGAAAACTCCCGTAACATTCTTCGTGGTACTTGGCAACTCCCCTATTACAAGCAGTCCGTGCATCACGGATAGCCCAATGAGCCTCCAGGAGCTTCTTACGACACTGAAAGATGGATTTCAACTGCTTCTCTCTTAGGGCCTTCTGAGTGGCTTGTACTTGGCTGGTCATTTCAATACGCTGACAATCACACAGGCGGACAAATTTTCTATATCGTCTGTCAGGTATCGCCATTATCTCTTGTGCTGCTGGTCAATTTCATCCCTCAAACGAGCCTGAAGGTCTTTAAGTCGCAGCTTTTTTTCTTCAATTTGCAGTCGCAGAACAAGATCTGGCCTAATCCTTCTCTTCTCCATATTTATTGCCAGTAAGCCACCAATCTTCCTCAAATTCTCTGATCGTTCTTGCCAAGGACTTCCATGGCTTCCTCAAAGAGAATATCTTTGACACCATATGCCAAAGTTAAATTATTATTGCTGTTAGGCATTGCTGAACCATATGAATCGTGTTTCCTAGTGAAAAAAGGGAAATCAAATAGTGGACCATGATACTTCCTGGCAGAGGCAAGATCTTTTGGCTGGGGGGCAGCGTTTTCCTGCACAGGTTTCTTAACAAGCCCTCCATCAGATGCAGAAACTTGTGGTGAAACAGCTTTACCCCTATCCACACTAAAATCGCTTCTAAGTGGAGCTTTCGGAAGGCCATGTTCCACTTCTTGGTCTGAATTGGCACAAAAGACAGAACTTTGCTGCTCTTCTTTTCCAGCAGGTAATTTAGGTGGAAGTTCCTTGGCCATGGCTGACACACCTTGCATATGAGCAATTGATTCAGTTGCTCCATCATCTGTATGAGCTTCTTCTTTAGTAACATTCTGTGCTTCGGTATATGGCTCAGACAGTGAAACCTTCTCCTTTGACTCCACATGCTTTGCTTGATCCTCTACATTCTTTCCACCATCTCTCCCCTGGTAATTTCCACCTGAAGGAGGTAATGGCAGCTGCTGCTGCTCAAGTGGTGGGGGAACAATGGCTCGAAGAAGCTCTTGTGGAAGTGTACCTTCTCCTTTCTGTTAATGACCACAGAAACCAGCATGATCCATTCAATATTTCTTTATAAGCTTCATGCAGTAGAAATTAAGGCAAAAATATATAAATGGACTGAGAGATTAGTATACCTTCAGGCGCCTAAATGCTAGTATTTGTGCCTTGAGAACATGAAGTTGTTGTTTAGTGAAACCAAAGAGCTGCTGTGGCATCTGAGGAGCAGCTCCCCCTCGTGACGGTAAGTTGTGAACCGATCCCGCATCATTAGAAGGAGCAGCAGGCTGAAGTGAAGATCGATTTAAGTGTTTCAGATGCTGAATTTGCAGCGTTTCTATTCCACCTTGTGAATTTTTTTCTGACAAAGATGGATCCATACTCGAGCAAACATTTGCAGAAGATTGTGGAGGATGCATGGGAGGCAACTCATTTCCATGCCCAACTGGCTGTGTAGGAAGCACTTGGGTATCTTGCCCATGATTACCCAACAGCCGCATTGAAATGTTGTTAGCATTGTTAACAACCCCAGCACTGGAAGTTGAGCCAAAAGGGTTATGAAGAACTGTCTGCCTGGCTTTTGTAAATCCAGACATACCAGATATATCATTGGATGAATTACCACGGGGAGAACTCTCACTTGGAACTGATGGAGAAGTGTTTTGCGGCTTGGACACAAACTGGTGACTGAGTACCCATATTCCTTTCATTTGTTTTTTGCTGGGCAGCCATACGGGACTGCATTAGTGGAATGAGCTGAGCCATCAAGTTGGTGTTTGCAGGTTGCGACAGATCAATATTACGCTCAAGGGCCCACGCCTGCAACTGTGCAGCCATAGCAAGTTGATTGTTTCCCATGTTTTGAACAGTTTGCTGAGCTTGTTGTGCCTGCATGGCCCTTAAAACATTTCCAGGCATTAATTGTCCAGCAATTGTTGCCTGGCTGGGTGGCTTGGTCTCATTTCTGTGCTCAGAAACTGACCTTGGTCCTTGCTCCATCTGTTTTTCGGCACAACCAAGCTGCTCAGAAGCATTCTTAGAGGATGACGACTGAGCCTGGTTAGCAACCTGCAAGGAGATAAGATCCTGCATTTTTAAGTTTCCAATCCATGTGTCCTGATTCTTAACTGATGCAGAGCCCAACATGGCCATTTTAGCTTGCTGCTGCTGTGCCAGAAGTGCCTTCTGTTGCTGAGCAGCCTGCTGAGCAAACTGATAGTAAGCTTGCTGGACAGGATTTAGCATTTGTTGTTCAACACCTTGACTCCTATTCTGGCAGCCCTGGGCAGAAGAATGTTGTTGAGGCAGATCAAAGAACTTCCTGGATGGTTGAGGCGGTTGCATGGAGCTTGGAGATGAAGGGAAATTGCTTCCTCCCATTATATGTTGCGGGCCACTGGCTTGATATGCTAGGGCAGCTTCATTTCCTTCAGGTTTTCTAAGTGGTTGTAGTTGAAATGACTGCAAGAACAAATATTAAATGCGTGAACTTCTCAAACCAATGCATAAGGTTTAAATGGTGCCAGAACTATTAAGGTGGGTTGACTCAACTACATACTTCAAGCAATTCAAAAGTACCTTTTTATGATTTCAAGAGAAAAAGAATAAAACTTTGCAATAATTTCACTAGCAGCACCACAGAATTTTTTAGACCTAAGACCAGATTACAAATTTACAATCAATTTCCCAGGGGAGCTCCACTGCTTAATGCCACTAAATAGAATCCTCTTTTAAACTCCCTGAACACAATTGAATTACCAAGGAACCAATCAACCTTAAGTAGTAAATTAGATATTGCATTTATTACACCAAAATTAAAATCCCCAAAACCCGCCAAATTCTCCAACTTACCGCGCCCAATTACCGAAACGGACTGAGTTCCCAAAATCAAATTCAATTAAACCAAATTTCCTTTTGGTGTACTAAAATTTCCGAAGCACTTTACCTGCCCAGATGCAATTTGCTGCTGCACCACCGAATCAGACCCCAAGTGTGGGGTCGAAACGGCCGATGAGGAGGAAGACGGCGAAGCTGCGGACGATGTGGATGCCGCACGACCCACCGGGTTCCGGCTGGGCCCACCTCCGCCACCACCTCCAGAATGCATAAAAAAAAGTAATCCCGATATTCTTTTAACGGAAATTCCCCCGCGAAATCCAAACTATTAAGACAAAAAAACTCACCACTCTCACAACTGGAATCCCTCCAAAAACCTTTTTTATTTAATGAAAAAAAACCTCTTTTTTACCCTCCGATCCTAACGTTCAAAAATAAAAATAAAGAAAATTAACTATAAAAACAAAACCAAATATTCAGGTTTATTTTTGTTTCTCTCTCCAAAAATCCAAAAATTAAGGTAGAAATTAGAGATAAATCTTGATGAGTTAATCGGGAGCCAACTTGAAGGGAACTGTGGAAAATTAAAACTCGATGATTCGACTCACTGCTCGCAATTCACTACTCTCTCTCTCCTCTCCTCTCCTCTCCCTGGTTTTTCACACTATTTTGAAGAACTTTCCCATCTCAGGGCAAACCCTAGTGAGGGTTTTTTTTTAAAAAAAAATCTCTTTATTTGCCTTTGTGCTTGCCTGCTTGTTATTAACCTTTAAGGTGGGGTCCACTGGGGTTGTCAACAATTAGAAATTGACGGAAAGGGAAAAAGGGTATAGACATGTACATTTTAACCCTTGCGACTCATTGATATTTACAGGAACACCCCATCTGCCAAGACAATATCCGACGCAGAAGGATCACAGCAAATACTAATCCTTACACGTAGGATGACAAACGGGTGGGTCGGATGTAGATATCCCTTCTCTCATCCTCATACTAACCTAATATTTTTTAATCTATCATTCGTTCATCATTTATGATGGGTAAAAAAATTCAAATCCACACCCGTCCACGCGGGTACATTCTCAAATTCATCCCCACACCTACTACCCACTGGAGACGTACCCGGTTAGACCCACCTGAAAACAAACTTAAGTTACACAAAGCAACAAACATAAAACAAACACATCTATTAAGAAACATAATAAAATAAACCAATGATTATCTGAGTTAAGTGTTAATATAAATCTTAAAGTACATAAAACATCATAATAAAAGACATAATTAAAGTCTAGAAACATAAATGACAAACACATAATGTTTTTGTTCTTTGGCACAACATTCTAAAATTTCAAGCAATACTTTTGACATCTAATACTTCTGTATTACAATCATCATTCTCATAAAACACAATATCGGTTGAAATTTGAATTTGAAAAGTCAATTTCAATGACGTTAAAAATAGAGGTTTGAGAAGCACAAGTGAAACACTTAATTTCTATTCAGTAGCGTTAAAATGGAGATTTGAGAATCAACGATCTGACTCTGTTAGTCAAAAACATGGGTGCTCAGTCACAAGATACTGATTTGTAGAACATTAAGAAATTAAACTTAAAAAAACATTAAGATGAATCTAAAAAATAATTAAAAATTATACGAGCAAATAAAATTAACTCTTAAAACGAAATGCAGAGGAGCTTAAAACGAAATGACTACGGAAATGACTCTTAAAAATTAAATTTCAAGTAAAAGGGAAGAACATACCTGAATAAGTTGGAGTGAAGATAAGAGGTTTGAAAGAAAAAAATTTATGCATAAACTTATCCTTAATATTTGGTTAAATTACAAGTTATATCTTATACAATATTAGGATTTATAAATTAGTCTCTTAAAATTACACCTAAATTCATAATGGTCCAAATTTAATGGATATTTAGTTGGGCGGGCAGATGTGAGGCGGATGCGGGGCGGGTGGATGCGGGGCGGTAGGTCTCAAACCCATTACCCGCCCACTACCCGCGACGGTACCACTTTCTAAATCCACCCACCCACTACCCACTAAAATTATACCATCCCCGCCCTAATTAGACGGATACGATACGAAATCTACAAAATTACCTGCTTGCCATCCCTGCTTACACGTACGACATATCTACTTCATTCATCGTTTCTACACAAATAAAATGTTGGGAAAGTATTTTATAGCAACTATTAATATATAGTTACTTAATTTAATAAAAACGAGATACTACTAATTACAGATCTTAGTCTCTTAAAAAATATATCACACATTTGAGTATTCTTTTGGTATATTTGAGTTTTAATGATATGGATAAGCAATAAAATATACTATGGCATTTGATTTGATTTAATTAACCAACAAATTAATTAGTGATAATTATACGTAATTTTTTTATAATACATCGTATAAACTTTATTTTAGATAATTTTATCTGTTGAATTTATAAAATTTAAAATCAAAACTTTAATTATAAGGTAGATTTGTTAAAAATATTTTTAATTATTTGACATTACATATTACAATCCTACGAATGATACGTTTGAACTTATGATATTTGCAGATAATAATCATCTCTTTATTCTTTGAAACCACCTAATTCATACCAAAAGAGACGATATATATTTGAAAACCTCGATTGGACGAAAGGTCGAAATTAATTAAGAAAATAAGGGTAAAGTATATAAATAGTTCCCAATTTTTAGGGCGTTTGTATTTTGGTCATTCAACTTTTGAAACTTACAATATAATCATCAAATTTTTAGTTTGTTTTCAATAAGGTCTATGTCGTTACATCACGCTAGTTTTTGCTGATATGACTCCCCTTCTTCTTCTCCTCCTCCTCTTCTTCCTCCTCCTCTTCCCTCAGCTTTTTCTCTTCCGACTTTTCCATCTGATGCACATCCAGCATTCAAGTTTCTAGTTGATTGATACAGATTAACAAAAGAATGAAAATGAGAAGAGAAACTCTAATTGCCAATGACCAAAATAAAAATAAAAACCTGAAAATATGGTTGAGAAGAACACTCCAATGAAATTGATGATCGCCCAGAAAAAATCGATGGAAGTTCCCAGTCGCCTCCTCTTCTTCCTCCTCCTCTTCCCTCAGCTTTTTCTCTTCCGACTTTTCCATCTGATGCACATCCAGCATTCAAGTTTCTAGTTGATTGATACAGATTAACAAAAGAATGAAAATGAGAAGAAAACTCTAATTGCCAATGACCAAAATAAAAATAAAAACCTGAAAATATGGTTGAGAAGAACACTCCAATGAAATTGATGATCGCCCAGAAAAAATCGATGGAAGTTCCCAGTCGCCATATTGACCGCTGTGATTTCACAACGCCTAAACAACCATGCATAACGAAATGATCCCCAATTATTAAGAGAGAAGAAGTCTCCAAGACGAAAAGCAGTATACCTAAGTAAAGAAAAAGGCCATGTTTTCATCACAAAGGAAATATGTTGTATTAATAATGAAAATAGGAATTCCACTCAACTGTTGTCATTCGTAAACTCTATGTAAAGTTAAGAATATCACCGGCAACCCCTCAATCAATCAAGCAAAGACAGGTATTAAACACAACTACAACCTCTTTCGGATTTATGGTACAAAGACACGCATATACACTCACGGAACATACAGAACTTTTCAATTTGAAATAGCATTAGAAATTAGGAAATAACTGGCTGCAGATATCACAGCTATAATTGGTACCAGAGAATCAAATAGCGGACCCGAAAACGCTATTGCGGGGCGTTATTTAACGGTAGCGCTGCCGTCCGAAACCGAGATTGATAAAATTAACGGTGGGTGGCAGATTCACGCCAAGAGCGGCCCGTTGCGCCCATAATTTAACGGGTAACGGTGAATAGACGGGAGGTTATTACCGTTTTCGACCGCTACAGTGAAACAAAAAAAAATAAAGGCGAGATCAGTAAGAGAAGTAATGAAGGACAAAAGCATGAAACGTTTAAGAATCCAAATTTGTAACAAGAAGAAAAAGAAACACGGTCAAACAAAATTAAAGATAAAAAACAGTGAAAAAAGGAAGAAATTGAAGAAAAAGAATGCTTACCTCTGGTCCTTTCCATTTCTGGGTGATCAAAGCAATGAACAACTTATCAGTTATCCCAATAATGGGGAGTTTTCATTCGGTGAAATGGCCAACATATATGAAAAGGGGCTAGATTCGACGATGAACGATGGAGTTCGGAGCAGAAGAATAAATAACCCGAAAGATTTGCGACTGATTTAGAAATTTGAGATGTTTGTCGTTGATACCAAGGCTGGATTTGTACTTAGGAGACCAAAGAGATATGATTATGCATTTTAAATTTAGTACGGTGGTCGGAAACGTCCAACATGGTGCTTGTTGTGACTGTCTGCTACTCGGCGGTGAAAATGGGTTTATGAGATAATGAAGAGATTTTGGAGAAAGAGAATAAAAAAGGAAAAGAAAATAGAAGAAGATGATATAATAATTATTGGGGTAATTATAGATTTGCTGGCCTTTTAGTTACCAAATATCTATTTAGTCCTTAATTTTCATGTTTAGTTGTTTAGTTATATTAATTAGTCATTTTTTGTTCTTTAAATTTATTTAAATTTCACACTTTTATTTTAATTATATTTAATTGTGGCTTAAATAAAGTTGTGTCAAATTATTATGTTTTAGGATAAATTGTGTGAAATTTTAAAAAAAACATTCACGACCGTGACACCCGCGGTGACCGTAATAGTATCCGTTATGTCCGCAACCGCGATAAACGCAATACGAAACGCGACCGCGAACTATTTAAATCCATGATTGGTACCAACCATTAGAGGTAGGTGAAACAAGCTTTACAAGATTAAAGAGTTGAAACTTTAAATGAAAAAATGATAGGGATGTCTAAGCTAGTAATTTTGCAAAAACCATACAAAGTTTTCTTGGGAATGAACTATGTTGATTCCAATGAAAAGATTTAGTAAAAACATGAGGTTTCAAGTTCACCTGGACTGCATCCAGAATGTCAAATAGGTTCATATTTCTCATCGAAATTAGGGACCTTATTGATTCCAATGTCGGTACCTTCCGTTAGTTTTTGGTGTGAACCACCGTTGACGGAGGTGGGGTTAACGAAAGTTATTTTTATGTGTGTAATACCCCAAACATCGGGTAAGTGACTATAATGTAAGGATTTAAATTTGGTGGTTTAATTTGAAAAAAATGAAAAGTACAAGGACTGATTTTGAAAATTGTGTTTAAGACTTATTATAAGGATGGAAGAATGGAATGGTATTTCGGCACTATGTGTGCCCTATGGTATTCATAATGAGTTTGTGAATTATCATTTCGTTACCTTAGTATATTGTTGTTGTCACCACATAACCTATGCTTTCGTTTAGCAATTAGATGCAACTTATGTACCTTACATTCTCATTCGATATACATTTGGACAAATAAATGGATACTTTGAAAAATTATTGATTGATAGGTATGTTGGCGTACTAAATATTGTTTCGCATGTTATGTGAAAGAAATATGGTTTACTAAATCAGTTCTATGTATTACTATTAATATATGATTAAATTTGTATTTTGATATTTTATGATATGCTTATGTTTCGGTTACGTCTATTTTATATTATTATGCCTAACTAAGTGAATACTTAGCGTGTTGGTTTCACGCATAGGTAATAGCATACGAGCGGAGTAAGGAGTGCAGCTGACATCATAAATCAAATGTTACCTCATTAGTAACTATATGACATCTATGTCTACTTTTGATATAACTAGATGGCATGTAATAGATTTATGATGATGCTCTGGAATGTATGGGACTTATGATGTTGTAGTATTTAATATGTTAGAACTTTAAGATTATTTTACATACTAAAAGTTAACGAATGTTTTTATTATTATTAAAATATTTTATTTATAGAAACAAAATTTTACTGGTTTTCAAATACGTAAATTTTCTAAAATTCATGTGACATCTGTGACTTGTGTACGGAAACATATACGAGATATGAGTGTTACATTTATGGTATTAGAGCTACAGGTTAGTCGATTCTCGATCGAAAATGAGTGTATTTTATGTGAAAAGTGTGTACATGCCACTAGGATGTCAAAGTTATTGATATGGTGTCAATGTGATATGATTGATATAACTCTTCACTAACTTAAGTTGTTATTATATGTGTTGTGTTAGATGTCAGGAACTAAGGATAAAGGTAAGAAAGTTGATAATGTTGAAAGGAAGGTCTAGATTGAAATCGACCCAAAAAGACTGACATGAATTCAGTATCATGCCTTAGAAGGGTTGGAGCTATAAAGGATTTTCCTCCATTCTGTGGAATGAATGCCCCAGCGTTTAATGAGTTACTATATTAGAGGAATCCATTATAAAGTTTAAATGGATTACAAGAAAAGTTGAGTCGGATGAGGATCCAAAGGAGATTATTGAATCACTGATGACACTGAGGTTTCTACAGGTAAGCTTAATATTAAAGAATATTTAAGTTAAGCATTAAGTGCTTAAAGAAATGTTTATTTGAGTTAGAGGAAATAAGTAAGTGGTAAGTTGTCCGCTAAAAGTTTAGAGAAAATCGAGTTATTAGTGAATCAGATGATAATTATGTTATCATTCTAAAAGTTTTAAAATGAGTTTGAATGAGATTAGATGTTAAGTTTATGGACTTGATAGAGTTACCTTGCGAAATTTAATTTGTGGAATGGATTGTCTACCCTTTATATGATATAATGAATTACCGCTTAGATTGCGATTGATTTTCAAGAACTTGAAAAGTTTTGAGTTCGTAGTGATAGGAAGAAAAAGAGTAAATTGTTTACTAGTGTGATTTTAGCATTAACTGTAATGAAATTATTGCTACAAAGTAGTCAGACTTCTTATTAAATGATGTGGACATTTAGACTTTCATAGTTGATATGGAAAATGTTTCAACGCTCGAGAATATTTTCTTTGCATCCGGAAAAGTTATATGGATTACCTTAATGATGAAATAAGGAATTTTAAAATAAATGTATTGTACTCACTTGATCTCGAGTGATATGATAGTGGTAAACCCTATGAGTCATGGTGCAAGTGTGAGTTTGGACATGTATTAAATATCTGATAAAGATTCAAGGGTTATATTCCTGGTGAATCTTATGGAATTGTCATTTGACGAGTTTAAGATCATATTGGGCATGGGTTGGTGTACGAATTGATGACAGAAGCAGGATAAGGAATTGAAAATCTTGAAGATTTCGATTAAAAACCAAGGATTTGGAGCAATTTTGATAGTGAAGAGGAAAGAGGAGCGGCGGCCAAGAGAGAGTTTTAAGAGTGTTTTGAGAAAATGAGGAAGAAATAGGGTTTTTATCCAAAAATCCGATGGATGCATCGATGGATGGCCTTGTGCATCGATGCACATTCAAGGATGCATCGATGCACATTCAAGGATGCATCGATGCACTGTTAGGTGTATCGATGCATGAAACACAAAAATGTCAAAAATATGTTTCAAACACTTAAAATGCTAAATTAATTAGCTCTAGTGGTATTGACAACTCATATATTGAAAATTAATCATGTTCAATTAATCAAATTATTCTTTAAACTACATTTGAACATAAAATTAATTTTCACCAAATAACATAAACTCCCCCTAACTAATAGCATAGAATGCAATCAAAAATTATTATTATAAGCATTTTTCATTTATTCTTAAAAGTGCTAAAATTATTTTAAACACTAAGTGAAGATAGGTTGGTTAAACCTAATTCTCTCCTAAGTGTCCAAAATATTTCCTTGTCTAAAGGCTTTGTAAAAATATCCGCTAATTGGTACAAAGTATCAACAAATTCTAGAACTACATCTTCCTTAGCGACATGGTCTCTAATGAAGTGATGTCTAATTTCAATATGTTTAGTTCTAGAGTGTTGGATGGGATTTTTAGTGAGACAAATAGCACTAGTATTGTCACACTTGATAGGAATAGTACCTACTTCAATTCCATAATCAAAAGTTGTTGTTTCATCCATAAAACCTGTGCACAACACTACCAGCTGAAATATATTAGGCTTCAGTGGTAGATAATGCAACACAATTTTGTTTCTTTGAAAACCAAGAATCAGCATATTTCCAAGGAATTGGCAAGTACCGGAGGTGTTTTTCCTATCTAATTTGCATCCTCCATAATCCGCATCAGAAAAGGCATGCAAGCTAAAGCTAGAGTCTCTAGGATACCAAAGTCCTAAACTAGGAGTGTCCTTAAGGTATCTAAAGATTCTCTTAACAGCTAGTAAATGTGATTCCTTAGGAAAAGATTGAATCTAGCACATAAGCAAACTAAACATAATGTCTGGTGTACTTGCAGTTAGATAAAGTAAGATCCAATCATTGACCTATAAATTTAACATCTACACATTTACCTCCTTCATCTAAGTCAAGCTTTGTTGAAGAGCTCATTGGAGTGTTATGAGGCTTGCCATTTCCAGTCCAAACTTCTTGAGCATATCTTTGACGTACTTAGCTTGATTGATGAAGATGCCATCTTTTCTTTGCTTGATTTGGAGTCCCAAGAAAAATGAGAGCTCCCCATCATGCTCATTTCGAATTCACTTTGCATTCGCTTAGAAAATTCTTGGCAAAGAACATCATTAGTAGAATCAAATATTATAGCATCAACATAAATTTGAACTACTAATAAATCTCTACCTTTATTCTTTAAAAACAATGTAGTGTAAACATTCCCTTTGAAAAACCTTTTCAATTAAAAATTTGACAATCTTTCATACCAAGCTCTAGGAGCTTGTTTTAAAACCATAAAGTGCTTTTGTCAATTAAGACATGATCCGAAAATTTTGAATCTTCAAACCTGGAGGTTGTTCCACATACACTTCTTTTTATAAAACCATTTAAAAATGTACTTTTAACATCCATTTGATATAATTTAAATTCATGAAAACATGCAAATGCTAATAATATTCTAATTGCTTCTATCCTAGCTACGGGAGCGTATGTTTCATCATAGTCTATGCCCTCTTCTTGAGTATACCCTTGAGCAACAAGTCTAGCCTTGTTTCTCACTATATTACACTTTCATCAAGCTTATTCCTAAATACCCATCTAGTACCTACAGTAGATTTATTACTAGGCCTTTCAACTAATGTCCATACTTTACTCCTCTCAAATTGATTTAACTCTTCTTGCATAGCCATAATCCAATGTTCATCTTTTAATGCTTCTTTAATATTCTCAGGCTCTATGCATGAGATAAATGCCACATGATTACAAATATTCTAAGAGAGTATCTAGTCGTTACCCCTTTAATGGATCGCCTATATCACCATCCTTGACATAGTTGTACTCTCTGGATAAGATACTTCCCTTTCTTCAATGGTTAGATTCTCGAGAGGATCATGAGTTTCCTCATCTCTCGTCTCTTCCTTAAATGATGATTCTCCAACGTCATGTCTAACGTCATTTGCTTGTACAATACCTACATCATCATTAACACAAGAATCCTTCCTCGGAAGGAGATTATCATCGAAAACAACATGTATAGACTCTTCTACAACTAAAGTTATTTTATTAAATACTCGATAAGCTTTAGAATTTAAGGAATAACCCAGAAAAAATTCCTTCATCACTTTAGCATCAAATTTGCAAGGTTTTCTTTACCGTTGTTTAAAACAAAACATTTACATCCAAAAGGATGAAAATAGCTAATGTTAGGCTTTTTATTTTTGAAAATTTCATATGGAGTTTTCTTTAAAATTGACCTAATCATTACTCGATTTACAGCATAACAAGCGGTATTTGTGGCTTCCGCCCAAAAAATATTTTGGCAAATTATTTTCACAAAGCATGGTTCTAGCCATTTATTCTAAAGTCCTATTTTTCCTCTCAACAACACCATTTTGTTGAGGGGTTCTAGGTGCTGAAAATTATGGCTAATACCATTAGAATTACAAAACTCATTAAATTCAAGATTTTTAAATTCAGTGCCATGATCACTTCTAACACTAGTGATAGAGTAACCTTTTTCGTTTTGGATTACTTTTGAAAATGTGATGAAATTTTCTAATGCTTCATCTTTAGTACTTAAGAATAGAACCCAAGTATATCTAGAATAGTCATCTACCAAGACAAATGCATATTGTTTTCCACCCAAGCTAGTAGTCCTAGTTGGCCCAAAAAAATCTATATGGATCAATTGTAATACTCTACTAGTTGATACGTCATTAATGGATTTAAAAGAAATTTTTGTTTTCCTTTAGCACAAACATCACAGATTTTATCATTATCAAATTTAAGCTTAGGCAACCCTCTTACTAAGTCTCCTTGAATTAGCCGTTGCAAAACACTCATACTAGCATGTCCTAGTCTCTTATGCCATAACCAACTATCATGTTCATCCTTAGTAACTAGGCACAAATTATTTATATCAATAGAGTCTAAATGCACCATGTAAATGTTTCTTATTCTATGACCAACAAGTATAATCCGATTAGATGCAATGTCAATGACTTTACAACCATTAATTCCAAACATGACATTGAATCCCTTATCGTATAATTGACTAATACTCAATAGATTATGCTTTAATCCATTCACATATAACACATTTTTAATTTGTATGGAAGCGACATTACCTATAGTACCAATACCTTCAATGTGACCTTTTGAATTATCACCAAAAGTCACTTCTCCTCCATTTTTGGCGTTAAGCTCTATGAACCGGCTTTTGTCCGGTCTTGTGTCTCGAGCATCCACTATCAAAGTACCATGAATTTGGATTTTTTCTCGTGCCTTGTAGCATGCTCCTTTTCCTACAAACATAGATTAATTTCTAATTTTTGGTACCCAAATTCTTTTGGGTCCATATTCATTAGTTTCTAAAATCCTTGTCCCCTTTGGTATCCATTTATGAAGGACATCCTTATCTTTAGTACTAATGAATTATTTAGGAACCCATATACTCCTAATAAATTTACTATTCAAGGTTCGTTGAGGACTTCTATGATTGTAGCTTCTAAAACTTTTCTTAATAAAGTTGGATTTTGAATTCTCACCTTT
This sequence comes from Hibiscus syriacus, assembly GCF_006381635.1. Classification (NCBI taxonomy): domain Eukaryota; kingdom Viridiplantae; phylum Streptophyta; class Magnoliopsida; order Malvales; family Malvaceae; genus Hibiscus; species Hibiscus syriacus. Next base: position 2,256,425 of record NW_024063507.1, on the reverse strand, counting down.
TTCAAAACTTTTTGTTCCAACCTTATTAAAAGAAGTTTTAATATCATCAATCTTCTTTTGATGATCACCATGAACTTTTGAAAGTAAGTTATGCAAATCAGTATTTTTCTTTTCAAAATCATTAATTTTGATTTGCAATTCTTTGATCTTACTCTCAAGCTCATTATTGGTTAACTCATCATAAGATAATTCATCCAATCGAATGAGTCAGAGGTTACCTTAGAATCTTCCTCGATAGCCATTAAGCACAAGTTTGCAACTTCTTTTTCCTCTTCATCGGAACCTTCTTCATCGCTCCATGTAGCTACATGAGCCTTGTGATTCTTTTTGGATTGACCATTTTTCTTCAATTGTGGGTAATCGTATTGACATGCCCCATCTTTTGCATTCATCAAATGATCGGGTCTTTATCCTTCGATTCAGTTTTGAAGCCTTCATGACGTTTGAATTTTCTTCCTCGGTTGGATAACATCAACTTTCTGAATTATTTGGCAATAATGCCATTCCTCGTCATCATCATCGTCATTCGAATCACTCTCATCTTTTGTGGATTTGAGAGCAACTCTAATGTTTTTCTTCTTCTCCTCTCCTTTGGTGTCTCGTCAATCTTATTAAGGTCCACCTCATCTTCAAGCATCATTTCATGAGTGAGGAGGGAACCGATTAGTTCTTCAAGAGTTAAGGACGTTAGGTCCTTAGACTCGATGATTGCCATCTTCTTTGATTGCCACGATTTAGAAGGGAGTAGAACTTCCTCATAAGCTTTTCATTTGAAATGATCTCTCCATATGATTGAGACCATTGACATCGTTGAGAATATATCCGTCATAGCTTTGATATCTTCATTTGGTTTCATCCTGAAATTTTCATAGCTATACGTTAGAATACTAATTTTGGATTTTTTTACCTCATCGGTACCTTCATGAGTGACTTGAAGTTTGTCCCATATTTCTTTGGCGGTTGTACAAGATGAAACTCTTCTGTATTCATCTGGTCCAAGAGCACAAAATATGATATGGATGGCTTTGGAGTTGAGCTGGAACATTCTTGTGTCTCCCATTCACTCCACAATCTGGATGAGTGAGAGGCTTGATGTATCCTTCTTCTACGACATTCCATGCTCCCATGTCACTTGCTTGAATGAAGTACATCATCCTATTCTTCCAATAGGCATAGTTAGCTCCATTGAAGAAAAGAGGCTTGTTGACGGGCATCGAATCGAGACCGGAGTCAAAATTTGAAGCGGAGGCCATTGATAACTTGATAATCAATGTAACTCTTCTCGAATCGACTCAAGAGGAGATTAAACCTTCAAATGAGTTAGGCTCTGATACCAATTATTGAGTTAATCGATCGATGGAATCGGCCAAGAGGGGGTGAATTGGCAAGAGAAATTTGGTGGAAGCTTTTACAGAAAATTGAAAGTAATTGCACAATGATTTACAGTGGTTCGACTTTCTAAACAAAGTCTACGTCCACTGCCTTAGCTATCCACACTAAGGATTTTCCAACAAATTCACTAATTTGTTCTTTCTTTTGAGGCCAAAGAGATAACCTTACAACTCCCTCATGAATTATACCTCAATTCTTGAGAACACTCTTTCTCAAAGAGAAGATTACAAATTTCGCAAACTTACATGAAAACCTCACAAGGTAAGATGTTTGCACAATTCTAGAACAAAGAAATAACACTCAAGATTAAATATAATTGAGCACAATAAGTGTTCTTGAAAGAAAAATGAATATTGAATGAAAAATAGGCTTGAAATGCTCAAACTTGAGGTTTGATGCTTTCTCTTTGATTCTCTCTTGACTCTAGTTGCTTGATGTTTCTTGTTTTTGATCAATGGCTTCTAAGCTTGTTTAAATACACCTTCAAATGATTATGAACGTTGGGGATGATTAGTGGAGTCAATAGAGCTGTTTAAGTGTGAAAATAATTAATGAAAGTGGATGGGAGCGTCTGTGCATCGATGCATGCCCTAGGTGCATCGGTGCATCAGTGTAAAATTCAAATATTTTGACCGTTGGACTCTTAGTGCATCGGTGCACTAAGAGTGCAACGATGCATAAAATACATTCGATGTTTTGAAAAAGCCTGAGTGCATCGATGCATAGTCTTATGCATTGATACATCAAATGCACTGAGTGCATTGATGCATGGTATGTACATCGATGCATAAAATGCATTTAATTTTCAAGAAATTAATTGATGCATCGATGCATGGATTGGTGCATCGGTGCATGCACTTGAAAAATTGATTTTAGGCTTGATTTTGGTTCAAAATACTTTGTAAAAATTTGTTTAAAAATAATTTAAGTATAAAACACAAATTTACACATTTAGTAAGGTTTAAAATTGATCTTGAAAGACTTGGAGTAATAGCTTGATATTCGAGTAATTAAATCGAATATACTTTTAGAAAATCATTTGTAAAATCTTAAAATTCATTTAACTTAATTTGTTATATCGAAACATCAAAATGTTTTCAACAGAAGTCTTATATGGGAGAAAGTGTCGAGCACTATTAAATTGGTTGAGCTAAAAGATTGAGATCTATCTGGCCTTGACTTAATGAAAGAAATGGAAGATAAAGTGAAAGTTATCCAAGATTTAAAATTTTAATTGTTGATATTAGTATATTATAATAAATCGATATTTAGAAAATCATTTGTAAAATCTTAAAATTCATTTAACTTAATTTGTTATATCGAAACATCAAAATGTTTTCAACAGAAGTCTTATATGGGAGAAAGTGTCGAGCACTATTAAATTGGTTTGAGCTAAAAGATTGAGATCTATCTGGCCTTGACTTAATGAAAGAAATGGAAGATAAAGTGAAAGTTATCCAAGATAATCTTAAGATACCTTCCGATCGACAAAAGTCTTATCCAGACTTAAAGAGAAAAGAGATTGAGTATCAAGTGGGTGATAAAGTAGTTCTCAAGGTAACGCCTTGGAAGATAGTATTGTGATTTGGACGCAACGGTAAGTTGAGTCCGAGGTTTATTAGACCTTATGAGATTTTGAAAAGAGTCGGACCAGTAGCTTATTAGTTAGCTTTGCCTCCCGAAATAGATAAGATCCATAATGTATTTCATGTGTTGATCCTCAGGAAGTACCGATCAGATCCATTGCATATTATCACATCAGAGGAAATGAGTTCCGACCAAATTTGACTTACAAAGAAGAACCATTATGGATCTTGGCTCGAGAAATCAAAGAATTGTGTAACAAGACGATTCATCTAGTTAAAGTACTTTGACAAGATCATAAAGTCGAGGAAGCTACTTGGGAAGAGAGGAGGACATGAAGAAGCAGTATCCACACCTCTTCACATCAGGTACGTCTTAAAATTTGAGGACAAATTTTCTTAAGGGAAAGAGAATTGTAATACCCCGAAACATCAGGTAAGTGACTATAATGTAAGGATTTAAAATTTGGTGTTTAATTTGAATAAATTGAAAAGTACAATGACTGATTTTTGGAAATTATGTTTAAGACTTATTAGTAATGATAGAAGAATGGAGGGGCATTATGGTCTTTTAGAAGGAAATAAATTTACTATTAATATTTTAGAGATATTTATTAAGTGATTAATAGGGGAAAAAGGAAAAAATCTTGAACTTTGGTTATATACTCTTCTTCTTCTTCTCTTCACCATAATTCCATTGCTAAGATCTTAATCAAATTCCTGAGTAAAACAAACAAAAAGGCAAGGATAAGGTTTCAGAATAGTCGGATTACATTAAGGCATAATATTGAGGCATACCAGGAGAGTGCATGTATTATGTACTTATATGATATGAGGATGACTTGAGATGAGTCAACCTCGAATGTTTATATAAAAGCATATTTTATCGTATTTTGAAATATTTTCATAAAGTTTATAACTTGTAATGTATATGTTACATTTTCGTATCAGTACTATCTGTGCATCCATGGTATTCATAATTAGTTTGTAAATTACCATTTCGACACTATGTGTGCATCCATGGTATTCATAATGAGTTTGTGAATGACCATTTCAACACTATTTGTGCATCCATGGTATTCATAATTAGTTTGTGAATTACTATTTTGGCACTATGTGTGCATCTATGGTATTCATAATGAGTTTGTGAATTACCATTTCGTCACTATGTGTGCACCTATGGTTTTCATAATGAGTTTGTGAATTACCATTTCGTTACCTTAGTATACTATTGTTGTCACCAAAAAACCTATGCTTTCGTTTAGCAGTTAGATGAAACTTATGTACCTTACATTCTCATTCGACATACATTTGGGCAAATAAATGGATACTTTGGAAAATTACTGATTGATAGATATGTTGGGCATACTAAATATTGTTTTGCAGGTTATGTGAAAGAAATTTGGTTTACCAAATCAGTTCTATGTATTATGATAACTCCGTAAAAAGGTCATATTTAGGACCTTTTCACTTAAGTTATTGACTGTCTAAGAGCTCATATAGGATCATATAGATGCATTTAGGAGCATATAGTTGCATGTGGTGAAATTTTGTTTGTCGCGGCATTTTATTTTGTAATCAGTGTTGCGTTATGGGGAAGGTGTTTTGTTTAAAGATGTGCAAGATTTGGGAGCAAAGATAAGCAAAAGGGAATTGCCATGATATCTCGGACGACATTTCTGGGCAGAAAAAGTCAAATAATGTATTTTTAGTAGAGCCAACTGTCATGGAATAAAAGGTGATTTCTGCAATCAGCATTAAAGAAGGGTCAGTTACCATCTTTGCACCAACTCTCGTATAAAATGAATGAACTTTAAGGTGCAAGTGTAATTTTAACACAAAACCCTAGGTTCATTCTCCCCTATAAATAGAAGATGAAGCTTGACTTTTTAAAGAGACTTTGAACTTTTATACAGCCGCTAAAAGCCTAAAATTTTGGAGAAAAAGATCTCTCTTTTTTTCGTCAATCGTTTTTGCCGTGGAATTCCTCCACCGGCAAGATAGAGGGAGTGGCGAACTAGGCATCCGAGAGGAGCTAGATCGCTGGGACAGTTCGTGGTGCCCGAGGGAAGCTCCGACAGTTCACGTCGAAGGCTTTTCCTCCTTCCCTTTTCTCTTTGCTTTCATATTTTATTAATTAGGTTGTAAGGAACGAATTAACTTGTTTTGTGCTTGTTTATTTTGAACCCCACCATGAACTAATCCTATTTGGTGGGAGTTTATTTTGGATATTTAAGTTTTGCTTTAATGAATGGTTATTTTTCTATGTTATATTCTGTTTTGTTTATGAAGCTTAGCGCCTTAAGGTTGTAAGAGCTACGAGAGTAGCCGTTCCTTAGGAGATTACTTAGTGCTTGAGAGAATGTTTAAGTAGCACTTCCTTAGTATTCGAGAGAAACTTGGGAGAAACCACATAAGCAAGGGGTTCTAGATAGTAACTAGGCTTAATCCACCTCAGAGATAAGGCTAGGATTTCATTCGACTAAAAGGAGTTGTGCATGAGTGATAGGTTAGATGTTAATGCTGCCGCAAAAAGGTATTGCTGAGACATATCTTGTTATCTGGACCAATAGGATCACTGCAGGGGTTTACGCCAATCGGTTTTGCCAAGGCATCTTCACTTTGTCGAGTCCCTTACTAGAGATAGCATAGGGCATCTTAGTAGACTCTGTCAGGCAGATAAGGCATACAAGTAAAACCATTCTAAGAAGTGGACTTAGATTTTCATTAGTGACTCCTATCACTCATTCCCGTAGTAGCTTGTCTTGTGAGGAAGTTAAAGTCCTATAAATTAAAATATAGTATTTACATTTTATTTTTCTTTTACATTTTCATTTGTTTGCACCAAACACAATTAAATTTGTTATTGCATTTTCATTCACTTTGCCACGACATCTCCATCTGCTACCATATTACCATCATTCCATTTCCACCACAACCATTTTATTTTGCCACATCATTCTCATTTGTGAATACCATTAGCTATACTTAGTTACTTTAGAATAATGCATAAACTTTACTCAAGATCTCTCTAATCCCTGTGGATACAATACTCACTCATCACTGTATTACTTGTTCGATTGTGTATACTTGCACACATTTCCACATTCATATATAGTACTCACAATACGCGAACAAGTTTTTGGCGCCTTTGCCGGGGATTGGCAATTGATGATGATGAGTTTAGTTGTTGCACCGTTTTATTTCTTTTCTTTGTACATAGTTACTTGATTTTGTGTTTACCTTTCTCAAGTGTTACGTTGTCGCATGACCCGTAAAAGACCCAAGGAACCATTATTTCATATTGAACTTGAGGCTTATGTTGTGCAAAATAAGGTGAAGGATCCTGCAGTTCTAAATGCCACAACAATTCTAAATGTTGTGAATGATGCTCGACCACAAACTATTAGAGATCACTTAACTCCCACCTTGGACGACCTAAAACCTACTATTGTAGCTCCCAAGATTCAGGCAACCCACTTTGAGCTCAAACCAGTTATGTTCGACATGTTGGACTTGATTGGACAATTTGGTTGTGCTCCTCATGAGGATGCAAGACAACATGTTCGGGAATTTTTAGAGGTATGTGACTCCTTTAGACAACAAGGTGTGCATGAAGATGTGCTGAAATTGAAGTTATTTCCATATTCTTTGAAAGATCACGCCAGGGCATGGCTCAACGGATTACCTTCTGGCTCGATAAGGTCTTGGGATGACTTGTGCAAAAAAAAATTGCTACGGCATAATCAACCCAATATGAACAACCATCTTAGAAATGTCATAGCATCTTTTCACCAAGGCGATGAAGAGTCTATGTATGAGTGTTGGGATCGATACAAAAGTTTGCTTCGCAAGTGCCCCAATCATGGATTCCACGACTGGACTCAAGTTGTGATGTTCTACAATGGAGTCAATGCACCTACGATGATGATGCTAGATGCCTTTACAAATGAGACATTGCTTGATAAATCACCTGAAGAGGCTTTTGAAATTCTTGGTCAAATTGCTAACCATGATTACCAATTTCCCTATTTCAGGTCTGGAACTAGAAGGAATACATCCAACTCAGCATGTCTATTTTGCCATGGCAATCACAATGAGAGCGAGTGTCCAATCAATTTGGAGTCCATCAACTATGTAGAGAACTATAATCGAGGCAACAACAACCCTATTCTAACAATCTTAGATGGTGTCAGCGTCCAAACTTCTCTTGGGGAAATCAAGAAACTATCAATACTAGTCAACCCACTAGGCAGCAGAACTTCAGTGACTCCCAGGGTTTTCAAAAGAATATGCCATGACATAATTATAACAAGGGAGTACAATCTTCATCCAACATAAGCTCATTGGAGGCAACAATGCAAGATTTTATCGCAACCACGAAGACCATGTTGCATGTCCATACGACCTCTATAAAAAGCCGAGAAGCTTTGCTTCAAAGCCAAAACTCGTCTTTAAGGGCCTTGGAAGGTCAGGTTGGAAAAATTGCCACGACATTACATTCTCGCCCACATGGCAGTCTTCCTAGTGATACTGAAGTCACTAAGGTTCAAGACAGGGAGCATTGTAGTATGTTCACCTTAAGGAGTGACATCAAAATCTACAAATATGCTAAGTTTAGGGGGGGAGACACTCGGAGAGCCTGATCATGAGATTGTGCATGAAGATCCGAAGGTGCAAGATGATTCATATTCACTGAAAAATAATGATGAGGGTTCGAAGAGTGCAGCCAATGAAGACAAGAAAAATTTTGCCACGGCAAAAGAAAATCCCCATCCGTAGGAGTTGATGACCAAAGAGAAATTGTAGAATTTTGCCGCAACAAATTGTTATGCACTGATAATCACTTAAAGCTTGATGAAGAAGATGAAGATGAGATCGAGGATATTCCAAAGGAGATGAGTCAATCTAGCTCACCCATAGCTAGACCATGTTGAAATTTAAACCTTTGGATTCTATTAAATTTACTCATCCTAAACCCCAAGTAACTGCCCATCTGTCTAGACTAGAAATTATAAAAGAAATAAGGAATGGAATGGAGATTAAGGAAAAATTCCCTAATGAGAAATTATTATTTTCCACGGTAATTTTGTGGTATGCTAGCATTGCCAATTTTCTCGTTAGTGTTGTTTTGCTTTTTTACTTGAATAGCCTAGGAAAGAACAAGATCACACACGATGTTGGCTACTGTCATAGTGATAACTTCGACCTCTTCAACAAATTGCTTCTCAAATGATAACAAGTTACCACGGCAAAAATGAACGAAAAGAGATCTCACTCTACTACCACTCAACTTCAGGCAAAGAGCACTTTGAAGAAGAGAGGACTACTGAAAAGGTCCTACAATTCTGATGTGAAAGACACGAAATGCCAAGGCAAAATATTTTGAAGGTGGAACTATTATATATGTGGGGCATTTTGGTCTACACTGGTGCTACGATCGAACGTGAAAAATCTGCAGTTCTCTTGCATGATGTCGAGACTTGCCAAGCATCTTGAAGATGCCGTTATATTTTGGATTTACTCATGTGCATAAATAAATGTTTATTTTGTTACTGCTTTTTTTTCAGTTTCCTTTTATTTTACTATTTTATTTTTCATTGTAAGGTTAGGGTCCATCCAGATTTCAACCGTACCAGCATCCCCTCGGCCCGTAGAGCCACTGGAGGATGAACAATTAGAAATGCCGTAGCAAATTCATTTGCCTCTGAACATTCCAGCCCCACTCAATTTCAAAAGCACACACGTCGCACGACCACCACACCACCACAAGCGTAAAGTCAAGGTACCTTGCATTTCATAGCATTTAGTTTAGTTTTACTTAGTTTTTAGTAAGCATTGAGGACAATATTTCTCTCAAGTTTGGGGGAGGTAGGGTTCTTAAATCATTGCATGATAGTATTAGAAGAATGAAAATGCCATGACATTAGTAAGTGGTTGAATTGTTTTTTTGGAATAAATTAAGGATGCCCGATGATGATGAATTATTGATGGCTAGGATTGAATGTACATGACTGTTGAGGATGATAGAACCAACTCTATGACTTGTTTCTTTGAAACCTTTGAATTCACGATTGTATGTTTTTCATGCTTAAGGAACTTAGAAATTTTTTATAAGAAAGCTCTTGCATGTCTTGGCATAAACGATGAAAACCACACTTTGAAAAAAAGGAAAAAAAAAGAAGTTGTGAATTAATGCTTCGGTATATCTGTATAGGGACACTCCGCTATGTCATGGCATTTCCTGGAAACTACAAATAAATAAATGGCAGCTATGGTATATGAGTGAATGAAAGTAGTCACGAGATGACTCTACTTGACTAGCTCGGGGGTGGAAGGTATGCTCCCTTTCACCTAGAGTGTGGGATGGTAGGTGTGATGGACTGACTCCCCTCGTAGCAGTGTTAAAAAAATAAAAATAAATAAAAGGAAAAGAAAATAATGTGGGAGTAAAAATTGTAAATGTTGTGGCAAAACAAGAAAGCTTGCGTAGAAAATTTTTAGGTTTGTTAAGCATGGACTGGATACAAACACGCACACACCCACATAAAGAATCTTGCCCTATGGGACAATACTTGATTTCTCAAACCAGTCTAGCATGTTGAAGCCAAATGTTCTGATGGCTGAAATTTTATCCCATGTAACTATTATGCGTCTGAACTTGCCTTGGTATTTTTATTTTGCTTAATATTATCCATTGCTTGAGGATATGCAATAGCTTAAGTTTGGGGGTGTGATAACTCCGTAAAAAGGTCATATTTGGGAACTTTTCATTTAAGTTATTGATTGTTTAAGAGCTCATATAGGATCATATAGATGCATTTAGGAGAATATAGTTGCATGTGGTAAAATTTTGTTTGCCGCGGCATTTTATTTTATAATCAGTGTTGCGTTATTGGGAAGGTGTTTTGTTTAAAGATGTGAAGGATTTGGGAGCAAAGATAAGAAAAAGGGAATTTCCATGACATGATGAGACTACTGAGCAAAATGCGATTGCCATGACATCTCAGATGACATTTCTGGGCAGAAAAGTCAAAGAATGTATTTTTAGTAAGAGCCAGCTGTCATGGCATAAAAAGTGCTTTCTGCAATCAGCATTAAAGGAGGGGCCAATTACCATCTTTGCACCAACTCTCGCATAAAAGGAATGAACTTTAGGGTGCAAGTGTAATTTTAACACAAAACCCTAGGTTCATTCTCCCCTATAAATAGAAGATGAAGCCTGAATTTTTAAGGAGACTTTGAACTTTTAGACAGCCGCCAAAAGCCTAAAATTTCAGAGAAAAAGATCTCTCTTTTTTTCGTCAATCATTTTTGCCGTGGCATTCCTCCACTGACAAGCTAGAGGGAGTGGCGAACTAGGCATCTGAGAGGAGCTGGATCGCTGGGATAGTTTGTGGTGGCCGAGGGAAGCTCCGGCAGTGCACGTCGAAGGTTTTTCCTCCTTCCCTTTGCTCTTTGCTTTCATATTTTATTAATTGGGTTGTAAGGAATGGATTAACTTGCTTTGTTCTTGTTTATTTTGAACCCCAACATGAACTAATCCTATTTGGTGGGAGTTTATTTTGGATATTTAAGTTTTGCTTTAATGATTGGTTATTTTTCTATGTTATATTCTGTTTTGTTTATGAAGCTTAGCGCCTTAAGGTTGTAGGAGCTACGAGAGTAGCCGTTCCTTAGGAGATTACTTAGTGTTCGAGAGAATGTCTAAGTAGCACTTCCTTAGTATTCGAGAGAAACTTGGGAGGAACCACATAAGCAAGGGGTTCTAGATAGTAACTAGGCCTAATCCACCTTAGAGATAAAACTAGGATTTCATTCGACTAAAAGGAGTTGTGCATGAGTGATAGGTTAGATGTTAATACTGTTGCAAAAAAGTATTGTCGAGACATATCCTGTTATCTGGACAAATAGAATCACTGCAGGGGTTTACGCCAATCGGTTTTGCCAATGCATCTTCACTTTGTCGAGTCCCTTACTAGAGATAGCATAGGGCATCCTAGTAGACTCTATAGGGCAGATAAGGCATAGAAGTAAAACCATTCTAAGAAGTGGACTTAGATTTTCCTTAGTGACTCATAGCACTCATTACCATAGTAGCTTGTCTTGTGAGGAAGTTAAGTCCTATAAATTAAATATAGTATTTACATTTTATTTTGCTTTTACATTTTCATTTGTTTGCACCAAACACAATTAAATTTGTCACTGCATTTACATTCACTTTGCCACGACATCTCCATCTGCTACCATATTACCATCATTCCATTTCCACCACAACTATTTTATTTTCCCACATCATTCTCATTTGTGAATACCATTAGCTATACTTAGTTAATAGTGCATAAACTTTACTCAAGATCTCTCCAATCCCTGTGGATACGATACTCACTCATCATTGTATTACTTGTTCGATTGTGTATACTTGCACACATTTCTGCATTCATATATAGTACTCACAATACGCGGACATATTACTATTAAATATATGAGTAAATTCGTATTTTGATATTTTATGATATGCTTATGTTTCGGTTACGTCTCTTTTATATTATTATGCCTCACTAAGTGAATACTTAGCTTGTGTTGGCTTCACGCGTAGGTAATAGATAGTATACGAGAGGAGTAAAGAGTGCAGTTGACATCATAAAACAAATGTTGCCTCATCAGTAATTGTATGACATTTATGTCTACTTTTGATATTACTAGATGTCATGTAATATATTTATGATGATGCTCTGGAATGTATGGGACTTATGATGTTGTAGTATTTAATATGTTAGAACTTTAAGATTATTTTCATACTAAAAGTTAATGAACATTTTTTATTATTACATTAAAATATTTTATTTATAAAAACAAAATTTTATTGTGTTGAATTATATTTCGATATAACAAATTTAAAGGCAAAATGTTTTGGACTTGAATTTAATTTATTCAAGGTTTTAATAAGGTTTCAAAAATAATTCAAAGTCCATTAAATTCGGATTTGAGCAAAAATGCTAAAGGGTGTCAAAGTGCATCCATGCACCCCTGCAGTGCATCCATGCACCTGCCACTAGTGCATCGATGCACCATGTAGTGCATCCATGCACTCCATTTCGAATGCAATTAATGCATCGATGCATCCTGTTGTGTATCAATGCATCCTGTTGTGCATCGATGCATCCTGTTGTGCATTCATGCACCAAGGCTGCAACGGCTAGTTTATTTGAATTTAATGAAGGGGTATCGATGCACCTTGATAGTGAACCGATGCACCTTATTATGGGCATCCTTTTTGAGTAGAAAATCATCCCCAAACGGCTCCAAAACATTCCCAACGGTTATATACGACATCAAACACATTCCAAGCTATAAATACAAGCTAAGGACACTTGAAGAAATAAGAGAACAACTATCCAAGCAATCAAACACAAGAGAAGAGTTTTTCATTCTTATTTTATCTTTCTCTTGTAAATATTTTGTTCTTGTGAGCTCAATCTTGTAAACACCTACCTTAGAGAGGTTTTCTTGTTTACTTATTTTATCCTTTTGTAAAGGGAAAATGTTCTAGCTTATCTCGTGTAAAAGCTAGGGAAAGGTTCTAGTTTAGCCCGGAAAAACTAGGAAGTTGTAAGGTTATCTCTTTGTCCTCAAAAGAAAGAACAAATTAGTGAATTTGTTGGAAAATCCTTGGTGATGAGCTAAGGTAGTGGGCGTAGACTTTGATTTAGAAAGTCGAACCACTCTAAATCGTTGTGCAATTTTCTATCTTTCAATCTCCTTACTCCCAAAACTCAAAAATCGTTCCGAACCCTCTTTACAAACCGTTCCAGTTGTCAAATCAAGCTTTCAAAAATTCCAATAATTGGTATCAGAGCCTAACTTGTTAACAAGGTTTAACCACCTTGAGACGATCCTCGAAGAAGTTCTACTAATTTCCGACGCAACCGACAAAGAAATGACTTTTTCCTATGGTGCTTATTATCTTGAAGAATATCCTATTATGGATTCACAACCGGTCAACAAGACACCCTTCTTCAATTGAGAAAATTATGCACATTAGAAGAATAAGATGATGTCCTTTATTCAATCCTACAATCTAGGAGCTTGAAACTCAATCATGGACGGCTACTCCTCTCCACCCGGCAAGTACAACGATTGGAGTAGAGAAGAGTAAAAAAATTTTTAACTTAATTCTAAGGCTATACATATTCTATTATGTGCTTTAGGCCCAAATGAATATGGAAGAATCTCATCTTGTTCCAGTGCCAAAGAGATTTGGGATAAGCTCCAAGTCACTCATGAAGGAACCAAAGAAGTGAGGGAATCAAAGAAAAGTCTTCTCAACCATAGCTACGAGAACTTCAAGATGAAACCTGATGAAGACATCAATGCTATGACAGATAGATTTTCCATGATTATCAACGGTCTCAAGGGATATGGAGAAGTAATCTCAAATGAGAAGCTTATGATGAAGATGATCTACTCTCTTCCAAAGGAGTGACAATCAAAGAAGACGACCATTATTAAAGCAAGAAACTTAAAGTCTCTCACTCTCGACGAGCTAATTGGTTCCCTTCTCACTCATTAAATGATGGTGAAGGAAGATGAAGAAAGGGAAGAGAAGAAAAACAAGAAGAAGAATGAGGGTGAGGAGGAGGAGGTAGGCATTGCCTTCAAATCCACCAATGAAAGCTATCAAGATTTAAGTGATGAGGTGGATGAAGATGATGAACAAGAAGAAGAGATGGTCAAGCTCTTGAAGGAACTTAAGAGATTCATGATTTCCAAGGAAGTGAAACATGAATCAATCAAGAAGAAGAGTCCCCCGATATGTTTCAATTGTCAAAGAAAGGGGCATGTCAAGTATGAATGTCCTCTTTTAAAGAAAAAGGGGAAAAAGACATTTGTTGCATCTTGGAGCGATGAAGATGATTCCAATGATGAAGATGAAGTAGTCAACCTATGCCTCATAGCCACTCAAGAAGAATTCGAGGTATCTTCTAACTCAAATGAATTTAATTCATTTACTTTTGATGAGTTACAATATGCATATAATAGGTTGTATTTGGGATTTGAGACCATGAATTCCAAATATACGAAATTAATTTCAAAACTCAAAAATAAAGATAATTTGATTTTGAAAGCAAAAGTTGATTTTGAAAATCAAAATGAAATTTTGAAAAATGATTTAGAGCTTTAGAAAATCAAAGTAAATAATTTAGAAAAGAAAAATTTTGAGTTAGAAGTTAAGCTTGAAGGCTTAACAAAAGAAAAAGAATTAATTTCTAAAAATAACCTATTATGTTTAAAAATGGCAAAATGCTCACATTGTCATTTTTATGGTCATTTGGAACATTCTTGTCCTTTAAAGAAAGAAAACATTTTAAAATTAGACAAGTATGTGTTCCTAAGTGAACAAGTAACGTCCAAGGATCCAAAGCAATTTGGATACCAAAATCAAAATGAATGTCTCTTGTAGGTGTGTGGGAGCAATGGTGATGAAGATGATGATATTCAAGATGCTCTAGCCACACATGAAAAAGGAATGGGTAACCTCTAAGCTTAATACTTTTAATTTTGGTTATTTGGTTGCTCATTTAATATTAAGCATGCATGAGTTTTGATTTTAAATAATTATGTATTATTTTTAATCTCATGTATGTTAAAAGGAAATTATGATGAACATTTTAATCTCTTAATAATTTTTCAGAATTTTTAGTTCATCATAATGAATTTTGGTCAAAATTGGTTTTAAATGCAAATGATATCTCTCTAACAATTGATATCAACTTTTCAAATGTTTTGAATTTACAAATTTTAAAATTTTGACCTAAATTTAAATGATTATGCATATGGTTTAAATGAAAATGATATCTCTCTAACAATTGATATCAAAATTTTCAAAATGCATAACTTTTTTGGAAACTTTATGCAAATGCACTTAATTTTAAACAATTGGTATTAATATCAAATTTCAACAATTGGTATTCCATAAAGTATTTTAGACTTGGATATATTGAATTTCATGTACTACTAACATGTTTGTTATTCTTTATTGAAATTCAATTTTGCTTAAGTGTCAAGTTCTTAAAGCTAAATTTTGTTTGGAATGCATTTATTGAGGGGGAGCTTTGATTTTTCAAATAAGTTTTAAAATGTCAAATTTACTACTTACTCTCCAAAGTTATTTTGAACTTCAAAGATTGAATTATTTTTTATATAATAAAAAGGGGGAGAAGTTTGGTTTGAAAAATTCAATTTCTTAATGAAAAAGGGGAGTTTAACATTTTCATATATTTTCAAACAATTGTTAACAATTGATATCATTTTGTTAACAATTGGTATCTTTTTCATTAAACATTTTATTAAGAGGGAGTTTTGCCAAAAACAATTTTTCAAATGTTTTGTTATATCAAAAAGGGGGAGATTGTTGAATTATGTTTCGATATAACAAATTTAAAGGCAAAATGTTTTTAGACTTGAATTTAATTTATTCAAGGTTTTAAAAAGGTTTCAAAAATAATTCAAAGTCCATTAAATTCGGATTTGAGAAAAAATGCTAAAGGGTGTCAAAGTGCATCCATGCACCCCAACAGTGCATCCATGCACCCCTGCAGTGCATCGATGCACCATGTAGTGCATCCATGCACTCCTTTTCGAATGCAAGTAGTACATCGATGTATCCTGCTGTGCATCGATACATCCTGTTGTGCATCAATGCACCAAGGCTGCAACGGCTAGTAACAACTAGTTTATTTGAATTTAATGAAGGGGTATCGATGCACCTTGATAGTGCAACGATGCACCATGTTATGGGCAGCCTTTTTGAGTAGAAAAATCATCCCCAAACGGCTCCAAAACATTCCCAACGGTTATATACGACATCAAACACATTCCAAGCTATAAATACAAGCTAAGGATACTTGAAGAAACAAAAGAACAACTATCCAAGCAATCAAACACAAGAGAAGAGTTTTTCATTCTTATTTCATCTTTCTCTTGTAAATATTTTGTTCTTGTGAGCTCAATCTTGTAAACACCTACCTTAGAGAGGTTTTCTTGTTTACTTATTTTATCATTTTGTAATGGGGAAAGGTTCTAGCTTATCCCGCGTAAAAGCTAGGGAAAGGTTCTAGTTTAGCCCGGAAAAACTAGGGAGTTGTAAGGTTATCTCTTTGTCCTCAAAAGAAAGAACAAATTAGTGAATTTGTTGGAAAATCCTTGGTGAGGAGCTAAGGTAGTGGACGTAGACTTTGGTTTAGAAAGTCAAACTACTATAAATCGTTGTGTAATTTTCTATCTTTCAATCTCCTTAGTCCCTAAACTCAAAAACCGTTCCGACCCCTCTTTGCAAACCGTTCCGGTTATCAAATCGAGCTTCTGAAAATTCCAACATACTGGTTTTCAAAAATGGAAATGTTCTAAAAGTCACGTGACATATGTGACTTGTGTACGGAAACGTATACGGAAAATGGGTGTTGCAGTGTGAGATAAGAAGTATAGGTGGCAAATGGGTCATTCGGATCGGGTTTGGGTCGAGTAATTTCGAGTCTTGATTAAATTCAGTTTAATTTTGTTCGGATCAGATCGAATCTGGTTCGGATCTAGTTTGGGTGTACGTTGAATCGTATCGGGTCGATTATCGAGTCAGGTCAATTTTCGAGTTAGGTGATTATTGGATCGGTTGTTTTCCTGTTCGAATCAATATCAAATCGGTTGATTTTTGGATCGGGTCAATATCGGGCCGAGTCAATACATGATCGATTGATTTTTGGGCAGATTAATATTGGATCAGTTAGATTTTGGGTCAGGTCAATATCAGATTGGTTGATTTTCGGTTTATGTCAACCTTTAGATCAGTTCAATTCAAGTTGACTTGATTATAAGTCTAATCAAAATCAAGTATATATAGAATAATTGATATATACTTGTAAAAATATGTCTTTTTATTTGTTAATTTTATCATTAGGTTTAATTTCAATTTTTAATCATTCAATATTTTGAATTAAACAATCATTTATAGATGATAAATCGATAATTGACACAAATATGATCCTATAATACGTGTTAGAATTTGTTATCAAAATTTTATATTGATCTCGTATGAAAAGTTTATAACGAGAACTATTTAATAAAGGAATAACAAATTTATTAAAAAATTAATTTCCAATTATAAATAATATTTTTTATTAAATTTTAAAAAATAATAAAAACTTTATTTGTTAAGTTTTAATTGTAACATAAGTAAACTTTATATTTTTTATTATAAATATAATATTATTTCCTTTGTTTTAGTTGTTTTCTATTATTTTTATTATAAATTTAACATTTGTATAACAAATAAGATAAGTAAACTTTATTTATTACTGTTTTCAATCTTATAATTAGATTCTTACTTTTATATTCCTCTTAAACTTTCTATTATTTTATTATAAATCTAATATTTTTAATAAATTATTAATTTTATTTAAATTAATTTATTATTAAAAATAACTTTTATTGTTTAATAACTTTTTTCAATTTTAATATGTTCGGGTTGCTTTTAGATCGTGTTAAAATTTGGTTCGGGTTGCTTTCAGTTTTTAACACCCATAGCCCGTATACGACTCAAAATACGAGCTAAAGATGTTACATCAACTTTTGGAACGTTCACTGAAAGTAAATGCTGAAAATTTAGTTTCATTTTAAAAATTTATTTATCAATTTTATTTATGCTTCATTTTGCATGCATATTCGTAAAATAATAATTTATCATTCCAAAATAGGCTGATCTTTTGCAGCAATTAGGCAGTTCCATGCGGTTTCTTATTTATATACAACTGCCTAATATTACTTAATTTTCAAACCATTTAAAAACCGTTCGTAATATTCATTCATATTTACGACTATAACTAAAATTAACCAAAATGAAACAGCCATAAATTACTATTACGAACCTTTTTTAAAATAAATATGATAAAGCAACCTAACAGATATAATGTACATGCCACTAATAAATCAAAGTTAGGATATATTACTTGTATTGTCGGTAGGTTTGATTTTCGTAAGATGCTGGCAAACTTTTCACTTCACGTCATTTACTTTATTTGAACTTACACATGAAAGTCATCACACGCTAAGCAAAATTTAGTAAGGTAATAACATAACTAAAATGATATAAAATATAAATTTCATAAAGTATTATAACATGAAACTGTAATTTTAATGAAAATACTAAAGCTTTTGAACCGAGTTGTTCAAGTTGATTTTCCTTTGAAACTTGAAAATCATCCTTACATGATTTCATCAAAAAATCATGTAAATCAATAATAACTGTCGTAAATAATTCATATTCCTGTCATTTTAAGTTATAAACTCATAAAGATTCTGATGAATAATATCAAATAAAATCACAATACCATGATTTCTTTTAACTGGATGTCATTCATAACTTTCATATTCATTTTCATATTATGTCATAACTTTCATATTTATCTGTATAGCCCAATGTATATGTAAGAGAATATAAGGTACGTAAGTTTAAGGTGTGCACTAGTTACAACACGATACCAAATCATAACTGAAAATGCGATATGATGCACTTCAGTGCAATCATAACCTGAGCACGAACTGTGCTGAACATTGGTACACGAATGTACCAAAGTTGAACTGATAAATGAAAAGTACTAACTAAATGTCATGCCAAATATACTTATAACTCTCAATGCAACATAAAATGGGCTTATATATATCATCATAAAATCATTTATTAATCTCTGTCTGATAACTATAAAACATATGATATTTATAAATATCTGATAATTGAAATCATCTGATAACAGTAAACATTTATCATAAATATCATATTTGGGCAGTTCATACCCAAAATCATTCATAAACTTATTGAAACATATTATAAAAATATTCCATACTGAAAATTTATAAATCATATTGGAAAATAAAATGAGGTTGACTAATCGCAAGTCATCCTCGGTTATAATAATCAAATAAATAAACTGCACTCACTTTAACATTTTTTTAAATAAAAAATATAAGTCTAACTAAGCTTTAGATTTAAATCATTTGTCTTCGAGTACTTTCAATACACAATTTATCAAAATTCCATATTCTGACAGTTTGCATTGCCTTCAAATAAATGTTATTATTTATTAATATATATATTGAAAAATTATTCCATTTGTACCACTAAATACTATACTCAAATACAAATCTAACCATATAAGGCAACTCTTCTAGTTCAACTTGTACGATTAATAGAGAAATTTTCAAATTTGACTGACATAAGTTGTTTTGAGCAAAAATTTGATGCCATATTTTCTGACATATTCACGATTAAAAATTCATATCCTTTTGTGTACACCTCGAAATCAATCACGTCTATTTTAAAGAAAACTAGAGTGACATACAAATCTAACGATGTAGAGATCATCATCTAATCAATTCTGTATAATTTATGATGAATTTCTAAACTCACTGTTCAAACCCTAATTTCTAGACAACTTTCCTTAATTAGTATCATTAGCTTAATTTCATAATTCTGTAAGCTTTAATAAATGATCCTTTAGGCTAGAATCACAATTCACATAACATTAGGAGTCACTTTTTACTGTAGTAACTCTGTCATTGGAGTCACTTTTTACTGTAGTAACTCTGTCATTGGCTCATCACAAGCCAATGTTTGTACGATAACATAAACACGAATTAAATGCACTCACATTTGTTTTCATGTCGAATCTCCTCCTCGATAATCTTCTCAATTTCCGCATTTTCCCTTCTTTTTCGAGTTAATCGAATCACTAGATTTATTGAGGATTGATGATGTCATATAATAACATAAAATGTTCAAGGTATATGTTAGTATTAAACTAACATAATATAAGCGTAAAATAAAATTTGATAAAAATAAAATTAATATAAAACTAAATCGTACTCCCATCAAAATTTCATACTTCTCAATATTTCCTTAAATTCCAATATATATTTTTATATATGTATACATTATCAACCCTTTAACTTTTGCTAATTGCATAATCAACCCACTAATTATGAATTCTTTCTAGAATTCACCTTAACTTCCCATTAAATTCATAATAACCTTTCACTGTTATGGCCAGGTCACATTAATCACATAAAATTTCCAGCACCTTAATAAAATATTCAAATCAACACTTGAACATTTAAAAACTTACAATTTCATCCTTAACTTTCTAAAACTTTTCAATTTCAACCACCCAACTTGATAAATATGAAATTCGATCCTAACTCAACATTTAAACTCAAAAATCAGCACATAAATAAAATTTCAAGCAATGTACTATTTTACCCAAATGGTACTTTCACATTTAAAAAATTTGAAATCAAGTCCCTATATTTCTTGGACTTTTTGAATTCCACCCCTAAATTTTACCAAACATGCAATTTGGTTCCAACCAACTTTGCAACTTAATTTTCCAGCATCTTAATAATAAATATTATCATAGAATACTCCAAATCTCACATTTATACAATAATTTCACACAATCCTTAAAACTTGTAAACTAGCCCTTTTTCACTTTTAAGGTTCCAAATTGATCCAAATCAATCTCCAATTCACATAGAATACTTCTAATATCATTTTTAAACCATAGGAAATTTTCAACATTTTTCCTTTAATATTTTCCCTATGGTCAAATACCCCATGTCACTTTAGGGGGACTTTTGTTCAATTTCAAGCATGGATTCAGCCTCCTCATGCTATTCTAATCATAATAACATCAAATTTAATCCAAATCCAATCATCTCTTAAAACCTTAGCCATGGCCAAGTGATATATAAGCACCTACACATCATTGTGATCATTACACAAGCTTTA
Organism: Hibiscus syriacus; assembly: GCF_006381635.1. Classification (NCBI taxonomy): domain Eukaryota; kingdom Viridiplantae; phylum Streptophyta; class Magnoliopsida; order Malvales; family Malvaceae; genus Hibiscus; species Hibiscus syriacus. The sequence continues at coordinate 2,235,614 of NW_024063507.1, read as the reverse complement.
GAATTAATCTCCAACACCAATAACATACAAATCTTTTATTAAATCCATAAAATCCATAAACCCTTCATAAACTCTAGTCATCAAATCTCAACATCCAAGCATGTTTAGCAAGATTTTCTTATATCAAAAGATAGAGAATTGAATGTAAAACATTTTCCTATTTCCAACTTAGTCCAAAATCCTTCTAAAATAGCTCAAAATGGAAAATAAATTTTTTTCTCACCTTGGAGGGGTTCACGACAGCATGCTGATGAAGAATAAGAATTCTTGATTTTTCTAGCAATTTTAATGATACACATGGCATTTAAACCAATTAAATTGAATTTAAAATTCCATTAATGAAAAGTCCCCATAATACCATTAATGAAACTTGATATTTACCAATTGCCATCACAATATCTTCCAATAAAATATTCTTTAGTCAAAGATGAACTAAATTAACTTTGAACTTCTACTTTGGTCATGTAATTTTCAAAAATTGCACTTTAGTCACTAAGATGCCACTGTTCGGTCAAATATGAAAAATTACACTGTTTTGAGCCAAATTTCTCTGATCTAAATTATGGAAATACTATTTCCAACCATTTTCTAACATCCTTCAAATTTTCATGAAATTTCGATTCGATCTGATTATCCGATTCCAATACTAAACTTTTTCGCTTTATAACTTTTAACACAAATCCCGTACCGAAAATCTGATTCCATGAAAATCCTTGTTTTGGACCAAGTTGTTCATTTACGGGGTAAATAAAATATATAACTTTTTAAAATTATTTTTTGGTCCCCAAACTTTTCAAAATGTACACTTTAGCCACCAAACTTTCAAAACTTACCTTTTAGTTACTAGACAAAAATTTGGGGTATTACACTGTTTGGGTTAATTTCGGTTCTGGTTGATTTTGGTTTTTCTAAATTTTGGATCGTGTATGGTTCGGGTCGGGTATAGGTCGGGTATTGAATCAAATTTGATTATCATGTTCGGGTTAATATCAGGTATTGGGTCGGGTAAATCAGTTTGGGTAATCGGGTTCAGGTCAAGTTTGCCAGGTTTAAGAAGAAGGGGGTTAACAGAAGTTAAGTGCCACGTCAGCAAAATCTAATGGGAGGTAGCGACAGGGATCTTACTGAAAACGAACTAAAAGTTTAATGATTGTATTGCAAGTTTCAAAAGTTGGGTGACCAAAATGAAGGTGCTCTAGATAATAAATAATCATACAACTGTTGATTATTCTATCCGTGTGACCAGATAAGCGGATCAAATGCATTGATCGGGTGTAAAAATTTTGTATCATTTGTAACGTGCTGTTTCAGAATTAAAGCATGGTTATTATGTTTAAATTGGGCACACAGCTGTAATATTTCTTTTATTTCAGATTGTTGTTTCAAAGGATTCTGATGTACAACAAAAAGATATGTTTCAAATGTAACAGGAATCAAAATGTCCATGGAATTATCGTTTATCAACCAGAAATGACTGAAAGGGTTAATGAGAAGAGAGGTGATTTTGGGGTTGAGGTGGCCCTCTTTCGATATATTTTATCCCTGGTTGGAAAATGCTTTTTCACTCTGGGTTTCTTGTTGCACTGTCTACAAAAAATACATCTTCAATCCAAGCAACAATGTTGAAAGCTAGACCTTCTAACACTCTTGAATAACTCTCCAGTATCGCCTGCCCCACATCCTGCAAAACATATTTTCCATTAATTTCTTATCATTAGAGGTCAAAAGCTTGCATGATATTGAGGAAAGCAATTTGGAGAAAGTATCAGTTTTGATCACTAACCCTATTGTATTGAATTTTGCAGGTGTCCTAAGGACGTTTGTGAAAGTTCGGGATACCTTTGCTTCAATGCAAATGGCAAGCTCTCTGCTCTTTCAGCTAATATATGTTTTTCGTTGCTTCGATCGACATCGTACATTAGGTCTTTCATCATGCTCCATGATGATTTCGAATGGCTCATGCATGCTTTACGTCTCCATGTATGTGCTTCGTGTTCGGATGCTATTTTGAGACAATCGAGAAGATATTCAGGGGAGAATTTTTCTGCGGAATACGTGAAGCGGTAAATTGCATCTCCAATACTGGCTCTTCCACTCTGTCGGTAAGAGGAAAAGAGGGTTGGAGATTGGACCGGGAGTTACAAGCAAACATCAATCAAACTTTGATGAGTGATTGCATGAACTAACTGAGCTAAGCTATGGGTTCAATATATAGTTACTCGAATATGATTAGCTGAGTTCATCAACTCTCTTAAATATACATGAACGGAGCATTTGTGTATATACAATTTGGTCACCAGAAGGACTAACCTTTGGAAGGGATGCCATGTACGAGTCTGGGATTTCCATCTCAGAAAGAACACTACTGTTGATAGACATAGCTGCCTTGTGAATTTGAGTAGCACACTCTCGTTTGTGTCGCAAGTGCTTCCTTGCTTTCTCAGAGAGACCAATGGGAGGAACACATGGCACTGGCGCCCACCATTTCTCGTTGTTTCTCTAAACAACTCTTCGAAACGAGCCAGTTCGGGTAGAATTTGATGACATACTCCCTTGCTCCACGTACCAGAATTCTCTGTCTGGAAGCTGTCAAGTATTTCCTGTTAAAAGGATGTGAGCTATGAGATAAAAGCTTTTCAAGTATAATAAAAGTCTTAAAATTTTCTCACATAGAGCTTGTCTTACAATGAGCATTGCATCCAACTTCCTCAATGCTGGAAGATTGATGTAAATATTTGATCTCGGTCTGCTTTCCACTATCTAAAAGGGTTAAAGAAAAACATCATGCTAAAACAAGAAAAATGAAAGCTTTTATGAAATATTACCTCAACAGCTGTTCCATTGCGCAAATTCTGTGATTTAGCGAGAGCAAATTCCACAATGTAATCACAAACAGATAAAAGATAGTCCATTTCTCTTTTCCAAAGTGCCTTATTTTCAGGGTTCAAAGGCTCCAACCTCAAATTTTGTCCAAATAAGGTCGCTGTAGTGATTTCAACATTCAACATAAAACTAACTAAATAAGCAATTTCATAGATTCAAATGACAATTTGTCGTAACCGTCCTTCGAGTGGGCCCGTAATCGGACTTTGACTTAATTTTGATGTGTCAGAGCCACCATCGATCATTTAAAATTAGGTTGATCGGACACCTTGACTTATCATTTACCTGATCTACGTTTTACCTAAAAATTAATCGGATTCGGGAGTCGATTACAGTCAAAGAAGGATTAGCACCTTGTATTGCCCTTTCGGTACCAATTTAATTTCTCAGTTGTCTTAATTGCGAAAATTAAAAGTTAAATTAAAATTTAAAATTCGATCTGAACTACTTACCTTTGATCGATTAAAATCATTTCTAAAAGAGTTAAAAAATGTTAAATAATAAAATAAAATAAAATAAATGCAAAAGTAATATTAGGGTTAGAATAAAGTAAACAAAAATATTAAAAATTAAATAAAAAATTAAAGAAATAAAAAAATTTAAATTAAAAGGATAAAAATGGAAAGAATTAAAAATAAAGGTTCAAATTAAATTTATTGAAAGCTGCAAGGGAAAAAATAAAAGTTAGAGGGATTTAATTGCATAAATATAAAAAGATAAACATGGACTAATTTGAATTAATTCAAAATTTCAGGGTATATTTACAACAAGTGACCAAAATAAATTACACATCAAAATATCAGGGACTGCGAAAATAATTAGACTATTTCATAATTATAAGGTACTCCCCCTATAAATAGCCCTAAAATCAGGAAAAAAAATTAATTTTGACAATTCTTAAAAAAACACTCCATCCTTTTAAAAACTCTCTCCCCTCTCTCCTCCTTCAAACCATCCGGCCAACGGCCAACCACCCCTCCCGGTGACCAACCATCGTTGCTCCGCTAACCTGGCCACAACCTCTGGTGGCCGAAAATTTAAAATCTACCCCCTTTCAAACCCTTTCAACACCCCGAGGCCAAAACCAACCCCAAACCTCCAAAATAAACCTTAATCTGCGTAGATCTAAAAAATTGTCTCGGCTTTACCTTTATTCGTCGGCGGCTTTTTGCTTTCCAAGCGATCTTTCTGTCTCCTAGCACAACCGAGGATGAAGCTTGTTTTTTTTATAAATTTGTTACGATAAACCGAATGGTTTTTTGGTGTTTTTGATGTTTAACGCTTTTTGATTTCTCTTGCTTGATGTGTTTTTTGTGGCTTCTTATTGTTCGATGTTCTTCGTGGTTGCTCTCTTATGTTTGTCATCTTAATTGTGCAGGTATTTATAGAGCCCCCTATCGGGGTTGTTTTCGATTACTTTGGGGGTCGTTCTCCCTGTTCCCTAATTACTCGGGCTAGTGGAGGTTGTTGTTGGCCGAAGGATTTGGGAGGTTCAGTCCCGAATCGGGCCTGATTTTTCTAGGATTTGGTTGTTTCGAGATCCCAAAATTCTTGACCGGTTGGTCACCGGAAGCTGGCCCAGGATTCTCGGGTGAACGCTTCTTGCGCGTAGTACTCACGCGCCCTCTCGTGCGATGCCAATGCTAGGGTTCAAACCCTAACTACCTTCGATCTGGGCCATCAATCCTTGTCTTGATCTAATGGTTGTAATGTGTGCGACACCAATGCTAAAGATGAAACCCTAGTCGGTTTGGACTGGGTCAGACCCAACTACCCGATTGGGCTCCTTACTGGACCTTTGCTGGACTCCTCACTTGGACCTAAAAAATAATTAAATAAAATAAATAAAAAAATAAAGATAAAAATCGAAAATAAAATATATGTATTAAAACTATATAATATAATATATTTCAAAAACAATATAATATATTTTCAAACATCATATATTTTATACGTTTTTAAAAACCATTTTTAAAAAAAAAACATATATATATATATATTTTCAAAATAATATGTTTTGAAAAACTATATTATATATGTTTTCAAAACCGTTTTTTAAAAGCTATATACTATATGTTTTCAAAAATATGTTTTCAAAAAACTATACTATATTTTCAAAAACTATATATATTATATATTTGAAATTATTATATTTATATATACTATATAATGTAAAAAGACCCGGATAAAAATGAGTGTCTACAGCTACCCCTCTTTGCCCATTATTGTGTAACAAAAATAGGGCAAAGACAAAAAGACACAAATTTTTGTTCGGCACAAAAAGGACTTAAAAGCAAGCTTGTTCCTATGAGGGTTGTCGATATCTAAGTTTAAAATCTGGCTCAATGTCGAGTCAACTCTTTTTATCGAATATCCTCCATCGAGGAGTTGAAATTAGACTTAAAAGTAGATGATGGGTTCTTGTTGTTGAGTCGTATTACGGGTAACTCTTTCGTAGTGAAGTTAAGATTTGACTAGAAGACCTTAGTCCGTCTTTAAGTTGAACTATGTTGTGGATGACTCCTTCACCGTGAAGTGGAAATCGTGAATCCTTCATCATGAAGTTGAGTCAATCTTGGATGTTTAGAGCATGATATCATTCGCTGTGAAGTTGAAATCTAGTTCAAAATTTGAACTGAAAAGTGACTTCTTGTTTCTAAATCGTAGTCAACCTTGGTCTTCTTATTGGCTTAAAGACCTCGGTTTGAAATTCAACCAAAAAGTAGTTCCTCGCTGCTACCAAATGGTTGATACGCCCTCAAACTGAATGAAATCGAACTCGAAAGTTTTTGTTGACATACAACTTTTCTTGACTTAAGCTATGTTGTAACTTTGGTTGGGAGATAGTTTCTTGTTGCTAAATCACATCCAACCTAGGTATTCTTCTTGGCTTAAAGACATCGGTTAAAATTCAACCGGAAAGTAGTTCCTCGCTGCTATCAGGCAGTTGATATGCCCTCGATCTGAATCGAATTCGAAAGTTTTTGTTGATAAATAGATTTTCTCGACTTAAGCTATGCTGTAAATCAGACTAAGAGATAGTTCCTTATTGCTAAATCACAGCCAACCTAGGTCTTCTTCTTGGATTAAAGACCTCGGTTTAAAAATTCAACTAGAAAGTAGTTCCTCGTTGTTACCATGAAGTTGATATGCCCTCGAGCCGAATGGAATCGAACTCAAAAGTTTTCGTTGATAGATAACCATTTTCGCCTTAAGCTATGCTATGGATGGTTCCTCTAAGTGAAGGATGGCTCCCCTTTGTAGGTCTATGCCAGTCATAATTCCTTAGACGACTCCCCTTCACGGGAAAACCAAGTGGTATATTCTTCAGGTGGTTTCCCTTCGTAGGTCTGAACCAGGTGAGATGATCTTTGGATGACCTCTTCACCGAAAAACCATGTAGTATATTCTTTAGGTGACCCCTCTTTACGAGAAAGCCAAGTGAGGTAGTCTGTCTGTCGGATATCATCCGTATTGGAGTTGAAATCTGTCTTGAGAACTTTAAATGGATACTAGCCATTCACCATTGAGTTAAGCTAAACTGAATCCGTTCTAAATTGGCTCTCGAACTCATCGAACCTGATTTGAAGTTGATTCTAAGATCCATCGATCTTTCTATAGGTCAAGTTGGTTGAGGTGTAGCTCCTCGCCACTAAGTTAAGCAACCACCATCAATTTTTTGAAGACGCTTTTGAATCGAGTATCTTTCGTCGTGAAGTTAAAACTTGATTTTAAAGCTGCAAAAATTATGTATGCGGAAAATGATAAATGTGATGCTCTTAAGTATGTCTAAGATGTATGCATAATGAATTAGATCTTGTTTTATTTCTTGGACAGAGTCTCATTATTTGTATGCTGGTCTTGTCCATGGAATCGATCATGCCCCAGCACTAATGGCTTCATGGAAAATATCTGACATTTGCTCATTTGTTAGCTCAATTCAGTGATCTTACACTATTCATTGTATGGATTAATTTTAATCCAGAGATTCTTAAACGCTCTTTTAGCCTTTTTTTACTCGAGGGAGTAAGATTTTTTTTATTTCGGTTGATGATCAACTACTGGAACTGATTGAATCATCATCTTAGTTGACACAACAATATTCAGTGAAAGGCTTCCTTACGTGGCTTGGAAGCTCAAATGGCAACTTCTTCAGCCAATGATACCTCCTCCAGTGTCCGTAAAATTATTTTGATTGTCATGGAAAAATACTGGCGAACAAGAAGGCCTGCTGCCTTGAAATATATCAAGCAACCTCAGTTCTTCTTGTGAGTTTTCAGCTTCTTCTACTCGTAGAGTACTTTGAATTTCTTGCATGGGAATCTTGGCAACAAATCTTATCTTTACTCTAAATGTCATTGAGTTATAAGTGTCTCGCTTTCTTCCTTTCACGCTTATTTGGGCTATCATTATCATCAGGGCTTGTATTCCCGTTGTTTCTCTTTGATATGGCATCCTCAAGTACAACAGTAAACTCATGATTTATGAGGAACCCTATAGTGAACGAATTTATCATCATCATGGGCTAAACTCTTTCCTACCAACTCATTGTTTTAGGTCTCTTGCACCTTACTAGATGACCATCTTCATAGTATAGAGAGACATTGTGCTGGATAAAACAACCATCTGTATTGCTCATACTCACTTTGAAATGATTGGTTATAATGGTTATTTTTTGTTCATTTGATCTAGTATCATGTTTGGCCATGGATTGTAACACTACCTTTTTCTTCGCAACGTCAAGCTCTGTTTTGATAGGAACAATGTCAAGAGGCACGGGTTGTGGAAAGAGAAGAGATTGGAAACCTGGAGATGCCACACATCGTTTCAAATCATTCAACCGATTTTTCAAGAAACTATGTCTTGTCTGAGATATATCTCCCTTTTTAAAAAGGTTTGGTATAAAAATAATGTCAAAGCAATTGAAGCAAAGTATCAATTCACTGAATATCAATTCAACTGATGCATTCCACTGTAAGACTCTTTAAAGAGTATTTCTATTTCAGTTCTCAGGAATCTTCCATTTGTTCAAGTTTTACAGACTCCTTAAGTAAAGATAGCGCTGAAATATCAATCTAAAAACAAAACCCCTGAGTGCTTTTGTGTAGTCAACTGTAACAGATGTTTCCTGACTCCCTTAGTCCATATTTCATTGAAATTTAATTTCAAATCCATATTTATTTCAGACCTTATCTACTTTCTTTAAATTATACTTTGTTAAACTTGATGTCCTCGCTTTAGATTTTGCTGGGAGATTCATCTCGACATATAGAGACTAGTGTCATGATCTGAATATACTCGTACTCATAAAGTTAGGGAACTTAACATTGCCTATTACTTTAGTATAATACCCTTAGTTAAAGGATTCAAGTGTCAGAAAGTCTTCGACTTGACAAACTCAAACTAAACTCACTTCATAAAGCTCGAACATTATCACCATAGTTGCTTCAGACATTACCTCTGAAGATTAACATTCTACTACTTTCAGTGGAGTGCCCCCAACATTGTTAAAATTGTTGTTCATTAATATCACATTAATTCTTCGATTTTGAGATTTTCCTAAGTTTGTCAGGAAGAATATGTTATAGTCTAAGTGTATGTGGAAATCAAAAAATTTCATCTTTAGATCTCAATTCCTAAACAACTCATCTAACCAAATTTGTTTATTCCACCATTCTATTTGTGAAAATTGTATATCGTCACGGAACATCCTTAACAGACATGCGTGAGAAAACATTTTTTCTTTTTCGGGTAAAATATATGGATCTTTTTAAAAAAAGGAATTTGATCTCGGCATATGTCAAAAGGCTATAACCTCATTTCTCAAAATATGCATTTCATTATACTTGATATTCACTGAATTTCAAACAATTCTCTATTACTCAAAGAAATGTCATTTAAAAAAAAGTTCAAGTATATAAAAGATAAATTCAAACAGTACATTATTTCATAGGCAACACAACTCTGTGGTAATAGTGATGATCTCCTCTTATCTCGTCCAAAGATACCCCATTCTTAGATTGCGACATTCACTTTTTAGATACATCTCCAGTTGCACAAACATCCACTTCGGGAGTATCCTTGCTTTCATTGTAAAATTCCAGCTCTTTTTTGTCCATCATTAGCTAGATTAAGGCTCTAAATTTGACACATTCTTGTACATTTTGTTCGTCCTCATTGTGATAACAGCAATGACTACCACCTTTGCAATCTAATGTGCTAGGATATGGTACAAGAAACCTCACATCATTTATTATTTGCCTCCAGACCCAAGCCAGAGGTGACTTCACTTCGAAAACTTTGGTTTTAACCTTCTTACCCTTCTCCTTAATGATTGCATTTTCTTCATTCTCTTGGTGATAAAAAAAACGGTTATGTACAATCTTTGGACAATCCTCTTAAAGGAGAGACAGTTTTCAATAACATGCTCTGGAACACCGCCATGATATTCACAGTTTGTATTTTCATCATACCACCTAGGGTATGGGGCTTTAGAGGTTCCTTTGGATATGGTGACACCACATGTGTGCCAAAAAGCTATTGATAAATCTCCTTATATGTCATGGAAATAGGATCAAAACGTTTCTTTCCTCTTTATCTCCTTAGTTCCCTAGAATCTTGTCTAGAAGTACCTAACGGTATAGCTGTAGTTGGTTTTGATTTAGAGATCGTAATATTTTTGCTTGTGTTGAAAGTGTTGATGTTGTTGATCTCACATTCTCTCTTTTTCATGGGAGGTTTTCTACTTAACCTATCTCTTTTTGTCTTTTCTTGCTTAATGGTCGTTTCCACCATCTCTCTGGCCATCACAAAATCAAAAAAAATCCCGGATGTAATTGCAACCAGATGTCCTAAGAAATGAGCCTTCAGTGTATGTACAAAGAGATTCTCTTTTTCATCCAAAGGTGGATACACATTTAACTCCCTCCCTCGCTATGCAGATTGTCTGAAATTTTTGTTATACTTTTTCTCTATATTTTGCAGCATGACATGATCTGGTCTCATGTCAGTTACATAGTTATATTGCTTCAAGAACGACTTGGTGAGATCTTTCTATGCCCTGATGTGTGAATGGTTCAACTGATTGTACCATCGGATGGCTGAACCTTGTTGAAAACATTTTGATATTTCGATATAACAAATTAAGTTAAATGAATTTTAAGATTTTCCAAATGATTTTCTAAGTATATTCGATAGAATTATTCGAATATCAGAACATTACTCCAAATCTTTCAAAGATCATTTTTAATCTTTACTCAAAGTGTAAAATTAAGTTTTAATCTTAAAACAATTTCAAAATAATTTTACAAAGTATTTCGAACCATTTCAAAGCCAAAAATTCCAGATTGCTCAGAGGGAACCGATTCCCCCCTAAGGGGGTACCGATTCCCCCTGAATGGTTTGGCTCTGAGAATTCCAGTATGCTCGGAGGGAACCGATTCCCCCCAGGGGGTACCGATTCCCCCTTGTATAACGGTCGAAATATTTGAATTTTACACTTAGGGAACCGATTCCCCCCACGCTCCAAACTGTTTTATTAATTGTTTTCACACTAAAACGGCTATATTATTTTCTCTAATTATCCCCAACATTCAAAAGTGATTCAAGGTGTATTTAAGCAAGCTTAGAAGCCATTGATCAACAACAAGAAACATCAAGCAATTAGAATCAAGAGAGAATCAAAGAGAAAGCATCAAACCTCAAGTTTGAGCATTTCAAGGCTATTTTTCATTCAATATTCATTTTGCTTTCAAGAACACTTATTGTGCTCAATTGTATTTATTCTTGAGTGTTCTTTCTTTGTTCTAGAATTTTGCAAACATATTTGCCTTGTGAGGTTTTTCTTGTAAGTTTGCAAATTTGTATTTCTTTGAGAAAAGAGTGTTCTCAAGAATTGGGGTATATTCTTGAGGGAGTTGTAAGGTTATCTCTTTGGCCTCAAAAGAAAGAACAAATTAGTGAATTTGTTGGAAAATCCTTAGTATGGATAGCTAAGGTAGTGGACGTAGAACATCAAACCTCTCACCCATCCAAGATTGTGGAGTGAAGGAGAGACAAGAATGTTCCAGCTCAACTCCAAAGCCATCCATATCATTTTTTGTGCTCTTGGACCAGATGAATGGAAGAGTTTCATCGTGTACAACCGCCAAGAAATATGGGACAAACTCAAGTCACTCATGAAGTTACCGATGAGGTAAAGAAATCTAAAATTAGTATCTAACGCATAGCTATGAAATTTCAGGATGAAACCAAATGAGATATCAAAGCTATGACGGATAGATTTTCAACTATTGTCAATGGTCTCAAATCATATGAGAGATCTTTCAAATGAAAAGCTTGTTAGGAAGTTATCTACTCCCTCCCAAAATCGTGGCAATCAAAGAAGACGACAATAATCGAGTCTAAGGACTTAACGTCCTTAACTCTTGAAGAGCTGATTGGGTCACTCCTCACTCATGAAATGATGCTCGAAGATGAGGTGGACCTCAACAAGATTGACGAGACACCAAAGGAGAAGGAGAATAAGAAAAACATTGGAGTTGCTCTCAAATCCACAAAAGATGAGAGTGATTCGAATAACGATGACGATGACGAGGAAAATCATTGTTGCCAAACGGTTCAGAAAAATGATGAGACCTTATCGAGGAAGAAAATTCAAACGAAATGAAGGCCTCAAAAATGAACCGAAAGATAAGGACCCAATCATTTGCTACGAATGCAAAAAGCCAGGGCATGTCAAATATGATTGCCCACAATTGAAGAAAAATGGTCAATCAAAGAATAAGCACAAGGCTCATGTGGCTACATGGAGCGATGAAGAAAGTTCTGATGAAGAGGAACAAGAAGTAGCTAACTTGTGCTTGATGGCATTTGGGGAAGATTCTAAGGTAATCTCTAACTCATCCGATTTTGATGATTTATCCTATGATGAGTTATTAGAGGAATATAATGGGTTGGCTTCGGATTATGAGAAATTATTTTAAAATATAAAAATGATGTTTCAAAATTGAAAAATGAAAACAAACTCATATCCAAAACCGACAACTATCTTGAAAGTAAAATCAAAGATTTACAAATCAAACTAGAAGAGTTTGAAAAGAAAAATTTAGATTTGCAAAATTTACTTTCAAAGATCAATGTTGATCATCAAAAGAAAATTGATGATCTTAAAACTTCTTTTGATAAAGTTGGAACAAAACATTTTGAAAAAGGTGGAAATTCATAATCCAACTTTGTTAGAAAAAGTTTTAGAAACTACAATCATAGAGGTCCCCAAAGAACCTCTAATGGAAAAATCGTTAGAAGTATGTGGGTTCCTAAAGAACTCATTACTACTAAAGATAAAAATATCCTACACAAATGGATACCTAAGGGGACTAGGATTTTGGAAACTAATGAATATGACCCAAAAGAATTTGGGTACCAAAATCAAAATTAATCTATGTTTGTAGGGAAAGGAGCATTGCTACAAGACACGGGAAACAAATTCAAATTCATGGTACCTTGATAGCGGATGCTCAAGACACATGACCGGAGACAAAAGCTGGTTCATTGAGCTTAACGCCAAAAATGGAGGAGAAGTGACTTTTTGAGACAATTCAAAAGGTCACATTGAAGGTATTGGTATAATAGGTAATACCTCTTCCATACAAATTAAAAATGTTTTATATGTGAATGGATTAAAGCATAATCTATTGAGTATTAGTCAACTATGCGATAAAGGATTCAATGTCTTATTTGAAATTAATGGTTGTAAAGTCATTGACATTGCATCTAATCGGATTATGCTTGTTGGTCATAGAATAGGAAACATATACATGGTGCATTTAGATTCTTTTGATATGACTAATTTATGCCTAGTTGCTAAGGATGAACATGATAGTTGGTTATGGCATAGGAGACTAGGACATGCTAGTATAAGTGTTTTGCAATGGTTAATTCAAGGAGACCTAGTAAGAGGGTTGCCTAAGCTTAAATTTGATAATGATAAAATATGTGATGCTTGTGCTAAAGGAAAACAAAGCGAGAGTTTCTTTTAAATCCATTAGATGTATCAACTAGTAGAGTTTACAATTGATCCATTTAGATCTTTTTGGGCCAACTAGAACTACTAGCTTGGGTGGAAACATATGCATTTGTCTTGGTAGATGACTATTCTAGATATACTTGGGTTCTATTTTTAAATACTAAAGATGAAGCATTAGAATAATTCATCACGTTTTCAAAAGTAATCCAAAATGAAAAAGGTTACTCTATAACTAGTGTTAGGAGTGATCATGGAACTGAATTTGAAAATCTTGGATTACTGAATTTTGTAACTCTAACGGTATTAGCCATAATTTTTTCAGCACCTAGAACCCCTCAACAAATGGAGTTGATTAAAAATGGCTAGAACCATGCTTTGTGAAAATAATTTGCCAAAATATTTTTGGGCGGAAGCCACAAATACCGCTTGTTATGTTGTAAATCGAGTAATGATTAGGTCAATTTTAAAGAAAAATCCATATGAAATTTTCAAAAATAAAAAGCCTAACATTAGTTATTCATCCTTTTGGATCTAAATGTTTTGTTTTAAACAACGGTAAAGAAAACCTTGGCAAATTTGATGCTAAAAGTGATGAAGAATTTTTCTGGTTATCCTTAAATTCTAAGCCTATCGTGTATTTAATAAAAAGAACTTTAGTTGTAGAAGAGTCTATACTGTTGTTTTCGATGATAATCCCCTTCCGAGGAAGGATTCTTGTGTGAATGATGATGTAGGTGTTATAAATACAAATGACGTTAGACATGACGTTGGAGAACCATCAAAAAAGAAACGAAAAATGAGGAAACTCATGATCCTCTTGAGATCCAACCATTGAAGAAAGGGAAGTATCTTATCCAAGAGAGTACAACTATGTCAAGGATGGTGAAATTATAGGTGATCCATCAAAAGGGGTAACAACTCGATCTTCTCTTAGAAATATTTGTAATTATGTTGCATTTATCTCATGCATAGAGCCTAAGATATTAAAGAAACATTAAATGATGAACATTGGATTATGGCTATGCAAGAAGAGTTAAATCAATTTGAGAGAAGTAAAGTATGGACATTAGTTGAAAGGCCTAGTAATAAATCTATTGTAGGTACTAGATGGGTATTTAGGAATAAGCTTGATGAGAGTGGTAATATAGTGAGAAACAAGGCTAGACTTGTTGCTCAAGGGTATACTCAAGAAGAGGGTATAGACTATGATGAAACATACGCTCCCGTAGCTAGGATGGAAGCAATTAGAATATTATTAGCATTTGCATGTTTCAATGAATTTAAATTATATCAAATGGATGTTAAAAGTGCATTTTTAAATGGTTTTATAAAAGAAGAAGTGTATGTGGAACAACCTCCAGGTTTTGAAGATTCATATTTTCCGGATCATGTTTTAAAATTGACAAAAGCTCTTTATGGTTTAAAGCAAGCTCCTAGAGCTTGGTATGAAAGATTGTCAAATTTTTTAATTGAAAAAGGTTTTTCAAAAGGAAAGGTTGACACTACATTGTTTTTGAAGGATAAAGGTAAAGATTTATTAGTAGTTTAAATTTATGTTGATGATATAATATTTGGTTCTACTAATGATGTTCTTTGCCAAGAATTTTCTAAGCTAATGCAAAGTGAGTTTGAGATGAGCATGATGGGGGAGCTCTCATTTTTCTTGGACTCCAAATTAAGCAGAAAAGATTGCATCTTCATCAATCAAGCTAAGTACGTCAAAGATATGCTCAAGAAGTTTGGACTGGAAAATGGGAAACCTCATGACACTTCAATGAGCTCTTCAACAAAGCTTGACTTAAATGAAGAAGGTAAATGTGTAGATGTTAAATTATATAGGTCAATGATTGGATCTCTACTTTATCTAACTGCAAGTAGATCGGGCATTATGTTTAGTGTTTGCTTATGTGCTAGATTTCAATCATGCCCTAAGGAATCACATTTACTAGCTGTTAAGAGAATCTTTAGATACCTTAAGGACACTCCTAGTTTAGGACTTTGGTATCCTAGAGACTCTAGCTTTAGCTTGCATGTTTTTTCTGATGCGGATTATGAAGGATGCAAATTAGATAGGAAAAGCACCTCCGGTACTTGCCAATTCCTTGGAAATATGCTAATTTCTTGGTTTTCAAAGAAACAAATTGTGTTGCATTATCTACCACTGAAGCCGAATACATTTCAGCTGGTAGTTGCTGTGCACAAGTTTTATGGATGAAAAAACAACTTTTTGATTATGGAATTGAAGTAGGTACCATTCCTATCAAGTGTTACAATACTAGTGCTATTTGTCTCACTAAAAATTCCATCCAACACTCTAGAACTAAGCATGTTGAAATAAGACATCACTTCATTAGAGACCATGTCACTAAGGAAGATGTAGTTCTAGAATTTGTTGATACTTTGCACCAATTAGCGGATATCTTTACAAAACCCTTAGACAAGGAAAGATTTTGGACACTTAGGAGAGAATTAGGTTTGACCAACCTATCTTCACTTAGTGTTTAAAATAATTTTAGCACTTTTAATAAATAAAAATGCTTATAATAGTAATTTTTGATTGCATTCATTGCTATTAGTTAGGGGGAGTTTATGATTCTTAATGAAAAATTAATTTTATGTTCAAATATCGTTTAAAGATTAGTTTAATTGTTTGAACATGATTAATTTTCAATAAATGAGTTGCCAATACCACTAGAGGAAATTAATTTAGCATTTTGAGTGTTTAAAATCGGATTTTAGCATTTTGGTGCAGAGGGAATCGATCCCCCGATGAGGGAACCGATTCCCCCTTTGAAGGGGAACCGATTCCCCCTTTGAAGGGGAACCGATTCCCCCTGGGGTTCTGGTTATACACGAGCAGAACCCTTATTTTTGTTCAAAACCCTTTTCTCTCTTCCGTCGTTCCCTCTCAACTCTCTCCCTATCTCCATTCTTGCCTCAAATCATCGATTTTAATCGGAATTCACTTCAAATAGCATCTCCTAAACTTGCAATCATCATTAAAATCGTGCAAACAACATCAAAATCCACTCAATCTCATCCTTCAAGGTAAAATTTTCTAAACTCTCTATTTTATTGATTTTGAACATAGGACTTGTTTTAATTAGTTCTAGGATGAACTTTAGATCGGGCATTGATTGTTTAGTGATTAGAAACTAGATATTACAACCAATTTCATCAAAAACACAAGAATTTTCCAATTTTTTTTAAATTTTCGAAATTAAAAAAAATGTTAATTTTCAAATTATTGTGTTTTGATTAAATTATGTTGTTGTTATGAAAACTATACATATATTGTTTCTCAAAACCATATTTTTCAAAAGTTTTTCAAAAACTTTGCCCATTAGGATTGATTTAGAGAACCTTGAAATATTGAGGACTCATTTGAGTTTTGGGATTGATTGAATTGCATACATGTGTTTTCTAAATTGCAGGTTATCAATTCTATTCCGATTTCCTAAACCATGTCCAATCCTAAACGTGCTAGGTCTTCATCTAGTCGTTCACACCGTCAACCAAATCCACCTCCAAATCCTCCACCTATTCCAATTTCTAATCCTAAGCCTATTGATCCTAATTTGACTATTCAAAATTCGTGTTTCAATCATCATGGTCCTAGAAATCATCGTTTTTGGTATTATCAATATTTCGACTCTTACAAAATCCGGGAAGAACGTATTCCTTCTCGTCAAGCTATGTTAGCTATCAATTTTAAATATCTTCCTCTTTTACAAGAGTGGAAATTTGATAAACTCTTTGACCTTGAACCCATCGTTTACCATCAACTTGTTCGTATTTTCTATTCTAATGTTGTTTGTGTTAAAAACCAGACTGAAACTAAAACCATAGGAATTCGTTCCTACCTTCTAGGACAATTCTTATATATTGACTCGTCTTACATAGCTAAAATTCAGATTAGATAATGATGGGATTTCAAATGAAAAATAGGTTTTAGGATCTCGTTATAAAAGAAGGGATAGTGCAAGTGTCCTAGACCTTCATGAACGTTTTCTTCATCTAATGATTTCTTGGTGGTTTCGACCATCCGGAGGTCATTATTCTACTCTTAGAGCCTTAGATCTTTGGTGGTTACATTGTTTCGAAAACAATATTAAAATCAACCTACCTCAGATTATTTTTGCTGAAATTGTTGAAACCCTAAATCTTGTTCCTAATAAAAAACTCTGTTCATCTCTTGTTTACGGTTGCATTTTGAGTAATCTGTTTTCCAAAGCTGGGCTTAGAGTCGGTCTAGATGCCATTTTTCCCCTTAAGAAACAAATTAACCTTCTTTCCTTAACGAGGGCGGGATGGATTAAGGATAAGGAAACCGGTGAATGGGTTCGATCTTCTGCAAATACTCCGGGAGCTAGTTCTTCACAAGCTCCACCCGAAGCTGACGAAGATCTCGAGCTTGAGCAATTAATACGAGACATCGATGAAGCTGAAGATGAACCTGAGCAGCCCGAGGAGCAGCCCGAAGAGCAAGCACAACAAACGCATCCAATACCTCCATATTTCCAATCCTTTATGGAGACATTCGATTTTCGATACGCTGCTATGGATTCGCGCTTTACTTCTATAGAGTCCCATTTATCCACAATGGGAGCTCAACAATTAGAAATTTTTCGGGAAATGCGTGCAAATAATGAAGCAACCAACGCACGTATTAATGACCTCACTAACGAAATGGCCGCTATGCGAGCTTGTTTTCCTCCTCCTGATCCGGATATGTGATTCAATGTTTTGCTTTGAACTCCAAACTTATTATTTTAACATTTTGAATATTTTGGAATGTTTGAATTTGTGGATTGATTGACTTTGAATTTGTTTGGATTCATGAATGGTTAGAAATTATCTATTTGGTGTGATTAAATTTATTCATTATTGCATCATTTACTTCATGATTAGATATATGACCAATTTTGTCATTTCACATTAATTATGAATATTGATTATGAAACTAATGGCTAACGTTTCTCTTGCTTGTGATCTTAGCAGCTTATTTATATAATCAATTGGCTAAATGATTTCAAACCTTGTTTAAATTCTTTAAAATGTCTTTTTGATTTAACAAAAAGGGGGAGAAGTGTTAAAGTGTTTTTAAATGATAAATGGGAGAAGTGTTAAAGTAAGGGGGAGTAATTTCAAAACTTTATTTAAAAATCTTAAAATTACTAAAATGTTTTGTTATATCAAAAAGGGGGAGATTGTTGAAAACATTTGATATTTCGATATAACAAATTAAGTTAAATGAATTTTAAGATTTTCCAAATGATTTTCTAAGTATATTCGATAGAATTATTCGAATATCAGAACATTACTCCAAATCTTTCAAAGATCATTTTTAATCCTTACTCAAAGTGTAAAATTAAGTTTTAATCTTAAAACAATTTCAAAATAATTTTACAAAGTATTTCGAACCATTTCAAAGCCAAAAATTCTAGATTGCTCAGAGGGAACCGATTCCCCCCTAAGGGGTACCGATTCCCCCCTGAATGGTTTGGCTCCGAGAATTCCAGTATGCTCGGAGGGAACCGATTCCCCCCAGGGGGTACCGATTCCCCCCTTGTATAACGGTCGAAATATTTGAATTTTACACTTAGGGAACTGATTCCCCATAGGGGGTACCGATTCCCCCCATGCTCCAAACTGTTTTATTAATTGTTTTCACACTAAAACGGCTATATTATTTTCTCTAATTATCCCCAACATTCAGAAGTGATTCAAGGTGTATTTAAGCAAGCTTAGAAGCCATTGATCAACAACAAGAAACATCAAGCAATTAGAATTCAAGAGAGAATCAAAGAGAAAGCATCAAACCTCAAGTTTGAGCATTTCAAGCCTATTTTTCATTCAATATTCATTTTGCTTTCAAGAACACTTATTGTGCTCAATTGTATTTATTCTTGAGTGTTCTTTCTTTTTTCTAGAATTTTGCAAACATATTTTCCTTGCGAGGTTTTTCTTGTAAGTTTGCAAATTTGTATTTCTCTTTGAGAAAAGAGTGTTCTCAAGAATTAGGGTATATTCTTGAGGGAGTTGTAAGGTTATCTCTTTGGCCTCAAAAGAAAGAACAAATTAGTGAATTTGTTGGAAAATCCTTAGTGTGGATAGCTAAGGTAGTGGACGTAGACTTTGGTTGATAAAGTCGAACCACTCTAAATCGCTGTGCAATTTCTTTCAATTTTCTGCAAAAGCTTCCACCAAAATTTTTATTGCCAATTCACCCCCCTCTTGGCCGATTCAGTCAATCGATTAACTCAACAAACCTGCCAGGCTCTCCTGGAAACAGTGAATCAAGAGTTAGTCATTCCCAACATTTCCTGTCATTTTTCGATAGAACATGGTAATGTGGGCTAAGGGGCAACTGTTTCCATCAAACTTCTCGAAATATGGAACTTTAAACTTAGGAGGAAGAATCAAATATAGGAAAAACTTAGTTCTAGAGCATCAACTCCATAATAGTTGTCATCTTCTTTAACTGTCTTCATTTTATCTTTCAAATGCTTGATCTTCTCCAACATCTTCTTTGCTTTTTCCTCCTCATCAATGTCTGGAATACTATAATCATCCAGATTCTTTTGAAGGTTGGTTACAAAATCTTGTTATTTTATAGTAGATCGGTCCTCTTGAAGTCATGGTAAGATTCCAAGTGAAATAACTAAATGTAAAGTAGGTGGTACAACCCCCTTCAGATGCCCCTGCCACAGAAGCATTCAGTTGATTCAGGTCAGACAACCTGGTAACAATCTGGTTAACCCATGAATCTTGGTTCCTAGTGATGGAATCTAAGATATTTTATTGATTCTGACTTATTTTCTCCTCAAGTTCTTTTTGCAATTTTAGCATATTTTCCTCAAGCTCATCGATTTTAGTTTCCATCTTCTGCTTCTTTGAACAGATATTGTGAAGATGAGGTGTGTCCAATGCTTGAGGTGGTACGTCTAGTGTTTGTTCCTTTGTTTGATGAGACATTTTCTGTTAGTTAATGTAAATGTAAAGAAAAATAAAAATGAAAAATATGCAGGAATGCATGATGCGTAAATTTTTTGAGGTACTGATCCAAAAACGTGTCAGTTATTACAACTAATCTTTATTGGGACAAAAGTGTTATTTCTAAGAGACCAAAACAACTCAAAGGTATATTCTAGCTAGGTCCTCTAGACTCCGAACAGCTTTTAATAGGTTGACAAGTCTTCTTACTTCATCTGTTACTGACTGAATACCTTGTCGAACCACCCCAGTTTTTCTCTCCAAACCATGCAAGTGGCGTGCCCCTTTCTTTACATGCTCTAAAAAGTCTTTAATGACTATATCTCAAGCTTTTACCCTTTTTTGAACATACTCCTAATGAAAACACCACTGAAGTCCTCCATCAAAAGAAATAATTTGGAGTTCATTCGACTGCTTCTTGAATTTGTTCACAACAACCTCTAATTCTGCTATAGTTTTGTTATCATGCTCCTGCTCTTTTTGAAGAGACCTCTCCAGATTTTTGTTATCATGCTCCTGCTCTTTTTGAAGAGACCTCTCCAGATCGGTTACCTTGTTCTTCAATCGCTTGTTCTGGTGTTGGATTTCTAATAAACATCTTTGAGAAGTCTTTAACTGATCTTTCAATGTTTTTTTCATCTTGTTCATCGAACTTTCTTTTCAGGCTGCTAGCTTTACCTTTCCAGTATTCGGAAGACCTTTTTAAGCTGAAATTGCTTTGAACTTGCTCTTGATACCCTTTTCTCAAATCTTCCAACTAAAAGTAGACTTTTTTCTGTTCCTTTTCTAACATGTCTGCTCGATCCTTTTGAGTATCGCCATCTAACTTCTATTTGAGTTTTTCAGCTTCGAGTTCCCTTAGTCTTTGTTTTAGTTCCTATTTTTCGGCTTGAAATTCCTTCTTTGCTATCTATAACTCAGAGGGAACTAGTTTAAGATGCTCTTCCATGGTCGGAGTATCTTCATGATCTAGTATGAGAAAATTGTCATTTTTCCTTAGCTTCATCCATTCTATATAATCTGGAGTAAGCATGTATTTAGCAGCTTCGACATCTGTACGGAGTTTCTTCCTCCATGACTTGGCTATATCTTTAACCTTCTTCTTGTAGTTGTCCTCATGGTATGCAAACTCTGATCCAAATATCTGACGTGCCCATACTGCTGAAGTGCTAAAATCAGAGAATAACTAACTCTTCCCCATAATCCGAGTAACATTATTACTCCTGAACCTTCACACCGATAAAGGATGTCACTATGAGTCAACCAAAGGGCTCTCCATACGATGTCTTTATCTTGAAGGTGCATGAATACCTTTACCCATTTCTCCTTCAGAATGCATTCTCGCTACTTTTGTGTAAGGAATTCCTCCAAAGGAGAGTAAGTGGTACTGAATCGGCGGTAAGAAATCTCATATGTCTTCCAGAAGTGACTATGGATCCAAACCTGAAGAAGTTGTGTGCATCCTATAAATCTCCCTCCACCAGTCCTTCTGCAATGTTTTAGTGAATGAAAAGTTTCAGCTAAGATCGTTGGCACATGATTTACTCGCTTAGGTAGTTGCTCGAACAACTCCACCACAGTTGCCTCAATGTATCCTAAAGTTTTTGGGAAGATAACCAAGCCATAGATGCTCAGTGCGAAAAGGTCAATCACCTTCCATTCATCAGGATGATTCTTCATTAATTGCTTGATGTGAGTCCAATCAATTCATTCTTCCTTGCCTTTGTGTTGAATCTGGTTAGTTACCCATTTGTCATCAACCCCTGCAACCTTTGCCAACCCATTTTTGAAAGGTTGACTTTTGATATATTTGGTGTAGACCCGGTCCATTCTGATTCCTTCACAATGCAATAGGGTAGTGTATTCCTCGATTGTGGGCACCATGTCATCTTGGTTGAATGTAAAGAAACTATACGCTGGATTCCAAAATTGCACTAAGGCTCGAATCAAAGATTCATCTATCTGGACATAAAGAAAATGTGTAATATCATTGTACCACTGGCGGAATCTTTGTTTCTTGTCATTTTTTCAACTGTCCCAAATGCTCTGCAACTCACGAATATCATTTTGCTTAAGGCTGACAAAAGCATAGCCAACCAGATCTGACACATAGTTACTTTGCAGACTGTCCACTTTTTCTTTCTGAGTCTTCTCTGACCATAGACGGACCTCTGCATTTTTCACCTCTTGTATTACAACTCCTTTGTCCATTAATACAAATTATTTGAATTTTAACGAACACTTTTTGCGGATCAACACCTCTTTAAATGACGCGAATGATAGAAATGAAAGAAAAAATAAAAATGAAGGAAACAAGTTAGTAAAAAAATAATAATCTGAAAAAATAAAAATTCCTACCCCATATGATGTTTACCCCACATGTTTTTTCTTACCCAGACATGATTTCTATCATGTATGTTAATTTTCTGAGCAAATCCTAACCGCATATATTTCTAATTCTCATGCCTTGAATAGAAAATAAAGCAGGAAATAACTCAAGCAGCCTAGGTTTTGAAACGGAGTTTCAAGGTGGGCTCTAATTCCTTGCAGCCTCCTAGTTTAGGTTCTAAAAAAATTACCCGAGTTCTCCTTGCTGGTGCTCCCTTAGGCTTTTCAGACCCTCAATCCTAAGCCCATTATAAGCTCGTGTGAACCAAGTTAAACTCGAGATGATACATTCTCTTATGTCTATACGGAGAATAAATTCACATGAAGACATAAGGTATATGAATCCCAAAGGTTACTTGTTAAGCCCATACGGAGAATAAATTTTCACGAAGGCTTCGCTTTCACCTCCACTTAAATATGGTTTGGAGCTCGGGAATAGAGTCTGAGATGAATGATGTTTTGAAAAAGCTGAAATCATTAAAAAACATCAGTACAACTATTTATTTGACAAATAATAATAAAAGGTAAATAACAAGGATCGAAAAGATGAATTACAATTTAAACCTTCAATTTTCGCTTAAAAAGACAACTGCAAATTAATTTAGGCTTGACTCACTTACTGTCCCCAGCAAAGTCGCCAAGTTGTTAATCATCCTTCGGGTGAGCCTGGAATCGGGCTCTGACTTAATTTTGATGTGTTAAAACCGCCACTGATCATTTAAAATTAGGTTGATCGGACACCTTAACTTTTCATTTACCTGATCTGCATTTTACCCAAAAATTAATCGGATCCGGGAGTCGATTAAAGTCAAGGAAGGATTAGCACCCTTGTGTTGCCCTTTTGGTACCAAATTAATTTCTCGAATTAAAGTCGATTAATCGGACACCTTAATTTTGATTAGAGCCCAAAAATTTAAAATTTGATCTGAATTACTTACCTTCAATTGATTAAAATCATTCCTAAAGGAGACAAAAAATGTTAAATAATAAAAGAAAAGAAAAGAAAAATACAAAGAGTTAATATTAAGGTTAGAATAAAGAAAACCAAAAATAAAATAAATAATTGAATAAATAAATGCAAATTTAAATTAAAAGGATCGAATTGGAAAGAATTAAAAATAAATGATCAAATTGAATTTATTGAAAACTGCAATAGAAAAATATAAGTTAGAGGGAATTAATTGCATAAATATAAAAAGATAAACATGGACTAAATTGAATTAATTCAAACTTTTAGGGTAAATTTACAACAGGTGACCAAAATGAACTACGTGTCAAAATATTAGGAACTACGGAAATAATTAGACTATTTCATGATTACAAGGTGACCCCTTTTATAAATAGCTCAAAATTATGGAAAAAAAAACATTTGAACCATTCTTTAAATAAAACACTCTCCCACTTTTAAAAACATTCTCCCCTCTCTCCTCCTTCAAACCATTTGACCAATGGCCGACTATCCCCTCCCGGTGACCAATCGATGTCGATCCGGCCACCGGACCCTCTTTCGAACCCTTTCAACATCGCGAGGCTGAAACCGACCCCAAACCTCCAAAATAAACCATAATCGACGTAGATCTAAAAAAATGTCTCGACTTTACCTTTGTTTGTCGGTGGCTTTTCGCTTTCTCGACGCTCTTTCCGTCTCCTAGCACAATTGAGGATAAAGTTTTTTTTATAATTTTGTTGCGATAAACCGAATGGTTTTTTTGGCTTGACTGTTTCGTTTTTTGGTTTTTTGACGTCTTGGCGCTTTTTGATTTCTCTTGTTTGATGTGTTTTTTTATGGCTTCTTGTTGTTCGATGTTCTTCGTGGTTGCTCTCTTGTGTTTACCATCTTGATTATGCATGTATTTATAGAGCCCCCCATCAGGGCTATTTCTGGTTGCTTCGGGGGTCGTTCTCCCTGCTCCCGATTTACTCGGGCTAGTAGAGGTTGTTGTTGGCCGAAGGATTTAGGATGGTCCAGTCCCGAATCAGGCCTAATTTTGGTGGGATTTGGGTGTTTTGAGATCCTGGAAATCTCAGCCGGTTGGTCACCGGAAACTGGCTCGGGATTCTCGGGTGAAAGCTTCTTGCGTGTGATTTTCACGCGCCCTCTCGTGCAACGCTAATGCTAGGGTTCAAACCCTAGCTGCCTTTGTATGGGTCGTCGATCCTTGTCTTAATCTAACGATTGTAATGTGTGTGGCACCAATGATAAAGACGAAACCCTAGTCGGTTTAGGTTGGGTCAGGCCTGCCTATCCGATTTGGCTCCTTGCTGGACTCCTCACTTGGACCTGAAAAATAATTAAATGAAATAAAAAATAATAATAAAAAAGAAAGATAAAAATGAAAAATAAAATATATGTATTAAAACTATATAATATATTTCAAAAATAATATAATATATTTTCAAACGTCATATATTTTCTACGTTTTCAAAAAATGGTTTTTTAAAATTATATATATATATATATATATATAATATATATATATATTCAAAAACTATATTATATATGTTTTCAAAACCGTTTTTTAAAAACTATATATTATATATTTTCAAAAACATGTTTTCAAAAACTATACTATGTTTTCAAAAACTATACTATATTTTCAAAACTTATATATATTATATATTTAAAATTATTATATTCATATATATATATAATGTAAAAAGTCTTGGACGAAAATTAGTGTCTACACAACTAAAAAACAGTCATGTATTCCGAATATATATATTTATATATATACCATAAAGATTGGTTATGGCATTTGAGATGGTGACATGTCTTCTCCAAGTAAAAGTTCTGCAAATCTTTCCTTTATCATTTCAAGTTCTACCAAACATAATTTACACCCATTAGCATAAAAAAATAATATAATTTAGCATGAAAGACGAAGCTTTCCCAAATGTTTTTACCTAAATCCAATGATTCCAATTCATCAAGCTTTTCATCTACATCGCTTTTGCGCTGCTTTGTTCCAAGCCTTGTAAGAACAGCTAATTTCTGAGCTACAGATCCTCTTGCTGGACAATGAGAAGGTGAAGCTTCACTACAACAACGATGATCATCAACAGGCTCCGAAAACGCAGAGTTCCCCGAATAAGTCCGGCAGTACAAGAAAGAATCACCGCTCATCGTCGAACACCCCGGAGTTTCCGTAGTTGATTGGTCATTTTGTTCAGTGGAACAAGGAGAAGGCTGATAACCCAGATCATAGTTTTCGTCGGTGTTTGATAAATTGTCCATTTGAGCTGCAGCTTTATAAGTACTAATTCTAATACTATACTATCTGCAAATAATCATGGAATTTGGTCAGTGGGGCTCAAGATTTGGACACTTTTAAAGCATAATCAAACCAAACTGAACTGATGGGACTTTAAGACATGGTCCAAAACATGGACCCAGCAAAACATCGGAAAGAAGGAAATAACAACTTTTCTTGCAGAGACAAAAAGGCTAATGCTTGGTGTCCTTAACAGTCATTGGTCGTTGTTTTTATCCGATCCTAACTATAATTCACTAAAATTCAAAAAAAAATGTAAAGCAAAGCCAACGGTTTGATGATGAAACAACTTTCTTTTCCAGTAACTTACCATTAAAGGGTACTACAAGTATTGAATTTGAATTCGGGAACCGTTGAGATAGCTAGTGAGAACGTTTGAAACAGTTCCCTCCTAAGCATTTCTGCTGCCGTCGTAACCTTTTCTCTCCAAAAGAAACACTTTCTTTTTCCATTCCCATGATCATGAAAAAAGGGATCTTGAGTTCTCAACCGTCCGATCACTCGCTTCTTTTTGGTTTTAAACAACAAAAAATCAAGGGTTAACTACATAGTTCACTTATCTTTGAGTTTTATTCACTATAGATCACTGATTTCAAAATGCATAAGATATAGTTACTTACGTTTTTATTTAAACAAGATTTGGTCACCTAAGCTAACTGTCGTTAACAACAGTTAAATATTTTGATATATTCACACATTTGGTCCCTGCTATTTACATATTATCTCAACTTAATCATACTTTTAATGAATTAAAATAAATTATATATTTTCAAATGAAATAAAAATAAAAATAAAATATTTTTAAATTAAGTTAATAGTAAAATATATTTAATAAAGTAATATAAAAATATTTTAATTTAATATATATATAAAATTATATTATATACAATTCAAGTCACGGATACTCGGTTCATAATTTTTTTATTTGTTCTTTAAATTATATTATTTTTTAAAAGGGTATATAAAAAATTCTAAAATTTAAAACTTAAAAGTTTATAATATATATAATCCACAAAAATTTTAAAAATTCAAATTAAATAATGGAAATAAAATTTATTAAAATTTAAGATAAAGAAATATAATTTAATTTCAAATGTTTTGAAGTTAAAATAAATATTTTAAAAAATAATTTAGAATGTTAATGTGAAATAATTTAAAAAATTAAGAATTTAGAACGTTATAGTGTCAAAATTTAATAAATTAAGATTTTAGAATGTTAGTGTGCAATAATTTGAGGATTATGAATAAAAAATTAATATAAAATAAAAAAAATATAATAAATCGAGTATCGGGTCAGTGGGTACTCAGTTAAACAACATTTTGTGACCCATGCTAGACCCAGAAACTCGGTTGGGTACCCGACATGGAAAATCGAATATTTTTATTATAAATACTCGATATTTTTTAATTGGGTCAGCGAGTCGATGGGTCAACTCAATCGGGTAGAATTGTTTTAACAACCTTATTGGCATGACATGTGGCATTGTTTGATTAGAAGATTAAATTTATTTTAATTTATTAAAAATATGACTAAATTGAGAGAATATATAATAACAATGACCAAATGTGTGATTATATAAAATATTTAACTGTTTTTAGCGGCAGTTATGACCACATCTTAATTAAATAAAAACGAAAGTGACCAGATCTTGTTTAAATAAAAACGTAAGTGACCATATCTTATGTATTTTGAAATCAATGACCAAAAGTGGACAAAACTCAAAGATAAGTGATCAACTACATAGTTAACCCAAAAATAAAACCCGGTTTCAGAATCTGGAGAAAAATAGGGTTTGATTTGATACTCCGGAGAAAAAGAAAGTTGCAAAAATTTCTGGCTTTTTGGTTGAAAGAGTATTATTTCATATAAGATGCAGAGTGCGCTTTATTTGTGTATTACATGTGAATATTTGAGGTTTGAGGTTGGTTATATTATATGATTGCAAATACGGGATGAATGTTTTATAGTTTGGTGAGGAAGAATCTCAACTATTTTTTTAAAAAAATTAAAACTTCTAATTTCCAGAGATAGTGTCAGAAACTCTATCTTTTAACCCTGAAACCGATCCATGTATTTAGAGTTTTTTTTCCTATCATAGGTAGGTTACCATGTGAGGGCTCATTATGAGAAGATTACTATAATAACTTACCTAAAATGAGTTGATTTATCACGTTATGATTGGATTATGTAATATTTAAAAGCTTTTTGGAATAATTTATAACAAATTATTCATAATTCATGTTTTGGAAAACATGTGAAGAATAACGAGTTGGAAAAGATTAAGGGGTTTTTTTAAGCAAGTAAAATTAGGATTTTCACTATGATATCTGCTCTAGTCTTAGATCTTTGGTGTTTAGAGTCATAAAGTTATTTAATTTTTTTTTTTGAATTAATCACTGGTATTCGATCTATTGATCGACTAATCCAGATCGGGTACTGCAGAGGCGAGGACGAGCTCTATTCACAAATGGCCAAGATTCGAACCCCTAACCTTCTTAAGAGACCTAGTGCCGCATCCAACTATAATAACAAGTTTTTGGTTAAAGTTTTTTTATTATTTAGAATCAAATCAAGTCAAATCTCATTTCAAAAGATAATTTTTTTATAATATTTGAAATAAAATCTTATTTGAAAGAGATCAAACTTATTTTAGTAGTTGACTCTGTAAATTTTTACCAAATTTAACTTGATTTTCATGGGATACATCAAACATGGGAAATTTGTATTTTGCTTGCATGTTTTAGAAACTTTTATTAATAGGGGCCCCAAGAAGTTGGCATGGTTACCTTGGAAATAAACAACAAGTCTTCGGGAGTAATAATTCCTGGGTCAAATAGAAACTTTTGCAAATAATTCATTGAGATGGACGTGCCTTCCATTTCTTTGAACCCTGTGGCATGTTAGGTCCTTTTGCAAAATTGGTGTAAAGTCTTATTTTTCTAGTTCATAGAGATTTTCAGACCAAAAGTCACAATCCTACATTAAATCACATGCAACTGACTTGTGCTGTTCTTCCTCTTAATCATCTTTGTGCTCCTTTTTGGAATTCTTGAGTTTAAAGAGATATAAATATACGGAGGTTCCGCAGACACCTGATGCAGCTATAAATTGATCTCGGTTCATCAGGCAGCGCATCAAGTTCTTGAATCTCATTTTCCACTTCTTTCTGCAAATTTTAGCAAATGAATTTAATCTTCTTGGCAAGCTATTTTTTTTTTTTTTGGAATAAGTAATCTTCTTGGCAAGCTAACTAAATGGGAAAAGGGAAATGGGAACTTTGGGTCTAAGTAAACTCACATTAGCAATGAATTTAAATCCAGTCTTGATCTGTCCTTTATATGTATCATCTTCAAGCACTACATTGTATTGGAGCTGGTCTCACTTCTATAAATCCTGTGTCGGTCCCCTCGGTAATAATTCCACCAAGGTGAATTCTGGAGGTAAAATATATTCGGGTTAGTTTAAATGCGAATTCAGGTATCAAGGCAATGAGAAAGGAGGTAAGAAAAAAAACATATCATGGAGAGAAAGAAAATAGATTACTTGGTTTCACCAACAAATCCATTGTCTTCGAAGAATTCCTTGTCCATGATCTTGAATTTGACATAAGTCAACTTTTCCCATTCGGATTGCGGAAAATTGAACTTGAATTTCTCATTCAACAGTACTTTCTTATGTTTTCCTGAATCACAAAACAATCGTCACGTTTCAAGAGACCCCGGAAGGACAAAATTAGTAGTTACAGGTCATCAATAGACCTAACTAAAAAGTAGAAAGCGAACCCGGTACGTTTTGCTTCTGTATTCTTTAGTTCCGCACTGTAATATAACATAGTAGGCAGGTCTTCCTATGACCAAACTGTTAAAAGTTAGAACAAAAAGCTGTTGAGAAAAACATGATAAAACAGGACATATTTACGATGCACAGATAGGGGGAGAGATATACCAAGAAGATTAGTGTGTCTAATATCCTCAGCATTTACGACAAGAACTTCAAGGATTCCTACTTTCATGAGTGAGATAATCTGGAGATAGAACAGGGGCAAACTTAGTTCTGTAATTAAGGGAGCAAGACCGCAATAGAGTGATTAATATGAAGGATTTATATGTGAAAAGGTTGAAAAAAGTTAATGCAATCAGTTTTAAAAGTTCATTTAATAACACATTTACTTTGATTTTAAAGTGCCAATTGGAGTAACTTCTAGCCATAAATTCGACACTTCAAACTCCCAAGAAGAACCCAATATTACTGCATGGAAAATGTTTTTGTATACTGAAACTGGAACAGTTCTCATCAATAGTAGCTTATTTTTATATCCAACAAGGTCTTGCAACTGCCAAGATAGATCGAGGCTTAGTCTAAAGCTTAGTCTTCATTTAGTATGATGTTTTTTCTTCTAGAGAGATAGAAACAGAGCTGTACCGCGTTTAAACTAAAGCATGTTTTTTCTAAATCCAATTCTGTTTTACTTAGATTCCAGGAACAACATATTAAACAATCTATAAAATCCTTACTTTTCAAAAAAAAAAAACCATATTAAACAATCTATAGATTCTTGCAGAAAAATAATGTCTGAACTCGTGCACAATTGAACATTTCATTATAACTGGCGAAGGAGCTTAACAAACTACAAAATTAAGGAAAATAAATCCTGTCTCCAACTCGGTTAAAGCTTCAGGAACATGAAACATTCCGAATCATAAATGAAATGAGAGATAAACAATATTAGTAGTATACCAGAAAGATCTTGGATTCCAAAAAGAAAAGACCTCATGTTTTACAAAATTACAAATTTATAATTCAACGCAACACAAAATGAATTGCATACAGAGGAAGAGTATCAATTGCTTTAACTACTGGCTACTCATAAAATCAATTGATATAATGTAAAGAAGACAAACA
Source organism: Hibiscus syriacus (assembly GCF_006381635.1). Taxonomy (NCBI): domain Eukaryota; kingdom Viridiplantae; phylum Streptophyta; class Magnoliopsida; order Malvales; family Malvaceae; genus Hibiscus; species Hibiscus syriacus. Next base: position 2,205,145 of record NW_024063507.1, on the reverse strand, counting down.
ACTGAGGCATCCAACCTTTCTCTCTAGGCATTCTCATCCACCAATCTTCTCATCATCTCTACATCTTCCCTTCTACCTTCATCTGCATATAGGTCTGATAAAATCATGTAACAGTGAGTACAATTTTGAGGGTCCAATGTAGCAAGCTGTTCAACAACAAGCTCTACAATCTCAATTTTCCCAGGTGTTAATCTACAACCAGCAAGAAGAGCTCCCCAGATTCTTTTATCTGGTTCCATTGGCATTTTCTTCACAAAGTCTAGGGCTTGCTCAATATTACCCTGGCGACTGAGCAAATCCACCATGCATGCATAGTGCCCAAGTTTAGGGGTAACATTATACTTCTCTTTCATGGAATGAACCAGTTCCAACCCTCATATTCTAGCCCAAAATGACTACAAGCAGATAAAACTGAAAGAAAAGTAATTTCATTGGGCTTTATCCCACAATCTAACATATTTGAGAATGTATCAAGAGCCTCAACTCCATAACCATTTAAAACATATCCATTAATCATTGAACTCCAACAAATGAGATCTTTGAAGGGAACTTCGTCAAAAAGAGCCGTCCCTGCTTGACCCTTCCGAATCTGCAGTAGAAATCTATCGAGGCTGATGACAAATAAACATTCCTCGAGTAACCAACTTTTCCTATGAACGCATGGATGCTATCTCCAAGTTCATTAGATGCTTCTTGGGATGACATCAAAGAACACATTTGCAATAGACTATTAAACTGAAGCAATCGGGTTTCATGTTCATAAATAACATCTGTGTAAATGTATCCACAGCATTAAGAGGTAACATGCATTGGGTGTAAGCTGAGATCATTGCATTCGAAGCAATGAAATCTTTACAGCCAATTTGATCGAATACACTCCTAGCTGAACCTACCATGTCAAACTTAGCATACATCTGCAGAAGTGCAGTTGCAAAGGAAACAAAATCCAAGAAGCCATTTTCAGAATGTAACAATGAAATGCTGATCCAATTTTACTCCCTCCAGATTGTAGCAATGCCATTATCATATCCTGGACAACAAATTCATCTGGCGCAAAGAAAGACAACAGCCGCATCTTTGAAAAAACATTACTTGCTTCTATACAACGTTCATTCTCGATATAACCACGGATCACAATCCTCCAAGAAACCAAGTCCTTCTTCAACATCCCATCAAAAACATGAATTCCAGTCTCAAGACTCCTACACTTTGCATACATATCAACCAATGAATTATGAACACTAACAACACGATAAAACATTCTTAGTATAATAAAACCGTGCATTTCTCTGCCCGATTGTAGAGCGCCAATGTTAGCACAGGCAGGCAGAATGCTGATAATAATATGATTAACTTTCAGCCCAAAATCTGCGTTCTCTAAACAACTCAAGAGCTTACTGATAGTCCTTATTCTTAACACAGGCAGCAACCATAGCACTCCATAACACGACATCCTTATCGGGTATTTGATGAAACAAACTCCAACAAGTTTCCATATCATAAACGGAATAAGACCCTGGGCTCTGATATAAACCCCATTCTCACCACCATTACATGAACCATCATTACTGGAGCATCCCAATTCAGAGCATCGAAGGCTTTTATTAAGCTTAAAATTGTAACATAGTTTGTCCTTTGATTACTCATCAGCAATAGCATTCTCTTGAACAAGCAAATGGCTTCCTCTGGCTGGCCTTGCCTTACCAACTTAGATAACTTGGATGTCCATGAAACCAATACATAATCATTTTTATCGCAACCGTCTTTCTGGTGGGCTTGAGCATCCCAATTCAGAGCATCGAAGGCTTTATTAAGCTTAAAATTGTAACATAGTTTGTCCTTTGATTACTCATCAGCAATAGCATTCTCTTGAACAAGCAAATGGCTTCCTCTGGCTGGCCTTGCCTTACCAACTTAGATAACTTGGATGTCCATGAAACCATACATAATCTTTTTATCGCAACCGTCTTTCTGGTGGGCTTCGACTTAAGTAAACGGGTTAGAGTCGCCACCGATCATTTATTTTAAGAACAAAATGGGTTGATCGGATACCTCCATTCTTACCTGATCTGCTTTTACCAAAGATATGTTGGATTCGAGAGTCGATTACAATCAAATAATGATTAGCACCCTTGAACTGCCCTTTCGGTACTAATCTAATTTCCAATTTCTTAATTAAGAAATTTGCAAGTTAAATTGAAAGTAAAATTTGATCCAAATTACTTACCCTAATCGATTTAAAAAATACCCTTAAATGGTCAAAAAGATGTTAGATTGGTAAAGTAAAATGCTGAATTAAATGAAATAAACGGTAAAGAAAAAATGGTAATTGTGAAATTAATATAAACAATTACTGAAAAAAAACTAAATTTAAAAGGACAATAAAAATAAAAACAAAAAGGAAAATAGGGACAAAACCGAATTAAATAGGAAGGAAAAATAAAATAAAATGGCTTATTAAAAAAGACATAAATGAAATAATATAAAAAAACCAAAAAATGTTAGCTAAATAAAAAGAAAAAGAAATGAAATGAAAGAAATAAAAAAAAAAATTAAAACGTGAATTAAATAAAGAAAGGATTAAATTAAAGAAAAGAAAAATGTGATGAATTTAAAAGAAACGAAGTTAAAATTAATTAAAAGTGCAGAAAGAACTTATAAATAATACATGGACTATGGTCGCAATTAACCCTAATCCAAACAAAAACCGAGGATCTCCTAAGATTCGGTCGGGTTATTAGTCCAATGGTCTAGTATAAAACTCAAATATTAACAAAGCAATTTCATTTTCCTCTTCTCTCAAAAATCGATCAAAACGAAATTTCCATTTTCTCTCCTTGTTCATTGTGTTCTTCAGCAAATGAAGAATACGAGCCCCAAACCCAGTTTCCGATCGGCCACCGCCGAGCTGGCCGCCGTTCATCGGTGATGATACCCAAAAAAAAACCATCTTTCCAAAGCTCTTCATATCTTTTCTTCAAAAATCACATTTGTTTTAAAAACAATCCTCGGGGAGGGCTAGATCTGAAAAAGATCTTTCGAATGCCCCCTCTGATCATCAACATCCCTCTTTTTTTGGGTTTTTTGAGTCAAAATCAAAAAGCAAAAGAATAAAAGAATACCCACATGCAATCGTACCACCGAGAAAAGCAAAAAAGCTACCTTTTTATTGCGTTTTCGAGAGTTTACAAGTCTTTTTTTTTGCTTCGATCTTATGGTTTTTCGTGATTGTCTTGTGTTTCTAACCTATTTTTGCAGGGATTTATAGCATCAAAAGGTCCCCTTTTTCGTTCATCCAAGAGTTTACATTTGACTGAAATGCTATTTGTTTGTTGTTGGTTGTTTGTTGTTTGTTGATTAGTCCTATGTGGACTGAAAATCCAGGGGTGGCGTTGATAGATGCAGTTGTGTGATTTGGGGTTGTTAGAAACCCTAAAATTAAACTCTATTGGGGACTGTTGGATCTCATCTTGATCCAACGGTGGAGATGTTGGCGGCTGTTGATATCTTAGGGTTAGAAAACCTTAATCTGCACTGGATCGGTTTGGGTCGGGTCCGAATTGGATCGGGCTTGAACCAGGTTATGGTTGAGTCACTGATCCAGGCTTGTTTGCTGGGTCAGGCTTGCAGGCTCGGTTGGGCTTCCTTTATGGGTCGATGCTGGACTCTCTGAACTTGGACCAAATAAAAAAGAAAATAAAAAAAAAAAGAAAAAAGAAAATAATAAACCATAATAAATAATACATATAATATAATACCATAATATCATATATATATATATATATACAATATAATATATAATATACATATAAATATAAATATTTTCAAAAACTATATAATATATATGTTTTCAAAATGTTTTCAAAAACTATATATTATATATATTTTCAAAATGTTTTCCAAAACTATATATTATATGTATTTTCAAAACGTTTTCAAAACTATAATATATTTTCCAAAATGTTTTTAAAATTATATAATATATATTCGAAAACCGCTTTTTTTTAAAACAGTATAATTATATGTTTCAAAAAAACCGTTTTCTAAAAACTATATAATATATATTTTCAAAAAATATTTTCAAAAATTATACTATATTAACACACACACACACACATATATATATATATATATATATATATATATATATATATATATATATATATATATATATATATATAAACTCTGGACGAAAATAAGTGTCTACACCTGCCCCTCTTTGTCTTTTTTCGTGTAACGAAAAATAGGACAAAGATAAAAGAACAAAAATTTTCGCTCGGTATGAAAGGGTTTCTAAGTCTAATATCCTCCCTTGTGGAGTTGAAAAGTGACTCTGAATACAATTAGGAATAATTCCCTGTTAAATTGAGTTGTGGATGACTTCTCCTTCGCGAAGTTGAGTCGGTCTTGAAATGATATTCATGAAATCGAAATCGTAGTTCAGAAGTTGAATCGGAAGATGGCTTCTTGCGGCCAAATCGTAATCAACCTTGGTCTTTTCCTTGATTTAAAGACCTTGGTTTGAAAATTTGAATGGAAAGTAGTTCCTGGACACTACCATGTAGTTGATAGGCCCTCGAGATGATTGGAATCGAACTTGAAAGTTTTTGTTGAGAGATATCTTTTCTCGACTTAAGCTATGTTGTACTATGCTAAGAGATTGCCCCAGATCTTCTTCTTGACTTAAAGACCTCGGCTTAAACTTTAATCGGAAAGTAGTTCCTCGCTGTCATCGAGCTGAATGAAATCGAACTCGAAGGTTTTTGTTGACAGATAACTCTTCTCGCCTTGAATTATGCTGTAAATTTGATATGCCCTTGAGCTGAATGTAATCGAACTCAAAGGTTTTTGTTGACAGATAGCCCTTTTCACCTTGAGCTATGCTGTAAATTTGATATGCCCTTGAACTAAATGTAATCGAACTCGAAGGTTTTTTGTTGACACATAACCCTTCTCGCCTTGAGCTATGTTGTAAATTTGATATGCCCTTGAGCTGAATGGAATCGAACTCGAAGGTTGCTGTTGACAGATAGCCATTCTCGCCTTGAACTATACTGTAATAGGCTGGGAGATAACCCCCTATGGTTGCATATGACTCATTTGTTGTGAAACTAAATCTATCCATTTGGGCACGATATCCTTCATCGTGAAGTTGAAATTGTGGATGGCTCCTTCGCTGTCAAGTTGAGCTTTAAATTTGATGTCCTTCGTTGTAAAGTTTAAATACAAAATTGCATTGTTTTCGAGTTCAATATCTTTCGTTGTGAAGTTGAAATTGACTCTGAATGAAACTGGTTTTTCATAGTTATGTCACAGATGACTCATTCGTCGTAAAGTTGGGTCAATATTTTAGGTACGATATCCTTCGTCGTGAAATTGAAATTGTGGATGGCTCATTCGCTGTGAAGTTGAGCTTTGAGTTATATATCTTCCGTTGTGAAATTGAAATCCAATCTTGAGTTTTAGTGCTTCGCCAAATTGTTTTTGGTTTAGATCCCTCATTGTGTGAAGTTGAAATTCAATCTTGTATAAGTTGTGTCGTTTCGAGTTCGATATTTTTCGCATTGAAGTTGAAATCTAGCTCGAAATATGAATTGGAAAGTTATTTGTTGACAGACAGATTTTCTCAACTTAAGTTGTGCTGTAAATTTCCTCTAAATGAAGGATGACCACCCTTCGCGGGTCTAAGCTGATCATAATTCTTTAAATGACTCCCCTTCTAAGGAAAACCAAGTGGTATATTCTGTGAGCCAGATATCATCCTTCGTGGAGTTAAAATCTGGCTTGAAAATGTTAACTGGAAACTAGCCACTCGTCGTTGAGTTAAGCTGAACTAGATCCATTCTGAATTGGCTCTTGAACCCATCTAAAGTTGATTCTAGGATTTGTCGATCTTTTAATTGGTCAAATTGGTTGATTTGTATCTCCCTACCGCTGAGTTAAACAACCACCGTTGACTTTTTTGAATGTGTTTATGAATCGAGTATTTCGTCTTGAAGAAACTTGACTCTAAAGCTGCAAAAAAGTATGCTAAAAAATGGTAAATGTGATGCTCTTAAGTATGTCTAAGATGTAGCAACATGAATTAGTTCTTGTTTTATCTCCTAGATGAGCCTCATTTTTGTCTTGTCCTTGGAATCGACCATGCCCCATTTCTCGGGTTGTTGACAATGTCACAAGTTATATCTGATCACTCGGACTATTTGCTTTCAAGAATGTGCAATGCTCCATTATTCTGGTGCCTTATTCTTCTTCAATAGAGGCAAAATTAGTCTCATCAGCTTCAAGGACCTTTCACATTTGAGATTGTCCTGTTTAAAAATGTTTTTCTCATTTCTTTTATTATAGGGAAAAAAAAGAATATAAGAGTTTCATAAAACATTTCCCCTTAATTCAGGCTCACAATAGAATCAAATTATGAACATGAGTTCACAGAAAATCAAAGAATCAATAGAACTTTAATGTTTCAGAGTTATAGCTCTTTGAAAAAATATCCAAATTGATGAGTTGGCTTCAGGTTGGCTTCCTATTTCTTAAGGTTTTCGGCCACCAAAATATCATTTTTTCTCGGTCATGTTGAACATTACAACATGCCCCTTTTCTTTGGCTTGGTATTTTAATCGGGTGCAAACAAAATGACGCAACTAGCATAATCAATTACTAGACCTTCTATTTCGGTCCTCTGAAATCTTCCATTTGTTCAAGCTTCGTAGACTTCTCAAACAAAGGCAGTGCAGAAATATCGGTCTAAAAATGAAATTCCTGAGTACTCGTGTGAAATTGACTATAACAAGTGTTCATTAACTCCCTTAGTCCATCTTTACCGAAACTCCTTATTTAAATAATTTGTCATTGTCTGGCTAGCTGAATCTTATCCTAAAAGGGGCATTTAACCAATTGATCTAGAGGGATAGCTCAATATTATAATCACCTTTATCAGGCTAGCTGAATCTTATCCATAAAGCCAGGACGTTTAACCAATTGCTCTAGAGGGACAACTCAAGCTTTATTGTATATATATAATATTATAATCTGGGTATACGGATCCAATTTCTTAAGCTTGTCAAGAAGAACCTGTTATAGTCTAGGTGTTGTTGAAAGTAAGAAAATCTCATCTTTAGAGTTCAATTTCCAAACAATTGACCAAAAGTAGATTCACCTACTCGACTATTTCATCTGTTAAGATCATCATCATCATTGAACGTCCTCAACAAAAGTATAGTAATGTCATACACAAGAGATGCCCCATGTTGTCCGCTCCTATACATACCTAATACCAAGCTTCTTGTTCATTCCCTTATGAAATGAGAAGGCTATATCGGTCCCTGCTAGAGAAGGATATAGTGTTCGAGTTATCTTCTGGGGTAAACAAAGGGTCATTATTTTACCAATTTTAATTATGTCACTTTGTCAAATATCTATAACTCCGATCATTTTCAAAGTTTTTTAACTCAATTGATATCCAAAGAATTTCAAGTTGTAAATATGATTCAATGCTCAGCATAAATTCATTTAAATATCCTTATAAAAAGAAATATGAGAAAGTTCAAAAAATAAGTTACAAAAAGAAATATGAGAAAGTTCAAAAAGTAAATTCAAACAGGATGTTGCAAAATGGAATAAAGCCTCATTAGGATGCCCCATTGTTTCTATAATGTTGAGAGTCTAATTGGATTAGGGACTTCATCTGCACTTGCTCCCTATTTCTCAATCGTTTCACTTGTCAGGGCTCCTTTTGATGTACCCTCAGACGCACAAATTTTTTCTTCCTTCTAAGCAGCTTCTTGGGAAAATCCCACTTCCTTGTTATTCATCAGTTTTTCTTTCCTGGTTGGAAATTCGGCCCAAATTTAGATCTAAACCGATTTTCCTTGGTGGTGATAGTTTTGACCAGATCCTGAACGCATATTGCAGCTATGATTGGCGTACTATTCGTCAGGCCTTTTAAGCTACCCAAAACCCCTCTTGCCTTCAGAAAATCTGATATAAGTGTTTGAGGTGTCTTCAAGGTTGTATCTGCCCCATTCATTCTTAAATCCATGGGTCAGTCTTGGATTACATTCATGGAAGCCATTTTTCTTGGATTTCCTTTCGTTCTTCATAGGAATTGCTTGCATTAATCCCTGGTGAAGCAACAACTTTCGAGTTTTGAACCTTAATCCCTTTCTCTTATACCTTGCACCCATGAATTGCTTGCTCTAAAGGATCCTCAAGGTTGCTAGGAACCTTAATTGAACAATCTGGGGTTCCATTCTGGTTTATCCAAAGAATCTCCTTATAAGTCCACTTCTCATTCTGGGGCCACTGTGGCTGGACATATCCCGGTGTAACCAATCTGGTTGTGAACATTTTTTAACATAATTTTTCAAGCGAAAAGTGGAAGGGAGGGAATTGAAAACCTTGCACTCTCTTTTTCTTCTCATCTAATCCCCATGACGAGGGACTACTTGATAATGACTTTATAGATAAAACTTGATTGAATGATTGTAAATGGTTAGAATCTCTAATCATGAGAGATTGATTCTTCTTAGCTTTCTTGGTCAACATTTGGTCCTCTTGTATGCCCCTATTCTTTAAGGAAAGCTTTTCTCTCACAAGGGAAACTTTATCCTTCATTAGCTCTTCATTCATTGTTAACCCAGTGGAACCTTATACAACCACATTTGATATTTGGAGCTGGCCTGAAATATTAGGCTTCTTAACATGTCCTCAATTTTCAGTTTCAACACTAGCACTCATAGTCTCATCCAAAACGGGATCCACTAGTGGCTTCTCTCCATGGAACACAACATTTAACATGTCCATTAATTTGGTCATTTATTCTCTTGATTCATTTTGAAACCTTTTTTCTTGATCAAACATCTCCTGTTGGGTCTTTACGAGTTGCTCTTGAATTTTCTCAATCTTACCAACATGCGCTAGTATTTTATTCATCGCTTTGGATCTTTCTACAGACAAGCTTCAGGTAACTTCAATTTGCTTTCGAAGCTTCTCTTTTAATTTTCTTTTCTTTGAACGGGTGTTATGAGGATGAGGTGTGTCCAATGCTTGTGGTGGAATGTCCAGTGTTTGTTCCTTTTTTAATGAAACATTTTTTGTTATTTAATATGAATGTAAAGAAATGAAAATAACAAATGCAAAATATGCATGATACATGAAATATTCGAGGCATTGATCCAAAAACACGTATGTTATTATAAATTATCTTTATTGGGACAAAAGTGTTATTTCTTAAGAGACAAAAAAACCCCTGACAGCTTCTACCAGGTTGACTACTATTCCACCTTCGTTTGTCACTGGTTGAATACCCTGTCGGCCACTCCGACTTCTCTGGCTAAACCGTGCAAGTATAAAGTTATTTTTTGTACTTGTTCCAAGAAGTCTCGAATGACTGCATCTCTGGCTTTCACTCTCTGCTGAGTTTGCTCCCTAACGGAAACGTCATTGGAGCCCTCCATTGATAGGAACTATCTGAAGTTCATTTGCTTATTTCTTGAATTCGCCAACAATGACCTCCATTTTCAGCTATCGCTTTGACATATTGTTCTTGTTGTCTTTGAAGGGACTCTCCAAGTCAGCAACCATTTTCTCGTCTTGCCCCTGCAACCTTTGCCAACCCATTTTTGAAAAGTTAACTTTTGATGTACTTGATTGTGGGCACCATGTCTTCTTGATTGAATGTGACACATATCTGCCTTGCAGAATGTCTCCCTTTTCTTTCTGAGATTTTTTAGACCATAGTCATACCTCGGTGTTTTTCACCTCTTGTGTTATAACCCCTTTGTCTATTAATACAAATTATTTATGTTTAACGAACATGTTTTTTTGTGGATCAACACCTCTTTTGAATGATATAATTGATAAAAATAAAATGAAAGAGAACAAAAATGAAAGGATGTTAGTGAGGTAAGGATAATAATCAAAACAATAAGGAAAATAAAAAGTCCTATTCCACATGATATCTACCCCACATGCTTATTATTCCTACCCGGGCATGATCTCTATCCCGCATATTAATTTTGAACAAGTCCTAGCCACATATCTTTCTAGTTCACATGCTTTGAATAAAAAGTAAAGCAAGAAATAATTCAAGCATCCTAGGTTTTGAATAGAGTTTCGGTGTGGGCTCTAATTCCTGCAGTCTCCCGGTTTAGGTTCTAAAGAAAGGTACCCGAGTTCTCCTTGCTGGTACCCCTTAGGCTTGCCAGACCCTTAGTCCTAAGCCCATTACAAGCTTATATGGACTAAGTTAAACTCGAGAGGATACATTCCATTATGTTTGCACGGAGAATAAATTCACACGAAGACATAAGGTATATGAATCTCGAAGGTTACTTGCTAGGCCCGTAAGGAGAATAAATTCTTACAAAGGAGTCGCTTTCACCCCTACGTAAAAAGGGTTCGGAGCTCAGGTATAGAGCCTTAGATGAAAAAAAGTTTAATAAGATGAAACCATCAACAAAAACGTCAGTACAACTATTTATTTGAAAAGATAATCAAAGGTAAGTAATAAGGATCAAAAAAATTAACTTAAAATTTAAACTTACACTTTTCACTTAAGAAGACAACTGGAAATTAACTTTAGATTGGTCAAAAGAATACCCTGATCGATTTAAAAGAATACCCTTAAAAAGGTCAAAAAGATGTTAGATTGGTAAAGTAAAATGCTGAATCAAAATGAAATAACGGTAAAGAAAAAATGTTAATTGTGAAATTAAATATAAACAATTTACCCTGATCGATTTAAAAGATACCCTTAAAAGGTCAAAAAGATGTTAGATTGGTAAAGTAAAATGCTGAATCAAAATGAATAACGGTAAGAAAAAATGTTAATTGTGAAATTAAATATAAACAATTACTGAAAAATAAAAAAAATAATTTAAAAGGAAATAATAAAATAAAAACAAAAAGGGAAAAATAGGGATAAAACGAATTAAAAAGGAAGGAAAAAATAAAAAAAAAATGGCTAAATTAAAAAAGACATAAATGAAATAATATAAAAAACCAAAAAAAATGTTAGCTAAATTAAAAATAAAAAAGAAATGAAAAATAAAATAAAATAAAATGAAAAAATAAAAACAATTAAATTAAAACGTGAATTAAATAAAGAAAGATTAAATAAAAGAAAGAGAAAAAAAGTGATGAATTTAAAAGAAAAACGAAGTTAAAATTAAATTAAAAGCGCAGAAAATGACTTATAAATAATATAGGGACCATGGCTGCAATTAACCCTAACCCAAACAAAAAAACGTGGGATTGGGTTTTCAGGCTAGCGGGTCCAGTATAAAACTCAAAAATCAACAAACCAATTTCCTTTTCCCTACTCTCTAAAAAATCTATCAAAATGAAATTTTCATTTTCTCTCCCTTGTTAATCGTGTTCTTCAGCAAATGAAGAACACGAGCCCCAAACCCATTTTCAGTCAGCCACTACCTCGCTGGCCGCCATTCATCGGTGGTGATACAAGAAAAACATTTTTCGAAAGCTCTTCATATCATTTCTTCAAAAATCACATTTGTTTTCAAAAACAAGCCTTGGGGAGGGCTAGATCTGAAAAAGATTTTTCGAATGCCTCCCTCCGATCATCGGCCTCCCTCATTTTTTTGGGTTTTTTTTAGTTAAAATCAAAAATAAAATAAAAAAAGAATACCCATGCAATCGTACCACCGAGAAAGGCAAAAAAACTACCTTTTTATTGCGTTTTTAAGAGTTTACAAGCCCTTTTTTTTGCTTCGATCTTCTGGTTTTTCGTATTTTTCTTGTGTTTCTAACCTAATTTTGCAGGGATTTATAGATCAAAAAGTCCTCTTTTTCGTTCATCCTAGAGTTTACATTTGACTGAAATGCTATTTGTTTGTTGACGAGTTCTATGTGGACTGAATAGTTCCATTTTTCTTGGTGTTGTTGGAGATGGGTCAAAAATCTCGGGGGTGGCGTGCTAGATGTGGTTGTGTGATTTGGGGTTGTTAGAAACCCTAAAACTAAACTCTATTAGAGATCGTTGGATCTCATCTTGATCCAACGGTGAAGATATTCGCGGCTATTGATACCTTAGGGTTAGAAAACCCTAATATGTACTAGACCGATTCAGGTCGGGTCTGGATTGGATCGGGCTTGAATCTGGTTGTGGCTTGGTTGTTGATCCAGGCCTGTTTGCTGGGTCAGGCTTGCAGGCTGGGTCAGGCTTGCAGGCTCGGTTGGACTTCCTTTCTAGGCCGATGTTGAACACCCTGAACCTGAACAAAATAAAAAGGAAATAAAAAAAAATAATAAATAATAAACCATAATAAATAATATATATAATATAATACCATAATATAATATATGTACAATATAATATATAATATACATATACATATAAATATTTTCAAAACTATATAATATATTTCAAAAACTATATAATATATATGTTTTCAAAAACTATATATTATATATGTTTTCAAAATGTTTACAAAAACTATATTATATATATTTTCAAAATGTTTTCAAAAATTATATATTGTATATATTTTCAAAACGTTTTCAAAACTATAATATATATTTTACAAAATATTTTCAAAATTATAATATTATTTTGAAAACCGATTTTTTTTTAAATATATATATATATTATATGTTTTCAAAAAACCGTTTTCAAAAAACTATAATATATTTTTAAAAAATATTTTTGAACACATATATATATATATATATATATATATATAAACTCCGATCGAAAATTAGTCTATAATTTTCAGCATAAGAAACTGTGTCCTCGTGATCTGAATCCCTATGGAATAAAGCTGCGGTGAGTCTCGCTGGATATTTTCTAATTTCTCTGGGTAATTTTCTGTGCACTGCGAGACTGAAAAATGCAAACGAAAGTGATTAAACGACGATATAATTTGCTATAACAGTATGCTTTTGCTTATGGCCCGGAAAAGAGAAGATTTATACTTACTAAAAGAGGGAAGCCAAAAGCCTATTCATTCACCGAAGGCCTCGACTTACGTCGGCATATAGATTAGGCCCAAATGAAATTTGAGTTACTTGCTTGGGTCTATCCATTTTGTTCGTAATAGTCCCTTCCTCTCTTTGTGCTAAGGAAGTTTCCCTAAAATTACGTTATCTAAATCCCACCCCAACGGAAGATTACCGAGTACTCTTTTAATTTGGAAATAAAATTGCTGGTTTCTTAATTCATTCACCTTTTAAGTTTTATATACCTTTCCGTCGATCTCCAATTATTGAAGCTCCTAACCCGATCCGATAATCCCAGGTCAGCATCTTCTCCCTCCTTTTTTTATATTTTTCTTGTTGCGTCAATTTCTTTGATTGAATTTTCCATTTGCAGCACTTTCTTTATCCTTTTTTGCTTTTGCCTGATTTCATATGATTATCTTAGCTAAATTGATTGTTTTCGTTTCATTAAGTGATTGATCTCATTTTTCGGTAGTTGGCGCGTATAATTTTCGTTGAAGAATAAGATTCTGGAAACTTTATTTGATTGCGGGCATTAGCATGGGATTTGGCTCTCATACAATCCACTTTTGAAACTAAAAACATCATTATTAGCTTATAATCTTGTTTGTTTATTTGAAAAATTATCTAATTGCAATTTGGAGAACTCTTATGTGAAATTGTCTGGTCTGTTTAGTCTTTTTATGAATTGTAGACTGTAAGACAAAGCAAGGATTCCCATTAAAATGGAGAACTTGGAAGAAGGATCAGAAGGAATCAGTCAAATGGAACAGGTTTGCTGCTAGTATTGGATCCCAATTCATCAAGAAGGTGTTGGAGCAGATGCGGGAGCTTCCGCCTCGCAGCTTGCTGAGAAGGTATCGGTTTTGAAGTGTTGGGGAAAAAACTTTACTTGATGGGAGGCGTCGATGGTCTGAAGATGCTACGATGAGACCTACTGTTATGATGCTTCGAACAACTCTGGAGAAGCTAATCCCTTGTCAACTGCGAGGTAATAACTTTCTTCTCTACTTCTTGAAGAAGTTAAGTTTGCCCGGTTGTTATGCACATCAACTCCCTCACCTTTCGTGTGAAAAGGTGAAATGCAAATGCTTATTTGTATGTGTGTATTTGGATTTGTACATTCCAGAACGATCTGTTTTTGCTTGCCTGTTATGGATACTTTACCCTACCTTTCCTTTAGATAAATTTAAAGTGATCTTGGGTGTTTGTGTCAGATGCTTCTCTCTTGTGAAGTTCTCGATCAGAAAATATACAATTGGTGGATTGGGTTTAAACTCGAGCGTTCCACATACTTGGGACACTTTGATCCTTGCACAAACATTGGAGTTCTCACTATGATGGAAACATTATTCCTGAAATCGAAGATTCTTTGTGTTGGGTGAGAAGATCTATATTCGCTGTGGCAGATCCGCTGTAACCAGCCATGTATATGCAGTAGTTTTGACCATCGAGTGGCACTTGGCAGCATGCAGATGCTGACATGGTGTCGGGCTGGCAAGGGCCTGCAGTTGTCGTAGACGAGATCCTTTGTCCTGGATGAGAGTTCTGGAACTAGGTTAATGATGTGGGATAAGGATCTTAGGGAGTGGGTTGCCATAGGGAGCTTTCGCCCCTACTTACGAGACCACCCTGTAAGCTCGTTGCTGTCGGAAAAGAATCTACGTGATAGGGAAGGGACGTAGCACTGTAGTTGTGATGTCAGCAATGCAGGGAACGGAGGAGGATGATGGTGAGTTCTTCGATACCTAACTGACTTCAAATGATGAGATAATTTGTTGTAAATGTTTGGCTATCTGAATTATTTGATTTGTTGAAAGTCTATTGTTTGTAATATTCAACAAGTTACTGACCTCAGAAATGAAATATCATGACTTCTGTAAGTTAAACATGTATTATCATTCACAAGACGTTATAGTTTCTCGAACAGTTGAAGGATCATGTATCTGTTAGTTGAATCAATCATGTATCTGTTTAGTTAGTCTAATGGCATCTTTTGGGCAAGTAGTTTCAGGTTGTGTGATTTTCGGATTCAGGTCATTTTGAGTGAATTATGATCATTATTTTATGTTTAATGATTTCAATTTAGTGTAACATAAATTATTTTAAGTCAAAATTATTGTAATATTTACCCTATATTTTCAATATAATCATTAATTTTATGTTCACAGAATTTAGATAGAATTCCCAAATGCTTGATGAAGTATTTGATTAAACTACAAAGCTTACGACCGAGGAAAACAAAATTACTGCTTCAATTTTTTTCTTTCCTGAGAGAAGGTAAAAACAAGGGAAGAAAATGTTTCTGGGGTTCCGAATCAATGTGACGAGGAAGAATGTTATAAAGGAGCGCAATTGATCAAACCCAACAAAGAATGAAAAACACTCACATACACTCCTAAAGGAAAAATTCAATAATAAAAAAAGGCAATGACTACACTTTCTCTTGCCAGTACACGGGGAAATAAGATTATTTTTCTATGGTTGAGTTACACAGAATGAATGAACGCTTAGTTACACGGTCATTGTAGGAGAATCGCAATCCGCAAGGAGCTGTTTATCTTTTCCCAGCCACTGAGCTTCTTTTGGCTTCAAGAGTTGCGCCCTCCTTGAGTGCTGTTTGAGACTGCTCCATCCCGAGAGCAGCAACTGCAGTAGCCTGAAGATAGTAAGCAATGTGCCATGCTGGGAAATCACTTGGGCTTGCATGGCATCATTCAGGGCCTCTTGAGGCATGTCATTATTAGATAACACAAGCTACGCCGTGCAAAAATAGTTGGAGAAACCATGGTACCGACATCGATAAACTGTGAATTTACAAAGAACTGTCAGTGGGTTTATAATATGACATTCATCACGAATACCGATAAAACATTCCAGGCCAAAAGTATTTAACATATTAACAGGAGAATGGAAAATAAGCATGCCATCCACAAATAAGTTTGTGGAATCCGTACAATAATATTCGAAAGGGAAGCTAGCATAGATATATATGAAGTTACAGCTAATGTTGTTTAAATTGACGGAAAATATCATAGTAAGAACTTAACCTGAGTGTAGCACTCAATAGCTTCTTTAAAATCTTTCTGCCTCAAAGCAGCATCACCCTTTTTCTTTGAATTCAAAGTTTCCTGCATTTGGTCAGTTCACATTTGGAAGGAGAGCTGCAGGAACCAAACAATCACATAGATTCCCGAGTATTTGCAAGTTTTGTAAATTTAGATTGAAGCAAATATCGGAAAAATGGAAATTTAATTATAACATATATGTAGTAAACAAGAAACTACTACTACAATTAAAAGTGTGAGAGAGTAGTAGTAAAAGGCACACTAACACAAACCTCATTTACCACTCCTTCGTCATCTTTGTAGCCAAGATTCTCCAAGATCTCGTGTATAGCAGTCAAGTCCCCTCTTAAGCAAGCCTCCCCAACTGGGGAGGAGTGAAGAAAACACTGTTTGGAATGACCATTAATACATGTGAAAGAACCTACACAGAAAAGGAAACGAGAACTCAGTGAACTGCTGTCCCTTTTCTCCTTTCATCTCAGTAGTAAATGGACCTTCATGAAAAGAAGATTCCTTATTGAACTTCAATGCTATTGCTTACCAACCAAGTCACATAAAATGTAATATATTGCCTCTTGAAAGGAAAAAGAAAAAAAAACAACTTACCTCGGTTTCCTTCTGAAGGGGTGTCAAAGCAGAGACTAAAGATTTAGGATTTGGCCGCTCTCTGGGTTCATATTGCAAACATCTAGAGGCCAAGCGAACGAGTTCGGTTCCATAATTATCAGAAAACTGCCCTTCCAAGCAAGAATCAGTCAACATCTGAAGATTTCTGTCTCGTATTAAGTCAAGTGCCTGGCAGAAATTACTTGGGCATTAGCAATCAAGATACAACAAGTCTTAACATGTCAACGTCATGACTCATGAGAATCACATTAAGGATCGACATGCTTGCGTGTCCAGCTGAGGAACAAAATAAATCGAATGATTATCTTCAAAAAAAAAAGGCAGATTACATGGCAAGGAGGGATATGTTTTCCACTGAGGAGATCAAGCAGAAGAGTGCCAAAGCTATATATTACACTTTCTGCTGTTACTCTTCCTACATTAAAATGGTACGGCACGAGAAATAAGTTCTTGATTAGAATGTATCAAATACAAAAGTTAGTGAAAGATAAATGTGGGAACAAGTATTGACAACTCAATTAACACTTAAAACTTATGATGGAACGGTATCATAGTGTAGATCCAAATTTCCATGCTGAATATAGAGACATAGCTAGAACATTATTCACTGTTATAAAATAACAATAAAATCGAATGCATATTGTAAAAGTATCCGCATTGTAAATACCAGTCCTCAAATATTCAGGAGGAGTAAATGCCAAATTTGTACTGTAACTTTTTCCATCTCTACTGTTTTTCATCAAGCCAAAGGTTGAAAGTCTCGGATTTCCATCCTGCAAGAATTCTAGCATATAAATCAAGGAATCATATAAAACTGACCATTCAAAAAGCATCAGATAGCCAGATAACAAATTGTTACCTCATCAAATAGAACCCTGTAAGCATTGAGATCATGGTATAGTGCACGCCCCTTGTTTGTGCAGTATTCTAAAGCTTGTGCAAAAAAGAATACAACCCTTAATCCCATGGTCCATTTCATTGGTTGTGATTCCCCTGAATTAATAAAGTAAGAAAATTAATCCATACGCTTTGTAATCACCAAATTTATCCCAAAATCCGACCCGACCCGGTTCAAATCCAATACCCGGATCCGACCCGAACCAGCTCCTGCCACACGGCACCACCATGCTCAAGCCATACTCCACGCTGCAGCAACCACCACCAAACCAATATTTATTTTGGTTATTTTACATGTAAAGGGGGGGTTGCTATAAAACCCAAATGAACTTAACTGTAAAAAGGGGGGATGGGTCTTTAAAAAAATTTGTAATTATTCCCCATTATTTGAAATACAACAGCAAAAAACAAGAAAAGATTTCAAAAGGTTCATTTTTTTCAGTATTCGTTTTCTTCTTTATTTTTTTCCGAGAAGAAATATAGGGATAGAGGAGTGAGTTTACCTTTCCTCAAGTTCCTCGTTGGAATCTCGAGCCGGCGTGGTCTTTGGTTTTGTGAAGACCTCTCGGTCGAGCAAAAGAGAGGAGGAAGAAAGCCTCTTAGGGAGCTGTTTGGTCTCGGTTTAATGGCCTCTTCCGCCATCTTTGCCACGACCGGAGTCGTGGCCGGCGGCGTTGGTGAGGAGCTTTGAAATTCTCGGCCTATTGTATAAGGGAGAGGAGATTTTGGTGTTTGGAGAGTAAAATGAAAGAAGGGGGTCTTTTGTTTTGGGGTTTCACGTGATTCTGGAAATGGTAAAAGGGGGAGGTTTTCATTTTATATTTTGGGTATATTACTCATAGGTTCCCCTATTCTAGGTATTTTTGATTTGTTCATCTGTTTTAGGCTTAAATATCAGTTCAGGTCCTCACTGTTTTAGAGTGTTTTACATTTTGGTCACTATTAGGATAAAATTATCTTTAAACTCCCCGTATTTTATATTCCTTTGCACTCTGGTTATGTACTTTGTTATTTATTTTGAATATGCATATTCGTTTTATTAACTTTCGAATTTAATCACTTTTTTATGTTTATTCATTTTAGCTATTGATTGGGTTCTGCTTATGATGTTATTATGATTTGGATGTGATATTTGTAATTTATTCATTTTAGTCACTTTTTTATTTCTGATTTGGTTACTATTTTTGCTTTATTATATTTTGGTCCCGTGTTTTTCATCAATTTAATTTCAATCATTTAATTATTACACTCTAGTTTCTGTTTATTTTAGTTTAGTCCCATAAATATATATATGACCATTTCATGTTTTTATCATATTGAATGCCTTATTTTGCTATCTTGCATTGTGGTCCTTATGTTTATGATTTTATTTTATTAAATTACTTATATTTGTGTGATACTTATTTGTGGGCCTTTGATTTTTATTGTGTTTATATTTTTTCCATTCTAGTTTAAATTTTCATCATCTAGCATGATTAATATAATTTGGATTAATTGGCTTAATTTTTATTTGGTCGAATCAAATTATTTTAATCTTGAATTCTTTGGAGAAATTATTATATTCCTTTTATTTCAGTTGAAAAGAAAAATATTCGTCCTAAAATATTTTAGGTATTATTTTCTCTTCAATTGAAAATATTCGAATATTTTATATTCCTCCATAGAATTTTTCGTTCAATAAACATTGCATGGTTGAATATGGAATAATAGAATCGTAACTTAAATTTATATTTGAATTCTTAGATTTCCATTATTAGAGACAATTTATAATCGATGGGGTGCGAATTTTGAGCGATGTGGGGGGTGCTTATCTTTCCCCACACGTAATCGATCCTCGAACCTTTTTTTCAAAAAAGAACGAATATCTGGTTACACATAGACAGGTTTATCTTTTAAAATGATGTTTTCCTAAAAACTCTTTTAAAAGAAAATTTTTAGGTATTCGACCTACCTAACCCAAAAGGTCGATGGCGACCCCAAAACATTTTCAAAGAAAAACCCCCAAGTCGCACCAAGTTTTTCCCTGTCCGGGCAAAAAAAGGTGTCGGCAGCTTGGCGACTCCACTAGGACTTTAGAGGGTCAAACCTTAAATCGATTTTATATTGTCTCTCTAGTTGGAAATTGAGAATTCAATTTTTTTATTTACGATTCTTTTGATTTCTTCCATTTTTTTATTTTATTTCATGTATTTGTATATTAATGTTTGTATTTGATTGATTTTCATATATTGACATTTTGGATTCATTTTAGCCGATCTTAGTGTGGTTGTTGGTCAAAGGTTTGAGAATGTCTCTTTACACACAACACTTGCATTGCATAACATAAGCTCTATACTCGAGCTCTTTCACCTTTAAATGGGAGTGAAAGCACGTATTCGTGAGAATTTATTCTCCGTGTCAGACTTAGCAAATAGCTTTCGGGGTTCATATATCCTATGTCTTCGTGAAGATTTATTCTCCATGTCAAGTATAGGGAAATGTGCCCTCTCGAATTGAACTCGATCTGCTTAAGCCTATAATGGGTGAGGATTGAGGGTCTGGCTCAAGGGGCACCGACAAGGACAATTCGAGTACCTTTACTCCTAGGACCGAAACTTTGCATATAGTTAACTGTAGAAACCCACCCGATCTAAGACCATGCCGAAATTTTGTCCATAGGTACCCAAATAAGTGTAAACAAAGGAGAAATGAACTCTAACATTCGCCTTTTAATTTATTCGATAGATTCTTTTTGAATAAATGCATGTGAACTAGAAATTATATGGTTAGGGTTTTAATTTTCTCTGTGTGTTTTATTCACTGTATTTTGTGGTTCATTTACCAGTTGAATTTAATCTTTTCATATTTCACTAATATACATTTCCTCTTTTTGATTATTATTTTTGCTAACATCTTTTCCTCGTCCTATTGATTTGTTTGTGCATAAACATGTTGTTAATACCCGAGTTATTTATTTAAAATAAAACGCTTTTAAAACGACAATGCCACACGAAAGGGTAAATATTTTATCTGCTTTGACATGTTGGGACGTTGTGAGTTCTTTGAAAGTTGTTCTAGGATAATTACCTTGGAATTAACACATGTTTCATACTTATCATGTCATAGACGATATTGATTCCCGAGTTAATAGTCAAATTAAAAGGCTTTCAATACGACATTGTCACTCGAAGAGGTAGAATAGAAATGCAAAAACGCATCAATGGTCTAGAAGGGTGCTCTAGGAAATAACTGAAGAGTTATATCAAGTTGGAATACATGAAGCTCAAATGATGCAGTAAAACAAGTTTTTCAAGGGTGCTATGACGATGTTGATACAACTAGCCGAAAAGAAATAATATGTTTGAAGTCATCAAGCAACAATGATAGTAAACACGAGACAGTTGATGATATCAATCACATATGGCTGCTTAACAAATGTATTTCTGGAAAAGAAGTTGAAGCATTGGAATTTTCCATCAAGCTAGGAAATAGAAGGAGAATGTTTCCTTGCACATTCGATGAAAATGTATGAAATTGAGCAGTATGACGTGATTTGTAGATTCCATCTACCTCGGTGTATTGAGACATTGTGTGTTCTTTGGAAGTTATTTTATGACAATTACTTTGGGGATCAATTCCTTTGTTGCATTTACATTTTGCATTTTGCATTCCCATTTTGCATCTTTGCATTTGCATGAGCATTTATACAGCGTACATTGCATAATATACATTGCATCTCAACATGTATTAATCATGGGTCCCGAAAGTAACTCGCGGAGAATCTTATGATAAGGGTTTTGAGGTGAGATAAAGTTACCTATTCATTCCTAGAAAAAATTGATTGAAAGCTATGGATGTGATGTTATCACCATCTAAAGATCAAGGCACCTCATTGAGAATTATGGGGCATTGAAGCGTAAGATCTAGAATTTAATCGATTCAGGGGTATGACCATTCGATGAATGATGGGGCATTATGATTCAAACCGAGAAAAATCATTGCATCCACTAGAAAATTTTGATGCACTCGCATATTGTCTTGTTTGAATTTATTTTCTTTATCTTTTCTTTAAAAAGTTTTTAAGTCACTTGACATTCAGACATTTTAAATAAAATGCTTCATTCTTAGGAAATGAACAATGAGCAAATCTTAATCTTGAAATTCCTTGAATATCATCTTAATTAAAAGCTTTTTAATAATTGAGGTTGTAAATCTATGACAAATGACAATATTGAACCCAGCAAAACAAGGACCCGTTGGTCCCATTCCAGAAATACACCAGATTACATACCATTCTCTAAAAGGGACTGAGCTAGTTTTCTCTTCACATGAAGAAGTAATCAAAGGACTTGGCATTCGAGTATGTGTCAAGAACAGACAAAATGGGGTATCTGGCACATGAAATAGCAAAGCTGATTAGTTCTACTTCTATTAATGACGTTCAATGATGATCATGATCTTCTCAGATGGAATGGTTAAGTAGGTGAATCTAGTTTAGGTCAGCTGCTTGGGAATTGAACTCTAACGATGAGATTTTCTAACCTTCAAAAAACACCGATACTATAACAGGTTCTTATCGACAAGCTTAAGAAATAGAATCCATTTACCCAAAAAAAATATATGTATAATATATATGTATACAATAAAGCTGAGCTATTCCGTTAAAGCAATTGGTTATATAGGAAACTCAAAAGTCCTGACTTTATGAATAAATTATATTCAAACTATTACATTGATCAGGTACTTGGCAATTCAGTGTTTGCTCCACTGTGGTTGTCAAGTCAAAGACTTTGTAATGACATGAATCCTTCAGCTAGTCAAAGAAAGGCAATTATAAGATATATGTACAATAAAGCTGAATTCAGCTAGCCAAACAATGGCAAATTAAGTCAAATTTACTAAATAAGGAGTTTTGGTAAATATGGACTAAGAGAGTTGAGGAACACCTGTTATAGTCAAACTCACACGAGCACTAAGAAATCTCATTTTTAGATCGATATTTCTGCACTACCTTTTCTATAGGAGCCTACGAAGCTTGAACAAATGGAAGATTTCAGAGAACTGAAACAAAAGTGTTCTAAAAAGTTTAGCAATTTACTATGTTAGTTGTGACATTTTGTCCACCTCCGATCAAAATGCCAAATCAAAAAGAGGAGCATGACATAATCATCACGAAGGACGAATCAATGAAACAAACCTAAGAATTTAGGTAGCCAACCTCAAAACCAGCCTTTCGATTTTGATATTTTCCAAAGGTTTGCAACTATCAAAGATTAAGGAGTAGTTGATTATTTTGATATTCAATGAACTCCTGTTTTATGATTTGTTTCAATTGTGAAACTTAGAAGAAGACAATATTTTTTTAAAAATTATTTTCGATATTTTTCAAAATTTCAAAAATTCAAAGGAAGTAAAAACATTTTCAAACAAGATAATCTCTCTGGAAGCATATATTGGAATTCAACGAATATCCCTCCGAAGCTCAAGATCGAAGCTGGGGCAAGATAAAGCCAAATATTTTGGCCAAAATTTGATGGGGCAAGGAAAATAAATTGTCTCGGGACGAGGTTTGCAAGAGTACACCCTGGTGGAAATGAAGACAAGCTGAGCCAGGGATAAAATGAATACTTCTCACACAGTCATTCCCCTCACACATACATATACATACATCAACACAAACATACATGACACGTGAAATTTGCATCTTTGTATCAAACATTCATCATCATGTACATTAAAGACATTTTTTGCTCTCTCGAGGACAAATTCGATAATTCATCAAACACATAAAATACAAACTTCATCGTGACACCCATAAACATACAAGATAGACAGTCATAAATACATCATATCGATCTTTCAGGAAATAAAAGCTTGGAAATGACCATATGTCTTCAACCTGAAAGAACAATGTCATCCACAGATTTGACTTCCTGAAGTCAACAATTAGATCTTCTGAAGACATTTCCTCAACGTGCAGGAAAAAGCAAACTCTCTGTCTCCTTGGGTGTTATTTCTCTCGAAACAAAATGTCGTCTCGCTAGAGACATTGTTTTCATAAAAACAAATTTTGTCTCACTTGAGACATTTTTCTCTTAAAACAAATTTCGTCTCACTTGAGACATTTTCCTTCGGAACACAAATTTCAAAGTTATTTTTCTTAAAAACAAATTTTGTCTCACTTGAGACATTTTCTCTTAAATCATATTTCGTCTCACTTGAGACATTTTCCTTCGGAATACAAATTTCAAAGTTGTTTTTCTTAAAAACAAATTTTGTCTCACTTGATACATGAGATATTTTCCTTCGGAGATCAAATTTCAATGTTGTTTTACTTGAACCAAATTTTGTCTCGATTGAGACAATTTCTCTTAAAACAAACATTGTCTCGATTGAGACATTCTCCAAAAATTTTGAAATATTTAAAACAAAATTGATCTCGCATAAGATAGCTTTCCAAAGAACAAATTTTGATACGCTCAAGACAATTTTCATTTAAAAAACGAATTTTGTCTCACTTGAGACGAAACAAAGTTTTGTCTCTCTTGAGACAGTTTCTCTTGAAACCAAAATCTTTGAATCTATTTCTTTTGAAACAAATTTTTGTCTCTCTTAAGACATTTTCCCTTGAAACTACTTTTGTCTCCCTTGAGACAGTTTCTCTTGAAATATAAACTTTGAATACGTTTCCCTTTAAACAAATTTTGTCTCCCTTGAGACAGTTTCTATTGAAAAATAAACTTTGAGAACGTTTCCCTTGAAACGAATTTTGTCTCTCTTTAGACAGTTTCCCTTAAAACAAATTTTGTCTCTCTTTAGACAGTTTCCCTTAAAAACAAATTTTGTCTCTCTTGAGACAGTTTTTCTTGAAACAAATTTTGTCTCCCTTTAGACAGTTTCACTCGAAATAGAAGATTTTATCTCACTTAAGATAGTTTCGCTCGAAACAAAAGATTTTTAGAAACTAAGCCTGATTTTCAGGGGTTTCTTGATGTTTTTAAATGAATTTGAAAGAAGCTAAACCTAATTTTAGGGGTTTCTTAATGTTTTCAAATGAATTTTAAAGAAATTAAGCCTAATTTTTAAGGATTTCTTGATGTTTTTAAATGAGTTTTTAGAAACTAAGCCTGATTTTCAGGGGTTTCTTGATGATGATTTTCAAAAGAGTTTTTAAAAAGAATTTAAGCGTAATTTTTAGGGGTTTCTTGACAACTAAGAAAATAAGCTTGATTTTCAAGGGTTTTTTAATGAGTAAGTCCTTCGAGCCATCAGTAAGTCTTTCGAGCATGATGCTTAAATATTTCGGGTCATCTATAAGTCTTTCGAGCAAGATGATAAGTCCTTCGTGCCATCCATAAGACCTTTAGGCAAGATGTTTTCAACGTTTCCTTTTTCTCGATTCACACACTTCGAATCAGCTTAAGTCCTTCGGGCCATCCATAAGACCTTCGGGCATGATGTTTTCAACATTTCCTTTGCTCGATTCACAATACTTCGAATCAGCAATGCCTCACTAGAGGGGTTAACATTTCCTATTGCTTGATTCACAACACTTCGAATTAGCATAAGTCCTTCGGGCTATCATTAAGTCTTTTGAGCATGATGAGTAAGTCCTTTGGGCCATCAGTAAGTCTTTCGAGCATGATGCTTAAATCCTTCGGGTTATCTATAAGTCTTTCGAGCAAGATGATAAGAACTTCGGGTGATCCATAAGACCTTCGGGTGGGATGTTTTCAAATGATTTTTTAGAAACTAAGACTGATTTTCAGGGGTTTCTTGATGATTATCTCAAAAACAATTTAAAGAAAGCTAAGCCTAATTTTTAGGGGTTCCTTGATGACAACTGAAGAGGAAAGATTTTTAGAAGCTAAGCCTGATTTTTAGGGGTTTCATGATGTTTTTAAATGAATTTTTGAAAGAAGCTAAGCCTAAGTTTAGGGGTTTATTGATAATTGTAAATGAATCTTTTCGAAAAAGCTAAATTTATCCAAAAAAAAATTACTGGGGAAAGATGTGCCCATTCACAAGTCAAGATTCACAAGAATACACTCAGGTGCAATAGGTAAAGAAGACAACCAAACCAAGAAAAGAATGAAGACTGATATAGCAATGAAAATTGCCCTTGCAACCATTTTCAACAGATCAAGAAAACCTGCATTCATACATGAATTTGCATATTTGCATAATACATTTCACCATTTCATACACATGATAAATTTTGATTTCCCTCTCATGAGGATATATGTAAAGTCTATTTTTGAGAAATTATTTGTCATTCTTAGGATCATTTTTTAGAGAATTGTTTGAGCCTTTCTTAGGACCGTTTTTCTGGGATGTCGCATGAGTCTTTCTTAAGATTTTTCCCTAGAAGCATTTTCAATTATGTCTTTCTTCCAACTTCACTTTTCCAGGCCACTTCAATGAGAATGAGCAGTTTCGTTTCCAAGATGGACCCAACAAAGACAAAAACTCAGCAATTTGCAACATTAAGGAATTCAAAGAGCCAACAAAGATTTCATTTCACAAATTCAGCAAAGAATTAGTCCAATTTTCACCATTTAAAGAAATTGATCTCAGCAAAATAAAGGACCATCGGGTCATTATCTTCGGGTACTTTAAATACAAATCACTGATATATGATCATCTTTTGCAGGTTTAAAACTTTTCAAAGAGAAGATGAACCGATCAACATTTCCAATGAAGAGTTCATAATGAGAAGAACTCTTCCGATAGAGGGAGAAGAAGTTCATAATGAGAAGAGCATGTTCGACCTATCACTCGATTCACGGCATTTCGAATCAGTGACGCCTCGCTTGAGAAATCAACATTTCAAATGGAGAGTTCATAATGAGAAGAACTCATCCGATGAAGGAGAATAAGTTCATAATGAGAAGAGCTTGTTCGACCTATCTCTCGATCGAGGGATCATCATTTTCAGTGGAGAGTTCATAATGAGAAGAACTCATCCGATGAGGGAAAAGAAGTTCATAATGAGAAGAACTTGTTCAACCTTAGCTCGATTCATCACATATGGAGTTGAATCAGCAATACCTCACTCAAGGGATTAACATTCCAATCGAAGGGTTCATAATGAGAAGAACTTGTCCGAACAGAAGAGTGAAAAGTTCATAATGAGAAAAACTTGGAGCTTA
The DNA here is from genome assembly GCF_006381635.1 of Hibiscus syriacus. Lineage (NCBI taxonomy): Eukaryota > Viridiplantae > Streptophyta > Magnoliopsida > Malvales > Malvaceae > Hibiscus > Hibiscus syriacus. The sequence continues at coordinate 2,178,462 of NW_024063507.1, read as the reverse complement.
AAGATATCAGATGACCAAGCTAGATAAAATTGGTGTTTTTTGTCTTTGCCATATTCCTGTTTCACAACAATGAGCAAAGAGGGGCAACTGTAATCATCAATTTTATCCCAAAATTTGACCCGACCCGACCCGACTCGATTTAAGCCCAATACCTGAATCCGACCCGAACCAGCTCCTACCACACGGCTCCACCATGATCAAGCCATACTCCATACTATAGCAACCGCCACCAAACCAATATTTATTTTGGTTATTTTACATGTAAAAGGGGGTTGTTATAAAACCCAAATGAACTTCACTGTAAAAAGGGGGACGAGTCTTTAAAAAAAATTATAATTTCCCCATTATTTTAAATACAACAACAAAAAATCAAGAAAAGATTTCAAAAGATTCATTTTTTCCAGTATTCTTTTTCTTCTTTATTTTTTTCGAGAAGAAATATAGGGATAGAGGAGTGAGTTTACCTTTCCTCAAGTTCCTCGTTGGAATCTCGAGCCGGTGTGGTCCTTGGTTTTGTGAAGAGCTCTCGGTCGAGCAAAAGAGAGGAGGAAGAAAGCCTCTTAGGGAGTTGTTTGGTCTCAGTTTAATGGCCTCTTCGGCCATCTTTGCCATGACCGGTGTCGTGGCTGACGACGTTGGTGAGGAGCTCTGAAAATCTCGGCTTATTGTATAAGGGAGAGGAGATTTTGATGTTTGGAGAGTAAAATGAAAGAAGGGAAGAGTCTTTTGTTTTCGGGTTCCACGTGATTCTGGAAGTGGTAAAAGGGAGAGGTTTTCATTTTATTTTTTGGGTAAATTACGTGTAGGGTCCCCAGATTCTAGGTGTTTTTTGCTTTGTTCATATGTTTTAGGCTTAAATATTAGTTCAGGTCGTCACAGTTTTAGAGTGTTTTACATTTTTGTCACTATTAAGGTAAAATTATCTTTAAACTCCCCGTATTTTAAATTCTTTTGCACTCTGGTTATGTACTTTGTTATTTATTTCGAATAAGCATATTAATTTTATTAACTTTCGAATTTAATCACTTTTTATGTTTATTCATTTTAGCCACTGATTGGGTTCTGCTTCAGATGTTATTATGATTTGGATGTGATATTTGCAATTTATTCATTTTAGTCAATTTTTTATTTCTGATTTGGCTACTATTTTTGTTTTATTATAGTTTGGTCTCATATTTTTCATCATTTTAATTTCAGTCCTTTAATTATTGCACTCTAATTTCTGTTTATTTTATTTTAGTCCCATAAATATATATATATATATATATATATATATATATATATATATGACTATTTTATGTTTTTATCATATTGAATGCCTTATTTTGTTATCTTGCAATGTGGTCCTTATGTTTATGATTTTATTTTATTAAAGCACTTATATTTGTGTGATACTTATTTGTGGGCCTTTGATTTTTATTGTGTTTATATTTTTTCCATTCTAGTTTAAATTTTCATCATCTAGCATGATTAATATAATTTGGATTAATTGGCTTAATTTTTATTTGGTTGGATCAAATTATTTTAATCTTGAATTCTTTGAAGAAATTGTTGTATTCCTTTTATTTCAGTTAGAAAGAGAAATATTTGTCTTAAAATATTTTATAGATTATTTTCTCTTCAATTGGAAATATTGGAATTTTTTCTATTCATCCATAGAATTTTTCGTTCAATAAACATTGCATGGTTAAATCTAGAATTATAGGATCGTAACTTAAATTTATATTCGAATTCTTAGATTTCCATTATTAGAGACAATTTATAATAAATGGGATACCGATTTTGGGCGTTGTGGGGGTGCTTATCCTTCCCCACACGTAATCGATCTCCGAACCTTTTTTTTTCAAAAAAGAATGAATTTATGGTTACACGTAGATTAATTTATCTTTTAAAATGATGTTTTCCTAAAAACTTTTTTAAAAGAAAATTTTTAGGTATTCGATCTACCCAACTTAAATGGTCGATGGAGACTCCAAAACATTTTCAAAAAAAACCCCAAATCGCACCAAGTTTTTTCCCGCCCGGACTAAAAACTATGTCTACACACTTCCATTTTGGGATTAGGAAACATAGTTTCAAACCCACTGGTGAATATACAGCAAAGCCAGATTACCCTAAAAAATGAAAAACTAACTAATAATTAACTTAAGATAATATTTTCGTTTATGGAAGCATTTTCCCAACAGGACCAACAGCAAAATTATAAACACAAGGATTATAAGCCTTACAATGAAAAAGGTGTTTTGCGAGTGTCTCATTGGGCATGTACTCTGCAACAAGCAACCTTTCATCACCTTCACAACAGCCAAGCCAATTCGCCAATTTATTGTTGCGTAGCTGACCAACTGATCTTGCTTCCTCCTACAGATGCAGAATAAAATAGCCCCGAGTTACAATCACTTAAAGAAATGAAAGCAAAGCTTAGTTAATCGCGCAAACTTCCATTAATTATTTACCATAAATTGTCTTGAATCTGGCCAGGCCATTCTATTGTAACGTTCAACAGCGATCCTCCTATGATTCTCTAACTTCCCTCTATAAACAACATTGGGAGCCTTCTCCCCATGCTCAGAAACAATATTCTCGACTGCAAATCCAGATGTTGCATGCTTGAGTTGCTCCAAAGTGAATTCCCGAAACGTAGGTAACTGATCAACCTCGCTACTCTCATTCTCTACAACAAGTTAAAACGTTTTAACTAATCATTCCGGTTCTCAGCAACCACGTATAAAAAAGCTTCCAAATAAAATTTTATAATAATAATACGCACCAACATCAGGGGCTTCTAACACTGCTGCTTTGAACTGTGAATCCCAGCAACATGGAGTTTGCTTAGAGCATTGACACCCCATCTCAGTGACTTCAAAAACCAAAAAGAAAAATAACAAGTCGTTAAATTTCATGAGTTGAGTAGTTAATCGAAAAGTCGAAATGGAACTGTATACTCTACTTTATGGCAACCCGAAAACGACGACAATAATATAACAAGGGATAAATTTGCAGGGCATTTAAAAGCAGGAACAAAAAATGGAAAAATATCCGATTAAATACGAGAAATACTCGATACAGGCTTTCCAAAAATAGGAGTAATAAATGATATAATAAGCAGCCAAATAAAAATGAGAAAAATTAAATTAAACACGCCAGGAAAAAAAAAACGGTTCGTCTGCGCTTTTCCGAGTCAACTCAGTTTCAGTGGAAGCTTTCCTTCCGATTTTTATCCTTGAAGCAATCCGATAAAGTCTTTGTTTAGATCAAAACAAAACTCAACACTTTTACAAGATGATCCACCGCATCTTTCTCTCGTCCCCACTCTCAAATCACAATCAAATCCAACGTATTTCAGATTCCTTGTTTTCTTCCTCGTCCCTATATCTCCTCGATCCGATAAGTATTTGCTAGTACGAGTGAAAAGCGTGAATATTGAGGAAACTGAAGAATCAAATCTGGATCAAGTACATGAATAATAAACGAAAATATGAGAATGTTGATTAATAAAAATATGGGGATGAGATGGGAAGATCAGATTCATGAACAGGAAATTCATGAAACTCTCTTTCGGAGTTTTATGTTTAATAATAGTAATAATTTACCGACATGTCCTGGAGTTTTATTCAGAAGGTAGAAAAGCTAGAATCTCGTAGATTTTCCCCATTTTTTTTTATTATTTACGTGTCAAATACCGTTAGAGATAATATTACGGATCTAACATATTTTATAGATAGACGCAGCCCATGTACCGTGCCTTATGCTGATGTGGTGTCACATGGAATAAGGCGCGACCCATGCACCGCGCCTTACGATGATGTGGTGCCACGTGGGGTAAGGCATTGTCTTTGGTATTTAATCCGGACCGTTCACACTCCCCCATCCTCCCGTTCACACCCTCTATCCTATTCTATAAATATCACTCTCTCAACTACTTTCACCGCACCAAATCCTCTCAAATCATATCAAAAAACCAAATCCTGATCAAATTTTATTTAGAAAGTAATATATTATATTATATTCTATTCTATTTAATTTATTTTTTAGTATTTTATTTAATTATTTTATTTTTTTCGCTGTTATAAAATAAAAGACGGTATGTTTCATTTGGATGAAAAACATATATCGAGACATTTTGCTAATACGATAATATTTTTAAATTTTATTTTAATTTAAATTATTAGTAATAATTTATTTATTTAATTTTTTATTATTAATTTATATATTAATTTTTGTAATTATTAATATTTTTAGAAGATCTACCGTATATTAGATCATTTTATCCGTAACCTTAAATTAGCGATATCAATCCGTGTCTGACTGTATTTAGTCGATGTTGGATTCGGTTACATAGCTACATATAAAGGCCACTGTAGGATAAAATCAAATCTGATTTCTGCATTAGTCAAGCGGTGGAGACCGGAGAGACACACATTCCATCTTTCGTGTAGAGAGTGCACGATTACGCTGGAGGATGTTTCCATACACTTGGGGCTTCTAGTGGATGGAGATGTGCTTTCAGGGGCGGCGCACGGTAACTGGAATTCTTTGTGCCAGGAATATCTAGGAGGTACCCGCCAAATTTTAACGGTGGTCGGATTCCGTTAAATTGGTTGGATGTAAATTTCCAGAATTCGAGTGAGGACGCCTCAGAGGATCAAGTTAAAATGTATGCACGGGCATGCATACTACAACTGATAGGAGGGTTGTTGATGCCAGACAAATCGTGCAACCAAGTTCACAGTATGTGGTTGCGGCATCTCGACGATTTTTATCTGGCTGGATCACTTAGTTGGGGATCGATAGTTTTGGCATTCCTGTATAGGGAGATGTGTCGAGCTACTGACTACAGAAAAAATGCTATCAGCAGATGTCTCCTTCTGTTGCAATCTTGGGCATAGTATCGCATGCCCTTTTTATATCCTGTTGTGAAGAACCCGCTCGTATTCCCGCTACTATTGAGGTAATTACAAAACTGATTTCGTATATTAATCATTTTATCTAGTATATAATAAAAATTATTTCCTTTAATAGGTGGTCTATTGCCAGGAAAAATCATCGGGATCTACCTGATGTATTAGAATTAATGAGGCTACTAATTGATCAGAAGGCTGGCACAGAGGTAAGTATTTAAATGTTTGAAAATATATTTTTTATTATAGTTATATAATTAGATTATTATTATTTTGATAAGAATTATATATATTTGTTTTAGTTTGAATGAGCTCTTTATTGTAATGATGATATGAGGATTTGCATCCCACATGAGTTAAGGGGCCCATTAGATGTTTAGATGACGGTGATCCCTCTGATCTGTTATGTGATTGTCGAGTGGCACCCCCACTAATTGCATGCTCCGGTAATTTGGTTTTGTACAACCAATTCCGGAAGTACCTTAAAATCTCGACGAGTTATATAACACCGATCGACGCGGTAAGACAAATATAGATTGGCTGCTGAAGCATTATGAGTGGGTCATGATATTGAAGGATCGACGTCGGTGCATTCCCCATAGAGATCCCATTTATGTGGACCATTTGACAGTTGCAGATGGTTATTACGAGTGGTTCAATAGTAACGGGAAATCGTTTCTACTTTTCGAGGATGCACAAGGACGGAGCATTCATCGACGTCGATAGAGACGTGCATCGTCACAACCCCATCGTCCCCCGACTCGTGGACGAAGAGGAGGTGCTTCCGATTCGTCGTCAGCTGCAACACCAGAACCTTCACAGCAACCACCGTCTGTAACGATGTATACCCCACAACCATATCAGATGCCGCCACCGCCGTTCCCATACCAGATGCCGCCATCGCCACAGAGTTATATGACCCTTACTGGAGGATATTACGGTTCTATGTTTGTAGATCTAACTTGGGGTTCATATACTGGTTATTTGACGAGTCCATCCTCACCACCGATGGCCGCCGCACAGACACCTCATGTACAGTTTTCTCACTCATCGATGTCTGTGTTTTCTCAGTTTTCCCAATTTTCTATAAGCGGTGGGATATTCAGTCATACACCTCCAGGGTCCTTATTCTATAGAGGGGCTACATTATCATCAGTTCATCATCAATAAAATGTATCTGCTCCTAATGATGACGACGACGACGATGATGGTGATGATGATGAGGATGATGACAGTGAGGAGTCAGAACCAGTTATACGAAGAAATCCCCCTCGAGACAGCCAGTCACCGCCCTGGGGAAAACATTCGCACCGCAAACATCAATAATTTTTTATATTTTATTATATTTGTATTTACTTGTTTGTTGGACAAATAATTGTATTTTTTTTATTTACCATTTAATAATTAATTTATTTTGTTAATTTTGTTTATTACTTAATTCAAGTGAATGGTGATGATCATTTAGTGTTTTTTAATTGTTTTTATAATAATAATAATAGTAAATATATGTATAAAAAACAATTGTCTTTTAAAAGTTTGTTGTATTTAAAATTATATTCAAATACCGAATTGATATTAGTTTGATAAAATTTAATAATTGTCTTCGAAAACTTTCTTAAGTTTGTCACTTATTATCTCTTTTATTTCAATCACATATAACGCTAACGTCGAATCCGTTGTACCAATAAAAACGTGTCATATCTTTGAATGGTTCTTCTTTATCAATGTTGATGGATAATTTGACTTTGAATGGTTCTTCTTTATCATTTTCTTGTATTGTTTTTTTAAATAATCAGTGGTTATCAAATGACATTAACTTTAAGTAAATGTGAATTAAATTACAATAACTATTATTTGATAAACAACAACTACATCAGTTCCTCATCAATGGTTACTTGATGACAAAAGAAGTGGACATGTTTTTCTACTGTGTCCTAGGTTTCTACAATACCCACATATTTTGTTTTGTCTAGATGTTTCTCGAATATCCATATCACAATGAATTCGAGTGGATTTTGGATGACCACTATCCCTAAATAAAGTCACATTTGGTACAATCGGAACCTAATTATGAACCTCATTAGGGTCTTTTTTCATTACCTATAGGGGAACTCAAATTCATATACTTGAAACACTTCTGATAGTAGGTATACGGGATCCAAAAACCAGTTATAGTTTTGACGGGTATACGAACAAGTTGCTATCACATGAGAGCATGGATACTTCAGAGCTTGAAAAACCAGCAGTCGCACTATCTGTCCTGTAGATTTACTCTTAACGAGTTAGCTTCAATCCCTTGAAGAGTTCGAGTCATCTCTGTGACACGAAACAATTCATGCGTTCTAGAGAAGCTTGTTACAAATATTTCATTTGATGCATCAATTCTTTTTTGTAGATCTGTAACTAATCTAGGGTGATAAACATGACCACTTTGCATCCATGTTTGAGCTTGTCCCCTGAGCTTCACAAAAAGCGCTCCCAAACGAAAAATATGTCGTTTTTACCAAAGCCGTTATAGGTAAGTGACGTGCCCCCTTTAAGGTCGAATTGATTACTTCAGCCAAGTTGGTCGTCATATGTCCATATCGATATCCACCATCATATGCATTTGTTCACATTTCTTTATTGATGAGGTTGATGTATTCGTATCCTTCCTCATTCTTCGCCCGTAGATCTTGAAGCATGGATTCAAATGTTTGAGGTAGTAGTTCGTAACCTGAGCATAAAATGTAGAACTTACTAACTTTGTTTCTATAAAAAAAATGAAAATGATTGAAAGAAAAAAACTACAGCAGTTTCACTTACCCATGCAAACAAGTAATTGGCGCTCATCATTCTTCTTGAACCTTCCATGGTAGTTCGCAGCAATGTGTCAGATACAGTACCTATGCTGGACAAAGGGTGGTTGCCACATTGGACCCAAAGATTCTATTGCTGCTTTGATCCCAGGTTCGCGATCTGAAATGACACATATTTTTTTCCTCTTAATAACATGTGAGCGTAAGTTTCAGAGGAAAAAAACCCAAGAATATGTATCTTCTTCTTCAACAAGGGTAAAAGAAACTGGAAGAATGTTGCGATTACCATTTTGGACAAATACCAATATTAAAACTTGCTTGTGTTTTCCATACAAGAAAGTCTCATCGATCTGGACCACAGGCTTGCAGTATTTCACATCATTAATGCAATATGGGTAAGTCCAAAAAACCCGGTAGAATTGGTATCGATCGCAAAGAACTCGATCATTATGGTGTGCATGACAAGTTTTGAAGTCTACAATTATCCCAGGATTCAACCTCCGCACCACCCTAAACCAACCTGAAATTTCGTTGTAAGATGCATCCCATTCGCCGTGAAGTTTTTTAATCGCACTCTGCTTTGCCAACCATGCTTTTCTCTATGATACGCAATACCCATATTGTGATTGTATAGCTGAAATCAACACAACAATAGCTATATGGGAGTTTGCTTTTACCATGTGCATGATGGCTTGGCATATCACTTCAGAGTCTAAGTTGGGATGATCTTGGTTGATTCCTCCAGCACAACATATGTGAGGACCGTTGTATATCGTTAGTTCTCATCTATTGTTTTTCCTCTTCCTCTTCGATACGTGAACCATCCAATTGCATCCGTTTTCACTTCAGACACAGTTGTAGACATACTTTTCTGGCGTAGAGCGGTCGACTCTGGACTGAACAGAATTACGTATATTGTAATTTTTTATTGCCATCATCGTTTCTTCTTTGCTTGAAAACTCCATGCCTAAATATAACTCACCATTAATTATTGATGAGTTAAACTATAGTCACCGAGATTAGGCATATTCGTAAATTATGGCCCGTATATTGCACCATAGTCAGCTTCATACATGTGTGTTGCAGGTTCAGTTTGTACCACATTTGTGGGAACTTCATCTACATCATCATCATCATCATCAGAGTTGAACTGTGGTGATTTTGGGTGAATGAATAGTCCAGTCTCAGCACCATTCGCACCTGGCTCATAAAGCGGTTCTTCTGGTGAAGATGATGGTTCCTCCATGCTGCCCACATTAAGGTCGAACAACCTGCTACTTGCATGCATTCCCCTTGAACTAGAAGGCATCTCGACATTGAGATTGAAAAAGCTCGCAGTATAATGCCTCCCCCTGGAGCTTGAAGTCATCGTATCAAATGGAAACTACACATATTGTTGCGTCGAGGGCATCTCTATATTTAGGTCAAAGAAATTGGCAGATGAATGTCTTCCCCTTGAACTGGACGCGATGTTGCCATACGGATTGTTTGTGGACCCACCTTGGTACAGATCATAAGGAGTTATTGATTAATGTCTCCCCATTGAACTTGATGGGATGGAACCATGATGCGGATTTCCCATTATGACGTTAAAATCATTACACATTATTGTAGTTGGGGTGTCAACTTGATCAGCTTGTTCAACCATCCCATAGTAGGAGCTTAATGACAAACCTCGAACAACACGCACTTCAACAAAATTTGCATACATCTCCGTATCGACGTCTGAATAATGATTTTGAGAATCAACCATCATTTCAACATCATCATTGTTCGATAATTTGAACGATGTATAAGTTAACGGAAACAATGATGTTGGAAATCTGTACTGAAGCGAAGACAGTCTTCTAGTACTTCCATCATAAACCTTCCTTGAAATCTTCGTTATCAGCTCCTAAAGAGTTATGTTTCTCTTGAAGGATATTTTAACAGAATGATTCGATACGAACACAACGCCAATTTCATCTTTCCGAATTTCTCCATCATAATAAACAATAGCTGAAATTCGTATCATTCTTAGAGTTTGAAAGGGAGACAATCTTATATCTGCAAAAAAAACATGAAACAAGTCTAATTAAATAAATAATATATTAATTAAAAATATAATACAATAAAATTTTTAAAAATAAATTTAAATAATATAATTTTATATTATTACTGTATCGGAAAAAAATATTTCAACGTATGCTCCCGCTTTCCAATTTTACAACCAAAAAAATTAATTGAAAATAATTAGTACAATATTTTTTTCAAATAATCATATATAAAAAATATTATATATTAAAACAATTACCTTACAACGAAAGATCAAACGAACTTCTGAATCAAATATAAGAAGATTATCGGGTGATGTTTACGGGTTGAGAGGATTGTTGTGTGATGTTTTCGGGTTGAGAGGATTGATGTAATGTTTACGGGTTGAGAGCGCATCATTTATAGCCGAGAGAAAAGTTTAAAAGCCGAGAAATACGGGCACAATTATAAAAGGCGCGACCCATGCACCGCGTCTTTCTTGCTTGTGTGTCAGCCGACAGAAAGGCACGGCCCATGCACCACGCCTTATGCTGATGTGGCTCCAGCTGGCGTAAGGAAGGACCCATGCACCGCACCTTACCCCACGTGACGCCACATCAGCGTAAGGCGCGATGCATGGATCGCGTCTTTCTGCAAAGGGTGTTAGATCCGTAATATTTTCTCTAACGGTGTCTGACACATAAATAATTAAAAAAAATGATTTTTCAAGAAAATCTCCCAGAATCTACTATTTATTAATATAGGCGTGTTGGAATAATTATGGATTGCCGAGAAGGATTATATATATATATATTTATAAAATAATATCTATTTTAAATACTTTTAATTATCATATTGTTTTTTTACTATTGATGTTTCGATTTAATCAATCATGTCATTAAATTATTTAAATACTTCAATCAAGTCATTTTCCTCTAACTTTTAATGGATAAGATGATATGATAGTTAAAAACTTGGTGTAATTGCATATTTGGTTAACACGTGTCAGTATCTAATTGAAAGATATTTTTATAATTATTTATTTAATGTAATTTATATTTTATCTATGTCACCACCTTATTAAGTGAGAAAATGACATGTGGGAATAATGCTTCCAACAGATATTAAACTTGGGTTAGGATGTTGAACTGTGCACGCCTAAACCGCTAAGCTAACCAAGTCATTTGGTTTCAAATTATAACATTTTTTTGGTTACCCTTTTGGTTTAAAGGCTTTGTCTTGATTAATCCAGACCGATCTGGATCATACATTTAGTTTTGGTGGGTGAGTTTTCTAGCGGAGATTATCTGTATAAACAAGGACTCAAACTCAAGACTTACTTAAGCGATATCAAACTGGTTACTACTTGAACTAACCCCGTGGGTTAAATTATAACATATTTTATATTTATTATCTTGGTTAAAGATAAAAAAAATTGAAAACACAAATTGGGGATTCAAAACAAAGATTAAATAATTAAATCTAATCACATATTTGAATATAATTTACAACATTTTTATATATTTTAAATTTTTTAAGGAAGAAATAATTTTTAATTTTTTATTAACTATAAATTACAATAGTTTTATATATTTTTTATTTTTGTTAATGGAAGAAATAATTTTTATTTTTATTTATTAACAATAATTTACAGAAGTTTTTACATATTTTTAATTTTTATTAATGAAATAAATAGTTCTTAATTATAATTTACAATATTTACAATATTTTTTTTGTTAATTAAAAAATAATTCTTAATTTTATTTATTAATTATAATTTAATAATTATATAATATTAAATTGTAGTTAATGAAAGAAATAATTTGTAATGTTATATATAATTATTAAATTATAATTAACAAATATATATTATATATATAATTATATATAATGTAATATTTATTGTTCCTATGGGTACATAAGAAATGTATTGTATCGATTCTTTTTAATTAATTGATCCGATCGCAACTTCGAATATGGAATTCAAATGGATCAAATAGGAAATGATACTCTAAATCATAGAACTATAATTAAATATATGACCAACCAACATGTAATTCTCCAAACACCGGGTCAGTAACTAAAAAGTAAGAATTTAAAATATGATGGTTTAATTGGAATAAGTTGAAAAGTTTAAGGACTAATTTTGGAAATTTGTGTTTAGGACTTATTAGCAAATATGGAAAAATAGAAGGGCAAAGAGGTCTTTTAGCATGATATGAATTTAAAAATTTATTTCTTTTAGATATTTTAAGCATATAAAGATTAAAAAGGAGAAATATCTGGAAGATTTGGCTCACTTCTCTTCTTCTTCCTTTTTGCCGTGAACTTATATTTTCAAGGTGAGTTAATTTCAAGTTGATTGTTTCTTGAAATTTTAAGTTAGTTTTTGGTCTTTGGGGGATATAAAAGCTCAAGGAAAGCTTAAAGATGATTAAAAGCTAAGAGATTAAGAAATTATAGTGAATTAGGAAAAAGAGTTTTAAGGAAACTCATGATATCTGGTTAGAAATTGGATTCTAAATGCATATTTGACTTGTTAAAGGTCTAATTAAAGTGTTTGAAGCCTTAGAAGTGATTGAAAACATGTGTGAATATTTAGTGTGATTTTTAGTTTTAAGCGTTCTTTAAAGGAAATTAGATGTTATAAGGGGATTTATGGAGGTAGGTTAGTTAGGATAAATGATATGATGTTTGAGGGCATGATTGGAGCTGAAAGTTTAAGATTTTGGTGAGGTATGTGTAAAATTTGAAGTGAAAGAGGTAAAATATGGGTTAGGGTATTGGTACTGGAAGAACATTATCGATACTATAAGGTGAAAATGGAAAGATAATATAGGATTCGGATGAACAATATCGATACCGATTTAAAGAAGTATCAATACTGAGGTGTAGGTATCGATACGAGGGTAGGTATCGATACGAAGGGTAGGTATCGATACCAAGGGTAGGTATCGATACCAAGAGGAAGGTATCTATACAATAATCAAAATGAAATTCCAAAATGCTAGAATGGTATCAATACCGAAGTGGGTATCGGTACCATAGAAGAGAAGTATCGGTACTATAGGGGGTACTGATACTATTCAGTCTGAAATTTAAATTAAGAGTTATTGCTCCTTTTACATAATTGTTAACTGATGAAACATTAATGGAAATTCGTTATTGATCTTGGACATATTGATATGTAGATTTGGATCGAAAGAGTATCGAAAGAATTGCTATTGTACGAGATTGATCGAAAGGAAAAAGGATTCCATTTAGGACATATGTGAGGCAAAGGTGAGTGCAACTCATTTATTTTATATTAGATTTGAGGGCGGCTTGCGATAAGCCAACCTCAGAGTTTTCGATCGAAAACCGTTTTATTTCTTTTAGGCAATATTTTTATAATGCTTTATTCAAGTTATTTTTCTAAAGCTACGTTTTGATTGTTATATGTACATGAATGTGAACATGTGATATATGAATATGTTAATACGAAAATGTTCTATGTGAAAGTACTCTATGAGAATGTACTTCATGTGAATAAGACATTTTGAGTAGTGAAGTAAGAAATAATTATATATAGTTAAAGACCAAGGTATATGTATGAGAATTAGAGGTATTGTTGGCATGCCATGAGTCGAGTGTTCTATGTGGTCCTTCGGGACAAAACTATGTGGTCATTCGGGACAAAACTAGTGGTCCTTTAGGACAAACCTATGTGGTGCTTCAGGAAAAATATGTGGCACTTCGATACAAATTATGTGAGCAGTGGTGACTGCATTAGTGCACAACCTCAATGTAATCAAATACCTATAGTTCTCAGTAGTATGCATTGGGTTATTAAAAAGAAAGTGATATAAACAGAACAATGTGTAAAAGTATACATTCTTTTTATAAAATGTAAATTGAATCCCTTAATAAATGTTTTATCTGAGATGAATAAGAAAATATTTTATAATGTTTTATTTTACTTGTACTTGCCTCACTAAGTCAACAACTTAGCGTGTGATTGTTTCACACGTAGGTTCGAAGAAAGCAGAGGTTTAAAGCTAGGAGAGGACAACATACTCCCAAAGAGGATCATATCAGAATAAATTTAAATGTAGGTTCCTTATTTGGTGATTTTGTTGGCATGTATTATTACGTTTTAAATTGTAATGCTTTGATCCGTTTTGTAATCATACACCTCTATATTTATGTAAATTATCGAATGTCTTATTTTCATTTAGATTTTTAATAGAAATTTTATTGTAAGGGGTTCACCACTAAAATACAATTTAGAGTTTAAATTTTATATGTACTTCTAAAGAGTAAAAGTTTTGAAAAGTTGACGTGACACTTCAGATTCATATCCGGGTTGGGGATGTTACATTTATTGGTATCAGAACTATGGTTTAACTGATTTTAAGTTCGAAATGAAGCAGTTTTTGTTTTAAAAAGTGTACATGCCAACTAAAAGTTAATTCTCTCTGATCTGATAAGGTAATTAGTGTGTTGTCCTTACTGATAAAATAATGATTTCATCTTAATAGTTGTTGGACTATGAGGGCTCCCAAAGTGAATCATGAGATAAAAATAAGGGTAGTAATAATTCACTTTCCCCAAGTAGGCAAGGTAAATTACAGAAGCCTCAGGGAGTGCCTGTACAAGATCAAGGGACATTTTTCCAGACGTTGGACGCGATTCTGATGCATTTCCAACCATCTACTGCCTTAGCTCCTAAGATGAATGTGGCTAAGGAGCTAAGAAGTTTAGGAGCACCTGAATTTAAAGGAGAAGCTGAGGAAGATCCCGTTGCTACAGATTTATGGTTAAACGACACTAAGATTATGCTTGAGGGTCTTCATTGTTATGAAATAGAGAAATTAGATGGTGCAGTCTCATTACTGCGAGGACAAGCACGAATATGGTGGACCAATGATACAATGTGAGCATCTTGAGATCAAGTGGTGTGGCTGTTGTTTTTGGAAGAATTCAAGAACAAGTATATAGGTGACCAGTTTATTCATCAAATGAAACAAGAATTTATGAGTTTGAGACAAGGGAATCGCACTGTGTATGAGTACGAGTGCGAGTTCAACAAGCTGAGCAGATTTGCAGCGGAGTTGGTCCCTACGGGAAAGAATTCTTGTGACTGGTTCGTAGAGGGTTTGTACCCCATATTGAATGAGTTATTACTAGCACTGAATATTTCCACATTTCAAGAAGTGGTGAACCCAGCTAAAGCCTTAAAGCGAGCTCAAAATGAAAGAATTAGGGAGCAAAAAACCCAGTGGAACAAGAGATTGGGTACCTCGGCGAGTGCATCATAATCGAAGAAAAGTTGAGGTTCGAGTTTTCGACCTCAGACTAGATCAGAGTTAGATGCATCCTCAGGTAGAGGATCCAATCCTGTGAGAACTAGACAGACTCAATCAGTTGAATTAGGAGTGGAAAACTCAACTCAATGTTAGCATTGTGGCAAACAACATAGTGGCATATGTTGAAGAGTTTCCAGAGCTTGTTTTAAATGTGGGGAGGTAGGAAATTTTATTCGGGATTACCCATTGATGACTGCAGAGCCTGCACAAATAGGGAGATCTGCTACTGTACCTCAGAGAGGTAGAGGATGAGGATGAGGAAGGAATCAGTCTGAGTCGACCATTCAACCTGAAGTGCGCTCAACTGCTCGAGTGTATAACCTTAAGACTAATGAAGATCGCGATGATCCGAAGATCATTACATGTACTTTCCAGTTGTTTGATAAATTTGTTTTGGTTTTGATTGACCCGGGATCAACTTATTATTATGTTAGTAGAAAATTGGTGAAAGATTTGAAATTTTTGTTAGAATATATTAGTAGTGAGGTGATTGTGACTAATATGCAAGGATTATACGTTGTTTAGCAATGCTTCACTAAATGATTTGTGTAGTGTTCTAGTGCAAGAGGGTCGAGTGATTGCATATGCATATTGATAGCTTAAACTACAAGAATGAAACTAACCCACCCATGACTTAGAGCTAGCATTCATAGTCTTTGCTTTGAAGATTATGAGGCATTATCATTTTCGGGAAAAATGTTACATCTTAACCGACCACAAGAGTTTGAAGTATTTGCTCACTCAAAAGGAACTAAATTTAAGGCAACATAGTTGGGTAGAATTGCTAAAGGATTATGACTATGTAATTAATTATCACCCAGGTAAAGTGAATGTAATAGCAGATGCCTTGAGCTAAGAGACAATATTCGATCTTCGAATATTGTTCACGTGGTTGAGACTAACCAGCGATGGCAGACTTTTAGCTGAGTTGCAAGTGAAACCTGATTTAGTTAAGGATGTGAGGAAACTTTAAAAGACTGATGATCGCTTGGTATCTAGGTCTGAACAAACTCGTCGAGACGCTTGAGTTTAAGCTGAAAAATGGTGATGTATTATATTTTCAGGGTCATTTGTACTTTCCATCGAGTGAAGAGTTATGTAGTAAGATACTTAGTGAGGCGTATTGTAGTCCATTTTTAGTCCAACTTGGAGGAAAAAAGATGTATCAAGACCTTCTCCAGTTGTATTGGTGGTCGGGTATGAAAAAGGAAATATATGAGATATTGTCTAGGAGTTTGGCATGTCAACAAGTGAAAGCGGAACATCAGATTCCATCAAATTTGCTTCATCCCATTCAGATTATGCAATGGAAATGAGATAGAGTGACCATGGACTTTGTGACTGGGTTACTGATAACGCGAAGGAATCATGACACAATCTGGGTAGTGGTTGATATATTAACTAAGTTCACTCATTTTTTGCTGGTTTGTATGGATTTTACCCTAGAAAGACTAGTTAGACTACATATTTAGGATATAGTGAGATTGCATGGAGTATTGATGCCAATTATCTCCGACGAAATCTACGTTTCATGTTGAGGTTTTGGAAAGTAATTCACAAGACCTTAGGTATCTGACTACATTTTAGTATCTTCCATTCGTAGACTAATAGCCAGTCTGAACTTGTGATTCAGATTTTGGAGGATATACTTAAAAATTGCATGATAGACCTCGAGGGTAGTTGGGAAGATCATCTTCCGTTGGTTGAGTTCGCCTACAACAATAGCTACTAGTCTAGTACTTAGATGGCCCCCATTGACACCTTGTATGGGATGAAGTGTAGGACATTTTTATGTTAGACAAAGTTTGGCGAAAGGAAATTAGTTGCCTTTGATCTAATAAGAGAAGTCAAAAAGAAAGTTTGGGTAATTCAGGGTTGTTTAAAGGTAGCCGTTGACAAGAAAAGATCGTATGCAAATATGAATTGTAAGGACATAAAATTCGAAGTGGATGATAATGTTTTCCTCAAGGTGCCACCTTATAAGAGGGTACTTAGATTTAGGCACAAGGGAAAGTTAACCTCGTATTTCATTGGTCTTTATGAGATCCTTGAGAGGGTTGGACCCATAAGCTATCGACTAGCATTACCAACAGAGTTGGAGCACATTCATAATGTGTTCCATGTTTCAATACTTAAAAGATATCATTTGGACCCATCACACATCATTCCTTCAGTGCAAATCGAAGTAAACCAAGATATGACCTATGAAGAGGAGTCGATAAGAATCTTGGATTGAGAGGTCAAGAAATTGAGAAACAATATCATGTTAGTGAAGGTCTTATGGAAGAACCATGGGACGATGAGGCAACTTGAGAAATCGAGGAAGATATACAACTCCAGTATCTCTATCTGTTCTATTCAGGTAAATTTCAAGGATGAAATTTCTTTTTAGGATGGGAGAGTTGTAACGCCCCGATTTTTGGGTTAATTGTTTCAGGTTAACCCTAAGGGACTTTGAGGAAACCTAATAGTTTTTTTAGAAAGTCTTAAACCAAGTATGAAATGGATTGGGCTCGAGTTGAGCTCAATTACAAATAAAATTGTGTTTTTGAATTGGATATAAGAAGTAAAAGAATAATAGAACAAATTACACCTAAAGTCTTTTCAAGGTTTAATTTTGTTATAAAGCTTATATCACCCGTAGGAAATCACCCTTCATTCTTTTCTTTTTCCTTCTTTCAAAACACTCTTCTTCTCCTCTTCTTGTAAGTTGCAAAAGCTGGAAGCTTGTATGCCATTAATCTTAGCTCGATTTTGGTAAGGTAAGGAAACAAAATCTCTATTCCTAGAGTTTTCTTTTGAGTTCTCCATCTCTATAAATGGTTGTGGTGGCCATGAAAGAGGTTTTGTGGGGGGTTGGCTTTTGGAAACCTTAGAGTGATTTTAACTCGATTAATGTTTAGAATCACGTTTCTAAAGGTAGGCATTGATACTCTAGCTGGGAGTATCGATATTACCTAGTTATCTTATAATCCAGTAGCCATTTTCGGTATCGATACCAAAGGTGGGTATCGGTACTCAAGGGTCAGTATCGATACTGAAAGACTAAGTATCGGTACCCTTATCTTAGAGTGGGTAAAATTCTCAATTTAATTTTAAGTGTTCTGAAAGAGAATTAAGAGTCGTTGGGGCTTCTCTAATAAGCTTACAAGTGAGAACCTTAATAATCATGCAATAACATAATATCTTAATGAGGTAAGATTCTATAAGATTTATGCCCTTATTTGATGCTCGGGAAACGATGAGGACACCAGAGTCACTTTATATGATGATTTTTTTGTAGAATAATGATTATTTGAATATATTCAAATTAGTGCTTAGGAACTTAAAATGTTGGTGGACATTGTGATGATGTTATATAACCCAGACACATCCCAAGTACTCTAGAGAAATAGACTATCCCGATAAGGTACTGATGCTGCATGTGTGACCCAAACCTAGCCTGAGGTAATAGGAAGATACTGATATTGTGTAACCCAAATCTAGCCTAAGGTCCTTGTAGTAAGCAAATAGGGGTGTGAGTTTCATGATGCTAAGTGGCCTCGACCTATACCATGATGCTTACTTTTATCATTGTGATGATGAATGTATTCAAATGTCCATGTTTATACTTGTTGTATGCATATATGTTGAATGCATGTAGTATAATAGGGTTATTCATGTGGCATTGAGCTTGTGAGCTCCACATATGAAATGTGTTTTTGTGCACAGGTTATTAAGTGCCAGTTTGAGGAGCTCGTCACCAGATTTCATGATTTCCAGACTTGATATTTTATCTAAGTACGTCTCGATTATTATAGTGGGCATGTACTGTCATAAACCCTTTTTTAATATTGAGTCATAAACTATGTTTTAAATTTATGTATTTTGAAGACTATTGTTAGGAGCTCCCCATATTTTGTTATCATATATATTTGGTTTTTTATTATGTCTTGAATTTATAAATGCGTCTAAATGATTTAAAAAAATGAATAGTCACTTAGGTGGTTCCATGTAATATTCTAATCCTCTGGATTTTGGGTTGAATCGGGTTAGAGTGTTACACTCCCGATTGGACTGTGCATTCATGCCTATCGATAATGATGAATTCCCAACCATATTTTAAGACAAAGTTCTCGAAGTTGATGTAATACTTTGTTGGCTTTTTGCAATCTCCTACTTACTCAAGGAACTCTCCTCATCAGTTGCCACCATAACTATATCCAATCATTCCTTCAGGGTTATAGCTCCACCATTTCCTCTAAAAGTCCTCCAAAACTCCTCTATACATCTCACAAAATAGTGTTTAAACAATATAATCATCGGGAATCAAGGGTTCTTCAAAGTAAAAAAACTCCTATTCTTTCACTCCAAAACTTAGGCTCTCAAATTTGTGTTCAATTTCACACATGATAAATATGAAAAGCAAACCCAAAATAAGGAAAACACATTAACACCACGAAAACAAAGAGAGAAAACAAAATAAAATTGAGATCACAACCTAACAAACATGCCAAAAAGTAGAAGAGAAAACAGCGTGCCAAGCAACAGAAAAACCCTAACACAGAGGGGTTTTAGAAACATTTTATTTAAATTTTTTATCTCATTTGTTTAGTTATACATTGGGTAAATTAAATCATTCCTCACTGAACTATACTCTCTCTTATTTCACTCACCGTACTTTAATTTTTCTAATTTACTAATTGAACTTTCGAATTGCTCATGTTTTGGTCACTCTAAATTATTTTATTATTATTTCGTTATGACATGGTATTTTTTTATTATTTAATATAAAATAAAAATAGAAGGTGGTCGGACATCATCACCGATCACCGTTGACCATAGTAGATGATGGTCGTTATGTCCTAAATTTCATGGGTCGGTTCGTCTCGACCCTTGAGTTTGAACCTGGTGGTTTTTCACCGAAAAATGTCTCATAACCCGTGAATCTCGAGTGAAACGTTTTTTCTTCCTCATTTTCAATCTTCAATTCATGGATTTTAGAGCAAGTTTCGACATAATGGATATTGAATTCAGACTCACGGTGGCGAGACGAACCGACCCATGAAATTTGAGATTGAATGGCCACAATCTATGCGGTTGATGGTGGCCGGTGATGGTTTCCAACCACCTTGTGTTTTTATTTTATATTTTAAATTATTTTATATTAAATAATAATAATAATAAAGGCCACATTATATGGAAATAATAATAAAATAATTAGGGGTGATCAAAACAGGAGCAATTTGAAAGTTTAGTGAGTAAATTAGAAAAATTAAAAGTACAGAGAGTAAAATATGATAGAGAGTATAGTTCAGTGACGAATGTTGTAATTTACCATTATACATTATTAACTAATAATACAAGTTAAAAGTTTTGATTGATATAAATATATTATATTAAATAACTTTGAAAAATATCCATATTATAATTTTAATAATAATAATTAACGATATTATTGGTTATATACTTAATTTTTGTTGGGTAAGTTACGCATTTAGTACCTAAATAGTCAATTTTGATCTATTTTGGTGTCTAAATTGTAATACCCCAAATTTTAACTAGTGACCCAAATGTAAATTTTGAAAGTTTAGTGGCCAAAGTTTAAAGTTTGTAAACGTTTAGGGACTAAAAGGGTAATTTTAAAAAAAAATCAAGGACCAAAAGTGTAATTTTAAAATTTTAGATGTTTTGACCCTATAAATGAATAGTTTAACCCCAAGAATGATGTTTTTGTGGGTATCAGATTTTTTTATCCGGCATTTATGTTAAAACCTTTATAGTGTTAAAGTCTGATAAATAGTAAATCAAATCGAATAAAAATTTTGAGAAAATTTGAAGGTTATTAAATTAAGCTTGGAAATATTATTTCCAAATTTTAAAATGATGGAAAATAATATGGATTATTGGATTAGAGAATTTATTTTCATGTTCAATTTGGGCTGTTTGATGAAATGGCAAGATTGAAAATTTTTGGAAAGTTGTAAGGATAAAGTGATCAAAGGTATAATATTTTGTTCATATTTGACTATGAAAGATGATAACCAATATGTGGCTTAGTGTTGATGTAATTATCAAGTTTCATTAATGGTAAATTTGTCATTTCTCATTAAATGAATTTTAAATTCGTTTAAACTTAATAAATGACAAATTAACATGAAAATTTTATTTTTCATTTTCAAGTAATTTCCTTAGGTTTTTTGATTAAGAGATGAAATAGAAAATTTTTCTATTCGAAGTGCTTTATCATTTGGTACAAATATTGCATGATAACCTTGCTTGAATGCAAAGTTCCCAAAGTTTATGGTTTATTAACATGTTAGGGTTTTACAAATTGATGATGATTTTGAGGTTATTGATGTTGTAGAATCATTTTCAAGCTTGACTGATGATTAAACCCACCTAGATATGCTTGTATTGGTTTCGGCCTAAACCTTAAATTTGGGGATGTTTGTGTTTTGATGAAATTTGGTTAGGGGTTTAATTGTAGAGACTTGGAAATGATGATTGGAGGTTGATTTAATGATTGAATCAATTGAAATATAACCTTGAAGTATTCTTTCGAAGCATTAAAAGGTGAGAAAATTATGGAATAATTATGTAAGGGTTGGAAATGAAGTAGGATTAAAAGTCTTAAAAAGTTATAGCGACCCTTTATGTAATTTTGTGAAAGTTAAGGGACATATTTGGTAATTATGGAAAATTATGAGATCAATTTGTATTTTTTCAATTGTTGATGGACTATTCTAGAAATTAATGTTAGAGTGTTGAAATTGATGTTAGAATGTGAAATCGGATTGTTTTGGAAAGTTGGTAAAAGTTTAGGATCAAATCAAAAATATGGAAAAGTTGGTAACTTAAGTGAAAATGCTATGTGAAGTTTGGATAAATTTGGATAAAAAAGGAACTTGAATGGTAAACTTGAAGTGTTAAGGTCAACATTTATCTTGTTACATGGAATTTGTATCGAATGAGCATCGGAAAATTTTTAGGAATTTATTTTCTAATGTGTGCCTATGTTAGCAAGATTCTAACATGTGGTTGAATTGTATATGTGTTGTAAATGGTGTTCGTTTAGATTATGATTGAAATCAAGATCAAACAATATTAAAGCTAGGGAGAAGTTTAAGGATGAAATGTGAATTTCTAAGGAAAGTTGCAAGCTAAGGACACCAGGTGAGTGCAAAATTAATTTGTACTTATGTTATCGAACAAACATTGGCTTGCGATAAGCCAGTGACGGAGTTACTATCGTAAAAAGTGACTCCTAAATGTTATGTGATTTGTGATTAATGCATATATGTGCATTTGGTGAGCTAAAAGAATTAGTGAACAAGATGAAAATGCAAATTGGTGAAATTTGTCTAGAAATTTATGTTCTGGACAATATGTTTCAAAAATCACAATAAATTCTTAACAAATAATTAGAGGATGATTTTTATACCGTTGGATTAGCATATTAAACTAGTTTTGTTTAAAACAAATGGATGTTGATTTCGAGGTGTATAAAAAAATATGAATTTTTAATCAAGGATAGGTCAGAAAACAAGGCAACATATTATGCTCAAAACACCTTTTGTAAGTCTACTTTGAAAATTCATTATAAATTGTACAAATTGAACTAGAAGGAGTGCCTTATATGGTTAGATTTTTATTCAAGTCTAGTTTCCAATGGTATAAATGCAATAATTTTTAAGTGTTTAGATTAATACATAATAATATTTATTTAAAGGTAGTGCAAACTGCCAGAATATGAAATTGTGATAAATTTGGGATAGAAGCAAATCGAAAGCAAAAGATCAAGTTAAAGCTTAGTGATACTTATATTTTGACTCATATATAATGTCAACGCATGCGTAACATTTATACATGGATGTTTTATACATTATCAGGTAGGACATGCGATAAGTCTACCTTGTTTATATTGACATAATTTTTTATGTCATTTATCATATATTTAACATATTCTAAATAAGTCAAAGGTTGAATATAAAATATCATTGATCACTGATTATTATATATGATGTTTATCTTGAATACATATGATGTTTATTATGAATTTTATTTCGGGTATGAACTGCCCAATGCTAAATTAAATTTATATACATTATTTTCACGGACGGAATAAAAATAGACTATATGCCCAAGTAAGTCATTGAAGTATAGGGTATAGTTGGCATGCCATAGAGTCCAGCAGTACACTGCATATTCGAGATAGCACTATAGTGTGTAAGGACACTTAGTGCAGGTGGTGGGCACGACCTTGTGTGTCATATTTGGGATAGCGCTATAGTGTGTAAAGACACTTAGTGCATATGGTGAGCACGATCTTATGTGTAAACACTTCGGTGCATATTTGACTCGAGTAACCAAGGTCTTCATAGGTTTATATTTAGGCTATGGTTTATTGGTTAATAAATCATAAACATGTGAATAAGATTATGAGCTTATGAAATAAATGACAAGTATATTAGTAAGAACTTTTATATTCGGGTTATATCATGTTATATATGGTAACATGGTTGATATGCTAAAGTGATCATAATACGTTGAATAGTGTTACTCATTTACATTTATGTGTTGCATTGCTTTGAATATTCTTATGATTATCTCACTAAGTGTATACTTAGCATGTGATGATTTTCACGCGTTGGTAAAAGATAGCGAGAGGAGTAAGGAATTGAGCTTGGCATCAATCACCAAGGAATATATTTAGGAAACAGTGATGACATCCTATTGTGTTCTAAGTTTTTTAGCTGGCATGTATACGAGTAAAAAATGTCTGTAAATTATTAATATGGTTAGTATTAAATATTAATTAATTGGATTTTAAAATCGGACAGTTTTTAGGCAATTTTATTTATTATATGAAACAGAGCAAAATTGTTTGTTACTGCTTGAAACCGAATTTGAAATAGAAGTCAGAATATTGTATTTTGATTTTCTCTTATTAATTATTTTATAATAAATATTAAAAATTTGGAAATTTTCAAGGAATCAAAATTTTACCCATTTTGGGTTCAAAAATGTTTTGAATAATTGATAAACGTGTTAAGGGTGTTACATAAATTTTTATTTTTTCAAAATCATACATAAACTTTAGGTTTTGTTTCATTTTATTACCATGTTAAAAACTTAATGTTAAATTTTGAAATTTTTTTAAAAGTTTAGGTACTAAAACGGATTAAAACTGATAGTTTATGTACTAAATACATAAAGTTTTTAATGGTGGGGTACTAAAATGAAACAAAAACTATACATTAGGTATGATTTTGAAAAAATTAAATGTTTAGGTACTAAAACGGACCAAAATTAATAGTTTAAATACTAAATATTTTATTCTATTATCTCATTTAATTATTTATAGTTTTCTTAACCTTTTAAACTATCCAGATCACATCTCATTCTTCATCAAATTGTTATTTGAAAATCTAAATTACTAACAAAATAAATCATCCTAAACCATTCAATAAATTAAACTGGTTATAATTTAAATTCTTATAACTCCCAACAATTGTATTAAACAACCTGAGATACTTTCTTTCCAACATTTATTAATACAATGCCAAATGATGATTTATTGATATTTTAACCTTTGTATGATTTAATCTTGGTAAAATGTGGCAATTTTTGACACATCATGCAGCATCTTGCGATACTTTCGATAAAAATTATGGAACCATTAATGAGGACAGATTTCTATATAAACCTCACATCATGTATGTTAATGGCACCAAACAATAGTAATTACAGAAGAAAATGAAGATGAATATGAAGCCTTTTTCTACTATTTTTCTATTTACTTTCTTTGTTTTAGTTATTACAGCTTGTTACATGGCTCAAGCAGGTACCTGCAAACCCAGCGGCAAGCTTCGAGGGAAAAAGCCTCCACCAGGGAAATGTAAACACCGCCATGATTCCGACTGTTGTAAAGAAGGCAAG
The DNA here is from genome assembly GCF_006381635.1 of Hibiscus syriacus. Classification (NCBI taxonomy): domain Eukaryota; kingdom Viridiplantae; phylum Streptophyta; class Magnoliopsida; order Malvales; family Malvaceae; genus Hibiscus; species Hibiscus syriacus. The sequence continues at coordinate 2,153,481 of NW_024063507.1, read as the reverse complement.
CTTTACACCACGTATACGTGTTCGCCCCAAGTTTCGGGTCATACAAAGGCAACCCTAACTCTCAACGGATTTGGTCCGGGTGAAGATGTCAGCGGGCAATGTGAATGTGATAACCAGTATCATAACGATAAAGAACTAATCGTTGCCCTTTCGACGGGATGGTTCAACAAGAAAAAGCGGTGCATGAATTATATTAACATTCACGGAAATGGAAAAACTGTGAAGGCTAATGTAGTTGATGAATGCGACTCGACGATGGGATGCGATTCCGACCATGATTATCAGGCGCTGTGCGACATCAACATCTTTGATGCCTCGGATGCAGTTTGGGATGCCTTCGGAGTGTATGGAGATAAACGCGGTGACATGGAGATATACTGGTCTGATGCTTGATTAACCTCTTTGCCCTCCACGTTTGAGAAATATGGGCCTTTAGTCTTTTATGTATATTTGAATAAGTTCATCTGCAACAATCTTATCTAAACATGTCAATTACGTTACCTTTTGAATCCTCAGAAAAAAATATCTCCTTTGTTTTTCACGTATAAATCACTTAAAAGAATATGGCACTCAAGCTTAACATGTCAGTTTCATTTATCTGCTTGATTGTTTTGGCACTAGCAACTGGTTCAAATGATGGTTGAATTTTCCATCTACTGCGGCCAAAACGGTAACGAAGGCACCCTAACGGAAAAATTGTCTGAATCATATATATCAGCAGGCAGATGTCTCCAATAAAGAATATGCAGACAGTTACACATTGTATCTTCAGAAAAAAGGGACAATATCTACTTTGTTTTTCTAATAAAGAATATGCATGAGTTGTTTCGGTCATGGCTACTGTCAGATTCTATAATCTGTCTAATTTGGACAAAATTTTCAATATGATTAACATAATTAACTGGAAAACTACACTAATAATTAACTAACAATTTGGATGAAAATTAACCAAAAAAAAAGATTATATAAGAGGTCTCTATTGTTTACTCATTTAGTTTGTTCCAATACACAGTTTCCCAGGTCTCCACTTGCTAGGCCATTTTCTCTTTGTTGTGGAGAGAAGTTTGAATGACTTGAGGTTCAAATGGAGGAGGCAATTCACATGGAAGCTTATTATTGGGTGACTTCACTATTGAATGCTCCATGAACTCCCTTTATAAAATCATCTTACATTAGTAAAAAGAAACTTTACTCTCTAATAAGCATCATCATAGTATATGTATACAACTATTAGTAAACTTTTGACATCCTAGTAGCATGTATGCATTCTTAACAAAAATTAAGACTCATTTCATGTCCAGAAACGACTAAACCTGTAGCTCTGATACCAATAAATGTAATACACATTTCTCGTATACGTCCTCGTACACGAGTCACAGATGTAGCATGACTTTTAAAACATTTATGTACTTGAAAACCAGTAAAATTTTGATAGTTTAAGTTCGAACATAATAAATATTAAATATGCCTACTCAAAATAATAATATTGGTTCATATTATCCATATTTAAAATAGCATAAAACGATTCAGTTTATCCATTACAAATCAATTTCCAAAATAATTAAACAGAACTAATAGGACATTCGTAAGTACATGCTACTAAACTAAGTCAAAATTACATCATAGGATGTATTACTGATATTGTAGAATAATTCTTGATACTTGGAGTTGCTATGTACTCTTTACTTCTCATCTTGGTTTTTACCTACATGAAAATCATCACACGCTAAGTATACACTTAGTGAGGCATAATAAAACAAATAAGGTATTTTAAAAACATGAGTAAACCATTATAATATTAAAATACGATTTATCGTATAAAATACATAAAATTGACTTGGTAAATTAAATTTCTTTCACATAACATGCGAAACAATATTTAGTATGCCCAACATACCTATCAATCAATATTTTTCCAGAGTATCCATTTATTTGCCCAATGTATGTATAATGAGAATGCAATGTACATGAGTTGCACATAAGTGCTAAACGAAAGCATAGGTTCTGTGGTGACAACAACACTATACTAAGGTAACGAAATGGTAATTCACAAACTCATTATGAACACCATGGGTGCACACATAGTGCCGAAAGTACACAAAGTACTGATACGAAAAATGCAACATATGCATTAAACAAAATCGATCGATAACCATCATACACAAAGTATGTCAAAATGCACCTATGACTCTCAATGCACATACAATAGCCCTTTAAATCAAACTTACAAATTAAACATTTATTCTGAAACATCGATAGATGTTAAAACAATATAAGAGTTCATCTATCTATTTTAGAGCAATTAATACCCTAAAATTATTCGTAAAATCATTTTTCATAAACTTTATGAAAATATTTCAAAATACGGTAAAACATGCTTTTATAAAAACATTCGAGGTTGACTCATCTTAAATCGTCCTCATATCATATAAGTACATGATAAATGCACTCACCTTGACACTTTATATATCAAAAGATGTGCCTCACTATGCTCCACACTAGATCTATTTATATTCGATTTGCTTTGATCATAAAACTCAATCACAATTTGTACAAAATCACAAATTGATGTCGATACATATGTTAGTGTTATACTAACATAATCACATCCCAAAACAAAATCCATAATATACTTGGAACTTATTTTCTACCAAAATACTTAACACTTAATAATTTCTTTTAATATTGGCACCAACTTTTCCAATTTACAGAAAATAGCCCTTCACAATTTTATCACTTAAATTTTAATACAAAATTTCCAGCACTGAAATTATTGCCATCCAAGTGCTTTTACAAGGTACAATTACATTAAAGCATCCCAACCATACGAATATTGCACTTATATCACCAAGCTTTTTAATCCTTTTTTCACATCTTAACACTCATTTCAATTCCAAAACAGTAAATTCTAGTATAATACATCAACTATTAGACAATTCCACAACCATTCACAACTTTTCTAAAAATTATCGAATTAGTCCCCAAACTTTTCAAAAATTTCAAATGGTCCCCAAAATTTTCTAAGACTTGTAACATACTTCCTACATCAATTCCAACCCTTTTATAATTTTTCCATATTTTTTATCAGTCAACAATACCATGATCGAATGCTTTAACCTTTAAATCTAGGTTTTCATGATTTTGCTCGATTTTGATTCGATTCAAGCATGAAATCAACTTCCAAACAAATTTACAACATCTCTATAATCAAAGATCTAATCAACTCTTATCAAAACACAAAGTTCTAAAATTTCTTCTTTTGGCCAAAAATCATAGAATCATTTCTAGGAAGCTTGAACATGTTTTAATCATAAATCAAGTTTGAAAATGAATCTACAACCTCTAAATCATCAAGATTTATCATCAATTTCAAGAACCCTAGTATGAACAAAAACCCTAAGATTTGGGGATTTTTGAAATCAAGCAAGTTGAGCAAGCATAATTGGTACCAAAAGATAGTGTTTTTCAAATAGATCATTTTTCTATTTAACGACATAACTTGAAATCCAAATAACATAGCTCAAAAATGAAAACCAATTTTTTTTTCTCTCGCCTTTGGAAGCTCACGACAAAACTTGGAGAAGATGATAACAATTTGGCATGAATTTTAGATAATTTCATGCTAAATTTATCTTTAATTTAACTTTAATAAATATTAAATTCATTAAATTGGGAAAAGACCAATTTACCCTTAATGAAACTTCATATTTACCATCCAACCAAGACACCTCAACCTTATCATCTTCTTCAAGCTAAATATGGACAAAAAATCTTACTTTACCGATTTGCCATTGCCTTTTTTCCAAAAATTACAAACTTGCCACTTTAATTCAATAGTCCATAATAAACATAGAATTAAATCCTAAAATCCAAAGATTAATATTATTTTCCAACATTTTAAAATATGGAAATAATATTTTTAGGTCTAAATTATCATCCTTCAGATTTTTCCTAAAATTTTTATTCGATCTGATTTACCGAATTTTCCTCAAACTTCATTGCTTTATAAATTTTAATAAAAAAGACATATTAAAATTCTGATCTTCACAAAAACGTTATTCTTGAGATAAACTATTTATTTACGAGGCCAAAATGTAAATTTTTCTAAAATTACCATTTTGGTCCGTGAACTTTTCCAAAGTTTATACTTTGGTTACTAAACTTTCAAAATTTGCATTTTGGTCATTAGCCAAATCCATTTATGGAATAAAATTCTTATTGGAAAAAAATTACCACTTAGGTCCTTAAACTTTTCCCAATTCTCTACTTTAACCATCAAACTTCAAAAATTTACATTTTGGTCACTATCAAAAAATTTGGGGTATTACAGTTCATTATCAAATAGTTGAATCTTCGAAACAATTTTATAGGGTGGGCTGGTGTTTGGTGGTTTTTTTGGCCCATTATGGCAATGAGTATATTATTTTGCCCATTAGGGCACATTGATTTTTATTTTGGAAAATACGGTCAATGCTACAGTGAAGGGGAAACTCGTCACTTAGATGAGTGGTGAGTTCCACTGGATATATTGGACCTATATGAGTGGGCCCTACATGGGTCATTATTTTAATTTATTTATTGGAATTAAACTCCTCAAGGTGACGAATCCTTTAAAAAAATATTTTTTAAATAGTTCGGTCTGATTTTTGAAAAAAAATAGTCGTTTATATCTGTTGGGATTATGGTTATAAATAGAGTTTGTGGTTTAGGTTTTTTTACAATCAATTGTTATAAAAATATTGAGAGAAAATCGTACTTTCTGAAGAAATCTCAAAAAATGGCTTCCCGACAAGAAATGTTACGCCTCGATAATGTTTATATTTCATTGTTCGATCGCCCTCCAGAAAAAAGAAGGGGGTATTCTTCAATACTGAATGACATTGAGAGATGCGCATCAGCGGATGATGATATATCTTCAGCAATTCGGTCTATATCCAGCCATATTTGTACATGGCTTTAAGGTGAACATGCTGTTGATTTAGGCTATGATTGAACGTTAGAGGCCCGAGACGCACACTTTCTATTTTCCCGAGTGGTGAAGCGACAATTACTTTAAAAAACGTCGATTACCAACTATGTGTTCCCGTGAATTATAACACCCATAGCTCATATACATCTCAAAATACAAGCTAAAGATGTCACATCAACTTGACAAACATTCACTGAACATAAATACTTAAAAATTGTTTCGTTTTAAAACACTCCTATTTAAATTTATAAAACTATTTTCTTAATCAATAAAGTCATAAACTAATATTTAAACATTGACGACAAATCTATGTTCAGATAGTAATTAGGTAGTTTAGTGATGTCTCATAAATTATATAGTACTACCTAAACACTATTGGATTTTAAAACCATTTAAAATTTAATAACATAAATAGTGGTTCATTCATAAATATGGATATAGCTAGTCTAATGAAAATAAAATAGTCCTAGTTTTTATTACAGTCCATTTAGAATAAAATTGATTAAGCAAACTAATAACATAAATATACATGCCACTATTAGTCAAAATTAAAATCAAAGATGTCTTATTGATACTGATAATGTAGACAATCTCCAAAAAGATGTTCAAGAGGCTCCTCACTGAACGTCTGTGTCTCTATCAGAACCGACACATGAAAATCATCACGCGCTAAGTATAACTTAGTGAGGCAAAAATAATCTAAGGTGAGATAAAACATGAAAATATCATAAATACGGTAAAGTGTTAAAAATAAATTTAGAATAAACATTAAACTTTGAAACCGACTTATTCAAGTCCAACACTTCATTGTAACCTGAAAATCAACTTGTTCCATTTTCTTATAAAATCATATTAGATAACATAAACATAACATATTATGTGCCGACTTAACACGTTCGTAGCTTATATTTCATTTTCGTAGCCCAAAGTATATTTAAGAGGATATAGGTACGTGAGTAGAAAAAAAGTTGCGCACTAGGTACATCACAGTGCCAATGATAACTATCATAAGATGCACTCCAAGTGCAGATCGTAACATATGCACCAACGGTGTCAATCATAATGTACAAGAATGTACCATAACTTAACTTGAAATTACTCAACCTTGGCATGCCAAATGTACCTATGACTCTCAATGCAACTTACAATGGGCTTTTAATTCATAAAATAATCATTTATTAATCAACGTCTGAAAATCATAAACATTTAATATTCATTCTCATAAAACTCGTACTTGGGTAGTTCATACCCTAAATCATTCAAAAAACCTTTACATAAACATTATATAAATAATCCATAATTAAAGTAGAAAACATGCTTGAAAAATAATATGAGGTTGACTTATTGCAAGTCATCCTCGATCAAAATATTTAAATAAATCAAATGCACTCACCTTTGCCTCACCATCGAACCTTTTATGCAATATTCCTAATCATGAGCTTTATCCTTTCCTTTTACATCGTTCGGATCACTAGATTTATCACAGTCTGAAAATGTAACATAATAATATAGCATATTCAAACTATATGTTAGTGTCGAACTAACATAATCTAAACTTAAAATATAAAGTCTAGAAAAAAACGATACTTAATTGATATAAAACTAAATCATACTTCCATCATAGCTTCAAACTTCTCAACATACTCTTAAAATTCCATAAATATTTATTTCCAACATTAACCCCTCAACTTTTACCAATTGCATAATCAGGCCATTGATTATGAATTCTTTCTAGAATTCACCTTAACTTTTCCATTAAATTCATAATAGCCCTTCACCATTATAATCATTTCATATTAATTACATAAAATTTCAAGTATCTCAATAAAATATTCAAAGCAACACTTAAACATTCAAAAGTTTGTAATTTCATTTGAAACTTTCTTAAACTTTTGAAATTCAACCACCCAAATTTGTAAACTTGCAATTCAACCCTAACTCAATATTTAAATCCAAAAATGAGCATACTAATCAAGTTTCCAGCATTGCAATAATTTAGTCAAATGATACTTCTACATTTAATAAACTTGCAATCAAGTCCCTATAATGTTGAGACTTTTCGAATTCCACCCTCAACTTTACCAAACTTGTAATTTGATTCCAATCAACTTCCTAACTTAAAATTTCAACACTTCAATGTTAATAATTAAAATTGAAAACCCAAAATTTCACATTCTTGCAATAATATCACACAATTTTCAAAACTTGTATATTAGCTCTTTTACTAACTCAAGCTTCCAAATTGATCTAAATTGATCTCCAAGTCACATAGAACACTTCTAATATCATTTCTAGATCATAGGAAATTTTTCAATAATTTCCCCCCAATTTCCTCCCTATGGCCGAACCTACATAGACCATAGGTTTCCATTCAATTTCAAGTATGAATTCATCTTCCTTACATTAAATTCATGCTATTCTAACTATCACAACATCAAATTTCATCAATTCCCACCAATTCTTCATAAACCCTAAAGTGGTTAAACATAATATAAGCATGTATAACAAATTTTAATTATCATACATGCTTTAGAATTAATCTCCAAGATCAAAAACATAAAAATCCTTCATCAATTCTTAAAAAACTATAAACCCTTCGTAAACCCTAATTCTCAATCTCAACATACGAGCATCTTCACCATGTAATATTTATACCAAATGATAGATAATTTCATGCATATTAATTTCCTATTTCACAACTTAGACCAAATATCATTCATGTAGGCTTAAAAATCAAAAATAAAATCCTACCTTAGAGAAGAGTGAAGTTTCGGCCTATGCTTGTTCAAGAGCTGAAAATGTGTTTATTTTCATGATTATTCTAGTATTTAACAACCTTAACATATGGCTACTTTATAATATAATTGAATTTAAAATTTAATTAATGAAAAATCTCAAAAATACCATTAATGAAACTTCATAATTACCAATTACCATTGTTTTATCTTCCATTAAATATTCTTTAGTCAAATATGTATCAATTTAGCTTTGACTTTCTACTTTGGTCATGCAATTTTTGAAAATTGCATTTTAGTTACTAAAGTTCCACTATTTTGCCAAATCTGAAAAATTACACTCATTTTCGTGAAATTTCGACTCGATCTTATTATCTAATTTCAATACCGGACATTAACGTTTTATAGCTTTTAACACAAATCCCGTACCAAAAATCTGATTACCACGAAAATTCTTGTTTTAGGCCAAACTGTTCATTTACGGACTAAATTATATAACATTTTAAAATTACATTTTTGGTCCCTAAACTTTTTAAAGGTTATACTTTATCCACTAAAATTTCAAAACATAGAATTAAATCCTAAAATCCAAAGATTTATATTATTTTCCAACATTTTAAAATATGGTAATAATATTTTTAAGTCTAAATTATCATCCTTCAGATTATTCCTGAAATTTTTATTCGATCTGATTTACCGAATTTTTCTCAAACTTCATTGCTTTATAAATTTTAATAAAAAAAACCCGTATTAAAATTCTGATTCCCACAAAAACGTTATTCTGGAGATAAACTATTTATTTACGAGGCCAAAATGTAATTTTTTCTAAAATAACCATTTTGTTCCTTGAACTTTTCTAAAGTTTATACTTTGGTTATTAAACTTTCAAATTTTGCATTTTGGTCATTAACCAAATCCATTTATGGAATAAAATTCTTATTGAAAAAAATTACCACTTAGGTCCTTAAACTTTTCCCAATTCTCTACTTTAACCATCAAACTTTAAAAATTTATATTTTGGTCACTATCCAAAAATTTGGGGTATTACAATTCATTATCAAATAATTGAATCTTTGAAACAATTTTATAGGGTGGGCTGGTGTTTGGTGGTTTTTTTGGCCCATTATGGCTAACGAGTATATTATCTTGCCCATTAGGACACAGTGATTTTTATTTTGGAAAATACGGTCAATGCTACAGTGAAGGGGAAACTTGTCACCTAGATGAGTGGTGAGTTCCACCGGATATATTGGACCCAGATGAGTGGGCCCTACGTGGGTCATTATTTTAATTTATTTAATGGAATTAGTCTCCTCGAGGTTACGAATACTTTAAAAATATTTTTTAAAATAGTTCAGTCTGATTTTTGAAAAAACTAGTCATTTATATCTATTGGGATTGGGGTTATAAATATAGTTCGGGGTTTAGGTTTTTTTATAATCCATTGTTATAAAAATATTGAGAGAAAATCGTACTTTCTGAAAAAATCTCGAAAAATGGCTTCCTAACAAGAAATGTTATGCCTCGATAATGTTTATATTTCATCGTTCGATCTCCCTCTAGAAAACAGAATGGGGCATTCTTCAGTGCGGAATGACATCGAGAGATGCACATCAGCGGATGATGATATATCTTCAGCAATTTGGTCTATATCCAGCCATATTTGTACATGGCTTTAAGGTGAACATGTTGTTTATTTCGGCTATGATTGAACGTTAGAGGCCCGAGACGCACACTTTCTATTTTCCCGAGTGGTGAAGCAACAATTACTTTGAAAAACGTCGCTTACCAATTGTGTGTTCCTGTGAATTGTAACACCCATAGCTCATATACATCTCAAAATACAAGCTAAAGATGTCACATCAACTTGACAAACATTCACTAAACATAAATACTTAAAAATTGTTTCGTTTTAAAACGCTCCTATTTAAATTTATAAAACTATTTTCTTAATCAATAAAGTCATAAACTAATATTTAAACATTGACAACAAATCTATGTTCAGATAGTAATTAGGCAGTTTAGTGATGTCTCATAAATTATATAGTACTACCTAAACACTATTGGATTTTAAAACTATTTAAAATTTAATAACATAAATAGTGGTTCATTCATAAATATGGATATAGCTAGTCTAATGAAAATAAAATAGTCCTAGTTTTTATTACGGTGTTAATCATAATGTACACGAATGTACCATAACTTAACTTGAAATTACTCAACTTTGGCATGACAAATGTACCTACGACTCTCAATGCAACTTACAATGGGCTTTTAATTCATAAAATAATCATTTATTAATCAACGTCTGAAAATCACAAACATTTAATATTCATTCTCATAAAACTCGTACTTGGGTAGTTTATACCCTAAATCATTAATAAAATCTTTACATAAACATTAGGTAAATAATCCATAATTAAAGTAGAAAACATGCTTGAAAAATAATATGAGGTTGACTTATCGCAAGTCATCCTCGATCAAAATATTTAAATAAATAAAATGCACTCACCTTTGCCTCACCACCGAACCTTTTATGTGATATTCCTAATCATGAGCTTTATCTTTTCCTATTGCATCGTTCGGATCACTAGATTTTTCGCAGCCTGACAATGTAACATAATAATATAGCATATTCAAACTATATGTTAGTGTAGAACTAACATAATCTAAACTTAAAATATAAAGCCTAGAAAAATAAAAGCGATACTTAATTGATATAAAACTAAATCATACTTCCATCATAGCTTCAAACTTCTCAACATACTCTTAAAATTCCATAAATATTTATTTTCAACATTAACCCCTCAACTTTTACCAATTGCATAATCAGGCCACTGATTATGAATTCTTTCTAGAATTCACCTTAACTTTTCCATTAAATTCATAATAGCCCTTCACCATTATGATCATTTCATATTATTTACATAAAATTTCCAGCATCTCAATAAAATATTCAAAGCAACACTTAAACATTCAAAAGCTTGTAATTTCATCTGAAACTTTCTTAAACTTTTGAAATTCAACCACACAAATGTGTAAACTTGCAATTCAACCCTAACTCAATATTTAAATCCAAAAATGAGCATACTAATCAAATTTTCAGCATTGCAATAATTTACTCAAATGGTACTTCTACATTTAATAAACTTGCAATCAAGTCCCTATAATATTGAGACTTTTCGAATTCCACCCTAAACTTTACCAAACTTGTAATTTGATTCCAATCAACTTCCTAACTTAAAATTCCAGCACTTCAATGTTAATAATTAAAATTGAACTCCCAAAATTTCACATTCTTGCAATAATATCCCATAATTTTCAAAACTTGTATATTAGCCCTTTTACTAACTCAAGCTTCCAAATTGATCTAAATTGATCTCCAAGTCACATAGAACACTTCTAATATCATTTCTAGATCATAGGAAATTTTTCAATAATTTCCTCCCTATGGTCGTACCTACATAGACCATAGGTTTCTATTCAATTTCAAGTATGAATTCATCTTCCTTACATTAAATATATGTTATTCTAACCATCACAACATCAAATTTCATCAAATTGCATCAATTCTTCATAAAACCCTAGAGTGGTTGAACCTAATATAAGCATGTATAACAAATTTTAATTACCATACATGCTTTAGAATTAATCTCCAACATCAAAAAATATGAAAATCCTTTATCAATTCTTAAAAATCTATAAACCCTTTGTATACCCTAATTCTCAATCTCAACATACGAGCATCTTCACCATGCAATATTTATACCAAATGATAGATAATTTCATGTATATTAATTCCCTATTCACAACTTAGTTCAAATATCATTCATGTAGGCTTAAAAATCAAAAATAAAATCCTACCTTAGAGAAGAGTGAAGTTTCGGCCTATGCTTGTTCAAGAGCTGAAAATGTGTTTAATTTCTTGATTAGTCTAGTATTTAACAACCTTAACACATGACTACTTTATAATATAATTGAATTTAAAATTTAATTAATGAAAAATCCCAAAAATAACTTTAACGAAACTTTATAATTAACAATTACCATTGCATTATCTTCCATTAAATATTCTTTAGTCAAATATGAATCAATTTGGCTTTGACTTTCTACTTTAGTCATTCAATTTTTGAAAATTGCATTTTAGTTACTAAAATTTCACTATTATGCCAAATCTGAAAAATTACACTGATTTGAGCTAAACTTGTCTGATCTAAAATATGGAAATAAATATTTCCAACCATTATCTAATATCCTTCAGATTTTTGTGAAATTTCAACTCGATCTGATTATCTGATTTCAATACCGAACTTTAACGCTTTATAGCTTTTAACACAAATCTCGTACCAAAAATCTGATTACCACGAAAATTCTTGTTTTAGGCCAAACTGTTTATTTATGGGCTAAATTATATAACATTTTAAAATTACATTTTTTGGTCCCTAAACTTTTTAAAGTTTATACTTTATCCACTAAATTTTCAAAACTTATATTTTAGTCAATAGCCAAAATTTGGGATATTACATTAATGGTGCCATCATCGTGAGGCGAAATGATTACAACCCCATCACTATATTTTATGATATTTTGGGAAAGATGCCACCACCTGAGGTCTTAAACAGGTATCGGGTACAGATGACGTGGTTGGAGCCCGAATTTCAAATGACGGATGACTCTACCAAGGAGGAGGTTATTTTTGCATCCTGAACATATTTTCTCCAATTGATTGGAGGGATATTATTAACAGATAAATTCGATAATTTGGTGCACACTCAGTATCTGCCTATATTAAACAATTTCGCTCAGTGTCGTAATATTAGTTGTGGCTCGACAATTTTGGCATTTTTGTACCGAGATCTTTGCAAGGTTGCTATCGTCGAGAGGGTCAAAAACTCTATGTAGCAGGCTGTCTAATATTGCTACAATTGTGCGCTTGGTACTTATTCCCATTTTTTACGCCAATTACATCAACCTCGATTATCTGGCTACAAGGTTATTTTTTAACTTTATTTTTTAAACTAATTTTTTTAATATATTTTTAAATTATATTTTATTTATTTTAACCATATTTATTTTTATATTTTTTTAAATGACGCCATAAAATAATTGAGATCAAGTTATCGGGTGCTACAATAAAATATATACGAATGAGGATCGACATCGTTGATCGATATGCAGTAAATATTAGTTATTTTTTATTTTTTTTTAAATTGGTTAACTTTGTATATACTAACTGATGTAAGGTGAATCTACACACTTCAGGAAGAATGGAATAGATAGCCTTATTGTGTTCTCGATCTAGGAGAGACAGCAAATGATGCCCTTGAATCCTAAGTATGGCTGCAACAAAGGAATGTTATAGAAAATATTAGAAATGAAATGAAATAGAAACTTAAGTAAATAAAAGGGAAAATGATTAATGAAAGAGTTGGTAGCGTAAGAAATATGATAATGATGGTGATGGTCTTTAATGGAGTTGATGAAGATTGTAGATGAAGTTGATGATGATGGATGGCTATGGTGATGAAAAGTATCTCAAACTTGCCGAAGAAGAAACAATGCCAAGTAGCAAAGCCCCGTTCTTTATAAACTTGCTTGAGGGATGGTAGAAGTATCTTAAACCCAATAGATATTGAATCTATAAATTTTAAGAATCAAAGTGAATATAATAACGCCACAAGTATAGAAATATACTTGCTTAATCGATATAATTCTTAAAGAACTTGAAAGAGAGATTTAACTCACAATAGTTTTGATTAAAAAAATAAGATGGTTACAAATGAAATGACAAAGCCTATTTATAGGCTAGCAAGGGTTTGACCGAATAATCAGATGATGTTTCGGCAAGGTACATGATTCATTTGAAGATACGTAACTAATGGAATGAATAAACAAGTACTTTGGCATGGACATGGTTCGGCTAACTCTTCCAAGGAGGCATGATGATTTTGTTAAGGGTGGATGCATCTTGTTTGGCTGAATAGACTTGTTCTCTTTCATTTTGGTGCCAAACTCCTCCTTGTGCAATGCGTGTGTGACTTTGCCGAATAAGCACCTTGGCTTCCTCATATCTCTTCGCAATTTAAGCATCATTTGACTGAATGGACTTCACCAATGCACACCTCTCTTCAATGGCATCCTTCTATAGTCATACCTTTATGAATGGTCATGATGTTTAGATGGTACCTCTTCATGAATATGTAGGTTGAGCTGATGATGATCTAACCATTTATGCTTCTTAATGTGTTGGTTCATGTGGAAGGTCCTCATGAAAAGGTAAGACCCGAAAAGGCACCTCTTCTTGAAAAGGTACAATTTGAGAAAAAATAACATTTCACAAATATGATGTCCATTGATCATAGATGATGTTGGTGCAGCTCCCCAACTGAATTGAAGTCTCCTTGTAGCTCAAATTTTTAAATCAATCCAGTTATAAGCTCACTTGGGAACAGACAACTTTTCACCATTGGATATTCATGCTCTCCTGAATAATCCAATATAAGTTTTTCTAGCTTTTTGCCCTTCGTTAAGCTCAAATTAAGCTCCTAAGTTGTTGTAGACATTGGAACCTAAAAGAAACATAGAAATTAAGTTATGTATATGAACTGCAACATCCCAAACATCGGGTCAGTGGCCAAATTGTAAGAAATTTAAACTCAGTGGTTAAAGTAGAATAATTGAATAAATTCAAGGATTTATAGTGGAATTTATGTGTAGGGCTTAATGGAAATTTTAGTTTAGTGGAGAGGGCAATATGGTCTTTTCCAAGAAGGATTTTATCTTCCTTTTTAAAGGAGATAGACACGTGGGTTTTGAAAGAAAAGCAAAGAGAAGTCTGGAACCATTTCTTATCTCTTCTTCTACATGAGCTCCATTCATAAAGATAAGAATATGAATTTTGTGGTTTTCCTTTAATTAGTTGAAAATACAAGAAAACGATGTTCTAAAATCGGCGTTTAGGACCCGGTATGGTCATTATGAATTTGTAGTAATGCCATTCGGACTAATTAACGCACCTGCAACGTTCATGGACTTGATGAATATAATTTTTCAACCGTACCTTGATCAGTTCATGGTCATCTTTATTGATGACATCTTGGAGTATTCAAAGTCAAAAGAGGAGCATGATGTCCATCTTCGTGTGGTTTTTCAAACGTTGAGAGACAAAAAACTTTATGCAAAGTTCTCAAAGTGTCAGTTTTGGTTGTATGAAGTGGCATTTCTGGGACTTGTGGTTTCTGCCAAGGGTATTTGGGTAGATCCTCAAAAAGTTAAAGCTGTGTTAGAATGGGAGATTCCGAAGAATGTGTCGAAAGTTCAAAGTTTCTTGGGTCTCGCAGGTTATTATCGAAGATTTGTTAAAAACTTTTCGATGATATCTCTGCCTTTAACCAAATTTTTAAGAAAATACGTGCATTTTGAATGGGCTCCTGATTGTCAAAAGAGCTTTGAAGCATTGAAGAAAGTTCTGACGAAAGCTCTGGTGTTGGTGCAACTGGAATCAAACAAGGATTTCATGATTTTTGGTGATGCTTCCCATAATGGGTTGGGTTGTGTTTTAATGCAAGATGAGAAGGTAGTTACTTATTCTTTAAGACAGCTTAAGCCTCATGAAAAGAATTATCCGATGAATGACCTAGAGTTAGCAGTTGTGGTCTTTGCATTGAAAATTTGGTAGCACTTTTTGTATGGTGAGCGTTGCTACATCTTCACTGTTAATAAAAGTTTAAAGTATTTGTTGACGCAGAAGGAGTTAAATTTGAGGCAAATAAGATGGATGGAATTGCTGAAGGATTATGATGCAATCATCGATTATTATCACGAGAAAGCCAATATAGTAGCGGACGCTCTTAGTCGTAAGACTTGTATCGCTTTGGGTAGTTTGGATGCTCGAATTGTGCAAAAGGAAAATGGTGCATTGATGGTTGAGTTAATGTTGAAGCCATTAATGTTGGAGTGGATTAAGGAGTTACAAAAGAATCATGATAAGTGTCTAGCTTGGTTCGAACAAGGAGAGAAAGGGAGACTCAAGGACTTTAATGTTAAGTCAAATTGATGTTTATATTTCAAAAATCGAGTATGTGTTCCTAATGATGATGAGTTGAAAAGAGATATATTGTATGAAGCTCATTGTTGTCCTTTAACAATGCACTCATAAGGAAACAAGATGTATCAAGATTTGAAAGAGCATTTTTAGTGGTCAGGAATGAAAAGAGACATTACGCAATTTGTATCAAAATGCTTAAATTGTCAACAAGTAAAAGATGAACATCAGGTTCCTTCATAATTATTGCAACCCATCTCAATTCCTCATTGGAAATAGGAAACCATTACGATGAATTTCGTAACAAGTTTGCCTTTATCGCCGGGGAAAAATGATTCGATTTGGGTAATTATGGATTGCCTTACAAAGACTACCCATTTCATCCCTGTGCGAATGGATTTCTCTATGAAGAAACATGCAGAATTGTATATCAAGGAGATAGTACGACTTCATGGTGTTCCAATTTCAATAGTTTCTGATAGAGATCCTAGTTTCACTTCGAGATTTTGGAAGTCTTTGCAAAGAGCTTTGGGTACCCGATTGAGTTTTAGCATTGCTTTTCATCCTCAGACTGATGGTCAATTCGAGAGAATAATTTAGATTCTGGAATATATGTTGAGAGCGTGTGTGATTGATTTTGCTGGATCGTGGGAAAAGTATTTACCGATTGTGGAATTTGCTTAAAATAACAGGTATTAATCCAGCATCAAAATGGCACCGTATGAAGCATTATATGGAATGAAGTGCAGAACGTCACTCAATTGGTATGAATTAAGGGATCGGGAAGTTCATTGTCCTGATTTGATTAAAGAAGTGGAAGAAAAGGTTCAAGTGATTTAACACAATTTGAAAGTGGCATCAGACAGACAAAAATCATATGTCGATTTGAAAAGAAAAGAAATTGAATTTCAAGTTGGTGATATGGTATTCTTGAAAGTATCACCTTGGAAGAAAGTACTTCACTTTGGGCGTAAAGGAAAACTGAGTCCTAGGTTCATTGAACCTTATGAAGTTCTAAAGAAAGTTGGAACTGTGGCATATCAGTTAGCGTTGCCACCAGAGATGGAAAAGATCCACAATGTCTTCTATGTGTCTATGCTTCAGCGGTATCGATCAAATCCTGCACACATCCTAACTCCAGATGAAATTGAAGTTCAATCTGACTTGACATATGAGGAAGAATCGATGCATATTCTAGGTTTTGAGAACAAGTAGTTACGAAATAAGACGATTCCACTAGTTAGGGTTCTTTGGAGAAACCATAAAGTATAGGAAGCTACGTGAAAGCGTGAAGAAGATATGAGGCAGTAATATCCCCACCTCTTTGTGCAATGAAAATTCGAGGACGAATTTTCTTTAAGGGGGAGATTAGTAACATCCCAAACATCGGATCAGTGGCCAAATTGTAAGAATTTTAAACTCAGTGGTTGAATTAGAATAATTCAATAAATTCAAGGATTTATAGTGGAATTTATGTGTAGGGCTTAATGGAAATTTTGGTTTAGTGGAGAGGGTAATATGGTCTTTTCTAAGAAGGCTTTTATATTCCTTTTTAAAGGAGATATACACGTGGGTTTTGGAAGAAAAGCAAAGAGAAGTCTGGAACCATTTCTTATCTCTTCTTCTACGTGAGCTTCATTCATAAAGATAAGAATATGAATTTTGTGGTTTCCTTTAATTTTTGGTTTGGTAATGGAAGTAGGGGTGTTATATAAGCTTAAGGAAAGCTTATATAGGATTAAAACAACAAGATGAGTAAAATTGAAAGGATTTTGTAAAATGGGTTTCGTAATGAAATTTTGATATGGAGTAGTTTTTGAAGTATTAATAAGATATTTGACTTGTCAATGAGATAATTAAATGGTTAATAGTATTAGAAATGATTAAGAGTTTGGTTGAAAACATGATATAACTTTTAGAGATAAGATTTTTGGGTGAAATTTGGTATGTTTAAGAGTAGTAATTGATGAAAAATTGGTTAGAATGAAAGAAGTTTAGTTTAAGGGCTTAATGAAGGATGATATTGTTAGAACAGTACTGATACATCAAGGGATAATATGTATATTTCTTAAGGGTAGTATCGATACCAGTTGAAGAGGGTATCGATACAATGAGGGTAGTATCGATACCAAGGGGATGGTATCGATACCATTTTTAAGATACGATTAGAGAATACCAAATTGGTATCGGTACCTTGAGGAGGTATCGATACCCATGAAGGGTAGTATCGATACTGTAGAGATGGTATCGATACTTCTAGGCATGAAATGGAAATTTAGAGTTTCTTGCATCACAAGTTATGTTGATTGGATTTAAGTGATTCAAAGAACAATATTGACTTTCGATTGTTTCGTGTAATGATTGAATGTAATCGACTCTTGGTCAGTTCGACATATTAAGTACCAATTCGAAGAGGTTAAGGATTTTGGCTTAGAACGTCAGTGAGGCAAAGGTGAGTGCAACTTCTCAGTTTTGTAACAGAATTGAGGAAGGCTTCTGATAAGCCAACCTCAGTGTTTTCAATCGAAAACTGTATAATTTCTTTTATGTTATATTACAATGTTTTATTCAATTTATATTATACAAGCTATGTTTTATGATTATATGATTATGAAAATGTGAACTTTGAACCAGTGAATGTGAAAAGACTCTATGTGAGAGTAACTATGTGAATAAGAAACACTTTGAATAATGATTGAATATAATTATGTGATTAATATCCCAAAGTATATGTATGAGGATTACAGGTATAGTTGGCATGCCAAGAGTCGAAGGTTTTATGTGGTCCTTCGGGACAAATATGTGGCACTTATGTGAAAATTACGAGCTGTGGTGACAACATTAGTGCACAACCTCAATGTACTCAAATACCTAGCGTTCTCAGTAGTATACCTTGGGCATTTGGAACAAAGAAATACAAAGTGAATACTATTTATAAGTATAATTTTTGTTATGGAACATAATGAGAGGTCTTTGTAAAACATTTTGATAAAAACAAATAAGATTTTGTTTTCTAAGTTAGCACTATTAGTATTTGCCTCATTAAGTCATCGACTTAGCGTGTGATTTCCTCATGCATAGGTTTGAAGAAAGCTGAAGACTGAGTTGTTGAGGATAGCATACCACTTAAAGATCAGATCAGGTCAAATTAAATGCAGGTTTTTGTTAATGTTGTAAACTGTTGGCATGTATTATACTTTTAATTTGAAATGCTCTAATCAATTTTATAAACTTATATATTTTGTATTTATGTAAGCTATCAAAGCTTTTATTTAAATATGAATGGGAAATGTTTATCTTATTTAAGTTAAGGTTGATATCTTTTTATCTTGGTTAAAAAATTTAAATGGTTCTCATTTACTAATTATATGTGTTTTAAAAAGTTAATGTGACACCTCGGACATGTATCCGGGTCGGGTATGGGTTAGGGGTGTTACATGAACTAATATAATAATACAATTGATATGATAACATAAGTAAGGAATGTGTAACACATGCATGAAATAAGTTAATTAAAGATGTTACATGCATGAATATCATATATGATGCAAGCATAAGACAATATATGAATATTAAAGCATAATTTAGAATGTCAAAGCATGCTTATAACACATATAAAGCATAAATGAGTAAATAAGTAATAAAATAAGGAAGAACTCCCTTAGAATCATCTTGAAAAAACTTCAAAGTTGTGAGCATGTTTTGTTTGAACTTGGTGGTCAGCAAGATCACATCACTAACTTTTATAATTAATATTTATAGTTTTCTTGGCTTCCATAATGTGACGAAGAGATCTATCGGTTACTGCCAAGGGGATTTTCTGATGGGCCCGAGTTATGGTGTATTGCGACTCCTTTATTACATTTTGTAACTGTTGAGATGCACGCCACTGATAGAGTATTGCGACAATTTGCGTCTCATCAACTGTTTCATACGAAAATATTTGATATGGACGCGCTCAATAAAATTGATATGCGTAGGAAACATACCAAAAATTTGTTGAGGGAGCATGCTTACTACATTGAGCAATAGAATCAGTGTCACCTATTGGTCCCCACACGTTATGAGATTACACCTATTGATATAGATTTCGACCTTTCTCCCTATCTCCAAAATTATGAAGCAAATGGGAAACCATATCTCACGACACTGGAACAGAGAGGAGAATAGGAACAACACAATGCCATATTCACAAAGTCGAAGAAATCATCATCATCATCATCTTCTTCTTCTTCTTCTTCTTCTTCTTCTTCAGCTTTCTCATCTGCATCTGCATCTCAAATTTATTATTATGCATCTCATGCTAGTTTCGGTTTTTATCCTCAATATCATACTTCAACCGAGACTCAACCAACTTAGGTTAAAGGTTCATGGGATCAATGCAACATACTCAAGCATCTTTGACAGAACATTCGGGTGAAGGTGAATGGGATCATATCATATATGGTCAACAAGGTAGCCAACTCGATTTAGTAATGGCAATGATGGCATCAAATACCAGAAGTATCCCATCATTGTATTTTGAAAGTGGATATCTGAGTGTGTTAAGTACACCTCCTTTTGAACAACCAAACGAAGATGAAGATGAAGACGATAATGATCACGGCTGATGACCCCGACGTACTTGACAAACCCCGCACCATTATCATTCGACCACTCCTCAGCATCGTTAAGAACTTAGAGAATATAAATATATTTTATTATGTATGTATTAGTTAGTAAACATTTTTTAATAAAATTATTAATTTACTTTTTTTAATTAAATTATTTTACAAAAGAAAATTAATCCGACCGAACCGACGAGTTCCATGGTGATCGTTTATATTTATCGTTGCCCAACGACTAGTTTTGTTTTTGAATTCAAAGGGACTCGTCACCTCGAGATGACGAGTTCCATTTTTTTAACTTTTAAAATTTTTAAATTAATTTTTACAAATTATTTAAAAATATTTTTTAAAAGACTTGTCACTTCAAGGAGACGAGTCCCATTAAATAAATTAAAATAATAGCCCACGCATGGCTCACTCATTTGGGTCCAATAAAATAATATATCCAATGGAACTAGTGACGAGTTCCCCCTTCACTGTAGCATTTATCGTATTTTCCAAAACAAAAATCCATGTGTCCTAATCAGATAAATAATAAACTTGTTAGCCATAATGGGCAAAAGAACCGTGTTATGCTAATGGGGCGTCTTCGAACTATCTAATTGTGTTGGGTAGGGCTATAAATGAGACGAGACAGATCGCGAGCTACTCGAGATTGACTCGGTTAAGGCTTAATAAATACTCGAATCTAATGGACTTGATTTGAGTTCTTAACGAGCCAAAATGAGTTACTTGATACTCAACACGAAAAGCTCGTGAACAACTCGAAAATATAATATATTAAGATTTTATTTTTTAAATAAATTATTAATAAAATTAACATTTATGTGTTATTTTTTTAAATATAATAAGGTTTTCTTATATTTAAGGTTTATATTCAATTTTGAGTTTGAGGCTTTAATCAGGTTAAGTTTAAGATTTTTTTTTTCATTTCAAGTCTTTTCGAGCTGCTCACGAGCTTTAGTTCAGAATTTCGAGTTCGAGTCGAGCTTAAAAATTTTAAGCTCAATCGAGCGTCATTTCAAAGTTTTAGAGTCGAGCTCAACACGGCTAGTTTACACCCTAGTGTTGGGCTCATTTGGTATACACAAGCGCAATCTTCATTAATGAAGAAAACAAAGCATAAGGCATGTAATGTAGTAAGGTGCATTTATAAGGCAAAGACTAAAGGTGTTTTATTAATAAATTAATAATGACAGTAAATATTAAAGAAGAATCATTAGACATAATTGCCGAAATGGCCAAGCAGGTGATGAATAAACAGCGCAGCATCAAATCATTCAGGACCCCATGTTGCTTGGATGGTGCCACCAAAGTTTTTGTATTTTTATCCCCAAACGGTGCATGGCCAAGCCCAAGGGCGCTCAACTCTTCAAAGCAATCAATGTTGCTGGCGGGCCCTTCCCCCACCACACCAATGTTAGTTTTTCTTTTCGACTTTTATGCTTTAAAATCTAGCCTACTAATGATCACTTTTTAGGATATTTCCACTTTAGTTATTAAAATTTTTAAACTTGTATTAGAGTCGTTAAATCTTTATATGTCTTTTAAAGAGAATTTGAAGATTACAAATTGATAGTGTTCGCAAAGATCGAATTTTTATCAACAGTGGAAATATTTTATTTGGTCAGAAGATTAACACAGTTTGATTTTATGTTTATATGACGATTAATAGTGACATATTGAAAAGTTTTAATTTTTATTTCGATTAAGATTTGACAGGAGTTGAAGATTTTTTGATGAGTTTAATAGAAAGAAGAGAGAAAAATAAGAGTAGTTTAAGAATTTTTTCGATCGAAGAAATCATCGAAATGAAAGTCTTTCTGATTAAAAAAATGTTTTTAGATTTTGATTAAAAAATGTTTAAGGACCCTAAAAATCCATTGATTTATTAGTGTAGTTTACCCTAATGTATACTCTACGTCGTTGTATCTCACTTGCCGATATACGTGGCACAGTTTAACAGCTCTATCTGTCGGCATAAAATATTTCACTCCCTAACTACTTGCAGTCCACACTCTACACCTCATTTGTCTCTTTCGAAACACACTCTCCTTTGGATCGAATAAATAAAGATCAACGGCAGATAATGACTCCAAACTATGACACTTCTCTTAGGATATATAAAATAAAAGTTCTGCGTCTTAGCTAACTTGTTAAACATAGATATTTGAATATTCGAGAGCTATCCATTTCGGAACTATCATTTTTTGTTTTACCGAAAGCAGTACACTTACAAGATTAATTATGGCGCAGGAAACGAAGGAGGTTGCAGCTGAACCGCCTGCCGCTTCACCGCCGGAAACGGAGGCTGCAAAAGCTGATTCAGAGAAAACAACCGTGGCTCCACCGCCAGCAAAGGAAAAACATGAAGAATCGAAAGCCCTTGCCGTAGTTGAGAGTAAGCTTTTGTTTCCACTCTCATCGTGTTTGTTGTATACACAATTTGAACTTATAACACTCCGATTATAGGATTTGCAAGCATTGTTTTGGCGGATCAATCCGTCTTTGAGTTAGTTTATCTGTCGTACACTACAGAGATTAAGATTACAATCTACTTAAACAGCTATTAGATCGCTTTGATATGAAGTTTGAACCCAGAACCCGGTAGAGAAAGACTTAAATTTTTTAGTAAATTAAGTGTATTCAGCTTCAAAAATGAAAGCTTGACTCCTAAGGAAATTAATTGAACAATTAAGATTGCAAAAGGAAACATCAAATCCAATGTTATAAATTGATGGAAATCCCCTTGATTTACCCAATTTTCGTTTATAGTTGTAGAGCAAGTTTGACTATATTCTTCTTTAACCTCAGTTTTTCTCCTTGGACTCAAAAAAAGAGTGAGCTCTGATTTAACTCAAACGATTTACTACATATTTTCAAGATGTAGTAAAAAGAGAGCATTGATGTGTACATTTATGCTTGATATCTAAGTGGCCTGTCTCATGTCACGACATAAATTTCTTACATAAGCTAATTTCATAATTGGTTGTCATTCATCGTGTTCTTCTGGTGTGTTCTAACATTATTTTTCATTTTGACAGAAGCCCAGGAGCCAGAACAAAAGAAAACTTCAAGTGGATCACATGATAGAGGTATGCTTCTCTGATACCATCGTAATCATCAGATACTATTTCATAGCCCTTCGGACCTTTTTGAGGCCACCGTTGCCGAATCTAGTATTTTATGTTGTGGTGGTTGTACGGATGGATGATGTTGAAGACCAGTCTTTCTTTTGGTTTTTCAGATGTTGCCCTTGCAGAGGTTGAAAAAGAAAAAAGGTTGTCATTCATCAGGGCATGGGAAAATAGTGAAAAGACCAAAGCAGAGAACAAGCAAGTCCCTAAACCCTCTTTGGTTTACTATATTAATTTTTACTTGCATGTAAATATAAATATATTTATATTATATAATTGATCTATGTATGTATGTATGAATGTATGTATAATATATATGTTTTATCAACTTTACTGAAATCGGTGAGCAGGGCCCAGAAAAAGCTCTCTGCTATTGTAGCATGGGAGAACAGCAAGAAAGCAGCTCTGGAAGCAAAACTAAGAAAAATTGAGGTACACTTTCTTTTTCCAATCCTTTTTGGATAATGAAAGGATGAACATTCCATATTTGTGTTCAATACACATTCAGACATACTCCTAGTCATACTCGTGTTAGATACATGTACGAATTGTAATCTGGTAATTCTAACACGTAATTTTGGCAGGAACGATTGGAAAATAAGAAAGCAGAATATGCAGAGAAAATGAAAAACAAGGTAGCTTCAGTTCACAAGGAAGGCAGAGGAAAAGAGGGCAATGGTTGAAGCCAAACGTGGAGAAGAGCTTCTCAAGGCAGAAGAAATGGCAGCAAAATATCGCGCAACTGGACAAACTCCGAAAAAGGCCCTCGGTTGTTTCTGAAAGTTGCTACATTTCCGGACTGGTCTCTAAGCAAAAACTCTACTAATACTGTTTTCATTGCAACACTTTTTCTCGTTTGTAACACCCCGTTTTCAACTGTATTATCTCTCTCCTGTTTCTTTGGTGTATCACTTCTGAACAAAAGGGAAGAACATCAAAATTATCTGTTACTGAATTGAATGTGTTGATATAGGAATATATATATATTTTGTTTCTTTGAGAACAAGTTTGAGGGTTTTTCATTAGGATTATGATGGAATTGGTTAAAGTTCGTGTTTTATATGGTTAATGAATTTCCCGGTGCATGGATGATGCTATCTGTGTTCGAGAATGATAATCAAATACGGTATATGTTCAATATAGGCCAAGTGGGAGTTTACAGTATTGGAGTGAAAGTGAGGCAGATTAAATAACTCAGTAGAGATGATACAACGAGAGGCAGAGAGAAAGATACGCTTTAAATGCGAGCTTCAGATTAAATAATAAACTCGAATGTTGAAAATCATCATTGAGACCTAAAAAAATGGTGCAAACAGTGAATAGATCAGTTAATGAAGACTCCCTTTTTCTTGAGTAATGGCTGACATGCGTGGATTTACACGAATTAACTTGCACCAACCTTTTGCTTCGGTTTGCTTTAGTGAGAAAATGAAAAAAAAAACGAGCTAACTAATGTTTTGAGAGATATAAGACGCATTGATAAATTATTTAATGGATTCGGCTCACTATGTCATCCGAGGTCTGAGTGTCATTGAGGTCTTAGTAAATGAAAGTCACAAATTTTAAAATAAATTTCAAATAACTACCCACTTCTTATTTACACATAAGAAAGAGATGAAAATTCACTTTGAAAATATATATATATATATATTATTGGTTGGGACTACGAATGACTTAGTGACCTGGGACAATCTAATATTTTTGTTAAGACGCGTGAAGGAACATGCATCGAGATTAATGGCTGAATAGCATAAACAAATTATGTATATTAGATGGATTTTTTTAAAGAATTTTAGATTAATTATATGGATAAGTAACTTGATTAATGGCCTAAAGCCAAAAATTTGGTGCGCTAATTGCATGAGACAACGTAGGTTTAGGGATGTAAAATTATGTAATTGTTTAGGTTTCAGTCAAATCTTGTCAGGTCGGATAAAATCAGATACAAGTTAAGTCAGATTAATTTGATGCTTCGACTCGGATTAGGTCGGGTCCAGGTAAAATCACGTCGGTCATTTTTCAGGTTGATTTGACTCCCGGTTCAGTTCGAGTTCAGGTTGGGTTACTTTCAGTTCGGATCGATGACAGTTCATGTCAAAACAGTTCAGGTCCGAAGCAGTTAAAGACCAGGTTAATTCAGGTTCGGATAGACTTCAGGCGGATCTCGTTCAAATCGGATCACATCATTGGCAGATAAAATTCAGGTCGGATCTTTATCATATACATATTGAGTTCAAATCGGGTCAATTTTTTATTTTTGGATTAATTATTTTTGTCTTTCGCGAATGTTGAATTACAATTTGTAATTGTATATGATTTAGAGTAAATTACTAAGAATATAAATAATCATTGATCAATTTTATGATAAATATAGGGTTAATTACCCTATTCATATATGAACAATACCCGATTCTCAATTTCATACATAAAGTTTAAAAATTCTCGATTAACTACATAATGTTTTCTGCTCTTAATTGATTCACTCACTTCCATCGGAAAATGACGTGAAACCCTCTAACATATAACAATCTAACATATAACAAACTGACATGTGACACTTAAAAAACATGTTTTTATTTATTTTAGGTAAATTACACCATTCAACTATCTTTTCACTCTTATTTTAGTAAATAAAGTTTAAATTTTTTTAATGTAATTATTAAACTATTTATCCATCAGGGTCGCTCACTTATTTTAGTCGTAACCCGGTGGTTTCTTTTTCTACAAGGCTTGTTGTTTTCTCATCATCTTCTCAAAAGCTTCAAACGCAATCGACACTATTTATCCATCAGGGTCGCTCACTGATGCCACGACCTTAGTCTCCAAATATGGAAGCTTTGCGTTGGGTTTCTTCTCTCCAGGCACTTCCAAGAACCGATAGCTGGGAATCTAGTCCAACAACATCCTCGTGCAAACTGTTGTTTGGGTTGCAAACAGAGTAAACCCAATAAAAGATTAGATAGAAACCAGTGGCAGAATTGTGCTTCAAGTTTGGAACACAACAGTTGTTTGGTCGACTAATACGACAGCGAGTGTTCAGAATCCAGTATTGCAGCTCCTGGATTCTGGTAATCTTATTGTCAGAGATGGAAATGAAAGTAATCCAGAGAATTGCTTATGGAAAAACTTTGATTATCCATCTTGTTTCCATTGGGAAAATGTCTGCTCTCGTCAAGTTATCCATTGTTTCGGGTCGGATCTATGGGTTGTTTTCGGTGTCAGTCTCGCAATTGAAGGGCCTTCATTTTCTTACTGTAAGCAGGAATTTCATCTCCAGGAATATTCCACTACAACTGAGGCGGCTTAAAACTCTTGATCTCAACTACAATCAGCTCGCCAGAGGAATCCCTCGTCCACTCCTCCACTCTGCACATTGTCTTTACCCTTCATTATCCCTGCAAATATGATCCCATTAGATGTCCCGATTACTCTAGTCCTACAATCGGACGAAAAACCGACTGACATAAGAGGAGCAGGAAACCGCATCGAATGGGTAACCTTCATATTACCATAATAAAAAACCTTCATATAACCATCCAAACCAACCCTCAAAATCCTATCCTCCATCGATTCATCCCACAATTTTCCTTCCTAATTATTCCTACACAAATCGATGTAACAATTTTATTATAATTTTTCATTGAATGAACCATCCTCCCACCCCCAACAAGATCTCATATCTTCACCAAATTCCCACCAGCAGTTGCAATTAGCCCACCAGAAGGCAAATAAATCACATCATCCACTGGTTTCCCATGATTCACTTCAAAAACCGACCTTGAATTCTCGACTCTAACATCCCACACCTTAACGATGCGATCATAAGAACCGGTAACAAACAAATCGAAACTCACCGAACTACAATCGCCTCACCACACATAATCCTTATGGCCCATCAAGTCCAAAACCACGCTTTCCCCAGCAACATCCCACCTCCGGAGAGCAAACGGAGCTTATCAAGAACTAGATACTTAACTAATCAAACCAGACGGGTATGGGACCGGAGACGACGAAACGGGGTACGGGTTTTGACATCGAAGACTTGGATGAGACCGGAGAGATCAGAAGCAGCTAAGAGGAGGCCGTCGGAACGGAAGGAAAGAGAAGAAACCACGTCGGAGAAGGAAGTGATGATGGAGGAAGGGAAAATGTCGCCTTCAGAGAGGGAAAGCGAGGAGAAGAGGGAAACGGAGGTGGAGTAGGCGGCGACAAAAGGGTGGGGTGGGGAAGGGGAAAACGAAAGGGAAGAGATGGAGGAGGCGAGTTTAGGGATAGTGGACTTGAAAGAAGACTAGTATTTGAAAGTTTAATAATTAAATTGAAAATATTTAAACTTTAATGATTAAAATAAGAGTGAGAAGATATTTGAGTGATGAATAATATAATTTTTCTAAAAAATAAAAAACATGTTTTTAATGTGCCACATGTCATGGTTATAGGATTTCACATCACTTTCTATGACAGAATTGAGTGAATCCGTTAACGGAAGAAAATATTATGTAGTTAATCGAGAATTTTTAAACTTTATGTATGAAATTGAGAACCGAGTACAGTTCATGTATGAATGAGGTAATTAGCCCATAAATATAAAATTAAGGACTAAATTTAACAAATATGAAATTAAAAATAAAAATTTAAATAAATTAAATAACACACATTGATGAGAGAGCAAATCGAAATAATTTTAAAATGTGAGGTTAAAGTTAATATAGAAATGACTAAATTATACTCATTTAAAAAGTTATGGGCTAATTACAAAAATATAAATAAGAAATAAGAATGGGCCAAATTTAGATGCAACTATAAATTTAATGACTAAATTGAATAAAGTAAAGAACACAAAAGGATGAAATCAAAATAATTATAAAATGTGAAGCATATATGAAAAATAAAGTAAATTACATTCATTTCAAAAGTTAAGAAAAAAATAAATCAATTATAATATATTAATATATATATATAAAGTATATATTAATATAATATATATAAACTATGTAGTGTATATATGAACTAAATATATATATTAATAAACCATATAGTTTATATATATATATATATATATATATATATATATAAAGTAAATGGTTGTCCCTTTTTCCCATATGTATGGGGTAAGGGGGAGGTAAGATAGTAGGCTACCCCCAACACCAGGTTGAAAGCAGCTTCCGTAAGAGACCTCCGAATATGGTATATATAAACTATATATTATATAGTTCATTAGTATATATAAACTATATGGTATATAAACTATATATTACATAGTTTATTAGTATATAAACTATATAGTATATAGTTAATTAGTATATATAAACTATCTAGTATACACTAAAAATTTTGTTATTAATACATATGTATTCACCTTAAAAAATATTTCTCGATTCACCACTACATATATTATATGCTAATTAATTATATATGCATACATACATACATTATACATTAATAAATTATACTTATATATCAATTCATACATTATGCGTTAATTAATTATTCATACAATATACATTATATATTATTAATTATGCTATACATTAATAAGTTATACATACATTATACACGTGTCAACTAACATTTTTTTAACAATTGTGACGGATTAAAAACTTAAAAAAGTAAATCGAAAACGTTATATACATACTTTAAATAAAAAATTATTTAAATATATAAAATTAATAAATAATATAATTTAAACAATTATTTTCACATTAAACCTACTCAAAACTTGAAAATAAAGTCGAAATTAGTTGGCTTCAAATCACCCGCCTCTAAATTCTTTATTTTCACATTTCAAAATTTAAATTATAAATTATTCCAAACCCCCAAATGGTTAAAAATTTAAAAATTGAGCGTAGAATTGATCAAATGGCGCCAATCCCATGTTTTGAAAGCAAAAGACCATATGACCCTCGTTATTTTACCTATTTTATTTTCACTCTGTTTTAAATTTTAAAGAATTATTTTTTTATTAATTTTATCAATACCAAGTTATTAATTTAATAAAAATTTTGAATATATTTATATACTAAAATTTATAAATATAAAAAGTAAACATATAATAATATTTAATTTTTAGCTTAACAGTGTATAAGATATTTAATTTTTTTTTAAAATAATTTAATCTTTTAATTTCCTTTATATTCAATGTAATTTTAAATTGAGGGTAAAAAATTAGTTTAACCTTTAGACACGAAATTGAATATTGAATTGTTGATCATTACAATATAATATAGTAGTTGACGACACTAACATAACCGTCTATTTAGATAAATTTTCTTTACATGAATTAAATTGTATAATTTACATTTAAAATAATGTTATTAGTCATGTTCAATGCCAATAAATTATTATAAATTATTTTAACTTGTAATCATTATAATTAATTTAATTAATAATGTTCAGTATAGATTACTTAATAAAATAAAATTAATGATTATATTAAAGATCTATAACATAAGAATCATAATATAAGAATCATAATTAATATTTATTAATTTAATTATCATAATTAATGTTTTATTATAACATTTAAAAATTAATCATATTAATTAGTATGATTTATTATAAACTCTAAAATCTCATAATTTTATTAAAATCTTATAATTTCATTAATGGTAATATATAAGTCTGGTAAATGTCAAGTCAGGTAAATATCATATCAAATCAATAACAAGTCGAATCATTTACAGGTCAGGTTCATAACAGGTCAGGTTGAAAATAGGTCGGGTAATACCAGTTATTTATCAGGCCAATCTCTGGTTCGGGTTGGGGTTCATATTAATCGGATGCAGGTCGGGTTGGGGAATCATATTTTCGGTTCAATTCAGGTTCAGTCGTTATCAGGTCTGGTGCATGTCGGGTTAAGATCCATAATTTCTATGTCTAACTCGGGTTCAGAACAACACCAGTTCTGACTCTAGTCGGTTTTGGATCACCACAATGCATGTTAAAAATAATTTTGACTCGAGTCAATTTTAACCAATTTTATAGGCCGGGTAAGCTTTTTACTTGGAATTTTGGTGGTAGTTGATCGTTATCCTCAACGTGGATAGACACTGTCAACTTCTCACCTTCATTTCAAGCACGTGTAGCCCATCGCCTAACCACATCACTTTCTCTACAACAGTCTGTGAAACTCATGCCCGTCTGTTTTTCATTTGTCGCCATTAAATCTCAGTTAAGATTATATTTTAATAATTTTTTTTAATATAAACAAAGTTTTAAGCATCCTTGTTCTATTTTTTAGTTGTTGTAGTAGAGATATCTCAACCGTTAACTCCTGACTTTCCTGATTCTCAAATCCCTAAAACCCTAAATTTCTAAGCACAAGTATCTTCTTTGCCATCAACATTCTGGTAATATGCTACTGCTTTCTTTTTTTCAACTTTATTCCATTTTAATGAGTTTTTCTATTACTTAAACGGAATAATATGTTCAATTGGAGTTTCTCTAATTGTTTACATTTTTTTTAATCTTCTATTTTTATTGCTTTTGCTAGATTATGTTATAATATATAAGCGGAAAAATAATCAAAGTGATATCAACATAAAATAAGACATGCACAAGAGATAAGATTTAACGTGGTTCGGTCTTGCCTACCTTCATGGGCGAGATGAACAATAATCCACTATAGGTGTAGAGAACACGAAGAGTACAAGTATATGATATCACATATATCTAAAAACCCAATGTATCTAAAAACTCTCTCAATCCCTACAAAACTATCTTTGTAACATAAACCCCAAAAGTTACAGAGATCCCAAAAAGATTACTTTTCTCCAAGATAATTCTCTCTCACTATTAGGTTATAATCATTATCGCTATTTATAAAGTCAAATATTTGATCACAAAAAGTTCTTAATCCATAAGAATACTTACCTAAAATAATTACAATAAAATTCAACTTAATTATCAATTATAATTTGGGTCAAAATATAAAAAATCTCCCATTTGACCCAAATTTCATCCAAAAATTGGTATTCAAGTCTTCAACAACTTTAATCTTTACGTAAGTTGCATATCCGTTGAAGTATCGTTGTCAAGTCTTCAACAACTTTAATTCTTACGTAATATCCATTGAAGTATCATTATATCAATCGAGAATTACTTCCCTACAACTGAAAAACTTATTAAAGCAAATTCACCTTACATGTCTCCAAAATCGCTAACAAAATTCGCAGTAACAAATTCCTTTAAAAACTCCACATCCCGAACCATAGCTCCGATACCACTTGTTATAATATGTAATCGAAAAATTAATTAAAGCGATATCAACATAAAATAAGACATGCATAGGAGATGAGATTTAACATGGTTCGGTCTTGCCTACCTCCACGAGCGAGATGAACAATAATCTATTATAGATGTAGAGAACACGAAGAGTACAAGTACATGATATCACATGTATCCCAAAACCTGGTATAAATACCAAAACCCAGTGTATTCCAAAAACTCTCTCAATCCCTACAAAACTATCTCTGTAATATAAACCCCAAAAGTTACAAAGATCCTAGAAAGATTACATCTCTCCAAAATAATTATCTCTCACTAATTAGGTTATGACATTATCACTATTTATAAATCCAAATACTTGGTCACCATGAATTCTTAATCCATAAGAATTCTTACCTAAAATAATTACAATAAAATTCAACTTGATTACTAATTATAATTTGGGTCAAAATATAACAGATTAGATTATAGATTAGAGTCTTTAAATGATTGAGTAACCAAAAGCAGCGAGCTAGTGAATGTTAAAGTTTTTTCCTTCATGTTCTTCACATGGGGAATTATGGTGTTTGAAAGGAAGTTGAGATTCTTTGAATCTATTTTTAACTCAAATTTATTATTATGAAGAATGTATCTTTGTAACGTGAAGAATTATTGTTACAGTTGCATTTTTTAGAGTTTGTATGAAGTGAGGTGATGGTTGGGATGGCTATCATATCATTAGTAGCTGGAAATTGTGGAAGAGGAAGAGGACTTGAAGATGGAAGGTTTGAGTTCAGGTCAAACTCATATTTTTTTGGAAGGAGTTTTTGGGTAGTGAATTGTTCATATAGAAGAGCAGTTTGGTATGGGTCAAAAGCTTCAAAAGGTTCCAGGAATAAAATTAGGTGGAGATTTAGTGTTGTTGCAAAAATTAAGAAAGGGAAGAAGCATGATTACCCCTGGCCAGATAATATTGATTCGAATATCAAAGATAGATACTTAACTTACCAGTCTCACTTCAAGCCTTTGCATGAGAAATCAAAACAGGTGACTCTACCATTTGAGAAGCCACTGATTGATCTCAAGAAAAATATTATTGAGGTAAGTTGTTTTCCATTGGTTTCCATTTCATTTGTTTACTTATTCAGGATATTTGAATCATTTTAATGTTTTTGTTCATGTTAGAGTTTAACTCAAATTCAAAGTGACACAAATTAATTAATATATAAATATTGGGAAAGTAGAAATCCTAGTTTGGTTAAAAGTAGAAAACTTTATTAAAGTAGATTTCTACTTTATTTAGTTTTCCTTTGTAATCAAGTATCTATTGTAATCAAGTATATATCCCTATAAATAAATACTAAGGGTCAGGGTTAGAAATCAAGTTTTTCTTTCACCAAAATCCTGTTGTATTTTCTTCCTTCATATTAGTAAAATTCTTCTCATCTACCCGTGGTTTTTCCCTTTTTGGGTTTTCCACGTAAATCCTGGTATTCTTTGTTTTTTTCGTTTTCGATCTTTTTTATTTGTTTGTTGATAATCATCTTTCCAAAATTATAACAAATTGGTATAAGAGATTCAGGTTCAAGATTATGGAAATAATGAAGTATAATATTCCGCTATTGGATAAAACACCAGGTTCTCTCTATGGCAAGTGAAGATTCGGGATGTTCTTGCGCATTTAGATACCGACGATGCAATAGAAGAA
Source organism: Hibiscus syriacus (assembly GCF_006381635.1). Taxonomy (NCBI): domain Eukaryota; kingdom Viridiplantae; phylum Streptophyta; class Magnoliopsida; order Malvales; family Malvaceae; genus Hibiscus; species Hibiscus syriacus. Next base: position 2,120,076 of record NW_024063507.1, on the reverse strand, counting down.
TTTGATGAGAAGTCGATAACACAATGGATGAATGAGGAAAAATGTAAGGATCGTAAAGCTCTTTCTCATGTTCGTTTACACTTATCAAATCAAATTTTACATGATGTGTTGAAAGGAAAAACAATTGCATCTTTGTGGGCGAAATTGGAGCACCTTTGTATGCAGAAATCATTGACCAACAAGTTGCACCTAAAGCAGCGTCTTTATTCGCTCAAGTTCCTGGAATGTTCGTCTCTTGAAGAGAACATGACCACATTCAAGGAAACCATCTCTAATCTAGAGACTTTAGAAGTAAAGTATGATAAAGGATACTTAGGAATGATCCTCCTATGTTCGTTGTCTCCTTCCTACTTGCCTTTCAGAGATACATTCTTGTACAGTCACAAAACACTCACTCTTGAAGAAGTTTGGATTACACTCGTTTGACAAGATGAAACATCTTGTATCTGGTTTCGAGCCCCAGGCAGATTGTCTCATGATGCATGAATTGATTAGCTCAGACAGTGGGAGAAAAGGTGATCGTTCTTCTGATAATATTGGAAGGGGTATATCAAAATCTTCCAACCAAGGTAAAACTTGCCACTACTGTAAAAAGAAAGGTCATGTTAAATATCGGAGTGTTACAAGTTGCAAAATAAAATCAAAAGAGAAGAACTCTGGGAAATTTGGTGAGGTCGGTATAGTAGAGGAGTACGATGATGGAGAATTCCTAGTAGTAGTTTTCATATGAGTCTTAATCGTGACTGGTTTGTCTCGTATGAAGATGTATCTATAGGTGATTTATTTTTGGGAAATAATATCTCTTGTAAAGTTACAGGTATTGGCACAATCAAGATTAAGATGTTCGATGAGATTGTTCGAACACTTGGTAATGTGAGATTGTTCGAACACTTGGTAATGTGAGACATGTTCCAGATTTGAGTAGAAATCTAATTTCGTTAGGTACTCTAGATTCAAAAGGGTACAAATTCTCCAATGAAGGTGGAGATATGAAAATTTGCAAGGACTCCCTTGTTGCGTTGAAAGGGCAGAGAAAGAATATAAAGTTTTATGTTCTACAGGGTTCACCAGTTTTAGAAAATGCAGTTGGTGTTTAATCCACCGTGTCAAATAATACTGTTGAACAAAACAACCATGGGCAGAATGATTATGTGAAGCAGAAAATAGTTCAATTTCGTGAACATAATGAATTTGAAGATAGAACTATCATTGATGATTGAGATCTTGTTGTGCATGATATTGCTTGTGGTGAAACATTTGTGAGCACAGTTGGCACTTATGATAACCATGTCGATGTGAAGACTAAATCCAAGCCTAGAAAAAGCTTGGACTTTTTTGGTGTCTGTTACTGAATATTACCCTTTTGAGGGGTCTTGTGAAAGATGTGAACTTGTTCGTTGAAGTGAATAATTGTTTTTTGTTGAGTTTGGGTGTCATATCGAATTTGGGTGTTTTGTCTCGAAACCTTTGCACTTTCAGAATTCGTTTCAAGGTGGAGATTTGTTAGAGTTTGACTAGAATTCAAAGTGGCACAAATTAATTAATATATAAATATTAGGAAAGTAGAAAACCCAGTTTGGTTAAAAGTATAAAACTTTATTAAAGTAGATTTCTACTTTATTTAGTTGTCTTTTTTAATCAAGTATTTATTCTTATAAATAGATACTAAGGATCAGGGTTAGAAATCAATTTTTTTTTACCAAAATCCTATTGTATTTTTTCCCTTTATATTATTGAAATTTTTCTCCTCTGCCCGCGGTTTTTCCCTTTAGGGTTTTTCATATAAATCTTGGTGTTCTTTGATTTTCCTTTTCGATCGTGTTTATTTATTTGTCGATAATCATCGTTCCCATATTATAACAGTTCATGTTCTTTTAACAATGATCATTTGTGTAAAGATACATAATGAGGATTCATGAATAGTGAAACCAATGACAAATTTTCAACTTTATCATGTTATGTCGATATTATCAAGGACAAACTCGTAATTTTATGCTAGTAGAGAGAATTTATAAAATTCTATAGGTAAAAATATATTATCAATAAAAAATACAAAAAAAATCTAAAATATATGAATTATTTAAAATTTTCAGGGTCCAGTCCATCCGTGGATGATATATTTGTTTTGTTTCTGATCTTAAAATGGAGCAACTTTCTTTACTTTTGCCATGATGTTTTAGGAAATATACAATCTTTCTAAATTTTAATAACTTCGTTGTTTTGCTCATTACAATTTTAAGCAGGTATGCAGAATGGCTGATGAAACTGGTCTGGATTTTACTGCTCAAATTGGAGCTTTGGAAAACAAGTATCATTAGGTTAATCTTATGTTTTCTTTTCCCCATTTTGTCAGCTTGTTTTAAGGATTTTGTGAACGAGTTCCCTAAGGGCACTCTTCAAGGCTAGTATATGAAGTAATATCTTCACCCTAAGTATAGGAAATCATCAATAAAATTGTCATCTATTGCATCTAATACAAGGTTATGACTTAAAGGGTGACTTAAGGATACTTACTAGCAAAATCCTTGTTTAATTATTGATTCACTGGTATAGTAACTTTTGTTATGAGTGTAATTTCTGAAATTTATTTATGTTCTCGTGTAAAACTAAAGTGTTATGGTAGTTTTCAGCTTCTTGTGTCAAATGAAGGCATGGGTTCCATTGTCCTAGGCTCCTAGTTTTTCAGTTGTAACAGGGAGAAGTTCACTGATCCATTCCCAGTAATCTCATCGTAGGCCTTTGCTGGTTGCTTAAATATTCTACTAAAATTGCAATCCACATTTACTCATGCTTATTTCCATATCTGTAACCTTTCATCTGTTCTAAACATCAGGCTTTGAAAGATTTATACACCCATTTGACACCTATTCAACGCCTGACAATTGCCCGACATCCCAACAGACCCACAGCTCTTGATCATATATTAAATATCACAGAGAAGGTATTTCAATGGTACAAAACTTTTATACATTTATTCCCTAAAAGAATATGAAGTTATTTTTTTAATAGTTTTACTCTTTTACTATCATATAGTGGGTGGAACTCCATGAAGATCGTGCTAGCTATGATGATCCAGCCATGGTAATTGAAACCATGGATGGTAAGAGCTACATGTTTATAGGCCAGCAGAAAGGTAGGAATACAAAGGAGAACAATATTCGCAATTTTGCAATGCCAACTCCCCATGGGTACGTTTCAAGGATATTTTATTTGAACAATTAACTTTAAGGCTCAGCTTGCATGAGATGTCATGTCTATACGATATTAGAATTGTCCCGGAATTTTATTATGTTATGTTACTTCAGGAAAGATGCATAGGTAACAGAGAAGTGATCACTAATATTTGAGAAAGCCTACTGAAAACAGTTTTAAATCTCATCTGTTGCATACGATCTGTAAAGAAATATTCATATGAAAGCTCTTTTTACAAACATATATCAAAAGGCTCTGCGAATGATGAAGTACGCTGATCATCATGGTCTTCCTATTATAACAATGGTTGACACTCCTGGGCCTACGCTGATCTCAAATCAGAGGAACTTGGTCAAGTGTGTGAAACTATCTTCGGACATTGGAAATCGTGATATTTTCATACTATAGATTCTGAAACACCCAGTTCATATAATAACATGACCCTTTTCATGTTTTACCCTATACAGGGGGAAGCAATTGCCCGCAACTTGAGGTCCATGTTTGACCTTAAAGTGCCAATTATAACAGTTGTTGTTGGTGGAGGTGGTTCTGGTGGGACTCTGGCCATTGCTTGTCCCAATAAATTGCTTATGCATGAGAACTCTGTTCTATACGATGCAAGGTGGAAATAGTTCATTCTTTTTCCTCACTCATTCAGTAGCATCGCTTGGAAAGTAAAAAAATTAACTGAAGATTATGATGCATAATGTTGTTAAATCAAATACAAATATATAATACTTCCAAGTTCTGAAAGGTGCTTTACATGTTAATTTGAGTTTTAGTTTTTCTTTGGTCAGTGATCGTTATATAGAAACAGAAATATTAGGTTATAGCTAAACTAGTAGTACTTCATTTTGTATAACTTTTGTTTCTCAAATTCAGCTTAACAGACAATAAATATATTTACAGCTATATTTTGTATACTTTCCATGTGGTCTTTGTTTTGCATGTACTCATGTTTTTATTTACACATGAACTCTGAAATACATGCTTCTTTTGACTGATGCTCTAACCAGTCCTGAAGCATGTGCTGCTATACTGTGGAAATCTTCCCAAGCAGCTCCTAAGGTAAGTAATTTCATTTGATGGTAAATGAGAACCATTTTTTGTTGGGAACGATGTTTCATACTTGTATAGGCAGCTGAAAAACCGAGGATAACAGCTCAAGAACATTAAAAGCGCAAAATTGCTAATGGTATCATCCCTGTAAGCATCTCGAGCATATAAAGTTATCCTGTTTCTCGAGTCTTCCAATTCAGTAAAATGCCAAGAACTGTTTTTCACAACACTAGTTTATTTTTCCACTTTTTCCTTATTTGTTATTTTTAGGACTCTCTTGGAGGTTCACATGCTATTTGAAGCTGTATACTTTCTTCAAAGAACAACCAGCTTTTACATTTGAAATTCTTTTTTTCCCTATTGGAAGAACTTACCCTTCCAATGTCTTTTCCTTTAGTTGATTCCCAAGTCACAGGCAACTTAAAATGATGTTCAAATGAACGTAGGAACTAACAAAAAATGATGTTCAAATGAACATAGGAACTAACAAAAATGGATATGGAAGAGTTGCTTAGCCATCGGATGCTTAAATTTCTATCAATAGGAGGTTTCCAAGAAGGCAAGCCAGTGGAACCTGAAAGAAAACGAAACATGAGGCCTTAAGATGCTAGCATGCTGAATGCTGCTGATATAGAGTCGGATCTCGAGAAGTTGAAGAAGAATATTTTGGAGGCTAAGGTATCTTCAGATCCTATCACAGACCAAGCAATAGAAAAACTTAAGCAGGATGTTGACCAGGAGGTTACCAGAGCATTTATTTCAATGGGATTGCAAAAGAAGCTTGAGTCACTTAAGTTGGAGTTATTGAGGGCAACCGATAATCAGACCCTTAACCGAAATTTGAAGGTGAAGGCCGATAACCTTATGCAGGAATTTAAGCAAAATTTGTCAAAACCAGGAGCATATCTTAGCTTAAAGTAAAAGCTTGAAAAGCTGAGCATGATTAGCAGTCTCATTGAGCTGAAAGAGAAAGGTGAGAAACTGAAAACTGAGATTAATCAGAAGATTCCATCTGATATCAAAGCAAAGTTGGAACAATTGGATAATGCTCAGGCAAACTTGTCAAAAGGAGATCCACTCGGCTAAGATTTTGTGGCAGAGGCAGTAAAAGCTATGAAAGAACTGATTGAAGTTTTGAAGTCAGCAAACTTGGAAATTGTTGGAGTGGCAAAGAGAAAGGTTGCAGATGCAGCTCCAGAACAACAAGAGAAGATTTTAAGTGTGAAGAAAGAGATTGATGGAGAAATCGAAAGGGTAGTCGACGTAGCTGGTCTTCATGGCAAAATTGAAGAATTGAAGGTAGAGATGGCTAAAGACTCTAGCTCACCAAAGGTGGAACTATTACAGACGGAGATCAAGGAGGGGATCCGTGCTGCCTTAGATGACACAGCACTGAAACAGAAGACTGAGAATCTAAGAAGAGAATTTGCATCATCCTTGGAAGTATACATCGATGATAAAGTTATCACTGAAAAAGGCAGATGGTGAAAATACAACATTTTACCTAAAATAGAAAGTGTGTGATTTTATGTTGCAAATCAGGATATAAAATGAGTTAGCTTTTACATTAAAATACTATCCTTTGGCATTTGGTGTTGTCACTTGTCATATACTCAAAGTTTTCTATCTCTTCATTCGATTTTGGTTGTATGTTGCAGAAGTTGAATTCTGATGTCAAGCAAGTACAAATGTTAACCCAATTAAGGTTACTTTTATTCACTTCAACTTTCTTTCGATAATGAATTTTGTTTTGTGGACTATATATGTCCCACTTTGCGTATAAAATCTAGAGAAAAAAATCAGGGAATTATTAAAAGTATATATTACGAATTGATCATGCATATTGTCTGTATATTCAAAATACATAAAGTAAATCAATCCAATCCAAAAACCCGATCAAACAAGTTCGTTGCAGAACTCTCAAAAAGCATTATGGTGGGGAAACTCATAAAAGAACCGATGGTGTGTTTAATCATCGGATGCCTCTTTGGATTGTTCTTCATCATCATCAGCGGTTTCCTCTCGTGTGGCTTGAGTTTCAGTAAGGGCGGTTGATGACGTGGAGGAGTTCCTCCTGTGTGTAGCTGCTTGAAGAACATGGCTGTAGTTTCCTTTCACCATGAAAAGCTGAGCAAAGTGATGCTTGCAATACAGGACACCATCGAGGGCGGCATACGAAGAGTGTGTCAGAGGACAGCCTCCGTGGGCGCACCTAAAACATGTCTTGTGGTAGCATTCACCTTCCATGGTAACCTTTTCCAACGGGTACACCGTTTTCTCGCAAGCTGCACACTTGTCTTGGGTTCCAGAAAACATGGATGAAAGTTTGCTAGGAGTCCTATTCTGTAACATATTGCAAAAAAACTGTGTAATAATAATCTATTGGAAAGATTAAACTTATCTGTGTCTATTTTAGTAGCACCACACACACACACACATATATATATATATATCATAAAGGAAGAAAGACATACATGTTCACCCCTCTCAGTTTTCCCTGCAAAAGTGATCATCAAAGAAGATTATTGTAGTTAGCCGTAGCCATACAGGAATGAGGGGAAGGAAGTGAAAGCACGTAAAAATGGGGTTTTGCCTGATTGAAAATTCTTGCTGAAGTTGCCAGATTCCTTGAATAGTTGTTCAAAATGAGTCTTGCAGTACAGCACTCCATCCATCCAGGAATAAGTGCTCATCTGTCAATGGCCATAAATGGCAACTCAAATCTGATGTGTGTCGTATTTAAAACACATAGATCAAATTATAATCATATATATAACTACCGTGCAAACAACTTGAATTTAACGAGTTAAAAAAAATCCTAAAAGGAAAATTGAGATACTTGAAGGTATCCCTTGCAATGGCTGCATCTAAAGCAAGTTTTATGATAAGGTACTCCTTCAAGAGTCATCAAATCCACCACGTAAACGGTCTTGTCACAGGCCTTGCACTTGTCCAAAGTCCCGGTAAATGCCATTTTTCTTTTGCTTGTCCTGAACTCGGAAACTCCTCGGAAGATGTTTTATTATTGGGGTACAGATCCGAGGAACTGTGGGACAAGAGAAATAGTAGCTTGCCCCGTTTGTCGATTCACCTCTGACAAATGAAGGACAATTTAAAAGTCCCCGTTCTGTGTTTCGTAAAAACTGGTGTATATATATATATATATACATTCTGGTATTTGTTGTTGCCGGTGATTGAAGGGCACGTGATTGGATGTCCAGAAATTTTGGAATGTTGTTGATGTCCTAAATTTGGAATGGTTTTGTTTGAATCACATTGAGCCGAGAGAACAACGGGTCGTGTGCTTTGACCTGTTCAAGGGATTAACAAATAATGAGAGCAACCAACTAATAACCCAAGATTGTAATCATTTCGAAGATAAATGATTGGTCCATAACAAATATAATACGAAAATTTTAAATTTTCATCTATTTTGATTTGTCTTAACATTTGATGGTATTTTCAAATTAGAAATTTATATACGCATATAATGAGACTGAAACTTAGACATATAATCTTTATCTCTAGTAACTCCGATGTATTATTTTTAGAAACTCAAAAGGGTTTGATAATGACAGTAAATAAATTAAGGGTAAAGTATAGTAATGGTCACTGAATTTTTCTAAAGCATTCATTTAGGTCCTCTAACTTTTAAAACTTGTAATACAATCATCCAACATTTAGTCCGTTTGCAATATGGTCCCCGACGTAACCAGAAGTTTGACGCCGTTACACTGCCTTTAGTAGGTTTGCAATATGGTCACTGAACTTTTCAGATGCTTGCATTTAGGTCTCCCAACTTTTAAAACTTGCAACGCATTCCTCAATTTCATTCTAAACCCCAAATTCATTTTTGATCTCGAATTTCCTTTTTCGCTTCTCTCTTCTAATTTCCAGCGTAACTTTTCAGTTGGGGATGCATGGGAAATTCTAATCTAACTTTGAATTATGTGGATGTGTTAACTTGAATAAGGGTCCATTGAGAGAATACTCGACCAAGGGACCATCGAGACCATCAACGATTCAAGGTGTAATGTTAGATACATGTCATCTCAGGTGAAGCATATATGTTCGATGAATGCTTGTGAGAAAAAAATGGGGTTAGAAATGCAGAGTTGACAAATTCTACTAAGATGAACTAAGTATCATTGTTGAAAGTCGCCAACAAAGTTGGAATTATTTTGTATAAATGGCATATAATAATTTCTTCGTTTAATCCTTGTGCTTAAATATTTTCCAACAGATGATCAAATATAATGAAATCCCAAACAACACATTGACCTCTTAGTCTCTTTCACTCACTTGCATTCTCGTTTGGTTTTTGTTCTTCAATTTTCCGCCATGTAAAATTGTAAACCCTAGCAGTGTTCTGTCTTTCAGCTTTTTATTTACAAAGAAAAAATGGAGAAAGAATTGTTGGAACACAACACCGATTGAGTTTATTTCTTAGTCTCTCCCCTCACTTTCAAGAAGGTATTTATTTTCTCTTTTGGGCTATCTAGAAGTAAGCTTTTCCTCTTTCGTACTTTCCCATTTTTAGCTCGCATTGTGTGTTTTTTGATGAAATTTTTATGTTTATGGAACTGCATGTCAATGATATGGATATTTAGTGTTAGTTTTGAACCAAAACCATCTAATTTTCTTTCTTTCTTCTTAATCAAAACTTTTAGTACTCCTTATGAATGATATTTAGTCTATCAGAATAGAAGTTAAAGAGGGTTCTAGGCTAAATTTTTCTGATCTTCTTGTTTGTTTTTTCTTTAAATCAGGGATTTGGTTGTGAGTATCGACATAGTGAAATCCCCATGCTAAATCTGAGAGACTGCTGGTACTAGTTTACTGGGAATTGTATTGATCTGACCTATGGTTTTCGGCGTCCTGTGAGCTCGTATTCTTTTTAATAAGTTCATGTTGATTATGGGATTAATATATCGTGAACGAATTGGATTTTTTTACATGTTTTGGAAATTTTATAGTTGAATTATATTAAATTATAGCTTTAGAAGACAATTATGCATGTACGCAACTCGAAAGACATCATGACATGGTAGTATATTTGGAGCAGCTACTTGACCCTGTCATGACGCCTTTCGAGTTGCGAAAGAGACTGAGAGGTGAATGCGCTATTTGAGATTTAATTATATTTGATCATATATTGGAAAATCTTTAACCATAAGGAATAAACGAATAAATTATTATGTAATTTATACAAAATAATTCCAGCTTTATTGGTGACTTTCAACAATGATACTTAGTTCATCTTAGTAGTATTTATCAACTCTGCATTTCTAACCCCAGTTTTTTCTCACAAGCATTTCATCGAACATCTATGCTTCACCTGAGATGACATGTATCTAACATTACACCTTGAATCATTGATGGTCTCGATAGTCCATTGGTCGGGTCTTCTCTCAATGGACCCTTATTCAAGTCAACATATTCACATAATTCAAAGTTAAATTAGAATTTATCATGCATCCTCGACTGGAAATTAGAAGAGAGAAGAGAAAAAGGAAATTCGAGATCGAAAAGGAATTTGGGGTTTAGAATGAAATTGAGGACTATATTGTAAGTTTTAAAAGTTAGGAGACCTAAATGCAAACCCCTAAAAAGTTAAGTGATCATATTGCAAACTTACTAACGACATCAAATGGCTGGTTACGTCGGGGACCATATTGCAAACGGACTAAATGTTTGAGAACTGTATTACAAGTTTTAAAAGTTGAGAGACCTAAATGAAAGCTTTAAAAAAATTCATTGATCATTACTATACTTTACCCATAAATTAAAGCCTGTGGCGGAAAATGCATGGATCGGGGCGGCTATTGGAAACGAGAAGGGTGCATGAGCCATGAACAAGGCTCTCAGTCCCCGGCTCCTCGCACACCCCAAGCCGTACAATGAGAAACAAAGAATCCGTAGCTCACACGCGTCCCCTGACGCGACTGCTTATATGATATAACACCTGGAATATCCAAAACGCACAAGTTCACCAAACAAAATACCAGTTCTACACAATTAAAACTCATTTTGGGTAAACTATCTCCCTTCAGTCATTAAGCTATAGGATTAAATCTACTCTGACCATTAAACTAAAGTTTTTATCAATTAGGTCACCGTTGTTTTATTTTAATAACAATCAAATCATTAAATTGTTAAATAGTTAACCAAAAAGTTAGAGTGATAGTTTTAAAATTATACAATAAATGAATTTATCCAAGTAATTGCCCTCTCCTCTTCGATTTCTCTACTTAAAAATTAATTTTGTTTAATCAAATATAAAATTTGAATGAAATGGGTAGAATAATGCATTCAAGATGAACAATTTGACGAAAGTGATGTCGATGATAGAGATTCTCACAAATGACGGGTTGGTGTCAGCATATAAGACAGTGTTAGGGAATTTGTTAACGATGGTGATGAGGAGGGTGAAAGATTTGTTTTAAATTTCAGATGATTTGATTTTAACTTTAGGACTAAATTAATATAAATTATAAATTTAATTTGATCAAATTACCTAAAATTAAGACAAAGCTAATTGCATGTGTAACTATCGAGCATTTAATGTATTTGTTGAAAACATTTTGATATAACAAATAAAGTGTTAATTAATTTTAAGATTTTATATTTGATTTAAATATAATATTCGATTCAATTAATCGAATATAAAAAATATTACTCCAAGTTTTCAAATATCAAATTTTACTCCTTACTTAAATGAAAAATTGTGTTTCATTCTTAAAAATTTTTGAAATAATTTTTACAAATTATTTCGAACCATAATCGAGTCAAAATTGAGTTTTTAATAGGGAAGTACCAATACCTCTTTAATGAGTATCGATACCCCTCAAACATCGAATGCAAAAGATGTACTGATACCCTAGAGGGTATCAATACCCCTTTATATAGTAGTAGCGATACCTAGCCAAAAGGTATCGATACCCCTCATTTTGATTTTGACTTCGAGAAATAACAGAATGCAAAATGGGTACCGATACTATGACAGGTATCGATACCTCTTTATATAGTAGTATCAATACCGCCTTGAGAGGTACTGATACCTTTGGTTTTGCAACGATCGAAATATTTGAGTTTTATACTGGTAGTATCGATACCCCTATGAAGGAGTACTGATACCCATACACTCCCAACAACTTTTTGAAGTGGATTTCATACCACAACGACTCTATTGACTTCACCAAGATTTCTAACGTTCAGAATTCATTTGAGGTGTATTTAAACAAGTTCTGAAGCCATTGGTGAATAAGAATTACACAAGAATTGAGATATAAACAAGAGAGAAAGCATCAAACCTCAAGTTTGAGCAATTCAAGCCAAAATCCTTTCAATATTCATTTTGCTTTCAAGAACACATTTTATGCTCGATTATATTTATCTTTGAGTGTTCTTTCTTTGTTCTAGAATTGTGCAAACATTCTACCTTGTGAGGTTTTTACGCAAGTTTGCAAAATTTGTAAGTTTCTCTTTGAGAGAGAGTGTTCTTAAGAATTTGGGGTAGAATTATTGAGGGAGTTGTAAGGTTACTCTTTGTCCTCAAAAGAAAGATAAATTAGTCAATTTGTGGAAAATCCTTAGTATGGATAGCTAAGGTAGTGGACGTAGACTTTGGTTGAGAAAGCCGAACCACTCTAAATCGCTGTGCAAATATTTTCAATTTTCTGCCAAAGCTTCCACCAAAATTTTAATTGCCAATTCACCCCCTCTTGGCCGATTCATCCGATCGATTAACTCAACAATTGATATCAGAGCTACACTCATTTGAAGGTTTTTACCACCTCTTGAGAAGATTCGGGAAGAGTTCAATCGATATTCAAGTCATTAATGGCCTCTACATCAAACTTTGACTTCATTCTTGATTCTCAGCCCGTTAACAATCCTCTTTTCTTCAATGGAGCTAACTATGCCTATTGGAAGAATAAGATGAAGTTATTCATTCAAACTAGTGACATGGGAGCATGGAAAATCATGATGAGAGGATACTTTGAACTATCCACAAATCCAGAAATATGAAGTGAAAAAGAGACGAGATTATTCCAGCTCAACTCAAAAGCTATCCATATTTTTTTCTGTGCACTTGGACCAGATGAATACATGAAAAATATCATATTGTTCAACTGCCAAGGAGATATGAGGTAAACTTCAAGTCACACATGAAGGAACCAACGAGGTAAAAGAATCCAGAATTAGTCTTCTTACTCATAGCTATGAAAATTTCAGGATGAAACCAGATGAAGATATCAAAGCTATGACAAATAGATTCTCGGTGATTGTCAATGACCTCAAGTTATTTGGGGAAATAATCCCAACGACAAACTTATGAGGAAGATAATTTATTCTCTTCCAAAAGCTTGAAATCGAAGAAGACTGCGATTATCGAAGCTAAAGACCTAAAGTCTTTAACTCTCGATGAGCTCATTGGTTCTCTCATCACTCATGAAATGATGATTCAAGATGAGGTAGATCTCAAGAAGAAGGACAATACAAAGAAGGAGACGGAGAAAAAGAATAATGTTGGTGTTGCTCTTAAATCCACGGAAGATGAGAGTGACTCCGACGATAACAAAAATGAAGAAATGACATTTCTTTCCAGAAGACTCGGAAAATTAATGAAGCCAAATAGAGGGAAAAATTCCAACGAAATGAAGGCTTCAAAAACAAGTCAAAGGAGAATGACCCAATCATTTACTATGAATGCAAAAAGCTCGGGCATGTTAAATACGATTGCCCACAATTGAAGAAGAAGGGTCTTTCAAAGAAGAAGCATAAAGCACACGTAGCTACTTGGAGCGATGATAAATCATCTGATGAAGAGAACAAGAAGTAGTAAACTTGTGCTTGATGGCCTTTAGGGATGATTCTCGGTAACCTCTAACTCATCCAATTTAGAAGATTATTCATTTGATGAGTTATTAGAGGAATATAATAGGTTGGCTTCAAATTATGATAAATTATTTTTGAAATACAAGAAAGATATTTCAAAATTGAAAAACAAAAAAGATCTCATATCTAAGACCAACATTGAACTTGAAAGTAATATTAAAGATTTGCAAGTCGAAATCGTTGATTTTGAAAAGAAAAATTCTTATTTGCAAAACTTACTTTCTAAAGTTTACGATAATCATCAAAAGGAAATTGATGATCTTAAAGTTTCTTTCAATAAAGTTGGATCAAAACGTTTTGAAAAAGGAGAAAGTTCAAAATCCAACTATATTAGAAAGACTTTTAAAGCTTACAATCATAGAGGTCCCCAAAGAACCTCTAATGGTAAAATCGTTAGGAGTATATGGGTTCCTAAAGGACTCAATAATACTAAAGATAATGATATCCTAAACAAAATGGATACCCATGGGGACAAGGCTTTTAGGGACTAATGAATATGGATCCAAAAGAATTTGGGTACCAAAAATCAGAAATTAATGTATATTTGTAGGAAAATGAGCATTGCTTCAAGGACGAAATTCAAGTTCAAATTCATGGTACTTTGACAGTGGATGCTCGAGACACATGACCGGAGACAAGAGCCAGTTTACTAAGCTTAACAACAAAAATGGAGGAGTGGTAACCTTTGGTGACAACTCAAAAGGTTACATTGAAGGTATAGGTACTATAGGTAATACATCTTCCATACAAATAGAAAATGTGTTATATGTGAATGGGTTAAAGCATAATATATTAAGTATTAGTCAATTATGTGATAATGGATACAATGTCTTGTTTGAAAAAAATGGTTGTAAAGTTATTGACATTGCATCTAATCGGATTATGCTTATTGGTCATAGAATAGAAAACATTTACATGGTGCATTTAGATTCTATTAATATGACTAATTTATGCCTAGTTTCCAAGGATGAACAGGATAGTTGGTTATGGCATATGAGACTAGGACATACAAGCATGAGTGTTTTGCAAAGACTAAATCAAGGCAATTTAGTAAGAGGCTTGCCAAAACTTAAATTTAATCTTGATAAAATATGTGATGCATGCTCAAAAGGAAAACAAAAGAAAGTTTCCTTTAAATCCATTAACGATGTATCAACTAGTAGAGTATTACAATTGATCCATATATATATTTTTAGGCCAATTAGAACTACTAGATTGGGTGGAAAACAATATGCCTTTGTATTGGTAGATGACTAGTCTAAATATACTTGGGTTCTATTTTTAAGTACTAAAGATGAAGCATTAGAAAATTTTATCACGTTTTCAAAAGTAATCCAAAATGAAAAAGGGTTACTCCATTTCAAGTGTTAGGAGTGATCATAGTACTGAATTTGAAAATCTTGAATTTACTGATTTTTGTATTTCAAATGGGAGTGGCGTTCTAGGCATCCGAGAGGAGCTAGTTCGCTGAGGGTAGTCGTGGTGGCCGAGGGAAGCTCCGGCAGTGCACATCGAAGGATTTTTCTCCTTCCCTTAGTTCATTGCTTTCATATTTTGTTATTGGGTTGTAAGGAACATATGAAACTTGCTTTGTGCTTGTTTATTTATAACCCCACCATAAACTAAACCTATTTGGTGGGAGTTCACTTGGATGTTTAAGTTTTATTTCAATGAATGGTTACTTTTCTATGCTATATTTTGTTTTGTTTATGAGACTTAGTGCCTTAAGGTTGTAGGAGCTACGAGAGTAGCCATTCCTTAGGAGATTCTTTGGGTTCAAGAGAATACCGGGATAAAATATCCTTAGTGTTCGAGAGAAACTAGGGAGAAACTAAATAAACAAAGGGTTCAAGGTAGTAACTAGGTCTAAACCATCTTAGAGATAAGGTTAGAATTTCATTCGACTAAAAGGAGTTGTGCATGAATGATAGGTTAGATGTTAATGCTGCCGCAAAAAGGTATTGTCGAGACATATCCTGTTATCTTGACCAATAGGATCACTGCAGGGGTTTAAGCCAATTGGTTTTTCCAGATCATCTTTAATTTGTCGAGTCCCTTACTAGAGATAGCATAGAAAACCCCAGTAGACTCTGTCGGGTAGACTAGGTACAAAAGTAAGACCATTCGGAGAAGTAGATTTAGATTTTCCTTAGTGACTCCCACCACTCATTCCCAAAGTAGCTTGTCGTGTGACAAAGACAAAGTCCTATTAATCAACTCGTATATTTATATTTCATTTTTCCTTGAGATTTTCATCTGTTTTCATTAAACACAATCTATTTTGCCACGACATATCCATTTACTACTATATTACCATAGTTCCATTTCTGCATCAGTCATTCCATTTTGCCACAACATTATCATTTGTATATACCATCACTAACTTTACTTAGGTGACAGAGTAAAGTGCCTTGACAAACTTATTTGATTTCCTTCAATCCCTGTGGAGACGATACTCAACTTATCACTATATTACTTGTTCAATTGTGTATACTTGCACATATATCCGCACTCATTTATAGTACTCACAAATAACGGACAAGTTTTGGCGACGTTGCCAGGAGTTGGCAACTGGAAGTTAATTTGTTTTGTCATAGCATTTGTATTTTACTTTTTTATTTTTTGTATAGTTTTACTTGTTATTTTCCTTGTCCTTTTCAGGTTTTATTTTATGTACTCAACGTGCTCAAGCAAAGATGTATCATATCAGAAATCAAGGAATTGGTCAAGAGAAAGATCAGAATTTTGAGACAATTCTGAATGCTGGGAATGAAGCTAGGCCTCGAAGTATTTGAGATCATTTAAACCCTATCATAGATGACCTAAATCCTGGAATTGTGGCACCTAAGAATCAGGCAGCCCACTTTGAGCTCAAACTAGTTATGTTCGACATGTTGGACTTTATTGGACAGTTTGGTGGTACTTCTCATAAGGATGCAAGGCAACATGTTCATGTATTTTTGGAGGTCTGTGACTTCTTTCGACAACAAGGTGTGCATGAAGATGTGCTGAAATTGAATTTATTTCCATATTCTTTGAAAGATCACGCCAGGGCATGGCTCAATGGATTACCTTCCGGCTTGATAAGGTCTTGGGCTGACTTGTGCAAAAACAAATTTCTATGGCATAATCAACCCAATATGAACAACCATCTTAGAAATGCCATAACATCTTTTCACCAAGGCGGTGAAGAGTCTACGTATGAGTACTGGGATCAATACAAAAGTTTGCTTTGCAAATGCCCCAATCATGGATTCCAAGACTGGACTCAAGTTGTGATGTTCTACAATGGAGTCAATGCACCCACGAGGATGATGCTAGATACCTCGGCAAATGGGACATTACTTGACAAATCACCAACAGAGGCATTTGACATTCTGGATAGGATTGCCACCAACGATTACCAATTTCCATCTACAAGACTTGGCCTTGGGCGAAAATCACATGGAGCTTTCGAGCTAGATTCTAAGGATTCGGTGTCCGCCCAACTTGTTGCTATCACCAATATGTTGAAGAATTTGCAAAGGCCAAGTGAGGTAAGAGAAGTAAAGACAACCAATTCAACATGTTTATTATGTCATGGCAATCACAATGAGAGCGAGTGTCCGACCAATCTGGAATCCATCCACTATATAGATAACTATAATTGAGGCAACAACAACCCCTATTCTAATAATATTGGATGGTGTCAGCGTCTAAACTTCTCTTGGGGAAATCAAGAAACCAACAATGCTAGTCAGAAGAACATCAGTGACTCCCAGGGTTTCCAAATGAATATGTCATGGCATAATTCTAATGAGGGAGTACCATCTTCATCTAACACAAGCTCTTTGGAGGCCACAATGCTAGATTTTATAGCAACCACGAAGACCATGCTGCATGACCATGCGACCTCTATAAAAAAACCAAGAAGCTTTGCTTCAAATCCATAACTTATCTTTGAGGGCCTTAGAGGGCCAGGTTGGTCAAATTGCCCACATGGCAATCTACCTAGTGATACTGAAGTCACTCAGGCTCAAGACATGGAGCATTGTGGTACATTCACCTTAAGGAGTGGCACCAAAATTGACAAAGATACTAAGTTTGGGGGGGGGGGAGACACTCGTAGAGTCCGATTATGAGATTGTGCACGAAGATCCGAAGGTGCAAGAAGATTCAAATTTGATGGAAAATAATGATGAGGGTTTGAAGAGTGCAGTCAATGAAGACAAGAAAAATTTTTTCCATGACAAAATAAAAGCCCCTATCAGTAGGAGTTGATGACCAAAGGAAAGCTGAAGGATCTTGCCGCAACAAATTTTTATGCACTAGTAATCACTTGAAGCTTGATGGAGAAGATAAAGAGGAGCACGTGGATATTCCAAAGGAGATGAGTTAGTCTAGCTTATCATAGCTAGACCAGGTATGAAATTTAAACCTTTGGATTCTATTGAATTTACTCATCCTAAACCTCAAGTAACTACCCATATGTCTAGGCTAGAGATTATAAAAGAATTAAGGAATGAAATGGACATTAAGGAAAAATTCACTAATGAGAAATTATTATTTGCCGCGATAATTTTGTGGTATGCTAACATTGTCAATTTTCTCGTTAGTTTTGTTTTGTTTCCTTACTTAACTAGCCTAGGAAAGAACAAGGTCATACACGATGGTGACTACTGTCATAGGGATGACCCCGACCTCTTCAACAAATTTGTTGCCCAAATGATTTCAAGTTTCCACAACAAAAATGAGCGAAAAGAGATTGCATTCCTATGCCATTCAGCTTCATGCAGAGAATACTTTGAAGAAGAGAGCACTACTGCAAGGGTCTTACAATTCAGATGTGAAAGACCCGAAATTCCAGGGAAAAATATTTTGAAGGTAGAAATATTATATATGTGGGGCATTTTGGTCTACACTGGTTCTCCGATCGAACATGACAAAACTGTCATAACAATTTAAGATTTTTTGAAAATAACAGACTTTCAAACATGTGGACAAGGGTAAACCCCTACAGAAGCTGCACCCACTTAGAAAGAAGACTCAATTGGTGTTGGCACAACTATTGAAATTGCTGATGATGTCCACCCATCTGCACAAATGCCACGGTAAATGGAAACACTTCTGGCCAAGTAGACCCATGACCAAGTGGCAAATCTGACCAGCAACCTGATGACCTTCTTTGTTTATATCAAGCGATAGGATGAGGATATGGCAATAACCATCATGGAGCTCCTTCAGCATGTAGATCTTTATCTTTCAGTCTTCACTGATAAACTTTTACGAACATCTATAAATGCCACGACAACAGCAGATACTCAACAACAAGATAATGAGGATGAGCAGGAAGATGTTAACTCGATCCACACTGTGCCTACAACCAAGCGGTAAGAGATTGAGCCCTAACTACTAATTTTGACAACACCCTGACATGCCACAGCTTGCCGCTCCAATGGAGGAGGAACACCTCGAAATACCGCAGCCCACTGAGTCCATGGAGGAAGAACAATCCGTGATGCCACAACAATCTCCTTTGCGTAGGAGCATATGCCACCTGAAGAAGGCATCTCAGCGCGAGGAGTCCCAGCTCTCAACTGTCCCCGAAGGTCCCAATACTCCTCCGGCTACACCGGCTTCTGACTTTGAACACTCCAGCCCCATAAAATTAAGAAAGCGCACTCGTCGTGCGACCGCTGCACCACCACCCGCTTAAAGACAAGGTACATTGCATTGCATAGCATGTAGTTTCATTTTCCTTAGTTTTAGTAAGTATTGGGGACAATGTTTCTCTCAAGTTTAGGGGAAGTAGGCTTCTCGCATCATTGCATGATAGTATTAGTAAAATAAATATTTCATGACATTAGTAAATGTTTGAATAGTTTTTTGGAATTAGTTAAGGATGATGATGAATTCTTGATGGCTAGGATAGAATGTACATGACTGGTTGAGGAAGATAGAACCAACTGTAGGACTTGCTTCTTTGAAATCCTTGAATACACGATTGTATGTTTTCCATGTTTGAGAAACTTAGAATTGTTTTATAAGAGAATTCTTAAATGTCGTGGCATAAAACTTTGAAGGATGAAAACCCCTATAAAAATGAAATGAAGAGAAGTCATGAATAAATGCCTAGGCATATCTGTAGAGGGACACTCCGCTATGCCATGGTATATGAGTGAATGAAAGATGTCACGGGATGACTCTACCTGACTAGCTCGGGGGTGGAAGGTATACTCCCTTTCACCTAGAGTGTGGGTTGGTAAAGTGATGAGCTGACTCCCCTCATAGCAGAATTAATGAAACAAAAGAAAAAAAGGTGGGAGTAAAATTTGTAAATGTCATAGCAAATTAAGAAAGCTTGCTTAGAAAATATTTAGGTTTGTTAAGCATGGATTGGATACAAACACACACACACATCTACATAAAGAATCTTGCCCTATGGGACAATACTTGATTTCTCGACCTAGTCTAGCATGTTGAAACCATATGTGCTGAAGGCTGAAATTTTAAACTATTCTTCTTCTAAACTTGTCATGCTATTTTGTTTGCTCGATATTATTCATTGCATGAGGATAAGTAATAGCTTAAGTTTGGGGGTGTGATAACTACGTAAAAAGGTCATATTTTGAGACCTTTTCACTTAAGTTATTGAATATCTAAGAGCTCATTTAGGACCATGTAGATACATTTAGAAGCATTTAGTTGCATGTGGTGGAATTTGGTTTGCCGCGACATTTTATTTTTTAAAGCGATGTTCCCTTATGGGAAAGGTGCTTGTCTAATGATGTGCAGGAATTGAGAGCAAGGAAAAGAGGAAAGGAAATGCCGTGACATATTGAGACTGCTGAGCAGAATGAAAATGCCGCGTTGGACTGGCATTTCGAGAGCAAACAAAGTGAAAGAAGATATTTTTGAACCAGCTGCCTCTTACTCTCCGAGATCTTTGCCCAAGAAATCTGCCTCGAAGATCCGCCTGGAGGGATCGACGCTGCTACAGTCGGTCCTGCTGATGACGCCGCCTACCCTGCAGATCCTATCTGTCCTTGGGCCTTTGCAGCGGGATCATGCCTGGTACTCAGCCAACAACCCAGGCTGGATCATAACCAGCAACACAGGCTAAATCATAGCCAGCTCTGCCCGACTCTTAAGCAATTTAACTATGGTTTTGGGGTTTCCTAGGAATTTAAACACCAAGTCCTAGGGTTAATTTTCCCCTATAAATTGAGGATGAAGCCACATTGAAGGAGACTTTGGTTCTACGTCAATTTGAGCTTAAAAGTTAGCGAGAGAATGTCTCATTTTTTCAGTTGCCGTGGCATTTCTCCGTGACAAGACTGAGGGAGTGGCGTTCTAGGTATCCGAGATGAGCTAGTTCACTGGGGGCAGTCGTGGTGGCCAAGGGAAGCTCCGACAGTGCACGTCGAAGGTTTTTTCTCATTCCCTTAATTCTTTGCTTTCATATTTTGTTATTGGGTTGTAAGGAACGGATGAAACTTGCTTTGTGCTTGTTTATTTCGAGCCCCACCATGAACTAAACCTATTTGGTGGGAGTTCACTTGGATGTTTAAATTTTATTTTAATGAATGGTTCCTTTTCTATGATATATTCTATTTTGTTTATGAGACTTGGTGCCTTAAGGTTGTAGGAGCTACAAGAGTATCCATTCCTTAAGAGATTCTTTGGGTTCGAGAAATTACCGAGATAAAATATCCTTAGTGTTCGAGAGAAACTAGGGAGGAACTATATAAACAAAGGGTTCTAGGTAGTAACTAGGCCTAATCCACCTTAGAGATAAGGTTATGATTTCATTCGACTAAAAGAAGTTGTGCATGAACGATAGGTTAGATGTTAATGCTTTCGCAAAAAGGTATTGCCGAGACATATCATGTTATCTGGAGCAATAGGATCATTGTAGGGGTTTACGCCAATCAGTTTTGCCAGGGCATCTTTAATCTGTCGATTCCCTTACTAGAGATAGTATAGGGCACCTTAGTAGACTCTGTCGGGCATACTAGGCATAGAAGTAAGACCATTCGGAGAAATAGATTTAGATTTTCCTTAGTGACTCCTACCACTCATTCCCAAAGTAGCTTGTCGTGTGAGAAAGACAAAGTCCTATTAATAAACTCGTATATTTACATTTCATTTTTCCTTGACAATTCCATATGTTTTCATTAAACACAATATATTTTTCCACGACATATCCATTTGCTACCATATTACTATCGTTCCATTTCCACAATAGTCATTCCATTTTGCCACAACATTATCATTTGTATATACCATCACTAACTTTACTTAGGTGACAGAGTAAAGTGCATTGACAAACTTATTTGATTTCCTCCAATCCCTATGGAGACGATACTCAACTTATATAGTACTCACAAATAGCGAAAAAATTTTGTAATTCAAATGGGATTAGCCATAATTTTTCAGCACCTAGAACCCCTCAACAAAATGGTTTTGTTGAGAGGAAAAATCAAACTTTAGAAGAAATGGCTAGAACCATGCTTTGTGAAAATAATTAATTGAGTAATTATTATGCCTATTTTAAAGAAAACTTTATATAAAATTTTCAAAATTAAAAAGCCTAACATTAGTTATTTTCATCCTTTTGGATGTAAATGTTTTGTTTTAAACAACGATAATGACAATCTTGTCAAATTTGATGTTAAAAGTGATGAAGCAATTTTTCTGGGTTATTCTTTAAATTCTAAAGCTTATCAAGTATTTAATAAAAATAATTTAGTGGTAGAAGAGTCTATCCATGTTGTTTTCGATGATAATCTCCTTCCGAGAAATGATTCTTGTGTTGATAATGATGTAGGTATTATAAATGCAAATGACATGGGAGAACCATCATCAAAGGAGGAAGTAAAAGATGAGGAAACTTAAGATGCCTTCAAGAATCTAACAATTGAAGAAAGGGAAGTCACGCACCTAAAAGAGTACAACTATGACAAGGATGGTGAGATTTTAGGTGATTCATCCAAAGGGGCAACTACTTGATCTTCTCTTAGGGACATTTCTAATAATGTTGCATTTATCTCATGCATAGAGCCTAAAAATGTTAAAGAAGCATTAACTGATGAAAATTGGATTATGGCTATGGAAGAAGAGTTAAATCAATTTGAGAGAAGTAAAGTATGGACATTAGTTGAAAGGCCTAGTAATAAATATACTATATGTACTAAATGGGTGTTTAGGAATAAGCTAGATGAAAGTGGTAATATAGTGAGAAGCAAGGCTAGACTTGTTGCTCAAGGGTATACTCAAGAAGAAGGAATTGATTATAATGAAACATATGCTCCCGTAGCTAAGATGGAAGCAATTAGAATGTTGTTGGGATTTGCATGTTTCAATGAATTTAAATTATATCAAATGGATGTTAAAAGTGCATTTTTAAATGGTTTTATAAAAGAATAAGTGTATGTGGAACAACCTCCTGAATTTGAAGATTCAAAATTTCCTAATCATGTTTTTAAATTGACAAAAGCACTATATGGTTTAAAACAAGCTCCTAAAGGCTGGTATGAAAGATTGTCAAACTTTTTAATTAAAAAAGGGTTTTCAAAGGGAAGATTGACACTACATTATTTATAAAAAGAAAAGGTAAAGATTTATTGGTAGTTCAAATTTATGTTGATGATATAATATTTGGTTCTACTAATGATGCTCTTTGCCAAGAATTTTTTAAGCTAATGCAAAGTGAATTTGAGATGAGCATGATGGGGGAGCTTTCATTTTTCTTGGGGATCCAAATCAAGCAAAGGAAAGATGTCATCGTCATCAATCAAGCAAAGTAAATTCAAGATATGCTAAAAAAGTTTGGATTGGAGAATGTGAAACCCCAAGCCACTCCTATGAGTTCTTCTACAAAGCTTGACAAAGATGAATGAGGTAAATGTGTCGATGTTAAATTATATAGGTCAATGATTGGTTCTTTATTTAACCGTAAGTAGACCAGGCATTATGTTTAGTGTTTGCATATATGCTGGATTTCAATCATGCCCTAAGGAATCACATCTACAAGCCATTAAGAGAATCTTTAGATACCTTAAGGACACACCTAGTATAGGACTTTGGTATCCTAGAGACTCTAGCTTTATCTTGCATGCCTTCTCGGATGCAGATTATGGAGGATGCAAAATAGATAGGAAAAACACCTCCGGTACTTGTCAATTCCTAGAAAATATGCTAATTTCTTAGTTTTCAAAGAAACAAAATAGTGTCACATTATCTACCACTGAAGCGAAATACATTTCAGTCGGCAGTTGTTGCGTACAAGTTTTATGGATGAAACAACAACTTTTAGACTATGGAATTGAAGTTGGTACCATACCTATCAAGTGTGACAATACTAGTTCTATTTGTCTCACTAAAAATCCCATCCAACACTCTAGAACTAAACACACTGAAATTAGACATCATTTCATTAGAGATCATGTCACAAAGAGAGATGTAGTCCTAGAATTTATAGATACTTTGCATCAATTAGCTGATAGTTTTACAAAACCTTTAGATAAAGAAAGATTTTGGACACTTAGGAGATAATTAGGTTTAACCAACCTACCTTGATTTTGTGTTTAAAATAATTTTAGCATTTTTAATGATTAAGGAAAAATGCATGTAAAAATAACATTTTTGAATGCCTTCTATGCTAATAGTTAGGGCGAGTTTATGATCTTTAGTGAAAATTATTAATATGTTCAAATAAAATTTAAGGGTATATTTGATTGATTAAACATAGTTAATTTTTGTGATATGAGTTGCCAATACCACTAGAGCTGATTAATTTTGCATGCTAAATGTTTAAATACAGATTTTTGACATTTCTGTGCACTAGGTATCGGTACTGGGTAGGTATCGATACTGGCCACCCAGTACCGATACCACTCTTGCTAGGTATTGATACTACTAGCATAGTATCGATATTGATTCAATGGGTATCGAATGAATCAATATTGTTATTGTTCATGCAGTACCGATACTCTCCTTGAATATGTATCGATACCCCTAGATGGGTACCGATATCCCTTTTCAGGTTTAGGCTTTAAAATCCCTAAAATTTCATATTTTTGCCCAAACTCTCATACTCAAAACACTCCCGTCGTTTACTTTCTCTCAACCTCAAATTCTTCATTTTGCTAAAATCAACAAGCTCAAGTCGGATTTCGTTAGTTCTTCAACTTATAATCCTACTAGTATCATCAAAATCGTGCAAACAACACTACATTCCATCTCAATCCGATTTTGCAAGGTAAATTTTTCTGAAACACTATTTTATTGATTTTTGAACATAGGACTAGTTTTAGTTAGTTCTAATTCAAATTAGTGATCGGACATTTAGTAGATTATGGTTTTACACTAGATCTACAAGAAATCAAAAACACTATTTTTCAGATTTTTTTAAAATTTTTGAAATAAAAAATATTTTCATTTTTAATTGATGTTTTTGATCTAATTATATTATTTTCATGAAAACTATACATATTATGATTTTTCAAACTTCTTTTTCAATATTTCCCATTAGACACTAAGTTAGAGAAGCTTGAATATTGAGGACTTATATTGAGTTTTGGGATTAATTGTGTTGTATACATATGTTGTTTAATTGCAGGTTTACCATTCCAATTTCTTTAAACCATGTCTAAACGAGCTAGTTCATCTTCTAGTCGTTCCTCTAAACCATAAAATCCACCTCCTATTCCACCATAAAATCATATCCCTAATAAACCTGAGATGACCATTCTAAACTCTTACTTTAACGAACCTAACCATATTATGATTTTTCAAACTTGGTTTTCAATATTTCCCCATTAGACACTAAGTTAGAGAAGCTTGAATATTGAGGACTTATATGAGTTTTGGGATTAATTGTGTTTATACATATGTTGTTTAATTGCAGGTTTACCATTACGATTTCTTTAAACCATGTCTAAACGAGCTAGGTCATCTTCTAGTCGTTCCTCGAAACCATAAAATCCACCTCTTATTCCACCATAAATTCATATCCCTAATGAACCAGAGATGACCATTCTAAACTCTTGCTTTAACGAACCTAACCGTAGAGGTCTCTACTCTAGGTACGTTAACCATTTCGAGTCTTATAATATTAGGGAAGAGCGTATCCCATCTCTCTAATATATGGAAGAGATGAAATTCAAATACCTCCCTACCCTCAAATCAAGGAAATTTGATAAACTTTTTAAGATTGAACCAGTTATTTATCACCAACTAGTTCGTATTTTCTACTCCAATACGGTGTGTGTACAAAATGAGTCCCAAACCGCAACTGAAAGTATTCGCTCCTATCTCTTGGGGCAATACATCACTATAGACTCGGACTATATAGCTAACGTATTTGGTCTAAATAATCGAGGGTTAGATAATGAGCGAGATTTAGTGCCTACCCCTTATAAAGCGAAGTCTAGTGCGAGTGTTTTAGATTATCACGAACGTTTTCTTTACCTTATCATCTCTTGGTGGTTTAGAACATCCAGAGGAAAAGACTCCACTCTTAGAGCTCTTGACTTATGGTGAATACATTGTATCCAACAAAATAAGAAAATAAATCTCCCTCAAATTATCTTTGGGGAACTCGTAGAAACCGTAAACAACATTCCTTCTAAACGTGTTGAAACATTAGTTTACGGCTGTCTACTTAGTAATATGTTTATGAAAACTGGTCTTAAGGTAGAATTAGACGTAGCCATCCCTCTAACCACATAAATCAACAAAACATCTTTACGAAAACCGGGATGGACTGGAGACAAAGACCAATGGGTTTGATCAACAAAGAAAACCCTCAGTGCTAGCTCCTCACAAGTTGCTACGGCTCTGGCTCAAGAACTAGAAGACCTCTTACGGGATATCGATGATCTCGTAAACTAGACCGAGGACAAGCCAGCCAGGTAAGATAGTTCAATGCCTCCATACTTTTAGTCTTTTATGGAGAAATTGGATTTGAGGTTCATATCCTTAGAGTCTTATTTGACTGTTATGGGAACTCAACAGTTGGAGAATCAAAAGGAAATTCGAGCTCAACGTGAAGCAATGAATATATGATTCAATGATGTAGATGAGAGACTCGACATGCATGCATGCGATTGGACATCGATTTGATCCTGATCCTCCTACGGATGATTGACCACTCTTGCTAGTTTTCTTAGGATGAACCATATTTGAACCTAACTTTGTTTTAAACATTTTGATGAATTTATGTATTTGAATATTTGGATGTTTGTTTTGAATATTTGCTTGTTTTGGATATTTTATTATTTGGATTGTTTGTGTTTTGGATGTTTAATTTTTTGAATATTTCAACTTTTGAACTTAATTGAATGATTATTTCATTAGTGTATGCATCATTTACATTTTAGATCAATTATGACCAATCTCAATTACATATCGTTTATGAATATTGATTATGTGGACTAATGGCTAATATTTCTCTTGACTTTGATCTTAGCAGCTATATATTTATATATATACATCAATTTGACAAACTTGTTTTCAGAATAAATCATAGAGTCTTTTGATTTAACAAAAAGAGGAGAATATAGTAAGGGGAGTGGGAGTACTTTTTCAAAAATGATTTTTCTATATAAAATCTTAAAATTTCTAAAATGTTTGTTATATCAAAAAGGGGGAGATTGTTGAAAACATATTGATATTTCGATAACAAATAAAGTGTAATTAATTTTAAGATTTTATATTTGATTTAAATATAATATTCGATTCAATTAATCGAATATCACAAATATTACTCCAAGTTTTCAAATATCAAATTTTACTCCTTACTTAAGTGAAAAATTGTGTTTCACTCTTAAAATATTTTTGAAATAATTTTTAAAAATTATTTCGAACCATAATCGAGTCAAAATTGAGTTTTTAATAGTGAAGTACCGATACCTCTTAACGAGTATAATATCCCTCAAACATCGAATACAAACTAGAGGGTATCGATACCCTTTATATAGTAGTACCGGTACCTAGTCAAAAGGTACCGATACCCCTCATTTTGAGTTTGACCCCGAGAAATAACAGAATGCAAATGGTACCGATACCATGACAGGTATCGATGCCTCTTTACATAGTAGCATTGATACGCCTTGAGAGGTACTGATACCATGGTTTTGCAACGGTCGAAATATTTGAATTTTATACAGGTAGTATCGATACCCTATGAAGGAGTACCGATACCCTTACGCTCCAACAACTTTTTGAAGTGGATTTCACACCACAACAGCTCTATTGACTTCATTAAGATTTCCAACGTTCAGAATTCATTTGAGGTGTATTTAAACAAGTTCTGAAGCCATTGGTGAATAAGAATTACACAAGAATTGAGATAGAAACAAGAGAGAAAGCATCAAACCTCAAGTTTGAGCAATTCAAGCCAAAATCCTTTCAATATTCATTTACTTTCAAGAACACACTTTGTGCTCAATTGTATTTATCTGAGTGTTCTTTCTTTGTTCTAGAATTGTGCAAACATTCTACCTTGTAAGTTTGCAAAATTTGTAAGTTCTTTTGAGAGAATGTTCTCAAGAATTTGAGATATAATTCTTGAGGGAGTTGTAAGGTTACTCTTTGTCCTCAAAAGAAAGACAAATTAGTGAATTTGTGAAAAATCCTTAGTGTGGATAGCTAAGGTAGTGGACGTAGACTTTGGTTGAGAAAGTCAAACCACTCTAAATCGCTGTGCAAATATTTTCAATTTTCTTTCAAAACTCCACTAAAATTTTAATTGTCAATTCAACCTCTCTTGGTCGATTCATCCGATCGATAAACTCAACAGTATTGTTATACAAATTTTAAAATTATCTCACTGTCTCGTCCTTAATCATAACTATACCAAAATGAAACATTAATGATCTAATGAATATTTTATTTAATGGTCAGGATAAAATCAATTTTATAGCATAATGACTAAATATATAATTTAACCTTATTTTTCAAAATACAAAAATATATCCACCAATCTTCTAATATTTTCGTGTATATTTTTCCCTTCTCTTTCCTACTTCCCAACAGAAAAATATATACAGGAGGGAAAATTAAGAACTGAAAGACCAATTAAAAGTAAGTTCGTGAATTTAATAATAATTGAAAAGGAAAAATAGAAGCAAGAAGAGCCACGTTGATTTGTTATCAGCTGTGTCAGTTTCTGCTCATTTTGTTCTAAGTTTTTCCTCCCAAACTCCGCCTCTCTCCTACATTTCCGCCTATTCTTCGATCTGTTTGTTCACACTATTTATTCTTACTTATTGACTATTATTGAGTGTCTATCTATTTTATGTATATGTCCTTTGGATGAGTATAAACTATATAGTATGTTTTAGGTTACTGTCGTAATCGTTTTTCGTCTGGGCGGGGAAAAACTTAGTAAGACTTGAGGGTTTTCTTTTGAAAATGTTTTGGAGTCGTCATCGACCTTTTGGGTTAGATAGGTTGAATACATAAAAATTTTCTTTTAAAAGTATTTTTAAGAAAAACATCATTTTAAAAGATTCACCAATCTACATGTAACCAGAGATTCATTCTTTTTGAAATAAAAAAAGGATTCGGGGATTGATTACGTGTGGGGAAGGATAAGCACCCCCACAACGTCCAAAATTGGTACCCATCGATTATAAATTGTCTCCACTAGTGGAAATCTAAGAATTCGAATACAAATTTAAGTTACGATTCTATTATTCAAAATTCAACCATGCAATTTTTATTTAACGAGAAATTATAAGGGGAAATATAAAATATTCTCACATTTCCAATCGAAGAGAAAATAATCCCTAAAATACTTTAAGACAAATATTTCTCTTTCCGACTGAAATAAAAAAATATAATAATTTCCTCCAAGAATCCGAGATTAAAATAATTTGATTCGATAAAATGAAAATTTAAGCCAATTAATCCAAATTACTATTTAATTAGAAAAGATAAGAGATGTTCAATTATTTAAAAATATCAAGACATAATCCCTAATAAAATTAGGCGAATTATCTCGATAAGTTTAAATAAAAGAACATTTCCTTTTCCCTTTAATCTAGTAGGGTATTTATTTATTTTAAAATATCAAAATAAGACATCTAGTTACTTTAAGACGGTCTTTTCTTAATATTTAAAATAAATAAATAATGCCTTTAATTTAATTATGAAATCAGACGAGTTATGCTTATGAGGCTTTCAAATATATTCGAAATGTTTAGATCTAGATGTACAAACAAATTTACATGGCAAAAGCTAAAAATTAAAAATAGTAATTAGGAACAAATAAATGGAAATTAAAGCAACGATAAAAATTAAATGATATTCAATGCTGGAAATAAAATTGGACTAAATTAACAAGTGCATACTTTAAAGCATAAATATTATGTTAAATAAGCAACAAAATATAATTACTAAACTAAACAATTAAAAAATTTAGTGCTAAATAATAAAGATTAAATAATAAATACAAAATGAACATTACAAATGTAAATAAAGAAATTAAAGTACTTAAGTTAAAAAAACATAAATTGTACATTCACCTAAATTATAAATAATAAAATATAAAACATATGCATCACTTAAAACACATACTACAAATTTTACAAGCCAATATAATGTATAATACATTACACTACAACTAGGGACTAAAATAGAATATTACAAATTATATGCCAAATGAGAAATAAAAAAGTGACTAAAATGAATAAATTATAAATATTACATCCACATCATAATAACATAGGAAACAAAATCCAAAGAGTGACTAAAATGAATAAACATAAAAAAATAGCGACTAAATTCAAAAGTTAATAAAATTAATATGCATATTCGAAATAAATAACAAAGTATATGACCAGAATGCTAAATAAGCTAAATATATGAGGAGCTTGAAGATGATTTTACCCATATAGTGACCAAAACGTAAAACATGCTGAAACTAGAGGATATGTAATGGGGTTTGACCCTCTTTTTATTCCTCCATTTTCGGGATAGGGGAGTTGTCCCATTTTACAAGGTTGGTTGGGGTACTAATGACCCCAACCACTACAATATTATAATATTTTTGTACATAATAAAATTAAAATAAAAAATGGTGTTTACAGTTGCCCCTCTTTGCTCAATGTTGTGGAACATGAATAGAGCAAAGATAATATGCACCATTTTTTTATCTAGCCTGAACTGCTAAAATCTTGAGCTCTAATTTCTTCTGATCAGGTGAGTTCTTCTCATTATGAACTCTTCGATGGGGATGTCAATCCACTTCCTTCTATGATGGAATCACCAAGGTTGAACAAGTTCTTCTCATTATGAACTTTTTCTCTCATCGGATGAGTTCTTCTCATTATGAACTCTCCACTGGAAATGTGATCCACCTCATTCTGTGATGATTGATCCAAGGTGATGTTGATCTAACTCCTTATGTGATGGACGAGCGAAACGATGATGCTGATCCAACTCCTTATGCGATGGAAACAAGCTAAGGTTGAACAAGTTCTTCTCATTATGAACTTCGTCTCCCTTATCAAATGAGTTCTTCTCATTATGAACTCTCCACTGGAAATGTTGATCCCTCGAGTGAGGTGTTGCTGATTCAACTCCATATGTGACGAATCGAGCTAAGGTTGAACAAGTTCTTCTCATTATGAATGTCTTCTCCTTCATCGGATGAGTTATTCTCATTATGAACTCTCCATTAGAAATGTTGATCCCTCGAGTGAGGCGTTGCTGATTCAACTCCATATGCAATGAATCGAGCTAAGGTCGAATAAGCTCTTCTCATTATGAACTTCTTCTCCTTCATCGGATGAGTCTTCTCATTATGAACTCTCCATTGGAAATGTTGATCCCTTGAGTGAGGTGTTGCTGATTCAACTCCATATTCGATGAATCGAGCTAAATTCGAACAAGCTCTTCTCATTATGAACTTCTTCTCATTATGAACTCTCCATTTGAAATGTTGATTGGTTCTTCTCTTTTGAAAAGTTTTAAACCTGCAAAAGATTATCATATGTCAGTGATTTGGTGTTTAAAGTACCCGAAGGTATTGATTCAAAGGTCTTCAAATTTTACTGAGATCTATTTCTTTCAATGGTGAAACATATGGACTGATTCTTTGCTGAAGTCGTGAAATGAAATCTTTGTTGGCTCTTTGAATTCCTTAATATTGCAGATTGCTGAGTTTTTTGCCTTTGTTGGATCCATCTTTGTTGGAAATGGTTGCAAGAGAAATCTTCATTGCTAGAGCAGTCTTCATTCTTTTCCTGGTTTGATTGTCTTCTTTATCTGTCGCACTTGAGTGTATTCTTACAAATCTTGACTTGTGAATAGGAGCATCTTGCTTTAGTAATATTTTTCAAAAGATTCATTTACAGTTATCAAGAAACCCCTAAAATTAGGCTTAGCTTATATAAAAAATTCATTTAAAAAACATCAAGAAACCCCAAGCTTAGTTTCTACAAATCTTTCGTTTTCAGTTGTCATCAAGGAACCCCTAAAAATTAGGCTTAGCTTCCTTTAAAAATTCTTTGGAGATAATCTTCAAGAAACACCTGAAAATCAGGCTTAGTTTCTAAAAACTCATTTGAAAACATCCTGCTCGTAGGTCTTATGGATGGTCCGAAAGACTTATAATCTTGCTCGAAAGACTTATAGATGACCCGAAAGATTTAAGCATCACACTCAAAAGACTTACTGATGTCACAAAGAACTTACTCATCAAGAAACCCTTGAAAATCAAGCTTAGTTTCTTAGCTGTTAAGGAACCCTTAAAAAATAGACTTAACTTCCTTTTAAAAACTCTTTAGAGATAATCATCAAGAAACCCCTGAAAATCAGGCTTAATTTCTAAAAACTCATTTGAAAACATCCTGCCCAAAGGTCATATGGATGGCCCAAAGGACTTATCATCTTGCTCGAAAGACTTATAGATGACCCAAAGGATTTAAGCATCATGCTCGAAAGACTTACTAATGGCCCGAAAGACTTATTCATCAAGAAACCCTTGAAAATCAAGCTTAGTTTCTTAAAATCTTTCACTTTTCAGTTATCATCGAGAAACTCCTAAAAATTAGGCTTAGTTTCTTTAAAAATTCATTTGAAAATATCAAGAAAACCCCTAAAAATCAAGCTTAATTTATTTGAAAATTCATTTGAAAACATCAAGAAATCCGTAAAAATTAGGCTTAGCTTCTTTAAAATTCATTTGAAAACATCAAGAAACCCCTGAAAATCAGACTTAGTTTCTTTGAAAGGTCATTTAAAAATCATCAAGAAACTTCTGAAAATCAGACTTAGTTTCTTTAAAAGCTCATTTGAAAATTGTTAAGAAACTTCTGAAAATCAGACTTAATTTCCAAAAAAACACATTAGCTGGGTAACATGCCCCACTTCAAAAATGATTATTGTTTTGTGTATTGAGTTCCTTAATTCTTGAGTTTCTACCACTATTAATGTAATTCCCTCCATTTGAGGTTTGAATTCTTATTTTCTTCTCTTTCTCTTATTTCCTTAGAAAATTTGTAAGAATTATATATGTATGTATGTATATGTATGTATGTATAAATGCACTTAAATGAATTTAAATGTATTGCATGAATTTCTTGTATGCATAAATGTTAATAATTCTTCTTCTCGTTCCAAAGTAGAGATCTCGATCCTCCTTCACTTGATCCCTCTTGTATAGAGTCTGTCGTAACCGGTTTTCGTCCGGGCACGAAATATTAAATTTTGGTGGGGAAATTAATGTTAATAAATAATTTGAAAATAATTGTGAGTCGCCATCGACCTTTTGGATCAGGTAGGTCGAATACCTAAAAATTATTTTTTAAAAGAGTTTTAAGAAACATCAATTAAAAATGAACTGATCTGCTTTTATAACCAAAAATTGTTCTTTTTAATAATGATCTGCGTTTTATAACCAAAAATTTGTTCTTTTAATAATAAAAGGGGTTCGTGGTCGGTTTACGTTTAGGGAAGGATTAGCACCCCTACAACGCCCAAAATTGGTACTTTTAATTATAATTGTCTCTAGTATTAAAAATTTAAAAATTCAAAAATATTTAATTTATAATTCTATTATTTCAAAATATAAAAAATATTTATATAATAAAAGAATAATTCTATTAAAATAATATATTTAAAAACATAAAATAAATTAAACATATAAATAAATGACTAAATTGCAATAAAAATAAAATTAAAAAATCTAATTCATAATTAATCAAAACTATAGGATTAAATATTATTATTTTTTTTTATTTTTATTATTTAGTGATTAAAATAAAATCATCTAAATTCGGATATTAGATTAAATAAATTAAAAATCTAAAATCAGGATTAAAATATTATTTATTAAATTAAGGGACTAAATATGTTATTTATCTTAAATATTATTTAATACTGATAAGGACTAAAACATAATAAAATAAAATTCAAAGACTGAATTAAAATGTTCAGAAATTAATTTCAGTGACTAAAATGAATCATTATAAAACTTGGATGGCTACGGAAGGTTTAGCCATGATGGAAATTACACAAATACCCTCCCAGAACGACGTCGTTTGGGGAGGTTTTAAATACCTAATCGCCTGGCCCGAAGGGCCAAGCTTCTCATTTGCCTATTTCCATTCTCTCTCAAAACGAGAGAACCAGAGTTCTCTCTGGTTTCTCTAGTTTCCCTCGCCGGAGGGAAACTGGCAGCCATAGGCCACCGTACTCCGCCGCCAGCCCCCCCGCCGCCGGCCACCGCCGCCGGCCACCGTAACGGTGGTCGGAATTCACCAAAAACCCCCAAAGCGTAGATCTAAACGCCCTGACCCGATTCCGGTCTTTGTTTTCCCTAAAAGACTCCTAATCGGAGTAAATCTACGAAAATACCTTCGGTATTTTCTGTTCTCCGCGATGTTTTAGTGCTTCCGACGGTGGTCAAGGCTCCAAGGGTAAGTTTCTTTTCTTCTCTTTCGTTTCTGTTTTAGTCTGGTTGTTGGTTGATGTTCGTATCTCCTCTCTTTTTTTCTCTCTTCGTCTGTTTTTCTGTTGTTCTCCGTTTGCCCTCTGTGGCTGCTGTTGCTCTCTATCCTTCTTTTTTTTTTTTTTTTCTTTGCAGGTTCAGTGGTGGCTTTTATAGCCACCACAGTGTACTCCTCAGACCGGTCCCATGGGTAGCATCTTTGGTGAGTCACCAAGCTATGGCGGTGACTCACCATAGAGCTCTGATTTGGTGAGGCAGCTGGCTTCTGGAAAGCTCGACGAGGCCGGCGTCGTGGAAGCAACAGCGTCGGCAGCAACTGGTTGGACCATCTGGAACTGAAGCGTCGGCAAGGCAGCTGGAGGTAGTGGTGGCACCGCGTGGATGTTCTTGAAGCTTGGAGGTGGCGGCCGGGATATAAACCTAGGGTTGTGAAACCCTAGGGCTTCTGGGAGTTGGGCCACAGTTGTAATCAGGCCCCGATCTTGGGCCTTTGTATATATATTTATTTAATTTAATAATAATAATATAATAATAATAATAATAATATAATAAGAAAAATTAGTGTTACAGCTGCCCCTCTTTGCTCATTTTTGTATTAACAAGAATAGAGCAAAGACGAAAAAAACAATAATTTTTTTTCATTTAACTTATTTTGAGTAATATGGAAATGTTGAAAACATTCTGCCCAGAGGTCTTATGAATGACCCTGAGGGTTTAAAAACATCAAAAAGCTCCTGAAGGCTTTTTGGAAACATCATGCACTGTAGGACTTACAGATGACCCTGAGGTTTTTGAAAACATCAAAAAAACTCCCGAAGGCTTTTTGGAAACATCATGCACTGAAGGGCTTACAGATGACCCGAAGGTTTTGAAAACATCAAAAAGCTCCCGAAGGCTTTTTTGGAAACATCATGCACTGAAGGACTTGCAGATGACCCGAAGGCTTTGAAAACATCAAAAAGCTCCCGAAGGTTTTTTTGGAAACATCATGCACTGAAGGACTTACAGATGACCCGAAGGCTTTGAAAACATCAAAAAGCTCCCGAAGGCTTTTTGGAAACATCATGCACTGAAGGGCTTACAGATGACCCGAAGGATTTGAAAACATCAAAAAGCTCCCTAAAGCTTTTTGGAAACATCATGCACTGAAGGACTTACAGATGACCCGAAGGCTTTGAAAACATCAAAAAGCTCCCGAAGGCTTTTTGGAAACATCATGCACTGAAGGGCTTACAGATGACCCGAAGGATTTGAAAACATCAAAAAGCTCCCTAAAGCTTTTTGGAAACATCATGCACTGAAGGACTTACAGATGACCCGAAGGCTTTGAAAACATCAAAAAGCTCCCGAAGGCTTTTTGGAAACATCATGCACTGAAGGACTTACAGATGACCCGAAGGCTTTGAAAACATCAAAAAGATCCCGAAGGCTTTTTGGAAACATCATGCACTGAAGGACTTATAGATGAGGGAAATAGTTTACTAAGTAAAAAACTAAGGAAATCGTTTTCTTACTTTTCAACAATTTCATTTTTAGAAAAGATTGAACGAGAAACTATGGAAATCGTTTTCTCATTATTTTTCAAAATAACATGTTGATTGGGTAACATGCCCCAATTTCAAGATAATTTTCATTCTTGTGGATTGCATTCATCTCTTCTTCATTTGATTAATATGAAGATGTTGAATAAATTCTTCTCTTTCTTCAGAATAGTTCTTCTCATTATGAACTTTCCGCTGGGGATGATGTTGACCTATTTCCTGTGATAGAGTCATTTCAAAAAGTTGAATAAGCTCTTGATGAGTTCTTCTCATTATGAACTTTCCGCTGGGGATGATGATGACCTCCTTTCTGTGATAGAGTCATTCAAAAAGGTTGAATAAGCTCTTGATGAGTTCTTCTCATTATGAACTTTCTCTAGAAAGGCTGATGCTAATCCATCTCCTTCTGCGATAGAATTATGCAAAAAGTTGAACAAGTTCTTCTTATTATGAACTTATTCTTTCTTCTTCAGATGACGAGTTCTTCTCATTATGAACTCTACCTGGCAATGTTGATCCATTAAATGATGGATTTGAACTTTGCTAAAATCTTTGAAATTCCTGTCAAGTATTCAACATGGATAAAATGAATGAAAATGCTCCTATTTTGCAAATGTCTAAATATGATGCATGAATGTTGATGCGATCTTCATTTAACTTCAAAATGGTGAACTCGGTTTTCCTCCACTTCATCATTTATTGTCAGGGTCACTTCTGGATATCAGTGTAGCAACTTATGCTATCAAGCTTGCATTTCTGAAGAACCATATGATCAACTTGTATCTTTATGTCTTCTTTGCTTCATGAAAGTCTTAGAAGAATTGTTTCATTTGTGGAACTCTTGTCGTAGTCAGAACTATGACCTTGATGCCCCATTTTATCTTGGATAAAACCAACTTTCTTTGCTTGGAGTTGTGCAGAAATCCGATAAAGCTTTCATCTTTGAAAAGATAATCTGTCATCTTTAAAAAGGGAATCTATCATCTTTGAAGAGTGTAGATGTAGATATGCCTGACTCAGCAAGGATTAATTAGGAGAGTAGAGTCCGTTCTGATTTGACTCTTGAAACACATCACAAGGAAGATTTATTCCAAAAAAATTTTTCATGTCTCCACATATAATCAGATCTCGAATAAGGCAATTTGGACCATATCATGTCGAGATGCTTAACAACAACTTGTCGTTTAACTAGTTTCTTGTGGTTTCTGCTAAGATTTCTCAATCATTGAGGCTCTTTTCATGGTGTTCAAAGTTTTTGTATGATGTCATATGATGTCCCACATGAAACATTTCTGTCCGAAATGGGCTTTCGAGATGCCCCAATATTCTGCTTCTGATTTACTCTTAATGTCTGTTTGACTGGAATATCATGATCCTCATGAGGTCTAATTTTGACAATGCACTGTTGTAGGTACTTGTGGATTTATTCGTGCCCCAAATCTGTTTATCTTGAATGCTCTCATTATGGTGCCACTAAACAGCAGTGTTGTCAAGTAACTGGAGGAATTCTCTTCATGTTGTCACAAACTTTAGAAGTACTCAATCATTCTGACGGAAATGTCTGAGATATGTGTCTACTGAATGAGGTGACCATTTTCTGAATCTAGAGGGATTTAATCAGATAGAGTAGTAAAAATAGCTTGGTAATCCGTTCCAGGCTGACACAGTGGCTTATCATCTTTCAGTGAAGGTCATTTCTGAAATATACTTTTCTGTGGGAGAGAAACCAATTTATGCAAACAGTAATCTGATGCAATACAAGACTACATATACAGTGATACAGGCTCTTCAAAAATCCACACCCATGCAACATGTTGATTCTGATAACAACTCATCTGATTATGAAGCGATCTTTCATGATGATTTCACAGATATTGATAGTTCTTCTGATATCGAGGAAATCCTGAATTCTAATTCTGATGAGGAGAGTAAACTGTTATACTTGACAAAAACAGGATATTCAAAGGCTGAGGCTTCAATAGCCATGAAGAGATGTGGTTCAGATTCATCAATTGCAGAATTGACAGATTTTATATGTGCTGATCAACTGGTTAAGGCTGCTGACGCACTTCTTTCAGTAGAAGATAGGAAGCCATTATGCAATGATCCCAATTACAAGCAAAGGCAAAACTTGGGCTATGATTTGTGGAAAAGGAAGAAGCAGAGGAAGCTTGAAAAGAAGCTTCTTAATGAAGATGATCATGCAGTTCATCTTTCAATTCCAATGATCGGTTCTGGGGTTCCTACCGAATCAGATCAGATAACTCAAAGAACACTTCCAGAAGATGCTATTGAGTCTCCTTATTTCTACTATGAGCAAATTCATCTTCCAAATTCAATGATTGGTTCTGTCCAACCAGATTAGATAACTCAAAGAACACTTCCATAAGATGCTATGAACAAATTCATCTTCTAAATTCAATGATTGGTTTTGCCAAACCAGATCAGATAACTCAAAGAACACTTCCAGAAGATGCTATGAGCACATTAATCTTCCAAATTCAATGATTGGTTTTGCCAAACCAGATCAGATAACTCAAAGAACACTTCCAGAAGATGCTATGAACAAATTCATCTTCTAAATTCAATGATTGGTTTTGCCAAACCAGATCAGATAACTCAAAGAACACTTCCAGAAGATGCTATGAACAAATTCATCTTCTAAATTCAATGATTGGTTTTGCCAAACCAGATCAGATAACTCAAAGAACACTTCCAGAAGATGCTATGAGCACATTCATTTGTTCCATTTAATGTTTGGACTGGGATATCACAGTACTTATTCGATGTAAAGCCAGAATTTGTAGATTCGAAGCATTTTCATGCTGTCACACTGAAAATAGGCTATATTCATAATCTGCCAATTAAGAACAGAGTTTCTCTTATTCTGCTTCCTCCATGTGCTGATGCTTTTCCATTGACAAAGAAATGATGGCCTTCTTGGAATCCAAAAATAAAGTTGAACTGTTTATAAACATGTACAGGAAGTGCCAAATTGACAGAAAGGATCTGTAAGGTTCTTGAAGCTTATGACAATGAGCCACCTTAAAGTGTCCAGAAGTATGTTCTTAATGAGTGCTGAAAATGGAATCTAGTATGGGTTGGAAGGAATAAAGTTGCTCCACTTGAACCTGATGAGGTGGAAATACTTCTAGGTTTCCTTAAAAACCATACATAAGGATCTGTTTAGAGACATGTTTCCCAGTGATATCAATGTCTTGTTTCTTTTTGCTGGAATCAGTGCTGCAAAGATCGCCTTCTACTGTCTTAGTATATCTTTGAAAACAAAGGTGCAAGAACTGAATGGTGATCGGTTGGAGCAATTGATGAATAGATTTGGCGGATTCGACCTTGTTGTCGGTAGCATCCCGTGTAACAATCTTACCGGAAGCATAAACATCATCATGATTAACTAGAAGATTTTTGTTGGTGCATTTTCTTGTAATGACTGCTACGACAGCTGTCTCTTCTGCTGCTCCAAAATACACACTGTCATATCTCACTCTTCCTTAACTATGGAAAGGTTTAGTTGATGGTAAAACTGGTTATCTCAACTTTTGGAATCCTGTACAGCATACAAGTGTAGAATCTGTTCCAATATCTTATTCTGTGCCCTAAGTCCTCTAATTCAAATTCAGCAATCTTCTGAAGGACATAATGGGTATCATCTTGACAAAGAAGTGATCGGCATAGAAGAAGTAGCAATGATGTATCAAGACTTGAGCCAGCATCACGGTATAACCAGAGTGCAGGTAGTGACTTGCTCATGGT
Source organism: Hibiscus syriacus (assembly GCF_006381635.1). Lineage (NCBI taxonomy): Eukaryota > Viridiplantae > Streptophyta > Magnoliopsida > Malvales > Malvaceae > Hibiscus > Hibiscus syriacus. The sequence continues at coordinate 2,080,668 of NW_024063507.1, read as the reverse complement.
TCTATAATGTAATTTTCTAGAGAACATGAATTGATGGTTGGAGAAAATAATCGGTCTGGTGATCTTTATTGCCCTCAGTATGAGATAAACGATCTTTCTTGATGAGCTGCTAATAATGTCATAGGAGAGTGTCACAAGTTCAATTCTCCAGACTTTCTGGCTTCTTGGACCACTTGCCTTCAAAAATGTGAAGTGCTTCATTATTCTGGCTTCGTTCATTCTTTTTCTACAACAGAGGTAGAATAAGCAACAATTGCTTTAAGGACCTTCCTCATTTGAGACTGTACTGTTTGAAAATGTTTTTTTCTCCTTTCTTTATTGAAGAATGAAAGAATTTTGCAAAGTATTACCCCTTTCAGGTTCACAATATAATCGAATCATAAACAAGGAGTTTAATGAATATCAAATAAATCAACTACACTTTTAAATCATTCAAAAATCATAGTCCTATGGCAAGTGTCAAAATTATTGACTGATTTGAGGTGTAGGTTGATTTTGGTAAAGTAGGTTCTTTCAAGTTGGTTCAGTATGTCGCTTTGGGCTTCCACTAACTTGAAGAAATGGTTGTTATGCTCATCTTGTAGAGATGCTTCTCGTTTCCAGAATCTCAGGAACGTTTTTGAAATGTGTGGTGCTTTATTAAGAGCTTAAGATCGTCTCTTATGTCGTTGTTGCACCATTCAATATTCGAGCCGCCTTTTCAGGTTTTCAACTCGAATCCTCCTTTGGTTTCAAGATGTTATTTAAAAATTTATATCTTGAACCCACCTTTATCATTTTTCATATCATGCATTAAAGATTTTAAAAACTAATTTTTGCAAATAAAAATCAATCTTGGAAGGCGGAATGAATTCTAAAGATATCATCTTTTACTTAGAAACCCATGTATGATTAGAATGGACTTTTCAGGTACGTAACGTAGGCCATGGCTTATGGTTACGAAAGAAAGGGATAAAAAGGCCCAAATAAGTGTTTAAGGGTAATCAAACCAAGGATCAATTCATTCAGATGCCATAAATCTTGCCTTGCTTAACTTGGATCTGCTTTGTTGGGGATTTTTCCATCATTTGGATCCCTCTAGACTGCCAAATTTTGGATTCATTTCCAATTTCTCATATCTTCAGCATTTCTTGCTCTTCTTGTTCGTACTTAATCAACCTTGTAACTTGAGGCTCAATAAGTCACCCATCTTGATTCAATTTTTCTTTTTCTTTTTTTTTTCTTTTTTCTTTTTTTTTTCTTCTTTCTTTGCTGGATAAGTATAATACTTCAATTGCTTTGAGCACCTCATTTTCCTTTTGCATTTTGGAGGTTTTCCATTATTCTTGATTGGATTGATCTTCAAGCACTCTGTATTTGACATACTTTGTAGTTCAAAACTTTCATGACTTCATGGAAACTTGTCTTCGTAATAAAACTGTATTGACAATCTTTATTCTTGTGAGCCAATATCCTTTACCTTGCCCCCCAATGTAGAGGGTGATCCTTGGTTAGGGTTGAATTAGAAGAAACATTATTCAGGCTCAAATGGGGACAACAAAGGATATATATATATATATATATATATATTAAAGGATGAATGAAACAATGTCGTTCATCATCTCAAACACAGAAACCTTTGTAAAAAGAGGTATCCACAGGGGGATGAATATTCAAGATTAACTTTATTTACATGAAAAAAAATGTAATTAATGCATGATATATTTATTTCAATCAATCACTCTTCCCTTCTTCTTTGAGTATGCTCCAATTACTCGAAATTATTTTCAATGAGTTGGTCCCTCATGCCTCCTCTCGTCTCTTCTTGCAGTAAAATTCACGAATAGTTGAAAATTTATTTCTTTTGAGGTATTTTGGTTTATGATGGTTTTGTGTTCGAAAAGACAAATGTGTGACTTTTGAAGTCATGTATATGGTGGAATGTAGTATCATCAATCAACTATACCCGAAAAGGTAAACATCTGGAGTAGGTGTAAAAACAGGTGGAGACATTTCTTCAGAATATTTGTAGTGTCAGGATTTGGTTTGAGTAATTGGCATTGGATGGGATATTGAAGATATAATTTTACCACTTGCCAATGGATCTATAACTCTTGAAAAAAATTAAAAGAATATCTAATCTACTTGATACTCAATAATTTCAAGATTAAAATTTGATTCATTGCTCATAACCATAAAAGCAATACATATTTATTTATTGCACAAAAAGCGGAGAAAAGAACAAAAACAAGTTCAAACAAGATGCTGAAAATAGAAAGTACTACAGTGGTAGATAACCCTTCCACTTGTTTATACATCATGCCTCCTCTAATGTTGGGTGTATACTTGGACCAGGGTCATTGTCTTTATTTGCCCCGCATTTTTTTTATCATTTCTTGTGTCAGGACTCTTTTGTCAACAAGCCTCTCTATTTCTTTCAACAGTGGCCTACAATTGCCTGTAGAATGCCCTTTTACCCCCAAGTGGAAATTACAAACACTATCTTGATCATAGCTATGAGCAGAAGGGTTTGATGTCACTTTAGTTGGTCTTGGTGTGATATATTGACCTTTAACCAAATGAGGATACAAGTCTGAAATGGAAGTTTGGAATACTTCCAAAGTTTGTCTTGATCGCATGACTTTCTTTGGTCGATCCGAACAGTTACTTGCTCTTTTTCTTTTGCAATTTCGAGGACTCTGGATGCAACATTCATTCACATGATCAGCTTTTGCTTTTTGATCCGTCAGGCTCCTGGATGTGACTTTTGAGTTTTCTTCATTGATTACATTCTCAATTAAATCTCCACTTGTCACAAGATTCTCGAATTCAGTTGTCGGATTTGCCTGCATTAACTCAAAGAAAGGCGAGGGAAGGGAATCACGAAACATACGTGATATTTCTTCTTCTAACATTGGAGGTTGAACTTGTGCTACCACTCCTCTCCATCTTAAGGCATATTCTTGAAATCTTTCATTGGTTTTCCTTTTTATTCTTCGAAGATCCATACGTGTTGGAGCTAAGCCTTTAACAAACCGGTATTGTCCCAAAAATGCATCAGCTAAATCTACCCATTTATTGATCTGTTCTTGGGTCAACTGATTGTACCAGACTACTGCTGGGTTAACAAGGCTATCGTGGAAAGAGTGAATTAACAGGTCATCAGAATTTAAATATCCTCCCATTTTTCTGCAAAACATTCTCAAATGGATTAAGGGACAACTGGTGCCATCATATTTCTCAAAATCAGGCATTTTGAATTCATGAGGAATAATCAAATCTGGAACCAAGCTGAACTTTCTTGCTTCTAATTCTTTGTGGGAAGTATCAACACATTTCATATTTTTGATTGCTTCATCCATCTTCTTGAATCTTTGAACAAGGCTATTCTTTGGGTTCAATTGGGAAGCCCCATAGGGTTTTACCATTTTCGACTCTTCAATCTGACAGCATGATTGCTCTTTATCAATTATCTCTTCTTTATTAGATGTCACATACTGAATAATTTGATTTGATCCATTTGGTACTGAATCTGATGTTTCTTTCCTTATATCCGGAGGTAACCCCGTCAATTGTTCTGGCCACTGATCTTGTAGTCCCTTATAAGATTGCTCCATTGTTTTCATGATGTCAGTAAAGTAATATGAATGTATGACCTTGGTTTTACTGTTACAAAACCTTTCATTAATTATTAACATGTTTTTATGATTAAAATACATGACAATACTTATATAAAAATGTGAAAAATGCATAAATGGAAAAATAAAAATGCAAAATGTGCAATTCAAAGATATAAAAAGTAAAAATACAAAACGAAAATGCACAGATACAAAATGTAAATGCATGTATGAAAAGGTGTTACTTAAGAGTGATCATCTTAGAACAGATTTCATTGAATACAAAAGCTTTAGTACATCAAACAAAACTTTTACATGTAGGGGACAATTTTCAGTCCTAAAAAAACTTTATATATAGGGAATAACTTTCCCATTTTCTTTCCTAAAACCAAGTTAGTTTATCAGCTTATGGGCCATATTGCTTTTCTGGACTGCAGCTTCTTCCATGACATTCTGGTGTTCTTTCATCTCCTATGTCAATTCTTAGAGTTGATCATTTTCCTTTGCGAGAGAACATTTGTGTTCAAAAAGTTTTTGGAGAAAATCTTCATGTATGCTGCAACTCTTTTTCAATTTGGTGACCCCTGATATCCACTCTTCTGGGGTGTTTCCTATACCAGCATTTTGAAAAGCTTGACTGACCTTCTGGAAGTCTTCATATATGGTTTCCATTTTGGTGCTCAATTTATCGTTTTCAATCTTCAAATGACGTATTTGAGCTTCAAACCTCAGCAAATCTTCTTCTCTCTGGGCGCCCCTACTGATATTCTTACCTTTGAAGACTTTTGGTATTAATCTATCAAGACCCTTAGTTACCAAACTAGGTCGATCATTTACCATAAATTGTAAGGTTCCATGATCCAAAAGACTTTGGACTCGGCGTTTGAAGGCAAGACAATTCTCAATGGTATGTCCTTGAGCTCCGGCATGATATTCACAATGAACGTTGATGTCATACCAATTTGGATACGGAGGTTGGAACGGTTTTATATAATATGGATCCACTTCTTGTGATTCAAATAGCTTCTCATACAACTCTTTATATGATATGGGGATAATATCAAGATGAGATCCACCTTTTGTCTTGGATTGAACCTGAGTTTTAGACATCGGGAGCAGACCAAACTTTGATGATTTCTGATTATATGATTTCTTCTCTTCTCTGGGAGCTTGTATGGTTGTCACCATTTCTTTGGTATCTCCATACGATTTGTGAATACGAATGATGACTGTCTGTAATTTCTCTAATTGGTTAGGAATCGAAATCCCTTGCGTATCTGAAACTGCAGAGTTAGGTTCATTGAGCTCTCTCTCTTTCTGTGCTGGAATCTCTTTTCCTTTGGCCAACACAGATATTCTATCCATCATCTTGGACATCTGCTCTCTTATTTCTCGTATCTCCTCTTGCTCCTTAATGGTCATACGATCTTTGGGTGCATAGCTTGCTTCTATCCTCGGAGTTTCCTCAGAATGTCTTTCTTTGGCCGCATCATATTTTGTTTGATCATAAAACTTTTTGTCCATTTACGATTTCTTTCCAATATGATGAACAGTCTTTCAAGTAAACACCTTTTGGTTATGCTATGATCATGCAATGCAAACAAAAGAAATGAGAAAAAATAAAATAGTTAGTATCAACTAATGAAAAAAATCTATCTATCAAGGTATAAATCTTAACCTCATGTTTTCTAGTTCCATGCTTTGTTTGGAAAATTTAACCTAACCGCATGATTTTTAGTTCGCAGGCATTTATTCAGGGAGAAAAAATAATAATAAATTAAAAACTAGAGCTTATTTCTCCTTTGTGTACACTTATGAACAAAGGTTCAATACTGTCTTAGATTAGGTGAATTTCTAGGGTTTATTATATGCAAAGTTTCAGTTCTAGGAGTAAAGGTACTCGAATTGTCCTTGTTGATGCCCCCTTGGGCTGTCAACCCTCAATCCTAGTCCATTACAGACTTAAACAGATCGAGTTCAATTTGAGGGGACACATTTCTCTATACCTGACACGGAGAATAAATTCTCACGAAGACATAGAGCATATGAACCCCGAAAGTTACTTGCTAGGTCTGACACGGAGAATAAATTCTCACGAAGACGTCGTTTTCACTCCCACTTAAAAGGGACAAACTCAATTATAGAGCTTTATGTTATGCAATGCAAGTGTTGTGTGTGAGGAGAAATGTTCATACCTCTGACAGAAAAATAAATAATAAAATACTTGTAATATAAATAATAATATATATAAATACTATAAAAATAATATGTATATATATAAAAAAATTATAAATTAAATATATGAATTTTTATAATTAATAGAGACAATTTATAATTGATTTTTAAAAGTTTGACAGTCCCCAGCGGAGTCGCCAAGCTGTCGTAACCGGTTTTCGTCCGGGCACGAAATATTAAATTTTGGTGGGGAAATTAATGTTAATAAATAATTTTGAAAATAATTTGTGAGTCGCCATCGACCTTTTGGATCAGGTAGGTCGAATACCTAAAAATTATTTTTTAAAAGAGTTTTAAGAAAACATCAATTAAAAAATGAACTGATCTGCGTTTTATAACCAAAAATTTGTTCTTTTTAATAATAAAAAGGGGTTCGTGGTCGGTTACGTTTAGGGAAGGATTAGCACCCCTACAACGCCCAAAATTGGTACTTTTTAATTATAAATTGTCTCTAGTATTAAAAATTTAAAAATTCAAAAATATATTTAATTTATAATTCTATTATTTCAAAATTATATAAAAAATATTTTTTATTTAAAAATATCCGAAAAGAACTTCTAGGTACCTTAAGACAGCTCTTTTTCTTTGATATTGATAAATATTAATTTAAATAATATTGTTTAATTTTAAAATATCAGAATAGGACATCCAGTTGTATTAAGACTGTCCTTTTCTTCGATATTAAAAATAAATATTTAAAAGTTAATATTTATTATATATATTTATGAATATATATCAAAATATTTAACAATATAATAAAAGAATAATTCTATTAAAATAATATATTTAAAAACAATAAAATAAATTAAAACATATAAAATAAATGACTAAATTGCAATAAAAATAAAATTAAAAAATCTAATTCATAATTAATCAAAACTATAGGGATTAAATATTATTATTTTTTTTATTTTTATTTATTTAGTGATTAAAATAAAATCATCTAAAATTCGGATATTAGATTAAAATAAATTAAAAATCTAAAATCAGGATTAAAATATTATTTATTAAAATTAAGGGACTAAATATGTTATTTATCTTAAATATTATTTAATACTGATAAGGACTAAAAACATAATAAAATAAAATTCAAAGACTGAATTAAAATGTTCAGAAATTAATTTCAGTGACTAAAATGAATCATTATAAAACTTGGATGGCTACGGAAAGGGTTTAGCCATGATGGAAATTACACAAATACCCTCCCCAGAACGACGTCGTTTGGGGAGGGTTTTAAATACCCTAATCGCCTGGCCCGAAGGGCCAAGCTTCTCATTTGCCTATTTCCATTCTCTCTCAAAACGAGAGAACCAGAGTTCTCTCTGGTTTCTCTCTAGTTTCCCTCGCCGGAGGGAAACTGGCAGCCATAGGCCACCGTACTCCGCCGCCAGCCACCGCCGCCGGCCACCGCCGCCGGCCACCGTAACGGTGGTCGGAATTCACCAAAAACACCCCCAAAGCGTAGATCTAAACGCCCTGAGACCGATTCCGGTCTTTGTTTTCCCTAAAAGACTCCTAATCGGAGTAAATCTACGAAAATACCTTCGGTATTTTCTGTTCTCCGGCGATGTTTAGTGCTTCCGACGGTGGTCAAGGCTCCAAGGGTAAGTTTCTTTTCTTCTCTTCGTTTCTGTTTTAGTCTGGTTGTTGGTTGATGTTCGTATCTCTCTCTTTTTTGTTCTCTCTTCGTCTGTTTTTCTGTTGTTCTCCGTTGCCCTCTGTGGCTGTCTGTTGCTCTCTATCCTTCTTTTTTTTTTTTTTCTTTGCAGGTTCAGTGGTGGCTTTTATAGCCACCACAGTGTACTCCTCAGACCGGTCCCATGGGTAGCATCTTTGGTGAGTCACCAAGCTATGGCGGTGACTCACCATAGAGCTCTGATTTGGTGAGGCAGCTGGCTTCTGGAAAGCTCGACGAGGCCGGCGTCGTGGAAGCAACAGCGTCGGCAGCAACTGGTTGGACCATCTGGAACTGAAGCGTCGGCAAGGCAGCTGGAGGTAGTGGTGGCACCGCGTGGATGTTCTTGAAGCTTGGAGGTGGCGGCCGGGATATAAACCTAGGGTTGTGAAACCCTAGGGCTTCTGGGAGTTGGGCCACAGTTGTAATCAGGCCCCGATCTTGGGCCTTTGTATATATATATATATATTTATTTAATAATAATAATAATAATATAATAATAATAATAATAATAATAATAATAAGAAAAAAAATTAGTGTTTACAGAGTCTTCTTCAATGGCAACTTGTCAGCTTAAGCTTGCATCTTCCGAGGAGTAATCTGATTATCCTGTGCAATCATGTCTTTTCTTTCTTCTATCTTTGGTTTCTTCGTTACAGTCTTAGAAGTACCCTCCTGCATTCAATATGTGGTCTTAATGCCTCTTTCTGGCTCTAATTCAATGGTTCTATTCGAAACATTTCGAGGTAAACTCTTTGTGTCCTCATATTCTGCCCTTGGCATTCCAAACGGTGAGGCTCATTCACCATGTCTGTTTGATTTGAATCTTGTTATCTTAGCAAGATCTGGTTTTGGTAATGCCCCAATTTGGGTACTCATGGCTCTCTTTGTGCCAAGATCTTAATCTCGAATGGTCTCACTCTGGTGTCGCTAACCAACAATCATATGCCATCAACAAAAATGTTATAATTTAAAGGTTTCTCTTTATAATGCCACAATCAGATGGATAATTAAGAAATGATGAGTTCTTCTAACAGAAATGTCTTGAACATTTTCCATTAGCTGAGATATGTGCCCATTTCGACTAAGGCGATCATTTGCTTCTTGATGGATTACTAACGACTTCACAAGAAAATGTTAAAAATTCTATCGTCCAGTCTTTCTGATCTCTCGGACTATGTGAAATGTATTTATTACTCTGGCATCATTTGTTCTTTTTTTTTTATTGAGGCAGAATGAGCTTCACCATTTTCACTTGAGATTGTCCTATTTGAAAATGTTTTTCTCATTTCTTTTAATTTTAGAAATGTGAAAAAATTGATGAATAAATTTCAAAAATGTTGTCATTTTCTTCAGGCTCACAATCAAAACAAATTGTAAAACAAGAGTTCATTGAATATCAAATAAGTCAAATTTTTGTTTAATCCTTAAAAAAATTATATACATTTGAAAAGTGTAAAGATTAATGATGATATAAGGCTTAGGCTGACTTGAGAAGGTATTGTGTTTCAGGTTAAATTTGGGGAAGCAATGTGTTCCAAGTTGTCTTATTGTGTCCTTGATTCTGGTGTGTTCATTGATCTTATAAAGCAACCGTCATGCTTCTCTTCTGGAAATGTTTACTGGTTCTTAGCCCTCGTGAGCGCCTTTGGACTGTGCAGTGCTTTATCAAGAGATGTATAAGATCGTCTTTTGTGCAGTTGTTGACAATCTTCGTATTCGAGCCGCCTTTTTAGGTTTTCAACTTGAAATCTCCTTTGGTTTCAAGACGTAATCTAAAATCTTACATCTTGAACCCTCATTTTATTATTTTTCCCTATCATGCATTAAAGATTTTAGAAAACTATTTTTTTTTTGCAAATAAAATTAACCCTGAGGGGCGGAATGAAATCTGAAGATAGTCTCTCCACTTAGAAATCCATGTATGATTATAAGGGACTTTTCAAGCACGTAATGTAGGCTAGGGCTCATGGTTATGAAAGAAAAGGATAAATAGGCCCAAACAAGTGTTTAAGGGTTATCCAACCAATGATCAATTCATTCTGCCATCTTCAATCTTGCTCTGCCTTATTTGAATCTTCTCGCGTGTCTTTTATTTTATTTTCTCTTGGTGTTCTCTGATTTTCTGGTGAATTGATTCTAGATCTTTGAACCGTTTGTCTTGAAGTGTTGGATCTGTCTATTTTCTTCTTTCTTCTTCTTTCTTCTTTTTTCTCTATTTTTTCTTTTTTTCTTTTTTTCTTTATGTTTTCTATTTTTTTCTTTATTTTTGTGTGTGTTTTTTCTATATCTCATCTTTTTTCTCTTTGTGTTGTTAACTCGCTTTGATCTTCAAGCGCTTCATATTTGGTCCACCTTGTGATATCTTGTTATTTCTTCATATGACTTGCCTCTGTAACGAAATCCAGATTGTTGATGTTCACTTATGCGAGTAGATGTCCTTCATCTTTACCCCCCAGTGTGGAGGGCGATCCTTGGTTAGGGTTGAATTAGAAGAAACAATATTACAGGCTCAAAAGGGGACAACAAGGGATATATATACATATTTTTTAAAGGATAAATGAAACAAAGCCGTTCATCATCTCATACATGGAAGTCTTTGTAAAAGAGGTATCCCTAAGGGGACGACTATTCAAGATTAATCTTATTTACATGAAAAAAATGTAATTAATGCATGATAAAATTATTTCAATGATTCCCTTTATTTTCTTCTTCTTCCATTTGCCCATGGTATGCCCCAATTATTTGATTTCTCTTGCAAAAACTTGATCTATAACACTCTATCTTGTCTTTCTTCTTGCGGAAATGGTTCTCGTATATTTTGACATATTGTACTTTATGCCTCCCGATTTTATTGAAATTGGGAAAATAATGCTAGTTCTGTGTCTATGAAGGGAAATGTGTGACTTTAAAAATCCTGATTCTGAAAAAAAAGTAATGTTATGGAAAGGTTAGTTCTGTCTGGTAAGGTAAAAGTACGAATTTGAGGCCTCAGGGATAAGGGCTTAACTTTATTGCTTTAGAGGGAATTGATGTCAAGGTTCGATCTTTTGGGAGTAAATGGGTGTTATTTCGGGTAAGGAACCCATCAATGGTTATTTCGGCTTTGGATGGGGTATGGAAGGTCTAATCTTGCCCTTTGTCAAAGATATATAATTAATGAAGTAGTAAAAGAAGATTTAATTCATTTGATATTCAAAGAATTACAAGATTAAAACTTGATTTATTGCTCATAACCTTGGAAAATGACATAAGTTCAATTAACAAAATATTTATTGAGTATACAAAGAAAAAACAAAAACACGTTCAAACATGACAATGCCAATGCAATAAGGTTTCACGGTGGATGAAATAACTTTTTTTTGTCGGCACCAAAGTGTCTCATGAAACGCTAAAAGTTAATACCCCCGGTCAAACAAATTATGGACCTTGCTCTTCGGTGCCCCACAGATCTCAATGATGTGCCTCGAACTTTGGACGGTGCTAACATCATGTCTCTAGCTCTCAATTCTTTTCTAAGTACGAAAGGGGTGACTTCAATTTACCTCAAAAGATTCCGCGGTTTACTCTGAGGATTCGTGATTAATGCACGTTGAGATGCAATGTACTATGTATAGGTTCTAATGCAAAGATGCAAAGATGTTCATGCAAATGCAAAGATGCAAAAATGGGAATGCATAATGCAAAATGCAAAATGGGAATGCAAAATGCAAAATATAAATGCAATAAAGGAATTGTCCCCAAAGTAATTGTCATAAAACAACTTCCAAATAATATACAATGTCTCAATACACGGAGGTAGATGAAAACTACAAATCACGTCATATTGCTCGACTTCTTCAATTTTGATCGAATATGCAGGAAACAATCTTCTCTTATCCTTGGCTTGATGGAAAATTCCAATGCTTCGACTTCTTTTCCAGAAATACATTTGTTGAGCGGCCATATGTGAATGACATCATCCACTATCTCATGTTTGCTATCATTGTTGCTTGATGACTTCAAACATTTTATTTCTTTTCGGCTAGTTATATCAATATCGTCGTAGCACCCTTGAAAAGCTTGTTTTGTTGTATCATTTGATCTTCATATATTCCAGCTTGATGTACCTCTTCAGCTATTTCCTGGAGCACCCCTCTGGAACATTGATACGTGTTTGTATTTCTATTCTACCTCTTCAAGTGATATTGTCGTATTGAAAGCCTTTTAATGCGAATATTAACTCGGGAATTAATACATTTTATGACATGACATGTATGAAACATGTGTTAATTCCAAGGTAATTATCCTAGAACAACTTTCAAAGACCTCACAACGTCCCAATATGTCGAAGTAGATAAAATATTTATCCATTCGTGTGACATTGTCATTTTAAAAGCCTTCTAATTTTGATAAATAACTCGGGTATTAACAGTATGTTTATGCACAAAATAAAGCAACAGGACAAAGAAAAGATGTTAGCAAAAATAATAATAAAAAAAGAGGAAATGTATGTTAGTGAAATATGAAAAGATTAAATTCAACATTAAATGACTCATAAAATACAGTGAATAAAACACATAGAGGAAATTAAAACCCTAACCACATAATTTCTAGTTCACATGTATTCATTCAAAAATAATCTATCGAATAAATTAAAAGAATAAGGTTAGAGTTCATTTCTCCTTTGTGTACACTTATTTGAGTACCTATGGACAAAGTTTCAGCATGGTTTTATATCGGGTACAGTTTATTATATGCATAGTTTCGGTTCTAGGAGTAAAGGTACTCGAATTGTCCTTGTCGGTGCCCCCTTGGGCAAGCCAGACCCTCAATCCTCACCCATTATAGGCTTAAGCGGATCGAGTTCAATTCGAGAGGGAACATTTCCCTACGCCTGACACGGAGAATAAATTCTCACGAAGACATAAGGCATATGAACCCCGGAAGCTACTTGCTAGGTCTGACACGGAGAATAAATTCTCACGAATACGTCGCTTTCACTCCCACTTAAAGGGGAAAGCTCGGGTATAGAGCTTATGTTATGCAATGCATGTGTTTGTGTGTGAGGAGAAATTATCAAACCTTTGACAAACAACCACAAAAAAATGAACTAAAGCGAATCCAAATTTCAATATCTGAAAATTAATCAAATGCAAACATTAATATACAATGATATAAAATAAAATAAATTAATAAAAATAATAAAAGAATTGAAAGAAATCAAAAGAATCGTAAATTAAATAAAATTGAATTATCAATTTCCAATTATAGAGATAATATATAATCGATTTAAGGCTTGATCCACTACATCCCCAGCGGAGTCGCCAAGCTGTTGTAATCGTTTTCGCCGGGGCGGGGAAAAACTTAGTACGACTTGGGGGTTTTCTTTTGAAAAGGTTTTGAAATGTTTTGGAGTCGCCATCGACCTTTTGGGTTAGGTAGGTCGAATACCTAAAAAATTTTCTTTTAAAAGTATTTTTAAGAAAAACATCATTTTAAAAGATTCACCAATCTACGTGTAACTAGAGATTCATTCTTTTTTGAAATAAAAAAAGGATTCGGGGATCGATTACGTGTGGGGAAGGATAAACACCCCCACAACACCCAAAATTGGTACCCCATCGATTATAAATTGTCTCTACTAGTGGAAATCTAAGAATTCGAATACAAATTTAAGTTACGATTCTATTATTCAAAATTCAACCATGCAATTTTTATTTAACGAGAAATTATAAGGGGAAATAGAAAATATTCCCACATTTCCAATCGAAGAGAAAATAATCCCTAAAATACTTTAGGACGAATATTTCTCTTTCCGACTGAGATAAAAAAAATATAATAATTTCCCCCAAGAATACGAGATTAAAATAATTTGATTCGATAAAATGAAAATTTAAGCCAAATAATCCAAATTACATATTTAATTAGAAAAGATAAGAGATGTTCAATTATTTAAAAATATCAAGACATAATCCCTAATAAAATTAGGCGAATTATCTCGATAAGTTTAAATAAAAGAACATTTCCTTTTCCATTTAATCTAGTAGGGTATTTATTTATTTTAAAAATATCAAAATATGACATCTAGTTACTTTAAGACGATCATTTCTTAATATTTTTAAAAATAAATAAATAATGCCTTTAATTTAATTATGAAATCAGTCGAGTTATGCTTATGAGGCTTTCAAATATATTCGAAATGTTTAGATCTAGATGTACAAACAAGTTTACATGGCAAAAGCTAAAAATTAAAAATAGTAATTAGGAACAAATAAATGGAAATTAAAGCAAAGATAAAAATTAAATGATATTCAATGCTGGAAATAAAATTGGACTAAATTAACAAGTGCATACTTTAAAGCATAAATATTATGTTAAATAAGCAAACAAAATATAATTACTAAAATGAACAATTACAAAAATTAAAGTTCTAAATAATAAAGATTAAATAATAAATACAAAAATGAACATTAAAAATGTAAATAAAGAAATTAAAGTAGTTAAGTTAAAAAAACATAAAATTGTACATTCACCTAAATTATAAATAATAAAATATAAAACATATGCATCACTTAAAATACATACTACAAATTTTACAAGCCACATATAATGTATAATACATTACATCACAACTAGGGACTAAAATAGAATATTACAAATTATATGCCAAATGAGAAATAAAAAAAGTGACTAAAATGAATAAATTATAAATATTACATCCACATCATAATAATATAGGAAACAAAATCCAAACAGTGACTAAAATAAATAAACATAAAAAATAGTAACTAAATTCAAAAGTTAATAAAATTAATATGCATATTTGAAATAAATAACAAAGCATATGACTAGAATACAAAAAAAACTAAAATATGAAGAGCTTGAAGATGATTTTACCCCTATAGTGATCAAAACGTAAAATATACTGAAATTAGAGGATCTATAATACAATTTAACCCTCTTTTCATTCCTCCATTTTTGGAATAGGGAAATTGTCCCATTTTACGAGATTGATTGGAGTATTAATAACCCAATCACTACAATATTATAATATTTTTGTATATAATAAAAAAAATAGTGTTTATAGTTACTAACTTCGATTCTGTTCTATCTCCAGGTGTTCGATGAAAGATCTATGAGAGTTCCTGAAATGAGTTTCCAAGAATAAAGATCGGTGTGGTCAAGTAATATGGATTTTGCTTGTAGTTTTAACCGTCCAACGATCTGCGTTCAACCGAAGAAGCCGGAATCTCAGAAAGAGCTGACAAGGGAGACGGCACCCCCTAATTCCTCAAAGTCATTGTTGAAGAAATCTTCACGTATCTTCCCCGCGTCTTTCTTTTCCTTCACCGATGATGGGACAGAGTTCACACCATCATCAGTTGCCTGGAGTCTTTCGGAGTCTGCAAGGAAACATATTCCTAAATTGGTTGAAGGAGTACTGCTCTTGCGAGCTGGTATGCTTTTGAATATTACGGCCTTACTGTGTTACTAATTTAGTCATATCACTCTTTTTGTAAAATTCCTGTATATGTTTATGCTGAGCATTGTTGATTTCTCCTTCATGACTGAAATGGCATGTTCGGCTATCTGTAACTTTTGATGCAAACCTTTTAAATAGATGCATTTTTATGGAATGCTATATCCATTTATTCTTCATTTGAAAAAGTTTAGATCTAGAAAATTTACTGCTCGAGTATTATACAAACAATAAATCAACTCTTCTTGAAAAGAAACATGATCGCCCACCTTTGCCACAGGGTTGCCCTCTATGCTAATCAGGCAGAGAGGAGACCTAGGCTGATGCATCAGCCAGATGTCATAACCACTAGTATAAAAGATGATTCCTCAAATGCAAAGCCTCTGATCTGAAAAATACAAAAAATGCCTAAAAGGCTAAAAGAGCTAGACGCATTGCTTCCACATCAAGAGGTATGTATATGCCATTTATTTATTTTTCATATGTTTCTTGTGATCCTAATTGTACTATATATAGCAGCTTGTCAGAAGCTTATTTCAATCTTTGAATTTCCCAGATGAATGAGGAGGTCTCCCTCTTTGATGTGTTGTGGTTACTTCTTGCAAGTGTAATTTTTGTGCCTATATTTCAGAAGATTCCTGGAGGTGATTAACTCTCTATCCATTAGTTCATTTCAGTGTGTTGCATTGAGTTGACATTCTTTAAAAACTCATCATCTTTTTGTCAATTATGAACCTTTGCGAAGGCTTTTGGAACTCATGTTTGAATTCTCTATTTGCTTTTTATGATATTTCCTCATAGTCTGAAGTAAAACATTTTTTTTGCTTTCTTACTAATCATTATTTTCCCTTTTTCCTTTTTCCGTTCTCCTTTGGGAATTTTCTATATGCTGATGTTTTTCTTCTATCTGGCCCATTTTTTAGGCAGTCCTGTTCTTGGATATTTGGCTGCTGGTATCTTGATTGGACCTTATGGTCTATTCATAATCCGTCATGTGCATGGAACCAAAGCAATTGCTGAATTTGGAGTTGTTTTCTTGCTATTTAATATCGGTCTTGAGGTGGAGTTTATTTTTTATATCCATAGTTGCAGCTTTACATTGAATTCCATATTTGTTAGATTATATCAAACATTTACCTATTTTTTACCTTTTTTATTTATCTGTTGAAAGGTTAAGTTCCATGAAGAAATATGTTTTTGGATTAGGCTCTGCCCAGGTGATTGAGAAAATAAATTTTCTGTTATTGTCACTTGTGTTTTTGTAGTTATTTTAACTAATAGTTTAATGTGATACAGGTCCTTTTGACCGCTGTTGTGGTTGGCCTGGTTGCTCATTTTGTTGCTGGGCAGCCTGGTCCAGCTGCAATTGTGATTGGGAATGGCCTGGCTTTATCTTCAAGTGCTGTTGTTTTGCAGGTAATTAACATAGGCACATATTGCTTCACGTCAATATGTCATTAATTTTGACATTGCATTATTACTATTACTCTTGTACTTCCTGGAAAAGGGCAAAAAATATAGCAAGCTTGCTATCACATTTTATTTTTGTTTAATATAATGCATATGTGTTTCCCTCTTATATTCCACTATGGCATCTTAAAATCTCTGGAAATTAGAAGAAAACTTTGATTCTTGCCATTGTCTTCACAAATCCACCTAATAGGTCTAATATAGTATGCTCGTGTCCTGATTGTATCAGACTTTTGTTATTTGTCTTTATTTTTAAAGTTTTTGTTCTTTTACCATAACATTTGTACCACAGAAGATGATGAAACCTCATGGCTCCATTCTACGTACAAATAACTGATATTGTCTTCATTTGCAGGTATTACAGGAGCGAGGTGAGAGTACTTCGCGCCATGGACGTGCTACATTTTCAGTCCTACTTTTCAGGTTGTCCTAGGATCTTGAGAAAAAGGATTGACTTCAGGAGGCATTTTGTTATGAATTGAATTTTGCAGTCAGTGACAATAGCTATTCATGTTCATGCGGTTATACAAACAAACATCTTGATGTCTGATACTTGTGTTCCTGCTTCTACTTTTTTGTGTCATCTTTTTCTTATTATTGTTTCTATTATTTAAATCTTTTCCCTTATGTTCATGTTTTAAACTGACATATTTGATGTTGAATTAAGCAAAAGATGAAATTAGTTATCTACTCAACACAAATGGTAATTGGAAATGCACTTAAGCTATCTTACTCTCATAGTGCTTAAAATGTTTCATGAATGATAAGACTGAATTAGCAATTAGGACAATTATAATAATACCAACTTGATGTGTTTGGAATCCTCCCTTGTTAGTGTTTCTAATTATACTGGGGCATTTAGATGATTTTTGTTACAGTTTTTATTGACTAATATCTCTTCTTTCCAGGATCTAGTTGTTGTTGTTTTGCTTATACTCATACCTCTTATCTCACCAAATTCATCAAAAGGAGGGGTAAGATCTTCTAAACTCATACCTTTTATTATGGGTAGAAATCAGAGTAATTCTCTGTATTTTCATATTATTTTCAATAGGACAGATTACATATTTATATACAAATTATCTCTCTAAAGTAGGAAACACTTAAGAAAGGAAAAATACTAATCCTAGGATGTGATCCCTTAAAATAAGGGATTGTATAAATATATGTACAAAATCCCTTAATTAAAGGAATGATATCAAATCATCTCTCTTTAATTCCTACACTCCCCCTCAAGCCGGAGAATATATATTGTATAATCCTAGCTTGAATAGGAATTTATTGAAAACAGACTTTGGCAAAGCCTTAGTAAGAATGTCTGCAACTTGTTCTTCTGAAGGAATGTATGAAAGTGTGACTGTCTTTTTGTTAACTTGATCAGCTATAAAATTCCTATCAATCTCAACATGCTTTGTTCGATCATGTTGAACTGGGTTCTTGGCAATTTGAATAGCAGATTGATTATCACACAAGACTTCAAAGTGATCCTCTTGATTAGTGCCAAGTTCTTTCAGTAGCCAAATTCCTTCGCATATTCCCAATGTTAGTGCTCTGAATTCAGCTTCAGCACTACTTCTTAAAACGACAGATTGTTTTTTACTTCTCCAAGTTGTAAGGTTACCCCAAACAAATGTGCAGTAGCCACTAGTGGATCTCCTTTCAGTAAGGTCTCCGGCCCAACTAGAGTCTGTAAAAATTTTAACAGTTCTGTCTTGTGTCTTCTTAAACATTAAGCCGTATCCTGGAGTTTTCTTCAAGTACTTGAGAATTCTATTTGCTGCTGCCATATGCTCTTTAGTAGGATTAGTCATGTGTTGACTTATCACATTTACTGGAAAGGCTATATCTGGCATTGTCAAGGATAAATAAATTAGTTTCCCAATTAATCTTTGAAATTAATCTTTGAAATTTCTCTTTGTCTACTAAAGACCCATTTTCTTTTCTAATTTTCAAGCTTGCCTCCATTGGTGTATCAATCGGCTTATAACCAAGAAAACCAGTTTCTTTGAGTAAATCAAGTACATATTTTCTTTGGTTGATTACAAGTCCTTTTGACCTTGCCACCTCCATTCCTAGGAAATACCTTAGCTTTCCCAAGTCCTTGGTTTCGAATTCCTCATTTAACAACTTCTTCAAATTGCAAATCTCTTCTTCATCATATCCGGTAAGAATTATGTCGTCCACGTACACAATAAGGATAACTTTCTTATTTGTAGAAGTTACCTTGATGAAAAGAGTATGATCGGCGAGGGACTGCTTGTAACCGTTTTTCATAATGACTTTAGTGAACCTCTCGAACCAAGCTCTGGGTGATTGTTTTAATCCGTATAGAGACTTGTTGAGCTTTTACACCTTGTTACTTCCTTCAACAGACTTTAAGTCAGGTGGCAACTTCATATAGACTTCTTCTTCTAGCTTTCCATTAAGAATAGCGTTTTTTGCATCAAGTTGGTGTAATTTCCAATCGCAATTTACAGCCAAACTTAGGAGTACTCGAACAGTATTAAGCTTCGCCACAGGCGCAAAAGTTTCTGTGAAATCTATCCCATATGTTTCCGTAAAGCCTTTGGCCACTAGTCTAGCTTTGTATCGTTGAATGCTACTATTGGAGTTATACTTTACAGCAAAGATCCATTTACTGCCAACAACTTTTTTTCCTTGAGGAAGGTCCGTAACGGTCCAAGTAGCATTTTTTTTAAATCCTTTAGAGCTTCAGCTATGCTTGTGGGAACCTGTTCTTTATCCAGGTTTGCTGTAAATGCTTGAAAAGACGGCATCAATGAATTATTACCAGCAAAATTTTCAATAGGATGCTTGGTGTACTGTCTAACCCCTTTTCTAATAGCAATAGGGAAGTCATCTAGAGTAGGGGAAGTGGACTTACTAATTTCTTCTATTTCGACAACTGGACCCAAATCCAATTCTCGGCAAGCATCAGATTGCAAAATAGCCTCAGGAATATGTTTGTTTTTCCTTGTATAGACACGAAGTTGTTTGATTGGTGAAGTTTGTGGAAGATTTTGAATGGGAGTAGGTGTGTTTTTAGGAAGGGTGTTTAAACTAGGTGTGAGTGAAGTTGTGATAGGTACTACAGATGAATCGATGGGTGTAGTTACAGGTGACAAATATGTAGGTAAAGACAAAATCGGTGGCAATTCTGAAGATTGAGAATGAAGAGTAGGAGGAGATACCTGATGTGGCTGAAAATCCTTCCATGTCTCCCCCTGAATTTCAGCCTGAGTGAATTAGGGATCCTGCTCATAAAATGTTATATCTATAGTGGTAAAAAACCGTTTAGAAGGAGGATGATAGCATTTATAACCCTTCTTAAGTGAAGAATACCCAACCAATACACACTTTAATAATTTAGGATCTAACTTGGACTTATTAGGAGCAAACGTTTGGATGAAAAGAGTACAGCCAAATATTTTAAGTGGAAGAATGGAGGAGATAGGTTTAAAATGGGAAAACTATTGCAAAAATATAGATTGAGGTGTTTGAAATTATAAAACCTTACTAGGCATTCGATTGATTAAATATGTGACAGTTAATAAGGCTTCCCCCCACAAATATTTTGAAACATTAGTGGTAAATAGAAGAAAATGGGTAATTTCAAGGAGGTGTCTATTTTTTCTTTCGGCAATGTCGTTTTGTTGTGTGTCAACACAAAAACTAATCTGAACTATTCCCTTTCCCTAAAAAACGCACCCAAAGACTTAGCAAAAAATTCATTGCCATTATCAGATTTAAAGAGCTGAATTTTAGACCTAAATTGAGTGAGAACCATGTTATAAAATTTGGTAAAAACACCAGCAGTTTTAGATTTATCTTTTAGCAAAAAAGTCCAAGTTATCCTACTGTGATCATCAATGAAAGTGATAAACCACTTACAATTATCAGCATTCTTCACCTGAGAAGGGCCCCAAATATTACTGTGGATCAAAGCAAAAGGGTGAGAAGGCTTATATGTAGAAGGAGAATAAGTTGATTTAGTATGTTTGGCAAGAGAGCAAACTTTGCAAGAAAAAGAATTTGGCCTTTTATGAATGAATAGAGCAGGAAAAAATTTTGCAAGATAGTGGAAACTAGGATGACCTAAACGATAATGCCGTAACATAACATTATCAACTTTTTCTAAAGCGATGAAAAATTTCGAGATTTCGGTTTTAGTAGAGGCAGGAATAATATAAAGACCATTCTACAAGCTGGCCTTACCAATCATCTTCAAGTTCAGTGCCTGTAAAGTACAATCAATATCATTAAAAATTGCAGAGCAGTGCAAGTCGGTGGAAAGTTTACTAACGGAAACGAGATTGCAAGCTAGATTTGGTACGAAGAGGACATTTTTAAGTACAATCTGGTCATTGAGAATAACAGTGCCATGTCCTTCTATTTTGCACAAGGAACGAACCATCAGCCATTTTGACAGCTTTACCAAAATTTTGAAAAAAATTGCAAAACAAATCCCTATTACCAGTCATATGATCCGTAGCATCAGAATCGAGGATCCAATTAGGGGTCGACTGGGAGGAGAAAACAACTGTAGCATGAGGTTTACCTTCTGGTTCTTTCATGACCAGATTACCTTCTGATTGAGCAGCAGAACCAGAAAACTTTTCTGGATTCAAAGTGATCTCCGGAGTAGGAGAAGAAGTTGTGGACATCGTTTAGGTTGGAAAGAAACTGTAGGAATTATAGAGATGATTTGTTACCATTCCTATAGAGATATGATTTTGTGTAACCCCCTAAACCCGGTCTGTGAGTTAGACCCAAACCTAAGTGGTCATATATCCCATTCAGAGGTTTTTTTTTTTATATAACTTATAGAACGTTAAATATAATATAGAACATAATATTAATAATACAGATATGTCCTAAACGATAATAAAATACATGTCACCAAACATAACCGAAAAACATACAGAAATATATGTTCGTACAAAATAAAATAGTTGATTTCTCCTGATGCCAAATCTGCTAGCTTACGGTCTGCTGTTATCTGAAAAAGGTTAAAATTTACAGAATGAGCTAAGAAGCCCAGTGTGTTCCATACAGCGTACAAAAACATATTAATAAGATATTATCAATAAAAAAATCGATTTATGCAACATGTTTTTTTTTTATATATATGAACACTACCCCCATCCGTCACGAACAAATTGTGTAGGTTCCCATAACCATACACCCCGTCACGACCAGTAAGGCCCTGAGCACAAAGCCGAGGAGCCTGCAATATTTTCTTCCTCCAACAATTCTTTTCTCCCCCAATGACAGTAATAAACAAATATGTATTCGAGTAAAAATGGTGATTAATCCATTAAAACATGAAAATGGATCATGCTTGAAAATCATATACAGAAATACGGTAATCAGATGTCGGTAACCATTATTCAGAAATCAGATATCATGTATCATGTCCTAATAATATTTTGAATAATCACCATTCTGAAATAATTCAAATAATATTTTAAAACAGTAAAACAACACTGTCAGGAAACACACCTGTCACACTCTGAGAAATCGGATAGGGAATCCTACTATTGGGTTTGTCGATCACTTTCTGCTGCAGCGCTAGATCCTACGAATTAGAAAAATCCATATTGGAATCCTAATATAAATAATCTAAATATTATTTAAATAATATACGGAAACCTACGGGTAATTCTCGTAGTACGCGGTTCAGGCTGATCTAACGAACGGATAATACCGGACCTAATTGATCCTTGCTCAGGTGAAACACGAGTACCTTCATAAAATATTTTATTGAGTAAATCCTTGACCAAATCTCATTTAAATAATCAAAATATTAAAATATTAAGCCTTTTGGGTTTACAAGCTCGATTCGGGAATTTCGGGTCAGAATTTGGCAAAACGGACTTCGAAATCAAATTCAGGACGTCGAAAAATATAAAGTATGACCTTCCGAAATTTCGAATTCTTGGTCAAAATTAAAGTCAACAGGGTTGACTGACGATTTGGAGACTTTCGGGTTTGAATTTAGCAAAACGGACCCCAAAAACGGATTCGGAACGTCGAAAACTATCAGGATAGGTATTCTTGGTCGAAAACAAAGGTCGTTTAATAGTTGGTCAAAGCCGGTCAAAGTTCTGGTCAAAGGAGGTCAACAAACTGTCAAACATTTTACACAAATAGCACCCTTTTAAAAAAAATTACCAAAATAGCACCCATTTCGAATTAATTCCCAGAATAGCACCAAAATCGAATTAATTCCCAGAATAGCACCGGTCAACGGTCAACGGGTCGGGTCGGGTCAACGGGTCGGGTAAACGGGTAAACGGGTCGTGACCGGTCAAACCGGTCAAAACCGATTTCCAGCGTTAACTCGCCTGCGGCGGCGCGTGTGGGCGCGTGCGACGTCCTCCGGGGCTCTAAAAATCACGGAAAAATTTCTAAAAATTATTTTGAGTGATTTTGAGATACTTACAAAGATCGGTTCAAATTTTTGAACGGCGGAGAGCTCGATTTCGACTCGGCCGAATCTTTAATTGATCCACCTCCCCACGCGCCGCCGTAAACGGAGATCGAGGATGACACCGGCGGACTCGGAACGGCACAAGGAACACGATGGTGCGGGAGGTGTCGTAAAAGGAGCAACGATCGGCGATGAATTTAGGATTTTCTAGGCTATTGAGCTTAAAAAAATGTCGATGCTTTGACTTGAAATTCACGACGTTTGGCAGCGTTTCGCTTCAATTAAATTGAGGGAATTGTTCCTGACTCGATAACGAACACGATGGTACTTTCAAAACGACGATCGGAATTCGGACGGTGTCGGAATCGTCGTCGGAAGTTGAGGTAAGGAAATGGAAATTTGGGAGGAATTGGGTTCTGATTTTCAGAACCCAATTCACGCATATATCATATATATAAACCAAATACCTAACTTTTTTGGGTAAATTCAGGGCTTGGTCCCTGAATTTTCTTTAACTCTAAAACAAGCTACAAGTTTTAAAACCTTTCAGTTTAGTCCCTAAAAATTACCAATTTTCACAATTAAATCTTCAATTCCATTTAACTATTATTTTGATATTATCGGGTTGTTACAATTCTCCCCCTCTACAAGAAATTTCGTCCTCGAAATTTACCTTATGAAAACAGATGAGGAAATTGAACCTCTATTGACTCCAATGTCTCCCAAGTAGCTTCTGAGGGGCTACGATTACTCCACTGCACTTTGACCATTGGAATACGCCTATTCCGAAGGACTCGCTCTTCCCTCTCTAAAACCTGAACAGGCTCCTCCTCATATGACAAATCAGGTCTCAGCTCTACCTCATCAACCTGAATGATGTGATTTGGATCTGGACGGTATCGCCTCAACATAGAAACATGAAAAACATCATGAATACGACTGAGCTGGGAAGGCAACTCAAGCTGATAAGCAACAGGTCCAACTTTCTTCATAATACGATACGGCCCAATAAATCGCGGACTCAGTTTACCTTTACGTCCAAATCTCAATACCTTCTTCCATGGAGATACCTTGAGAAAAACCTGATCTCCAACCTCAAACTCGATATCCTTACGTCGCTTATCTGCGTATGACTTCTGCCTATCAAATGCCTCTCTTAAGCGATCACGGATCAGTCTGACAGTATCTTCAGTCTCTCGAACCAAGTCTGGACCCAAAGTTTTTCTATCATGCAACTCTGTCCAACATATAGGAGTACGACATCTACGGCCATACAGAGCCTCGTACGGTGCCATGCGAATACTCGCCTGATAACTATTATTGTAAGCAAACTCAGCTAACGGCAAGAAATCTTCCCAACTACCACGAAAATCAATCACACAACCCCGTAACATATCCTCCAACACCTGAATCACTCGCTCAGACTGTCCATCAGTTTGAGGATGAAAAGCTGTACTGAAATTCAAACGAGTACCCAGAGCCTCGTGCAAAGCTTTCCAGAACCTGGAAGTGAATCTCGGATCTCGATCAGATATGATAGACAACGGAACACCATGAAGTCTAACGATCTCAGAAATGTACAACTTAGCCAGTTTATCCAGAGAATAATTAACCTGAATAGGGATAAAGTGCGCTGACTTGGTGAGTCGATCAACAATCACCCAGATAGAATCCTTTTTGGAAGGAGTTAGAGGAAGACCAGTAACGAAGTCCATCGTAATACGCTCCCATTTCCACTCAGGAATCTTAATTGACTGTAACAATCTAGACGGATGCTGGTGCTCTGCCTTAACCTGCTGACAAGTCAAACACCTTGTCACAAATCTGAAATATTCTTCATACCAGTCCAAAAGTAGCGCTCTTTGAGATTATTGTACATTTTGTCCCCACCAGGATGCATAGCATAAAGACTATTATGAGCCTCCTGAAGAATAATCTGTCTCAACTCATCATCTTTAGGGACGCAGTAACGACCGTGAAAACACAAAATATCATCCTGGTCCACAGTATACTCCGAACTCGATCCTTGCTTAACTTGTTCAATAATGGGAAGCAACGAGTTATCAAGGAGTTATTTAGCCTTAATCTCCTCGGCCAAAGTAGGTTTAACCTGTAACTCTGCTAACAAACTATTATCATCAAATAAGCTCAAGTTGGCAAATAAGGCTCTGAGATCTGATATCGCCTTACGGCTCAAGGCGTCTGCCACTACATTAGCCTTCCCTGGATGATATTCTATCTCAAAATCATAGTCCTTTAAAAGCTCCAACCAGCGACGCTGTCTTAAATTTAATTCTTTCTGAGTAAGCAGATACTTCAGACTCTTATGATCAGTATAGATATAACACTTTTCTCCGTAGAGGTAGTGTCTCCAGATCTTTAAAGCAAAAACCACCGCAGCTAATTCCAGATCGTGAGTAGGATAATTACGCTCATGCGACCTTAACTGACGTGGCGCATAAGCGACAACCTTCTTCTCTTGCATCAAAACACATCCTAATCCAGAATGAGAAGCATCACTATAGACAGAAAAATCCTTCCCAGATTCAGGCTGAATCAACACTGGGCTTGAGTTAGAACAGTCTTCAATTTCTCAAAGCTAGCTTGTTGGTCCTCAGACCAGACAAATGGAACATCTTTCCTTAATAGTTTCGTCAGAGGAGCTGCAATAAGGGAGAACCCCTCAACGAAACGACGATAGTAACCAGCTAAGCCCAAGAAACTACGGATCTCAGAGACGTTTCTGGGTTGCTTCCAGTTCATAATAGCCTCCACTTTGCTCGGATCCACCTGAATACCATCAGCAGAGACGATATGTCCAAGAAAAGTCACTTCGCTGAGCCAGAATTCACACTTGCTCAACTTAGCGTATAACTTATTCTCCCTTAGAGTCTGAAGAACAATCCTTAAATGCTCCTCATGTTCTGCTTCACTTCTAGAATACACCAGTATGTCATCAATAAATACAACTACAAACTGGTCCAAATAAGGTCGAAATACCCTATGCATCAGATCCATAAAAGCAGCAGGGGCATTAGTTAACCCGAATGACATCACTAAAAACTCATAATGTCCATATCGAGTACGGAAAGCAGTCTTCGGAATATCCGAATCTTTCACTTTAAGTTGATAATAACCAGATCTTAAGTCTATCTTTGAAAAGATAGAAGCCCCTCTAAATTGGTCAAATAGATCGTCGATTCTGGGCAGAGGATATTTGTTTTTCACCGTGAGCTTGTTCAGTTTCCTATAATCGATACAGAGTCTCAACGTCCCATCCTTCTTCTTGACAAAGAGAACTGGGGCTCCCCACGGTGATACACTGGGTCGGATAAATCCCCTGTCCAACAACTCCTGGAGTTGGATTTTCAGTTCTTTAAGCTCCTTTGGGGCCATACGATAAGGAGCCATTGAAACCGGGGTGGAACCAGAATAGACTTCAATCACAAACTCGACTTCTCTATCTGGAGGTAATCCAGGCAACTCCTTGGGAAAAACATCGGGAAATTCCTTGACAATTCGGATGCCTTCAATATCGGATTGCGATCTCCTAGTGTCCAAAATATAAGCAAGAAACGCCTCGGAACCCTTCCTGATCATCTTCTCCGCTACCAAGGCAGACACAACATTCGTCAGAAATCCACGTCGTTCCTCAATCATTACAATCTTTCGATTATCTGAGGTCTTCAGAACAGCTCTCTTAGTCTCAAAATCAATATTTACTCGATGTTTGTCCAACCAATCTACGCCGAGAATCAAATCGAACTCTTTAAAGGGTAACTCCATCAGGTCAGCCAGAAAAATCTCCCCATTGATCTCTATAGGGCACTCTCTAAAAATACGATCCAACACGATGGATTGGCCTAAGGGACTTTGAACTATCACTGAACGCTCAGTATTCTCAAAAGGAATATTTAGACCCTCAGAAACGGAATGTGATACATAAGAATTTGTAGAGCCACTATCAAACAATTCAAAGTATGGAACTGAATGAATAGTCACAGTACCTGCAGTCACATTTGGCCCATCACGATCTTGTCGAAGTCTAGCAGTGTAAACCAATGCAGGTTGTCTGGCCTCAGATCTGACTTGACCCCTACTCTGAGATGCTCGGCCCCTATTAACTGATCCAGGTGCTCTCTCCTGAGTACGACCACCCGCAGGAGTCTGAACAGTACTCTGAGTACGAGCGGGAGTACGAGCTGGTGTCTGAACAGAATGAGGTATCTCCGGACAATCCTTCAAATAATGGTCACCAGACCCACATTTATAACAAGTGCCCAATTTCTTCCTGCATTCTCCAAAGTGATTTTTCCCACAATAATCACATGTTGGAAAGGGTTGCGACCCAAAAGAACCACCATGTCTAGAAGACTGAACTGTTGAAGCACCAGATGCAACAGGTCTGACACTTGCACCGCCTCTCTGAAAAGAATCACCCCTGCCTCTCTTGCTAGGATGTGCAGAAGAATTAACAGAACCAGAAGGCCTCTTGAATCGATTCTGGGCTCGATCATTATCTCTCCTGTGCTCCATACCCAGTCGCTCTATTTCCTCAGCAGTCTTGGCTATCTCAACCAAAGCATCAAAATTCCTCTCTCGATGGGTAGCGACTCGACTCCTGATCTCATACCTGAGTCCATTCTCGAACCTCAAGCATCGATCTGTCTCAGTGTCCACAAGTCCAGGAGCATATCGGCTCAATCGGATGAACTCAACCTCGTAATCCATAACAGACATATTACCCTGCTCCAGATTCCGAAACTCCTGGCGTCGTTCCTGCAGATATCTCTCTTCGATGTAGCGACTTCGGAAGCGCGTCTTGAAAAGATCCCATGTTAATTGGTTCCTCGGAATACTACCAGAAATGGATTGCCACCATCTGAAGCTTTCTTTCTTCAACATAGTTAGGGCCCCTTTTAACTTTTGCTCAGGTTTGAGGTCCATCTCATCCATAATCCTTTCTGTGTCCTCCAGCCAATACTCGGCGTCTGTCGGAGGTCCACCAGTAATACCCTCGAATGGTACTACACCAGCAGCAACCAGAGAATTTGAAATCTCCACTGCAGTCATGTTACTAGGGGGCTCTAGCAGCTCTCTGAAACATACGGAATATAGCTCTATTAATGGCGTCTTCATTCATCTCAGTATCCTCATCTTCAGTGACGGGAGGGTCTCTCATAGGAGTAAACTGATCACCATGAGAAAGAGTCGGATCTACTTGCGGAACAGGAGGATCACGTGCTGACATCGGATCGTCTATTGTAACAGAAGGTCGAGTGACTCGTCCTCTACCACGTCCACGTCCTGTCCTACGACCTCTAGCAGTATTCATCGTTGGATCTATAAGGCTCTACAGAAGAATTTGAAACATATGTCAGATTAGCATCAGGGATCTCGATAAAACTTTAAATCATAACATAAGGTGACATTTTTTTTATTTCTTAAAAATTCAAAGTTTAGGACCCATATACAGTCCGAGTGTTTAAAACCGAAGGCTCTGATACCACCAAATGTAACCCCCTAAACCCGGTCTGTGAGTTAGACCCAAACCTAAGTGGTCACATATCCCATTCAGAGGTTTTTTTTTATATAACTTATAGAACGTTAAATATAATATAGAACATAATATTAATAATACAGATATGTCCAAAACGATAATAAAATACATGTCACCAAACATAACCGAAAAACATACAGAAATATATGTTCGTACAAAATAAAATAGTTGATTTCTCCTGATGCCAAATCTGCTAGCTTACGGTCTGCTGTTATCTGAAAAAGGTTAAAATTTACAGAATGAGCTAAGAAGCCCAGTGTGTTCCATACAGCGTACAAAAACATATTAATAAGATATTATCAATAAAAAAAAATCGATTTATGCAACATGTTTTTTTTTTATATATGAACACTACCCCCATCCGTCACGAACAAATTGTGTAGGTTCCCATAACCATACACCCCGTCACGACCAGTAAGGCCCTGAGCACAAAGCCGAGGAGCCTGCAATATTTTCTTCCTCTAACAATTCTTTTCCCCCCCAATGACAGTAATAAACAAATATGTATTCGAGTAAAAATGGTGATTAATCCATTAAAACATGAAAATGGATCATGCTTGAAAATCATATACAGAAATACGGTAATCAGATGTCGGTAACCATTATTCAGAAATCAGATATCATGTATCATGTCCTAACAATATTTTGAATAATCACCATTCTGAAATAATTCAAATAATATTTTAAAACAGTAAAACAACACTGTCAGGAAACACACCTGTCACACTCTAAGAAATCGGATAGGGAATCCTACTATTGGGTTTGTCGATCACTTTCTGCTGCAGCGCTAGATCCTACGAATTAGAAAAATCCATATTGGAATCCTAATATAAATAATCTAAATATTATTTAAATAATATACGGAAACCTACGGGTAATTCTCGTAGTACGCGGTTCAGGCTGATCTAACGAACGGATAATACCGGACCTAATTGATCCTTGCTCAGGTGAAACACGAGTACCTTCATAAAATATTTTATTGAGTAAATCCTTGACCAAATCTCATTTAAATAATCAAAATATTAAAATATTAAGCCTTTTGGGTTTACAAGCTCGATTCGGGAATTTCGGGTCAGAATTTGACAAAACGGACTTCGAAATCAAATTCAGGACGTCGAAAAATATAAAGTATGACCTTCCGAAATTTCGAATTCTTGGTCAAAATTAAAGTCAACGGGGTTGACTGACGGTTTGGAGACTTTCGGGTTTGAATTTAGCAAAACGGACCCCAAAAACGGATTCGGAACGTCGAAAACTATCAGGATAGGTATTCTTGGTCGAAAACAAAGGTCGTTTAATAGTTTGTCAAAGCCGGTCAAAGTTCTGGTCAAAGGAGGTCAACAAACTGTCAAACATTTTACACAAATAGCACCCTTTTAAAAAATAATTACCAAAATAGCACCCATTTCGAATTAATTCCCAGAATAGCACCAAAACCGAATTAATTCCCAGAATAGCACCGGTCAACGGTCAACGGGTCGGGTCGGGTCGGGTCAACGGGTCGGGTCGGGTCAACGGGTCGGGTAAACGGGTAAACGGGTCGTGACCGGTCAAACCGGTCAAAACCGGTTTCCAGCGTTCACTCGACTACGGCGGGCGCGTGTGGGCGCGTGCGACGTCCTCCGGGGCTCTAAAAATCACGGAAAAATTTCTAAAAATTATTTTGAGTGATTTCGAGATACTTACAAAGATCGGTTCAAATTTTTGAACGGCGGAGAGCTCGATTTCGACTCGGCCGAATCTTTAACTGATCCACCTCCCCACGCGCCGCCGTAAACGGAGATCGAGGATGACACCGGCGGACTCGGAACGGCACAAGGAACACGATGGTGCGGGAGGTGTCGTAAAAGGAGCAACGATCGACGATGAATTTAGGATTTTCTAGGCTATTGAGCTTAAAAAAATGTCGATGCCTTAACTTGAAATTCACGACGTTTGGCAGCGTTTCGCTTCAATTAAATTGAGGGAATTGTTCCTGACTCGATAACGAACACGATGGTACTTTCAAAACGACGATCGGAATTCGGACGGTGTCGGAATCGTCGTCGGGAAGTTGAGGTAAGGAAATGGAAATTTGGGAGGAATTGGGTTCTGATTTTCAGAACCCAATTCACGCATATATCATATATATAAACCAAATACCTAACTTTTTTGGGTAAATTCAGGGCTTGGTCCCTGAATTTTCTTTAACTCTAAAACAAGCTACAAGTTTTAAAACCTTTCAGTTTAGTCCCTAAAAATTACCAATTTTCACAATTAAATCTTCAATTCCATTTAACTATTATTTTGATATTATCGGGTTGTTACATTTTGTAAATAGATTTCTACAATCCCTTATTTTAAGGGATCATATCATAGGATTATTATTTTTCCTTTCTTAGAGTTTCCTACTTTAGAGAGATATTTTGTATATAAATATGTAATATGTCATATTGAAAAGAATAAGAAATTACAGAGAATTACTCTGATTTCTACATGGTATCAGCTTAGGTTACGGTTTCTTTCAAACCTAGATGATGTCTACAACTTCTTCTCCTACTCCGGAGATCACTTCAAATCCAGAAAATTTTTCTAGTTCTGCTGCTCAATCAGAAGGTAATCTGGTCATGAAAGAACCAGAAGGTAAACCTCATGCTACAGTTTTTTTCTCCTCCCAGTCGTCCCCTAATTGGATCCTCGATTCTGGTGCTACGGATCATATGACTGGTAATAAAGATTTGTTTTGCAATTTTTTTCCAAACTTTGGTAAAGCTGTCAAAACGGCTGATGGTTCTTTGTGCAAAATAGGACATGGCACTGTTATTCTCAATGACCAGTTGTACTTAAAAAATGTCCTCTTCGTACCAAATATGGCTTGCAATCTCGTTTCTGTTAGTAAACTTTCCATCGACTTGCACTGCTCTGCAATTTTTAATGATATTGATTGTACTTTGCAGGCACTGAACTCGAAGAAGATGAATGGTAAGGCCAGCTTGCAGAATGGTCTCTACATTCTTCCTGCCTTTACTAAAACCGAAATCTCGAAATCTTTCACCGCTTTAGAAAAAGTTGATAATGTTATGTTATGGCACTATCGTTCAGGTCATCCTAGTTTTCACTATCTTGCAAAAGTTTTTTCTGCTCTATTCATTCATAAAAGGCCAAATTCTTTTTCTTGCAAAGTTTGCTCTCTTGCCAAATATACTAAATCAATTGCAAGTGTTTTTAAATCTGAAACTGCAAGTGTTTTTACCCAATTTTATAACATGGTTCTCACTCAATTTGGGTCTAAAATTCAACTCTTTAAATCTGATAATGGCAGTGAATTTTTTGCTAAGTCTTTGGGTGCGTTTTTCAGGGAAAATGGCATAGTTCAGATTAGTTCTTGTGTTGACACCCCGCAACAAAACGATATTGCCGAAAGAAAAAATAGACACCTCCTTGAAGTTACTCGTTCTCTTCTATTTACCACTAATGTTCCAAAATATTTGTGGGGGAAGCCTTATTAACTGCCACATATTTAATCAATCGAATGCCTAGTAAGGTTTTACAATTTCAAACACCTCAATCTATATTTTTGCAATACTTTCCCCATTATAAACCTATCTCCTCCATTCTTCCACTTAAAATATTTGGTTGTACTGTTTTTATCAAAAACATTGCTCCTAATAAGTCCAAGTTAGATCCTAAATCATTAAAGTGTGTACTGGTTGGGTATTCTTCACTTAAGAAGAGTTATAAATGCTATCATCCTCCTTCAAAACGATCTTTTACCACTATGGATATAACATTTTATGAGCAAGATCCCTATTTCACTCAGGCTGAAATTCAGGGGGAGACATGGAAGGATTTTCAGCCACATCAGGTATCTCCTCCTACTCTTCATTCTCAACCTTCAGAATTGCCACCAATTTTGTCCTTACCTACAGATTTGTCACCTATAACTACTCCCATTGATCCACCGGTAGTACCTATCACTACTTCACCCATACCCACTTTAAATACCATTCCTGAAAAGACACCTACTCCCATTCAAAATATTCCACAAACAATACTAATCAAACAGCTCCGTTTCTATACAAGGAAAAGAAAACATATTCCTGAGGCTGTTTTGCAATCTGATGCTTGCCGAGAATTGGATTTGGGTCCAGCTGCCGAAATAGAAGAAGAAATCAGTAAGTCCACTTCCCTTACTCTAGATGACTTCACTATTGCTATTAGAAAAGGGGTTAGACAGTACACCAAGCATCCTATTGAAAAATTTGCTGGTTATAATTCATTGATGCCGTCTTTTCAAGCATTTACAGCAAACTTGGATAAAGAACATGTTCCCACAAGCATAGCTGAAGCTTTAAAGGATTCAAAATGGAGAAGGGCTGTTGAAGTTGAAATTTGTGCACTGGAGAAAAATGCTACTTGGACTGTTACGGACCTTCCTCAAGGAAAAAAGGCTGTTGGCTATAAATGGATCTTTACTATAAAGTATAACTCAAATGGTAGCATCCAACGATACAAAGCAAGACTAGTTGCCAGAGGCTTTACACAAACATATGGGATAGATTTCACAGAAACGTTTGCACCTGTGGCGAAGCTGAATACTGTTCGAGTACTCCTAAGTTTGGCTGTAAATTGCGATTGGAAATTACACCAACTTGATGTAAAAAACGCTTTTCTTAATGGCAAGCTAGAAGTAGAAGTCTATATGAAGTTGCCACCTGGCTTAAAGTCTGTTGAAGGAAGTAACAAGGTGTGCAAGCTCAACAAGTCTCTATACGGGTTAAAAAAATCACCCAGAGCTTGGTTCGAGAGGTTCACTAAAGTCATCCTAAAAAACGGCTACAAGCAATCCCTCGCCGATCACACTCTTTTCATCAAGGTAATTTCTACAAATAAGAAAGCTATCCTTATTGTGTACGTGGACGACATAATTCTTACCGGAGATGATGAAGAAGAGATTTGCAATTTGAAGAAATTGTTAAATAAGGAATTCGAAACCAAGGACTTGGGAAAGCTAAGGTATTTCCTAGGAATGGAGGTGGCAAGGTCAAAAGAACGACTTGTGATCAACCAAAGAAAATATGTACTTGAGTTACTCAAAGAAACTGGTTTTCTTGGTTGTAAGCCGATTGATACACCAATGGAGGCAAGCTTGAAATTTAACCAAGAAGATGGGTCCTTGGTAGACAAAGAGAAATTTCAAAGATTAGTTGGGAAACTAATTTATTTATCCTTGACAAGGCTAGATATAGCATTTTCTGTAAATGTGATAAGTCAACACATGACTAATCCTACTGAAGAGCATATGGCAGCAGCAAATAGAATTCTCAAGTACTTGAAGAAAACTCCAGGACACGGTTTAATGTTTAAGAAGACACAAGACAAAACTGTTAAGATCTTTACAGATTCTAGTTGGGCCGGAGACCATACTGAAAGGAGATCCACTAGTGGCTACTGCACCTTTGTTTGGGGAAACCTTACAACTTGGAGAAGTAAGAAACAATCTGTCGTTTCAAGAAGTAGTGCTGAAGCTGAATTTAGAGCACTAGCATTGGGAATATGCGAAGGAATTTGGCTACTTAAACTACTGAAAGAACTTGTCACTAATCAAGAGGATCACTTTGAAGTTTTGTGTGATAATCAATCTTCTATTCAAATTGCCAAGAACCCAGTTCAACATGATCGGACAAAGCATGTTGAGATTGATAGGCATTTTATTGCTGATCAAGTTAACAAAAAGACAGCCACACTTTCATAAATTCCTTCAGAAGAACAAGTTGCAGACATTCTTACTAAGGCTTTGCCAAAGCCTGTTTTCAATAAATTCCTATTCAAGCTGGGATTATACAATGTATATTCTCCAGCTTGAGGGGGAGTGTAGGAATTATAGAGATGATTTGTTACCATTCCTATAGAGATATGATTTGTTACCATTCCTATAGAGATATGATTTTGTAAATAGATTTCTACAATCCCTTATTTTAAGGGATCATATCCTAGGATTATTATTTTTCCTTTCTTAGAGTTTCCTACTTTAGAGAGATATTTTGTATATAAATATGTAATCTGTCATATTGAAAAGAATAAGAAATTACAGAGAATTACTCTGATTTCTACAGAAACCGTAACCTAATCTGATACCATGTAGAAATCAGAGTAATTCTCTGTATTTTCATATTATTTTCAATAGGACAGATTACATATTTATATACAAATTATCTCTCTAAAGTAGGAAACACTTAAGAAAAGAAAAATACTAATCCTAGGATGTGATCCCTTAAAATAAGGGATTGTATAAATATATGTACAAAATCCCTTAATTAAAGGAATCATATCAAATCATAACAAATCATATCTCTATAATTCCTACATTATGCCATTTACATACATCTAGATTCTTTGTTTTAATGCTTGCATAAGCCGTAATGTTTTCATGGGGCTCAGATTTTTTTGATGAATCAACCATAAAGTTCTCTTTGGGCTCAGGTTTTGATGAGTGATTTTCCTAAGCTTCTATAAATAGAAAGCTGCCTGTTCCTTCATCTCCTTGGGGTTTCTTAATTTCTGTTTATGCTTATTTCTTTGCAGCATATTCCGATAGTTTGCTTTAAGGGAGCATGTGCCTTTCAAAATATTTTCTTTTGTAGTTTGATGTTTGCCTCCATAAATAGTTCTAATGAAATTCTTATGAAGTATTTTGGATAAATATTTGCTAGTAGAAATATTTAGGAAAAAATATGAATCCCCTTGTCTGGTTTATCTGCTATATTCTTGTTATCGCTGCTGGCAATTCTATGTTTAATATTGGCACTTTCAGTAATGTAATATTTCTGGTTTTCAGATTGGTTTTAGAGCCATTGCAGAAGCTCTTGGATTGGCTGCTGTTAAGGCGGCAGTTGCCATCGCTGCAATTATTGCTGGGGGACGGTTGGTAAGTTTTATATCGTAAGACACTCATAAAGGCCTCAGGTTTGTACAGTAATTTTTTTTATTGTTTTACCTTATCTTAATTTATCCTGTAGTATTTTAATTAATTTATCATCTAATATTAGACTGATGAGAAACTTTGAAAGTTATCTATTAATAGTAATCAAATATAACCTGGTTAGATGAATGTAGTATCATTGTGTGGAATTATCTGATAGCATGTGAGAGGTTTGTTATACATTTAATAAATGCATCTAATAGTCTGATAGTGTTGACTCATAGAAGCAATTTACCGACAATGTTCTGAATTTACCAAGGTTTTTCATACATGTGCTTGATTCTGAAAATGAGCAATGCTTCAGAAACACAGCGGGTGCTGATTTTTGTGTACTTTGCAGTTGCTCCGACCAATCTATAAGCAAATAGCAGAAAATCAAAATGCAGAAATATTCTCTGCCAATACCCTCCTTGTCATTCTTGGGACTAGTCTGCTTACTGCTAGGGTACAAAATATATACATTCTTGTTCTTAGTTTTTCTTTTTCTTTTGTAGTAGTAATAATCGTTTGTTTTACTCTTCTGGTTGAACAGGCTGGACTTTCCATGGCATTGGGAGCATTTCTAGCTGGTTTGCTTCTTGCTGAAACTGAATTTTCATTGCAGGTTGAATCAGATATTGCTCCATACCGTGGCCTCTTATTGGGTCTCTTCTTCATGACGGTTGGTATTTTATTTGCTGGCAACTCCATTTTAGATGACCAGATGTTTATTTCATTGAATCTCATTCTTGCTTCAGTTGTAAAGCTACCTGGTGCTCATTTCTTAGGAAGGCTATTTAGTGTAAGTATTATATTACAGTTGTATCACCAATATTCATTATTATAACAGTAGAGGATGATTTGATCTCATAGTTGGAAGTGGAAGAAAACTGAGAGGTGGTTGGATAAAGACTTCATATTATTATTACATTACTGAATTTGGAGAATGACAACACTTGCTTAATTGGCATGTTTTAGGTTATCGGTACTGCCATATGTTGATGGTCAAGTATATGCAACTATTGACAACATGACTTTTCAGGTTGGCATATCCATTGACCCAAAGCTTCTTGTGTCAAATTTTGCTGTCATTGCGGGGACATTAGCACTCTTACTTGGTGGAAAGACTGTGTTGGTGGCAGTTGGTGGGAAACTTTTTGGTATTTCAATCATATCTGCCATCAGGCTTGGTCTTCTTCTGGCCCCAGGTGGAGAATTTGCATTTGTGGCTTTCGGTGAAGCTGTTAATCAGGTAGCTTTCTCTATTAGCTAATATCAGTTAGTCTCAAAATTATCTCATCCACATCTAATAGTTTATCATGCATCTGGTAAGCTTTTGGGCTATTGGGTTTTACTTTTGATTTTTTCAGTGTAAGGTTTGTTCTGTTATAATTTGGAATACTCATTAGTTGTACCATATATCTTAGGTAAATGGGCGGTCTTTGTTACTAATCAATAGGGATCATCGTTCTTTTAATGATGAAATCCAACTTCCAAGTGCTAATAACCGCACTTTTTATTGCTATGCATGTATTAATGGGTTTTTTTTTTTGGCAGGGAATAATGTCTTCTCAGCTATCCTCGTTGTTGTTCCTTGTTGTGGGGATTTCATTGGCCCTCACACCATGGCTTGCTGCTGGAGGCCAGTTAATTGCCTCTCGTTTTGAGCAGCATGATGTTCAAAGTTTATTGCTGGTTGAGAGTGAGGTAACATGACTAAATTTAGGTTGAGTTTTAGTTTTCTCCCTCAGTAGTTAGTAAATAACTAAAGCAGGCCTTCCCATGATTCATTGGAGTGAACTCCATATTTTGTTGCATTTTGAGGTTGTAACAACTAAATAAGGAAAGTGTAATGCATTTAGGTGATTTATGGATCCCCAGGAAGATATGTGATGAAAGCGTCATTGATTATGATCAGATAATAAATATCGGAGAGAAAATAAAATATCTGTATGCAGTAAATCTCTTTTCAATATGTGAAGAATCTGATTTCTGATGTAGTAGGATTACTTACTACTTACTAATGTGTCTCGCTTGTATTATTCTTAGACTGATGATTTGCAAGATCATATTATCATTTGTGGCTTTGGGCGTCTTGGCCAGGTGTTTATCTATTTACACCCTTGAATTTGAAAAATAAGTCTGAAAATGTGAATCTGATGAACCTCCTCTCTAATTGGTTAATAATGAACATGTTTATAATAATGTCATTTTCTCCTTTTCTTTGGGTGTTCAGATCATAGCTCAGCTTCTCTCAGAACGCCTAATTCCATTTGTTGCTCTTGATGTGAGGAGGTAACAAGATACTTTATTTGAATAAATTATTCTCTTTTTCAAGAAAAAAATGAGAAGGACAATAGTTGTCAAACGCGGTGTTTATGATTTTGCAAACATCTAACTTCATCTTAACCTAGGTATAGGTCCTTATTTAATTCCTCCAAGATACTTGTCTGTATGATGACACACATGAGTTTGTCTTTTATTTCTATTTTATCCAGTGTACTGGTGTAATATTAAATGTCCAGTGACAGAAAATGTGAATGTGATTATCAGCTAGAGAGGCTGACGTATATATGGGAAAGTTGGCTCCTTAGTGGAGAACTTGGCATCTCTTCCTTTGAATGTTTTTCCAAAGAAGAAAAATGGGAAAAATAGGTTCTAAATGTCTTAAATTTAGATGTTATTTTCCATTGAAATAACACCACTGCTATACATTTGTAAGGGTAGCCTTATTTCCCTTTTTTTATGCTAATGCAAAACAGTCAGTTTTGCCTGCTATATGAATGACATTTTTTCCTGAAGAAGCAT
Organism: Hibiscus syriacus; assembly: GCF_006381635.1. Lineage (NCBI taxonomy): Eukaryota > Viridiplantae > Streptophyta > Magnoliopsida > Malvales > Malvaceae > Hibiscus > Hibiscus syriacus. The sequence goes on along the minus strand of NW_024063507.1, from coordinate 2,042,489 downwards.
AGACTCCATGGACGTAGGATGATTCATTTTGGAAATGGTCATAAAGTAATAGTTTTTTCATCAATGGTAGACATTACAAATTAGCAGATATCTAAAGTTCAATAGATAATGGTAAGATGCTAAAAGTTCTGCCATTCAGTGATAGGGTGGCAATGGGGCGTGCCCTGGACATTCCTTTATTTTGGAGATGCTGGTAGTCGGGAGGTAAGCAAAATTAGTTTGAAATACGCCAACTTGTAGGTCACTATTTGACTTCCTTTATACTGGTAATTAGGTCCTTCATAAAGTTGGTGCTGAAAGAGATTGTGCTGCAGCAATAACCTTGGATACCCCTGGTGCCAATTATATAACTGTTTGGGCTCTGAGCAAGTATTTCCCTGATGTGAAAACATTTGTCCGTGCTCCTGATGTTGATCATGGCCTTAATTTGGAGAAAGCTGGGGCTACGGCTGTAATATTCTGATAACTTCTACTAAATATTCCTCCTGGTGTTTTCCTTCGGGTTTTTCCTTACTCTTCTCTCTTGCTTTTTGAGCACAGGTTGTGCCAGAAACCTTGGAAGAGTCTGCAGTTGGCAGCTGCTGTTCTTGCGCAGGTATGAATAGATCATTAGTTTCGTATCATGAGCCCCTTGTTCACCTTTTGCTTTCCCTTTGCAAGAAGAGATCATGATTTGGAATTGGAACTCTTGATTTGGAAACTTACTAATATGATTAAGGCTGGAGAGTTTAATTTGTTTTTCACCTGTTAAACTTAAGCTTCGGCTTATATTCTTTTATTTATTGCTCATACCGGGATCTTAAAACATCCAAGTCTTTTCTTTTTGCGTTCCTTTACGCAGGCTAAACTGCCCACATCCGAGATTGCTGCAACAATCAATGAATTCAGGTCCCGACATCTTGCAGAGCTAACAGAGGTACTTCCTATGATTATACTCCCTCGTAGCTGAAAATTTAAAATCACCACTTAACATTGAAAGTTACTATATTGCCTTCATTTCTGTTGCATTAACACCTAACATCTCAAGGTTTGTTTTTTTTTTTTTATCGTAATTCACACGTGTTTTCAGTTTCACAGCTATGCCAAGCTAGCGGAAGTTCTCTTGGTTATGGATTTTCTCGAGTCACAAGTAAAACCAAAACTCAATTGATGAAAATGTTTCCGAAGGAACTTTGGCGTTATGAAAGGTTCCTGGTGTTAAACCCCCCCCCCCCCCAAACACCCACACCCACACACTGACACCCACAATCCACAGACACACTCAGGTGGAACAAAAAACAGTATAGAAGAAGCACATGCCCCCTTTGTTGTAAGTTGCACAGAAATAGAACAGAATGGGACTTTACAGTGATAATTTTGAAAGGGGTTGATAATTGTTTTATGAATCCTTTGTTAATTGTTAGTCAAATGGTAATGGAAAGGATCATAGGAAGGGAACATGTTCATGGATCGATGTTTTCATGTTGTTGAAGTACAATCTTTATCCTACATCAATGCAGAAAATTTACTCTTCCTCTTTTCTGGCTCCAATGTGTGTAAACTTTATACATAAATTGCTGCGACCTTAACGCAGTAAAGGTCCAAAAGTAAATAGTATTAAAAAGAAAATGGGTAAACTGCACATTTGGTAACCGAGTTTTACTCTTTCTTATTTCACTCATCGTACTTTCAATTTTTACAATTTACTCACTGAAGTTTATATTTGAAATTTTTGTCATTCCTTCGTTAAATAATTAACGGCGTTATGACATGATCGTGTTTTAATCAAAATGGCTTTTTAGTCTAAAAACGTTTTTAGGAATTCAAAACGACATCGTTTTAATGTAAGTTGCCATGTCATAACGTCGTTTAATTATTTAACGGCGGAGTAACAAAAAAAATCAATCTATAAAGTTCAGTAAGTAAATTAAAAAAAATGAAAGTACACTGAGTGAAATAAGAAAAACTAAAGTTCAGTTACCAAACGTGTAATTTACCCAAAGAAAATTCATGATACAATAATTTCTGCAGGTTCTGAATAGGTAAATTTAACCAATTTGACAAGAACTATATATAAAACTACATACTTGAGCCAGCAGCGGCTTCAGCTTGGCACTTATTATAAACTAGGAGACACAAACATGTATCATCAAGAAGAAAAATGGTGGCGTTCAAGGGTTGCTTAGGAAGAGAACCTTGCACTGCCCCGCTGTATCATCAGGACTCGTAACTGCATGAAAAAAGTCAATATATTGTTAATTGAAATTAAATCATTGCATTGAGACCATAGAAAAATGAAGACCTATGTGTAAACATAGGAGTTCGAGTTTGAGATAACAACTTACCGGAGTGTCCCACCGTTCTATCTGATTCATAAATTTCATGATCGTTCCCTCCCTAACCGTAAATCATCCAGGCAAGACCATTAGTCGTGTGAAAAAAAAAGAGCATCCGAAACAAAGTTAGACCTAAATGAATATAATGAATCATGTACAGCAAGTTCATAAATTTTTACAAATGACCAACCTTGTAAGTTTTGTCGCCAAAGAAGTGAATTTCTGGAAAATCTTCAAGATATCTCAAGCAATATGTTTTGTCCCAGCCCTGGGGAAAAACCTATTACAAGCAAATTGAAGCAAGAGAAAAAAATCAATGAATCCTCTCGGCATTCTTGGTATTTAAAACGTTCAATCACAAACCATATGCATTACTCACATCAAAGCTTATTTGCCCTCCAATGGAAAACGTCAAGTTAAGGTGAGCAAACTTTTCTCGAAGCACGGAAACCATTTTTGGGCGAATATTGTGAACCTGAAAACCAAGTATTTAGATTTGTTTGAGCATATGCACCTAAAAGTACTGATTCCATGTCTTTTAGATAACAAACACCTGAGGTTTTTAATATTTTATACCTTGTCGTACTTCTCGAATTCATCCCTTTCTTCTATGCTGCAGTTTCGCCCGATTGGAGATACATTGAGCATCCCACTTCGGAATTCTATGAATGTACCCCTACGCCAATGTCACCAAAGAAAAAACGATAAAGTCTCGAATAATTAGAAGAACAAAAAGATTTGGTACCATTATTCCACTCTTCACCTTTTTAATGGGATATCCAAGTCAGCAATATAATGCAGCGTGAAGTTTATAAATTCCTGCACAATCATTTGCAATCAATGAACAAATAGCATACACCATCAAGTTAGCACATAAAGTATTACTGCCTATAATTCACCCACCACTTAAAACATGTTCAAATTCGATAATACATGCATATCACTTCTTTTACTCTAGATATACAAGACTTAAAGACAAAAGAGATACTTGAAATAATTGCAAGTCGAAAATCGATGCAAGCGGCTAACAAACATTAAGGAGTCCTATTGATACTATAAATCGAGTTTTTTCTTAATTCAATCTATTTCAGATGTCAAATGGAAGAGCCATCACATCTAAGAGGGGAACAAATCTAACCTTCAGCTTCTCCTCTCCAAGAAATGACTTCAAGCTCTAGAAAAAAGGAACGGAGACCGAGTTAAAGAAGTGCAGATCAACTTGAAGGAACATAGGGGGGAAAAACTTATTATAAGCTCTTAAATTCACATGATATGACAAGAAAACATGGTGTTCAACAAATAGAACATGGCAGCTATGAGCAATAATACCTGAGTGTCAATGAGTTTCCCATCTTTATGAGCAACAAGCCCATTTTCAGAAAATACATAATCATAGTCATTAATAACTGCATTTTTTTCCAGAAAATGCGAACTATGGTTAATAATCATAGGCATTAAAGGAATAATGAAAACAAGAATGTGAAGAGCTAATTGAAAGCAAACCTGATTTCCCAAGTTGCTCGGATATCTTACTAAGATCCGATCCACCCACCACTCCAACAGAAACAACCTTCAATCCAAAGTAAAACAGTGTAAATTCTCTAAATGAAATTGACACTTAAAAAGAATTAACAAAAGAGAATCAAGAGGGTCATCATAAAAATCAATTACCTTCCTCAGTTCCTTCATGAACTCCAGCATTTCAGGGGTAGCCGTCTATACCATTTAAATGAAAGATACATTAAAATGAATGCCAGTTTCAATTAAATTCAACAAACCCAAAATTCAAAAAGCACATCACTAAAATTTTAAGGATTGAAAAAAAGGAGATTTGCAAACCTTTCTTGGAGCTGTAAGAGTTCCATCAACATCAAACAAAGCAATCAAAACCAGGTTTCCTTAGGGCCATTGAAGTGTCTATTTATCTCACTTCTGCTATTAAAATTGCAATGCTTTTAGTAAAAGTAATCAACCCAAAATCAAAGGATAAAGGGTGGAAATTTAGAGGCACGGAAGTGGTTGAATGATATGTAAATTGTAACCTTTGAATCTTGATGAAGTTTGATAAAATGGGTTGAGACAGTGTACGAGTGTAATGGAAAAGGCAGAGGGAATGAATTAAAAGAAGAGCTTTAATGGCGGAACTTAGGGAACTAAATAATAAGTGTGGAGGGACTGAGTTTTCCCTTAGATGAGATCTGGTGTTTGAGATTTCTTACAGTCCACTTTTACAGGTTAGAATATAGCGAGGTCGTTCGGAAAATTTCTTTTCGTCTTCGTATTATTTCTTTGAGTACCAATCATTTTCGCCCACGTCGGAAGACGAATCAGGCTCCTCCACGTTAGAAGACGAATCACATTCAGCCACGTCTACTATTTTTCTCTATATTGTTTTCATGTCTAATTAGTTAGACTAAGGGGGTGTTTGGTTCAAGGAATGTGAGATTCCCATATGTTTGGTTGGCTGGGAATCTCATTCCCGGTAATGTTTTATTACCAATAGTAGATTTTTTGGGGTATATTACTGGGAATGTCATTACCTCCCTTCCCTTAGGTATTGTAACATTACCGGCGTTTTGGACTAAAATGCCCTTAAATTTTTATTTTTTTTCAAAAATATCCTTCTTCTGTCATTGAATAATAAAAATTCTACGAAGGTTAAATTACAAATTTATCCTTAAATTATTTTAGATTTACAAAAAAAATCTATAATTAAAATTTTATATGAAGTTTAGGGGTTAATTTTTTTTTACCCTTTCATTAAACATTTTTTATATTTTTAATTTTGTAAAAAAAATATATAAATATTATGAATTTAATTTATTAAAGAAAATATATAAATATTTTACAATTTGTAATATTATACAAATATATAATAAGGACAATTTGGTCAAATATACATTCCAATAATCTTTTATTCCTTTAACCAAACACGGTAATCTTACATTCCTGCTAAACCAACCAAACACAAAATATAACATTCCCAGTAATCCTATTCCCTGGTAATTTTTTATTCCCACTGGTAATCTTACATTCCGTGAACCAAACGCACCCTAAATGTCAATAAATGGATGCGACTTCTCCAAAAAAAAATGTCAATAAATGGATTTTTGTTAAAGCCCGTAAATTATAAAATAGATAGTTAATTAAAAGTATAGAGATGATATAATTATAATTATAATTATAATTATTTTTAAGTATATAAGATACAATTATTTTATATTGAGTTAGATTGATAACTTTCTACTCTAAACATTAATTTTAATGTATAAATTTAGGATAAAAATTTATGTTTAATTTATGGTTTGGCGTTTTCGATTCATTTTTACAAAATATACAGATGATACTCTTCACACCCATTACACCCCATCCTTGTAACTCTATTAAGCCCGGAATTCTATTCTGGACCACCCTCCAAACAAAAGCCTCCGCTTTAGGCGGCGCCAAATTAGCCCACACAAGATTCCAAAACTAATCCCACACACAAAGCTTTTAGAAAATACCTCTTCGATGAGTACAAACCATCGGAAAACTCGATCCATTTAAGACGATCAACATCTTCACCACCTGACATCGCATTGTTGATGACTCCTATAAAGTTATTTCATATACTAACTTTTCACTCAAACAGAATACGTCTTAACTCGATGTCCCAGACACAAGACCCGTTAACTTTACGGCAGAAGTCCTTTTACCTTTCCTTTTTTCTGAACCGCTATGTCAAATATAACACCCATTTTTCGTATACGTTCTCGTACACGAGTCACAGATGTCATATGATTTTTAAAATATTTTCTTATTTGAAAACTTGTAAAATTTTATTTCTTTAAATAAATAGTTTAACAATATAGTTTATAAAACATTCTTCAGCTACTAATATATAAAATAACGTTTAAAAATCCATCAAATGATAGTATAAGTTAAACGTAATATAATACTACAACCAAATATCTTATCAGAGCATCACAACATATCTAAGTACATGACAACTAGTAATATCAAAATAAACATCTAGAGATGTCATACTGTTACTGATGAAGCAATCCTTGACAGATGATATCAGTTACACTCCTTACTCCAATTATACTCGATTACCTACACGTAAAACTATCACACGCTAAGTATTCACTTAGTGAGGCATAATAATATAAATGAAGCGTAACCAAAACATAAGTATATCATAAAATGTTAAAATACAAATTTAATCGTGTAAATCAAAATAATACATAAAACCATGGTTATCAAAACCTGACCGGACAGGCCGATTTGACCGGTTGAACCGGGAACCAGTTGCCTGCCAGGTTTGGTTAGCTTCCAAAATCAGTTTTGCAATGAATCGGCTGGGAACCAGTAAAATCGGTGTGAACCGGCTGGGAACCGACAAAATCGATGTGAACCGCCGGTTCTGTTTTAAAAAAAAATTAAACCAAACGATGTCGTTTGTTATGATTTTTTAAGGGTGTTCAAAATTCGGTTTTAACCGAATTAACCGACCGAACCGAATTAGTTCGGTTAATTCGGTCGGCCACCGAATTATTTCGATCGGAGAACGGTTAATAATTTTTTTGGAATTCGATTAACGAAATTAACCGAATTAAACGAATTAACCCTTAAATGTTTTAAAATATTTTTCACCCCCATAATATGCTGCCCCCACTTCCTTTATGTACTCCTCGGTTATCAATTCTTTTCTGCCTTGATTTGTATAAGAGATGGGCAAGAGATGGGTAGGTGGAGCATGTGCAAAAGTGTATAGTGCAACATGGGTGAGGCAGCAGCATGGGGCTACGCTTTTGAGCATGGTTTTCAGAATCGGACCGGTTAGCGAACCGGTCATGCTATCGGTTCACTGGTTCGGAAGAACCGGACGACGTCATAATTATTTAAAAAATTAAATAAAAATACCAAAAATATTTAATAAAAAATAATTTTTTATATCACAAATCATATTCAAAGCAAATCATAACATATATAAATTAAAAACCATAAAATCAAGTGAAAAAAAATGATTCAAATTAACTATAATATAATATTTAAGGTAAAACATATTAAATAATAAATATAATTATATAACTATAATTAAAAAATAAATTTGTGGCTAAAAAAATCATAACAAAATGATATTGTTTGGTTTAATTTTTAAAAAAAAAATAATCTCACATGGCTAAGAAACATAGAAGAGCATCCCAAAAGTTTAAAGAGTAAAAATATGAGAACAAAACAATCCCACATTGCTAAGAAACATAGAAGAGCATCACAACTAACTTCTATAAATAATAGAGGTAATTTGACATTCAAAATCATGGAGCCTTTTTGGTGAGAATTGAGTGAACTATTCTTTCACTTCAATTAAGCTCGAATTTTAGGCTTCAATTGAGCTTCTAAATTTTTTATAAGTTCAAACATTTTTGAGTTCAAGTTTCAATATTATATTTCGAGTTCGAGTTGAACTTGATAATTTTTAATTTGTGAGTTTGAGTGGAGTTGAGCTTACTTTTAAAGTTTTCAAGTTCGAGTCGATCTCAGCAATACTCGAGTTCGACTTGGCTCGTTTAACAAACGACGTTTGGTTTGATTTTTTTAAAAAAAAAACAAAATTTTCGGTTTTTTCCGGTTTTCAACTGGTCCGGTTCGAACGGTTCAGCGGTTCTGGCCGATTCACTAGTAGCGGTTCAACCGGTTTAGATTGAACCGGACTAGACAACGATTCCCGGTTAAACCGGTTGAACCGACCAGTCCGGTCTGATTTTCAAAACAGAGCTTTTGAGGGGTTGGGAAGCATGATCTATAGGCTTTTAAATTATATAATTATGCAAATATGAGTTCAAATTATGTGTTTACATTCATGTCGTATAGATATGCGTGTTATATGTTTATAGATGTGTAAACCCATTTAATATCATACATGTGTACTTTATAATGTATATATATTAGATGCTTTATGCTTACTGTTTTCACAATAATGTACATATGTATATATTAATAGCATATTAGTGTTTTAAATCCATTAGTTAAGAATTTAGTGTGCGTAATACCTTAGATATTATTTTCTAGTTGATTTGAATCATTTTGTTTCATTTAATTTTATGGTATTTAACTTATATATGTTATAACTTGTGATATTTTTATACATTTTAATATTGTAAACTTAAAAAAATTGTTATATATATATATATATTAATATTGCTTTGAATATTATGTAAATTTTTAAAAAAAATATTAGTTTATATAAACCGGTTCAACCCGGTTGAACCAGTGAACAATATCTACACCGGTTTAAGGTCCGGTCCGATTTTAAAAACATTGCTTAAAACTGACTTGATAAACCAAATTTCTTTCAAATATCCTGTGAAACAATATTTAATATGTCTAACATACCTATCAATCAATATTTTTCAAAATATCCATTTATTGCCCAATGTATGCCAAATGAGAATACAAGGTACATAAGTTGCACATAAGTGCTAAACGAAAGTATATGTTTTGTAGTGACAACAATACTATACTAATATAACAAAATGATAATTCACAAACTCATTATGAATATCATGGATACACATATAGGGCCAAAAGCACACAAAGTACTGATACGAAAAATACAACATATGCATTAAACAAAATCGGTCGATAACTATCATACACAAAGTATGTCGAAATGCACTTACGACTTTCAATGCACATACAATAGGCCTTTAAATCAAATTCGAAGATTAAACATTTATTATGAAATGTCAATAGCGGTTAAAATAATATAAAAGTTCATCAATCTATTTTAGGGCAGTTCATACCTTAAAATTATTCGTAAAATTATTTTTATAAATTTTATGAAAATATTTCAAAATACCGTAAATCATGTTTTTATAAAAATATTCGAGGTTGGCTCATCGCAAGTCGTTCTCATATCATATAAGTACATAATAAATGCACTCACCTAGTATGCCTGACTATTATGCCTTACTATCGAAATCAAATTATTTTTGAACTTTTTCCTTGCCTTTCGTTTTGCTCGTATCACGAGTTCGATCACGATCTACACAAGCATCCATACAAAGCATATACAATTATAAAATACAATGTTAGTATCCTTGCTAACATTTTTACAAAATAATAATACTCAAAAGTACTATTGTTTTTGAATTATTTTAAAATTCATCTTAACTTTTCATTTTTTATTCATAATAGACATTTGTCATAAATTCTTCAATCCAAACCCAATTAAGCCCAATAAAATTCAAGCATTTAATTTCCAGATCAATACCTCAACAATACTATAATTACCATTTAAGACACTAACTTTCTCAATATTCACCATTTTGTACTTAAACTTTGTCAACTTTCCCAAATTAATTAATTTCACATTCTAAATTCAATTTGAGCATCAAACAGTAATTTCCAGTAATGTACATCAATTATTGAGTAATTACACAGTCATCCCATAACTTTTCAAAATTACCTAATAGATCCCTCAACTTTTGAAAAATTACAAAATGACCCAAAAATTTTCTAAGGCTTGTAGAACCTTCCAAATATCATTTCTAATCCATAAGAATTTTTCCCAACTTATTTCCTTATGGCCGAATGCTTTAGGTGTGTATTTCTCATGATTTTCACTTGATTCAAACATGAAATCAACACTTCAAGACCTCTAGAATCAAACCCTAACTTAATTTCATCTAAATATATCTTTCCCCTAAAGTTAAGGTTTGGCCAAACTCAACATAGGCTTAAATAGCCATGTACCAGTGTTTTTAATCAACAATCATACTTGTATATGATTCTACAACATCAAAAACATCATAATCCTTCATCAATTTCATAAACCCTAATGTGAACACAAACCCTAAAATTTGGTATCTTTGAAATCAAGCAAGATTAGCACGTAATATTGGTATCAAATGATAGCGTTTTTCATGTAGAATAATTTCAGTTTCACAACATAATCCAAAATCTCAAGGAAATTGCTCAAAAATAAAAAAAAAAGAAATTTTCTCTTGCATTAGGATAGAGTTCGCGGCTTGGATCTGAAAAATAGGATAAGTTTTATGAAATTTCTAAACTAATTTCTTTTTAATTTAGCCTTAATTAAACTTAAATAAATATTAATTCATTTAATTGGGAAAATAGCATTTTACCATTAATGAAACTTCATAATTACCATCAAACAAAGTCACCTCAACCTTATCATCTTCCAAAATTCAAAGATGAACAAATTATTTCACCCTTTATCATTTTGTCCAGCAACTTTCCAAAAATTGCAATCTTGTCACTTTAATACAATGGTCCAAATTTAACATGAAATTAAATCCTTAAATCCAATGATTTATATTATTTTCCATCATATTAACATGTGAAAATAATTTTTTTTAAGCCTAATTTATCATCCTTCAATTTTTTCCTAAATTTCTATTCGATCCGATTTACCGATTTATTACCGGACTTTAACCATTTCTAATTTTCAACAGAAATTCTAGATCAATAATCTGATTTCAATAAAACTTCAATCTTAAGAGTAAATTTACAGAATAAAAATTATTTTTGGAAGAATTTAATATTTAGGTCCCTAAACTTTTTCAAAGTTGATACTTTGGCCACTAAACTTTGAAAACTTATATTTTGGCCATTAACCAAAATTTTTACAACTCTTTTGGGGAAATTACCAATTGAGACCCTAAACTTTTCCAAATTGTATAGTTTATCCACTATACTTTCAAAACTTATATTTTGGTCACTAACCAAAATTTGGGGTATTGCACCAAAGATCCTCGAGAAATCCACTTTCAATGAAGGGATGATGGTCCAGAAGTCATCCCAAAATTCAATTTTGATGTCATCCCCTACAACACAAATTAACTTATTTGTCAATATGTTATCATCCATATTTAAAGCCTTATTGATATTTATCCAACACCACGACACTCTTTTCTTAGAATCTGACTTCAAGAGTAAAGCATTCTAATCATAATTGTAGTTGGCAGCAACAAATTTCATTTACATACTGTTCGACTCATTGCTAAACCTCAAGATATATTTGTTCAGAGCGATCGATTCCTAATCTGCAAGTCATAGATTCTCAAACCATCGTACGCTTCAGGCCTGCAAATTTTGTTCCACTTCACCCAATGGATAGACCTATTTGAGTTGGCACCCAATAGAAAATTAGCAATATATTTATTGAGTTTCGCAACAACCAAGGTAGGCATCCGGAACAAGCATAAGTAATACACTAATAAATTAGATAAAACAAACATTGCTAGAGTGATTCTACCTCCAAAAGACAACATCTTCGCCTACCATCTGACTAGTCGAGATTGAAATTTCTTCTCTATAAGCCAAGATACAATGTAGGGAATTCATCCCAACTACAGCTTTATAATCTTGTGTTCGCCAAGATACAATGTAGGGAATTCATCCCAACTACAGCTTTATAATCTTGTGTTCGCCAAGATACAATGTAGGGAATTCGTCCCGACTATAGTTTATCGTGTTACCCAAACTCGATATTCGACTTGTCTCAAGATTCAAGTCGTACAATTTAGTTTTCTTTAAGTTAAGCGACAAACACGCGACTACCTCAAACACTCAAAGCAACTTCTTGATATTTTTTACCATCTCAATGGTTGCCTCCGAGAAGACTATTAGATCAAAGGCAAACTGGATTTGGGTGACACACAACTCATTATTACCCACCGAGATACCCTTGTCTTAACCCTATCTTCAAAGTAAAGCTTTTTTGAAGGGGATCCATTCACTAGGATCGAAATGAAGGCGTTGAGACACATAAATTAACCCATCTTCTCCACCTTTTGCCAAAACCCATCTTTTTTGCATAAAAATCTCTAAGAACTTCCAATCTAGCGATTAGTACGCCTTCCTAAAACTTGCCTTAAAGATTAACAATTCTTTTTTACTTTTCTTCAACTCATCAATAACTTCGTCTGCAATCAAAGAGCAATCCGCTATTTGTTTCCTTGTAGTGAAAGCGAACTGTTTCTCACTTACCTCATCTTTAATGACACCTGCTAGCCTTCTGAACAATACCCAAGCCAAGATCTTATATAAACTCCCAACTAGCGAAATAGGTCTGAAGTCATCCACACATTTTGGTGCACTTTTCTCCGAGATCGGTGTAATGAATGAGTGATTGATGGATTTATCATTCAAATTTCCCCAGTAGAACTTGGTGAAAAATTCTACGATTTCACCTTTTAACATATGCCATTTTTTTTTGAAAATATCCATATTGAACCCATCCGGTCCAAGGGCACGCGCTCTATGATTGAGCTATAATAGCTTGACATATTTACTATTCTGAAAAGGGGCTTCAATGTTACGCCTTGTAGTCGGGGTTATTTTTTTTTCCAATGAACGTCGAAGCCTTTAACTAAGATTGTCTTCACGTCATTAAAGCTCTCGCGAAAATGATTATCAAATACCATGAAGATTTCCTTTTGACTGCTAACCACCATATTTTCCACCCGAATGGATGAGATGTGATTGTATCTTCCTCTCAATACCGCTGTCATGTGAAAAAACTTTGTATTCCTATCTAGTCCTTGAACCACTTCACTCTCGACTTCTGTAGCATTTCCCTCTCCTCACGTCTATGCTTCGCCCACAATTTTGCCTTGAATGTTTTGATTTCACTTTGGATCTAACTATTGTTCCTATAGCACCACCCTTTCAAGATCTTCAATTTTCTTCTCGATAACCTCGACATATTCTTGATCTTTACTCTGAGCTTCCCTGTTCCACTCCTTCGCTGCATCATTGGCCTCACTAAGTAGCGAATCGATACCCTTCCCTTGACACTCTACACTCACATCTTTCACCACATCAACAAAACCTTTCTCGCCCGCCCAGTGGGAGAACCACTTAAACGGTCAAGATCCACTCAACAGTTTTTATTCTTTCAATATCACATGAATGTGATCAGACAATCCTTTACTCAACATTTTTTGTACTAATAGTGGGCGCTTACTTAGCACATCGGTAGAAATGAGGAACACTACAACAAATTTATTTATTTGTAACATTAGAAATTTTATCATTTAAACTTACATTTGCGTCACCATTTGTATTCTGTGACATAAAATATGTTGTCATGACGATCGTCACACTAGGTGTGTCACTAAATATCTAACGTGACGTTTCATCTTTTTATCGTCACATATTATTAAACATATAGTGACGTTTATGCATAACGTCGCCTTATCATTTATATTATTTGAAATTTAGTTGCGTCACTAAATAAAATAAAAATTTGTCATTAATAATTTATATTGTCACTAATGATATTAAAATTTCAATGTATAAATGACATAAAAAAATCTTGTCACAATTTTTTATTTTAAACTTTTAAAATAATTATTAAAATTAAAAATTAAAATATTTATATAATTTAATAAAAGTCTAATTTTTAAATATTACAATAAATACCAAATTGAAACTATATTAATACCAAAAGTTTTTATAAATTACAATGAAAAAAACTTTTCAAAATTTACAATAATGACCTATACTTTATATAAATTACATTAAAAAGTATATGTTTTTACAATTACAATAATACTCTATACCTTTTAAAAATTAAAATAAAACTAAAAATTCTACTATCATTACAATAATGATCATTTTTATTAGGTAATAATAAAAAATAAACAAATAGAAAATATTCAATTGATTTCTAAGGGAACAATTAATATTGATTATTAGTGTGCACGAACAATTGGGTGCACATGATGGAGCATCGGCAAGGTGCACGATCGGACATCGGCGGAGTTTGCGGGGCGTATACAGAGCTGGAACCTGTGACCCATTTGTTAAGGTAGTGCCCATTTACTATACAGTTTTGGGAGCCTTGGGCATTGCTTCTACACTGGTTCCTACAATTCCAGATCAATAAGCATGGTGTCGACACCTTTTTTTGACACGGGCGGGAAAAAACAAGTATCGATTTGGGGGTTTTCTTTGAAAAAGTTTTGAAAAGTTAGAAGTTGCCATCAATCATTTAATGTGAGATTGAGACACCATAAAAACTGGTTAATTTTAATAAAACATTTTATTTTTATCAAAATACCAAGATTTAGGTCTGCGAAAATCCAGAAATCCGGTTCGGGAGTCAGTTATTCGTGGGGAATGATTAGCACCCCCACAAGCGCCAAAAAATTGGTACCTAGTTGATTAACCTATATTTATAATCGAAAATTTTGAGTTAGAACTTTATCTAATTTAAAAATCATTACGGATGCAAAGTTGAAAAGTATATCCGTTTATTAAAGCCAATAGCATTCACCCCTAGCATAAATGCCGGAGATCAACTATTGTGAAAAATAATCAGACATTGCCTTAATTTTAGAAATTATGATGCAGTCTTTGAAAAGGATGTTGACCTATTTCGGGAATCCCTAATAAGTGAACATTGCCTTAAATTTTATAATAAAATGCAATCAAACAAATTTTCATTAATCATAATTAAGCTAAAGGTAAATTAAGGCTCTCTCTATCCTAAAGTGTCAAATTATGAAAGTTAAAGAACCTAGAGGCTCAAACCTAAAAATGTAGGCTCCAATAGTAGCCCTATTTGATTTTAATCAATTATCGAATCGAATAATTGAGATGGTCCCTTGAGCATTTAGGCAAAGGCCAACTCGAATTATTCCCTAAATTAAAATGACTATCTAACTAAAGTAGAGGTTCTAACATTAATATAAATTAATTTTAATCAATATTGCAATTCGAATAATTAAAGTAGAACCTCGAGCAAAGTGAAGACCAAATTAAGAATTCTCCTAACTTAAAGATTAAATATGAAATTAGGCCTAAGATGAATACTCTAATATTAATCCTAATTAATTATGTCAAATAAATATCTAATTAAAAAGTTCAAGAACTAACTTTAAAAGTTATAAAGTTTAGGGGCTAAACCTAAAAATGAATGGACCCTATAGACCAAACAAATAAACACGACATATATCCGTTTAAGGTAAATACGACAAATTTAAAGAAAAATAACAAACGAATTAATATAAATATTAAAAGGTAAAATAATTATAAATAAGGAAATAAAGTTAATAAAGAAAAGAAACAAAACATAAAAAACCTAAAGTTCAAATCACGTAATTAGAAGAGAACTAAAATCAAAATGTGAGAAATAACTAAAATGACGAGAAATGAACTTTCTATGGAAAAAAAAGAACGGAAAAGAAAAGGAATAAATACATATAAATAAACAAATGCACATAAAAGTACAAATGATAAAATGTAACTAACAATCAATGGACATAAAGTTGGACTAAATTAGAATTGTAATTTAAAGGAAACATAAGGAAAACATGAATGACACAAATCATGAATTAAACATATCTTAGAGGGAAAACAAATTGAAAAGAAAGAAATAAGCTCCAGATAATGCACAGTCAAATAGTATGAAATAAGGAAAACACCAAAAAAGTAAAATAAGAAAGGGAAATAGCTAAATCAATACACTATGTTGCACTTAATAAAAGAAAAGCAATCAGTGACCCAAATATAAAGACACGTTTAAATTAGGGGATTAAACAATAAATTTCTATTTTAAGAACAACCTAAAATATACTATGAAACATGAAGAATTGCAACATTAGGACAAATTACTCTATATACTTACAAAGAAGCCACCACACAATTAAAGTGTAAAACACAGATAAACATTAGGGTTACAATGCAATTCTACCAATTATTTACTTCATCTAATATTAATAAAATAAAAAGGAAAATCACACCATCAGGACAATTTTTTCGAGACTAAAATATAAAAAAACATAAACATTGATTAAATTGCAAAATTACGGAAAACATAGGGGACCTGTAAGAAAATAAGCCAAAATGTCATTATTAAACATTAAAATGGAAAATAGCAAAATAAGGACATTAAATTTAAAATAAAAAATAAAAAGAACACAATATGGTAACCAAAATGAACTCGAGTAAAACTAGCGAGGACCGACTTGATTAGACCATTGAGACCAAAACGCACAATAGCAAGGGTAAGCAAAACGACGCCGTTTTAGGGTGCTGGGGAAGGTGCCAAAATGACACCGTTTTGGCGTGCCTATAAATAGGTGAAATCTTTTTTTTTTCTATTTTTTCCTCATTTTCTCTTCTTTTTTATTTCGTTTTTATTTTAGAGAGAGAAGCTATCCCTTCTCTCTAAACAATCCCAGAATTCGACGGTAGTCCCGTCGCCGTCTGCCGTGTCGGCCACCGTGTCGCCGCCATCTCCGGTGGCTGCTCATGCCCAAACTTTCGGAGTTCGTTTGTCTCATCGTGGTGGTCATGGATCTAGGCTCAGTTTTGTGAAAAACAGCCCCCCAATGGCGTGAAATAGAGTCGAAACCCTTCAACTTCCACTGCTCCGATCTTCGTTGTCCACCGTTGGATCGCCTTGATTCTGGGTATATTGTTCTCCTCATCACTGCGCGCTTCCTCACCATTCGAATTGGACAAAAGAGCTTCAATTGGCTATGAGAGATTCGGCCGAGAGGTATATTCCTCTTACCTCTATTTCCTTTTTTTATTGTAAATACTTGGTTAGTTTAAAAGGAAATAAAAATTTAAAAAATAAATAATTATATTTAGTTGCTGAAACAAATCGAAAGAAAAAAAACTTTGTCCTCTGTTATTTCTTCTAAAACTAGAATAAAAAAAGGTTCCTTGTTACACTGTTTGTTTTGGGTTTTATACCCAATGTTACAGAAAGAAAATGATTATATTTCTTCTTTTTTTGTCGTTGTTTGCTGTTGAGCTTGCATGGAGTGTTGGAGCAGCTTGGTAGTGACGTGTTACAACAACAACCTCATTTGCTTCAGAGCAGGGAATAGTAGCAGCTGAGGCAGCCACTGGGGTGGTTACAATAGGGATAGGGTGGTTTAGGTTAGGCTCCAATTGGGCCCGATTCAAGTTTGGTTTGGACCTGGTTCGGGTTTTGTTTAGGGCTTGATTTAGGTTTTTATTTGGGGCCTAATATAGGGTTTTTTGGGGAGGGTTTGTGGCTTGGTTTAGTTTGGGCCCATTTTGTGTTTTGTTTGGGGTCTGGTTTGTAAATTGGTGTTGTTCAAAATAATGAAATATTATATAATGAGAAAATGGTGATTACACATGGTTAACATAATTCTTTTTACATTTGAATCTACACTCGTAATAAAATTTTACGTAACAGTGTTCTTCAATCACTTCCCATGACGCATTAGAATACATTAACCCTTCAATGCTGATTTTCGTAAAGATAGGCAAGAGAACATGGAACTTCTGTGCAGAGGCACTAGGGTTTTGAGCAGAAAGGCACAAGACGAAGGTTGGAGGCTGAGGCTGAGGCCGTTTGAAGGTATCTGGGTGCACAATCAAAAAACGGTGTAGGGTTTGGTTTTTGAACTACAGAGCGCACAAAGATACAAAGTTTGGCACCAAAAACATTATAATAGGGCTAACGTTCACTGCCTATGATTCATATGGTCACGACCACCAGTCTTGGACGCTGGATTCAAGGCGGCGGTGATTGATCGTTCAGAAGTGTTACAGACGAAAGATTAAAGGTCACCGAAAGTGACTTCAAATGAAATGACTAGACGGAGCGAGGAGAACTGGTAGCAATATTATGGTGTTCGCGATCGCACCATGAGAGTCTTGATTCTTGAATGAAAGGTTGAGGGTGTCTATTCTTTATCTTCAGGAATGATAAGTTAGGGTTTAGGTTTGTTTTACTATAATATAATATTTAATTACGAAGAGGGCTCGGTAGAATTGGGCAAATAATCCAGGCGGTGGATTATTTAGCACAATAGGGCACCCAAAATTTTATTTTGGGATCTACGATAAATGCTACAGTGTCCACGGAACTCTCATGTCGGCGTGATGAGTTCCATGAGATATAATTTTTAATGGGCCGTGTCACGTGGGTCTCACTGTTCAAATTATATTTAATATATCCTACAGGACTCGTCATGCCTGCGTGACGAGTCCCAATAAAAAATTATTTTTTTAGAAAATTTTAAAATCATTGTAAAAAAATATATATCATTTTAATGTTGAAGAAACCCGTCATGCCGGTGTGACGAGTTCCAACGAGTATAATTTTGAATTTGTTGACCGTTGGATTGATCGTTGTTGAACGGTCAATTTTTTTAAAATTCAATGTAACTCGTCATGCTAGTGTGACGAGGTCCAATGACTATTTTCAATTTGGAAAAAAACTAGTTGTTTATAATCGTTGGGTAGAGGAGTATAAATAGATGTTTGAGTTAGATTGATTTTTCACTTGGAATCAAACATTCTATTGAGAGTAAAAACTTTAGTGTTTAAGATTTTATGTTGAAATGGCCTCAAGAGAAGAAATGTTACGTCTTGATAATGTTCATATTTATTCGACCGAGTTGACTACGGTAAATTTAATTTGTTTTTATTTCATTTTAGTTTTGACAAAATTATAGTATTAATAATAATTATTTATGTAATTATATTAAATAATTTATTTTCAAATTGTAGCGAGAAGATCGAGGCATTCGTCATCGAGGAATGACGAATGAAGAACCACATTAGCAGATGATGATATATCTTTCACAATCCAGATTATATGTTCTTCGCGGATTTAAGGTGATGTCAACACTGATATCGGTGTTGATTGAGCGTTAGAGGCCTGAAACGCATACGTTTCATTTTCCTTGTGGTGAAGTGACGATAACATAGGAAGATGTCACATATCAACTTGGTGTTCCGATTAATGGTATGTCATTGGTGCTTCACAACAATTATGCGTGATATGTTGTTATTTCAAATTTATTGGGAAAGGAAGCTCCAAGTGATGTCATTGATAGACGTATAAGGATTACTTGGTTGGAAAGAGAATTTAGAGTAGATGGACAATCAACAGAGCAAGAGGTGATATATGCAGCTCGATCATATCTTATGACGTTGATTGGAGGGATCTTGCTACCGGATAAATCGGGCAATTTGGTGCACACCCAATATCTTCCGATATTAGAGGATTTTTCTGTATGTCGCCAATATAGTCGGGGTTCTGTAATTTTGGCTTTTTTGTATCGTGAACTCTGCAAGGCGACCATATTCATTAGAGGACAAAAAGCAGATGTAGCGGGTTGTTTAGTTTTGCTACAATCATGGACATGGTATTATCTCCCATTTTTTACGCCTATTACATCCGCTCCTATGGAGTTTCCTCTCGCTGCAAGGTAAATTCCTATATTTAAAGTTTTGATATTTTATAATATTTATTTAAATATTTTGAAAATGATAATAAATAATGTATTTTTAGATGGCGACACTGAATAATCGATATAAAGTTGTCTGGTGCAACCAAAGTAGATATCCGGATAAAAATTGATATTGCCGGTAGACATGGGGTAAATTTTAATATTTTTTGCATTAACTTTGAAATTGTAATATTAATTTTTTAATTATACTAACATAATACTTTTGACAGTTTAATTGGATGTCTTATTATGAGTCGGATATCGAACGGTATCTGCCGCCAATGTTTTTTTAAGGGGCGGAGACATGGTGTACCGTAACACCATTGCTTAATTTCACAATTGTTGAAATCCATGTTACCGATAGAGTTTTGAAACAATTTAGGTTTCACCAACCGGTAGAAATGTCCATATTTAAAATGGATGATTTACATAAAATAAATGTGTGTGGGAAGCAGAAGGAAGATTGGTCGAGGAAGCATGCTATATTCATACAACAATGGCAAAATAGACATTTACATTTGCCTAATCGTTCCGAGGTACAACCCAAAAGATTTTGATTTCAATGTTTCTCCCTACCTCCAAAATTATGAAATCAAATAGAAAATCATACTTGACAACGTCGGAGGATCGGTCCGAGTGCGAAATAATGAAAGCAATATTTGCAACAACAAAAATCATCATCATCATCTTCATCAACATCTTCATCTTATGCTTCCGCCAATTATTATCCATCGCAAGAAAGTTATGGTGGATATGGTGCATATCAACCGTCGATGGAGAGTCGAGCGGCATGTGAATGAAGTTCGTGGGATCAAGTGTCAGCTTCACAACAATTTTCCTCAGAACCGGAAGAAAGAGGTCAATGGGATCATCTTGTTCAATACAGACAATCTCAATCTCATGTCGATTTCAGTGTGCAATTTGAGGCGATAACGTCAATGATGGCATCAAATACCTTGAATACTCCATTGTTTTCACCCGAAAATGTACATCAAAGTGATGGAGTAATGTTCAGTACACCGGAACCGGAAGAAAATAAAAATGATGAAGGTGGACGACCACAACGAAATCAACGAGCACCACGTCATTATTATTCTACCACTCCTCGACATCGACAAGAATTACGCAAATATAAGTAATAAATTTGTTTATTTAAGTTTTTGTACTCGATATTTAATTGTATAAAAAAACTCATTGATAAGTAATAAATTTGTATATTCGTTTTCTCCCTTAAAAATGTTTAAAATTTGTCAATAATTTTAGTTTTAATTAAAAAAAAAACTTTGAAAATATGTAAACAAATAAAATATGTAAACAAAAATGAAAAATCTTTAATTAAAAAACAACTTTTAATTAAAATAAGATTTAATTAACAAATTATCATTCATATTTAGTGTAGTTTATAAAAGTTGAAATTTTTAAAAAATATCTGTTATTTTTTTGAAATATTTAATTAAAAAAGTGTAATTTTTTAAAATATTTAAAATATATATTTTTTAAAATTTTACATTGAAATTTTTTAATATGTATTTTTTTGAAATTCTGAATTAAAGAATATTTTAATTTTTGAAATTTGTATTTAAAAAATATGTTGTTTTTTGAAAATTTAAAAAAATTTGAAAAAAATTCCACGGAATTCGTCACGTCGGCGTGACAAGTTCCAACGGGTATAAATTTAAATTTCGACCGTTGGGTGACCGTTGTGGAACGGTTAAATTATTTTTTAAATTCACTGGAACTCATCACCCTGGCGTGACAAGTTCCAACTTCTACTTTGGTGATTTTAGTATAAATAGGTGAAGATTAGGATGAATAAGAAGTGAGAAAAAATTGAGAAAATCAAATATGTGGTTGTGGGAAAAATTAGGATTGATTTGGCTAACGATGTTTATGGGTTTCACAAAATAGACTCGGATATCGACGATTCAGATTCAAGCTCTTTTTCGGATGAAGAGAGGGAAAAGGAGGCAATAAAGTACATAGTTGAGGAGCATAAGAAGAAAAAAATGAAAATTGAAGAGGAGAAGAAGAAGAAGTATGAAGATTTACTGAAGCAGCATAGCAAATGACTCGTTGAGAGGGAAGAAAAATTAAATATTTTAGTATAGAAATTGAGAAGAAGAAGACAAAGGAAGACAAATATGAAGGTGTCTTAATCCGACGTAGTGAACGAATTGTAGAGAGATCTAAAAAAATAGAAAATGACATATGTATAAATATTGATTTGTATGGTTTTAGTTTATGTATGAAGTTGTCTTTATTAATTAAGTAATTATTGTCTCATTAAAATTCAAAATTTTATTTATCATTAGAATGTGAAGTTATACTTATCAAAATGATTATTTTTGAGTAAATTTTCAATTAAAAAATTATCTCCTCCATTTTCAATTTAATTTTTAAATAAAATAATTATTTTAAATTTAATTTCTTTAAGTATTTTGACCTTCAATGTTTTATTTTAAGGGTAAAATGCTCATGATTAGATAAAATCATTAGTTTACCATTATTTACTAACATTTTCCAATTATACAAACATAGTGGAAATAATACAAGTTACAAAAAACATAGTTACAGTAAAAAAACCTAGTTACAATACATAATATTTTGTAACGCCTATTTTAGTGTTCAACTTGATATTTTGGAAGATATGGACAATGTTTTCTGTTTAACCATCCATGCCTTATAATAAGTCGGGATATAACCAAATGTGTTCAGAATGGATGCCACTAACACAGAAACGGGCACTCTTGAATTTTTTTTCCACCAACAGCTTCACATAAGAGCATATGACATCTGAATCTAAATGTTTGTGGCTTGTATCAAGAAGGTCATTGTATATGCATGCGGTGCATTGAACCTTGTGATTGATGATTGATGATTGATGAATTTCAGCCATAACAACAACAACAACAACATCGTCTTCACCAAGCTGGACTTTTCCATATGTCATTGGATTTGTGGAGATCAGGTGTCAATAACTTAAACATTAAACAAAAGCCCTAAGTTTTCTCTCAATTTTTTGCTTCATTTTGCGATGAGATACATCTAGAGGGAACATCAAATTGATGGGTTTGTGTAACTTAAACACAACACCAACATCAGTTTGTAGAATTTCGCCATTATAATGGACAACTGTGAAGAATTTGTTGCTCATTGTTTGAAATGTTTTTGTTAGAAGAAAGGAGTTGTTGTGTAATAGATAGGAGATAAAATGAGTGTGTTGTGTAAGAGATGGAGGAGTGTGTTATGTACGAGTTCCATTGAATTTTTTTTAAAAATTGATCGTTCAACAACGGTCAATCCAACGGTCTAAACTTTCAAATTTCTAGCCATTAGAACTCATCACACCGGCGTAACGAGTTCCTTCACCATTAAAATAATATATTTTTAAAAAAAATGTTTTTAAACATGACGAGTCCTATAAAATATATTAAATAAATTCAGGTTGTGGGACTCACGTGACACAGACCATTACAAAAATATATCTCATGAAACTCGTCAAGCCGGTATGACGAGTTCCATGGATACTGTAGCATTTGTCGTAGATCTCAAAATAAATTTTGTATTGCTCTATCACTACAAGAAAATATACCTTTAATGACACACGAACGATGACACACGCTAATTTATGACTTACAAAAAATGTGTGTCATAAAAAAATGTCATGTTTTTTAAAATCTGAACAATTTATGACTTACAATAATGTGTGTCGTCATATTTAATAGTCATAATCCAAACAAATTATCAAAAACACGGAGTACACTTTTAATTGTGTATCATCTGTAAAAGTCGTATTTTAATTTCCCCCATTAATTTCATCCTTTCCCGCTTCTAGTCTTGGCCTCCTCAATAATCAGTTCACGCACGCAAGTGCTTCCCCCCTTTTTCTCTTTTTCCCTCCTACACTTGCTCATTCGTTTTATTGATTGAATCCCAGTAAGCTTTCCTTCTTTGCTTACTTCCAAGGTTTATTCATTTTTTTTAACATTTATGGGGTTTAACTGAAATTTTGTTCTCCTTTCTTTTATGGAGATCGGAGTTATGGGTTTTGCTTGTGTTTGTGGTAGTTTTAATGGTTCTTATAATGGGTCAATCTCCATTTCTCATCTTCTACTATACGAATGTTTATATAATTGTTCCCTTTGGAATCGAAGTTGGATTCTTTCTTCGTAATGCTAAAATTCTGGATTTGAGTTGAGTTTTTGACGTAGGTCTGTTGATTTTTTCATTAGAGTCACGAAGTAGCTGTCATTTTCATGATTCTCATCATTTCAAAAAAGCATTTTTTTTCTTGCTTTTACTGCTTTTTCATGGAAAAATCCTTTTCATTGCCTGGCTGTCAATCAACTGGTTACATGGTCGGCAGTTGGCATCATTTAGCATAATCGTTGCCTTTCTTTTTTTCATACGCCCACAATGAATAAGCTGCGAAACCATTTCTTGAGAAGTTTTCATTGAGGGGAAGGTATTCTTATTATCCTGACGTCCCATGTCTTGTGTCGAACAGAATGAACCCACATATATTTTGAGTCATTCAACTCCGGGCTCAGTTAGTTAGTGAATGTCTCCTGTATTATGTCTTTGTTGAGTGTTGAAATTTGTTTTCTAACTGGCTTGAAGGTCATACACCACTTTCGTGGGTAATGAGGGTTTAGATTGCACTCTATGCTGCTAGAGGCCTGGAGTACATCCATGAGCACACTGAAGCTCATTACGTTCATCGAGATATCAAGTCGAGCAACATTTTGCTCGATGGTTCTTTCAAGGCGAAGGTTCTAATTACTTTAAATGTTGCTGCTTCTTTTTTTAAGTGTGTTTGAGAACATTTTACTGACTTTTATTCTCGGATTAGATTTCAGATTTTGGATTGTCGAAGCTTGTTGGAAAAACACATGAAGAAGCAACAACAACAAAAGTTGTTGGTACATTTGGTTATTTGGCACCAGAGTAAGTAATGTTATTATTCTCTGTCACTCTGCTTCTCCAATTTTCTTGAAGTACTCATATTAAGTACGTGTTTCTGGAACATATTGCGATTAAGAGTAAGGGGATACGACCTTCCAGAGACTCGTATCAAGCACTCGATATCCAAATCGAGTAATACAGATATTGATAGTTTGCTTCTCTTTTGCTAAATGTTATTTTAAACTCTTTTAACTGTCCCATTTGGTTTTCTTATATATATTTGAGCAATGGACTTGCATCGTCGAAAAGCGACTTGTATGCATTTGGTGTTGTGCTGTTTGAGATCATATCTGGAAAGGAGGCCATCATACGAACTGAAGGCACCACGACAAAGAATATTGAAAGACGTTCACTGGCATCCATTGTGAGTTCCATTGTGGCGCAATCTAAGATGTTAGATGCTCCTCCATCTTGTCTTGTACATTCTAGTACCCTTTTATATTGCAATTTTGCAGATGTTAGCAGCTCTTCGGAACACACCAGACTCAGTAAGCATGTCGAACATGGATTATATCGATCCGAACATGCTGGATCTTTTTCCTCATGATTGTGTCTTCAAGGTAAATATCATTTCCATATTAGACCTCAAAAGGCTAGAAAATGAGTAGATAGGATTGGTGTTCTGGTTCGGAATCGATTTGCATATTAGGTGGCTATGCTGGCAAAGCAATGTGTGGATGAGGATCCGATTGTACGACCTGACATGAAAGAAATAGTGATCAACTTGTCACAGATCCTTTTGTCATCGGTTGAGTGGGAAGCGACGCTGGCCGGGAACAACCAGGTATTTAGTGGTTTGGTCCAAGGAAGATAGTTAGAGTTGTGCTAAATGATACTCCAGGGGAGACAAAACAGTAATATATCAGTATGTTGGCATTTGGACAGCATCCTTTTTGATGTAATATATCAGTATGTTTGCTTGTCAATCTAAGGGACCCACAACGACCCATATGCAAGGTACTCAATCTGTTAAAGACAAATACCATTCTTGTGGGCATTATGATTTCAAGGTGCCTCACGTGATATTATAAACCATAAATGACCATAAAGAAAAATTCTTAGTTCTAGTTAACCCCAAAATTATCAGTATGTCTCTGAAAGGTTTTCGTTGGCTCTTAACTTGAAGTATGGCTACTGAGTGTTGTTTCTGCAAATCGGAGATTTTGGATTATCAAGAATCAAGCGCAATACTCTAATTTCTGGAGGTGTGCGAGGAACCTGCCATGGATGGCGCCAGAACTGCTAAATGGTAGCAGCACCAAGGTTTCTGAAAAGGTCAGTAAAGCCATATTCAAGTATATGTCTTGCCACTGGGAAGGGAAAAATGAGTACACGTTAAAGCCAAATTTATGAATATTAATTTGACAGGTTGATGTATTCTCATATGGAATTTCAATGTGGGAAATCTTGACCGGAGAGGAGCCATATGCTGATATGCATTGCGGTGCCATCATTGGTAAGATTTTAATTTACCAATATGCTAATAGCCCTAATTAGTGATTATGAATGGAAAATATATGCATGGAAAAGTCATTGATGATCAATCAAATGTTTTTTCGTTGAAGATGAAGATCACAAAAGGTTTATATGAGTTTTAGGGTATAAGACTGCATTTGCTCTTGCTCTGTAATAGTATTAAACAACATCCCAAACAACTCGTGTATAAATTGAAGCCATATCAAAAACTGCATACAATTAACCATCTTTCCTTTCCAGTTTTTCACTGTCTGAAAGATAAACAAAAACCTTATGTTTGATTACTGAATTATGATTGCAGGAGGGATCGTGAAGAACATTCTTCGACTTCCTATTCTAGAATGTTGCCATCCTGATTGGAGGAAGCTAATGGAACAATGCTGGTCCCATGATCCTGAATCCGGGCCATCATTTACCGAGATAACAAAGAGGTTGCAATCCATGTCCATGTTGCTTAAGTCGAAGGGAGCTACTAATCAGGCGAAACCAACGGACTTGAAGTGTTGGCCAATAAGAATGTAAGCAAACTTTTCTAATACACATGTCATATCATACATACACATTAGTCATACAACTATCATATGGACTTGAAGTATGATGTTATTCTAAACTAATTAATGTAAGTACTTGTTAGCAAGACTGAAAACTGTGAATTCGTGCCGTGATAATGTATATAATTTATATGGGAAATTTTACTAATTAAATGTGTAAATTTTATTTTTACATATGCTTCAAAGAATGCATATGTAAAATTGTTCATTTTAGTACTCTTTGATAGTTATATACTTTAAATAAGTATAAATTATATACTTATTTCATATTTTTTTACTTAGGTTGGCGATGGGAAGAAAGAATACATGGATGATGACATTGATGATATTCGTAAAGAGTTGGTATCTTATGTGGCAAACTTTATTACGCCGTGATATTTTGTATCGACATATGATTACAATATTTTTTATAACTTAATGTGAATATATTGTATTCAAATGGATTGCTTATATATAATATGATATATATATTTAGTATTATGAGGCATTAAATGTGATTTAATTTGATTATTTGTCAATCTACAATATATATATAATTTACGAAATACAATCACGACACACGAATGTGTGTTATCTTTTTTAATGACGTGTTCTTCAATGACACGCAATGTAAATCATACACGCGTGTCATAAATTTATGACACACAAATGTGTGTCATCTTCATTTATGACGGGGCTTCAATGACGCTCAATGCGAGTTATAAATGAGCGTCATAAATGTGTATCATAAATGCGCGTCATAAATGTGTATCATAAATGCGCGTCATAGATTTATGACACACAATTGCGTGTCATCTGAAATTTATGTCGGTGGCTTCAATGACGCGTATTTGTGTGTCATCTGCACCCACAGATGACGCGCAATAAACGTCATTAAAAGGGCTTTTCTAGTAGTGTATTGGGCTAAATAATCCACCCGCCTGGATTATTTGCCCAATTCTGTCAAGCGAGTTATATAATTTCATTAAAAAAAATGATTAAATTGGGAAAGTTAATTCCAAAGAAATATGGGAAAATTGCAACGTAGGTCATCATACTCTTTGGCCTTAAACTTTTCAAAATTTCCATGTTTAACCTCTTATTTTTTAGCTTTTATAACTTAGTCCCTAAATTTCATATTTGTCACACTTAAACTTCGAGATCTTATTATAAACCCAATTAACATCCAAATTATCATCATTGTATTGCTAACCCAATTTTAGTGAAATTATTATTACTAAAGTCCCATGATTTTATTTCAAACCTTTTTTTAAAAAATTTTGAAATTAATTTAAAAATAAAGTATTAAATATTATTAAAATTGTAAAAATAATAACGTATATTAAAATTTCTGTACAGAGGCACCAGGGTTTTGAGCAGAAAGGCACAAGACGAAGGTTGGAGGCTGAGGTTGAGGCCGTTTGAAGGTATATGGGTGCACAATCAAAAAGCAGTGTAGGGTTTGGTTTTTGAACTACAGAGCGCACAAAGATACAAAGTTTGGCACCAAAAACATTATAATAGGGCTAACGTTCACTGCCTATGATTCATATAGTCACGACCACCAGTCTTGGATGCTGGATTCAAGGCGGCGGTGATAGATCATTCAGAAGTGTTACAGACGAAAGATTAATGGTCACCGTAAGTGACTTCAAATGAAATGACTAGACGGAGCGATCGCACCATGAGAGTCTTGATTCTTGAACGAAAGGTTGACGGTGTCTATTCTTTATCTTCAGGAATGATAAGTTAGGGTTTAGGTTTGTTTTACTATAATATAATATTTAATTACAAAGAGGGCTCGGTAGAATTGGGCAAATAATCCAGGCAGTGGATTATTTAGCACAATAGGGCACCCAAAATTTTATTTTGGGATCTACGGTAAATGTTACAGTGTCCACGGAACTCTCATGCCGGCGTGACGAGTTCCATGGGATTTATTTTTTAATGGGCCGTGTCACGTGGGTCTCACTGTTCGAATATATTTAATATATCCTACGGGACTCGTCATGCCCGCGTGACGAGTCCCAATAAAAAATAAATTTTTTAGAAAATTTTAAAATCATTTTAAAAAATATATATCATTTTAATGCTGAAGAAACCCGTCACGCCGGTGTGACGAGTTCCAACGAGTATAATTTTGAATTTGTTGACCGTTGGATTGATCGTTGTTGAACGGTCAATTTTTTTAAAATTCAATGGAACTCGTCATGCTAGTTTGACGAGGTCCAATGACTATTTTCAATTTGAAAAAAACTAGTTGTTTATAATCGTTGGGTAGAGGAGTATAAATAGAGGTTTGAGTTAGATTGATTTTTCACTTGGAATCAAACATTCTATTGAGAGTAAAAACTTTTGTGTTTAAGATTTTGTGTTGAAATGGCCTCAAGAGAAGAAATATTACGTCTTGATGATGTTCATATTTCTTCGACCGAGTTGACTACGGTAAATTTAATTTGTTTTATTTCATTTTAGTTTTGACAAAATTATAGTATTAATAATAATTATTTATGTAATTATATTAAATAATTTATTTTCAAATTGTAGCGAGAAGAACGAGGCATTCGTCATTCCTCAATGAAGAACCACATTAGCGGATGATGATATATCTTTCACAGTCCAGATTATATGTTCTTCACGGATTTAAGGTGATGTCAACACTAATATCGGTGTTGATTGAGCGTTGGAGGCCCGAAACGCATACATTTCAGTTTCCTTGTGGTGAAGTGACGATAACATAGGAAGATGTCACGTATCAACTTGGTGTTCCGATTAATGGTATGTCATTGGTGCTTCACAATAATTATGTGTGATATGTTGTTATTTCAAATTTATTGGGAAAAGAAGCTCCAGGTGATGTCATTGATAGACGTATAAGGATTACTTGGTTGGAAAGAGAATTTAGAATAGATGGACAATCAACAGAGCAAGAGGTGATATACGCAGCTCGATCATATCTTATGACGTTGATTGGAGGGATCTTGCTACCAGATAAATCGGGTAATTTGGTGCACCCCCAATATCTTCCGATATTAGAGGATTTTTCTGTATGTCGCCAATATAGTCGGGGTTTTGTAATTTTGACTTTTTTGTATCGTGAACTCTGCAAGGCGACCATATTCATTAGAGGACAAAAAGAAGATGTAGCGGGTTGTTTAGTTTTGCTACAATCATGGACATGGTATTATCTCCCATTTTTTACGCCTATTACATATGCTCCTATGGAGTTTCCTCTCGTTGTAAGGTAAATTCCTATATTTAAAGTTTTGATATTTTATAATATTTATTTAAATATTTTGAAAATGATAATAAATAATGTATTTTTAGATGGAGACACTGAATAATCAATATAAAGTTGTCTGGTGCAACCAAAGTAGATATCCGGATAAGAATTGATATTGCCGGTAGAAATGCGGTAAATTTTAATATTTTTTGCATTAACTTTGAAATTGTAATATTAATTTTTTAATTATACTAACATAATACTTTTGACAGTTTAATTGGATGTCTTATTATGAGTTGGATATCCAACGGTATCTACCGCCAATGTTTTTTTAAGGGGTGGAGACATAGTGTACCGTAACACCATTGCTTAATTTCACAATTGTTGAGATCCATGTTACCGATAGAGTTTTGCAACAATTTAGGTTTCACCAACCGATAGAAATGTCCATATTTAAAATGGATGATTTACATAAAATAAATGTGTGTGGGAAGCATAAGGAATATTGGTTGAGGAAGCATGCTATATTCATACAACAATGGCAAAATAGACATTTACATTTGCCTAATCGTTCCGAGGTACAACCCAAAGATTTTGATTTCAATGTTTCTCCCTACCTCCAAAATTACGAATCAAATAGAAAATCATACTTGACAACGCCGGAGGATCAGTCCGAGTGCGAAATAATGAAGGCAATATTTGCAAAAAAAAAATCATCATCATCTTCATCAACATCTTTATCTTATGCTTCCGCCAATTATTATCCATCGCAAGAAAGTTATGGTGGATATGGTGCATATCAACCATCGATGGAGAGTCGAGCGGTATGTGAATGAAGTTCGTGGGATCAAGTGTCAGCTTCACAACAATTTTTCTCAGAACCGGAAGAAAGAGGTCAATGGAATCATCTTGTTCAATACGAACAATCTCAATCTCATGTCGATTTCAGCGTGCAATTTGAGGCGATAACGTCAATGATGGCATCAAATACCTTGAATACTCTATTGTTTTCACCCGAAAATGTACATCAAAGTGATGGAGTAATGTTCAGTACACCGGAACCAGAAGAAAATAAAAATGATGAAGGTGGACGACCACAACGAAATCAACGAGCACCACGTCATTACTATTCTACCACTCCTCGACATCGGTAAGAATTGCATAAATATAAGTAATAAATTTGTTTATTTAAGTTTTTGTACTCGATATTTAATTGTATAAAAAAATTCATTGATAAGTAATAAATTTGTATATTCGTTTTCACCCTTAAAAATGTTTAAAATTTGTCAATAATTTTAGTTTTAATTTAAAAAAACTTTGAAAATATGTAAACAAATAAAATATGTAAACAAAAATGAAAAATATTTAATTAAAAAATAACTTTTAATTAAAATAAGATTTAATTAACAAATTATCATTCATATTTAGTGTAGTTTATAAAAGTTGAAATTTTTAAAAAATATCTGTTATTTTTTGAAATATTTAATTAAAAAAGTGTAATTTTTTAAAATATTTAATTTTTTTAAATTTTACAATGAAATATTTTAATATGTATTTTTTTTTTGAAATTTTGAATTAAAGAATATTTTAATTTTTTAAATTTGTATTTAAAAAATATGTTGTTTTTTGAAAATTAAAAAAATTTGAAAAAAAATTCCACGGAACTCGTCACGTCAGCGTGATGAGTTCCAACGGGTATAAATTTAATTTTTGACTGTTGTGGAACGGTCAAATTATTTTTTAAATTAACTGGAACTCATCACCCTGGCGTGACAAGTTCCAACTTTTACTTTGGTGATTTTAGTATAAATAGGGGTTTAGGGTCAAGATTAGGATGAATGACAAGTGAGAAAAAATTGAGAAAAACAAATATGTGGTTGTGGGAAATATTGGGATTGATTTGGCTAATGATGTTTATGGGTTTCACAAAATAGACTCGGAGATCGACGATTCAGATTTAAGCTCTTTTTCGGATGAAGAGTGGGAAAAGGAGGCAATAAAGTACATAGTTGAGGAGCATAAGAAGAAAAAAATGAAAATTGAAGAGGAGAAGAAGAAGAAGAAGTATGAAGATTTATTGAAGCGGCATAGCAAACGACTCGTTGAGAGGGAAGAAAAATTAAATATTTTAGTATAGAAATTGAGAAGAAGAAGACGAAGGAAAACAAATATGAAGGTGTCTTAATCCGACGTAGTGAACGAATTGTAGAGAGATCTAAAAAAAATAGAAAATGACATATGTATAAATATTGATTTGTATGGTTTTAGTTTATGTATGAAGTTGTCTTTATTAATTAAGTAACTATTGTCTCATTAAAATCCAAAATTTTATTTATCATTAGAATGTGAAGTTATACTTATCAAAATGATTATTTTTGAGTAAATTTTCAATTAAAAAATTATCTCCTCCATTTTCAATTTAATTTTTAAATAAAATAATTATTTTAAATTTAATTTCTTTAAGTATTTTGACCTTCAATGTTTTATTTTAAGGGTAAAATGCTCATGGTTAGATAAAATCATTAGTTTACCATTATTTACTAACAGTTTCCAATTATATAAACATAGTGGAAATAATACAAGTTACAAAAAACATAGTTACAGTAAAAAAAACTAGTTACAATACATGATATTTTGTAATGCCTATTTTAGTGTTCAGCTTGATATTTTGGAAGATGTGGACAATGTTTTCTGTTTAACCATCCATGCCTTGTAATAAGTCGGGATATAACCAAATGTGTTTCGAATGGATGCCACTAACACAGAAACGGGCACTCTTGAATTTTTTTTCCACCAACAGCTTCACATAAGAGCATATGACATCTGAATCTAAATGTTTGTGGTCTTGTATCAAGAAGGTCATTGTATATGCATGTTGTGCATTGAACCTTGTAACTTCCCACAACATCTTTCGTTGTAGGTATGATACTTGTATCCTCCATTTACAACCAACATCATGGTGTATACGAAATAAGTCTTTTGATCTGACTCCGCCAAATAGAATTGAAGATGTGTTTTGATGCAATACTCCTTGATTGCTAGTTGTACCTCTTTTTTTGTTTCAAACTGAGAGCTAATGGCCAACCATATGACCGCTCGTCTGAAGAACCCCAGTGGGCAACACATAACTCTGACATATCATATATTCCAGGATTTCACATAGCATCGTAGTTAATGTCATGTATTGCAATCGCATGATGATACCGAGGCAAATCATAGCAAGGCATTTTAGGTTGAGGGTCTGTTTTTGCCCAAACATTTGGAACATATTGCAATCCTTGATATCTTGAAAGAGCTGCCTCCCATACATCAGCCTCAACATCCACACCTTGTCCCTCTGAAGCAGTCTAAAAACATCGGGCTCATAAACTAATGGTGTGTCATCATTGTCTACCAACAGAACAATATCTTCATCATCTTCGCTAAATTTAACAAGACTTTACCGAACCGTCCAACAAGGTTATCAAAACTATCACTTGCATATGGTTCAAAGGGGGCTGCTTCTTCTCTTCTTCGAGTTGGTACTGATGTTGTCAGAATATCAGTTGTATTCGTGGTTTCGACATACATCTCCACCATATTATTATTTGATGATTGATGAATTTCAGCCATAACAACAACAACATCGTCTTCACCAAGCTGGACTTTTCCATATGTCATTGGATTTGTGGAGATCAGGTGTCAATAACTTACACATTAAACAAAAGCCATAAGTTTTCTCTCAATTTTTTGCTTCATTTTGCGATGAGATACATCTAGAGGGAACATCATATTGATGGGCTTGTGTAACTTAAACACAACACCAACATCAGTTTGTAGAATTTCGCCATTATAATGGACAACTGTGAAGAATTTGTTGCTCATTGTTTGAAATGTTTTTGGTTAGAAGAAATGAGTTGTTGTGTAATAGATAGGAGATAAAATGAGTGTGTTGTGTAAGAGATGAAGGAGTGTGTTATGTACGAGTTCCATTGAATTTTAAAAAAAATTTGATCGTTCAACAACAGTCAATCCAACGGTCTAAACTTTCAAATTTCTAGCCATTAGAACTCATCACACCGGCATAACGAGTTCCTTCACCATTAAAATAATATATTTTTTAAAACAATGTTTTTAAACAGGACGAGTCCTATAAAATATATTAAATAAATTCAGGTTGTGGGACTCACGTGACACAGACCATTAAAAAAATATATCTCATGGAACTCGTCAAGCCGGCATGACGAGTTCCATGGACACTGTAGCATTTGTCGTAGATCTCAAAATAAATTTTGTATTGCTCTATCACTACAAGAAAATATACCTTTAATGACACACGAATGATGACACACGCTAATTTATGACTTACAAAAAATGTATCATAAAAAATATCATGTTTTTTAAAATCTGAACAATTTATGACTTACAATAATGTGTGTCATCATATTTAATAGTCATAATCCAAAAAAATTATCAAAAACACGGAGTACACTTTTAATTGTGTATCATCTGTAAAAGTCGTATTTTAATTTCCCCCATTATTTTCATCCTTTCCCGCTTCTAGTCTTGGCCTCCTCAATAATCAGTTCACGCACGCATGTGCTTCCCCTCTTTTCTCTTTTTCCCTCCTACACTTGCTCATTCGTTTTATTGATTGAATCCCAGTAAGCTTTCCTTCTTTGTTTACTTCCAAGGTTTATTCATTTTTTTTGAACATTTATGGGGTTTAACTGAAATTTTGTTCTCCTTTCTTTTATGGAGATCTGAGTTATGGGTTTTTCTTGTGTTTGTGGTAGTTTTAATGGGTCTTATAATGGGTCAATCTCCATTTATTATCTTCTACTACACGAATGTTTATATAATTGTTCCCTTTGGAATTGAAGTTTGATTCTTTCTTTGTAATGCTAAAATTTTGGATTTAAGTTGAGTTTTTGACGTAGGTCTGTTGATTTTTTCATTAGAGTCACGAAGTAGCTGTCATTCTCATGATTCTCATCATTTCAATTCAATGAAAAAAACATTGTTTCTTGCTTTTACTGCTTTTTCATGGAAAAATCCTTTTCATTGCCTGGCTGTCAATCAACTGGTTACATGGTCGGCAGTTGGCATCATTTAGCATAATCGTTGCCTTTCTTTTTTTCATACGCCCACAATGAATAAGCTTCGAAACCATTTCTTGAGAAGTTTTCATTGAGGGGAAGGTATTCTTATTATCCTGACGTCCCATGTCTTGTGTCGAACAGAATGAACCCACATATTTTGAGTCATTCAACTCCGGGCTCAGTTAGTTAGTGAATGTCTCCTGTATTATGTCTTTGTTGAGTGTTGAAATTTGTTTTCTAATTACTCTGCGAATGTTTACTGGCTTGAAGGTCATACACCACTTTCGTGGGTAATGAGGGTTTAGATTGCACTCTATGCTGCTAGAGGCCTGGAGTACATCCATGAGCACACTGAAGCTCATTACGTTCATCGAGATATCAAGTCGAGCAACATTTTGCTCGATGGTTCTTTCAAGGCGAAGGTTCTAATTACGTTAAATGTTGCTGCTTCTTTTTTTAAGTGTGTTTGAGAACATTTTACTGACTTTTATTCTCGGATTAGATTTCAGATTTTGGATTGTCGAAGCTTGTTGGAAAAACACATGAAGAAGCAACAACAACAAAAGTTGTTGGTACATTTGGTTATTTGGCACCAGAGTAAGTAATGTTATTATTCTCTGTCACTCTGCTTCTCCAATTTTCTTGAAGTACTCACATTAAGTACGTGTTTCTGGAACATATTGCGATTAAGAGTAAGGGGATACGACCTTCCAGAGACTCGTATCAAGCACTCGATATCCAAATCGAGTAATACAGATATTGATAGTTTGCTTCTCTTTTGCTAAATGTTATTTTAAACTCTTTTAACTGTCCCATTTGGTTTTCTTATATATATTTGAGCAATGGACTTGCATCGTCGAAAAGCGACGTGTATGCATTTGGTGTTGTTCTGTTTGAGATCATATCTGGAAAGGAGGCCATCATACGAACTGAAGGCACCACGACAAAGAATATTGAAAGACGTTCACTGGCATCCATTGTGAGTTCCATTGTGGCGCAATCTAAGATGTTAGATGCTCCTCCATCTTGTCTTGTACATTCTAGTACCCTTTTATATTGCAATTTTGCAGATGTTAGCAGCTCTTCGGAACACACCAGACTCAGTAAGCATGTCGAACATGGATTATATCGATCCGAACATGCTGGATCTTTTTCCTCATGATTGTGTCTTCAAGGTAAATATCATTTCCATATTAGACCTCAAAAGGCTAGAAAATGAGTAGATAGGATTGGTGTTCTGGTTCGGAATCGATTTGCTTATTAGGTGGCTATGCTGGCAAAGCAATGTGTGGATGAGGATCCGATTGTACGACCTGACATGAAAGAAATAGTGATCAACTTGTCACAGATCCTTTTGTCATCGGTTGAGTGGGAAGCGACGCTGGCCGGGAACAACCAGGTATTTAGTGGTTTGGTCCAAGGAAGATAGTTAGAGTTGTGCTAAATGACACTCCAGGGGAGACAAAACAGTAATATATCAGTATGTTGGCATTTGGACAGCATCCTTTTTGATGTAATATATCAGTATGTTTGCTTGTCAATCTAAGGGACCCACAACGACCCATATGCAAGGTACTCAATCTGTTAAAGACAAATACCATTCTTGTGGGCATTATGATTTCAAGGTGCCTCACGTGATATTATAAACCATAAATGACCATAAAGAAAAATTCTTAGTTCTAGTTAACCCCAAAATTATCAGTATGTCTCTGAAAGGTTTTCGTTGGCTCTTAACTTGAAGTATGGCTACTGCGTGTTGTTTCTGCAAATCGGAGATTTTGGATTATCAAGAATCAAGCGCAATACTCTAGTTTCTGGAGGTGTGCGAGGAACCTGCCTTGGATGGCGCCAGAACTGCTAAATGGTAGCAGCACCAAGGTTTCTGAAAAGGTAAGTAAAGCCATATTCAAGTATATATGTCTTGCCACTGGGAAGGGAAAAATGAGTACACGTTAAAGCCAAATTTATGAATATTTAATTTGACAGGTTGATGTATTCTCATATGGAATTTCAATGTGGGAAATCTTGACCGGAGAGGAGCCATATGCTGATATGCATTGCGGTGCCATCATTGGTAAGATTTTAATTTACCAATATGCTAATAGCCCTAATTAGTGATTATGAATGGAAAATATATATGCATGGAAAAGTCATTGATGATCAATCAAATGTTTTCTCGTTGAAGATGAAGATCACAAAAGGTTTATATGAGTTTTAGGGTATAAGACTGAATTTGCTCTTGCTCTGTAATAGTATTAAACAACATCCCAAACAACTCGTGTATAAATTGAAGCCATATCAAAAACTGCATACAATTAACCATCTTTCCTTTCCAGTTTTTCACTGTCTGAAAGATAAACAAAAACCTTATGTTTGATTACTGAATTATGATTGCAGGAGGGATCGTGAAGAACATTCTTCGACTTCCTATTCTAGAATGTTGCCATCCTGATTGGAGGAAGCTAATGGAACAATGCTGGTCCCATGATCCTGAATCCGGGCCATCATTTACCGAGATAACAAAGAGGTTGCAATCCATGTCCATGTTGCTTAAGTCGAAGGGAGCTACTAATCAGGCGAAACCAACGGACTTGAAGTGTTGGCCAATAAGAATGTAAGCAAACTTTTCTAATACACATGTCATATCATACATACACATTAGTCATACAACTATCATATGGACTTGAAGTATGATGTTATTCTAAACTAATTAATGCAAGTACTTGTTAGCAAGACTGAAAACTGTGAATTCGTGCCGTGATAATGTATATAATTTATATGGGAAGTTTTACTAATTAAATGTGTAAAATTTATTTTTACATATGCTTCAAAGAATGCATATGTAAAATTGTTCATTTTTAGTACTCTTTGATAGTTATATACTTTAAATAAGTATAAATTATATACTTATTTCATATTTTTTTACTTAGGTTGACGATGGGAAAAAAGAATACATGGATGATGACATTGATGATATTCGTAAAGAGTTGGTATCTTATGTGGCAAATTTTATTACGCCGTGATATTTTGTATCGACATATGATTACAATATTTTTTATAACTTAATGTGAATATATTGTATTCAAATGGATTGCTTATATATAATATGATATATATATTTAGTATTATGAGGCATTAAATGTGATTTAATTTGATTATTTGTCAATCTACAATATATATATAATTTACGAAATACAATCACGACACACGAATGTGTGTTATCTTTTTTAATGACGTGTTTTTCAATGACACGCAATGTAAATCATACATGCGTGTCATAAATTTATGACACACAAATGTGTGTCATATTCATTTATGACGGGGCTTCAATGATGCTCAATGCGCGTTATAAATGAGCGTCATAAATGTGTATCATAAATGCGTGTCATAGATTTATGACACACAATTGCGTGTCATCTGAAATTTATGTCGGTGGCTTCAATGACGCATATTTTGTGTGTCATCTGCACCCACAGATGACGCGCAATAAAAGTCATTAAAAGGGCTTTTCTAGTAGTGTATTGGGCTAAATAATCCACCCGCCTGGATTATTTGCCCAATTCTGTCAAGCGAGTTATATAATTTCATTAAAAAATGATTAAATTGGGAAAGTTAATTCCAAAGAAATATGGGAAAATTGCAACGTAGGTCATCATACTCTTTGGGCTTAAACTTTTCAAAATTTCCATGTTTAACCTCTTATTTTTTAGCTTTTATAACTTAGTCCCTAAATTTCATATTTGTCACACTTAAACTTCGAGATCTTATTATAAACCCAATTAACATCCAAATTATCATCATTGTATTGCTAACCCAATTTTAGTGAAATTATTATTACTAAAGTCCCATGATTTTATTTCAAGCCTTTTTTTTTGAAAATTTTGAAATTAATTTAAAAATAAAGTATTAAATATTATTAAAATTGTAAAAATAATAACGTATATTAAAATTTCAAATTTTCAAAAATTGTTTTAAAAAACTATAAAAATATTAAGTATTGTTATAAAATTGTAAAAATGATATAATTTGAATAAAAATTAAAAATATTTTATTTTATTTTACAAATTATTCAAATATTTTAAAAACTATATATATATATATATATATATATATATATATATATATATATGTATATATATATATATATTAGAGATTTTCAAATGGGAGATCTGCGATACTATGTGCAATGCTTATTCTTCTAAGGATTCTACATCAATACAAGATACTATTATTGCAGTAAGGATCTATGATTAGGCATAAGTACCTATTTTTTCCATAAATACTTTGATATAACATCATGGAAATAATATAAGTGTAATAGTAAAACGGAAATCATCTGATCGTTTCTCATTTACAATTTATTATTTTATGTTTTTATTTAAAAAAATCTTTGAATGAGAGATAATCTAATATAAAATATGCAAATAGAATTAAAAATACTAAAAATCTCTCTTCAAATTGCATTGTTCTTTAATGTTGTTAAATTATCTTGTTTTTTTAATAATTGAAACTCCAAGCTAAAATCCAAAGCATTTGAAAATTGCTCACCAATTAGTCGCACAATAATAGATAAAACGTTTTTGGTGAAAACATTATGTGACATAATTCTCGACGTCTTTTAAAATAATCATACAAAAAAGAGATAATAATGAGTGACAAATAATTGATCTCGTCATGATAAAATTATTTTTTTTTGATAATGATAAAATATTACTTTTAATGTCTTATAAAATATGACGAATCAAATTCTCATAAATAAAACTTATTAGTGACATGTGCAACGTCACTAATTCAAATTGAATTATCATCATAATAAATCTTTTTTTAATTGGAGACGATTTTAAAACGTCACTATTTTATCTAAATATCATTAAAAGATTTCTCACCAAATTTTTTGGAGTGAAGATTTTGACGCCAAACATATAGTGACTAAAATCAATGTCCATTTTTAAAATTGTCATAAAGATATATAATCAAGCATTAAATATTAAGAAAAGAAAAAAAAGTCATGTCATAGTATATTTTGTGACGTTATATGCAACGTCATATAGAAATTTCATCATAAATTAATAAGATTTTTTTGAAAGGGGTGGTTTCATATACTTTAAAATAAGAGAAGCATACAAAGAACTTGATACACTGAAGGACCTCATTAAAAAATCTCTCTATAATCTATTTGGAGGAAAAATAGTGCGCCTTCATGTATAAAAAAAAATAACACGTAATATTGACCCCGACCTTATCGGGACTACACAATTACAACGACAACATTCGAGTACAAATTAGAACACAAGTTGAAACCAACCAGTAAATACAACGACTGAAACAAACTAAGACATTAGGCCACTTTAGGGACACATAACGCAGTAATTCAATCTAGCATCGAACAAAGACACCGAGATAAAACCACTAACACCATTAAATCACCTCCAATGGAGCAATAACAGCACTCCAGCTAGGACTAATGCGCACACTGCAGTGGATCAAAAATAGACAAGCAGTTCACCGATCCAACTACACCATGGACTCAAAAACACGGCTTTACGACCCAGCCTAAGCAGCTGATCTGAACCAGAAAGTTGATGCATTCACTACCACCTAGATAAAACTTATATACCGCAGCTCAAGAACAAATACAACCAAAACAGAAGGAAAATTATGAAAAAGAAGCCCCCACCATCAACAGCAGACCAAAACAAAAGAACAACCAATGAAACTAGAGTGACCATCAACTCGACAAAATCACACGAGACTAGGACAACAACACCAATCAAATTTCATTCAATCATATACGAAAAGAACTATACACACACTAATGAATGGTCGGTAAAGTCACGAGATCACTTATCCAATATAAGGACTCCTGGCTCCTGCTCCCGGACAAATGAAGAAATCGAGAATCGAGGGATAAATTTATGGTCGGTTACACTTGCACCAAAACTCAATCCTAGATAAAGCAAGATTATATAAACTCTCCGTACTACACTCATTCTTATTGAAAATTAAGTCGTTTCTCCCCAGCCAAATAGTCCACACAATCCCAAAGAACGCAACAGACCAAATTTGTTTGCACCTAGAATTTAGAGGGAGATCAATCCAAGTGTAGATGAAGGATAAAAACGAACTTGGGACCACAAAAGTCATGACACCCATTTTTGCCACAAATGTCATGCCACCTCACAATGACAAAAGAGATGGTCGGACAATTCGGGAGCTTTTCGACACAGCGCACAAATGGAAGAGTCCAAGCTGACAACTCCACGTTTGGCTAGTTCGACTAGCGACATGATCCTTTGTAGGACAGCTCTCCAAATGAAAGCCTCCACTCTTAGTGGAACCAATTTAGCGCAAACGAATTTCCATATTCTGTAGTGCTCAGCTCCTCCTTGCACAACAGCTCGACAGAAAATGCTCGAAGAGTAAAGCTCCGAGGGAGACCCAATCCATCTCAAACCATCACTAACGAGATCAATACGAGCTGCTCTAATAAGAGTATTCATAAAATCTTCCCATAATGGAGTCTCCCAATCAAAGAGGGCCCTCCTCAGCTCAATATTCCGCACCCACGACCCATTAACCTTAGAACCAAATTCGGTTACTTTTCCAACCTTTTTAACATCAACTCTAAAAATATGGGGGAAAGCCGACTTCAGAGAAGGAAACTCTGTCTAGAAATCGTCCCAAAAATTAATACGGTAGCCATCACCCAAGGAGAATCTAAGATCCTTACAAAAAAGATCAGCCTCCTAAATCAACGGGGCCGAAATACGCCTCCACACCCAAGAAACATTTCTAGAAGGAACACCGGACAGATTTATAACACAACTATCTAAACCCCACTTGACAACCTATTAGGCTCCTGACCAAGCCGCCATAGCCCATAAATTGATAAGTTTGTTGTAGTGGAATCTGTCCAACCTGATTGTTACTGCAGACTCACCCCTGAACCATGTGTATTGACTTCCCGCCAAAGGAATGTCCACTAGGTTAGTGTTCTGAAAAATCTCGTAGCACAGGAATTATTGCTTGCTCATGTCATCTCGTTGGCTTCTTTGACGGTGTTAAAGTCTCCTCTAATTATGACAAACACTCCCAACTCCTCAATTTAATTGCTGAGCTGAATGAAGAAATCATTCCTTTCACTTTGCACATTCGGAGCATAAATATTTACAATCTCGATTTGCATATTA
Organism: Hibiscus syriacus; assembly: GCF_006381635.1. NCBI lineage: Eukaryota > Viridiplantae > Streptophyta > Magnoliopsida > Malvales > Malvaceae > Hibiscus > Hibiscus syriacus. The sequence goes on along the minus strand of NW_024063507.1, from coordinate 2,000,466 downwards.
AGAGTAGGGGCATGACCAACCAGTGCTAAAATTCTTCTCTGTATAACTTTCCTACTTACCTTAATAAATCTCGTATCCCATATCGACATCAAACCCCCTGAGGCACCTTCAGACGGGACCGAAAGGGCATCATCAAGATATTTTCCTCGCAGATGCCTTAGGACTCATGGTTTGTCTGTTTCTTGCAAGCACACTACCCGAGCTCTGTTAGACGCTATTACTGGATTGATCACTTGTACTTTCTCCAGCTTTCCCATGCCTCTAACATTCCATGACAACATTGAAAATTGCATTAATTTAAACGTAATCACACACAAGATGTAGCACTAACCTTGACCATTCAGGACCTTTCAGCGACTTCGAATTCCTCAAATCTGCTAACAATTATAGAATATGGTGCGTTAAACTCCACACCTAATGCCGATGCAATAGCTAAGGTCTCCTCAGTTTAGGACAGACCTCTTGATGGAGAGCAGAAGCAGAAATTATTGGAGCTTCTGCATTGTTATCTTTGACACCCAAATTGTCTACTATTTGATGGCCATTATTGCTGGAATTAACCTTTCCATTTTTTTTGTTGCGGCTTACATTTTGTTTTTTGACTTCTTCTTGCTCTTTCTTATAGCATTTCCAGCACCCAATTTATACTTTAAAGTCTTATCGTTCAACACCTGAATCTCCCTTCTATTGCGATTCGTAGATAGAGGTATTGGAATGGAGCCCACCGGTTCACCCAGAGCCAAATCTTCCAGATTATTTGTCAATTCGATTGGCACGTCCTTCAGTCGAGATTCATTTGAAATGGATGCATCTACTATGCCTATTTCACCAGCAAAATCCCCAGGCCCATATTCTTTAGCTTTTTCAGCCTAGTTGTCATCTTCTTGGCAAGTAAGCCCTTCATCCAACTCAATTGGTACCTCATGCAACCCATTCCCATTAAAAAATGGATCTGCCAAATGCTGGTCCCCACCCATAGAGCATGTGGACTTATTTACTTCAGCCATAGGTTCCAAAAGAAAACGTAACGCCTCTATTGCATAAATAGGTCGGGAATCCCCAACTCATTAATTGCATCAAAATGTGTTGGGAAACCAAATGGTTATTTGGAGACATCCCCACCCACACCCCCCCCCCCACGTATATGAAGATACTAGATTTTGTCCTGTCAATTGAGAAGTCTTCATGTAATCAATAAAAAAGAGTTTGATTAGAACTCAAATATTAGTCTAAAATAAAGTTAGATTAGGACTCAAATATTAGTCTAAAATAGGGTTTTTTTAGTATTATAAATAAGCATTGTAATTACCACACCATAACACACACGAGTTACACAAAAGGAATGCCAGAAAAATTCGAGCAAAGAAAAAGTGATTTCGAGACTATTGTAAACGATTTGAAGTAATAAAGGTGAAAGCTTTTTTTTACCTTTCGTTTGTTTCTCTTTACTCTTCACTTGCATACGTTGTTAATCGCGTTTTCTTTGCTTGAGAACCCCAAAGACAAATGTTTTAGTCGATGACCCAGAGGGAGTTTTTCGAAACTTTGATTTCAGATCTACGTTCCCTAGAGGCTATTTCGCAAAAAACAAATTACATTTTTGGAATGAGGGTTCGAAAATCTATTAAAAAAATGAAAACTTTTTTATTTTTACCGGTTTTAATCTTCAATGTTCTTTGACATTTTCCCACTGATTTAGCTTTTATTTCAATTTAATCCCCTATTAATATCATATATGTTTACTTATATTTCCATTATTATTATTTTTTATTTCATTTATACTTTATTTTTTATTTATATATATATATATATATATATATATATATATATATATATATATTTTACTTTAATTTTCATATTCTTTATAATTTCTTTTATTTCTTTTTTTTATTTATTACTATTATTATTTTTTTATTTTAATACTTATTATTACTATTATTATTTTTATACCTTGTTTATAAGTTGTTATATATATATATATTCATATAACTAGTATTATTAATATTTATTTTTGCGATTAATGTATATATTTATATTTTTATAATTATCATTATAATTGATATTACTATTTTACTTTTAACTTACATTTTTTTATGTGATTGTTTTTTCTTTTCATTTCTTTTCTATTTTCTTTGTATTTTTTCTCATTATTTTTCCTCATTATTTTTTATTATTAGATTCGTTACTTCATTCTTTTTTCTTGTTTATTTTTACTTTTTCTTCTTTTATTTTCTTATTGTTTTATCTCATTTTGTTTATTCATGTTATTTATGTGTTTTCTTTGTTTTATATATTTACTTTCATTTTCTTCTTCCTCTAACGTATTTCTCGCCTTTTTTAAAAGGGATATTTTCAAATTGAATTAGGGTAAGTAATTTTGGATCATAATTTTACCTTTTGAGTTAAACTTTCAATTTTCTTACTTAATGACAACTGGAAATTACGTAGTACCGAAAGGGCAGTTCAAGGGTGCTAACCCTTCCTTGACTGTAACCGACTCCCGAATCCGACATATCTCTGGTAAGACGCAGATCAGATAAGAAATAAGGTATCCGATCAACCCGTTTTTCGTAAAGTAAATGATCAGTGGCGACTCCCAATTCATTTAATTCACGTCGAAGCCCAATTTTGGGGCCCAACCGAAAGACGATTACGACAGCTTGGCGACTCCACTGGGGACAAGTAAGTGAGTCAGGCTAAGGTAATTTCCAGTTGTCTTTTTAACGAAAAGGGTAAGTTTAAATTTTAAGGTAATATTTCGATCCTTTGTTACTTACTTTTGATTATATTTTCGGGTAAATAGTTGTACTAATCGTTTTCTCGTGATTTCAGCCTTTAAATCTTTTTCATTTAAGGCTCTATACCCGAGCTCCAAACCCTGTCTTAAGTAGGGGTGAAAGCGACGCCTTCGTGTGAATTTATTCACCGTGCGGGCCTAGTAAGTAGCCTTTGGGATTCATATACCTTATGTCTTCGTGTGAATTTATTCACCGTGCGGACATAAGGGAATGTGTCCTCTCAAGTTTAACTTAGTCCACACAAGCCTGTGATGGGTTTAGGACTAAGGGTCTGGTAAGCCCAAGGGGGCACCGACAAGGAGAACTCGGGTACCGTTTTTAGAACCTAAACCAGGAAACCATGGAGAATTAGAGCCTACCCCAAAACCACATTCCAAAACCTAGGATATTTTTACCCTAACCATTTTCTTTTTTTGTGTTTTTTTCTTCATTTTTTTATTTTTATTTTACTAATCCTTTTGCCTTTGTGTTTGTTTTCTAGCATTTGTATCATAACAAGAGGCTATTGATCCTTAAAAAGCATTTGTTAAACACAAAATAAATCTGAATTAATGGACAAAGGTGTTGTAATACAAGAGATTAAAAACGCTGAGGCACGACTATAGTCCGAGAAGACTCAGAAAGAGAAGGGAGACAGTCTTCAGGGAAATTATGTGTCAGAGCTTGTTAGTTACGCATCTGTCAGCCTGAAACAAAACGATATCCAAGAACTGCGAAATATTTGGGACAGTTGGGGGAATGATAGAAAGCATAAGTTAAGCTAACGATATGGTGATATTACCCTCTTACTCCATGTCAAGACTGATGAACCCCTGCTCCGAGCATTAATTCAATTCTGGAACCCGAGATATAGTTGTTTCACCTTTAACCGAGAGGACATGGTGCCCACAATTGAAGAGTATACTACCCTACTGCATTGCGAAAACATCAGACTAGAGAGGGCATATATCAAATACATCAAGAGTCAGCCTTTCAAGAACGGACTAGCTAAGATTGCAGGGGTTGATGAAAAATGGGTGACTGATCGACTTCGACACAAAGGTAATGGGGAAGGAATCGAGTGGATTCACATAAGGCAACTAATGAAGAACCACCCTGATGAATGGAAGACTATAGACCTTTTTGCACTAGGTCTGTACGGTCTGGTTATCTTTTGAAGACTTTGGGTTGTATCGACGCAGCCGTGGTAGAGCTATTCGAACAACTTCCAAGGGGAGTCAACCCAACACCGACCATCTTAGCCGAAACCTTTCGATCTCTCAACCATTGTAGAAGAACTGGCGGAGGAAGGTTCATTGGGTGTATTCAGCTCTTTCAAGTCTGGATTCACAACCACTTTTGGAAGACTAATGGGGTAGCCTATCGCCGATTCAACACTACCTATTCACCTTTGGGAGAATTCATCACTAGGAAATGACATGAAGGTGCTTCAAAGGAAAAGTGGATGAAAGTATTTACACATCTTCAGGATCGAGATATTACATGGAGAGCCCCCTGGTTGTTTCTCGGTGACGTTCTTTTCCGGTGTGGGGATTCTAATACTATGACCTTACTTGGACTTTGGGGTGTAGTCGGGTATGCTCCGTTGTTAGCACTTAGACAGTATGGGGCACGTCAGTTTGTCCTGGTAACATGCGGGCTAGCTAGATCAGAGTTTGTGTATAATGGTGACAGTTATAAGAAGAGGATCAAAGAAGCAGCTGATTCGTGGAAGAAAATATTCTGGATGGATGTTGTAGCTGCCAGAGACATGCTTACTCTGGATTATGTGGAGTGGCGAAGGCTGAGAAAGAATAATAACATCCCCGGTGCCAGACTATGAAGACACCCGAACCATAGAGGAACATCTCAGGCCTGTCCCTTCGGAACTTGAGATAGCTAAGGTAGAGTTTGAATCTGTGAATAACGAGCTGAAGCAGAGGATTAAGGAACTTGAACCTGAACGTTATCAATGGAAGCTAGATGCCGAATCTCAGAGAGATAGAGCAGACAAGCTGGAAAGAGAACAGAAAAGAGTATGTTTTGATCTCGAAGACTTGAGAAAGGGATATCATGATAAAGTCAAGGATAACTCCAAGTTGAAAGTAACATCTGAGTATTGGAAAGACGAAGCTCATAGCCTGAAAAGAAAGTTTGAGGGGTCTGATGAAAGAGCTTAGAATGAACAGTTAAAAACTGCTCAGAGGCGCTTAGCAGACAGTCAGCATCAAAACCAATGCTTGAGAATCCAGATGGCTGACCTAGAAAAACAACATGAGAGAGATGACAAAACAATAGCCGAGTTGGAAGCTATCGTAGATGGATTCAATAAGCAAGCGGTCGAGCTCAAGATAGTACCCTTTGATGGAGGTCTACAGTGGCGTTTCCATTGGGAGCAAGCACAACAAAGGGTAAAGGCTAGAGACGCAGTCATCCGAGATTACCTAGATCAAGTACAGAAGGCAACCCGTCATCTTCACAGCCTGGCAAGGGAAGCCGGAGTGGTTTGACAAGGCATTCAACCAGTGACAGATGAAGGCAAAAGACTTGTGAATATACTAGAAGCTATTCGGGGTCTAGAGGATTTAGTTTGAATGTACCTTTGATTATTTTTCATGTCTCTTACAAGATAAACCATTTTTGTCTGAATAAGGATTGTTTACAATAATGGACACTTTTCTGGATCATCATGCATACTTTTGCATTTTATATTTCATATTTATTTTTATATTTTCCATGTTTTTACATTTGTATTAACTAACAGAACATGTCAAAGAAAGAGCAAATACCAAGTTTACCACTGCAAGCATTAAATACGCATCATTCACACAATACGCGAGCAAAGAAGAGACAAATGGAGGCTAGGATGGAAAAACTCGAGGAGCCCATGACATTCCCGCCTCTTTGCCACACATTCAAGTCTGGTGGTTATGTGTTTGAAACCACCACGTCTAATTTAGAAGCGGCTTTGGAAGATCTGAGCATCCATGCTATAACCACTGGAAATGCTGACGACGCTATTAGACCTGGGATATGCCCTCTGCCACCTGGGTTCGTGCCTAGCTGTTGGTCGGTCGAAGAACTACATGTGGTTTACAAGAGTCTTTCAGAGTAATATTCGAACTATCCCTATTTGCCTATACCCGGGGCAATAGGTGATCTTTTGTAAGGGTGAATAAACATTATGTTTAAATTCAATAAAAGATGCATTTTCCCCTCTTCCTATGGCAAACAAAGTTTCCTTTATTTCTTTTTGAATTCATTGTCCATCTTCTTCATTTCGATACTTCATTTCCACTTTCTCTCGAATTTAATTCTTGACTATTTCGTGTGGGATATTTTCCCCTCACACATGCACATTTTCCCTTCTTTCAGATCCCCAGATAATGATAATATAGGCACTAATGATCCTGATCAAGAGGTGGATTTTGAATTAGCCATTTATCTCGGGGAATTTGATGAATGCGACACTGAAGAAGAGTGAAACTTGCCTACCGAATTGTTGAGAATGGTAGAAAGAGAAGATAAACAAATACTGCCACATGAAGAGACAATCGAAGTCTTGAATCTGGGCACTGAGGAAGATCAAAATGAAGTTAAAATCGGTACAATTCTTTCGACTAAAGCAAGGCAAAACCTGATAGTCTTACTTCAAGAATACAGAGAGGTGTTCGCCTGGTTATATCAAGACATGCCGGGATTAAACACAGATATGGTAGTCCACAAAATGTCTATCAAACCAGAATATAAACTAGTGTAGCAGAAACTGAGAAGGATGCGACTAGAAATGCTCCTTAAGATCAAGGAAGAAGTCAAGAAACAATTTGATGCCGGTTTTCTTCAAGTGACCAAATATCCGGAGTGGGTGGCCAACATAGTGCCTGTGCCGACGGGAAAGTACGCATATGTGTCGATTATCAGAACCTTAACAAGGAAAGTCCCAAGGACAACTTTCCTCTGCCACACATAGACACTCTGGTGGACAATACACCCGGGAACAACTACTTTTCATTCATAGATGGATTCTCGGGGTACAATCAGATCAAGATGCACCCTGAAGACATGGAGAAGACCACTTTCGTCATAATGTGGGGAACTTTCTGTTACAAAGTGATGCCTTTCGGATTAAAGAACACTGGGGCAACATACCAGAGAGCCATGGTGACCCTGTTCTATGACATGATGCACAAAGAAATCAAGGTTTATGTCGACGACATGATTATAAACACAGACCGAAAATGAACATGTCGAGAATTTGAGAAAGCTCTTCCAGAGATAGAGGAAGTTCCAACTATGACTAAACCCTAGCAAGTGTACTTTCGGGGTGACGTCCGGAAAACTGTTAGGCTTCGTGGTCAGCAGAAAAAATATTGAGGTTGATCCCTACAAAGTTAAGTTGAGGTTGATCCCGACAAAGTTAAGTTGAGGTTGATCCCGACAAAGTTAAGGCTATCCAGAATCTACCTTCACCTCGAACACAAAAAGAGGTCTGAGGTTTTCTAGGCAGATTGAATTACATAGCTCGGCTCATATCTCAGTTAACCAATAAGTGTGATCTTGTCTCATACTCCCATCTTAATGTCCCCCATTCCAGGCAAACCTCTATTCTTGTATCTATCCATATTCGAGAACTCAATGGGGTATGTCCTAGGTCAACATGACGAATCCGGAAGAAGGAAAGAGCCATATACTATTTAAGCAAAAAGTTCACTGATTGCGAGGTCATGTATCCTCCTATTGAGAAGATTTGTTATGCTTTAGTTTGGGCTACAAAAAGACTCTGACAATATATGTTGTATCATACCACTTGGCTGATTTCCAAGCTGGATCCACTAAAATACATGATGGGTGTGCCTGCTCTATCTGGAAGGTTAGCCCGATAGCAAATGCTATTGTCTGAATTCGACATCGAATACGTGAGCCAGAAGGCCATAAAAGGAAGTGCCATATCAGATTTCTTGGCAAGCAGAACCAATGAGAATTATGAGCCGTTAGACTTTGATTTCCCAGACAAAGACTTGATGGCTTTATCCTTAGTACTTCAATAGACAGTTCCTAGAGAATGTATTTCGATGGGGCATCAAATGCATTAGGACATGGTATCAGGGCAATACTGATCTCTCCAAAAGAGGGTCACTACCCGTTTACCAGCAGACTGAACTTTGATTGCACCAATAACATGGCAGAGTATGAAGCATGTGTCTTGGGAATTCGAGCTGCACTGGGGCAAATATATAAAGACCTTGCGAATATACGGAGATTCAACATTAGTAATTTATCAGCTCCGTGGAGAATGGGAAACTAAAGATACAAAACTAATGGAATACCGGAAGCTAATACTGGATCTGCTCGAAGAATTCGATGAAGTCACCTTCCACTATGTGCCAAGAGAATAAAATCAAATGGCTGACGCTTTGGCCACCTTGGTAGCCGCATTCAAAGTTGACGGGGAGTCTGAAATGATGCCAATTGACATGCAGTCGTATGAGTACCCGACTCATTGCTAACAGATTGAAGAAGTAAAAGACACTAAGCCTTGGTACTACAATATTTTGCAGTATATCAAACATCGAAGTTATCAGAGGAAGCCACTAAAACCGATAAAAAAACCATTAGGAGGATGCCAACTGGTTACGTCCTTGACGGGGAAGTCTTGTACAAGAAAAGCCATAATCAAGTTTTGTTAAGGTGTGTCGATGTTGAAGAGGAAAAAATGATAGTGGAATAAGTACATGATGGAGTTTGTGGAGCACATGCAAATGGACATATGATGTCGAGAAAGATAATGAGATGCGGATATTTCTGGTCCACGCTGGAAAGTGATTGCATCAACTATGCTAGAAAATGTCATAAATGTCAGATTTACGGAGATAAAATAAATGTTCCACTTCATCCGCTTCATGTCATAACGTCACCATGGCCGTTCTCTATGTGGGGCATGGATGTAATTGGGCAAATCCATCCGAAGGCTTCGAATGGTCATCGTTTCATCCTTGTAGCTATCGATTATTTCACTAAGTGGGTAGAGGCTGCTTCCTATGTCAGTGTCACTCAATCCGTTATTTGCAAGTTTTTGAAGAAATAGATCATATGTCGGTATGGTTTACCTGGAAGGATCATTACCGATAATGCTACAAACTTGACCAATAAAATGATGAAAGTTACTTGTGAGCAATTCAACATAAAGCATCACAATTCTACTATCTATAGGCCAAAGATAAATGACGCAGTAGAAGCAGCAAACAAAAACATTAAAAAGATAGTGGAGAAGATGACCGAGACCTACAAAGACTGGCATGAGAAGTTACCTTTCGCTTTGTTCGCTTACCAAACCTCAGTACGAACCTCGACTGGGGAAGCTCCATTCTCATTAGCTTATGGAATGGAAGCAGTGCTGCCCATTGAAGTAGAAATTCTGTCATTACGTGTCTTGACAGAAGTTAAACTGGATGACACATAATGGGTGCAATCCATATACGATCAGCTTAACCTGATAGATGAAAAGAGACTGAAATCCATTCACCATGGTCAAATCTATCAGAAACGAATGATTCGAACACATGACAAGAAGGTACGCCCGAGAATATTCCGTGAAGGAGATCTAGTGCTAAGGAGAATTTTGCCAGTCTAGAAAGATTTCCGAGGAAAATGGACGCCAAATTGGGAAGGACCTTATGTCGTGAAAAAGGCATTCTCCGGAGGAGCCCTTGTCATGGCTGAAATGGATGGACCCGAACTGCCGCATCCCATCAATTCAGATACAGTCAAGAAATACTTCGCTTAGGATGAAAACCCGAAAAGGCGTCCTAAGTCAAAAAAAGGAAAAAAGAACCAAAAAATGAAAAAAATGTTTAGGGTGAAAACCCGAAAGGGCGCCCTAAATTGAAAAAATTGAAAAAAAAAAAAGAACAAAAATAAGGTGGGTTCAAGATGAAAACCCGCAAAGGGCGTCTTGCAACCAAGGATGGGTCCAAGTTGAAAACCCGAACGGGCGATTTGGATAATTCAAGAAATCCAGACAATTGAAACTCCCCAGCATCTGAATTTTCCACAGACTCAACGAGTCGGAGAAATGTTGCACTCTCCTGAATGTTGTCGCATTCTCAAAGATCCTTTGGCAAAGGCTGTATTCAAGGTCACCTAACGGCTTTTCAGCTCAGAAGTGCCCACATTATTGAAATCTAAGACATTCGTTTACACCTCATATTGTCTTCATCTTCCAGAATATTTTCCATGTATTATTTGTTCCTTTTTCCTCATGAATAAAAGACAATCTTTTTTTTCTCCAAACCAATTCCTTTTGAGCATCTTGGATTGAGCTTAAGCTTAATGATTTATTTACTTATGCAAAAGATATTTGCATATTACTGTACAAAGATTAATTGAAAAGTACAGATACTCGGAAGCCGATCAAGGCTCATGCATATACTTGAGATAGTCGAGGAGCATTTCCCAGATCAAGGATAAAAAAATAGACATCAGATTTGAACATTTGAAGAATTCAAGACCAGGGATTGAAACTTCAAGATTCTAGAATCAAAATTCAATACAGACAACCGGAGATCGAGATTTCTCTCCAGAGCCCCAAGATAACATATGTTCATCACATGTATGTATAACTTTTTCAGGTTTTAGCTAGAGTCAATTTCAACTTCGCGGCGAAGGATATTGAACTTAAAGTGACACAATTTGCTCGAGAGTAGATTTCAACTTCACGACGAAAGATATCTAGCTCGAAGCCAAACTTTACAATAAAGGGGTTATCCACGATTTCAACTCCACGGCGAAGGGAATCGTGTCCACCCGCAACATACAATACTTGGATTTCAACTTCACGACGAAGGATATTCAAGTCAAAGCTCAACTTCACGATGAAGGGGACATCCGCGATTTCAACTCCACGACGGAGGATATCGTGCCACTCGAGACAACACAAGTTCAACTTCACAACGAATGGACGGCTGGTTGTCAATGAACAATTTCCCAGTTTCAAAGCCAATTTCAACTTCACAGCGAGGGATATTGGACTCAAGACAGCACAAGCTCAACTTCACGGCGAAGAGGCGGGTGGCTGTTAACAAATAATTTCCCAGTTCCAGAGCCAATTTCAACTTCACGACGGAAGATATTGGAGTCAGAGCAATACAGCTTACTTGGATTTCAACTTCACGACGAAGGATATCCAATTACCAGGCTCAACACTCAAGACAACACAAGTTCAACTTCACAACGAAGGGACGGCTGGTTGTCAACAAACAACTTCCCAATTTCAGAGTCAATTTCAACTTCACAGCGAAGGATATTAGACTCGAGACAACACAAGCTCAATTTCACAGCTAAGGGGCGACTAACTATCAAAAAACAATTTCCCAATTCCAGAGCCAATTTCAACTTCACGACGGAGGATATTGGACTCGGAGCAACGCAACTTACATTGGATTTCAATTTCACGACGAAGGATATCCAATTCCCAGGCTCAACTTCACGAAGAAGGGGCCATATACATATACAACTTCACAAACGAGGTGTATCATACCCCAACGGATTGACTCAACTTCACGACGAAGGGGTCATCTGTAACATCACAACACTAAAATCTTCAGGTCAAGTTCCACCTTCACGACGAAGTATCTTGAGCCAGAAGACGATTCAGAGGCCACTTGTCAAAAGCTTTGAGCTCGTTTTCAACTTCACGACGAAGGATTTCTTTCTCATAATTTTCTAATTTTGACTCAACCTCACAATGATTTCAACTCTACGACAGAGGATATTCGATATTGACAAAATTTGTGTCTTGTAATCTTTGCTCCATTTTCGTTACACGATAATGAGCAAAGAGGGGCAGCTGAAGACACCAGATTTTGTCCTACCAACCGAGGAGTCTTTATGTAACCAACAAAGAAGAGTTGGATTATGACTCAAATACTAGTCTAAAATAGAGTTGGATTAGGACTCAAATACTAGTATAAAATAGGGTTTTTTTAGTACTATAAATAAGCCTTGTAATTACCACACCAGAACACACACGAGTTACACAAAAGAAATGCCAGAAAAATACGAGCAAAGAAAAAGTGATTTCGAGGCTATTGTAAACGATTCGAAGTAATAAAGGTGAAAGGTTTTTTTTACCTTTCGTTTTTTTCTCTTTACTCTTCACTTGCATACGTTGTTAATCGCGTTTTCTTTGCTTGAGAACCCCAAAGATAAATGTTTTAGCCGATGACCCAGAGGGAGTTTTTCGAAACTTTTATTTCAAATCTACGTTCCCTAGAGGTTATTTCGCAAAAAAACAAATTATATTTTTGGAATGAGTGTGCGAAAATCTATTAAAAAAATTAAAACTTTTTTATTTTTGCCGGTTTTAATCTTCAATGTTCTTTGAGGACAAAGAGTTATACCCTCAAGAATTTTCCACAAGTTCACTAATTTGTCTTTCTTTTGAGGACAAAGAGTAACCTTACAAACCCTCAAGAATTATACCCCAAATTCTTGAGAACACTCTCTCCCAAAGAGAACAATACAAATTTGCAAACTTACAAGGAAATCCTCACAAGGTAGATTGTTTGCACAATTCTAGAACAAAGAAAAGAACACTAAAAAATGAATACAATTGAGCACAATAAGTGTTCTTGAAAGCAAAATGAATATTGAATGAAAAATGGGCTTGAAATGCTCAAACTTGAGGTTTGACGCTTTCTATTTGATTCTCTCTTGATTCTAGTTGCTTGATGTTTCTTGTTCTTGATCAATGGCTTCTAAGCTTGCTTAAATACACCTTGAATCACTTCTGAACGTTGGGGATCATTAATGAAGATAATATAGCCGTTTTAGTGTGAAATCAATTAATAAAACAATTTGGAGCGTGGGGAATCGGTTCCCTAAGTGTAAAATTCAAATATTTCGACCGTTGAACAGTGGGGGGAATCGGTTCCCTCCGAGCATACTAGAATTCTCGAAGCCAAACCATTCAGGGGGAATCGGTACCCCATTGGGGGGGAATTGGTTCCCTCTGAGCAATCTGGAATTTTTTGCTTTGAAACGGTTCGAAATACTTTGTAAAATTATTTTGAAATTGTTTTAAGATTAAAACTTAATTTTATACTTGAGTAAGGATTAAAAATGACTTTTGAAAGATTTAGAGTAATGTTTTGATATTCGAATAATTATATCGAATATACTTAGAAAATCATTTTGGAAAATCTTAAAATTCATTTAACTTAATTTGTTATACCGAAATATCAAAATGTTTTCAACAATCTCCCCCTTTTTGATATAACAAAACATTTTAGTAAATTTAAGATTTTGAAATCAAGTTTTGAAATTACTCCTCGATTTTGAAATCAAATTTTGAAATTACTCCCCCTTACTTTAACACTTTTGAAATTACTCCCCCTTACTTTAACACTTCTCCCATTTAAAACATTTAACACTTCTCCCCCTTTTTGTTAAATCAAAAAGACATTTTAAAAGGATTCAAACAAGGTTTTCATATCATTTAGCCAATTATATATAGTTTAAGCTGCTAAGATCACAATAAAGAGAAACGTTAGCCATTAGTTTCATAATCAATATTCATAATTAATGTGACATGGCAAAATTGGTCATATATCTAACATGATGTAAATGATGCAATAATGAATAAATTTAACCACACCAAATATATAAGTTCAAACATCCAAACAAATCCAAAGTCTAACAATCACAAACTCAAACATTCCAAAATATTCAAAATGTTGAAACAATAATCTTTTAGCTCAAAGTTCTAAAGCTAAACACAGAATCAAACATCCGGATCGGGAGGAGGAAAACGAGCTCGTATAGCTGCCATCTCATGTGAGAGTGCATCAATACGTTCATTCATCGAAGCGTTGTTTGTGCGCATCTCTCAGAAAATTTCTAATTGTTGAGCTCCCATTGTGGATAAATGGGACTCTATAGAAGTAAAACACGAATCCATGGTAGCATATCAGAAATTGAATGTCTCCATAAAAGATTGAAAATATGGAGGCATTTGATGCGTTTGTTGTGCTTGCTCCTCGGGCTGCTCAGGCTCATCTTCGGCTTCATCGATGTCTCGCATTAATTGTTCAAGCTCGGGATCGTCGTCAGCTTCTGGTGGAGCTCGTGAAGAACTAGCTCCCGGAGTATTTTCAGAAGATCGAACCCATTCACCGGTTTCCTTATCCTTTATCCATCCCGCTCTCGTTAAGGAAAGAATATTAATTTGTTTCTTTAGAGGAAAGGAGGCATCTAAACCAACTCTAAGCCCGACTTTAGAAAATAGATTACTCAAAATGCAACCATAAACTAGAGATGAACAAAGTTTCTTGTTAGGAACAAGATTTACGGTTTCAACAATTTCAGCAAAAATGATCTGAGGTAGGTTTATTTTAATACTGTTTTCAAAACAATGTAACCACCAAAGATCCAAGGCTCTAAGAGTAAAATAACGACCTTCGGATGGTCGAAACCACCAAGAAATCATTAGATGAAGAAAACGTTCATGAAGGTCTAAGACACTCGCACTATCCCTTCTTTTATAACGAGAACCTAAAATTTGTTTTTGATTTGAAATACCATCGTTATCTAATCCTAATGCCTTAGCTATGTAAGCCGAGTTAATATGTAAGAATTGTCCTAGGAGGTAGGAACGAACTTCTATGGTCTCAGTTTGAGCTCGATTTTTGACACAAACAACATTAGAATAAAAGATGCGAACAAGTTGATGGTAAACTATAGGTTCAAGGTCACAAAGTTTATCGAATTTCCATTCTTGTAAAAGAGGAAGATATTTAAAATTAATATCTAACATAGCTTGACGAGAAGGGATACGTTCTTCTCTAATTTTGTAAGAGTCAAAATATTGATAATACCAAAAACGATGATTTCTGGGACCAGGATGATTGAAGCATGAATTTTGAATAGTTAAATTGGGATCAACTGGATTAGGATTAGGAATTGCAATTTCATGAATATGAGGAGGATTTGGAGGTGGATTTGATTGACGGTGTGAGCGACTAGATGATGACCTAGCATGTTTAGGATTGGACATGGTTTAGGAAATCGGAATAGAATGGATAACCTGCAATTTAAAAAACACTTGTATGCAATTCAATCAATCCCAAAACTCAATTGAATCCTCAATATTTCAAGGTTCTCTAAATCAATCCTAATGGGCAAAGTTTTTGAAAACTATTGAAAAATAAGATTTTGAAAAACAATATATGTATAGTTTTCATAACAACATAATTCAATTAAAACACAATAATTTAAAAAAAAATTATTTTGAAAATTTCTAAATTTTTGGAAAATTCTTGTGTTTTTGATGAAATTAGTTGTAATATATAGTTTCTAATCACTAAACAATCAATGCCCGATCATTATTTCTATCTAGAACTAATTAAAACTAGTCCTATTTTCAAAATTAATGAAATAGAGAGTTTAGAAAAATTTACCTTGAAAGATGAGATTGAGTGGATTTTGATGTTGTTCGCACGATTTTAATGATGCTAGCAAGTTTAGAAGATGATATTTGAAGTGAATTCTGATTAAAATCGTTGATTCGAGGCAAAATGGAGATTTGAGAGAGTAGAGGGGAAGAGCGATGACAATGAGAGAAAGAAGAGTGTTTTAGGATTTTTGGGTGTTCTGCCCGTGTTAAATTCCAGAACCCCAGAGGGTATCGATTCCCCTAGGGGGAATTGGTTCCCTTTCAAAGGGGGAATCGGTTCCCTCATGAGGGTATCGATTCCCTCTGTACCAAAATACTAAAATCCGATTATAAACACACAAAATGCTAAATTAACTTTCTCTAGTGGTATTGGCAACTCATATATTGAGAATTAATCGGGCAATGAAAAATTAATCATGTTCAAACAATCAAATTAATCTTTAAACTATATTTGAACATAAAGTTAATTTTCATCAAGAATCATAAACTCCCCCTAACTAATAGCAATGAATGCAATCAAAAAATTACTATTCTAAGCATTTTTATTTAGTCTAAAAAAATGCTAAAATTATTTTAAACACTAAGTGAAGATAGGTTAGTCAAACCTAATTCTCTCCTAAGTGTCCAAAATCTTTCCTTGTCTAAAGGTTTTGTAAAGATATCCGTTAATTGGTGCAAAGTATCAACAAATTCTAGAACTACATATTCCTTAGTGACATGGTCTCTAATGAAGTAATGTCTTATTTCGATGTGCTTAGTTCTAGAGTGTTGGATGGGATTTTTAGTGAGACAAATAGCACTAGTATTGTCACACTTGATAAGAATGGTACCTACTTCAATTCCATAATCAAAAAGTTGTTGTTTCATCCATAAAACTTGTGCACAACAACTACCAGCTGAAATGTATTCGGCTTCAGTGGTAGATAATGCAACACAATTTTGTTTCTTTGAAAACCAAGAAATCAACATATTTCCAAGGAATTGGCAAGTACCGGATGTGCTTTTCCTATCTAATTTGCATCCTCCATAATTCGCATCAGAAAAGGCATGCAAGCTAAAGCTAGAGTCTCTAAGATACCAAAGTCCTAAACTAGGAGTGTCCTTAAGATATCTAAAGATTCTCTTAACAACTTGTAAATGTGATTCCTTAGGACATGATTGAAATCTAGCACATAAGCAAACACTAAACATAATGTCCGGTCTACTTGCAGTTAGATAAAGCAAAGAGCCAATCATTGACCTATATAATTTAACATCTACACATTTACCTCCTTCATCTAAGTCAAGCTTTGTTGAAGAGCTCATTGGAGTGTCGTGAGGTTTGCCATTTTCCAGTCTAAACTTTTTGAGCATATCTTTGACGTACTTAGCTTGATTGATGAATATGCCATCTCTTCTTTGCTTGATTTGGAGTCCCATGAAAAATGAGAGCTCCCCTATCATGCTCATCTCAAACTCACTTTGCATTAGCTTAGAAAATTCTTGGCAAATAACATCATTAGTAGAACCAAATATTATATCATCAACATAAATTTGAACTACTAATAAATCTTTACCTTTATTCTTTAAAAACAATGTAGTGTCAACCTTTCCTTTTGAAAAACCTTTTTCAATTAAAAAATTTGACAATCTTTCATACCAAGCTATAGGAGCTTGTTTTAAACCATAAAGCGCTTTTGTCAATTTAAGAACATGATCCGTAAATTTTGAATCTTTAAAACCTGGAGGTTGTTCCACATACACTTCTTCCTTTATAAAACCATTTAAAAATGCACTTTTAACATCTATTTGATATAATTTAAATTCATGAAAACATGCAAATGCTAATAACATTCTAATTGCTTCCATCCTAGCTACGGGAGCGTATGTTTCATCATAGTCTATGCCCTCTTCTTGAGTATACCCTTGAGCAACAAGTCTAGCCTTGTTTCTCACTATATTACCACTCTCATCAAGCTTATTCCTAAACACCCATCTAGTACCTACAGTAGATTTATTACTAGGCCTTTCAACTAATGTCCATACTTTACTTCTCTCAAATTGATTTAATTCTTCTTGCATAGCCATAATCCAATGTTCATCATTTAATGCTTCTTTAATATTCTTAGGCTCTATGCATGAAATAAATGCAACATAATTACAAATATATCTAAGAGAAGATCGAGTTGTTACCCCTTTGGATGAATCACCTATAATCTCACCATCCTTGACATAGGTGTACTCTCTTGGATAAGATACTTCCCTTTCTTCAATGGTTAGATTCTCGAGGGGATCATGAGTTTCCTCATATTTCGTTTCTTCCTTTGATGATGATTCTCCAACGTCATGTCTAACGTCATTTATATTTATAATCCCTACAAAGCTCTAGACTCGATGAAGAACAATGGGGAATGAATAGGGGAAAGGTGGCGGTAAAAACTAGGGTTCTTTTGGGTTTCTTTTAGGTGCTAGAAACAAGTTAAGGAACTATATTAGAACAATATAAACAAAAGACAAAGAACTAAAAAATAAAGTATGATAATCAAGAAATCAAAAGATCTCCCTTTTGAAGGTAGATGGCAAATGTGATGATGGTGAGGATGAATTTGTGGAAAATAGATGGATAATGTTCTATCGAGCCCTTCTAGTCGCAATGAAAAGGAAAACAAGATAATATGACTCTAATCAACCCTCTTAGTCACGATGAAAAGGCAAATTAGAGTGTAAAGATTAATCTCCCTCACAAGAACTTGAAAGAACTCCAGGAGAATAAGCTTCGAATGCACAAGGCAATTACCACTTGCAAAAACGAACTCTCGTTGTATTATTAATCAAATAAATTTGTTTTTACAAATTTGAATGAAGCCTCATTTATATAGGGGCTGAGTTCTAAAGATCCTAAATAACTAATGAATAAAATAATAACAAACTAAACATGTCTTAACTCTAATTCCTAATAAAAATAATAATAACTAAAAATAATATTTTAACTCAACCTTAATTCCTAGTAAAATAATAAATTTAATCCTAAAAGATAATACACCATACTATATTATATTATATTAAAAATAATAAATATAAATATTGAAAATTCGTAATATTTGCAAAATTGTTTATTAATCTTGTATAGGAATTTCTGCATGCGATGTCTTCACTAAAATGAATGTATCTTGAGTTCTCGATATTAGATTGATGTGATTCAAGACCGTTAGAACGATAAGAGATAGACGGTTGTATCTACAGAAGACATTCTGACCAAATAATATTAGGATCCTATTCAAAAAGTCATCTCAGGTATGCTTCTATTCTGGTCTCCTTTTCCAAGGCTTAGACTAGTGGATCATTTGGAAGAGTTATTACTTCTTCCTTTGATGAGAGCCTTGTGATGCATGTATCATCCTCACTTTCTTCAAAATGATTCGACCTCGAATCAAAAACATTAAAGGGAGCAATATTAGAATCGTTTAATGATTCATTCACATTATGCTTACCGAATAGATATGCTTTGAATCTTCGAGACTTTATTCTTCTAATAGGTTCGACTAGAAACATTAGTCCAAAGAAGCATGTATTATGGACTCTGGTGCATGTATCATTCCCCCACTCCTCAAAAGGATTCGTCCTCGAATCTAAAAATCCAAGACAAAGAGAATTAGATGTGTTGAAAGGAAAACTTGTGAAACATTTACCAGGATCAATGTGATGATGTGTCTTTATGCGTTTTAGTCGAGGTTTCTTCTTTGTAGGAACTGATTTCTTGTAGTCTTGAAACCCTTTTTTGCATACAAGTCTTGTAATCTGATGTTTAGGTTGAAATTGGACATGGCACTGGCTACTGTTGGCTTTCATTATGATTGCTTCAGATATTCTCTCCATGGTTTGACTCGTGTGTGGCGAGAATGAGTGTTGAAAAATCATGTCAACTGGTTTGTGAAAGTAATTCCTTAAGTCTCCTAAGTGTGGTTTATGAATTAAAAATTCTCGGGATGAGATTTGTGGACTGTAGAACCTTTGTGGTAGTGCATCTTTTACTGTGTTTTGCTTACCTCGGTCTTTTATACACTTAAAGGAGTTATGTTTAGTATGGATGACAACTTCAAGAGTCTTACCTTTTAAAAAGAATAATAAGTCAGTTACAAAATTATTAAAATGAGTAATAAAATACTTACCTTTGGGCTCTCATAAATCGTGACTCTTTATTGATATGGCATGGTGATTAGGGCTTTCAGGTGGTAACCCATCAGGAGGGTCACCTAGCACCATTCGATAACTCTTGGTGATGGAAGATGGTATGGGCTAGTCCCGTGTTGCTTTCACTTTTTCACCAATTACATGGATTCCTTGTCCACGAATTCGAAAGCCCGTGGAGTTGTTCAAATCATGTTTTTGTCATTAATATGGTGTCATAACTAAGACTTTCCTGGATGTAGCCTTTTTGTAACAAATCTAACTCTTTGGTTTCTTCGAGATTGTATGTTTGACGAGGTATGATAGAACCTTGAATTAGATTGGTTTGGTGTTGTTTTCCTCTTTTCGGCGATAATTTGTTAGGTGAATCACCTAACACTTCTCGAAA
The DNA here is from genome assembly GCF_006381635.1 of Hibiscus syriacus. Lineage (NCBI taxonomy): Eukaryota > Viridiplantae > Streptophyta > Magnoliopsida > Malvales > Malvaceae > Hibiscus > Hibiscus syriacus. Next base: position 1,980,683 of record NW_024063507.1, on the reverse strand, counting down.
ATCCTGTAAAAGAGATGAAAATGCACTAGGCAAATACTTGTTAATGTTAGAAATCGAAACAATTGATTTCCTAAAGCGAACAAGGATGCAAGGTTGTTTGTAAAGAAGGTCCTCTGTCAATTCTTTTGTGCTCACACATAGATTTTGAGTCACTATTTTCTTCTCACAATTAGGTTCACTCACCTCCCATGGGTCATTATTCTTTTGGCTTTTGTAACTAGTGACCTCTTTTGTTTTTGCCTCTTTCTCAGATTTTTCTTTTTTTACTTTCCCTACCTCCTCACAAATTCTCATTTGATCTTTAGGGGCTAGAAATGTGTCATTCTTTACTGATCATTATTTTTTCTTGTCTGGTTTGTCATCTCTCGGCTTTTTTTAGAGAAGATTGAGTAGAATATGTCAACACCGTTTTTCTCCCGGGCGGGGAAACACCGATACCGACTCGGGGGTTTTCTCTTTGAAAATATTTAAAAATGTGAGGAGTCGCCACCAATCATTTAAGGTGAGATTGGAACACCATAAAAACCAATTGATTTTAATAAAACATTTTATTTTAATAAAATACCGAGTTTTGGGGTCTACGAAATTCCAAAAATCAGGTTCGGAAGTCGGTTATGCGTGAGGAAGGATTAGAACCCCCACAAGCGCCCAAAAAAATTTGTACCTAGTTGATTACCCTACATTTAAAATTGGAAATTTGAGTTCGGTCTTTATTTAATTTAAAATCATTATGGATACAAAGTTGAAAAGGAAATTCTTTTATAAAGGCCGATAGCATTCACTCCCGAGCGTAAATGCGGAAGATTAGCTATTGTGCCTAATAACCGAACATTGCCTCGTTTTTAGAAAACATGATGTGGTTTTGAAAAGGATGTCGACTTATTTAGGGAATTACCAGTAGTCACCCCCTGAGCACGATCGCAGAGGATATACTATTAACTCCTTAATAAGTGAACAATGCCTTAAGTTTTAAAAACAATGCAATCAAGCAAAATTTTATTTAATCCTAATTATACTAAAAATAAATTAAGGCTTTTTCTAACTTACAATGACAAATTATGAAGATTAAAGAACCTAGGGGCTTAAATCTAAAGACGTAGGCTCTAATATTAATCCTATTTGATTTTAATTAATTATTGATCGAATAACCGAGATAGTCCCTCGAGCGTTTATGCGAGGGCTGACTCGAATTATCCCCTAAATTAAAAGACTAGTTAGAAATCTAACTAACAGTGGAGGCTCTAATATAAATCTGAATTAATTATGTAAATGTTAAAGTTCTAATTAAGATTGGGGACTAAATAATCAAAGGATTTTTAAAAAAACTACAATGATGAGACTTAAATTAAAATCCTAAAATTTAAAGATCTAAACCTATAAATCTTAAAGTTTAAAGTATTAATTTACATGTTTAAGTCCTAATAATTATTAAAAGCGATGAACTAAATTAAAATAATTAAAAATAACAAATAATAAAAATATTAAAAAATAACCAAAAAATAAAAAAATAAAATATGTACATAATAATTAATTTTAACCGAGGTCTCACAAATTAAATATAAAGGGACTAAATCATATTGTCAATTAAATTATGGGGATTTAAAAACAAAATTAATAAAACATGTAATACAAATGACTAAATTAAATATTAAGTAAATAAATCCAAAACAAAATAATGAAAAGCAAGTTAGTGACTAAAATACATAACACATTTAAACTACAGGAATTAAATGACAATTATTCATTTTTCAAGTTTAAATAAAAGTGCAAAAAATACAGATCAACTCAAGAAAATTAAAATAAAACAAAATAACCACTGCAAGTGACTATAATGCAAAAAACGCTAAATCTAAGGGAGTCTAAGCGTATTTTTCCTTAAACAAATGGCTAAAACACATAACAGGCTAAAAAGGAGGACGAAGACCAAATTAGACCTTATTTGGGCGACCAAAACACAAAAAGCCTAACGTATGGGGACCTGTGGGTAGTTAACCCTTAAGTCTAGTGGCAAAAGCATAAACACTAAAATATAGGAACCTAAAGCTTGATTTACCCAAAAATATAAAATCACCCCTTTAAACTTTCCAGAAACACGTAAAGCTAAAAAAAAAACTTTCCCCTTTCATATTCTCTTTATTATTTCTCTCATCTCTCTCGCTCTTTGTCTATTTCATTTTTTTCTTTGTGGAATAAACGATCGGTGGCCATGAATCACCATGGCCACCACTGCGAACCGCCCCGATCGGCACTCTTCTAAGGTAAGAATCCTCTAACTCGCTTTTCCTTGTCTTATTTTATATGCAAAGTTCAAAAAAATATTAGATTCGAAACCCAAAAAAATACTAGAAATACCTCGGAATAATATGATTTTTATTGTTTTTTTTTCTCTCCATCCCTTTTTACATTTTTGTTCGGGTATTTATAGACCCGATTTACACTGTTTTCACTTGTTTTTTTTGCTTTTTTCTTCACAAATGTTTAAAGTCAAAATAGTTGGTATTATTTGTTCTGTGATTTCAATTGGAATTCGGTGGTATTGGAGCAAGCGGTGATGGTGGAGAAATAGGTGGGTAGGCTCCATTTTGACTTTACTATTGAAAATTAGTGATTACAGCTGCCACTCTTTGCTTGTTGTTGTGAAACAGGAATAAAACACAGACGTAAAGCACCAATTTTCATCTGTTTGGTCCATCAGCGAAATTTTGAGTTCCAAGTTCTTTATGATTGAACGAGTTCTTCTCATTATGAACTCTTCGTTGGGGATGTAAATCCACTTCCTTTCGTAATGAATTAAAATGTCGATCCAACTCCTTCTGTGATGGAATCGAACGAGACGTCGATGTTGATATATCTCTTTCTGTGATAGAATCGAGCAAAAAGTTGATGTTGATCCAACTCCTTCTGTGATAGATTAAGATGTCGATCCATCTCTTTCTTTGATGAATTTGAATGCCAATTCGCCTCTTTCTGTGATGGATTTGAAATGTCGATCCACCTCTTTCTATGATGGATTTGAATGTTGATTCACCTCTTTCTGTGATGGATCAAAATGTCGATCCACTTCTTTCTGTGATGGATTTGAATGTCGATCCACATCTTTCTGTGATGGATTTGAACGTGGATCCACCTCTTTCTGTGATGGATTTGATTGTCGATCCACTCTTTCTGTGATGGATTTGAATGTCGATCCACTCTTTCTGTGATGGATTTGAATGTCGATCCACCTCATTCTATGATGGGTTTAAAATGTCGCTCCACATTTTTTATGATGGATTTGAACGTCGATCCACCTCTTTCTGTGATGGATTTGAACGTCGATCCACCTATTTCTGTGATGGATTTGAATATCGATCCACCTCTTTCTGTGATGGATTTGAATGTCAATCCACCTCTTTCTATGATGGATTTCAACGTCGATCTACCTCTTTCTGTGATGGATTTCAATGTCGATCCACCTCTTTCTGTGATGGATTTGAAATGTCGATACACCTCTTTTTGTGATGGATTTGAATGTCGATCCACCTCCTTCTATGATGGATTTAAAATGTCGATTCACCTCCTTCTGTGATGGATTTGAAATGTCGATCCACCTGTTTCTGTGATGGATTTGAACGTCGATCTACCTCTTTCTGTGATGGATTTAAATGTCGATCCACCTCTTTCTGTGATAGATTTGAATGTCGATCCACCTCTTTCTGTGATGGATTTAAATGTCGATCCACCTCTTTCTGTGATAGATTTTAACGTTGATCCACCTCTTTCTGTGATGGATTTGAATGTCGATCCACCTCTTTCTGTGATGGATTTGAAATGTCGATCCACCTCCTTCTGTGATGGATTTGAATGTCGATTATGATCTACCTCATTATGAAAGATATGGATTGATTCTCTCCAGAAGTTGTGAAATAAATCTTTCGTTAATTCTTTGAGTTCCCTTTGATTTCTTCTTGGATTGGGCTCCTCAATTCTTGCAGTTCTTCTAATCAGAATATAATTTCCTTCATTCAAGGCTTGAATTTTATCTTTTTTCTTCTCTTCTTTTCTTGAAAAATCTGTACAAATATGCTTTAATACGTGAAATGGGAATGCAACATGTAATGCATGATTTTTTATGGGCAAATGTTTATCAATAACCCTCTTTTGACTTCAAAATGGAGATTCCAGCCCTCCTTCAACTTGATCATTATTGTATGGGGTCTACCCTACATCAGCATAGTCAAACTAATCATCTGAAACAATTATGTCCCTCTCATATTCTATCTTTTGTCTTGTTTCATCAACATTATTCAGAAGAAGTGCTTCATCCCTTGAATTCTTGTTGCGATTAGGTAGATGACTGGGCACCTTACACGTCTCTGACTCGATCTTTCAATCAGAATTATTTCTCAAGAGTCATTGGCTAACTGCAGTGTGAATGGTTCAACTCAAGGTAAGTTCTTTTTGTGTTCATCTTTCGACCCTAGCACTCCAAGCGACGAGGGTCATTCACCATGTCTGTTTGGTTTGAATCTTGTAATCTTAACGACATCCGGCTTTGGTAATGCCCCAATGTGGGTACTCATGGCTCTCTTTGTGCTGAATGGTTTCACTAGTCAACAATGTTATCGAATAGCTTGAGGGCTTCTCTTCATGATGCCATAACCAGATGGACACTTCAGAAGTGATCATAATTGTCTTTTTTTTCTTCTATGAGCTAGGATATGTGTCATCTTCAACTAAGGCGATTATCTTCTTCTGATAATGTCACAATGAAGTGCTATAATTTCCGTCCTCTAGTCCTTATGATCTCTCAGACTATCTTCTTTCAATAAATGTGTCATTGTTCTGGCATCGTTTGCTTTTTTTCTTCAATAGAAGCAGAATGAGCCTCATCAGCTTCAAGGACATTTTTCACTTGAGATTGTTCTGTTTGAAAATGTTTTTCTTCTTTCTTTTATTTTAGAAATGTGAAAAATATTGAATAAAATTAAAAAATGTTCTCATTTTCTTCTGGCTCACAATCAAAACAAATTGTAAAACAAGAGTTCATTGAATATCAAATAAATCAATTTTTCTTTTAATCATTAAAAAATTATTTACATTTGAAAAGTGTAAAGATTAATGCTATTATAAGGCTTAGGCTAACTTGGGAAGGTCATGTGTTTCGGGTTAATCTGGGGAGGTAATGTGTTTCAGGTTGGCTTCTTGCGTTCTTGATTATGGCGTTCATTGATCTGATGAAGCAACCATCATGCTTCTCTTCTAAAAATGTTCACTGGTTCTCAGCCCTTGTGAGCGCTTTTAGATTGTGCAATACTTATTCAAGAGATGTATAATATTGTCCTTCTGTGCAGTGGTTGACAATCTTCGTGTTCGAGCTGCCTTTCCAGGTTTTCAACTCAAATCCTCTTTTGGTTTCAAGACGTCATCTAATATTATACAACTTGAACCCTCCTTTTATTATTTTTCCTATCATGCATTAAAGATTTTAGAAAACTCTATTATTTTTTTTGCAAATAAAATTAACCCTGAGTGGCAGAATGAAATCTGTAGATAATCTCTCCACTTAGAAATCCATGTATGATTAGAAGGGACTTTTCAGGCACGTAATGTAGCCTAGGGCTCACGATTATAAAAGAAAAGGATAAATAGGCTCAAACAAGTGTTTAAAGGTTATTGAACTAAGGATTAATTTGTACTGATGTATTCAATATTGTCTTGCTCGACTTGAATCTGCTCGTGCGCCTTTTATTCTCTTCTTATTTTCCCTTGGTGTAATTCATGATCTTCAGGTGAATTGATTTGAGTCACTCGTCATGAAATGATTGATCGATTTTCTTTATTCTTTCTTCATTTCTCTTTTTCTCTCTTTTCCTTTTTTCTCATTTTTTCTCATTTTTTCTTTCTCTTTTTTTCTATATTTTTTCTTTCCCAAATTTTTTGCTATATCTTTTCTTCTTTCTCTCTGTGTTGTCAACACGATGAGCGCTTCGTCTTTGGTCTACCTCATGGTATTTTGGTATTCCTCACTTTATTTCATCATGACTTGCTTCTGTAGAAAAATCTGGATTGATGCTCTTCACTCATGCGAGCAGATGTCCTTCACCTTTGCCCCCCAGTGTGGAGGGTGAACCTTGGTTAAGGTTGAATGAGAAGAAAAAAATATTACAGGCTCAAAGTGAGACAACAATTAATATATATAAATACATAAAAGGATAAATGAAACAAAGCCGTTCATCATCTCATACACGGAAGACTTTGTAAAAGAGGTATCCTCAAGGGGACGAGTATTTAGGATTAACCTTATTTACATGAAAACAATGTAATTAATGCATGATAGAATTATTTTAATGATTTCATTTATTTCTTCTTCTTCTTCTTCTATTTGCCACCAGTATGCCCCAATTATTCAAATTCTCTCGCAACAACTTGATCCGCAACACTCCATCTTATCTTTCTTGCATGAAAGGACCTCGTCATGCCCCCAGAATTTAGTGTGGTTGGGAAATGAATGCCGGTTTTATATCAAGGAAGGGAAATGTATGACTTTAAAGTCATAATTCTGAAAAAGGTAATGTTATAGAAATGTTATTTCTGTCTTCGAATGGGTATAGAAGGTCTAATCTTGACCATTGTCAAAGATATATAATTAATTAAGTAGTAAAAGGACCTTTAATCCATTCGATATTTTAAGAATTACAAGATTAAAACTTGATTTATTTCTCATAACCTTAGAAAATGACGTAAGTTTATTTTTTTTTAAAATCCTTTCAAAAAGTTGAGAAAAATGACAAAAACAAGTTCAAACAAGATGTTGAAATGGCATAAAGTTTCATGATGTATGAAATGATTTCTGTATAGTCCGGATTTCCCCATTACTCATCTGATGCAATGGCATTTGATTGGATCAGATGTTACATATTGCGCTCTGATGCCCCATTCGAGTTCGTCATCCATTGTTCATCTAACTCTTGAGTTAACGAGCATCTCTATTTCTTTCATCAATGGACCACAGCTTCACGTAGAATGCCCAGATGCCCCCATGTAGAAATAACAAACACTATCTTCGTCATAACTATGACCAGAAGGGTTCGGTATTACTTTCATCGGTCTCGGAGTGATATGTTGACTTTTAACAAGATGCGGGAATAATTCTGATATGGGTGTCTGGAATACCTCCAATGTTTTTCTAACTCGAGGAATCTTCTTTGGGCTATCTGAGTGATTAGTTGTCATTCCTCTCTTGCGGCTGTGGGGGCTCTGGAATTGACATTCATTTACCTCATTATCTTTTGATTTTTGAGTAGTTGATCTTTCGGATGCAGTCTTCAAATTCCCCTTGGCGATTACATACTCTATTTGTTCCCCAATTGACACAAGATCTTCAAAATCATTCGTTGAATTTACAACCAACAACTCAAAGAAAAGATCCGGAAGGGTGCTATGAAACATACGTGACATTTCCTTTTTAGAATCAGAGGTTGTACTTGAGCTGCCATGCTTCTCCATCTCAGTGCATATTCTCTAAAGCCTTCAGTAGCTTTCATCTTCAATTTCTGGAGATCTTGACAATTTGGAGCCAAGTCTTTGACATATTTATATTGATCCAAGACATCATTGGCCAAATCAATCCATGACTTAATTTGCTCTCTGATCAAGTGGTTATACCACACCATTGTTGGTCCAGTAAGACTGTCGGGGAAGCAATGAATCAGTAAATCATAGTCATTCAAGTAACCCTCCATCTTTTTGCAGAACATCTTTAAATGGATTAAAGGGCAACTGGTACTTTTTAAATTCATGTACCCTAAACTTGTGGGGAATGACCAAGGTGGGGACTAAGCTTAATTCTCTCACGTCTAAGTTCGCACGGGATATCTCACTAGCTTTTATTGCCTCAATCGACCCTTCTAACTACTTAATTCTTCCTTTGACATGCTCGGTGACCGCAAGATCTTTCCCCCCCAACCCAATATGATGCCTCAGGGTGGTCAACCAACCTCAATGTTCCAATTTGTTGATGTCTTTCAGTAGACACCTTTTCTCGGTTATCAACCAATGTAGCCAATACTTCATTCATCTGACCCAATACTTCTTCTTGAGAGACTAAGGCTTGACTCCCTATCCTCTGTTGTAGCGTGGTCATTTGACATCGCATTTGATCCTGTGACTCTCCTTGGGACTGCTCTATTTCTTCTAACCTCTTATCAATCGATAGTGGAAGAGAAATGTAAATGGGTGACCTTGGTATTACTGTCATGTAATCTTTCAAAAATTAATCTGATGATTTTTTATATTAGAAATGTATTAAATTAAAATAAATGCAATGCATGCAAAAGAAATGTGTCAATCCAGAGTAACCATCTTAAAATGATTTTCATTGATCACAAAAGGTTTCAGTACATCAAAAAACCAAGCTACAGATAATGAATAGCTTTAGCTCCTAATTTTTCTATCTCATTCAGGAGCCAGATTATCTTCCAGGCATGATCTGGTGCTGAGCCATCAATCTGCTTCAAATCTCCTACAATGGCAGTTAAGTCGACCAACTTGTGAGCTATGTTGCTTGCTTGAGTAATCACCTCATTCATCGCGTTGTCTTTTTTCTCCAGTTTACATTTCAACTCTTGAAGCTGTAGGTGATATTGGTCATTTTCTTTCTCAAAAGACTCGGTACGATCATAAAGTTCTCGTGCAAAATTCTTACAGTCAACTATCAGCTCGGTCAATGATTTATTTTCAGGTTTACTAGCTTCTAGCTTGGTTTCTGAGTCGAATAAAGAGATTGTCCACAATTCATTCTTCTTTTGCCAAAGCCCCAAATTTTTCCAGGCTTCCCCACGTTCGCCTTCTGCAATCTGCAGATCTCGAGAGTACTTCTTAGCCCGTCCTTCGTGTATTTTGCAATTCTTTTTCCATTGTTCAACATATTTCTTCAATTTAGAGGCCTCTTTTTCCTATTCCTCCGGGGTATTGCCCAAACCCATATTTTGGAAGGCTTGATTGATTCTGTAAAAACAATCTTTCATGGCTTCTAATTCTTTGTTCAGAATGTCATTTTTGCTCTACAGCTGACGTATTTGAGCTTCGTATTTCAGCAAATGCTCTTCATTTTGGTTATTCTCACTGATGTTTTTGTCCCTGGACTCTATTGGCTTCACTTTAACCAGATGTTCGGTTATTCAACAAGGATGAGCTTCCTTCTCGAATTCCAGTATTCCATGCTCTATCAGGAAATAAACTCGACGCTTGAAGGGAACACATGTGTCGATATAATGTCCTTGAGCTCCTGCGTAATATTCACAGTTGGCATTGGCATTGTACAACTCTGGATACGGAGGCTGCATAGGTTTCACATACTACAGGGTCACTTCTCATGCTTCTAGCAACTTACTGTACAAATCTCCATATGTGATAGGAATAAGATCAAAGTCAGGTTCACTCCCTTCTACATCTCGGTCATTCATGAGACACGTCTCTAGTTTGAAGTGATTATGTATTTTTTCTTCCTCCATATTTCCTTGAAATTTTACAGTTGTCACTGTTTCTTTTGTACCTCCTGATAACTTGTTGATGCGAGCAATGATTGCATGCGGCTCCTTAAGTTTGCTTGGGTCACTTTGTTCAGAAGTAGTCTCTTGTGTTATAGTTTTATTTTCGCCGAGTTCTTCATCTTTTTTCACAGAAACTTCTTTTCCTTTGGCCAACACAGTTATTCTATCCATCATATTGGACATTTGTTCTCTCATTTGATGCAGTTCTCTTTTTCCTTCATAAGACATGTGATCCTCAGATGTACAACTCCCTACTTTTATTGGAATTTCTTTCGAATACCATTTCTTGGTTGTATCACGGTTTACCTGATTATGAAACCCCTTGTCTATGGTGAAAACCTTTTAATTGGTGACTACTCAGTATTGACACCCTTTTGTGTATTTCGTGACCATATGATGCAAGAAAGAGAAGGTAAAAAGAAAATAAGTTAAGACGTATAAAAACATGTCAGGTATAAAAGGTAAATGCAAAAGAAAGAAATATAAATGTGGATGCAAATGCAACTCGATATTGATTCCAAAATAACTTAGTTTATACAAAAAGTACTCAACAACACACAATGTCTAAGCACTTAGGCAAAGAGAGTACATCAACATGGAAACTAAACATAGAATCTTGCCTTATCCCCTAATCTCTCGAGCTCTATCACCCATCCCATGATGTGCTATTCTTCCTCTGATTCTGAGATCACAGAAACTCTTAAAGATGCCGCTTCTTCAGATAACTCATAGACTTGACGAGCAACACCACGAGCCTGATTCACTGCTCTCTCCATTGCTTCATGTTGTCTCTGAATAATGTCCTGAGCCTACCGTAGCGCGATCTCAAGTTCTGGATTAATCCATGGTCGGCTCTCCTCTGACTGCTGAATTCACTGATGGAATCTCTATACTGTAACTTCTAGCTCAAGAATCATGGCTTTTAAGGCCTCATTTTCCTGCCTGGCTATATCCTATGCGGATGAGTCGATCAACCTTGCTGCTTCTAACTCTGTTATCCTTTTCTTTAACATCACATTTTATTTTTTGAAGACGAAATACATCGTTGTTGTATGAGTTCTGAAAAGTCTTATCCATACTAAGTAGTTGTACTTCGAGCCGTTCAATATGTGCCTGCCTCTGTGTCAATTCTTGGTTATCCTCATATCTTTGCTCTCTCAATCTTTGAGCTTGCTACAGGGCTCAAATAATTACCTTCTCTGGCAAAACTGATTCTTCGGTAGTGACAAGGTTGTCTCTGAACCACGTTTGTCGTACTCAGACCATGTCTGAACACTAATTGCATTCTCATCCCATCGGAAGACATTGCTGCCTTAAGATCTTTTTATATTAACTAAGTAATCTGGGAATCAATATCATTTATGAAATGATGTGATATGTAAATGATACATGTAAAAATGCAATAAGAGCATACAAAAGAAAATAAATGTTAGTAGAAACAAGACAACAAGAATCAAGTTAGTTGAAATGATTAGTCAAAAAAATATAATCTTAAATATGACTTAAATTTGAGACTAAAAAATAAAGAATACAAAGGAAATTATTGGTCCTAACCGCATGCGTTCTAGTTCTCCTAGGTTATCTATATGGCACTAGCGGGGGTAGGCTTACTAAATTATTGGTCATAATGAACTATAAATTAAAACAAGATCGAACTCATAATTTCTCAAAATAATAAATATAGGGTAACCAACTCATGGCTCGAATCTCAATTTGTCTTAAAAACAAAATAGTCCCTAGTAGAGTCGTCAAGCTGTCGACACCATTTTTCTCCCAGGCGGGGAAAGATAGATACCGACTCAGGGGGTTTCTCTTTAAAAATATTTAACAATGTGAGAAGTCGCCACCAATCATTTAAGGAGAGATTGGAACACCATAAAACTGGGTGATTTTAATAAAACATTTTATTTTAATAAAATACTGAGTTTTGAGGTCTACGAAAATCCAAAAATTTGTTTCGGGAGTCGGTTACGCGTGGGGAAGGATTAGAACCCCCACAAGCGCCCAAAAAATTTGTACCTAGTTGATTACCCTATATTTAAAATTAGAAATTTTGAGTTCGATCTTTATTTAATTTGAAAATCATTATGGATGTAAAGTTGAAAAGAATATTCATTTATTAAGGCCGATAGCATTCACTACCGATTGTAAATGCGAAAGATTAGCTATTATACCTAATAACCGAACATTGCCTCGTTTTTAGAAAACATGAAGTGGTTTTGAAAAGGATGTCGACTTATTTAGGGAATTACCATTAGTCACCCCCTGAGCGCGATCGCGGAGGATATACTATTAACTCCTTAATAAGTTAACAGTGCCTTATGTTTTAAAAACAATGCAATCAAGCAAAATTTTATTTAATCCTAATTATACTAAAAATAAATTAAGGCTTTTTCTAACTTACAGTGACAAATTATGAAGATTAAAGAACCTAGGGGCTTAAATCTAAAGACGTAGGCTCTAATATTAATCCTATTTGATTTTAATTAATTATTGATCGAATAACCGAGATGTCCCTCGAGCGTTTACGCGAGGGCCGACTTGAATTATCCCCTAAATTAAAAGACTAGTTAGAAATCTAACTAACAGTGGAGGCTCTAATATAAATCTTAATTAATTATGTAAATGTTAAAGTTCAAATTAAGCTTGGGGACTAAATAATCAAAGGATTTAAAAAAAACTACAATGATGAGACTTAAATTAAAATCCTAAAATTTAAAGATCTAAACCTATAAATCTTAAAGTTTTAAGTATTAATTTACATGTTTAAGTCCTAATAATTATTAAAAGCAAGGAACTTAATTAAAATAATTAAATATAACAAATATTAAAAATATTAAAAAACAACCAAAAAAAAATAAGTACACAATAATTAATTTTAATCGAGGTCTCACAAATTAAATATAAAGGGAATCATATTGTCAATTAAATTATGGGGATTTAAAAACAAAATTAATAAAACATGTAATACAAATGACTAAATTAAAGATTAAGTAAATAAATCCAAAACAAAATAATGAAAAGCAAGTTAGTGACTAAAATACATAACACATTTAAACTACAGGAATTAAACGACAATTATTCATTTTTCAAGTTTAAATAAAAGTGCAAAAAATACAGATCAAATCAAGAAAATTAAAATAAAACAAAATAACCATTGCAAGTGACTATAATGCAAAAAACGCTAAATCTAAGGGAGTCTAGGTGTATTTTTCCTTAAACAAATGGCTAAAACGCATAACAGGCTGAAAAGGAGGATGAAAACCAAATTAGACCTTATTTGGGCGACCAGAACACAAAAAGCCTAACATATGGGGACCTATGGGTAGTTAACCCTTAAGTCTGGTGACAAAAGCATAAACACTAAAATATAGGAACACGTAAAGGTAAAAAAAAACTTCCCCCTTTCATCTTCTCTTTATTATTTCTCTCTACTCTCTACTCTCTACTCTCTACTCTCTCCCTCTTTTTCTATTTCATTTTTTTCTTTGTGGAATAAACGATCGGTGGCCATGAACCACCATGGCCACCACTACGAACCGCCCCAATCGGCACTCTTGTAAGGTAAGAATCTTCTCACTCACTTTCCCTTGTCTTATTTTATATGCAAAGCTCAAAAAAATATATATTAGATTCGAAACTGAAAAAATACTAGAAATACCTTGGAATAATCTGATTTTTATTGCTTTTTTTTCTCCCCATCCCTTTTTACATTTTTTGGGTATTTTTAGACCTGATTTACACTATTTTTCACTTGTTTTTTTCCTTTTTTCTTCATAAATATTTAAAGTCAAAATAGTTGGTATTGTTTGTTCTGTGATTTCAGCTGGAATTAAGTGGTAGTGGAGCAAGCAGTGATGGTGGAGAAATCGGTGGGTAGGCTCCATTTTGACTTTATTGTTGAAAATTGGTGATTACAGAAGATGAGGAAGGGTTTAAAGGATTACTTTGGTAAGAGGATGAAGTACCTTGGTAATGTTCTCTGAATTAGAATCTCCTTTGAATTTTTTCTTCGATTGTTATTTCTTTCTTTAGTGTATCTTCAAGGTTTTCTTACCCATGGAGGTCAAGAAGATAAATGATGTTTGAGTTCAAGCTGACGACGAATCTTGACACGATGTCCTCTTCTTCGGTTATGTTAGCCGTATTGAGTAAGGATTGTATCTCCTTGTAGTAGTTTTCAACTGAACTTCTACCTTATCGAAGTCGGTGTCGTCGTAGTTTAACTTTTAGTGTATAATGTGTCCGTAGGAATCGATTCTCGATGGTTTGTTTGAGGTCAGTCCAAGAAGTGATTGCTTGAATTTGGAAGTTCTCGATCTTTTTCCTTGTTTGCATGCACCAAGTGTGAGCATATCCTTCGAATTTCATGGTGATGAGGGGAACTTGTTCAGATTGGGGGTAGTCATGGTATGCGAACATGAGATCAACTTTTCCTTCTTAATCGATGTACTTGTCCGGATCGTTGTCTCCTTTGAAATACGGGATTGTGAACTTTGGTTTTGTAAAGAGTTTGGGTTCTTGGAAACGTGGTTGTACTCATCTGGGTACAAAAAATTTAGCATTGTTTGGTCTTGGATTTTGGTTTGGTAGATCCAATTGAGGTTCTTATCGTTCTCTCACGATATTATTAAGTTCATCAAATCTTTCAAATTGAGTTGTGAGTCGTGCAAGTGCGGCTAAGATAGTTGTAAGTGTCTTGTTGTTATTGTTGCCCATCCTTAAATCATAATACTAAAAAGAAAATTTGAAAGTAAAATAAAAATAAAAGAAAGAAAATTCAACAAAGCAAGAAACCTCACAAGTCACTCCAAGAAAGTAACACAGCGAGAGGCAAGTAAGCCGATCTTGTACTCTTTAAAACTCACTTTACCAAGTAGTCTTCCACAATTCGTATCGGAGTTTGATTTCTAGCAAAGGCGATAAGAAAACCTAAAAGCTCTAAGAGGCCAAACAAGGTTTATAATCCAAGAGAACAAGAATGCAAAGAAGGAAGAAGTATGCAAACTCTTTAGTCCTAGTAACACAAGAAATATAATGCAAAAGAATAATAAAAAGGAAAACAAAAGAACTTAAAGCACTAAGAGTCAAAGATATAAAAAAGAACCAAACCAGAAACCTGAAAAATGTTAGGTCAACTTGAGCAACGTTTTTTAGGGGGTTATCGGTGTCCAAAAATTTTGTAAATATTGTTGAATGTCGTTCAATGTGTGTAGAAGCCTCCTGGAAATTGTTAGAACCAAGTACCTTTAGTAGCATCCAGTAGACTCTGTTGAACGGTGAGTCCTTCAATAGTCTATTATTTGTGCTTGATTTGTTTGAAGGTGTTATTGATCTCCAAAAATTATGATTTTTTGTGAATGATCTACAATATATGTAGTTTCAATATGGAATTTTTCATCACGAAATTCATCCTGTATAATTTTCAAGAACTTTGAAAAGATTCTAGATTGAATATGCCGATGAAACTTGAACGATATATTTAAAGGCTCTAATGAACTCCAATTGGGGTAAATTTTGGACTAGAGGATTACTCTTAGGATAAATATGAGATCTCGAGAAAATCAGCCCTAAATTCATTCGTTTTAATTTTTTTAATTTTTTTGATGAAAAATAGCAAACTAACAAGAAGAATTTGAATCTAAATTAAAATTAAACAAAAAGAACCTGAAACAATGAATCTTTTGCGAACTAGCTCCGTTGGGGTACCTTGACAGTTTTGTGTGCAAGAACAAGCAAGATTGATTGCTTCTTTCCAAGAATTGGCCCAAATATGATACCAATTGATAGGGAGACAGTTTCAGATTAATGAACTTTTTGAATAATCAAACCTAGAAAGCTCTAGACTCGATGAAGAACAATGAGGAATGAATAGGGAAAAGGTGGCAGTGACAACTAGGGTCCTTTACGGTTTCTTTTAGGTGTTGGAAACAAGTTAAGGAACAATATTAGAACAATACAAACAAAGTATAAAGAACCTAAAAATAAAGTATGATAATCAAGAAATCAAAAGATCTCCCTTATGAAGGTGGATGGCAAAGGTAATGATGGTGAGGATGGATTTATGGAAAATAGATGGATAATGTTCTATCGAGCCCTCCTAGTCATAATGAAAAGTCAAACACAATAATATGAATCTAACCAATGCTCCTAGTCACGATGAAAAGGCAAATTGGAGTGTGAAGATTAACCTCCTTCACAAGAACTTGAAAGAACTCCAGGAGAAAAAGCTTCGAAGGCACAAGGCAATCAACACTTGTAAAAACGAACTCTCGTTGTATTATTAATCAAAGAAATCTATTTTTACAAAGTTGAATGAGGCCTCATTTATATCGGGGCTGAGTTCTAAAGGTCCTAAATAACTAATGAATAAAATAATAACAAACTAAACATGTCTTAACTCTAATCCCAAATAAAATAATAATTACTAAAAATAATGTTTTAACTCAACCTTAATTCCTATTAAAATAATAAATTTAATCCTAAAAGATAAAGCATCATACTATATTAAATTATATCACAAATAATAAATATAAATATTGAAAAATCGTAACATTTATAAAATCACATATTAATCTCGTATAGGAATTTTTGCATGTATTGTCTTCACTAAAATGAACGTATCTTGAGCTCCCGATATCAGATTGATGTAATTCAAGAACCGTTGGAAAGAGAAGAGATATATGGTTGTATCTACAGAAGACATGTTAACCAAATAAGATCATAATCATATTCAAAAAGTCGTCTCAAGTATATTGTTGTTCTGGTCTTCTTTTCCAAGGCTTGGACGAGTGGATCATTTGGAAGAGTTATTACTTCTTTCTTTGATGTGAGCATTGTGATTCATGTATCATCCTGCGTTTATTTAAAAAGATTTGACCTCGAATCTGAAACATTAAAGGGAGCAACATTAGAATCGTTTAATGATTCATTCACATTATGCTTACAGAATAGATATGCTTTAATTTTCGAGACTTTGTTATTCTAATAGGTTCGAGTAGAAATATAATTCCAAAGAAGCTTGTATTATGGAATTTGGTGCATGTATCAGGAAACCTTGAGGAACACCTTGTCCCTAACTACAAACTTGATGTCCTTACGCCTCAAATTCTCGTAAGACCTCTGTCTGTCTGAAGCTTATTTTAGTCTGTTATGGATTAACCACACTTTTTCCTCTGTCTATCTGATCAAGTCTGGCCCCACTCTATTATCCTCACGAAGTTCCATCCAGTAAATCTGAGTGCTAAACTTACTCCCATACAAGGCCTCATACAGAGCCATCTAAATGCTCGACTTGAAGATGTTGTTGCAGGTAAACTCCACTAATGACAAATGGTCCTTCCAACTACCCTCGAAATCAATGATAGTAAACTTGAACATGTCCTCAAGATTCTAGATAACTCGCTGTGACTGGCCATCTGTTTGAGGATGAAAAATTATGCTGAAGTGTAGTTTAGTGCCTAAGGACTTATGAAGGGCTTCTCAGAAGTGAGAGGTGAATCGAGGATCTCGATTTGAGATGATAGAAGTCGGTACACCATTTAACCTCAATATTTCACGTATATACAGCTGAGCTAATATCTCTAAGGTATAGTCCATACTATCTGGGAGAAGTGAGTTGATTTGGTAATGGATTCAACTATGACTCATATTGCGTCATGTCTCTGTCTGGTCATCGGTAACCCGGTCACAAAGTTTATAGTTACCCGATCCTATTTCCATTGAGGAATCTGAATGGGCTGAAGCAAACCTGAGGTAACCTGGTGTTCTGCTTTAACCCGCTGACACACTAGGTACATGGTGACATACTTTGACATTTTTCTTTTCATACCCATCTAATAGAACAATTGACAAAGCTCTTGATACATCTTGTTACTGCCCAGGTGCACTGTGAGGGGACTGCAAGACGCCTAATGGAGAATCTTACTGTGCAAATAAGCGTCTTCAGGTACGCACAAATGACCCCTGAAGTACAATACATCTCTATTATACAACTCGAAACATGGGGCCTCGCCCTAACGAACATGTTTAATCCGAGTTCTCAATCGGTCTTTTGAACTTTGCAGTCTCTGGGTTTCACCTATATTCTGGTTCGACTCGTAATTCAGCTAGTAACCCACCATCACTGGATAAACTCAACCGTGCTATAAGGGCTCACAACTATTAAACAGTCGTATTCCTTAAGGAACTCGACCCACCTGTGTTGTCTGAGGTTCAACTCCTTCTAAGTGAGAAGGTACTTGAGGCTTTTATGATCGGTAAAGATATAACACTTCTCCCCAAACAGGTAATGTCGCCAAATCTTCAAGATGAACACCACTGTTACTAACTGCAAGTCATGGGTGGGATAGTTATGTTTATGGGACTTAAGTTTTCGAGATGCACAATCAACGACTTTACCATCCTATATCAAGTCGCATCTAAGTTCATTCAATGAAACATCACTAAAAAATTTGGAGTCTTTACCCGTCTCTGGTTGGGTCAACATTAGGGCATGGGTCAAAATGACCTTTAACTGTTTGAAGCTCTCTTGTCGCTTCTCATCCCAAATGAAGGGAACTCCTTAGTGAAGCAGTTGGGTCAACGGGGTGGCTATTATCAAGAAATCCTAAACGAAACGATGATAATACCTAGTTAATCCGAGGAAACTGCGCACCTCTGACACATTCTTAGGTAGCTCTCACTCCACTATAGCTTGAATTTTCTGGGTGGTCGACTCTGATATCGTCTACTAACACGACATGTTCCAAGAATGATACCTCTGATAGCCAAAACTCACACTTTCTAAATTTGGCATACAACTGTCTCTCTTTGAGGGTATGAAGGACGATGCGAAGTTGTTGATCATCCTCCTCCTTTGATCTGGAGTACACCATAATATCATCTATAAACACTGTAACACCTTAATCCAATTTAACCCGAAGATCTATGGATTATAATGTTACACGGGACTACCGAAATACTGACCCAAAAATTTTCTTTTTAAAACTGTTATATCCACTAGAAATAATCAATCCATAGCAATAAAAATAAAACATGATAATCCGGGTTTACAAATAATAGGGAGCTCCCAAAATATATCTCAAAATAATACATTGCCAATTTAAAAATATGATTGAATACACATAAGGGTCCATAAATAGCACATGCCATCTAAAGATTACTCAAGACATACTCCGATGGTCTCAGCTGGTCTGCTCTGCTGCACTGGAATGTCTGGTGACGATAATTCCCAATGATCTAGCCCTAAAAACCTGCAAATAGAAACACATTTCAATCGTTGACCTTACGAGCTCAGTGCCTCACTAACAATTGTATTATACTACATGCTTTTAATAAAAAGAGATAGCTGGTGGCACATGTCTGAACGTGCAAAGCTACTGATTTAACTACTGAGTAGGCATCGTGGTGCGACTGAGGGTTCTTCATCTCAGAGCTCACATACCCCTCTAGCCTTTCTGATATACGCTTGGGTATCTAAGGTGAGATCAGGAACTACATCGAAATCGTACACTCGCCAATTTACTCTGTCGAGTCTTGAGGCATCTATGACAATCGGCTATTGAAGTGCCCTGGTAATGATTTGGATATCCACCGACGGTATTGTTTTGCTAAAGAAGAACTTGGGTGTCCTCGTTGTTTCCCGAGCGTCAAATAATACTAGTTTTATGTAATCCTAACTATTATTGTTTCTATTGTTCTGATATTTATTATTTTTATCGCTTGAAGTCTTATTTGTTGTATTAAAATATATTTAGGGTACCTTGGGTCTGATCCCTTAACCATTGGATTATTTGTCCAAAAATGTCTGTGGGTACCGACACTAACCCTTCAGTATCGATACTGAACCTTTGGTATAGATATCCATCTATTGGTATCGATACCCCATGACTGATGTGGACTATTTAATTAAAAAAGTACCAATACTCAAGGATGAGTATCTATTTCGGTTAGACGTTTTAAAAAATATTTCAGTATCGATACCCTTATGGAAAGTATCGATACTTCTACCCTGGTATCGATACTCAATGAATGATTATCAATACTACTCTTATAAAACTACCTAATTTGTGTCTGATTGAAGAACAATATCGATATTATTCTTACTATATTGATATTGTTGCTAATGGGTGCCTATTTTGGCATGAAAATCCTATCTTTTTACCACCAAATGCCCCATTGAGGTCCCCAACTGATGTTTAATTATTTTATTTGATATTAGGGGTCATAAACAAGTCTTGGAGATACTAAAAACACTTAAATGATGCAAATTACCATGAATATGCTTCAAGCTTATGCACCTACCAAAACTCATCTAAATGAACTACAAATGGTATAGGCGAGTTATAAGTGAGTTACCATGAGTGTCTAGACTGTTGGAAGTGCTCAAGGCTCAACCCAATGTAAGCGTCTCATTTATCCTTACTTGAGAGTTCTCTCCAACTTCTTTCACTAAGCAATAATCAAAGGATGGATTACTAACTGTTTTTAGAGATTAAGAAAGGTTTTAAAACACTTATAAAGGATTAAACTTTATATAAAGGAAGCTGAAACCCCTGACTTTTCTAAACCCTAAAAAATCACCAAACCTTGCAAAAATGGGCTTGAAGTGAAGCTTGGAAATAGAAGAATGCGATTCTTACCTTGGTTTGGAGAAATAAGCTGGAAATAAACTAAAGCTTATACCTTTGATCAATTTCCTAAGAAGAAAGATGAAAACTTGGGAGAAGAATATAATAAAGGAGAGTTGGGAAAATGAAGAAGAGAAACAAAAGTTATATCACCGTTTCATAAATGGTTTCCAGTTTTAATTTTAAACCATGGTTTGATTACTCTATTGGTCTATCTGATTCTAACTCTAAACCAAAAATACCCTTTTTATCCATTATTGGTCTCAATCCAAGCGCAAATACATTAAATCATGGGTCAATGCTTTTTAATAACTAGGAAATTAAATTAAGGCCCAACTCGGGTTAACCTAACTCATAACCTATAATTTGGGGAGTTACAACTTTCCCCTCCTAATTAAAATTTCGTCCTCGAAATTTACCAGGATAGAAGAGGTAAGGATACTAAAGTTGCATGTCCTCTTCGGTTTCCCAAGTTGCCTCTTCGACGCCATGGTTCATCTACAACACCGTAACCAAATAAATCCTTTTATTTCTTAACTCTCTCAAATCCCTTGCTTGGATTATAACTGGCTCCTCTGAATGGGTCATGTCTGAGTTGACCTTGATCTACTCTAGGGGTATAACTTGTGAATGATCAGAACGATATCTCCTGAGCATGGATACATGGAACACGCTATGAATGTGCTTCAACTCTGGTGGAAAGGCTAACCTGTAAGCCATTGGTTTGACTCTATCGAGTACCTCATAAGGTCTTATAAAGCGCAGTGTTAACTTTTCCTTGCGCCCAAAGCGGATTACTTTCTTCCAAGGGGAAGCCTTGAGGAAAACCTTATCCCCAACTACAAACTTAATATCTTTATGCTTCAAGTCCACGTAAGACCTTTGTTTGTCTGAAGCTTCATTTAGTCGGCTCTAGATCAACTAAAATTTCTCCTCTGTCTCTCTGATCAAGTCTGGCCCAACAATCTTACCCTCACTGAGCTCTGTCTAACATAGCGGAGTCCTACACTTGCGCCCATACAAGGCATCATACAGAGCCATCTGAATGCTCGACTAAAAACTGTTATTGTTGGAAAACTCCAATAATGGCAAGTGGTCCTCCAAAGCACCCTCTAGATCAATTATAGTTCACCTGAACATGTCCTCAAGAATCTGGATAACTCGTTATGACTGGCCATTAGTCTGAGGATGAAAAACAGTGTTGAAGTGTAATTTAGTTCCTAAGGATTTATGGAGGGCTTTCCAGAAGAGAGAGGTGAATCGAGGATCTATGTCTAAGATGATGGAAGTTAGTATACCGTGCAACCTCACTATCTCACGAATCTATAACTGATCTAACCTCTCTAGGGTGTACTCCATCATAACTAGGAGATAGTGAGTTGATTTGGTCAGGTGGTCTACTATGACTGAAACTACGTCTTATCTTTGTCTGGTCATTGGTAACCCGGTCACAAAGTCTAAGGCTACACTATCTCATTTCCACTGAGGAATCTGAATGGGATGAAGCAATCCAGAGGGAACAAGTTGTTCTGTTTTAACCTGCTGACACACTAGACACCTAACGACAAACTCTAACACTTCTCATTTCATACTAGTCAATAGAACAACCGACAATACTCCTGATACATGTTCTTATTGCCTAAGTGCACTGTGAGGGGACTGCAATGTGCCTCGTGGAGAATCTTACTACGCAACTGAGCATCTGTAGGTACGTACAAATGACCCCTGAAGTATAAAACAACTCCATTACGTAATTCGAAACTTGGGCCTCGCCCTATCGGACATGCTTAATCAGAGTTCTCAATCAGTCATATGAACTCTACAGTCTCTTTGTTTCACCTACCAATTCTGGTTCAACTCATAACTAGGTTAACAACCCACCATCACTGGATAAACTCAATCATTCTAGAAGGGCTCACAACTCTGATATCGACCTCCTACTCAAGGCGTCTACTACAACATTGGCTTTTTCTAGATGTTAATCTATCACACTGTAATAGTCCTTAAACAACTCAACCCATCTGCGTTGTCTTAGGTTTAACTCCTTCTAAGTGAGGAGATATTTGAGGCTCTTGTGATAGGTAAAAATATGTCATTTCTCACCAAATAGATAGTGCCACCAAATCTTCAAAGCCAACACCAATGTTGCTAGCTCCAGGTCATGAGTATGGTAATTATGCTCATGAGGCTTAAGTTAACGTGACGCAGAAACCATAACTTTACCCTTATACATCAGAACGCACCCAAGTCTATTCAATGATGCATCACTAAAAACTGTGAAGTCCTTACCCGACTCTGGTTGGGTCAACACTAAGGCTTGGTCAAGATGACCTTCAACTGCTTAAAGCTATCATGTTTATTCTCATCCCAAATGAAAGGAACTCATTTTTAAAGAAGTGTGGTTAATGGAGTGACTATCATCGAGAAATCTTGGATTAAACGATGATAGTACCCGACTAATCCAAGGAAACAACGTAACTTTGACACATTCTTAGGTGGCTACCACTCCAATGTAGCTTGAATTTTCTGAGGGTCGACTTTGATGCCTTCTACTGACATGACATATCCTAAGAAAGATACATATGATAGCCAAAACTCACATTTTCTGAATTTGGCATAAAATTGTCGCTCTCTGAGGGTTTGAAGGAATATACGAAAATGATGATCATGCTCCTCCTCTGATTGAGAGGACACCAAAATGTTTTCTATGAACACCACCAAAAGCTGGTCTAAGTATGGGTGGAAGACTTGGTTCATAAGGTACGTGAATGTCGCTAGAGCATTGGTGAGTTCAAACGACATCACCAAGAAATCATAATAACCGTACCTTATCATGAAAGCTATTTTTTCCACATCTGCTTCCTTGACTTTCAAGTGATAGTAGCCTAACTGTAAATCGATCTTGGTAAAGACGCACATTCCTCTCAGCTGGTCGAAGAGGTCATCTATCCTATGGAGTGGGTAACGATTCTTGATGGTAAACTTGTTAAACTACATGTAGTCGATGCACAACCTAATCGACCTATCATTCTTTTTAACAAACAAGACTGGTGCTCCCCAAGGAGATATGCTCATTCGGATGACACCATTCTCTAGCAACTTCTAAATTTGAGCCATTAACTCCTTCAGTTATATCGGTTCCATGAGATAGGGAGCAATGGACACCAAAGTTGAACCCAACATTACTTCAATACCAAATTCTAATTCTCACTCGGGTGGCAAGCCCTGCAACTCTTCTAGAAAAACATCAGGAAAATCTCTAATTGATTGGACATTCTTGAGTCTTAAGACTAAAATTCAGGTGTCAACTACATGAGCCAAGAAGGCCTTACACCCCCGGTCGATCATCCTCTAGGCTTTCAAAGCTGATACTACCCTTGTCTGATGGGATCTCTCACTGATCATTACTAACTTGGTCCCATAAACTATTCTTAGTTTAAGTCATCTAGCTTTGCACCTCAAACTGTCATCGTGAATTTGTTGGGAAGCTCTGATCTTGAATTCTCACTGGGGATCGTATGAAAATTTTGGCCATAAAGACGTCTAGACCTATGGGGCTTGATACTTAAATACCTATCTTAAGACCTTCTGCTAGGATTTCTATTTCTTGAACTAGGTCAAAGAAAATGTAAGAATGGGTAGAATTGGGGTCTATCAATATGGTAATTAAAATGGAAAAGATGATAAATGTACTTGATATCACATCTACCACATCAACCTCCTATTGGGCTCATAATATACACTGTTTAGAGGCCACTCAAGGCTCTGTACCGGTAACCGATCTAGCTGTCCTACGGCTCTACTAGCCACACATTGTACTATATCCCTTGATTAGCCCTCGGCCCCTCTACACCGACGGTGTTGATCTCTGAGTCGCTGTGGATATTGTACCCTAAACTCTTAGACAATCTCTAACGAAGTGGTCTAGTGAATCACAACTGTAGTAACCCCTCGAACCCTACTGGTACATCCCCGGGTGCCTTATCCTATACTGAGTAAAAATAGGGTGAGTGAAGACTTGGGTCAACTCACTGGCATTACCCCCCGGAGGCTAAGTTCAACAGTCTCCTCCTGGAATCTGACCTACCTCCATGGCTAGAACTCTTCCCAATCCTCCTCGACTGCACTGTTGGTGGTCTTGACGAACCCTGACTATCTCTGGCCCTCTTTGTCAGAGTCTAAGATGTTCTCGCTGGCTTAGCAGCTCTCCTGATATATTCCAGAGTCTCGCTGGACTACCTAGCATGTCTATCCAATGCATTCTCAACTACTTTTTCTTGGTGGGTCAGTTGGGCGAAGATCTTGGGATGACGACTGCAAGGTGTGTCAAGATATCACAGTGAAGGCCCTTTCTGAACATGTGACAGCGATGCTTCTCTGTCGGGATTAACTTTATGGCATATTTGTTAGGCCTGAGAAACTCTCACTCATACTCCATCACTGAGTGATCACCTTGATTCAAGTGCAGGAACTGCTCCATCAAGCCATCAATATAAATCTGTCTGATATACTTTTGTCTGAACTCTAAGAGGAATTACTCCCACGTCGGCCTCTCTAGCTCTATAGCCAACTCGATCGTGTTCCACTAACTTATGGGGTTACCTTTGAGCAGATGTCTAAGGATGCGGATCATCTCTCTGAGCCACTGGTCGTATGTTATAGGGTTCTTCTTGTAACACCCATAACCCGTATACACCTTGAGTTACGAGTTAAAGATGTTACATTAACATTTCATGCATTCATTGAACATAATTGCTTAAAATTTCATTTCATTCTAAAACATCCCTTTATCAACTTTAAATATATTTCATTAAGCTTGTATATTCATAAAAAAATAATTTATCATTCAAAAAATATCTGATTTTACGAGACAATTAGGCAGTTCAGTGTTGTTTCATAACTATATAAAACTGCCTAAATACTGCTTAATTTAAAAACCATTTAAAACATAATTTTTATACTATTCATTAATAAATATGATTATAACTAAAATTAGCTAAATTTAAAATAGTCATAGTTTACTATTACAAACCCATAAAAAATAAATCTGATAAAGCAAACCAACAAATATAATGTACATGCCACTAATAAGTCAATGATAGGATGTCTTATTGATATTTTTGGTAGGTTTGATTTCCAAAAGATGCTCGGAAAGCTCCTCACTTCACATCCTTTTCTTTATTCGAACCTATGCATGAAAATCATCACGCGCTAAGTAAAACTTAGTGAGTCAGTAATACAACTAAGGTAAAATAAAACATAAAATACCATAAAATACTGTAAGACATAAAAACAAATGTAATTTAAAGAAAAATTATTGAAACTTTCAAACCGAGATATTCAAGCATATTTTCTTTTCAAAAACCTGAAAATCGTCATATCATGATTATATCAAAACCATTTAAATCAACATTGATATAATAACTATTTCATATTCTTTTCCATTCGTATATAATTCAAAACCTCACTTTTACTTTCATATTATTTCCTTTCATATACTTTTCTTAACTTTCACATTCACTATTCATATTTACTTTCATAGCCCAATGTACATGTAAGAGAATGCAAGGTACGTGAGTCAAACATAATGTGTGCACTAGGCACTACACTATGCCAATCATCATCATAAGATGCACTCCAAGTGGAAATCATATTATATGCACCAACGGTGCCATATGTAATGTACACGAATGTACCATAACTTAACTTAACTTAACTTGAACATTACTCAACTTCCTGGCATGCCAAGTGTACCTTCGACTCTCGATGCAACATACAATGGGCTTTTAGATTATTTCATAATTATTTAGTAATCCACATTTCAAAATCAGAATCATTTTCAATTCATCATCGCAAAAACATAGACTTGGGCAGTTCATACCCTAAACCATCCATAAAACATTTGTATAAACATTATAAAAATAATCCTTAAATAATTTGAAAATCATACTTTAAAATAAATATTATGAGGTTGACTTATCGCAAGTCTTTTTTGATTAAAATAATTAAATGAATAAATACACTCACATTAATCCTTTATATACAAGTCAAAATATGAGCCTCATTAAGTTTTAATCTTGATTCTTTGTTTTCGATTCGCTTTTATAAAAAAAAACATTATCACAATTTCATATTCTGACAATTTGCACTACCTTCAAAGAAATATTATTTTGTAATAATCTACATATTTAAAAATTATTTTGTTTATACCAATGGAAACTAGACTCAAATATGAATCTAATAATATAAGGAACTTCTTCTATTTCAATCTGTACAATTTATAGTAAATTTTCAAATCTGATTTATAGAAATTGTTTTTTAGCATAATTTGTTGCTCCTGTTTTCTAACCTATCATTGATTAAAAAAATCATATCTTTTTATGTACTTCTTGAAATTGGTATTTGTTTATTTTAGACAAAACCATACTGATATACAAGTCCAACGACATAAGATTCATCCTCTAACCATTTCTGTAGAATTTATAGTGATTTTCTAAACTTACTGTTCAAGTTTTAAGTATAAGAATATTTCACCAATTTGCATCCTTAGCTTATTCACTAGTTCTATTATCTTACCAAACAAACATATAGGATTGTATCACAATTCACATAACATTAGGAGTCACTTCTTACCATAGTAACTCCGTCATTTGCTCATCGCAAGCCAATATTTGTTCGATAACATAAATACAAATTAGCTGCACTCACCTGGTGTCTTTAGATTGAAAACCTTCCTTAGTAATTCACATATCATCCTTAAGCTTCTCCTTAGCTTAAATATTGCTTGATCTTGATTTCGATCATAATCTAAATGAATACCATTATAAGACAATTATATTTTGAACCACATGTAAAAATCTCACTGACATAAGAACATAATAGAAAATAAAATCCTAAATATCTTTCGATGCTCATTCGATATTAATTTATTGTTACAACATAAATGTTGATCTCAAAGATTAAAATTGACTATTCAAATTCCTTTTTACCCATATTCATCGCTGAGATAATCATTAATTTTCAAACTTCACATTTTAACCACTAATTATGAATTCTTTTCGAATTCATCTCAACTTTTCCATTTTATTCTAAATAGTCCTTTGCCCTTAAACTTCAATTCAAGTCTCAAACAGCTTAATTAAATTTCCAGCATCTAAATTCCATCCCTATACCCCTTCAATTCCACGATTATCACTTAAGTCACTAACTTTCTTAATACTTGACATTTAGTATTCAAACTTTGCCAACTTCCCAAAGTAGTCCAATTTGACATTTAAACATCAAATTCAACACTTCAACATTAATTTCTAGCATTGTAAATCATGTATTGAACAATTACACATCAACCCCATAACTTTTTAAAATTATTGAATAGGTCCTCCAACTTTCACAAAATTAAAAATTGGTCCAAATGATATTCTAAAGCTTCTAGAACCTTTCAAATATCATTTCTAAGCATAGGCAAATTTTTCAAAAAAAAATTCCAAATTATTTCCTTAGGGCCGAATATTAAAGGGTTAGGAATTATTTGATTTTCACTTGATTCAAGTATAGATTCCACCTTTAAACAACATTTCAAGAATCATACAATCAAACCTCTAACTTAACTTAACCAAATAAAAAATTCTTCAAAACCCTAGGTTTAGGCCTAACATGATTAAGCTTGATTTTGAGTGTTTTAATCACCACACGTGCTTTAGAAATAATCTATAACATCAAAATCACAATAATCTTCCATCAAATCTTCAAAATCAAATATATCTTTCATAAACCCTAATCTATAATCTCATCATATAAGCATGATTTTCATGTAAATTTTATATCAAATGATAAATAATTTCAAGAGGATTAATTCTATCTCTAATAGCTTAATCCAAAAATCAATCGAATAGGCTTAAAAATCAAAAATAAAATTCTTACATTGTAGCTACGGTGGTGCACGACTTGAGCAAAAATAAGGGCTGAAAAATCTTGTTTTCTCTTCATGATTAACATATACACTTGTCTTAATTTAATATAAATGAATTTAAAAGTCATTTAATTAGAAATTACCTTTTAACCTTACTAAAATATGATAATTTCCACTTTGCCATTGTTATAACATCATCCATGACACAATATTATCTATATCATCTTCATAATCAAAGATGAACAAATAAAAATCCACTTTCCACCTTTGCCCTTACAATTTTCAAAAGCTGCAATTTTCGAAAGCTACAATTTAGTCACTAAATTTTCCAATTTCAGTTAAATATGGAAAATCGATTTCAATTCCCATTGATATACATTAAATTTCACTATTATAAAATTTAGAAATAATTTTTTTAACCTTTATCTATCACCTTCAAATTTTCGTGAATTTTCGATTCGATCTGATTATCCAATTCCATAACAAATTTTACTACCTTATAACTTTTAATACAAATCTTGTACCAAAATACTGATTCCCAAAAAAATGTCATTCTTGGGGGTGAATTATTCATTTATGGGCCAAAATACCTAACTTTTGAAAAGTATACTTTGGTCCCTAAACTTTTCCAAACTGTATACTTTGCCACTAAACTTTTAAAATTTATATTTTGGTCACTAACTAAAATTTGGGGTATTACAGTCCTCTTCAGAACCGAAGAACCCAATGGTCTTATATCTGTGGAGTCGCTCTACTGGGGATTCTTGGGGTATGGACGCTGGCTGAGTTGGGGGCACTGGTAGGGGAGTTGGTGCAGTTGAGGAACTAGGGAGAGACCTAGCTATATGTCTTAGTGTAGAGGTGAGGTCCCTGAAAAAGGTCACCTACTCAACCTCCGCATCTATTGGAGCCTGATGATCAAAGATGTCCAAGATGAATCCTTTATTGATATCTATTGGCAATAAGGCATAACCCTCATCTCTGCCATCATGACTATAAGGTGGCTCATTTTCCATAGGTTCTATATGAAATTATAAGGCAAAAGGGGGTCATTATCGTCATTCTAGTATTTGTAATTCTCTTCACTCCCTAGAGGCATGTACATATACAGATGTTGACTGACTCTAACCCGTGGGTCCTAAGAAACAACTAAACTTGGACGTTCTGATAGCACTAAATATGACACCATAATCTAATATGGCCCGAAGATCCATGGATTACAATGTTACACGAAACTACCGAAATAGTGACTCAAAAATTTTCTTTTTAAAACTATTTATATTCACTACAAATAGTCCATCCATAGCAATAAAAATAAAACATGATAATATGGGTTTAAAAATAATGGGGAGCTCCCAAAATATCTCTCAAAATAATACAGTACCAATTAAAATTATAAAAATATAATTGAATACACACAAGGGTCCATAAATAGTACATGCCCTCTAGAGATGACTCAAGACGTACTCTGATGGTCTCGGCTGGTCTACTCTGCTGCACTGGAATGTCTGGTGACGATAACTCCCCACGATTTGCCTATAAGAACCTGCGCACGGAAACATATTTCGAACGCTAAGCTTAAGAGCTCAGTGCCTTACTAATAATTGTATTATACTACATGCATTAACTAAAATAAGATAGCTGGTGACATATGTTTGAACGTGCAAAACTACTGATTTAACTACTCAGTAGGCATCATTATATGACTAAGGGTTCTACATCTCGGAGCTCACGTACCCCTCTAACCTTTCTGAGATACCCTCAAGTATCTAGGGTGAGATCCGGAGTTGCATCGAAAACGTACACTCACCTACTTACTCTGTCGAGTCTTGGGGCATCTTCTCCCAGTCGGATATTGAAGTGCCCTAGCACTAACTTGGATATTC
Organism: Hibiscus syriacus; assembly: GCF_006381635.1. Lineage (NCBI taxonomy): Eukaryota > Viridiplantae > Streptophyta > Magnoliopsida > Malvales > Malvaceae > Hibiscus > Hibiscus syriacus. The sequence goes on along the minus strand of NW_024063507.1, from coordinate 1,950,724 downwards.
ATTAAATGTTGTGTTCTATTAAAGAGGAACTCGGGTGTCCTAGTTGTTTCCCGTCAAACAAGGCTTGTTTTATACAATCATTTCTATTGTTGTTTCTACTATTCTGATATTTATTATTGTTCTCGTTTGAAGTCTTATTTATTGTACTAGAGCGTATTTGGGGTAACTCAGGTTTGATCCCTTAATCATTGGATTATTTATCCAAAAACGTATGAGGGTATCGATACTAAACCTTTGGTATCGATACCCCTGACTGATGTGGACTATTTAATTAAGAAAGTAACGATACTCAAGGATAAGTATCAATATCCAAGTATAAGTATCGATACTTGATTGAGTATCGATGCCAAATTTCGGTTCGATGTTTTGAAAAATATTTCAGTATCGATACTCCTATAGAGAGTATCGATACTCTTGCCCTAGTATCGATATTCAATGAATGAGTATCGATACTACTCTTATAAAACTACCCAGTTTGTGCCTGACTGAATAATAATATCGATAATGTTCTTACATTATCGATACAGTCGTTATTGGATGCCTTGATTTGGCACAAAAATCCTATCTTTCTACTCTCAAATTCCCCATTAAGGTCTCCAACTGATGTTTAAGTATTTTATTTGATATTAGAGGTCATAAATAAGTCTTGAACATATTGAAAACACTCAAATGATGCAAATTACCATGAACATGCTTCAAGCTTATGCACCTAACAAAACTGATATAAATGAAGCGGTCAAGGCTTAACCCAATTTAAGCTTCTCATTTCCCCTAGCTTGAGAGCTCTCTCAAACTTCTCTCACTAAGAAAGAATAAAATAATGGATTATTAACAGCTTTTAGAGATTAAGAAAGGTTTTAAAACACTTATAAAGGTTTAAATTTGCTGGAAACGAGCTGAAACCATTGAGTTCTCTAAACCCCTCAAAAACTCATTTTTTAGAACTATCACCAAACCTTGCAAGAGTGGTCTTAAAGTGAAAATTGGAAATAGAAGAATGTGAATTTTTACCTTGGTTTAGAGAAATAAGTTGGAAAATAAACTAAAGATTCCACCTTTGATCAATTTCCTAAGAAGAAATATGAAGACTTGGGAGAAGAATATGATAAAGGAGAGTTGGGAAAATGAGGAAGAGAACCAGACGTGAGATTATCATTTCATAAATGGTTTTTTAGCTTTAATTTTGAACCATGGTCTAATTATTCATTTGGTACCTTTGATTCTGATTGTAACCAAAAATACCCTTTTATCCATTATTGGGCTCAACACATGCCCAAATCAACTAAATCTTGGGTTAAAGCTTTTTAATAACTAGGGAATTAATTCAAGGCCCCGGGTTGGCCCATACTCCTAACCTAAAATTTGGGGCATTACAAACACCATTACAAACTAATCTAAGTACGAGTGGAAGACTCAGTTCATAAGGTCCATGAACATCGTTGGAGTGTTGGTGAGTCCAAACGGCATCACCAAGAACTCATAATGAACGTACCTTGTCCTGAAAGTTTTTTTTCCACAACCGCTTCCTTGACTTTCAACTGATAGTAACCTGTAACATCTCAATCATCGAGTCAGTGACCAAAATGTAAGGATTTAAAACTTAGTGGTTGGATTAGAATTTCTTAGAAAGTTATGGATTTAATTGTGGAAATTTTTGGTTAGGACTTGATATTAAATTTGGATTAGTGGAAGGGCATTATGATTTTTTCACTTGAAAGATTTTATCTTCTCTCTTTTTAAGGAAGGTAAAACGTGGAATAAGGGAAAAGTTTGGAACATTTCTCTCTTCTTTCTCCTTGCCGTGGAATGTCATTGCAAAGGTAAGTTTTTATAAATCTGATGGTTTCTTCAAATTTTGGGTTGGTATTGGAAGCTTGGGTGTTAAATAAGTTTAAGGAAAGCTTGAATAGGATTCAAACAACAAGATGAGTGAAATTGAAAGGATTTTGTAAAATGAGTTTTGAAATGAAATTTTTATATGAAGTAGTTTTTGAAGTTTTAATAAGATATTTGACTTGTCAATGATATAACTTAAGAGTTAGGAGTGTTGGAAATGATTAAGAACATGTTTGAAATATTGGTATGATTTTGAGATTCAAGTGTTTAGACAATATTTTTTTGGATAAAATTAAGTGTAGTAAATGAGGACAAGTTGGTTTTGATATATAAGGGTGAGTTTAAAGGCTTAATGAGGGATGATACAAGAGATTTAGGAAGATTTTGGGTGGAATTTCGAAGTGAAAATAACCATTCTGGGCATTGAGTATTGGTACCGTTAGAACAATATCGATGCTTCAAGGGAAAAATCTGTGAAATTTGAGGGTAGTATCGATACATGTTGAAGAGGTATCGATACTGTAAGGGTAGTATTGATACCCAAAAGAATGGTATCGATACCAGTTTTAAGATGCAAACATCGAATGTCATTTTAGTATCAGTACCTTGAGGAGGTATTGATACCCTTGAAGAGAAGTATCGATACTGCAGGGATAATATCGATACTTCTAGGCATAAAATGAAAAATAAGTGTTTCTTGCATTACAAGTTATTCTAATTGGATATAAGTGATTCGAAGACTGATATTGATTTTTCGATTTGTTTTGTGTAGTGGTTAAACGTAAGCACTTACGGTCAGCTCGATATTATAAGTATCGATCCAACAGTGTTAAGGATTTCGCTTAGGACTTCAGGGAGGCAAAGGTGAGTGCTATTTATGTAATTTATTAAGGTTTGAAGGAAGGATTGTGATGAGCTAACCTAAAATGTTTTTGAATAAATTGAAAATGATATGATTATACGTAAAGATTTTCTATATGATTATATTCTATACAAGTAAATGAATTCATTGAATAATGATATGTGATATTAAATAATTATGTAAATCACTATGAAAATATAATATATGTGATTAAATGAAAATAAAAATCAATGCTTTGTGAAAAAAGATACCATGAATTTATGTTTGAATGTGAATAAATAATAGCATTTAATAACGCTATATGATAAAGATGCATGTGAAAGATTATATGAATATGTGTAAAGTGGATATATTCTATGGAACATAAATGATAAGTGAAAATGTGAACTTTGAACAAGTGAATGTGAACAGACTCGATGTGAGAGTAACTATGTGAATAAGAAACACTTCGAATAATGATTGAATATAATTACGTGATTAATAGCCCAAAGTATATGTATGAGGAGGTATAGTTGGCATGCCAAGAGTCAAGGGTTTTTTGTGGTTCTCTGGGACAATTATGTGGTCTTTTGGGACAAATATGTGGCACTTCAGTGCAAATCTATGTGGCACTTCGGTGCAAACCTATGTGGTCATTCGAGACAATTATGTGGTACTTCGGTGCAAATTACGAGTTGTGGTGACAACAGTAGTGCACAACCTCAATGTACTCAAATTGTTAGGATTTGTGGAAGCTTGAATCGACAACCAAAACGGTTTGCAAATAGGGGTCGAAATGGTTTTGGTGTTTAGGGAGTAAGGAGATTGAAAGATAGAGAATTGCACAGCGATTTATAATGGTTCGATTTCTCAACCAAGTCTACATCCACTACCTTAGCTCCTCACCAGGGAATTTCCAACAAATTTAGTAATTTTTTCTTTCTTTTTAAGGACAAATAGATAACCTTTACAACTCCCTAGTTTTTCACGGGATAAACTAGAACCTTTCCCTAGCTTTTACACGGGCTTAGCTAGAACGTTTCCTCTTTACAAAAGGATAAAAGAAGTAAATAAATAAACCTCTCAAAGGTAGGTATTTACAAGAATTAAGCTCACAAGAACAAATATTTACAAGAGAAAGGAAAATAAGAATAAAAAGTTATTCTCTTGTGTTTGATTGCTTGGATAGTTGTTCTCTTACTTCTTCAAGTGTCCTCAGCTTGTATTTATATCTTGAAATAAGTTTGAAGTCCTATATAGCCGTTGAGGATGTTTTGGAGCCGTTTGGGGATGAGTTTTCTGCTCAAAAAGGTTGTCCATAACAGGTAGTATCGGTACCCCTTCAATGGGTATCGATACCCCTTCATAATATTTGAATTTTATGACCATTAGACTGTATAAATAGTAGCAGTATTGGTACCCCTGTAGCATGTATCGATACCCCTGTAGCATTCTGGAATTTTTTAGCATCGATATTGTTCATTACTGTTCACACAGTATCGGTATTATTCATGCAGTATCGGTACTATTTATATAGTACAATACTATTCATAAAAAACATTTTTGTGCTCAATTCCAAATTAAATGGACTTTGAATTATTTTTGTAAACTTTGAAAACTTTGAATAAATTCAATTCAAGCCCAAAAATATTTTGCCTTAATTTGTTATATCGAAACATAGTTCTACAATCTCCCCATTTTTGATATAACAAAACTTTTTGAAAATTTGTTTTTGGCAAAACTCCCCTTTAATAAAATGTTTAATGAAAATGATATCAATTGTTAACAAAAGAATATCAATTGTTAAAAAGATACTTGTTAAAAAGATATCAATTGTTACCAATTGTTAGAAAATATAGGAAAATGTTAAGCTCCCCCTTTTTCATTAAGAAAATGAATTTTTCAAACCATAACTTCTCCCCCTTTTTGTTATATCAAAAATGATTCAATCTTTGAAGTTCAAAATAACTTTGGAGAGTAAGAAGTAAATTTGACATTTAAAAATCATTTAAAAAATCAAAGCTCCCCCTCAATAAATGCATTCCAAACAAAATTTAGCTTTAAACTTGACACTTAAACAAAATTGAATTTCAACAAAGAATAACAAACATGTTAGTAGCACATGAAATTCAAAATATCCAAGTCTAAAATACTTTATGCAATACCAATAGTTGAAATTAAGTACATATGCATAAAGTTTTATAAAAATGTTATGAATTTGAAAATTTTTTTTATATCAATTGTTAGATAGATATCATTTTCATTTAAACCACATGCATAAACATTCAAATTTAGGTCAAAAATTTAAAATTTGTAAAATCACAGTATTTGAAAATTTGATATCAATTGTTAGAGATATATCATTTGCATTAAAACCAATTTTGACCAAAATTTTATTATGATGAACTAAAAATTCTGAAAAATCATTAAAACTTTAAAATGTTCATAATAAAACCTTTTTAACATACATGAGATTAAAACAATAATACATAATCATTTAAAACAAAAACTCATGCATGATTAAAATCAAATGAGCAACCAAATAACCAAAATTAAAAGCATTAAGCTTAGAGGTTACTCATTCATTTTTCATGTGTGGCTAGAGCATCTTGAATATCATCACTTTCATCACCATTGCTCCCACACACCTACAAGAGACATTTAAGTAGATTTTGGTATCCAAATTGCTTTGGATCCTTGAACGTTATTTTCAATGCCCCTTGTTCCTTTCGGAACCCATACTTACCTAAAGGACAAATATGTTCCAAATGACCATGATAATGGAAATGTGAGCATTTTGCCATTTTTAAACATAATAGGTTTTTTTAGAAATTAATTATTTTTCTTTTGTTAAGCTTTAAAGCTTAACTCCTAACTCAAAATTTTTCTTTTCTAAATCATTTATTTTGATTTTTGAAAGCTCTAAATCATTTTTCAAAATTTCATTTTGATTTTCAATATCAACTCTAGCTTTCAAAATCGATTTATTTTCAATTTTGAGTTTTGAAATTAATTTCGTATATTTGGAATTCATGGTCTCAAATCCCAAATACAACCTATTATAAGCATCTTGTAACTCATCAAAAGTAAAAGAATTAAATTCATTTGAGTTAGAATATACCTCAAATTCTTCTTGAGTGGCCATGAGGCATATGTTGACTACTTCATCTTCATTATTAGAATCATCTTCATCACTCCAAGATGCAACAAATGTCTTCTTCCCCTTTTTCTTTAGAAGATGACATTCATACTTGACATGCCCCTTTCTTTGACAATTGAAGCACACCGGGGGACTCTTCTTCTTGGTTGATTCATGTTTCACTTCCTTGGAAATCATGAATCTCTTGAGTTCCTTCAAGAGCTTGACCATCTCTTCTTGTTCATCATCATCTTCATCCACTTCATCACTTGAATCTTGATAGCTTTCATTGGTGGATTTGAAGGCAATGCCTACCTTCTTCTTCTTCTTCTTATTTTTCTTCTTTTCACCTTCTTCCTCTTCCTTCAACATCATCTCATGAGTGATAAGGGAACCAATTAGCTCATCAAGAGTGATAGACTTTAGGTCTTTAGCTTTGATAATGGCGGTCTTCTTCGATTTCCATGAACTTGGAAGAGAGTAGATCATCTTTCTTACAAGCTTCTCATTAGGGATTATTTCTCCAAATCCCCTAAAATCGTAGACAATCATGGAAAATCTATCCGTTATAGCTTTGATGTCTTCATCGGGTTTCATTTTGAAGTTCTCGTAGCTATAGTTGAGAAGACTTTTCTTTGATTCCCTCACTTCGTCGATTCCTTCATGAGTGACTTCGAGCTTATCCTAAATCTCTTTGGCACTAAAACAAGATGAGATTTTTACATATTCATTTGGGCCTAAAGCACACAAGAGAATATGTATAGCCTGAAAATTAAGCTGGAACTTTTTCTGCTCTTCTTTGCTCCAATTGTCGTACTTGCCGGGTGGAGAGGAGTAACCGTTCAAGATTGAGTTCCAAGATCCTATATCATAGGCTTGAATAAAGTGCATCATCTTATTCTTCCAATGAGCATAATTTGCTCCATATAAGAATGGTGGCTTATTGACCGGTCACGAAACCATAATAAGTATATCTTTAAGGTAATAAACACCAGAGGTTGAAGTCATTTCTTTTTCGGTTGCGTCAGGAATTAGTAGAGCTTCTTCGAGGATCGTCTCAAGGATGTTAAGCCTTCTAATGAGTTAGGCTTTGATACCAATTTTTGGGATTTACGGAAGCTCAAATCGATAACTGAAACGGTTTTTAAAGAGGGGTTGGAACGGATTTTGTGTTTAGGGAGTAAGGAGATTGAAAGATAGAGAATTGCACAACAATTTATAGTGGTTCGACTTCTCAACCAAGTCTACATCCACTACCTTAGCTCCTCACCAAGGATTTCCCAACAAATTCACTAATTTGTTCTTTCTTTTTAAGGACAAAGAGATAATCTTTATAACTCCCTAGTTTTTCACGGGATAACTAGAACCTTTCCCTAGCTTTTACACGGGATTAGCTATAACTTTTCCTCTTTACAAAAGGATAAAAGAAGTAAACAAATAAACCTCTCAAAGGTAGGTGTTTACAAGAATTAAACTCATAAGAACAAATATTTACAAGAGAAATGAAAATAAGAATAAAAAGCTCTTTTTTTGTGTTTGATTGCTTGGATAGTTGTTCTCTTACTTCTTCAAGTGTCATCAGCTTGTATTTATAGCTTGAAATGAGTTTGAAGTCGTATATAGCTGTTGGGGATGTTTTGGGGATGATTTTTCTGCTCAAAATGGCTGCCCATAATAGGTAGTATCGGTACCCATTCAATGGGTATCGATACCCCTTAATAATTTTTGAATTTTTCCGCATCACGCTATAGATGCGGGGCTCTTCAATGTCTTGGTGAATTATGGGGGTGCCCCACAATAATCCACTTTAGTTTGGGGGAACCAGTGATCACCCACTACAAAGATATGAGATTAAAATAGCCCACCTATTTATCACCAATTGGTTTTAAGAATGAATGGTGATCATTCCCTTCAGAACTATGTAGTTAAGCGTACTTGAACCAGAGAAATTCAAGGATAGGTAACCCTCTGGAAAGTTGTTCGAAAATTATATGACTCGATTATATCAAGTGGTATCAAAGCAGGTTGCAGGTTCGAATCCTCCAAGTATCGCTACGGTTGATTGTTGGGTTATGGGGTCTAACTATCACCCTTAGGGATTCTATCGTGTATGGGCACAATATCAAGTGCTTGACAGCCCAACCTGTCGAGGCCCACGTGTGCCTTGAGAAGTCCCTAGGCCTTCCCGCAGCATGCTATAGATGCGGGGCTCTGCAATGCCGTGGTGAATTGTGGGTTGCCCCACAAGAATCTACCTTGGCTTGGGGGAAACCAGTGATCACCCGCTACAAAGATATGAGGTTAAAATGACCCACCTATTTATCACCAATTGGTTTTAAAAAGGAATTGTGATCATTCGCTTCAGAACTCTGTAGTTAAGCGTGCTTAAACTAGAGTAATTCAAGGATGGGTGACCCACTGGGAAGTTGTTCAAAAATTGAATGACTCGATCCTATCACAAATACCTAGAGTTCTCAGTATTATACGTTGGGCCAAGTAAACAAATGGATATGAAATGAAAAATGTATTAATCTGATGTAGTTTATATGATATTAAAAGTCTATATAGATATAACTTGAAGATATAACCAATAATACAATATGTATAAACTTTTCAGCGATTAATAAAAGATGTTATAAGTTATTATATTGGTGATACTTTATTTATAAATGTTTTATTGTTTAATAGTACTCATAATGCCTCACTAAGTCATCGACTTAGCGTGTGACTGTTTTCATACGTAGGTTCAAAGATAAGCGAGAAGTAATGCATGTAAGATAGGGGCAGGATAACATACCTTTGAATATTATCAGATCTGAGAGATTTAAATTGTATATGATTGAGTATGGAAATGTTGTTGGCATGTACTATATATCACATCTTCTGTATCAACCTTTTCTCGGGCTCCTATCTCATACTTTCAAGAGGTTACTCTAGGCTCTACACCGACTACCGATCTAGTTATCCCACGACTCTGGTGCCCAGACACTGTGTTACCTCCCCTGGTTGGCCCTCGGCCCCTCTGCACCGATAGTGCCGATATTTGAGTCACTACGGATGCTACACCTAGAACTCATAGACAGTCTCTAACGAAGTATTCTAAGGCACATCTCCGGGTGCCTCCTCCCACACTGAGCACAGATAAGGTGAGTAAAGACTCGGGTTGACTAACTAACGATACCCCCATAGGCTAATTTCAGTGGTCTCCTCCTGGAATCAGACCTACCTCCACAGCTAGAACTCTGCCCAGTTCTAATTGACTGTGCTACTGGGGGTCTCAACAAACCATGACTATCTCTAGCCCTCTTATCTAGAGTCTGAGACGGACTCACTGGCTCAGTGGCTTTCTTGATCTGTCCCAGAGTCTCATTGGACTGCCTAATCTCAATTGTTTTTACCTGGTGGATCAATTGGGCGAAGATCCTAGGAGGATCGACTGTAAAATGTGTCATGATGTCACAATGAAGGCCCTCTCTAAACATGAGATAGCGATGCTTCTCTATTGAAATCAACTACGTGTTATATTTAATGATCTTGAGAAACTCTCGCCCATACTCCATCAACGAGCGATCACAGCTATAACTAGTGCATGAACTGCTCCATCAAGTCATCGGTATAAATTTATCTAATATACTTCTATCTGAACTCTGAAAGGAACTGCTCCCACGTCAGCCTCTCTGACTCCATAGTCATCTCTATCTTCTCCCACCAATCTATGGCGTCAACCTTGAGTAGGAACTTGACGCACTCCAAGATACCCTCCAGGGTAAGGTAAAACTATCTAAGGGTACGGAGCATCTCTCTGAGCCACTAGTCGCATGTTATATAGTCGTCCTCCTCATAACCGAAGAACTCAATTGTCTTGTATCTGTGGAGTCGCTTTACTAGGGACTTCTGGGTATGGTCATTGGCTGAGCTGGGAGTACTGGTGGGGAAAGTGATGCTACTGAGGAACTATAAAGAGACCTAGTTATCTGTCTAAGTACGGAGGTGAGGTCCCTGAAAAAGATCGCCTACTCAACCTCCGCATCTACTAGAGCTTGACGATTATAGTTATCCAAGAAGAATCCCTCACTGATATCTGCTAGTGGTGAGACATGACTCTTGTCTCTTCCATCCTGACTATAAGGTGGGTCGTTTGTCATAGGTTTTATCTGAAATTAAAAGAAAAAATGGGTCATTATCGACATTTCAATATTTATAGTACTCTTGACTCTCTAGAGGCTTGTACATATACAGACGCTGACTGACTCTAACCTGCTGGTCCTAGGAACAACTAAACATGGATGCTCTGAGACCACTAAATGAAACACCCTAATCCAATTTGACCCGGAGATACATGGATTATTATGTTACACGAGACTATCGAAATAGTGACCCAAATTTTTTTTTAAAACTATTTTTATCCACTGAAATAATTCATCCATAGCAATAAAACAAATGTGATAATATGGGTTTACAAATAATGGGGAGCTCCCAAAATATATCTCAAAATAATACAATATTAATTACAGTTCAGAAATATGACTGAATACATACAAGGGTCCATAAATAGTACATACCCTCTAAAGATGACTCGAGATGTACTCTGATGGTTTCGGCTGGTTTGCTCTTCTATACTGGAATGTTTGGTGACGATAACTCCCCACGATCTAACTCTAAGACCCTGCGCACGAAAACACATTTCGAACGCTGAGCTTACGAGCTCAGTGCCTCACTAATAACTGTATTATACTATATGCATTCATTTAATGAAATGGGTAGTGGCATAAGTTTGTAAATACTGAATATTGTTCTACTAAACGGTGGCAAGCATCATGTTGCGGCTAAGGGGCTGCATCTCAAAGCTCACAAATCCCTCTAGCATGTCGGAGTACCCTCGGGTGTCCTGGTGGGATCCGAATTTGCATCGAAAATGTACACCCCACCGACTACTCTATCGACTCTTGGGCCATCTGCGCCCAGTCGGCTGCTGAAGTGCCTTCGCTCTGACTTGGATATCCACTAGATGTCATATTTCTGCTAAGAGGATCTCAGGTGTCCCTACTATTTCTCGAGCATCAAACCAGACTAGTTTTATGTAAACCTAGTTGTTACTATTTCTATTGTTCTATTATTGATTTCTCTTCTCGCTTGAAGTTTTATTTGTTGTTATTAGAGTGTATTGGGGTACCTCATCTAAATGATCTACACATGTTATAGTTGAGTTAAAAGTGAGTTACCTGGTGATTCTGAGCTGCTAAGAGTGTCCAAGGCTCAACCCAAGGTAAATTTTTCCTTCCCCATTATTTGAGAGCTCTCTTTAACTTCTCTCACTAAGCAAGAACCAAAGGACAAATTACTAATTGATTCTAGAGTTTAAAAAAGGTTTTAAAACACTTCTAAAGTCTTAAAAGCTCTCTTTAACTTCTCTCACTAAGCAAAAATATATTTATGGAAACCATCACCAAACCTTGCAAGATTGGGCTTGAAGTGAAGCTTGGAAAAAAAAAGAATGTGATTTGAGAAATAAGTTGGAAATAAACTAAAGCTTCCACTTTGATTAATTTCTAAGAAGAAAAATGAAGACTTCGGAGAAGAATATGACAAAGGAGGGTTGGGAAAATGAGGAAGGGAACAGACGTGAGATCACTATTTCATAAACATTTTCAGCTTTAATTTTAAATCATGGTAAAATTGTATCCTTGGTCCTCTTGATTTTCGTTGCAGACAAAAAATGTCTCTCTTATCCATTATTGGGCTCAACACAAGCCCAAATCCACTAAATATTGGGTCAAAGCTTTTAATAACTAGGAAATTAATTCAAGGCCATATCGGGTTTCACAAACTCCTAACTCAAAATCCGGGACGTTATAAAGGTTTTCATATATTTAAGGTTTAGGTTTAAGTTTGAGTTTGAGGCTTTAATCGAGTTAAGTTTAAGTTTTTTTCGAGCCTTTTCGATCTTTTACGAGCTTTAGCTCATGATTTGGAATTCGAGTCGAGCTTAAAAATTTTAGGCTCACGAGTTTTCGAGTCTAGCTCTATTTCAGAGTTTTCGATTCGAGTTGAGCTCAACTCGGCTCGTTTACAGACCTAACTGTGATACAGGTAATACAAGTTTGGAGACCAAAATGAAAGTACCCTAAAGTTCAATGACTATTAGTGTAATTTACCCTAATTTTTAAATTAAATAACTTGATTCATTCAAGTGTTGATGTTGATTTAACTAATTGGACTTGAGAACTCCAACAAGTGCAATGCAAGATTTGACCCGGAGCAGCGTTTTATTGGTCAACACCAACTAATAAAGAATCCGTTGAAATTTGTTCTCAAAGAGAAATGATATTCTGTTTCCGGGCTTATGGCTGAAACCAAAACATCATCCAACAGGCAGCAGCTCAAATTCAGAGATAAAAAATGACGACATACTTTTAGAAGGCAGTTAAACTCAAACCGTTCCTATAGTCCACGAACAACAACTCGGGGTCTGGAAAAAAACGACACAGATGAGTCTGTTTCGAGTTCCTGCAAATGACATAATTGCATCGGGACGAACCACAATCATATCAACTAAAACGTCCGAAACCCATATTCCTCGGTGCTAACGTGAAAGGATTTAACGCTTAGCCTGTTGCAAATTCATCACCATCAGGCTAAAGCGGGCAACCCAAACCAAACTATACATAGGTTTCCCTTATCCTTTTCGCATCATCATCCAGAAACGCCGTTTCTGTCAGCCCACTTTCTTTGTCTTTGAAATATCCTCCAGAAACGTGGCTCCGTTTCATTGGCTTCCTTGAGTCGACAAAGCCAAGCCCTTTGCATTTAATGACAGACAAGCTTTCTCCCAACAGCTTCTGCGCCCGCATTTAATGCGCCCTCTGCAAATTCAACTTATCCCCCACCCTCTCAGTCTCTTATGATATCTATCCTGCATCGTTGGCGCGTTGGTACTACTTGCTCACCTGCCGTCGAATGTGCTTTTACACCGAAGTTTGAAAATTTCTGTAAGAAAAAAAATATGAATTTAATGGATTGATTTTAAATTTATATTAAATTTATAATTATTTTGATTGGCTATTGATTTTAAATTTATATTAAATTTATAATTATTTTGATTGGCTAAACTCACGTAAAAATGCATTGAAAAAATAAATTTCACGTGATAATCCTCTCCAATGATTAATTATTCAAATAGTGTGAATGCTATAATACTCGTATTGGTCATCATGCAGTCGGAGCAAAACTTGTAGGTTACCATGCAGTCAATACAACCTTGTTTTGATACACAACAACACGAATGGCAATTCATGTGAAGTAGTGCAGTCAAAATTTAACAGTTGAAGCCAAAATAGAAATAGCAAGGAGAAAAGTCAAGGAAAGCGAAAGTTATAGCTAATACCAAGCAAATTTACTTCTCTCGTGAAACTTGTAGTGAATCTACTGCAATCGACACAGGTGGCCCCCTTCCCACATGAATCAACGCACTGTCTCCCTATTACAAGAAATTCAACACTAATTTTACAGTGTTATTTGCACCAATAATTAACGTAAATTGCAGGCGTGATATGGAGCGCGACAAAGGTGGTCTGTGTTGGGATTAATTTATGGTTTATGGGGCCGGTTTACCAATTATAGTCGTGTGATATGGAGCATTATTTTGCTCATGCATACCTATATGATTTGCACGTTTTAATAGTAACATTCAAAATAGATGAATTATTGCATCAAATTTAGGGTTTATGGGGCCGATTTAGGGTTATATATTAGTCATTAGGTTTGGGGTACGGTTATGAAGAAAGAAAGGGAGAAGAAGGAAAGGAAGAAGAAAGGGAGAAGAAGGAATCGGGTAAAAGTTTGTTAGTTTAAATTATTATTTTCTTAGTTCAAGTTATATTATATTAGTTTGTTTGTTAGTTTAAGTTTTATATGATATTATATTATATGAAAAGTTAGTTAATTAATTTGTTAGTTTAGGGTTTATAAAAAATAATTTAATTAGTTTGTTAGTATGTGTAATCTTATATTAGTTTGTTTATTAAAGCTGAAGTTATATTTTTTTAAAGAAGAAGTTAATTATTGCTTATTTAGTTTGTTAGTTTAACTAAGTTATATTATAATAAAAAATAGTTTATTAGTTTAATTAATAATTTGATATTTTTTTTGTTGTTGTGTTAGAATAAATTAAATAAATTTATTTAATTTATTGTTGTTTAAAAAAAAATTTGTTATACCTACAAAGCATTATTCCATAACTTATGCCAACCTACAGATTGATTTGAAGAAAGAAAAAAGAAAAGAAAAGAAATGAGGAAGTCATAAACGGGTAATTTGTTAGATTTTGTTGTTGTGTATATGCGTAAATGAGTTAGTTAGTTAGTTCATTTAGTTTGTATAAAATTAATTTGTTTAATTTAGTGTTGTTTAAAAAATATTTTGCTAAGTTAGTGTTGTTTAATTTAGTTTTTTTATAATTAATTTTTGTAGTCAAATTAATTTAGATATTTTTTATTTTATTGTTAATATTTAATTTAAAAAATATCATAAATTTATTTCATCGTTAATATAGTATATTATATTATATTATTTAATGATTTATGAAATTATCTGATCAAATTTGTTAACTAACAATTTATATATATTTTTAGTTGTAAAGAAAATAAGCAACAATTTTTTCACGGTTGTCCATTATAATGGATAGATTATGGAAAATGAGGTCGGTGTTGTTTTTCAGTCTGAAAAACCAATAAATATGATGTTCAAAAGAGACATCACGTTTGTAGAAATTAAGCAGAAGATAAAAAAGAAAAATTCGAGCTGCAGTTGATGGTTTGATGTACATGTTTATGATATGTCCCAACCCAGTCAGATATGCTGCAGTACCACTTGAAGAAGATGATGATATTGGAACCATGATTGGACTACATGAGTCAAGTAATATAGCAGTTATTGAGTTATTTGTTGATTTGCGTAACATATTTGATGTTCCTGGATCATCAAAAAATGTGGCTCGAAATCCATCTGAAATGGTTTTCGATAGTGAGTTTGAGGATCTGTCAAACAAGTTCCCAAACAGTTTTATGTCACTATTAGAAAGTATAAATGAAGTCAGATGGACATCCGCAGCAGCAGAGTATGAGACGAGAAACATACACCATTCGGAATTGACTGTTGATATTGATGTTGAAAATCGATGGGGAAAAATTCATGATGATTCAAGCGAAGATGAAGAAACGGAAGAACCCGTTTTGGGTGATAATGATGCAATTGACTTGGCCATTGATGATGTTCCGACACCGTATGAAGCTACTCCTCACATGTACGAGATAGATTATGATGCGATGAGGGCACCTGAATTCCGAGACATGCCACATTTACCTACGTACCAAATGGCTGAATCATTCAAAAATTCTGGTGAATTTTCAGTTGGGGTTCAATTCAGAGGAAAAAATGAAGCTACGCTGGCGATTAAAGAGTATTGCATCAATTGTCATGTTGATGTCCATGTTGCACAGTCCAACCATAAAACTCTATACGTGAAATGTGTTAAATATGGCCCGGAGTGCAAGTGGAAAATCAGAGTGTCGAAAATTCAAAGGCATGATGATTGGGTCATCACAAGGTACAATTGTCCTCACACATGTTTGCGAAACTCAATCGAAAAAGACCACCGACTATTGGACTCCGATGTAATATGTGAATACGTGAAGGCGATGGTTGAAAATGATCCAAGGATCTCTTGTTCAGTGTTAGATGCATCTATTCGTAGCCAATTTGGATATCAAGTAAAATACGGCAAGGTGTGGAATGCGAAGATGAAGGCAATGAAGTTGACATATGGAGATTGGGATACATCGTACAATGAGCTACCACATTTTCTACAAGCAATAAAGCGATTTATCTCAGGAACCATAGTGAAGTCTCAAACTATGCCCGCATATGACGAAGAAGGTCAACTTGTGCCAGGGTTATTTCCCACATCGTCGAACGGTTGTGGTGCGATGTTATCTACATCGGTTATTTCCGCTTCAGGTTGTTGAGATGAACTCTCACCCCCACTCGGTAGAGAGTATTCAACTTTACCAAATCTTTTCTTAAAACTCAAAAATTGTTGCCTCTCTACACTTGTTGTCAAGAACGGCTTTCCATTATCCCAAAAATAATCAAGGTAAGCCGAAGTCGCAAAATTAAAGTCATCGTCTTGAATGGGGTCAAGAGTTGGCAAGAATGAAGCCCTATTATTCCAAGCATTAATGTAGGTTGCATGTTTCTCAACCCAATTCACCTTTTCTTTACGGCGACCATCAAATCTGTGCAGGTGGTCATGCGTCTCAACCCAATTCACCTGACGACGACCATCTAAGTTTTGGAGGAGGTCATGATCCCATGGACTCTGCGGAATAGGTTGGTGGAAGCCGAATTGCCTCAGCACTCTATCCGCAAATTAGATCTCAACAAAAGCAAAATTGATCATTGGTGTAACAGCACACCAATTTTGAAACCCATCAAAAACATCGTGCGGCACACACAACAAAATTTCTTCATCTACATATGGTCTCCAATTAAACTGTAAAATTAAAATAACAATAAAGTTGATTTAAATCAAATAATATAGTTAATTTAAATAATAATTAATAATAACATATTATACATACCTCCTTTTTGCCCTTAATGTCGATCTTCAGCCTGAACTCTTTAATATTATTGTGTATCAACCCCGTGCCTTCAATTTTATGCCTCCATCTGTATATCAATTAAAACAAAAAAATGGTCATTTTGTTTAATATTTTTAATCAAAATAAAAAAATTATAATTAATATTTTATCTTAAAATAGAGAATTCATATTACCTTCCGGCAAGTGGAAAGTCATCCACAGTCCGATTAATCGGTGTCAAAAATGGAAGTCTATGTCAAGCCCAAGATTGTAGCAGCGACAGACATCCACCGATTTATGTTGTATTATTATCATTCACTACTAATGACGCCTTGCACATCTCACGATATTAGAATGCCAATATCGTCGATCCCCAGCTATATTGCCTACTATTTACAAAATTTCTTAAAAAATAAGATACTGAGTGTGAACATAATTATCGGATTTATCCGACATCAAAATTCCCCCAATCAACTGCAATATATATTCTCGTGTTGCATATATAATTTCTTGCTTCGTACTATTTGGTTGGAGCTGAAATTGATTCTTCAACCATGACAACCTCACACGCCACCCTTTACACTCTGGTGGTACGGGCGTTTTCCCAAGAAACGCACTACAAAGTTATGTCACATTATTGTACTCATGTATCATTACCACTGGCATCCCATTTGTTTGGACACCGAGTTGCATTGCCACATCCTCCAGAGTTATCATACATTCTCCATATGGCAAATGAAATGTGTGCATTTCTGGTCTCCAACATTCAATCAATGCACTGATCAAACCTGGGACCAACTTGTATTCTCGCACAAATGTTACATACCAAAATCCAGCCTGTTGCAAGTTTTCTTCTATCATTCGGTGTGGCTTGGGAAGATTATGTAGCCGATTACGAAGGACTCGTTGTTCGTCCTCCTGCAATTAAATAATTCAAAAAATTTATCACAATCATAAATTAATATTCAAATATTTAAAATAAATCATTAAACAAATATTTTATTTTACTAAATAAGAAATAACATCATTATTCCCAAATGAGATAAAATCTGTTCATTGTCAAGTCTCTGCAGTGGAATTTGGTCAGCCATTTGAATGAATCTGTAAAACAATTAAACAATAATATTTAAAAAATCATTTAATATAATATAATGTTAACTATCTAATTTACACTACACAAGAACAAAAAATAACAAATTATAACTTAAACTAATAAACTATTTTTTATTATAATCCAATTTAACTTAAACTAACAAACTAAAAAACAAATTAACTAGTTTTTTCATATAATATAACATCAACAAACTAACGAACTAATATAAATTGAACGACATATAATAAATAATTTAATATAATTGAAACTATAACTATTTTTTAATAAAATAGCGACATATAATAAACCATGTATATTAATTTAATATGATTCAACAAACAAATTAAATATAATTCTTCAACATTAATCTAACTTAAACTAACAAAATAATTAACTAAATATTTGTTATATTATAACCTAAACTATGCCCACTAACTAACTAACTAATAATTTAAACTAATTTACATTATGCTCGTTACCTTTTTTCCTTTCTTCTTCCTTTCCTTCACCTTTCTTTCTTCTTCTTACAACAGAACAACCCCCCTCACACCGAATATATAGCAACAATTTGCTTCGCTAATTTGAATAATTTCTTATCCATACTGGTCCACCCGTGAGCAGCTGCACTTTGCATGAATTATTGCTGCAATCTGCAGCACAAAATAAAAAATCGAGGAATCGCGCTCGGACTGCATGGCGAGGTGAGGGAGACAGGTTGATTCAGGAGGGAAGGGGGGCACCTGTGTCGATTGCAGCAAATTCACCTGGCGACCTACAACGACGCCCCGACTGCATGGCGACCTACAAGGTCGTCCTGACTCCATGGCGACATACTTTGCTTCGCTTCGCCTGCATGGCGCCAATACAAGCGTTGTAGCATTCACACCATTTGAACAATTAATTCTTGGAGAGGATTATCACGTAAAATTTATTTTTCCAGTGCATTTTTACATGAGTTTGGCATATTTTGATTAGGTAAATTAAACGATAATTTATAATATAAATATTAATAGGATAAGTATTCTTTTAATAAGTTAATTTAAATAATTATTTATTATCTTTTTAATTTTGAATATTAAAAGATAATTATATGTTTTGTATATTTTAAATTAAAATAATATATGTTTAAGTTTTTGTTTATCTTTTGACCATTGTAAATTAAATATATTATTTAATTTAATTGTTAGTAGGATAATTACTCTTTAAATACGTCAATTTAAAAAGATATTTGTTATCTTTTTAACTTTGAATGTTAAAGATACTCATATACTTTTGTATATTTCAAATTAAAATAATATATATTTAAGTTTGAATAGTAAAAGAAGTTTTATCTTTTGAATATTTCAAATTAAAGAATATTGTTATCTGTTTAATGTTGAATATTAAAAGATATTTGGTTGAATAAAATCTCTCTTGAAAATCCCCTATAAATAGTGAATAAACCTGTTAGGTTTTTCATATCTCACAACTTAGTTTTTCAAGAACTTCTCTTATCTTAAAAAAGTTTTTCTTCCTTAGTTTTTCTGATGATAGTCGAAAGCAATGATCGTTCGTGATCTGTGCAGATGTGCTACTATAGCTAGTCATTAGTTGTTGTATACTAGGGGACAGACGACCAATGAACTCGAGCACCAAAGGAGTGGCTGAAATCTGTCTTAAAGAAACTGTGTAGCGACAGACCTCAACTGATTCCGATATGTAGATCAAAATAAAAGGATTATTTTATTTTCATTTATTTTTATCTTATCTTCTAAGAAGTTTAACATTTTTTGTTTATTTTCTCAGGATTAATTTTGTCTTAAATTGTTATTTCGGATAATAATTGCAAAATAAGAGTAAATTTGTTCATTCTCTTTATCACTTTGTACTTTTGATATTTAATAATGATATTTATTCATTATTATTTTTCTACATCATTCACGGATTAGTGTGCGTGTTTTTTCTAACAATCTTAAGACATAATTTATTTTCTTTCTTTTTTTCAATATAATACAGAATTCGTAAGTTTAATCCTTGTTGTGTGCAAAGGAAGTGCCAAAAATTTGGTAAAACAAATTTTGGGAGAAAATCAAGAGGATTTTACGTCAAAGATAAGTTTCCTTCAATTTTTGAATTTATGATTTCAAATTCTTTAAGGAATATTTTTTATGTTAATTTTAATGTGAGATATAGCTCCATTAATTTTTGTGTATGGATTTAAATAATTGGATTTCAATATCTTTGCAAGATCTCTGTTGTTGCACACTTTGTGGGGTACAACTTGAATCTTGATGGTTTGGGTTTTGATTAACAATGGTGAAGTTAATAAAGATGATCAAGAATTCAAGTTTTGGTTGACAACGGTGAAGTCAATCAGGTAGGTGAAATCTGAATAATTCCCTTTAATCTGAAATGACACGGAACTCTTTCTTCTACCTTTCTTAATCTGAAACGATTCAGGTATCGTGGAAAATGAGATAGCAAATAAATTAGTTTTGGGATTTATCCTACCATCTTAACGGGTTTGATAAAATCTCAAGGTGGACAAATCTGCATAACAGAAATTGTCGTGAAAGTAATTGTGGATGCTGGTTTTGTTTCAGAATTTTGATTATGTCCGATAACAAAATCGAAAATAAACAAGGATTAATTTTTTGTTATTGGAATCTTTGATTTCATATTTAAAATCAATTGGGATTTTAATTTTGTCGTGTAACAGAATTATTTGATTTCTATCGAAATCATTGGAAAGTAACAACCGTGTTACTGATTTGTTTCAAAATTTTAGTTCATGACTAAATTATGTTGATAGAATAAATCAAAAATTAATTTTGGTTTATTGTTGGAATTGTTATTAATTCTAGTGTTAAACAAAATCGTAATTGTCGGTGGTTGTGAGACACAATGTGAAACTTGTAAAATTCTATGAACAGAATTTCAAGATATGATAACATATAGATGTTATTTTATTTGGTCATGGTGAATTTGACTAAATGTGAGATGATCCTACTATTATTAGAGATGATGAGGTGAATGTTATTACTGTATTTTGGAAGTATTATGACTTTCTATTTTGGAAATACATCTTGAATGTATTATCAGATACATAATATAAGGTGTACAATTGAACCATAAATACGAAACGGAATATGTTGGTACTAATAAATTATTAGTGACCAAGTTATTAAACTTCATAATAGTGGCATAGACAAGGGAGAATAAATGCTTTATTATCTCCATTGATGATAGCAAAAGTATTGCTATGTGTATTTGCTAAAAGAGTAAAACGAAGTTATATAGAAAAATTTATTTTCTATAAACATGAAGTTGAAAACCAATTTGATAAATAAATTAAGATGGTAAGAAGTGTGCACAACATGATATTACTCGTGAAGTGACACCACTATATTCTCATAAAATAAATGGAGTAGCAAAGCGGAAGAATTAAACAATGAACGCAATGCTCAGAAGTTTTGAGTTGTCATAGAACATGTGGGGGAGAGAAGTTGTTCTGTCAACTAATTAGCTTTTAAATAAGGTCCACAGGAAAGAAAAAGGACAAGACACCACATGAGTTATGAAAATGTGAAAACCTGTGGCATACAAACACTTGAAAATGTGGGGAATGTCTTGAGAAAGTAATTGTCATATTACCAAAACAAATTACAATAAGTCCTAAACAACGGATTGTATTTTCTTTAACTATCTTATTATTTAGAAGGATAATCCGACGCTAGTTGGAAGTTGATATTCAATATATCACCGGCACAAGTGAATATATTTCACATTGGAAGTGAAAGGAAAAGTCGTTTTATGAAAATTCTTAAGAAAATGATTATAACCAGATTCATAGTGAAATCTGAGTTTGAAGCTCTAGAAAAGTTTGGAGAATAAGCTGAATTGCTTTGGAATTTCTTAGAGGATATTCTTAAATGGTTAAACATGTGCCCACGACATGTTTATACTGTGACTACCAAGTATAATGGTAAGTTGAGGCATATATGTCGTCGACATAAATACCATATACAATTGATCTCAAATTGATTTATCTTTGTTGATTTTGTAAGATCAAAGGATATCATTACGGATCTGCTAACCTAAGGGTTAAACTGAGATCAAGTTGAGAAAATATCTAAAGGAATGTAACTAAAGCCCATGAAATTTAAAGGTGTTAAGTGAAGAGAAACCCTACCTTGTTGACTGGATATCTCAAGATCTAGGTTCAAATGGATAACCTAATTGCATAACCTGTGTACGGTCAGTGTAGGGGTTTCTTATCCCAAGTCTGTTCCTATGATGTAAACAGTGATCAAAGTGGTATAGACTAAGCAAAGAGCTTTTTATGACCATTATGTTTTGCAGTGAGCTGAGCAACATAAGCCACCTATTTGAGAGTAAAGTGGGGGACGCTTTAAGGAGACTATTGGGGCATAGTTCTCTCGAACTCTTGCAGAACCAGGCGAATGTTTATGCCTTTAAGGACATACCCATGAGAACTAAATTTTTGTAAGAGGGGTAGTTGTGTGACGTATGTCATCGTTTACACAAATGGCAGAACAATTCAACGACAATGCGTCTAGTGTTTAACCAGTAAAGTAAATATACTGTCACAAGGGAAGGTTTAAAGGATGATACCTACCTATCCTATGCAAATATCAATCGTAGAGGTTATCACCACATCGTTCCAAACTGTTTTTGATTAAATCATCAATTACATTCAAAAGGGTGAATTTAATTGATTGAATTAATATTTATATTAAATTCATAGTCCTTTTGACTATTGTAAATTAAAAGATAATTTTTAATTTGAATATTAGTATGATACCTAGTCTTTTAATAAGTCAATTTTAAAAAAATATTTTTATCTTTATAATTTTGAATATTAAAAGATAATTATATACTTTTGTATATTTGAAATTAAATTAATATATGTTTAACTTTGAATAGTAAAAAGAGTTTACCTTTTACTATTGCAAATTAAATATATTATTTAATTTAAATATTAGTATGATTATTACTCTTTGAATATGTCAATTTTAAAATATATTTGTTATATTTTTAACTTTGAATATTAAAGATAATTATATACTTTTGTATATTTCAAATTAAAAATATATATTTAAGTTTTGAATGGTAAAAGGATTTTATCTTTTGAATATTTCAAATTAAAGATATTGTTATATGTTTAATGTTGAATATTAAAAGATATTTGGTTGGATAAAATCTCTCTTGAAAACCCCTATAAATTGTGAATAAACATGTTAGGTTTTTCATATCTCACAACTCAATTTTTCAAGAACTTCTCTTATCTTGAAAAAGTTATCTTCCTTATTTTTTCGGTGATAGTTGAAGGTAAGTATCGTTCGTGATATGTGCAGATGTGCTACTGTAGTTGATCATTAGTTGTTGTATCCTGAGAGATAGACAACCAACGAACTTGAGCACAGAAAAAGTGACCGAAAATCTGTCTTAAGGAAACTGTATAATGACATGTCTCAACTAATTTTGACGCGCATATCAAAATAAAAAGATTATTTTATTTTCATTTATTTTTATCTTATCTTCTATGAAGTTTAATATTTTTTTATTTTCTCAGGATTGATTTTGTCTCAAATTGTTATTTCGGATAACAATCTTAGGATAAAAGTAAATTCATTCATTCTCTTTATCACTTTATACTTTTGATATTTTATAATGATATTTATTCATTGAAATCTAAAATTTAATCTATTTACTTTATTAATTAAATTTATATATTTTGGTTTTACATCTTTATACATTCCCCAAATCTCCTTCGTAGCTCAGAGCCTTTGAAGGACTTAAGAACATCTTCGAATCTTTAGTCCCTTTTGTACTTTGGGGACTATGGAAAACTTGAAAAAGGGGGATTTTAAATATCGAACATCCTTTTTAGGAAGATACGACAATTTGACATGTTTTTAATAAATTTATGTGACCTATCAAAACTAAATCTATTATCAACTAATCATATTTATTTAGTCTATTAACTTATAAATAGTCATAATAATCCTACGCTACCACGTCAACAAGAATCACTACAAAACATCTTGATCAAATATCGAAAGGATATGAAATTCATTATTCTCCTTCACCATCCAATCATTCCCTACCTTCATAAGAATACAAAAGAATTAGATACCTAGTACCGATTATTCTCCTTCACCATCCAATCATTCCCTACCTTCATGATACGAAAGAATTAGATACCTAGTTACAAGTTATAATGTTGCAAGTGATATTTAGAAAAATATATTCGCTATTAGATCACAAAGTTAACATCACATAAAATTTAATTCAGTCGTATTCAGTTACTGATAAATTGTTCACTATAATGATAATTTTAAATTTTGATTAATAATATAAAAACACAAACTAAATCGTACAAATAGTGAGGCAAAAAAACCCGAACACAACGGGAAAAATCGAAAATCGAATTAAACGGGTCGGGTTCGGGGATGATAAACGGGGACGGGGACGGAAAAAAATCGTTTATGCTAAACGGGGACGGGTTTGGTAATCCCTGCCCCGATTACCCTGCCCGATACTCGGCCCAATAAATATTAAAATAATTATTATATATATATATATATATATATATATATATATATAATATTAATAAATTTAATTTAAAATAATATATATATATATATATATAATATTTATATATTTAATTTAAATATATATATATACCTGGCCCGATACCCGTTTAAATAACTGTTTATGCTAAACGGGGATATCCGTTTTCCCGCGGTTTTCCCCGATTATCCGATGGAAATCCCCGTTTAAATCCCTGCGATTTTTTAAACAGACCGGTACGGGTTTTTAAACGGGGACGGGGGACCAATACCCGGCTCGAACCCGGCCCGTTGCCATCCTTACGTACAAAGTAAAAAAATGCAAATAATAAATTTTAGGTTAAACAAAAATAAGAGGTGTGAAATTAGTAAGTCGCCATAAGCCAAAACCCGACGTATTTATTGAAAAATCACTGTTTTTTATTTATGTGTCAAACACCGTTATAGAAAATATTTCGAATCTAGCACAATTTGCAGAAAGGCGCGACTTATGCACCGCGCCTTACGCTGATGTGGTGCCACGTGTTGAAAGGTGCGGTCGTCCTTACTGGGACGCGTACTAGTTTCGTAATTTTTTTTTAAAATTGTGCCTAATATATAATTAATTTCTATTAGAGTAATTTTTGTGTAAAAACATCAACTTTATTTATTATTTATTTTTGTGTAAAAAACTTATGCATTAAAATCTTTAAATCTTCTTTTGCAATTATTTATAACTCGAAATTTTTTATTTTTGCATAAATTACACAATACGTATAATCTACTATATAAAAACTTTGAATGTAAGTAATTTAAAATATGAATAATTTTATAAAGTTTTATAATTAGTATTCTTTTACAAATGACGATGATAATAATAAGAGAAATATTTATAATTTAAAAAATTATAAATTTCATACATTTTTGAAAAAATTATTGACTTTTAAAATTATTGTTTAAAAATATTTAAAAAATATTAAAATAAACTTTTAATTATAATGAGGGATCAAATGAATTATTCATTAATTATTATTTTTACAACAATTAATAATGTTATTCATTTTTAATAAAATTAGAATTTAATATTTTTTTAATATTTTTTTAAAATTAATATTAGAAAAACTATTTTAAATATATAGAGGATCTTATTTTAGCTTTACATTTTTTTATTGAATTTGTTACAGTTTAGAGAGTAACACAAAGAAAGAAAAATCTTAGAAAAGTCTTTAGATTTTTATGTATGTATTATACTTTTCTTTTAAGAATATTTTACCATAATTTTTCTTAATTAATTTGAACAATAACAAAAAATGATTAATTTGAATTATAACTCATATTAAAATTCAACAAAAATTTAATAAAAAGAATTAAAAGTGAATAAAATTTAATAAAAAAAGAAGGTAAAGCTAAAAATATATCACTTATATATTCAAAATATTTTTTCTAATATTAATTTTAAAAAATATAAAATAAATATTAAATTATAATTTTATTAAAAATAAATAAACATTATTAACTGTTGTTAAAAAATAATAATTAATGAATAATAATTTATTTGATCTCTTAATTATAATTAAAAGTTTATTTTTATATTTTAAAAAAATTAATTTTAAAAATCAATAAATTTTTTAAAAAATATTAAATTTATAATTTTTAAATTATAAAATATTTCTTATTATCATCATCATTATCATTTTGTAAAAAATACTAATTATAAAATTATTTATATTTTAGATTACTTACTCTTAAAGTTTTATTATACTAGAGTATACGTAGTGTATTTTCATTCAAAAATTAAAATTTATGGAGTTATAAAATAATTTCCTAAATAAGATTTAAAGATTTTAAAACATAAAGTTTTTTTGCACACAAAAAATAAAATTAAAAATTGACGTTTTTACATAAGAATCACCCTAATAGAAATTAATTATATATTAGACACCATTTTAAAATATTACGAAACTAGCACTCATTCCAGTAAGTCTCAGTCCATGGGCCACGCCTTTCAACACGTGACTCCACATCAGCGTAAAACGCAGTGCATAAGTTACGTCTTTCTGTAAAAAAAGATGTTAAATCCGTAATATTTTTCTAACGGGGTCTAATACATAAAAAAAATTCGGTAAATACACCCCAAAACCCTAAAGAAAGTGACTACTCGAAAATAAGTTCCATCAGATTAGGAGTAGGACAGGAACACAATCGAAAAATCTAAACTCCCAATCAAACCCTAGTGACTAAATAAGTTCCATCATGGGAAACAGAGTTATTAACACTAAGTGGGAGCTGTTTCCAAAGATATATCTTCGCTTTTTGGGCTTTTGGCTTTCGTCCAGCAAATCTCAACGGTCGACCTGAGTCAATACCCGAACCACCACCCTTGCTCGGGCTGTCCACTTGACTAGTCGACCATCACCACCACGGAGTCTCCACGCGCGTTCGTCTTGTCTCTCTGAGTCCCACACTTTCTTTAGTCTTTCACCACAACCAAACCTATTAAGTACAAGAGACTTGCATGTAGAAATTCAACAAAAATAAAGAGAAAAAACTAGACAGAAACTGCCCTCGGGTCAAAATCAGGTCAGCTTTCGCACTGAAGGGCAGCTTTGATCTTTTGGACGGTGCACGATCAGATTATTGACTGTCTCCACGATTCTACCGTCAGCTTCGCCGTAGGTAAACTGTTGACCAATATTTGGAACGCCACCGTGAGAAGCGATCCACCCACTCTCGGCGACTCTACATTGCCACCGTCGTTAACCTGTCCATTAAAGATGGGCCCACGAGAGCCCGGACGTCTGTATGATGGAGAAACTGAAGGTAGGAGTGCCACGTAAGCAGAATCACCACCGTTCATAAACCACGTGCATGGCTGGAATGTCAATGGGCGCGTAAACCATAGCGACCCGGCCGCATCTGTGCATGTCTCCTGCAATATCGTATGCTACTCTGTTCGGGTTCATGTCCTGCAACGACAATACAAAAAAGAAAAGGTTAAAGGGGTCCTATGGTTTGACTTTTTAAGGGTTGAGGACGAAAACCCTGTTTTTCGTATGTTGCAATAACCTGTATAGATACTTCATATTCCAGCTCGTCTCGTCCTTTCAATTTTACCTACTAACCCTAAATTATCTCCATACGTGAAAATGACAAGAAACGAGAGAGAGTATATTTACACTGGCACGGAGGAGGAGACGCAGTTGCCATGATCTTGCCTTTAGCAATGTGGGCCATTTCTTGCATTGGTCCACCGTTGGACAATATGTCCCACCACTTCTCAACCGTTCATCACATAGAAATCTAGCAGTCTTTGAAGGCGACACAGGCAACCAAACCGATGTAGCGGCACGCAGCACATGTCCGGTGCCGAGTGGGCAGAGGACATAAGTATAGCAAGGCATTCGCATTGCCGTTGAAGGGTGGCCACCCACCGTTGGGCACCAAAGCCCATACCGGAGCTTAGTAAAGGACGGTAGAGTTGGTGAACTTCAGTCTCGTCATACTCAGCATGTTCAACCCATGTAACCTGTAAAATTTCAGTAATACTAATTACATTACCGAAAATGATCTAGATTAATGCAATGAAAAATACGAGGCAAAAATCTTGAAAATGCTGAAATGTTGGGCTCAATTAAAGTTACTAGTTTGAGTGCGGTGAGACATCAAGATGTAATAAAGTCGCCTCAAAATCATAGATAAATACAAAGGGCTAGCCTATCCTACAGCATTTTGACTACGGGTTTTTCTCTACGTGTAGGAAAACAAAAGCTAACATAAACAAAGACATCAGTCGAGCTGGAAACCAGGTCCACACGCGGTTACATGAAAGGCTTAAAACGAGAGAATCGAGGCAGCATCAAAGAATACAATATTCTATTCAATAAGAAACTCAGGGTTCCAATGCATTTTGTAGATTTATATTTATGAAATTAATGTTTTCAATTTTCAAGCCTTAAAAAAACTAGCTAAAGAGTAGTTGCAATAGAGGATTCCATTGATATATTTATATTTAAAAACCAATGGGAGCAGCCTCGTTCTGCGGTGTTGCAGTGGGGGTTATTTATTTTATTGTAATGAAGCAAACCCAGATGTTGAAACTTGAAATTTAAACAATATTTTGACATTATAAGCATCGAAATCAGTAAAATAAGGCAGCAGGAAGGTTCAGATTCTTTAGAGAGGGGAGTTAAATTCATTTGGAAGCAAACCACGCACTGAGAGTGTGGGGCTTGCATCGAGTAATCACTAGACAAAACAAAGTTCTAATATGCACATCACTCTTAAAAGTTGGAGTTGGGAATGCAAATGTCAATGGACTTGTTAAAATCTTGTGTTTCCTGTATGTAATAATAAAAAATTACCTTGGAGTATCCATTGGGCATATCTTGCACAACACAGCCAGAAGGAAGCCTCCTACAACTCAAAAACGTGGGTGCAACTTCTCGGATGCTATCAATGGATACATCGACCACTGCCCAAACCCCTTCTGCATGTTGCTTGCAGAACCTTAAGAAACTCACCTCACGAACTGGAACCAAAGAGAGAGGACTTGGAGCTCAGCATGCATCTGAAACCCAAAAATGAAACAAGGAGAATTGTTTATAAGGACTTATAAGGATTTAACTTTTGCAGGAAATTATGTTATATACCAGTTGAAATGCACCATTTCTGGTTCCTCCCATGCCGTTAGATATCACATCAGTAGTAGCTGTTCCAGCAATCATACAAGGTAACATCTCCGCCCAACGATTCTATGAAAAAAAAGAAGGGAAATGTGAATCTACAAATCTACACATCTTAGCGAGTAAATGCTTGTAAAATGAGTTCAAAGCCCTTAAATTAAAGAGAAAATTGATTAGTTGGAGGGATATTTAGTTGGCTAACCCAGTCCATCAAAGTTTCAACGAGTGCCAAACCGTTGATAATCGCTAAACCAGTCTCTCTAGAAACCTCAGTCACAAAGCCAGTTGGTTTTAAGCCAATGCAAGGAGTGAATGTTCTCGAGTACTCATCATGGTTTAACATTTCTCTTCCACCTTCCAAGCTCCTAATCCAAAGTGGTTCATCAGTTTGAGCCATCTTAACCAGTTCGTCCATGGCAGCCAATGCGAGTTCCAAAAGCACCGATCTTTCTACCGATCTGTCCAGTCCGGTAACTCCGGTTGTCGGTCTATTAGGAGGAGAAACCACTGGAGGCAAAGCATTTGTAATCCCACATCCAAAATCAGGCCCCAAAGGCAATGTTGTCGCGGCCACGGTGCGTAAACCACCAAAGCCATTGTTACCAACTCCAACCTCCAAACTTGAGTTTGGCATTGGAGGTGCTGAAATCGGACGCCCTAAAAACTTGCCAGCAAGTGCACAAACACGATCTAACTCATCTTTTACTCTTCAAGTGATATATCACCAACAATTACTGGACCCCACAGTGTTGTGGAATTCAGGTTAATTTCCACTAATAATAACAAATTCAACTTTTAAACTATTATCTAGGTGACTGGTGTAAAAACGATTGTATTAAAAATTACACCAAGGTAGATTCCCAGGAAAGAGGAGGGGTCACAATGGTCCCTCTTAAAATCCACTTTCCTTAGACAGAACTACCAAGACAAATAATTTTAATAGGACAATAATTAACAACAACTATACCCGACAATAGATATTAAATAGACATAAAGAGAACACTAAAATTTAACGAGGTTAGGTCAAAATTATGCCTACCTCCTCGAACACTACTAAAATAATATTTCACTAGTAGAGGAAATATTACAAAGAGAAAGAAAGAATACAAATAGCCTTTAATATAGAAGAAGTCTTATATTTGTGGGATGCTAAACTAAGGAAGAGGACGGCTCTATTTATAACAAAAGAATTTCCCCTTCTCCTTATACAAAACCAATGTGGGATATTTTCCAAAAACCAACAAATCTCCACCTTGGCAAATTCCACACACGTCTCTCAAAAAATCCAATCTTCAGTAGTGTCTGCAAATTCATCTTTCAATTTGTAACAATATTGACCAAGTCTAAACAATGTTTAAACTTGACCGCAGTTACCACTTTTGTCAACATATCAGCAGGATTCTCAGTGGTCCGAATCTTCTGGATTATGACTCCACATTCTTCTAGAATCTCTCGTACAAAGTGATATCGAACATCGATGTGCTTCATCCTTGCATGGTAAACTTGGTTCTTTGCTAAATGAATAGCACTCTGACTGTCACAGTGCACTTTGATGTGCTTTTGTTCCATTCCCAATTCACCAAACAACCCTTGAAGCCAAATTGCCTCCTTCACAGCCTCTATAACTGCCATATACTCTGCCTCTGTAGTAGACAAAGCCACTGTTGACTGTAAGGTGGACTTCCAACTGACTGGTGCTTTTGTAAATGTAAACACATAACCAGTAGTTGATCGACGCTTGTCCAAATCACCTGCATAGTCTGAATCACAATACCCAACTACACACTGACCATCTTGTTTGTCCTGCTGAAAGACCAAACCAACATCTACGGTGTTCAGAATATACCGCAGAATCCATTTCATAGCTTCCCAATGCTCCTTTCCAGGATCATGCATATACCTGCTCACAATCCCAACTGCCTGTGAAATATCGAGTCTCGTACACACCATTAAATACATTAAGCTATCAACATCACTTGCATACGGAACCTTTGACATGTATTCCCGTTTTGCATCATCCTTAGGTGACATGGATGCACCGAGCTTGAAATGAGGAGCAAGAGGTGTACTAACTGGTTTTGACTTCTCATTCATGCCAAAACGTTTTAGTACTTTCCTCAGATATTCTTTCTGAGACAAACAAAGCCTCCGCAATTTTTTATCCCTTGATATCTCCATGCCTAGAATCTTCTTTGCTTCACCAAGATCCTTCATCTCAAACTCCCTTTTCAATTGAGTCTTTAGTTTTGCAATTTCTGTCTAATTCCTGGAAGCTATCAGCATATCATCAACATAAAGAAGAAGATATATATAGGATCCATCTTGTAGCTTGCGTAAATACACACAATGATCATATTTGCTTCTTGTGTACTTCTGCCCTATCATAAACTTGTCAAATCGCTTGTACCACTGCCTTGGAGATTGCTTCAATCCGTATAGCGATTTTTCTAATTTGCACACCATCTCTTCTTTTTCAGCAACTTTGAATCCATCTGGTTGAGTCATGTAGATTTCCTCATCCAAGTCTCTATGTAAAAATGCAGTTTTTACATCCATCTGAACTAGTTCCAAATCCAACTGTGCTACCAAAGCCAAAAAAATTCTGATGGAGGAATGTTTTACAACTGGAGAAAATACTTCATTATAATCAACTCCCTCTGTTTGAGCGTAGCCTTTAGCCACCAATCTTGCTTTGTAGCGGATGTTATTCTTGTCAGGAAATCATCTTTCTTTGCATATACCCACTTGCACCCAATTTCATTCTTTCCTTTCGGAAGACTAGCTAGTTTCCACGTCTGATTCTTTTGAAGGGATTTTATTTCTTCATTCATGGCGATCCTCCACTTTTTATGTTCTGAACTTTTTACTGCTTCATTAAAAGTGGAAGGAACGTCATCAATTGCAATTGGTGATGCAAAAGAGACCATATCAGCATAACGAGTAGGTTGTCTAATGGTCCTCTTTCCCTTTCTGAGTGCAATTGATTCATGTTGCTGTGGAGGTTCTTGGGTCTGAACCTCTTCTTCATCTGACTCTTCTTCTACCATAGGAGAGTCAACATCAGTTTCTTTACTGGCTGGGTCAATTCTGCTTCCTTCAAACTCCACCTGTTTGGGAGTTCCATCTGTCTACTCCAATTTTTCTGAAGTCACCTTTCTCAACATGGTAGATTTATCAAAGGTAACATCCCTGCTAAAGATTATTTTCTTTGTTTCTGGACACCAAAGACGATACCCTTTCACACCAGAGGTGATCCCCATAAAGATCGCCTTCTTTGCTCTTGGATCCAGCTTTGACTCCTTAACATGGTAGTATGCAGTGGAACCAAACACATGTAAGGAATCATAATCTGTAGCAGGTACTCCAAACCATTTCTCTAATGGTGTTTTACCACCAATAGCAGTCGATGGTAAGCGGTTGACAAGGTGACAAGCATAGACCAAAGCCTCAGCCTAAAATTCTTTGCCTAACCCAGCATTAGACAACATACATCGAACCTTCTCCACTAATGTTCAGTTCATACGCTCTGCCACCCTATTCTGTTGTGGTGTACTTCTGACAGTGAAATGCCTGACAATACCTTCTTCTTCATAGACTTTCAGAAATGGATCATTTTTGTACTCTCCACCATTGTCTGTACGGAGACGTTTGATTTTTCTGCCTGTTTGAGTCTCCACCATCTTTTTCCATTTAAGGAAAAATCCTAGCACCTCATCCTTTGTCTTCATTGTATACACCCAAACTCTCTGGGAAAAATCATCAACAAAGGTTACATAGTGTGTTCCTCCCAATGAAGTTGTCTTGGAAGGCCCCCATACATCTGAATGAACATAATCCAAATACCTTTAGTATCATGGATTGTTGTTCCAAATTTCACCCTCGTCTTCTTCCCTTTGATGCAATGCTCACAAAAAGCTAATTTGCAAGCCCGAGCACCCTTCAATAATCCTTGATCTATCAGCAATTTCAAGGATTTTTCACCAACATGCCCCAAGCGCATATGCCATAACTTGGTTGCTTCTGATTCCTGTTCATCAGTAGAAGCTGCCACTGCTGTTGTCCCAACAATTGTACTACCCAGAAAGTAATACACATTGTTTCTTTTCTGAATTCCCTTCATTATCACCAGTGCACCAGAGATAATCCTCATAATCCCATCTTTTGCCCTCACTTCTAAACCTTTTGACTCTAAGGTTCCCACAGAGATGAGATTTCTCATTAAATCTGGTACATAATGGACACCTGTTAAGGTTTTGATTGATCCATCCTGATTCCTCAAGCGAATTGAATCAATCCCAAGTGTGTCAAGAGAGGAATTATTTGTTGTGTAGACAATTCCACCTTTTAGTTCTTTAAAATCAAAGAACCATTCTCTATTGGGGGGTTATATGGTGGCTACAAGCTGAATCTAACAACCATGAACTGGAACAACTGGTTGATGGCGTAGCAGTGAATGAGAAATCTGAATCTGCATCATCATACTCGACCACATTTGATTCTGAAACAGCTTTTCCCCTTTCAGGTTTGCCTTTGTTCTTTAGCCTAGGACATTCTTTCTTCCAGTGCCCCTTTTCTCGACAAAAGGCACATTCATCTTTACTCAATCTGGACTTTGACTTCGATCTCCCTCTTCTTCCTTTATTCTGACTCTTCGAACGGCCTCTAACAACAAGAGCTTCTGCTTCGACACTTGTGTTTTCTTGTTTGTCTTTCTTTCTCAATTGTATACAAGGCAGCAATTACTTCACTGAGAGACACATCAACTTTCCCATGAATTATAGTAGTTTCAAGATACTCAAACTCATCAGGAAGTGATCCCATCAACATCAGAGCCAGATCTTCGTCTTCAAAAGTCACGTCCATATTCATCAGATCAGTCACCAGCTGATTAAAGCTAGTAATGTGATCATTCATAGTGGTACCTGGTACATAGTTGAAGCGGAACAATCTCTTTTTCATGTAGAGCTTGTTCTGACCTCTTTTTCTTCAAAAATTTCTCCTCCAGTGCCTTCCACAATTTACTTGCAGAAGTTTCCTTAGAAAATGAATACTTATGCTCTCTAGAAAGACACGTTCGAATAGTACCACATGCCAATTTATCCTCTTCCATTCTTTCTCCTCAACATTATCTGGTTTCTCTCCTTCAATAGCAATGTCTAGACCCTACTGAAATAGGGCATCTAAAACCTCACTTTGCCACATGCCGAAATGACCGGTGCCATCAAAAATCTCCACTACAAATCTAACATGTCACAACTATTGACGACGATGTGGATGTTTTTGTTGCGTCTGCCATTTCTGCTACAAATTCTATTTAATAGCTGTCAATGCAGAATGACAATTATCCCAAGGAATTTTTTTTTCTGATGTGGAAGATCAGCCTAAGCCGCAACCACAGAGCATACTAAAATAAACCAAGAGTGCTGATACCAATTGTTGTGGAATTCGGGTTAATTTCCACCAATAATAACAAATTCACCTTTTAAACTATTATCTAGGTGACTAGTGTGAAAACGATTGTACTAAAAATCATACCAAGATAGATTCCCAGGAAAGAGGAGGGGTCACAATGGTCCCTCTTAAAACCCACTTTCCTTAGACAGAACTACCAAGACAAGTAATTTTAATAGGACAATAATTAACAACAACTATACCCGACAATAGCTATTAAATAGACATAAAGAGAACACCAAAATTTAACGATGTTAGGCCAAAATTATGCCTACCTCCTCGAACACTACTAAAATAATATTTCACTAGTAGAAAAAATATTACAAAGAGAAAAAAAAGAATACAAATAGCCTTTAATATAGAAGAAGGCTTATATTTGTGGGATGCTAAACTAAGGAGGAGGAGGGTTCTATTTATAATAAAAGAATTCCCCCTCTTCCTTATACAAAACCAATGTGAGATATTTGCCAAAAACCAACACACAGTTGGTACAAATCGGGTTCCTCATAGCATCCCTAATAGATATGTTTTCAGCTCGAAGCTTATCGTTCTCTTGTCTCAGCAATGAGTTCTCGTGGCGTTCTAATTGAGTCTGGAAAATTATCAAAGTTTCAATATTTACTATATAATCCGAGCAAAAAAAGAAAGAAAAGTTGGTTCATGCGTATACCTTCATTTGAGTACGGCGATTTTGAAACCAGAACTTGACCTGCCTGGTTTCTAAGCAAAGCCTTTTGCTGAGATCCAATCTCCGTTTTTCATCGGGATGAGGGCACTCCTTAAAGAGACTAAACCAAAACCAATGAAGGAATCAAAAAGCTATGTAACTTATTAAAGCGATGTTCTATAGAATAAAAAAAATTGAAGAAGCTGAAAAAAGAAACATGAAATCATACGCTTCAAGCTCTTGGATTTGCTGAGGAGTGTGTCGGTGGTATCTCTTCTTCCTCGGAGGTTTATCGGCGGCGGCTTCTTGATCATCACCCGAAGCACCGTCCATGTTGTCACCGCCAGATCTGCTCTCATGTTCCTCTTCTCTGCTTCTTCTCCCAATACTTGCCTCAAAATTTTCACCCAATCTGCTCTCATCGCCTTGGTTATTATCTATGTTAGGTTGTTGCTGCAAAAACATTGGAGAATAACAAAACAAAACAACCCAGATCAGTTTTTCAATGAACAAGAAAAAGCTAGAAACAACTCCAAAAACAAAACATTAGATAAGTGTGGTAATTGTTTATCATTACAAGAGCAAGAGAGAGGCCTGGAGAGTTGAACATGTTCTTAGGAATTGCAAAAGCACAAGTGGGCATGTTGTTATTGCTATAAGGGATGTCTGCAACTATTCTTGCACCCACAAGGCCTTCATTAGCACCAGAACTGTCATCGAGAAATCCCCCAAAACTCATCAATTAAAGCTCCTTTTTTATGCAACTCTTTTTTTCCTGAACGTATCAAGCACTCAGCTTTGATTAAGGTCCCTTTTTTTCCCTTTCTTTTCTCTACATATTTATCCGCACAGCCTTTACACTTACAGTACTCCCATCAAAACCCAAATTTGCAGACTAAAAATATACATAAATAAAAAAAAACTGTGTTCCACAAAAAAAACAACCAAATGAAAAGTGAAAACAAAAGGGTAATGAGAGAGGATAGAGGAGACACAAGGATCAACAAACTGCAAATGTATCCAACTCCCTCTCTACAAAAGAAATGATTTCGAATGGAGAGAAAGACAGAGAAAGAAGGCAAGCAAAACCCCTTTTGTGTTTGTTTACTGCTGCTGCTTAGCCCTTCGTTCTCAATCCTTCTCTCTCTTGTCTCTCTCTTGCCTCTCTCTCTTTAACCAAAAAAAAACTTTTTTCTTAGTGTTCAAGGACTCTGAGAAAGTGGAGAAGAAAGCTTTAAAATCAGTTGGCTGGAGGGTTTAGAAGAAGATATTAAATGCGAACCCTAGTTTTGGCGAGGAGTTTGTGTGATATCATGTTTATCTTTCGCTCGTTCTCTCATTCTTTGCATGGTCCACACTCTTACTGCACAACTCTAAGGTAGCGATTGGTTCGCTAAAATATTTAAGGAATTGAAATCAGTAAAAGAATTGAAATCTACCGGGAATTAAAATCTGAATTTAAAACTTGTTTAGTTGGCAGTAAATTGAATTGGAATCTAATTTCATATTTTGTTTGGCTCACAAACATGTCAGATGAATTTGATTTCAGTAATATAAAATGACAGAATTGTCATTCTTATTTTTTTGTTTTATTTTAGTTTGTTTTATAACTTACATGTAACAATATATTATAAAAATTTTAAAAATATTAAATTTTCATTTTATTGATTGATTATTTATTTCAATAAATTATAAAAATTATGTTAATAAACATCATAAGTTAAAATCATCGTAATTAGGGATGGTCATGGGTCGAGTTGGGTTGGATTTTTGGTGCACCCGACCCAACCCGAGAACAAGGGAACCTCCACTCGAGACCCGACCCGACCAAAATAAAGTTTCACCCGACCCGACCGACCTGAATATATGAATTAGAAACCCGACCCGACACGAAATAATAAAAAATATTTTTATTCAATAAAAACAGTTACTTAAAAAACCCTAAACTTGACTCGAACCTTGAACCCTAAACTCGACCCGACTCAAAATCCGACCTTAATATCACACTTAAAAAAACCCGACCCGACCCCAATTTTTTTTTTTAAAAATCCGACCCTAATACCAAAAGATTAATGAGGGTAGTATGGTCAAATTTCACATTTCCTCCTCCAAAGGATTTCAATTTCATCATGTTATGGATGTAATTTACTTTCACTCATATGATGGAATTGGATTCTAATTCCCCCTAATTTCAAGGGATTACAACGAACCAAACGTCACCTAAAAGTTTGAGATAAAAATAAAACAAAACAAATTTTTTATTTAATTAATATATTATCATTTTGAGTTAATTGTAGTTAATAATAATTAATTATTTTGATATTATCTCACATTTTATCCATGTTATTTATATATTTTCTCAATTTAATTTATTTTTAATAAATTAAAATAAATTTAATTTTCCAGTCAAATGATACCACATGTCATGACATGTGTCATCATTCAATTAGATGACTAACTTTATTTTAATTTAATATATTTATTTTTACCAATTAAATAGTTATATGTGTCACAAATTAATTGAAAGAAAACAAAGAAAAACAAAATAGGGCAAAAACATTCAAACCTTGGTCACTTAAGAAACTAAACATGTATCTAACCATTAACTCAAAACCATTGGTTAGTCTAAAGTAAACAACATGGTGTATATATTTTGTATCTTAGTTTATAAATACTTAAATTTATAATATTTTATATATATTAATTTAAAAATATTTTTATATTAACTTATTAAATATATTTTATTATTAATTTAATTTAAAAATATTTTTTATTTAAAAATATATATTTTATGTTAAAATTTATTAAAAGTATGATTAAATTGAGAAAATATATAAATAATATGGACTAAATGTGTAATTATATCAACTATCGCATCATATATTCTGTTAATTGTTAACCGCAATTAACCTGTGATGACCACATCATAATTAGATAAAAATGAAAGTAATTATATCTTAATTAAATAAAAATAAAAATAATTAACTTTTTGAAATCAATAATTAAAAATAGAAAAAATATAAGATTGTTCATATAGTTAACCCTATAAATAATTAGTAAACAACACTCCAAAAAAATGAAAAACGGGGGGAAAAGCTGAAGATAAAACGTGATATGTGGACTCTTCGAAGCCTTACGTAGAGATACCATTGTCAACGAAAAGAGGTAGGTTGATTCTTTCTTGTCTTCAAGAGTCTGACTGGCAGTGAAAATATTTACTTATGATCATTTTAACATGTTTTTAGGGAAAAATTACATTTTTGTTATATATTTATCTGTCAGATATTATTTTAGATATATTTTTTGATCTAATATTTTTTACAGAAAGACACGGCCCATACACCGCGCCTTACGTTGATGTGACGCTATGTGTTAAAAGGCGCGGGTCATATACCGCACCTTGCTATACGTGTAAATATTGAGTGCTAGTATCATAATATTTTTTAAAATAGTGCCTAATATATAATTAATGTTTATTAATGATTTTTCTGTAAAAACGTCAATTTTTTTATTTAATTTTTGTGTGTGAAAAAAATTTTATGCATTAAAATCTTTAAATATTCTTTTGCAAATTATTTATAACTCGATAAATTTTGATTTTTTGATGAAATTACACAATACATATAATCTAATATAGGAAAATTTTGAGGCTAAGTAATTTAAAATATAATAATTTTATAAAAATTTTATAACTAGTATTTCTTTTACAAAATAATGATGATGATGATAATAATAAGAAATATTTTATAATTTAAAAAATTATAAATTTCACATATTTTTAAAATATTTATTGACTTTTAAAATTAATTGTTTAAAAATATAAAAAAAATATTAAAATAAACTTTTAATTACAATTGATGGATCAAATGAATTATTATTCATTAATTATTATTTTTTAACAACAGTTAATAATGTTTATTCATTTTTAATAAAATTAGAATTTAATTTTTAAAAATTAATATTAAAAAAATATTTTAAATATATATGTGATATTTTTTAGCTTTACCTTCTTTTTTTATTGAATGTTATTCACTTTTAATTATTTTTTATTATATTTTTATTGAATTTTAGATATATGAGTTATAATTCAAATTAATCATTTATTATGTTATTATTCAAATTAATTAAGAAAAATTATGGTAAAATATTTCTAAAAGAAAAGTATAAATACATACATGAAAATCTAAAGATTT
Organism: Hibiscus syriacus; assembly: GCF_006381635.1. NCBI lineage: Eukaryota > Viridiplantae > Streptophyta > Magnoliopsida > Malvales > Malvaceae > Hibiscus > Hibiscus syriacus. Next base: position 1,911,631 of record NW_024063507.1, on the reverse strand, counting down.
TTCTTTCTTTTGTGTTACTCTCTAAACTTGTAACAAAATTCAATAAAAAATGTAAAGCTAAAAAATATCATCTATATATTTAAAATATTTTTTTAATATTAATTTTAATATTAATTTTTTAAATAAATATTAAATTCTAATTTTATTAAAAATGAATACATATTATGTTTCTAATAAGTAATAATTAATGAATAATAATTCATTTGATCTCTCAATTGTAATTAAAAGTTTATTTTAATATTTTAATATTTTTAAACAATTAATTTTAAAAGTCAATAAAATTTTTAAAAATATATGAAATTTATAATTTTTTAAATTATAAAATATTTCTTATCATCATCATCATTTTGTAAATGAAATATTAATTATAAAACTTTTATAAAATTATTCATATTTTAAATTAATTACCCTCAAACTTTTCCTATATTAGATTATACGTATTGTGTAATTTCATGCAAAAATTAAAATTTTTTGAGTTATAAAATAATTTGAAAAATAATATTTAAAGATTTTAATGTAGAATTTTTTTTCACATACAAAAAATAAATAAATAAATTGACGTTTTACTTAAAATTTACTCTAATATAAATTAATTACATATTACGTATAATTTTAAAAAAAATTATGAAATTAACACCCTATCTTTACACGTGACATAAGATGTAGTGTATAAGTTACGACTTACTGAAAAGGATGTTATATAGAAAAATATATTATAAAAGATATGTAAATATATAATAAAAAGGTGATATTTGGGGGGGGGGGGGAAATTGCCGATTTTAGAACAAGGTAAATTAAAAGCAAACAAACAAAAGAGAGAGGTCTCAACCCAATTTCTTGCATCAACATTGATGGGACAGAGTTTCGGATTTGTTGCCCCCCTTTTCTACTCTCTGTCTCTCCCTCTCTGGAAATGATCGAATGGTAGATTTAATATACTGTTAAAAAAATGTGTTATCAATTTTTTTATTATTTTTTTAATATAATCGATAAAAAATTACGAAAACATTATTATTTTTATCGATTTTGTTATTATTGAGCGCTTTATCGATTTTGATAATAAATTTTCGGTAAAACGGTACTTAAAATATATTTTTTAACCTGGTTTTCTGCCGTATTTACTAATATCGGTAATTAATAATAATAACAAAGTCGATAAAAATAATAATATTTTAAGTAATTTTTTTCAATTTTATTAAAAAATAATAACAAAACTAATAATATATTTTTTAACTATATTTTAAGATTGTCGCACCGTAAAACTTCTCCCCTCTGCTCCCGTAAAAGATTCAACTTTGGGATCTGTAAAAACACCAAGTTCATGTTCAAACAAGGAGATTTTTTTTTCTTTACAGAAGGTAGTTCCTACTGCTACAAGCAATTTACATGTACATAATCCATCAAACAAATTGAAGACTTTATACTCACTGAGATTCAACCTCATAACCTTTAACTTATAGGTCATTAACGAAGAATCATGCTACCACATGAGTTAGAATATGACAAAATCTCAAGCTTTCGCAGATATTTCACTGATAAATGTTTAAAATTTCATGTCAATTTATTTTAAAAAATACCAAATTTATATATAAATCTATATAATAAAATTTATAATTGCACCTTTTACATGGATTAGTATAGGAGAAATTAGAAAGGCACATGCTAATGCTATGTTTTGCCGACACTAGGCAATCTGAAGTCTTAGCCTTGACTGTTGCATTGCACTCGGAAACACATCACTCTCCCTCTCCCCTTTAGATTCTTTCTCCATCTTCCTCTCGAAGGACCCATTTCATCTCCCAATTTTATGTTCAACGATCGATCTTTTTCTTTTTTGTTTCTTCACCTAAAGTACTGCAATAATCTCTGCACGGTAAATGAATTTCACCTCTCCTTGTAAGTACTGTCGGAGTAGGTGATGACTAGTAATTATTGAAAGGGGAAAAAAGAACACAAACTAGCTGCCGTTAATGAAATCGAAAAGCTAACTATAAAAGGAAGTACTCTTTTGCTTAGTGAAATAGAAAGCCCATTAAATAAAGAGTAAACTACGTAAATGGTCATTAATGTTTGAATAAGTATTCGTTTTCATCACTGATGTTTCAAAAATCACAAATCAATCACTAACGTTATAATTTATTGCAAATTGGCCAGTCAACGTTTACGGCCATTAACAGATGTAACGGAAATCACAGTTAGATCGTTATCTGTTTATCTAAATCGTTGACCTCCACATGAGAGAACCGTTGAAATCTCATTTGACCATATTAGACCATTTTAATCACCTTTTCTTTTCCTTCAACGCTACCTCTTTCTCTTCCTCGTCAACCCAACCAAACTGGAGACTTTCATCTGAAAGGCAAGCAATATTATTCTTTAACTGGCATGATCGACAACGTTGGATTAGTTGCATTTCATAACTTTTCTATCGATTTGCTTAACAATCTCTTAACCGATCTCTGAAATTGTTCTAAAATTTTACACAGCAAGGATTATTAGAGAAAAATAAACAAAACAATTACCAATATCAAGAACTACTTTTTTTTAGCTTTCTTCTATCTTGACATCTAGCTTCCGTAATTAACAAAACGATACAGGGTGCCGTTTCCACCACAACCCAATACATCATCTTTCTCATACTCTCGTCTTCCAGTTACTATCATACTTCCTCAGCAACGGTGAGCCCTATCAATGGTGTTCTCTCTGCAAACCCAACACCTCACATCCTCTTGAACCGTTTCTCTTTCCCTTCATACATCTCTCCTTTTGTTAACGCCTTCTCTGCCTCTCTTTCCATTACATGTCTTTGCTTGCTCTCCCGTCCTTAGAATGCCTTGCTTGTTGACTCTTTGCGAGAATCATACATGAAATCTCTACAGTTGTCGCAGCTGCAATCCGTGTTGTTCTTGGTCGGATCACCCCTTTCTATTCTAGGCTTCTTAGTATTTTGAAGAACTCAGTTCTTTGGTCAGGCCCGTTGTGAGTCAGATGATGCAATCTAAACTATGCACAAACATTGAAGGTTTCTCCAAGTGAGTGATGGGTGGTTTTCGAGTCTATTTATCTTTAAGTTGATGTTCATGGACTTGGAGAAACTGGGAAGTCGGGAATAGAAATCATGACTAGGTGGACCAATCGAGAAAGGGATGTCCATGATTTGGTTATTTTCAGCTGTGGCTGCCACAACTGTGATGCGAACCAGAGAAGGTGGCCTTCAGGAATGATGAGACAGGGCCCGAAGAAGCATTGGCAATTGAACACCGTGAGATACATTGATGTTAAGAATATGAACAGTATCGGCCTTTAAATAATATTGCTTGCTTTTCAAATGAAAGTCATCAGTTTGGCTGGGTTGAAGAAGAAGAAAAAAGGGTTGCGCTGAAGAAGAAGAAGAGGCCGTCAAAATGGTCTAATATGGTTAAATGAGGTTTAAAGGTTCTCCACTGTGACGGTCAACGATCCAAAGGACCAGCTGTGATTTTTGTTAAGCCTGCTATTAACGTCGAGTGAATAATTTATAATAAACGATAACGTTAGTGACTGATTTGTGACTTCTGAAACATCTGTGGTGAAAACAAAAACTTAATTAAACATTACTGATCATTTGTGTATTTTACCCTTAACAAAAACCTCACCAACTTGTTAGTTTCGAAGATGCTCGACGAAAAACAAGTCTAATTATAGAGGGAGTGAGTTAATATAGGCAGATGAAACGGATCCAAGATAGCTCAGTCGTGGGTGTTGAATTTTCTATCGAACTAGCTTGAGTTTGAATCATGGTTCATGCAAAAGAAGTAAAGGCATTGAATTTGAGGTAACATTTTGGTTTTTTTTTTGAGAGAGAGAGGGCAAGGCCCACTCCACCTGCTCTCTTTCTTTTTGATGTTGCATTAACGGCTGCTTCTACTATTTCCAGCCTATCTCCGTGCAGCTTACATAAAAAACGCCATTCATCTTTTCTCGGAAAGACTGCTTCCACATAAGAAAAATGAAAGCAAAGCAATACCTTCGCCTTGTTTTTCACGGTCCCAACACCAACCCCCCCATTGTCCTAAGTTGAAAAAGGCGCCTCTCAAAGTTGAAAACTTTCATAAAGCATAGTATCTTTTCAAAAGCTTTTGATCCATCCTGTCGTAACCGGTTTTCGTCCGGGTACGAAATATTTATTTGGCGGGAAAAGTAATGTGAATAAATGGTTTTGAAAATAATTTGGGAGTCGCCATCGGCCTTTTGGGTCAGGTAGGTCAAATACCTAAAAAATATATTTTAAAAGAGTTTTTAACAAAACATCAATTAAAAGATAAACCGATCTGCGTTTATAACCAAAAAATCGTTCTTTTTAATAATAAAAAGAGATTCGTGGTCGGTTACGTTTAGGGAAGGATTAGCACCCCTACAACGCCCACAATTGGTACTTTTTAATTATAAATTGTCTCTATTATTAGAAATTAAAAAATATATTTAATTCATAATCCTTTTATTTCAAATAATTTAATATATAAATAAGATATTTACTTATTTAGAAATATCAGAAAAGAACTTCTAGGTACCTTAAGACAGTTCTTTTCTTTGATATTGAAAAATAAATAAATAACTAAAAATGTAAAAATTTAAAAGTAAAATAATTTAAGAAAAAAATTAAATTATAATATTTAATTATTTAAAATACCAGAATAGGACATCCAGTTATATCAAGACTGTCATTTTCTTCGATATTAAAAACAAATAAACATTATTAATTTATAAAATTAATCAAATAATATATATATTAAAAATAAAATAATAATACTAATTAAAATATTATATAAAATTAAAATATATTTAAACAATAATTAAAAGAAAAGTAATAAACTTGCAATTAAATAAAAGTATTAAAATTAGTGACTAAATTATAACATATTGAAATTAAATACTCTAATTCGTAATTAATTATTTAATAGTGGCTAAACATGCTATTTTATGCATTTATTAATTTAATGACTAAAATCATAATTATTAAAACCTAAGGGACTAAATTTATTATTTATCCTAAAGATTTATAAATACAGTTAATGGTTAAAATATAATAAAATAAAATTTAAACACTAAATTAAAATGATTAAAAGTCAATTTCAGTGACTAAATTGCAAAGTTACAGACCTATAAGGGTTGCGGAAAGGGTTACCCTTTCTTAAATTACACAGATACCCTCCCCAAAACGACGTCGTTTGGGGAGGGTTTTAAATACCCTAAACGCCTGGCCCGAAGGGCCAAGCTTCCTCATTTGCTTCTTTCTCAGCTTCTCTCTAAAACAGAGAGAAGCATTTCTCTGGCTTCTCTCTAGGTTCTCTCGCCGGGAGGGAAACCGGCAGCCATAGGCCACCGTACTCCGGTGCTGATCACCGTCGCCGGCCACCGTAAACGGTGGCAGGAATTTACAAAAATACCCCCAAAGCGTAGATCTAAACGTCCTGAGGTCGAATACGGCCTCTATTTATCCTAAAAATCCTTAGAAATTCCTAGATCTAGGATTTTACCTTCGAAGTTCGAAGGTTTCCGGCGACGTTTCGAAAGCCTCCAATGACAGAGTAAGCTCTCTCTTATTTTCTTCTCTTTCTGTTATATTGGCTGCTGTGGGTTCGTGTTCTTGTTGCTGTCTGTTATTGGTGGTTCCTCTTTTTTTTTCTGTTGGTTGCCCTCTCTTCGTTTCTGTCTCCGTTGCTTGCTGTTCGTGCTTTCTCTTTTTTTTCTTTCTCTGTCTCTTCCCCCTTTTGTTTTGCAGGATCCGGTGGCTTTTATAGCCACCACCGAGCCATGCTCGGACCGGTCTAGAGGGGGAAGTTCGGTGAGCCACCGAGCTATGTGGTGACTCACCCCATAGCCGCGACATGTGGGGGGCAGCTGGCCTTCTGGAAGCTTCTGGTGAGGCGGCGGCTTCGTGGCTGTAACGCTGGTAGCTGGAACGTCTGGAAGCAACGGCGGCGGTCGTGTGGTCCCTAGGGTTATGATACCCTAGGGTTTCAAGCTGGATAGTTTTGGACCGTTGGATCTTTCCAGATCCAACGGTGGAGATCACTGGCGGCTGGGGCATGAGATGAGAAACCCTAGTTGGGTTTTAGGGTTTATGTTGGGCTTCTGTATCTGGGCCTGAGTTATTATAATTGGGCTTTGTAATATTTAATAAATAATATATAATAATAATTATAATAATAATACTAATAATAATAATTTTAATAATAATAATAATTTTAAATGAAAAAAAATTGATGTCTACACATCCCATTACTAACTACATATAATACGCCTATGCTATATATGTACATGTTTAATGTTTAGGGTTTTGGATCTCATAATTAAAGTTAGTCACAAGCATATATATATATATATATATATATATATATGTGTGTGTGTGTGTTTGTATGTACGTACGTACGTATGTATACTTGTTTTGTTTTCCAAAAAAAAAAACTTTGATCCTCTTTCAGTATTTTTTTTATTGGGAGTTAGGGGCAAGTAGTAGAAGATGGGGAACTCAAAAGTTGGATAATTGAGGAATCAAGCACTGCCCCATTCCTACACTTATTGTTACTAGAATGTTGAAGCTACAAACTGATGAAGACAGGTTCCCCTAGCTTGGTTGTCTTTGAGTTCAGTTATGGCAATGGCAGCTGAGGTTGATATGACAATATTTACCATGACCGGATTAGGCCCAAAAGAACAGGCCTTAGACCCAAAGAAATGAAGTCCTACCAACAAATGACCAGCTGGAAACATGATATATGGACAGGACAACCGTTAACCATCTACCGATAATAGTACCTGTCATGCCTCAAGTTGCAACATCAATATAAGGAACATAAGATAATGTCTTGTCGGCTTTAGGACGTCAGTCCCGACCAATCAAGTGTTTGAAATGATTCCACTTTCATGCACCCTCACGCAGTAAATAATGTGAAGATGCCAATAGTATTACGTGTAGAAAATGAATTATTTGTGTGAGGCTCAATGGATTTTTATCTTAAAATTCAAGCATGTAAACCATCATTAAAAGTCAAAAATAAATTGCAACCATAAAGATCGTATCAAAACTGAAACGATTAAAAAAAATAGACTCATCCTACACTTCTATGTGCCCATCCCTAAAGAGAACCCTAACAAAAAGATCAAAGTACCTTACAGCGATAGACATCGGTATTGGCATTTAATTTCATTCTCCTTTTCAGTCCCATATTTTCCTCTTTCCTCAGATTGAACATGAAATCTGACGCCAAACTTTTGGTACAACAGAATGTTATGTTTTATTTCCTAAATTGCATGGGATGGCCCTTTTCTTTCAACCGTTGTTTGTTACAAGTACATTCTGGAATACAGCAAGGGCCACTGAGTCATGAATCTCATCCAATACTTGATCCATCCCCCGACAAACACATGCCTGTTGTTTTGAGAAGAAACTTATATCTCAATTATTAAATTTTACACTTTCTAATCAGTTCTCAAATATTACAACCTTATATCAAGAGAAGTAAATTTTTTTCCCAATAAACGTCCCGTGTTCATCTCGTACAAAATGATCATATGAGATGATATATAATCAGTTTCTTTAATCAAATGATCCAATTCAAAAGAAGGTATAAATCCATAACCCATCTCGAGATGAAGAAACCCCTATCTTGATGGTCGACTCTAACTAGTAATACCACGACCAACGACGGAACCAATCCGTAAACATGACAACATTAGCCACCAAAACAGGTTGACCCGTTGATCCTGGTGGCAAAAGCCGTGCACTCCCAAACTTGACCATCGTGTCCGAAGAATTGAACACTTCAAGCACCATCGAAGCAAGACAAGGTTTGCTACCAAATTTAATCAATTACGGCGGACAGCAGCAAAAGATGCAAAAAGGTGAAATGATCCTACAGCCTAAAAGGTCGATCACTAGTACTACACATGAAATTCAAAAGGCTCAAATGATAGTACGCCGAATATAATGCAGTAACAAGGTTCGTATTGATATCCTTGCGGCAGAATTGGCACAAATGAATCACATGCACAGATTTAGGCAGAAATCGACTGGACCTGAGAATTTATCAGCAGTAAATGACTTCATACACATGTAGAAACAAAGCACTCGTCAGGGCATCTAGGATTAAAGCCTTGCTTCAATCAGATTGTGGAGTCAGGCAAGTGTTATGGTAGTTATTTAAAATAAAATAGAATAAACGATCGAGGATCACGATCAGAAATTTAAAAAAAATGTTACCTAAAAACAATAGTTGAAAACTCATGAGGGAAATTTAGTGTATATACAAAATAATGTTGACCGAAATCCATTAAATGCCCTCTCCACCACCATGGACCCAATCTTTTCTTTGAACCCAGACCAAACCATATTACCAAATTTCGAGTCATGCTTCAGTCCATGGTTCAGATTTTCCTGGAAGCCTTAAGATTACAGTCACGCTTGAGAAGATTTGCCCTCATCAGCATTGCCCTGACATCCTGACCAAATTCATTGCCTGTTTGCAAAACCCGCTGGAAAGTTGCATTTCTTTGATCTGCATGCCGTGCATAAAGAATTTTGTTGTGCGAGTCAATCCGAGCCTTCAGAGACATCATATAACCTTCATAAGAAACAATATGAAATTTGTACTCATTGGCTGCTGGAGGGATGCGGAATAATTAGCAAATCAATTGGGTCTAATATTTGAAAAGCTGCACGTGTACGTTCACTGAAAAAACATATGTAAGCAATATACCACTGCCACAAATACCTGTATCTGGTTGTCAGTAATCAAGACTTCTAGTTCTTTCTCTAGCCCCGCAACACTTGTTTTAAAGGCATCGGCCATCATTCGCATATCAACAGAAACAAATGGGAGGGTATCCTGGATGAGGGCTTTGTTGCGGATTTGATCATATAGGGTCTCAACATGGTCATATAAATGGATGTCAAGCACCAGGATTGGTTTGAGGTTTCCAATATATTCCAAGCAAGAAGCATAATGGCTGCAATAAGAAAAAAAGTTACAATCTAAATCACCAGACAAGAATTAATGCTTCTTATCAGTTGGAGTAATAACAAATAATGATTTGCTGGAAACACCGAGTAATCACATATTATGCTATTTACCATAGTTAATATCAGTTGGACTAATAATGATGAACAAATACGTGCTTCTCATTAGTAACCAAAGAAATCAAGTACATATTATGTTATTTATCATAGTTACTACCAACAAGAATGAGCTTACCATCTTGTCTCCTTTCAATATTACCTCTTATACTTCGCCTCAATTAATATGCCAGAACAAATATCAAAAGAATTCTACAAGACCCCTTAATGTTCCAAGCTTATTCCTTTATACCATTGCAGAGAAACTAAGGCCTAGATCTTCATTATGGTTGAAAAGCACTTTTGGCATCGTAAGTAACAAAGAACAAGGAACTTCTGAGATAAAAAGTGTTTTTCAAGCCAGCTTTTCAACCTAAACGCAAAAGCTAAATAATAGTGCTTTTAGCTTTTGGAAAAGTGCTTCTGGGTGTAAAACTATCAAAACACCCTCATTTATTCTTCATATTTTACAATTAATTATACTTCCAACATATGTTTAAAATAGACATTTTAGCTTTCCACAACACTTTGACAGCAATGCTAAACACTTAAATTAACAAACAACACCTTTACACAACACTTTTCTAAAATATTTTTGAAAAACACTTTTCAACCCAACAACAATGGAAATCTAAGCCTAAAACATGAAGATGAAATACCTTGAGTAAAAATCATTAATAAGCTCCCTCACTTCAGGTACCAACTCCAAGAAATCCCGGATGTTGATATTGTCTATAACTTTGTTCTGAAAATAAAAAGCATTCAATTACTAAGAAATATATTAAATGACGTAAGACATGGATGAAAAGTAGAGGGGCAAGAGATTTTCCAACAAATCCACTAATTTGTTCTTTTTTTTTCAAGGACAGAGATAACCTTTACAAACTCCCTAGCTTTTCAAAGACTTAGCTATAACTAAAACTCCTTTTCAAAAGGATAAAAGAAGTAGAAAATAAAACCTCTACAAGGTAAGGTGTTTACAAATTAAAGCTCACAAAAACACAATATTTACAAGAGAAAGAAAAGAAAGAGTGAAAAATGTTTCTCTTGTGTTTGATTGCTTGGATATGTGTTTTAACCCTTCTTCAAGTGTCTTGAACTTGTATTTATATGTTGGAATGTGTTTGTGGCCGCTTATAGCCGTTAGGAGTGATTTGGAGCCATTTGGATGTTTTCTCAGCAAAATAAAACTGCCAAGGACAGAAGGTATCTGTACTCGTATAGGAGTATCGATACTATTTTTGTAATATTTAAATAAAACTAACTGTTACTAGCCGTTGGGGCTGACGGTATCAATAATATCCTTCATGGTATCGATACTACTATATAAAGTAGTATGGTATCTATTTTGCATTCTGAAATTTAAGCAAGCTGGTAGCATCGGTACTACCTTGAGAGTATCGATACTTCTCATACCTAGGGTATCAATATCACATGAACAATATCGGTAATGTTCATATAGTACTGATACTGTAAGAATAGTATTGGTACTTCGTACGTGAAAATCAGTTTTGTGCTCAAATTCACTTTTAATGGACTTTGAACTATTTTTGAAAACTTTGAATAAATTCAATTCAAATCCAAAAGCATTTTGTCTTAATTTGTTATATCAAAACATTATAAAACATGGTTCAACAATCTCCCCCTTTTTGATATAACAAAACATTTGAAAAATTATTTTTTGGCAAAACTCCCCCTTAATAAAACATTTAATGAAAAAGAGAGATATTTTGGAAAATGTTAAAAACTCTCCATTTTTCATTAAGAAATTGAATTTTTCAAACCATATTTCTCCCCATTTTTGTTATATAAAAAATAATTTAACTTTAAAATAACAATTGAGAGTAAGTGGTAAATTTAACATTAAATCTTTTAAAAATTAAACTCCCACTCAATAAAATCATTTCAAACAAGTATTTGACTTTTAAAAGCTTGACACTTAAAAAATTGAATTTCAACAAAGATGAATAAACATGTTAGTAGCATATGAAATTCAATATATTAAATTTTAATAAACTTTTTGCAATATCGATTGTTGAAATTAAGTGCATATGCATAAAGTTTTCCAAAAATGTTATGCATTTGAAAAATTTGATATCAATTGTTAGAGATATATCATTTGCATTTTAAATCACATGCATAAATATTTAAATTTATGTCAAAAATTAAAATTTATAAAATCAAAGCATTAGAAAATTTTGATATCAATTGTTAGAGAGATATCATTTGCATTTAAAACCAATTTTGATCAAAATTCATTATGAGGAACTAAAAATTATGAAAAATCATTAAAACTTTAAAGTGTTCACCATAACACCCACTACAAGAAATTTAGATTGTTTCAACAAAATTATTTATCACTAAAAGTACTAAATTTGTCACGATATACTTATTCTGGCCAAATTTATTTGTTACCATGTTTGTTAGAACAATCTTCTCATGTAAAGTATATTGTGACCATAGTCACATGGATCGCGGTACGCTCCAGTACGGGAACGTGGAACGAGATCGCAATTCGCTAGGTCCCTAAAATTCGATACGAGAGAGGTAGACTCATTTCGGATCACTCCAGTACGATGTACCATATAAATTGGTACGTTGTACCAATTTCTTAGGTTGCTATTTTTCTACCCTACACAAAGGTATTAAACAAAGAGTACAAATTCCTTGTTTGTATCCTACAGGTACCGGTAAGCATTAACGCCTTGAAATTGAGTTCCAAGTCCATAACTAATGGGCCATTTGTAATTTGCTCATTTTCCCGCCAAAGCCCAAATCGGAGTTTGTGATTTGCTCATTTCCCCCATTACTTTGAAAAGACCTATGCCAGTTTGCAGGCCACTTACCCTGATACTTTACAGCAGATCATCAAACTTGAAAGCTTCTCAAGTACTCTTTAAAAGTTTTTAAAAATTGTTTTTTTTTCATCGTTAATATCTGTAAATTCAATATTTTGGGTCATCAATGAAGAAAACGATGCTTTTTACGTTATCCAGAAACACAGGCTTATTTTCATTTTGTTTCATTTCTCAGTTTTGAGAGAGAGAGAGAGAGAAAGGGAGATACAACCGGCGCCTAGATTCCGGTGGGTTTTCCGTCGCGTCATTGACGGTCGTCACCGTACGTCGGCGTCGGAATTAAAAGAGAGATGTCACCCGAAGCGTTTCCTCACCCTTGTTTCAGATCCAAGGTTAGTTTCGCCTAAAAATGGGTCTATCAACTTAGATCTACGAAGAAAGCTTCAACTTTTTTCGTCTCCGACGACCTTTGATATTCTAACTGGCTTCAGGCCTTCTTCATACCGAATCGTGATTTTGAAACGACCTGGAACGCGTTCGTACCGCATTTTGGATCGCAACGTACAGTACGTAGATCGTAGGCTATTAAGCGATTTATGTAACTATGATTGCGACAAAATTGTGTTCATTACCATAGTATAATATTTATTGTAATAATGAAATTTCATTACTATAATTAACTTATCGCAATAAAATATTTACCACAATCAATTAACCATTTCGTCACGAGAAGTACATTTTGTCATAACTAACTTATATATAAACATCAAATATAAAGGATTTTTGTGACGAAAATACATAAGACAACAAAAATTATTTTGTCGCGGTTGCTATTTCGTCACTAAATATAATTTACAGAGACAAAATATTTGTTAAAATAAAATAATTATTTTATCAAAAAAGTAAATTTCGTCACAATTAAGTTAAATTATAATATCAAACAAAAAAAGATTTTCGTGACAAAAAGACATTACAACAAATTTATTTTCTCACTACTTTTATTTCGGCACTAAATATTTTTTATAACTTTTTTTACTGTGACTAAATAATTTTGTTACAATTTGTTATTGTAAAAGAATACTATTTGTCACAATATTTTATAATGAGAAATTAATATTTGTTATAAATTGTTATTTTGATTAAATAAAATTGTCACAATTTTTAATTTTGACAAAATATTGGGGAGAAATAAATTTGACATAACTGTTTACTTTGACTAAATTTAACGTGTTACTGTGACTAAATCATTTTGTTACAATTTGTTATTGTGAAAGAATATTACTTGTCACAATTTTTTATGATGAGAAATTAATATTTGTTATAAATTATTATTTTGATTAAATAAATTTATCAGAATTTTTTATTTTGACAAAATATTGTGACAATAAATTTGACATAAATTTTTATCTTGACTAAATTTACTACGTTATTGTAACTAAATAAATTTGTTACAATTAGTTATCGTAATGTTCTCACAAGCAAGATACCATTAAATGAAAGCTTAAAATCACTATAACGAGACATACAACCGAGATATCATTAAATGAACTAAGCTAAAGGTTTATACGGTTTTATAATGAATCATAATTGATGCAATCGTTATAACTTATAAACAGAAAACAGAGTTCACAGGCAAACTGAATCATCTAGTTTACAATCCCATACTTTGTTCCAAAACACTTTCTTAGCCAATAAACGCAAAATATGAAAGGAAATCAAACACATCACATTAGCTAATTTTACTCATACACAAACAAAACATTCAATTTCTATACAATCTTTCTCTAATTTCTAAAGAAAAAGCAGAGCTTAAGATAAATAAAAATGAATTGGAAGTAATACTAAAAGTTCAAAGCTTTACTACCTCTTGTAACCCAAGATGGTTCTGTTATACCTTAATTTCGTCCGAGTTCCTATCCTCCACGTTAGCAGTCTCAGCTGGTCCCATCAAGCCTCGTCACCAAACTGGTCATTCAGCAAGCAAAATGGGTCACCTCGAGCTTATTCACCAGCAAAATAACAGATTGGTGACCAGTAATAACGGGATAAAAACAAAAACGGTTAGGGGGTAACAAGGAGGAGCAGGAGAGAGCTATTATATTACCTAGTTCCCATTTGAAAAGGAGGAAGCCATTTTTTCATTAAGAGGCACTTTTCATCAAGAAAAAGGGGGGAACAAACTGTAAACGGGGAATATTCCATTCTTCCATTCGGGAAGCAAACAGAGGATCAATGGCAATACAACACATTTCTTTTTCGTTTTCCTTTGTATTAGAAGCAAAGTAAGAAATAAAACCCATTTTCGTATTTGATTTATTTATTTTATATCTTTCATAAAAAATCAGTGGCTATCTTTGTTTTATTTTTCTTTGAAACCAATAAAACGGAGAAACAGAGAGAGAGATTTACCTGAGCCATCCATCGTCGGAGTTAGGGCTAGGAGCGTGGGAGTTCGAAAGCTGTTTTAGGGGATTTTAGGTTTTCCTTAACATAGAGATGAGGGGGTTTAGACATAAAATAAGGGTTTTTATTTCGGGGGTTTGGGTGAGTCTGAATTGAGAGTAGGTCTCAGATAAGTGAGTCTCCATGAGGCGTCTCGGTTTGTTTAAGATGGCCTAGGTTTTTCACTGGGTGGTTTAGGGGATAGCTGGAGATGGACGTGGCCACCTAAGCATGGTGGCCGGCGTGAAGAATCTTGGAGCTTTCGGTTTGAAAAGAAGAGTAGAGGGAATGGTTTAGTAAGTCTTAGGTTTAGTGTAGCTTAACTTACTAGCGTGGTAGGTGGCTGGAGCGAAGAGTAATCACTGAGGAGACCACCGACAACCGACGGCGATGGAGGCTCTGGTGAGATTCGACCGAGAGGTGAGTTTGAGATAGAAGAGGGTTAAACGATTGAGTTTGTTGATAAGAGTGATTAGGTTTAGTTTAGGGTTTCTTAGTTAGGTTATATATTAATTTTTTGGGTAAATTAGGGTTTAGTCACCAAAACTTAGAGGTAAAATTAGGTTTTGTTTCTTAGCATTTATTTCATTTTAGTCACTAATTAGGATTGTTTTCAAATTTAACCTTTTATATTTATCCTGATTTTATTATTTTCCAGATTTAGGTTTCAATTAAAATTGATAGGTTATTTGAGCTAAGGGTCATCATATTTTCTTTGTAATTCATTTTGATCCACAAATCAAGGTTTGCATGTTTACAGTTTTATCTATTTATTTTAAGAGCATTTAATTTTAGTCATAGTGTTAATTTCTTAAATTTTTGCTGTTTTAGACATTTGACCATTAAATTTTTACATGTTATATTTTAGTCCTAAGTTTATGTTATTTTTCATTTTTGTTCATTTTCGCATTTAACATGTAATTTTGGTTATTTGATAATTTAATCACTTAGCAGGCTTGTTTAGTTTATTGGTTAATGTCTATTTTGTATGTCTGGTTGTGATTTTTTGTTGTTTTGGTCCTTTATGTCAGTAATGAATATAAGGATAAGTTATTGGCAGTAGATTTAGTTTTGTTTATAAGTAATGACATTTATATTATTTTAATGTATGTGGTATGTGCACATTTTTTATGCATGTATGTATTATATCATTAGATTTTATTTTTGATTTTAAGTAATGAGATAAAAAAATATTGTTAGTTATTAATTGATTTAGAATAAAAGATATTTGTCACATGTTAATATGACCATAATAGGTTTAATAATTTTAAAATATTAAAATTTCATTGTTATACTTGTAAAATATATAGTTATATGTGCATTTTAGACTCAAATATTTATTTGAATGTGGCATTATTTAATTAGATGTTGCATGATAGCCTCACGTACATAACTCGACCTAATTATAAAGAGAAAGAATTTTTGGGGAATTTATATAGGGTGGCCGAAATTGAAGTATGATAATCCCAATGCATGCATATAGGTGTGGATTTGGGCAAACACTTGAGAGAGACTATCAAGTTCGATATCGAATTATTCAATTAATAAATTAAATATTAAATAATTATAATAAATTATTTTATCGAAATACTCTCATTTTTTTCTATTCAAGAGTTAACTTACATCAAGCTTGTACTTTTTTTAATAGAATCAACTAGTATTATTAAAAAGTAAAAATATCTTAAATTACAATAAGAATTTAATTATCATCGTAAACTAAATACATAATTTGGATTTTTCCTATAACATTAAAACTAGCCACTTTAGATCATATAAGGACCATACATGAAAAAGTTAAAAATCAAACCAAAAGACTCGAAGAAAAATAATTACGAATAATCTGATTGCATCGGCAAACGAACCACAAAAGGCAACAAAAATTATTTTGTCGCAGTTACTATTTCGTCACTAAATGTAACTTACAGAGACAAAATATTTGTTAAAATAAAATAATTATTTTATCACAAAAAGTAAATTTTGTCACAATTAAGTTAAATTATAACATCAAACAGAAAAGATTTTCGTGTCAAAAAGACATATTACAACAAAATTTATTTTATCACTACTTTTATTTCGACACTAAATATTTTTATAACTTTTTTACTGTGACTAAATAATTTTGTTACAATTTGTTATTGTGAAATAATTTTATTTTTCATAATTTTTTATAATGAGAAATTAATATTTGTTATAAATAGTTATTTTGATTAAATAAATTTATCACAATTTTTTATTTCAACAAAATATTGCGACGAAATATATTTGACATAATTGTTTAATTTAACGTGTTATTGTGACTAAATCATTTTGTTGCAATTTGTTATCGTGAAAGAATATTACTTGTCACAATTTTTTATGATGAGCAATTAATATTTGTTATACATTATTATTTTGATTAAATAACTTTGTCAAAATTTTTTATTTTGAAAAAATATTATGACAAAATAAATTTGACATAAATTTTTTATTTATTACAAAAAACTTGAATTTTATTATTTGATGTGATAATGTTTTCTATAACAATAACTATAAATTATAATTATAAAAATTGTCAATATAACTTTTGAAACAAAAAAGTGAAGAAAAATAGTTTATGATAATTAATATATGTTATCACTATAGTTAAAATTTATAACTACAAATATAATTTATCACAAAAACGTGAATATAATTATATTTTTACAATGTTTTTTGTAATAATTATTAACACTTATAGTTACAAAATTTTATCACTATATGACTTTTTTGGCGCAAAAAATATGGAGGGAAATCTTTGTGATAATATATTTTGTCATTATAATTAAAACAATATAACGGCAAACATTGTTTTTTACTAAAAACTTAAATCTCATTATTTGTTGTGACAATTATTTTTTAACAATAATTATAGCTTATAGTTACAAAACATGTCACTATATGATTTTGTTTTTTTACCAAAAAATGGACATAATCATTTGTGTCTGTACATTTTGTCACTATAATTAAAATATATAATTATAAACAAAATTTTTCACAACAAATCTAATTCTCATTATTTATTGTGATAATTTTTTCTGTCATAGTTACTAAAACTTTTAGTTACAAAAGTTGTCAATATATGTCTTCAATTTGGAGCCAAAAAATTGGAGGGATTGTGTCAAAAAATTAGTAATAAAATTTATTTTGTCACTATATGTTACACATGTTATTTAATTGGATGATTTTAGCTTTTGTCATAATTGTATATCTTTTTTTAATCTAATGCGATGATTATTTATTTTGTCACCAAAAAGCAACTAATAGTGACAAAATTAATTTTGAGAAAATTAAATTTGTCACAATAGTAGAAATTTCTTGCAGTGACCTTTTTAACATACATAAGATAAAAAAAACATAAAATCATTTAAAATCAAAACTCATGCATGCTTAAAACTAAATGAGCAACCAATTAATCAAAACAAAAACATTAAGCTTAGAGATTACCCATTATTTTTCAAGTGTGGCTAGAACATTTGAATAACTTCATTTTCATCACCATTGCTCCTACACACCTACAAGAGACATTTAAGTAGATTTTGGTATCCAAATTGCTTTGGATCATTGAATATTAGTTTCAATGCTCATTGTTCCCTTAGGTACCCATATTTGTCTAATTTTAAAAGATTTTCTTTTCTTTATAAGACAAGCATGTTCTGTATGACCATGAAAATGACAATGTGAACATTTTGTCATTTTTAAACATAATGAGTTGTTTTTAGAAATTAATTATTTTTCTTTTGTTAAGCTCTCAAGCTTAACTTTCAAATCAAAATTTTCTTTTTCTAAATCATTGATTTTGACTTTTGAAAGCTCTAAATCATTTTTCAAATATTCATTTTGTTTTTCAAAATCAACTTTTTCTTTCAAAACCAAATCATTTTCAACTTTAAGTTTTGAAATTAATTTCTTATATTTAGAATTTATGGTCTCAAATTCCAAAATACAACTCATTATAAGCAACTTGTAACTCTTCAAAAGAATAAGAATCTAATTCACTAGAGTCAGAAGTTACCATTGAATCTTCATTGATGGCCATGAGACATAGATTGGCTATTTCATTTTCATCATTGGAGTCATCTTCATCACTCCAAGCTGCTACAAATGCCTTCTTTTTACTTGATCACTTTTTCTTTAGAAGGGAACAATCATATTTGACATGCCCCGTTCTTTGACATTCAAAGCACATTAAGGGACTCTTTTTTTGCTTGATTCATGCTTCATTTCCTTTGAATTCGTGAATCTCTTGAAAAGCTTGGCCATCTCTTCTTCATCATCATCGTCTTCAACCACCTCTTCATTTGATTCTTGATTGCTCTCATTGGTGGATTTGAAGGCAATGCCTACCTCATTCTTATTATTATTCTTTTCTTCTTTCTTTATCATCAACTCATGAGTGAGAAGAGAACCGATAAGCTTATCAAGAGTGAGTGAGTTGAGGTTCTTAGCTTCGATAATCGTTGTCTTCTTTAATTGCAAAGACTTTGGAAGAGTGTAGATCATCTTCCTCATAAGCTTCTTATTAGGGATTATTTCTCCAAATCCCTTGAGACCGTTGACAATCATGAAAAATATATCTGTCATAGCTTAGATGTCATCATCCGATTTTATCTTGAAATTCTCATAGTTATGGTTGAGAAGACTGATCTTGATTTCCATCACTTCGTTGGTTCCTTCATGAGTAACTTCAAGCTTGTCCCAAATCTCCTTGACATTAGAACAAGATGAGACTCTTTCATATTTATCTAGGTCTAATGTACAGAAGAGGATGTGCATAGCCTTAGCATTGAGTTAGAATTTCTTCTCTTCATCACTCCAATCATCTATCTCACCAGATAGACTGGAGTATCCTTTAACGATTGAGTTCCAAGATCCTAGATTGTTGGCTTGAATGAAGAGCATTATCCTATTATTCCAATAGGCGTAGTTTGCTCCATTAAAATAAGGTGACTTGTTAACCAGTTAAAAGTCTTCAATGTAGTAAGAGCCGGAGGTCGAAGTTATCTTCTTGTCGGTTGTGTCAAAAATCAGTAGAGCTTCTTCAAGGATCATTTGAAGGATGTGAAGTCTTTTAAAGAGTTAAGATCTGATACTAATTGTTGGGATTGTTGAAGCTCAAAATTGACAACTGAAATAATTTTTCCAAGTGGGGGTGAATTGGCTTTTTAAGAATTTTAAGGAGTAAGGAGAAATTAAGGTTGAGAAAATTAATGCACAGAGATTTATAGTGGTTCAACTCTCTCAATGAAGTTTACATTCACTACCTAAGCTCGTCAGTTAGGATTTTTCAATAAATCCACTAATTTGTTCTTTCTTTTTCAAGGACAAAGAGATAACCTTTACAAACTCCCTAGCTTTTCAAAGTCTTAGCTAAAACCAAAACCCCTTTTCAAAAATATAAAAGAAGTAAACGATAAAACCTTTACTAGGTAGGGTGTTTACAAATTAAAGCTCACAAAAACACAATATTTACAAGAGAGAAAATAAAGAGTGAAAAATGTTTCTCTTATATTTGATTGCTTGAATAGGTGTTCTAACCCTTCTTCAAGTGTCTTGAACTTGTATTTATATGTTGAAATGTGTTTGTGGACGTTTCTAGCTGTTGGGAGTGATTCGGAGCCGTTGTGATGTTTTCTATGCAAAATAAAATTGCCCAGGATAGAGGGTATCGATACTCCTATAGGGAGTATTAGTACTACCTTTGTAATATTTAAATAAAACTAGCCGTTGGGCCTAACGATATCGATACTATCCTTCATGGTGTCAATTAAAGGTGTATTCAGTTTGGTTTATTTTTTAATAAAAATTGAATCGAACAACAATAAACGATTTTTTAAAATTAAAACCAAAATCGAAACCGAATGGTATAAAAACCGAAATATATGAAACCAAATTTTTCGGTTCGATTCGGTTCGATAATGTGATTTTTAATAAATTAATTTTTTATAAACCCTAAACCACCTAACCTACAAGCATTACCCCAAAAAACATCCCTAAAACTCTTGAAACTGCAGCGAGGACTCAGATTTTTTATTGATTCCTCGGAGAACACTCTTTGGAGAGAAACCGATAAAGTCAGAAGACATATTGCTTCCATGGTTACTACTACTACTATTATCGAGCTACAGAGAAATGGAGAGGTTGGTATCGTCATTTTGATGTCTAACACGACTATTGTTGGTGGTGGTAGCTTTAGAAGCTTCTACAAGCTTTCTTGAGCGCTGACGGCCTCTGTGTATGTGTCTCTCGCAGTATTTGTGATCCGGGACTGCTTCTTTGTTGCACATTCATTTCTTCCCATCTATTATTCTACATCTTTCTGGCTCTGGATCCACCTCATTCTTGTACTCAAAGGGCAATGATCCATAACCCAAATTTGGACCAACATCCAACCAAACTTGTTAATCGATTCAATATGGAACAAGTGGGTTCCATATGGAAAAATCAAACCGAACCGAATGAAGACAATTGAGTGTTTAAATCAACCCAAAACTGAACCATAAAAGATAAGTCCGAACCGAACCGTTTTACTCGGTTCATGTCATTTTTTTTCAGTTTTCTCGGTTTCGTTGCTCAACCCTAGTATCGATACTACTATGTAAAGTAGTATCGGTACCCCTTTGGGTATCGGTACCTATTTTACATTTTGGAATTTGAGCAAGCTGGTAGTTGTAGAAACAGAGTTTTCCAGCTCTGGTAAACAAAATTTTTCGATTATGGTAAACAAAGTTTTTCGGTTCTTATAAACATGGTTTTTTTATTCTGAAATTATTTTTATTCAAAGAACAATTGCATATTACACAAGAAGATACAAGAGATTTTTATATACATGAATTAAAGACCTAGATAAGATAGAAGTCATCTATTCTACAAATTAGAAGATAGTTTTATAGATAAGTTAGGATTTAGAGTTTAACTCAAACACTATTTACACTCCCCCTCAAGCTGGGGAGTAAATATTGTGAAGACCCAATTTGGATGTAATTTCGTTAAAGGTAATCCTTGGAAGTGCATAGGTCGATACATCTTCTAGTTGGTTTTGTGAAGGGTCGTAATTTAGTTTCACAGTTTCGCCATTCACTTTTTCTGCAATAAATTGTTTGTCGATCTCCACATGTTTTTTCTATCGTGATGCTCCAGGTTCTTTGCAATGCTTATCACAGATTTTTTGTCATTCTGAAGTTCAAAATTGTTGTTATCACACATCTCTAGTTCAGTTAAGAGTCTTTGTAGCCCAATTCCTTCACACATTCCGAGTGTTGTCGCCTTATATTATGCTTCTGGAGACTATTGATTGTTTCTTACTTCTCTATGTCACTAGGTTTCCCACACAAATGAGCAGTATCTCGTGGTTGACCTTCTATTTGTTAATTCTCCAGCCCAGCTTGAATCTGAGTAGATTTTAACTGTTTTGTCTTCATGTTTTCTGAAAATCAACTCATGTCCTGGTGTCATATTTAGATATCTTAAGATTCAATTAACTGCCTCCAGATGTTCTTCTCTTGGATCATTCATGTATTGACTAACAATGCTAATAGGAAAAGCAATGTTAGGTCTAGTTAGAGATAGATAAATGAGTTTACCAACTAGCCTATGATAATGTTCCTTATTTACCGGGTTTCCATCCTTACTTAATTTCAAGTTAACTTCCATAGGAGTTTCCGAGGGCTTACAATTAGTCATTCCAGTTTCAAAAGTAAGAATAGAATATACTTTTTTTATTTATGACAATTTCTTTTCGTGATCTTGCTACCTTCATGCCTAGGAAATATCTCAAAGTTCCCAAATCTTTGGTTTCAAACTCTTTTGCTAGTAATGTCTTTAACTTCTCAATTTCTACCAAGTCATCACCCGTGATAAAGATATCATCAACATAGACAATCAAGATTGACTTCTTATCAGGAGCAGTTTTTACAACAAGAATGTGATTGGATTGACACTGTTTGTAGTTTTCTTGTAA
Organism: Hibiscus syriacus; assembly: GCF_006381635.1. NCBI lineage: Eukaryota > Viridiplantae > Streptophyta > Magnoliopsida > Malvales > Malvaceae > Hibiscus > Hibiscus syriacus. The sequence continues at coordinate 1,889,322 of NW_024063507.1, read as the reverse complement.
CATTACCTTCGTGAATCTATCAAACCAAGCTCGAGGTGATTATTTTAGACCATATAAGGATTTCAGTAATTTACATACCCGGTTATTTCCATAATGAATTCCTACTGGAACTTATATATAGACCACTTTTTCAAGATTGCCATTGAGAAATGAATTTTTTATGTCTAGTTGGTGAAGTATCCAATCCTTGTTCACTGCCAAGGATAATAGAACTCGAACAGTGTTGAGTTTTGTAAATCGAGCAAAGGTCTCCTAATAGTCAACTCCATAAGTCTGAGTGAACCCTTTTGCTACAAGTCTAGCCTTATATCTCTCAATTTTTCCTTCTGCCTTAAATTTCACAGTAAAGACCTATTTGCAGCCGACTGATTTCTTGTCTTTAGGTAGATCAACAATGACCCAGGTTTTGTTGTTTTCTAGAGTTGAAATTTCTTTTTTAAATGCCTTCTTCCACTCAGGACTTTTTAATGTATCCTCTATGGTCTCTAGAATGTGAATATGATCAACCTATGCTGTGAAAGTCTTAAAACCATACATTAGTTTCCCATAAGCAACAAATTTACTAATAGGATGAGTTGTACATCATCTAACTCCTTTTCTTTTAGCAATTGGTAACTCACTAGTATCAATTACCACATCCACCTTACTTTGGTCACTATCTCTTTTGTCTGTCGATGGATTTAAACCCAGTTTTGGCTCTTGACAATGCATTGGCTGCAGTGTGGAAGGTAGGGCTTGTTTGGGCCATCTTTTATAGATGAGAATATTGGTAGATGGTCTAGGTGTTTCATGAGATTCGATGGGATTAATGGATTGTTTTCATTATCATATGTGGTGGTGTTAGGAGGTTGTTGAGTGGTAGTTGTTTTAGTAGAAGATAGAATGATGGGTAACTCAATAATAATCGGTAAAAATTGAATTCAAACTCACTCTCTCCCTGAATTTTGGTTTTTGAGAAAAACGATTTATGTTCTTGAAAATTGACATCCATAGATGTGAAAAACTTTTTGTAGAAGGAGAGTAGCAACGATAACCTTCTGATGAGAATAATAACCAAAAAGACACATCGAATTGCCTGAGGATCAAGTTTAGATTTATGAGGATCGTGGTCATGGACAAAGACAGTACAACCAAAACACGAAGAGGAATAGAACATGTAAAAGGTTTGAAGTGAGGGAATTTAGTAGAAAGGATATTCCATTGACACATAAAGGAAAGAAACTTACTAGAAAAATAATTGATTAAAAAAGTAGTTAAGATAGTCTCACCCCAAAAGTATTTTGGAACATTACAAGGAAAAAAGAGTGCTCGAATTACCTCAAGAATATGACAGTTTTTACATTCAATGACCCCATTTTTTTATGGAGTGTCAACACAAGAAGTGAGGTGGACTATTCCGTTTTCCTGGAAGAATGATCCCAATGACTGAGAGAGGTATTCCCCACCATTATCAGATTTAAAGATGCCAATGTAACTTTAGAATTGTGTTTCAACCATTTTGTGGAATCGTTTGAAGATGGTACAAGACTAAGACATCATTAATAAGAAAGGTCAATATGGTACGAGAGTGATCGTCAATAAAAGTAATAAATCAACGAATTCCATGTAAACCCATAACCCGTGAAGGTCCCCAAATGTCACTATGAATTAAGGAAATATGTTTAGGCGAGTGAAAGGGAAAATGAGGATAAGAACTCTAAATGTTTTTTGCAATAGAGAAATATCACAAGAAAATGATGCGGGATTTTTATTAATAATAATTGGGAAAAAATTTGCAAGATAAGAAACTTGGGTGACCTAACCTAAAATGCCATAACACAATGTCAGCAGTACATCTGTGGGAGAAACTGAAACAAAAGAATAGATAAATGGTGCAAGTGAGTAGTTGGGAACAAGAGTATAAAGAGGAGCGTCAATGATATAGAGTCCACCATGACACCTAGCATTGTCAATTAACATCCCCGAGGTCAAATCCTAAAATTCACAATATCACGAGTAAAATGAGAAGTACAACCCAAATCGATAGATAATTTGCTAATCGAAAGAAGATTGCAAGATAATTTGCTAATCGAAAGAAGATTGCAAGTCAAACTTGGAACAAATAGAACATTAGACAGAGTAATATGGCTATTAATGCGAACTGAGCCACTACTCTTAATCGGTGATAGGAGCATCAACAGTACGGACATTGCATGAGATACCATTTTTGTGAAATGTGGAAATAAACTGAATCTCCCCTATATGATCACTTGCTCCAAAATCAACATCAAAGAGACACACCCTGATGAAGGGAATAAGAAGGTAAAGGATAACTACATTCACTAACAGTGTAGGCAGACTTGGACTCATTAGCAGGAGGAATCTATAAATGACCAAACATCTAACATAGATCGTCCAGCTGTTGACGAGAAAATGAACCACCCTCCAATTGGCTGGAAGATATAGACGAGAGGAGGCTTTGGATGGAGTCCAGTTGGATGGACGACCATGGAGCTTCATCTATTTATCACGAACATGACTAGGTTTCTGACAGTGATCGCACCAGGGACGACATTTCTTCACACGGGTGTCACTGGATGAATGGGTATTTAAGGTAGAACTTTCAACGGGTAGAGGAAGTATCAGAGAGCGGTGGCTTTCTTCTCGGCGAACTTTAGAGAATACCTCACGAGGAGACAGAAGAGGCTTGATGACCAAAATCCAACCACAAATATCATCAAAATAGACAAATAATCTCGATAAGAATTGAAAAATACATCGTTTTTCAAGTAGCCCTTTGTAGAGTTTGGTATCTACACCGGTTTACTAATCGGGAGACTTAAACATATCAATTTGCTACCATAAGCGAGACAGTTGAGTGAAGTATTGGGTATCAGTGAGATCGCCCTGCTTCAAGTCGTTGATTCATCATTCAATGGCAAACAGAGCAGACGAGTTTTCCTGATTGGAGTACGTATCCTTGGCAGCGTTCCAGATTTTCGAAGCGGTGGTGTAGAGCATGAAGTTCGTGCTAATGTCAGGCATCATAGAGTTGAGGAGCCATGCCATAATTGTGGTGTTCTCGGTGAGCCAAGTGTCATATTGGAGGTCGGAGGGATCGGGAATCGGCATATTGTCAAAGAGATATTGTTGTTTCCGGCGACTGGTGATGAATAGATGCACGGATTGAGACCAGACAATGTAATTCTCACCATTTAGACGATGACAAGCGTTGAACGAGGAAACTGAGTCGGAAGAAGACAGCTGAATAATGGAAGTTTCAACCTAGAATGACATGTGGGACGAAGAAGGATATGCCATGACTGCAGAGGAATTGAGAGCTTGGGATATGTAGCGAAAAAGTAGGGAACACTACTATAAGTGACAATCATATATTTGAGGAGATCGGTGCTAGGATGAGTATCGAATGAGCTATGTGGCGAGGAGACAGTGCTGGCCGAACAATTACCAACAGTGACAGAACAGGTACCAAACAGCGGTGAAACATGTACCAAATAGCGGAACAGGAAATGCTACCGCTGTGATGAGGGTAGTGCTAGACAGACGGCGCGATAAGAGTAGTACGAAGAAAAGAGCAGCGCTGTGACAAAAATAGCACTGTTGTGGTTATGCAACAAGGAAGACGTTGCTGCAAAGGGGCGGTGCTACAAAGAGGGTGGCGTTGCGAGGGGTGCGACGATACGAGGATAATAAGGTTGCGATGAGGACAGTGCTACAAAGGACTTCATAATTGGAAGGATAACAGTGCACAGAAGACACACTACTGGTCGGAAGGATGACAAACGACGGCGGCAGCAAGGCTGGGATCGACACCAGCGAATTATATCATGTACAAACAGAGTCTTCCGACTCTAGTAAATAGAGTTTTTCGGTTCTGGTAAACAAAGTTTTTTATTCTAAAATTATTTTTATTCAAAGAACAATTGCATATTACACAAGATGATACATGGGATTTTTATATACATTAATTAGAGACTTAGATAAGATAGACTTAATCTTTTATACAAATTAGGAGATAGTTTTAGAGATAAGTTAGGATTCAGAGTTTAACTTAAACACTATTTACAGTAGTATCGGTACTACCTTGAGAGTATCAATACTTCTTTTACCTAGGGTATCGGTACCCATGAACTGTATAGATATTGTTCATATAATATCGATACTGTAAGAACAGTATCGGTACTTCGTACATGAAAATCAGTTTTGTGCTCAAATTCACTTTTAATGGACTTTGAATTATTTTTTAAAACTTTGAAAATTTTGAATAAATTCAATTCAAGTCCATAAGCATTTTGTCTTAATTTTTTATATCAAAACATTATAAAACATGGTTCAACAGAAAGTATAAATAGAATAGATACCTTTAGCTCAGTTCGATTAAAGCTTGCAAGTGCACAAAGCCATCCATAAGTAGCAACATCTTGAGGAGCAATAACCTCACTGTAAGAATTCCCCAATTCTAGACCCACTTCCAAAAACTGTATTCACAAAAAAAGCAATCCCACAATGAAATGATAATTGGTCGCAATACAACTAATCTCAGAACCTTCAATTACAATATCAAAAGTATAACAATTATTAGTGCAAACTGACCAATCAAAGAAACCCTCAACCTTATAAAGTTGTCAAGAAAACTTCAAATTAATTAGACACTCAAGGCACACAACCTAGGGTCCGTTTGTTTCACTGAAAATATTTTTTGAAAAATAAAATTTGGAAAATGAATTACATTTCGGAAAAACATTTTCCAGTGTTTGGATGGTACATTGTAAAATGTTTTACACTGTTTGAATAATTTTTCTGAAAATAGTTTTCAGAATCTATTTTTAATAAAGAAGCATACATATTCGATATGTTTTTATTCTTTACTTTTTAGTTTTATTAAAGGTTCATTTTATTTTTTTTATATAATTATATTTTATAAAAATTTGTATTTTTATAAGTACGTCAAACTAAATATTTAGATAATATTAATAATTTATGTTGATTGTGTTATAAATACACTATTTTATATTTAAAATCTTCATGATGCTTATTCGTTCGCATTTTTAGAAATGAATTTCAACGTATAATTAATATTATGTAGGTTTATTTGATATAATATTAATATTTATTAAAATATATTTTAAAAGTTTATAAATATTATTTAGGTTTAATTAAATGTACACCACATTAAAACAACAATATAATATTGTAATAATAAGTGTCAAATATATAATTAATGGGTTTATCACATTAAAACAACAATAATATCTAACCGTAATAATACAAACAACTTTCCGACAATACAAGCAGCGATATATGCGTTTTCGTCGAAACATTTGTCAATAGTTAAGATCATAAAGAAAAATCTTTAATTTAAAGAGGCAAAACCATAATTCTCCAAAATTGTCAAAAACTAAGGAATTTGAAGCAAAAAAAAGAAGCATTTACAATGTTAAATGGGAGATACTACTATGTGGACATATTCAGGAAATGAAAAGGAAATAAATTAAAGCTAGAGCTTATTTCTCCTTTGTGTATACCTATGAACAGAGGTTCAGTATTGTCTTAGATCAGAAGAATTTCTAGGGTTCATTATATGCAGAGTTTCAGTTCTAGGAGTAAAGGTACTCGAATTGTTCTTGTTGATGCCCCCTGGACTGTCAACCTCAATCCTAGTCCATTACAGACTTAAATGGATCGAGTTCAATTTGAGGGGATACATTTCTCTATGCTTGACACGGAGAATAAATTCTCACGAAGACATAGAGCATGAACCCGGAAGTTACTTGCTAGGTCTGACACGGAGAATAAATTCTCACGAAGACGTTGCTTTCACTCCCACTTAAAAGGGGATAACTCAATTATAGAGCTTTATGTAATGTAATGCAAGTGTTGTGTGTGAGGAGAAATGTTAAACTTTTGACATAAAAATAAATACTGAAATAAAATACTTGCAAATAAAATAAAAATATAAATATTATAAAAATAATAAAAAATAAAAAGTTTGAAAAGAAAGAATTAAAATTAAATATATAAATTTTTAATTTTTAACTAATAGAGACGATTTATAATTATTTTTAAAAGTTTGACAGGTCCCAGTGGAGTCGCGCCAAGCTTGTAACGGTTTTCGTCCGGGCACGAATATTTAACTTGACGGGAAAAGTGATATGAATAAATGGTTTTGAAATAATTGGGAGTCGCCATCGGCCTTTTGGATCAGGTAGGTCGAATACCTAAAAAATATCTTTTAAAAGAGTTTTTAAGAAACATCAATTAAAAGATAAACTGATCTACGTTTTAACCAAAAATTCGTTCTTTTAATAATAAAAAGGGATTCGTGGTCGGTTACGTTTAGGGAAGGATTAGCACCCCTACAACGCCCAAAATTGGTACTTATTAACTATAATTGTCTCTATTATTAAAATTTTAAAAATTCAAAATATATTTAATTTATAATTCTACTATTTCAAAATTTTAAAGAAAATATATTAATATACATAAATAATATATTACTTATTTAGAAATATCAGAAAAGTGCTTCTAGGTGCTTTAAGACAGCTCTTTTATTAATATTTAAAAATAAATAAAAAACATTTTATTTTACTAGTAAGATATTTATTTATTCAAAAAAATATCAGAAAAGAGCTTCTAGGTGCTTTAAGACAGCTCTTTTCTTGATATTAAAATAAATAAATATCAAATATAATTATTTTTCTTAAAAGTAATTTATAAAATTAAATTTTAAATAGGAAAATAGAATAAATAAATATTATATATATTTTAAGATATATATATTGACATAATTAATAAAGAATAATATAATAATAGTAATGATAATTAAATAGTATGAACATAAAAAAAAGGTAACATATGATTAAATAATATTTAAAATACAAAATAATAAAGCTCGTAAAATAAATGAAAATATTAACTTAGGGACTAAATTATAATCTAATAAAATTAAATACCTAATTTATAATTAATTATTAAAATTATAGGGATTAAAAAATGCTATTTTCCTTATTTATTAATTGATGACTAAAATAAAAATAAAAAAATTCAATATCAGATTTAAAATAAATTAAAAATATATACTCGGGATTAAAATATTATTTATTAAAACTAAAGGACTAAATACGTATTTATCCTAATATATTATTTAATAGAAAGGACTAAAATAAATAAATCTAAAATTAAAGGACCGAATTAAAAGGATTATAAATTTGATTTAGTGACTAGAATGTAAGAGTTACAGTTTAGATGGCTACTGAAAGGGTTTAACCTTTAGTTAATTACACAGATACCCTCCCCCTTAAACGACGTCGTATGGAAGAGGGTTTATAAACCCTAAACCGGTTGGCCCTTCGGGCCAACCATTCATTTCTTCATTTCTCTTCTTCTCTAACAGAGAGAAGAAGATTTCTCTCTGGCTTCTCTCTAAAATTAGAGAGAAGCCGGCCCGGTCAGCCACCGCTGTCGGGCTCCGATTGCTGCCGCCGGCCACCGTTAGCGGTGCCGGAAATTACAAAACCCACCCCAAATCAAAGCCTCTGTTTTTCTATATCTAGGTCTAAGGTTATTTTAGCTTAAAACCTTACCAATCGTAGATCTAGGATATTTCTCTTCGACGTTTGGTTCTCTGATGATTTGTGGAGGCTCTCACGACGGCGATTTTCTCGGTAAGTCTCTTTTTTCTCTTTTTGGTTTGTATTTCCTGGGATCGTCGGTGTAGTTCTTGCTTTGTTGGTTGCTGTGTTCTCTTTCTCTGTTTTTTCTTTTTGTTTTTTTTCTTGTCGTTCTCTGCCGTCTGTGGCTGTGTTTTCTTTCTTGCAGGTGGGGTGGCTTTATAGCCACCACCGAAGCTCTCGTTGGACCGGTTCCAGAGATGAAAGGCCCGGTGAGTCACCATAGCTATGGTGGTGACTCACCATAGGGCTCAACGTGGTTAGCTTCGTGACGTTCTGGAGTGTCGACAATGGCGGTGGAGGCGTCGGCAGTGGGGCATTGGAACACCTGGCAGTGAGGCGGCGGCTGGGATTCTTGAAGCATCAGAGGCGGCTGGGATTCTGGAAGCTCAGAGGCGGCTGGGGGTGGCTAGGGTTTAGAAACCCTAGCTGAAACCTTACTAATCATTTAGGGTTTCTGGTTATCTGGACCGGTTCTGTTTGGTTTGTAACTGGGCCGGTCCAGTTGTAATTATTTATTAAATAATAATAATATATAATATTAATAATAATAATAATAAATAATGATAATAATAATTATAATAATAATAATAATACTAATAATAATAATAATAATTTTAATAATAATAATAAAAAATTTAAATGAAAAAATGATGTCTACACTGTCTAATTGTTAATTCATCCAAGTTGGTGCACTAACATAGGCAGTGATGGTGGAGATATTTTGAAGTATAATGATGCATCGCATCATGCCAAATAACCATATGCTTCCCGATTAAACAAACCAAAAAGCGAAATCTAGCTTCTTGCCTTTTCCATTTGTTTAAGCCATGAGTGTGGCCAGAATTAGGTACCATCAAATTAAATTGTTTAAATTCTAAAAGGTAATTAATTGAGTTTCTTCCCCCCCCCCCCCCCATAATGATCTATAAAGTGTTAGCGCTAATCAGGTTGTTTATTTTTTAGATTTAAAGAAATCCTAATAAAATAATCAATCTAATTGAAAATAATATCCAATTAATCCCTTCCACGTCATTTTTTACATCACGTGTCACATAACAATTCAACAGATGGTTAAAAATATTATAAAAAACTATAGTTAATTACAACTTCTAATTTAAAAGCTTAACTAAACGAGTGACTTTTTTATTATTGTTTTAGCCTTCTTAATTTTAGCCTAACCGCTGGCGGATGCATGTATATTTTAAGATAGGTACTTGTTGTTATTCTTTTTATTGATTGTATTATCTTAAAATTTTTATATTCACTTTGAAATTTAAATTTATTTTATGTTTTTTTATTTATTTTACTAATTGTACCCACTAAGGACGCAGCCACTAAGAGCTTGTGGCTCCCCACCAACCAAAAATTTGTTTTTTTCCTTTAATTTATATATAAAATTTAAATATTTATGAGATAATTATGAATTTTTTCCCAATTTTAAAAAGTTATACTTTGCTCCTTCAAATGAAATCTTAACTCTGTCCGTTTTTAGTGTCCACTTTGAAATTTTATTGATGTCAATCTCATAATTTTTTTTTTACTATCAGTACATATATATCTATTCTAAAAATATTTTTAGATTCGCCAAAAAACCTAACACATGCAAAGCTTATTCAAAATAAATCTTAAAGATATGTTGGCGTAGATGTCTTTTAATAAAATACGTATATTGATAATTAAGAAAGGATTATCATTTAATTAAACAAGAATCGATCCAAGACGGTTGAATGAGGTGCGTATCCACGCGTCTCAAACATTGTGGGGGCTGCGCTTTTTAATGTTTTTACACTACAATTATCATCCTCCGTCGGAACCAATTACATTCACTCTGGTGTTTAGATCCTGTTTTGTGTTCCGGATAATAGCTTTACATGTACCCAAATAATGATTTGAATTTTAAATTAGTTTCAATCTTCTAGATGTTTTTTAATTGAATCACTTATAAGGGTTTAATATTGCATATTTTTACTATTATTTGCTCCTCATTTATCGCTTGGATATTACTGATTTATTTCTTTTGGGTTTATTTTGGACAAAAGCTTCATTGGATTAATTACCCAAAAACCAATAGATTTCGTCGGTTCAGTCATCATCTTCAAGAAGACATGTGGAATTATCTTAAATATTTAATTTGGAATTTACCTGAGAAAATGTTATCCATAAGATGAAACATAACTCAACTATAACTACAAGACTTAAGTAACGTCCCGAATTCCAGGTTAGGAGTTTCGGTATATATGATTTGGACCTTAGAATAAAATCCTCTAGCCCATGAAGAGTTAACCTAAGTAGTAATTGATTTGGACTTGGGATGAGCCCAACAAGTGAGAAAAAGGGTGTTTTAATCAGGACCTAAATGTGGAGGGACTAGGTGAGTAATTATTCGTTTATTTGAACCAAAGTTGATTTCCATTGAATTTTGATGATATCACGTCTGTCACTCCTCCCTTTTTCATGTATTGTTTGTCTCTTCTTCATCTTTATCTTCACCTTATTCCTCTTCAAGAAATCAAACTAAAGCTTTGAACTTTAAGAGTTCCAAGCATCCTTTGTGAATCCTAAGGTAAGAATTACAATCCTCATCTCCCAAGCTTCCATTCAAGCCCTTATTTGCAAGTTTTTGTTAAGTTTCACAAACACGAGTTTTGGTGGGGTTATAGAACCTTGAGGTTTAATCCATTTTAGGGAAGTTTTGGGTATATGATTATTTTTGACACCTTCCTAAGCTTTAAAACGAGTTAATAGTTTATCTTTGTCCTAATAAGTTTAAGAGAAGGGCGGAGATCTAAACAAGAGGAAGGAAAAACTCACTCTTGGGCAATTTGGGACATTTTTCAGCAAGCTAACATCAAGGTAACATGATTCTAACACGTCCATACCATAAGTAGTTCATTAAATGTGAATAAAAGGTATTTTTGTTCATGCAAGCGCGTTAGAGTGATTTCATGGCAATATTTGTATTTGTTTGTTATATGCATGAAAGATGGTTCTTTTACCTCTAGGGCCTCAAATAAGACATTAATAAACTTTGCTAATCTTAGGGGTGCTTTGGTGAGATTTGAGTATATTTTCGTGCTCAAAACAGAGCATTCTGGGTTGTCAATATTGGTACTGGAATAACAGTATCGATACTGTTCGTCGTGTAAGGCCTAAATCATGTTATTTTGCAAGGAAAGTATCGATACTCCCTATAGAAGTATCGATACTAGGGCTCGGTATCGATACTGACGTTTTTGAAAACATCAAAACTAAATTTAGTATCGATACTCGCGGGGGTATCGATACCCAAGGTAGAGTATCAATACTCCGCATTGGAGTATTGATACCCAAGTATTTTTCAAAACATAGAAGTAAATTTTGGTATCGATACTCGCCCAATATTAATACTTACGATGATTTTTGGGCAATTTCGTTCAATCGGATTGGGGGTACAAACATGGGTGTTTTGAGTCAGTGTAAGCTACAAGTGTTCAATACAAGTGAAAATAATTAAGAGTTCTAATTTCTCACCTAGAAATCAAGCAAGATATGATGATATAAAATTGGCATCGTGTGATATTCGGGCAACAGTTTGAGCACCCAGTTACTATGACATTATGATGATCGTCATTTGTTTATGAATATTCGAATATTGTCTGTTTGGTACGCATCTGATGCACGTAAATTTCAGGTCATACTGATACGAATTTCTATGCACGTAAATTCTAGAATCGTACCCTATGTTCAACTAGGTACAGGATGTGAGCTTCCGGTGTACGTAAATTTCAGATCTCACCCTGACCTCTCAAGGATCCGAGGTAGACTGAGGGCCATAAATTTCGACACACATAAATTCTGAATCTTACCCCGAAGCTATCACGTTCTAGATAGGCTATTGTGTTGTCCAAGATGCACATAAATTTAACATTGCACCCCGGCATGTTCATGCATGAATGCATGTAGTATTGCATAGTTATTTTGTGGCACTAAGCTTGTGAGCTCAGCGCGTAGAATGTGTTTCCATGCGCAAGTTAGTTGAGGATTGTTGAGAGAGCCTACAATATCCATTCCATACCAGCCGATTATCAAAGTATGTCTTGAGTATTTGTAGAGGGCATGTATTCTGTATGGACCTTGTATAGTCAAGTTATAACTCTACTTGATTTTAAACTATATGGTCATGATGTACGTATTTTGGAGGACTCCTATATTTTGTAAACGTTGAATTGATTTCAGCTGCAATTTATGATGAATTATTTTGATGATTACAAACGTTTTTAAAAAGAAATTTTTGGGTTGACCATTTTGGTGGTTCCAAGTGACATCGTAATCCATGGATCTTCAGGTCGTACTAGATTATGATGTTACAACTTAAATATTTACTTTTAGCTTTTGTGATAAACCTTGTAAATTTAGGAATTTTAGTTTGATTATTTATTATTTTATTTAGGAATTAACTATTTATTTACTTAGAGCTCTAACTGGATTTTTAATTATTTTATTTAGGAATTAGTTATTTTATTTACTTAGAACTCTCGGGTCATAAATACCCCTTAGGTTCAATAGTTGAAAAAGAGAGATTGAAATTTATATTTCATTTTATTTATTGAAGTTTTGCTTTTCTTCATATCTTTATTTTCTTTAATTATATTCTTTTTCAAATTGCTAAGCATAATCCAATCCAAGCTTAGTTGAACTACACTTAGCCTAAAGCTTTGCGAAGCTGAATTGTAACACCCTAATCCAATCTGACCCGAAGACCAATGGATTAGAATGTCACACGGAACCATTGAGGTGGCTAACCCAAAATTTTTCTTTAAAAGCTAACTATAAAATATTTGATAAAAATCCATCCATGGTAAAATAAATAAAAATAGTAAATAAGTTTACAATTACAGGGGAGACCCTAAAACATTCAAAATAATACATACTAAGTTTAAAACAAAATAGAGTTACATCTGAATATCAATGGGTCTACAATAGTACATGCCCTCTAAAATGATTCAGACGTACTCTGATGCCTCGGCTGGACTGGAACAACTGTCGATGATAATACTCTGCTACTGGTCACATAAGAACCCACACACGAAACACATTCTGAACGCTGAGCTTATGAGCTCAGTGCCATAATAGTAACTGTACTATACTACATGCATTCACTAGATGAGTTTTCTAGTGGCATTGTATGAATAAATGTAAAATACTGATATGAATAGCTGAAATAGACATCATGGTACGATTGAGGGTTCTACATATCGGAGCTCACACACCCCTTTAGCCTTCTGATATACCTTCGGTATCTAGGGTGAGATTTGGAACTCCGTCAGAAACGTACACCCGACCAACTTACTCTATCGAGTCTTGGGGCATCTTACCCCAATCGGCTATTGAAGTGCCTTAACACTGATTGAGATATCCAATTGACTGCCATATTCTACTATAGAGACTCGGGTGTCCTGGTTGTTTCCTGAGTGTCAAACAAGACTTGTTTTATGTAGTCTTAGTTATTATTGTTTCTAGTTTTCTGAATTAATTTATGTTCTCACTTGTAGTTTTATCTGCTAATATTCAAGTGTTATTAGGACCCTCAAGTCTAATCCCTTATCTGCTGGTATCGATATTGACCATTCAATATCGATATTGGTCCTTGAGAATCGATACCCATCTTTTGGTATCGATACCTACTGACTATTGTATACTAATAGGGGAGAGAAGTATCGATACTCCTGACTAAGTATCGAACGCTAGTGTTAGGGTATCGATACTTACCTGAGTATTGATAACAAATTTAGGTTCGATGTTTTGAAAAATTACCTCAGTATCGATAACCTTACTGGGACTATCGATACTCCCACGAGTAAATACCAAAAATGTATTATGAAATTTGCTAAGTGCACCCAGTACTGATACCACCCTACGAGTATCAAGACCAGACCAACATTATCGATACTCCATGAATGAGTATCGATACTCTCCTTTGAAAACTCTTTCATTATACACTAATTGAAGAACAATATTGATACTCTCCTTTAAAAACTCTTTCATTATACACTAATTGAAGAACAATATCGATATTGTTTTTCCAGTATCGATACTCGAGACCCTAAATACTCTATTTTGGGCACAAAAATGCTAACTTTCTATCCCAAACTCTCTACTGAGGTTCCTAATTGTTATTAAAGTTTTATGTATGATTAAAGGGATCATAAAAGGACTTTTTATATGCTGAAAACGTCAAAAGATGCAAGCTACCATGAGCATGCTTCATAACTCATGTAATCTACCAAAACTTATCTACATATTTACATATGGTAGAGTTGAGTTAGAAGTGAGTTATCTTGGATTTCTAAGCTATGGAAGCACCTCAAAGTAACCTAGCACAAGTTTCTCCTTGTTCTTGCTTTGGAGCTTTCTTCTACTTCTCTCACTAAACAAGGATAAAAAAAGAAATTACTGACTTTCTTAAGAGGTTAGGAAGAGTTTAAGAACAATTTCTAAGGCTTGAACTCTTTTAAAACAGATTAAAACGCAAAAGTTCCTTAAACTATCACAAAACCCATATTTTGAATACCATGGCCAAATCTTGCAAGAGATGGCTTGACTAAAAGATTGGAAGGAGTAGTTTAAGGTTCTTACCTTGAAATTTATGGTACAGACTTGCAAGATTATAAAGTTCCAACCTTTAGCCAAGCTCTTGGAGAAGAAGAAGGTAATGAAGAAAGAAAGGAAAAAGATAAAGTTTATGGGAATGAAAAAAAAGGCATCAGGCGTGACTTCACGCGTGACTTCACCAGCATTTAAAGATTTCAGCCTTTCCAACATAAAATGGATAATTTACTCCTTGGTCCCTCAAACTTTGGTCAATCTTAAAAAAATCCCCTTTTTACTAACCATTGGGCTCAAACCAAGACCAAATCTAAGGCCCTCTCGGGTTTGCCCGAAACTCTTAACCCAAGATTTGGGGTGTTACATCAATTATAAATCGTGAGAATTGAGTTTTGTTCTTCGTAACTTAGGATAACATTCTTCGGTTATCTGGAAACTAGGAATGACAATCAACAATTCCTTTAAAATTACAACATCTTCAATCCAAAAAGACGTCGTTGGCTTGAAGGTTGTTTTAACTTATGATTGGAAAGACAAATTAGTTGGTCGTAATTCGACTTTATGTGAATAAACTTAGCAGCGGTCTGCTAAGGGGAATAAGATCGGGATTGATTATTCAAGAGACGTTATAACCCGAACCGGGATCTTTTAGTACTCAAAGTTGTTTTGGTGCTAATGGCAATAGACATGATTAGTTCAACAAAGACCAAATTTCGGAGATATGCTTAAAAATTTCGGTTAACCCGAGAGAAAAGTTAGTTGCGAAGGTCGGGCTTCATTGACTGTAACCGACGTGCTTCAATGAGAGAAAAATATTTCGATGACCGATTGAAATCGGGGCTAAGCAAAGCCTAAGGTTATATAATCTCAATTAAATTCTTCTACTTTATTTACTTTATTCATTTTCTCATTATTTTCCATTGTTATTTATTGTTATTATTTATTACTTTTATTATTTTTAAACCCCTCATTTTTACCTTTGCAGAAACCAAGGATTAAAACAATCAAATTATTCAGACTTTCTTAGTCCTATAGATCGACATTTATTTCTATATATTATTTTCATTATTTCTTTGATATTAAAGTATTATTTATTTGACAAATTCGATGTTCGTCAATCACTATAATCGATGTCCTGTCATACTATTATTTTATTTATTTTAAATAATTCAAAATGATTATAAGATAGTAACTTAAAAATAAATTCTTAATAATATACATACTGATATACACTTTATATATACAATTATTCCAAATTAGATTCTAGGATAAATTATATATTTAGTATCTAAATTATCAATTTTTGTCTATTTTAGTATTTAAACTTTTTATTTTTTTTAAAATCATACTTAATGTTTAGTTTTCATTTTATTTTAGTACCATACCATTAAAAATTTAACGCATTTAGTACTTAAGCTATCAATTTATTCCGTTTTAGTACCTAAACTTTCAATCTTTTCAAAACTTAATGTTAAATTTTGAACGACCTAATAAAATAAAAAAAACTAAAATTTTTAACGATGAAATACTAAAATAAAACAAAAAAAAATTAATATAAAAAAGTATGTTAGGGTTGGATAATTACAGCTGACTTATCACTGGGTGCCAATTGCCACCATCTTGTGTGGTCAATGAAAGAATTTAAAGCCTCTAATTATTAAAGTTAAAGCAAAAGTGGAAATAATTTTGGGGATGAATAATAAACTATCAGTAGAAGTCATTGATCCCAATCAATGGAAAACCAAGCTGTTGCCTTTTCTTTTTATGTAAAAATGAGGCCGAAGCCAGTACACCAAGCTGTTGTTTTTGTTTCTCTGGAGGAAAAGATAAAACACTTGTCACCAACGAACCATAAAAGGAAACTAAAGTCTACCTTCTGTTGTATAAAAAAGGAAGGTCCGAACCTGCTCACACGGATAAGGTTAAGGTCCAGAATAAATTAATTAGCCTTAAAATGTCACATCAATGTTCTTGACTCAGGATTATGATTGATTAATAGATAAATCCAATGGGATGAGTTCATTAATTATTAATAAATTTTAAAAATTAAAGGATGCACTATACGGGTCACTAAAGTTTTAAGGTACTTTCACTTTGCTCATCAAATTTTCAAAACTTATATTACAATCATTAAACATTTAATTCTTTTTTATTATGATCATGGTCATTAGGTGACATGTTAAAGTCTTATTCTCTAAATATTTAAAAGTATTAAATTGACGACTTACATAAAGATCAAATTTTAGTTGAATGAAATTCTCATCGATCAATCTCAATTATGGGAAAATTTTATTTTATTAAAATATTAATATAATTCAATTTTAAGCTAATTTAACGGTTGACAGTTACATTAAAAAAAATTAAGTTTTAGTTTTGATTGATAAGAGATTGATTTTTTTTCTGAGCTTGAATTGAAAAAAATCATTGAAAGAGAATAAAAATGATGACGATAGAAACTACAATTATTGCGTTTTTTAAACTTTTTGTGTAACATCTATTTTCATTAATGATTTAACAGTTTAATGATTAAAATAAACATTATTCATAACAACAATTATTCTAATGAAAGTTTTCATTGTCAAAGTGACATTATCAACATTCAGTGACTACAAATCCGGTTGCCGTTGATGAAAGTATTTGGAGCAGACATGAGTACCAAACCTGGGATTCAGCAACTCAAGTGAAAGAACTCACTTTTAAATGTTGATAGAGTGGATAAGATCTCCACCGATGCACTCTCTGTCCGAAACATCCTTTTGTCTCACCTGAAAACAGCAATTCTACAAAGGGTTTAGACCTCTTTCCTTTTATTTCCACAAAAACTTTGTTCCACTTTCACTCTCTATCTCCTCTAGTTTACTCTCTCTGATTCGAGAACTCTGGGTTTTGACCTTTCGGTGACATACCGGAGAGCTGCGTGGCCTTGATCTTAGCACAGTTAAGCCCACCCGAGATTTGCAAATTGGCTCGGTTGAATAGATCGTTTCGCAGTGCTTCATCAGCTGATTTCATATGGGAATCGAAATTACCCTCCGTTTATAAGTTCATTGTGGAGAAAGTACTGCTAGCGGATACAAGTTTGAAAAATCTGCAGAAGAAAGAACTTTATGCCAGGTTGTGCCGGCCTAATCCCTTTGATGGTGGCACAAAGGTTAGACATTATGTGGTATCCCTTTTTCTCTTTCTTACTGGTTTAGGTTAATGATCTAATCATGTTGCGTTTTGGCTATATGCAGGAGATTTGGCTAGATCAGAACACAGGTGGGGTTTGTTTATCGATTTCATCCAAGGCGTTGACAATCACCAGGATCGATGATCGGAGATATTGGAGTCATATTTCCACCGAGGAATCCAGGTGTGTTTATCTTTTCCAGATTCTAAATTAGTCCGTTATATCCCAATTTAGAAGCTTAATATAAGTTTGACCATGGTGTATAGCATTTTTAAAGCATCTGATGGAGTTGTTAACATTTATGTAGGTTAGATCGGAGCCGGCATTTAACGGCAAAGTTAATAATGAATCAAAAGAAGGATATGATTGATATAATATTGATACTTGACAGACTAAATTAAAACGATATTAAATTTGGACTAATTTAGAACTTATGTCATACTTTGGGACTATGGTGCAATTAACCCCTTTCCTATTGGTCATATTTATTGCTCAAGCTCTTTGATTTGATTTGGCCTTTGCTGCAGATATCCTACAGTAGCATACCTTCAACAAACATGATGGTTTGAAGTAGATGGAGAGCTCGAGTTTTAATTCCCTGCAGGCACTTATAGCCTATTCTTCAGACTCCAGCTCGGGAAATCTTTGAAGAGACTCGTCGAGTTTGCAACTCCGAGCAAATCCATGGATGGGACATAAAACCGGTCCAATTCCGTTTAACAACTTTGGACGGCATGCCGTGTGGTGTCATTTAGACAATCCAAGGAACTGGGTTCTTTACCATATCGGAATTTTGTTGTTGGGAGCTCTAATGCATTGACAAAGATTAAATTTCTTCGACTCAAATCGATTGCACCCATACCAAAGGTGGCCTTTGTGTGGATGCTGCGTTAATATACCCTAGTAGCATAGGGAAAGAGGTCAAATCATGTTAGTGAGAAAATGCAGAGGTGTAAATACCGATCACATGTAAAATCAAGCTTGTTTTCTTGGTAGCTCTCCTAGGGTTATATCATGTGAAAAATAGTGTCTATAATTCTCATCTGGTTATTATTTTTTCAACAAATCATAACAGATTCTGCAACAATGCTGCTTTGTTTTGCAATGCCAGAATAGGTGCTTCAGCCAGGTTGTTGATTCATGGTGTTTCAATTGACTAATGGATTGTTTAAATGCAACTGGAACTTAAAAGTAACCCGGTCAAATTTCCAGCAACCGGAATCGATATTCCTCAGGTCGACGGAGTATATCTTCTCCATTTCATAAGCTCCTATTGCAATGCAGAACGCACCTTCCTTGCAACAATTCTCCCAAGCATCCATGGGAGATGGATGAAGATGAAACATAAACAGGGAATCTTAAAGTTAGAATAATAGATATCATCATTAAGAACTACTTTGTTTAATATAGATTATGAAACATGGGATTTCATGCAAGTAAAGGTGACAAAAAAATGGGGGAAAATCTCATTGTACAAAAAGTGAGAGCATTTTTTACTCTATTTTCGGGTGAATAAACTTCGAAGATTTCTCTCTTTAACCTCTCGAGTAGCTTCTTGGCATCGATGATTTCCATCTCTGAAAGCTTCTTGAGATACCCGATGCTCCATACGATATCATGAGTTTTTTTCATTTATTGCTCGATGAGAGTGATGATAGTGTCACGGGCCGCGAACTTCTGGGTGAGGTCGGCCCACAACAGACTACCCCTGGGGTCGCAACCAACACAAAGCAGATTTCTCCCACTGTGGTGCTGAGACCAACACCCACCAGGGTGCGACAGACGCCGCCCAGGCAGCCCACAAGGGCCACGCTAAGACCAAGGCACATATATTGCCGAACAGGGTCAAGAAATGCCCGCCCCAAACTACCAATAAGCACAACTATCAAACAACAAGGGTCGCCTAGGGTCATGACCACTGCACACCAAGGTGAACCTAGAGCCAAGGCCAACACATGGCAAGGTCAGCCGAGGGCTCTAGCCAATAAGCAATGGGATACACTCGGGTTGGGGCCAACTGAGAGAAATGCACAAAGGGGGCCACTTGGGGGTAAGGGCAGCATCGAGAGTGCATTGAGCGCCGAGGCCAGCACCGACTTAGGACCTGTCCACCTAGCAAGGTCGGTCATTACTTGGAAAATAAAGTCAAGTAGTGTTGTCTTTGTTTGAATATGACTCAAATATTAGAGTTTCAAATAAAGTAAAGAGTTTTACTTGTAGTTAGACTAGGAGTAGTCATGAGATGTAAGGGGACTCCATTATAAAAGGAGGCATCCCCACCTCCATTAGATATAGAGAGTTTTGTGTTAATAAACGAGGCATTCATGCCAAAAATTTCCCCACACACGCTTACTTACGTTTTTTATGTTTTTCAATCATGCTTATCTCTATAGCAACATTAACAGAGAAGTTTAGGTTGACTTAGATGCCGAGCAACCGAGCGAGGTATCTAAGGGCCACACAAACCAGCCAGCCGTCAATCTAGCCCCGTGTCAAGTGGTATCAGAGCTAAGTTCATGACTAGACGAGATGGCTTCACATCATGGCGAGGCAGCAACATTCGAGGGCTTCGAGACTTGCAACTCAAAGAAGAAGCGAGGAACGTCGAAGGACATGCTTGCATCGCTCCAAGTAAGATTACCAGACTTGAGGACTCTACGAGAGAGATCAAGTAGGTTTTTGATATGTTACAATCCATCGATCTTGAGAAGCTGGGATCACTAGATCTCGAGAAGCTTGAAGCCTTGGAGAACATCCAAGAGGATGTGCAAGCGACACTCAAAGGATTATATGCGAAGAGTTCCCAATAAGATGATGCTTTGGAAGCCCAAATATTGGCCTTAACACAAGTAGTCGAAGAACTTAAAAACCAGGGGAACTGAGGTTGAAAACATAAAGAAGAGATTGAGCAACTCAAGACCGAGGTGGTCTTGTGCAATGTTATCGTGGATAGCAGCATGCTAACCAACGCCCCAAAGGCCGGGCCGAAGTTCACAAACCAGAAAAGTTTAAAGGGACTAGGTCGGCTAAAGACGTTGAAAATTTTATATGGAACATGTATCAATACTTTCGAACCATGGGCATTGAGAATGATATTGAGAAAGTAAACATTGCTTTTGTTTACTTAACTAATTTAACACTCTTATGGTGGCGACGTAAATGCACCAAGATGAAACGAGATGGAACCACCATTGAAATTTGGGCATAATTCCAAGTTGAGTTCAAAGAGTAATTTTACCCTTATCATGCTGAGAACAAGGCACGATCAAAACTAAGGCGTCTTAGGCAAGAAGACTTTCTAATGGAGTACGTTCAACAATTTGTCGAGTTAAGACTACAAGTCCCGAGTCTAATCGAAGAGGACATGTTTTTCACCTTCATGGACGAATTAAAGCCATGAGTAAAAAATGAGTTTGAAAGAAGGTGTTGAGTTAATCGATCGGATGAATTGTCCAAGAGGGGGTGAATTGGCAATTAAATTTTCGGTGGAAGCTTTTGCAGAAAATTGAAAAATATTTGCACAGCGATTTAGAGTGGTTCAACTTTCTCAACCAAAGTCTACAACCACTACCTTATCTATCCACACTAAGGATTTTTCACAAATTCACTAATTTGTCTTTCTTTTGAGAACAATGAGTAACCTTACAACTCCCTCAAGAATTATACCCCAAATTCTTGAAAACACTCTCTCCCAAATAGAAACTTACAAATTTTGCAAACTTACAGAAAAAACATCACAAGGTAGATTTTTTGCACAATTCTAGAACAAGGAAAAAACACTCAAAGATAAATACAAATGAGCACAAATTGTGTTCTTGAAAGCAAAATGAATATTGAATGAAAATAGGCTTGAATTTCTCAAACTTGAGGTTTGATGCTTTCTCTCTTGATTCTTTCTCTCTTGATTCTTTCTCAATTCTTGTTGATCATAGGCTTCATAACTTGTTTAAATACACATTGGATCAATTCTAAAGGGATCATTGGTGAAGTAAATAAAGCCGTTGTTTTATGTTTTCCATTTAAAAAATCTGTTGGGAGCATAGGGGTATCAGTACACCTTCAAAGGGTATCGGTACCTCCCGTGTAAAATTCAAATATTTCGACCGTTATTTGGCAGAGGTATTGGTACCTCCCAGGGGTATCGATACACCTATGACATTCGATGTTTCTCAGAGCCAATTTTGACATGAGGGGTATCGGTACATTTGGCTATGTATCGGTACCTTTATTTCATTCAAAAGTAAGGTGTATCGATACATCCAAAGAGTGTATCGGTACCTCCCTACTTAAAACTCATTTTTGGCTTGATTAAGGTTCAAAATACTTTGTAAAAATTGTTTCAAAAATATTTTAAGATTGAAACACAATTTTACACTTAAGTAAAGAGTAAAATTAACATTTGAAAAACTTGGAGTAATGTTTTTAATATTCGAATAATTTAATCGAATATATAATTTTGAATTGAATATAAAATCTTAAAATTTATTAACACTTTATTTGTTATATAAAAACATCAAAATGTTTTCAACAATCTCCCCCTTTTTGATATAACAAAACATTTTAATAATTTTAAGATTTCTTTTTGAAAATCATTTTTGAATCAATTTTAAAAGCTTACTCCCCCTTACTACCTTACTATGTTATTCTCCCTTTTTTTAAATAAAAAGGCTCTATGAAAAACATTTGAAACAAGTTTTTAAGGAAAATAACCAATATAATTATAGTGATTTAGCTACTAAGATCATAGTCAAGAGAAATGTTAGCCATTAGTCCATAATAAATATTCATAAACAATATGTAAATTGGGAATTGGTCATAATTGCTCTAAGATGTAAATGATGCATATTATAACATGAAAGTTCAATTTAAGTTCAAAAACTAATTATCATTCAAACAAACCAAAAAATCAAACAAATAAATCCAAACACATAAAATTTAAACCAAATATTCACTTAATCATCCAAATCATTCAAAATGTTTTAACAATTGTTTTAAGTTCATCTTAAACCTATGAAAACAAGCAAGAAAAGGTTTAGTCATCCATCGATGGGTCGGAAGGAGGAAAATGTGCTCGTATAGCAGCCATATCGAGTGTAAATGCATTGAGCCTTTCGTCCATAGCATTGAATCGATGATCCATTGCTTCGCGGTTAGTTCGCATCTCCCGGTGATTCTCCAATTGTTGAGCCCCCATAGCAGTTAAGTGGGACTCTATGGATGCAAACCTTACGTGAAATGTCTCCATGAACGATAAAAAATATGGAGGCATCTAACTCTCTTGCTGGACTGGCTCGTCCTCGGCTAGGTTAACAGTATCATTGACATCCCGAAGAAAATCTTCTAGCTCTGGATCATCAGCAGCAGGTGTCGGAGCAGTAGGTGTCGGAGCAGCCCGTGAATAGCTAGCACCCGGTGTTTTCGGGGTTAAACGAACCAATTGATATTTATCCCCACTCTATCTCGATTTACGCAAAGATTTTAGATTGATTTGGTTTTTAAGAGGGATGGCTACATCAAGTTGTACCTTAAGCTTGGCTTTGATAAACATATTACTAAGAAGACAACCGTAAACTAAGTTTCTACGTGTTTAGAAGAGACATTGTTTATGGCTTCAACTAGTTCACAAAAATTATTTGTGGCAGGTTTATTTTCCTATTTTTCTGGATACAATATCCACCATAAATCTAAAGCTCTAAGAGTGGAGTATTTGCTTCCGGATGGTCTAAACCACCAAGAGATTATCAGATGAAGAAAACGATTGTGGTGATCTGACAACGTACTCGCACTAGCCTTGGATTTATAAGGAGTACCTACTACTTCGCTCATTATCTAAGCCATCTTTATCTAGACCAAAATGTTAGTGATTGAGTCGGAGTCAATATGAATGTATTGGACTAGGAGATGACACTGAATATTGACAGTGGCAGTGATCGCTTGTGAATGTATATGCTAAGGCAAGCTAATTTGTGCAAGTATACACAATCGATGAAAGTAATATAGTAGTGAGTGAGTATCGTCTCCACAGGGATTGGTTTAGAAATATCTTTTCACCACAACTAGAACTAATGCTGTAAATCAATCCTACTAAGTATTAAAGCTAAGAAATAATTAAGAAGCTAAGAATAATGATTCAATGATTGTAGACAAGTGTGGTTGAGACAAAGAAAATATGAGATAGATAAAACAAAACAAAACAAGTATTGGATTAAATATAATGCAAACAACCTCACATATTCAGATGTTCACAGAGAATACTAACTATTGTCTCGACAACAATTATTTTAAGCCAGAATGAATTATTATGACTTACTAAACTGTCCGACAGGATTACTAGGTATTCTTAGACGGTTGCTATGGCAATACCTCTCGGCGTTAACTATAGACGTTGTCTTAACCTACTCTAGCCTTTATCCCTTTTAGTCATTTGAAACTCACTCCTTATCTCTAAGGTAGACAAGTTAGAACTTCACCATCCCAGATTCATTCCTTTGTTCACATTGATCTCTCTTAATTCTCTCGAATTCAAGAATCACTTTCTAGACAAAAGACTATCTCTCGATGCTCTTACAGTGTTAAGGCAAAATATTTAAACTATGAGCAAAACAGTCATAAGCAAACATAATTCCTTCATAAACATAAAAATATTGTTCAGGCAAACAAAGTTTAACACCAAGTAAAGCATTCATGGTGTTATCAAAGCTCATCCAAGATTAAACCGTTTAATACAACCCCAAATAGAATTAGAGTTTAGAAACAAAGGAAGAACGACTCCAAAAACCGGGGCTCTATCGCGACAATCCTGATCAACACCACGTATGCCTTGGTGATAACCCTCTCTCGAGGCTTGATCACCGCTCTGCTATCGTCTGGCAATGGAGGACACCAAGGAAGACTGGGGGATAGACGGAGGGAAAAAAGTGCAGCTGCTTTCTCACGCCTATGGTAAAGCTAATCTTTCTTCTTCATTTCCTTATTTTTTTTACGGTTATGATTGGTAATTATAAGGAGAATCTTCTAGGGGTTTGCATGCTTTTAGAGTTTCCTTTATTAGCCGTTATTAATTTCTCAAATGTAAAAAGGAAAGGCGGCTGTCAGAATAATCAAGGGTTGTTTGCACATGAAGTAGTCATCCAGCTGGCATGTGACATAGGCGGTTTCGCCATATGTGCTTTAGACTTCTTTAGATAAATCTTGCCTCGACGAGATAAATCTGATCCTTACGTTCTCATCTGCTCCATTGGCCTTTGCAACTTTTCATTGTCACGACTGAAATGTTCTTCCTCTGTAGAGTTCATGCACAAATACAACTCAAACAACCCCTTTTCCTCAGCAGCATCAGTTAAGCCAAATAAATCTTGCCTAGGCAAAACTTATCCACCACAAGCAAATATAACCTATATGCAACTAAATGCAACTAAAATGCAATGTATACTTTGTTTAGATGAGCAATAAGTTAAGTTAAAAGACTATAAATTAAGTCTTTTTATGGAGTTATCACACCCCCAAACTTAAGCTATTTCTTGTCCTCAAGCAATGGATAATAGCTAAAAGAAAATTAAAATTGTCATGGAAAAGCAGTATCAAGAACATTATCAGGTTTGAGATTTCATCCCTCAGTAAAAATATGTGGCCTCAACATGTTCGACAATCATATTAGTCAAGTCCCCTCCCTAGTCAGGATCCTTTGCTATTGTGTGTGCGTGATTGTAACCAGTCTATGCATAGAGGTAATTAGAAAACTTAAAGTAAGCACTTCTAGGTTGTCAAGGAAACAAATTATTCATCAGGCTTAGTTTATACTCCTAGTTATTTATCAACTTTTATTCTCTTTATTCACATTTTTATAAGGGATCAGTTCATTACAACTACCATACCACACTCTAGGTGAAAGGGACCATACCTTTCACCCCCAAGCTAGTCGGGCAGAGTCATCCTATGACTACTTTCATTCACTCATATGCCTTGGTTACTCTTAATTTCTTTTGGAGTTTTTATTATTCAAGCCTTTACACAGAGGAGTGTCCCTTTGTATTTTTCAAGTTTTCAAGTTTTGAAACATTAGAGTTTTTACCTTACCCTTAGAATATATTGAAGTCTCGGTAATTAGAAAGTTTTTTCCCTAAAATTTTATAGATTACATAGAGAAAAGACAACCTACAATCGTGTTTATAAGTTTTAAAGGACAAGCCTAGGGTTGGTTCTCTTCTTCAGACAGTTTTTACAATAATTCTGGCCTAGGCAATAGAATTTTGCATTCATATTGGGCATCCCTAATTCATTCCTAACAATAATCTTAACCTCTTATGTCATAACAACCAAAATTTCAACCAATTAACATCAATTACTATTTAACAAAGTATGGCAGAATGGACAACACCTCCCCAAAACTTGCGAGATGCATTATCCTCAATGCATGAAAACTACACTAAATGTTGTTATATGCAAAAGTGAAAATAAAATAAAAACGAAGACTAAAAAAAACTTACTGTGGTGGTGTGGTTTGACTTGACCCCCTCGTGCAGCGTCGTTTGGGAGGGAAAGATCTCTCGGATCCCGAGTTTACTGCTTCTAACTAAGAAGGAGATGGCTGAAGTATACGACCCGTCGTTATCTTGTATTGCTTCTTGCTGGTCGAAGCACAGGCTGGAGTGGACTGCTCAGTCGCAGGAGTCAGTTATGCTGGAACTGGTGGTAGACTAGGAGCTGTTGTTGGGGCTGGTGGTGTCGATTGAACTGGGGATGGAATGGGATCCTGCTCAGGCTGCTTCAGTGCTGGCGTGAAATCTTCATCAGTGAAGAAGTGGGGTGGATTATCATTGTTACTTTGAGTGGTGGAGAAGGATGAGGAACTAAAGAACTCCTCAGTGTCACTGTGGCTTTCTTCTGGTACGGGTGAGACATGAGTTGCCAATGGTAGCACATCAGTGGGCACCCCTGGTGGAACGTCTGAAGGGACATAAGATGTCGAGGTATTGAATGTCTGCCACCCGCATTATAGTTAAGGATGACACTGGGGAAGGTTGGTAGTCTGATCATTGTGGTTGGGAGTAACTCCTTGATAAAGGTGTTGAGTTGTATGTCCCATGCCTTGGCGTATTTAAAGTAAATTTCATGTGGTCCTCCAGGGACCCGATCTTTTCACGCGTTTCACGTGTGTGTGTGAGACCACATCGACCATTCTAGCCACGATAACCAATTTTGATCCTCGCTCCAGACCCTCATTTAGGTCGTCATCATTGAAACTTATCAACTCGGAGCATCATTAGTAGAACCAAATATTATATCATCAACATAAATTTGAACTACTAATAAATCTTTACCTTTTCGCTTTAAAAACAATGGAGTGTCAACCTTCCCTTTCGAAAAACCTTTTTCAATTAAAAAGTTTGACAATCTTTCATACCAAGCTCTAGGAGCTTGTTTTAAACCATATAAAGCTTTTGTCAACTTAAAAACATGATTTGGAGATTTTGAATCTTCAAAACAGGAGGTTGTTCTACATACACTTCTTCTTTTATAAAACCATTTAAAAATGCACTTTTAACATCCATTTGATATAATTTAAATTCATTGAAACAATCAAATGCTAATAACATTCTAATAGCTTATCCTAGCTACGGGAGCATATGTTTCATCATAATCTATTCCCTCTTCTTGAGTATACCCTTGATCAACAAGTCTAGCCTTGTTCCTCACTATATTACCACTTTCATCAAGCTTATTCCTAAATACCCATTTAGTACCTATAATAGATTTATCGCTAGGCCTTTCAACTAATGTCCATACTTTACTTCTCTCAAATTGATTTAACTCTTCTTGCATAGTCATAATCCAATTTTCACCGGTCAATGCTTCTTTAACATTTTTAGGCTCTATGCATGAGATAAATGAAACATAATTACATACACGTTCCTAAGATAAGATCGAGTAGTTACCCCTTTGGATGGATCACCTAAAATCTCACAATCCTTGACATAGTTGAATTTTCTTGGGTATGAGATTTCCCTTTCTTCAATGGTTAGATTCTTGAAGGAATCTTGAGTTTCCTCATCCTTCACTTCTTCCTTTGATGATGGTTCTCCAACGTCATGTCTAACGTCATGTGTATTTATAATACCTACATAATTATTAACATAAGAATCCTTCCTCGAAAGGGGATTATCATCGAAAACAAAATGTATAGACTCTTCTACCACTAAAGTTCTTTTATTAAATACCCGATAAGCTTTAGAATTTAAGGAATAACCCAGAAAAATTCTTTCATCACTTTTAGCATCAAATTTACCAAGATTATCTTTACCGTTATTTAAAACAAAACATTTGCATCCAAAAGGATGAAATAAATAATGTTAGGCTTTTTATTTTTAAAAATTTCATATGGAGTTTTCTTTAAAATAAACCCAATCATTACTCGATTTATAACATTACAAGCGATATTTATGGCATCCGCCCAAAAATATTTTGGCAAATTGTTTTCACAAAGCATGGTTCTAGCCATTTCTTCTAAAGTTTGATTTTCCTGTCAATAACTCCATTTTGTTGAGGGTTTCTAGGTGCTGAAAAATTATGGCTAATTCTATTAGAATTACAAAACTCAATAATCCAAGATTTTCAAATTCCGTACCATGATCACTCCTAACACTTGAAATGGAGTAACCTTTTTCATTTTGGATTACTTTTGAAAAAGTAATAAAATGTTCTAATGCTTCATCTTTAGTACTTAAAAATAAAACCCAAGTATATCTAGAATAGTCACATACCAAGACAAATGCATATTGTTTTCCACCCAAGCTAGTAGTCCTAATTGGACCAAAAAAGATCTATATGGATCAATTGTAATACTCTACTAGTGGATACATCATTAATGGATTTAAAGGAAACTTTATTTTGTTTTCCTTTTGAGCATGCATCACAGATTTTATCTTTATCAAATTTTAGCTTTGGCAACCCTCTTACTAAATCACCTTGAATTAGTCTTTGTAAAACACTTATGCTTGTATGTCCAAGTCTCCTATGCCATAACCAACTATCATGTTCATTCTTGGCAACTAGGCATAAATTAGTCATATTTATTGAATCTAAATGCACCATGTAAATGATTTCTATTCTATGACCAATGAACATAATCTGATTAGATGCAATGTCTACAATTTTACAACCATTTGTTTCAAGGAAGACATTGTATCCTTTATCACATAATTGACTTATACTCAATAGATTATGCTTTAACCCATTCACATATAATACTTTTTCTTTTTGTATGGAAGAGGTATTACATATAGTACCTATACCTTCAATGTAACCTTTTGAGTTTTCACCAAAGGTTATCACTCTATTTTTTGTCGTTAAGCTCTATAAACCGGCTCTTGTCTCCGCTCATGTGTCTTGAGCATCCACTATCAAGGAATCATGAGTTTGAACTTGTATTTCGTGCCTTGAAGCAATGCTCATTTTCCTGAGAATCTTTCCCGGTGGCCATCAACCACAGGTTTACTACTTCTTGTTCCTCTTCATTAGATAATTCATCATCGCTCCAAGTAGCCACATGTGCTTTTTGTTTCTTCTTTGAATGACCCTTCTTTTTCAGTTGTGGGCAATCGTATTTGACATGCCCGAGCTTTTTGCATTCATAGCAAATGATAAGGTCATTCTCTTTTGATTCAGTTTTAAAGCCTTCATTTCGTTTGAATTTTCTTCCTCTGTTGGGCTTCATTAATTTTCTGAACCATTTGGCAAATAATGTCATTTCTTCATCATTGTCATCATCATCAGAATCACTCTCATCTTTTGTGGATTTGAGAGCAACTCCAACATTCTTCTTTTTCTCTGTCTCCTTCTTTGTCTGGTCCTTCTTCTCGAGGTCTACCTCATCTTGAATCATCATTTCATGCGTGAGGAGAGAACCAACGAGCTCATCAAGAGTTAAAGACTTTAGGTCTTTAGCTTAGATAATCGACGTCTTCTTCGATTGCCAAGCTTTTGGAAGAGAATAAATTATCTTCCTCACAAGCTTCTCGTTTAGAATGATTTCTCCGTATGCATTGAGGCCATTGACAATCATGAAAAATCTATCCATCATATTCTTCTCCTGGATCTATCATGAAATTTTCATAGCTATGAGTAAGAAGACTGATTTTAGATTATTTTACCTCGTTAGTTCCTTCATGTGTGACTTGTAGTTTATCTCATATCTCTTTGGTGATTGTACAAGATGATACTCTCTCGTATTCATCTGGTCTAAGTGCACAAAAAATAACATGGATAGCCTTTGAGTTGAGCTGGAATAATTTTGACTCTTCTTCACTCCACAAATTTGGATATGTGGATGGTTCAGAGTATCCGTTCATCACAATTTTCTATGCTCCCATGTCACTAGCTTGAATGAAGTATCACATCCTATTCTTCCAATAAGTATAGTTAACCCCATTAAAGAAAAGAGGCTTGTTTACGGGCTGAGAATCAATACCGAAGTCGAAGTTTGATGTAGAGGCCATTGATGACTTAAATATCGATTGAATTCTTCTCGAATCTACTCAAGAGGCGGTAAAACCTTCAAATGAGTGTAGCTCTGATACCAATTGTTGAGTTAAAAATCGGATGAATCGACCAAGAGGGGTGAATTAGTAATTAAAAATTTTGGTGTAAGCTTTTGTAGAAAATTGAAAATATTTGCACAACGATTTAGAGTGGTTTGACTTTCTCAATCAAAGTCTACGTCCACTACCTTAGCTATCCACACTAAGGATTTTCCACAAATTCACTAATTTGTCTTTCTTTTGAGGACAAAGAGTAACCTTACAACTCCCTCAAGAATTATACCCCAAATTCTTGAGAACAATCTCTCCCAAAGAGAAACTTACAAATTTTGCAAACTTACAGAAAACCTCACAAGGTAGATTGTTTGCACAATTCAAGAACAATGAAAGAACACTCAAAGATAAATACAAATGAGTACAAATTGTGTTCTTGAAAGAAAAATGAATATTGAATGAAAATAGGCTTGAATTTCTCAAACTTGAGGTTTGATGCTTTCTCTCTTGATTCTTTCTCAATTCTTATTGATCATAGGCTTCAGAACTTGTTTAAATACACATTGGATCAATTTTGAACGTTGGGGATCATTGGTGAAGTTAATAGAGTCATTTTTGTATGTTTTCCATTTAAAAAAACTGTTGGGAGCGTAGGGGTATTGATACACCTTCAAAGGGTATCGGTACCTCCCGTGTAAAATTCAAATATTTCGACCGTTATTTGGCCAGGGGTATCGGTACCTCCCAGAGGTATCGGTACACCTATGTCATTCGATGTTTCCCGGAGCCAATTTTAACATGAGGGGTATCTGTACATTCGGCTATGTATCGGTATCTTTATTTCATTCGAAATTAAGGGGTATCGGTACATCCGAAGAGTGTATCGGTACCTCCCTACTTAAAACTCATTTTTGGCTTGATTAAGTTTGAAATACTTTGTAAAAATTGTTTCAAAAATATTTTAAGATTGAAACACAATTTTACACTTAAGTAAGGAGTAAAATTGACATTTGAAAATTTTGGAGTAATGTTTTTAATATTCGAATAATATAATCGAATATATAATTTTGAATCGAATATAAAATCTTAAAATTCATTAACACTTTCCTACAAAAGGCAGAACCTATCACGTAACAACAAATAGAAGGGGGACATCTATCGATCTATTGCTTTAATTGCCATGAGCAATGACACTTTACAAGAGATTACCCCCACACTAAAAACGTAGTCGTTGCCGAAGAAGATGACAATTTAGGGAAGAAGTATGTAAACTAAATTACAAGTGTTAAGCCAAAGGTAAGTTCTAAGCGGCGAAAAGATCACCGAGGGAGGGGAACAAAAGGGTACAAAATACCCACTCCAAGTCAACAACATCAAAGTCGAAAGCAATGGTTAATGTACATGAATATCAATCTTGCCAGACAATCTGGAGTTGCCCTTGTGGATACCGATATAATCAATTTATTTATATAAAAAATGGTCACCGATGATCTTGGACTCAAAATTGAACCATTAAGGGAGCAATCAAGACCGTCAACACTGAAAAAGTTTCAATCGTTGATGACGCGGAATGTAGAATTGAAGATTGGAAAATGGAATGATAACGTAGACTTCATGATAATACCTATGGATGACTTTGATTTGTCATCGGGTTGAACTTCCTTATCCATATCAAAGCTCTATCCTTCTTATGCAAATGTCATGAGCATCATGGATCCCTATG
The DNA here is from genome assembly GCF_006381635.1 of Hibiscus syriacus. Classification (NCBI taxonomy): domain Eukaryota; kingdom Viridiplantae; phylum Streptophyta; class Magnoliopsida; order Malvales; family Malvaceae; genus Hibiscus; species Hibiscus syriacus. Next base: position 1,857,639 of record NW_024063507.1, on the reverse strand, counting down.
GCAAGGTAGTCCTGTTGATACACAATGATCAAGAAGAGACCAAGACCTTAATAGTTATTCAACATGTCAAGAATGCTCCAAAAAAGGTGTGTCAGAATGCTCCAAAAAAGGTGAACACCACCTTGGGAAATACTTTTAAAGCCACAAAGCAAATCTACCGACGAGAGCGTAACTAAAACAAGTGGGGGAGAATGTCAAGGGCCGTGAATTTGTGGCCGAGGTCGGCCCATAACAAACTACCCATGGGGCCACAACCAGCACAAAGAAGACTACTCCCACTGTGGTGTCGAGACCAACACCCACCAGGGTGTGACAGACACCGCCCAGATGACCCACAAGGGCTACGCTAAGACCAAGGCATACATAACATCGAACAGGTCAAGACACGCCTGCCCCAAACTACCCATAAGCACAATTTTCAAACAGCAAGGGTCGCCTAGGGTCGTGACCACCACACACCAAGTGAACCTAGAGCCAGGCCAACGCAACGAAAATGTCAGCCGAGAGCTCTAGCCAACAAGCAATGGGAACACACTCAGGGTTGGGGCCAACGTACACTGGGTGTGCTCCTAGAACTGAGATAAACGTACAAAAGGGGCCACTTGGGGGCAAGGGCTGTACATATTGGGGGCACATAGGGCCGAGGCCTGCGCACACCGAGTGTGCATTGAGGGCCAAGGCAACTATTGACTTAGGGCCTGTCAACCTAGCAAGGTCAGCCATTACTTGGAAAATAAAGCTAAGTACCATAGTCCTTGTTTGAATATGACTCAAATATTAGTTTCAACTAAAGTAAGAGTTTTACTTGTAGTTAGACTAGGTAGTCATGAGATGTAAGGGACTCCATTATAAAAGAGGTATCCCTACCTCCTTTGGATATAGAGAGTTTTGTGTTAAAACTCAGGCATTCATGCAAAAATTTCCCCCTACACACTTACTTACGTTTTTATGCTTTTTCATCATGCTTATCGCTATAGCAACATTAACCGAGGAGTTTAGGTGACTTAGACGCCGAGAAACGCGAGGTATCTAAGGGTCGCACAGACTAGCTAGCCGAAAGTCTAGCCCCGTGTCAATTGGCATGAAATTGCGTACTTGTTTGCAGTGTTTTGGGGGCTTGGATCAAGCAATTGTAATAGATTCGACGTACTTTTATCATTCTTTTTTACTTCTCTACAATTATGAGAGACGATTACCAACTTGATAGTGCCTGAGCAGCTACCTCTCTCGCACTGTTTGATTTGGCCTCCAGCATTGTATCAAGAAGAGTGATGCAGCTGGCTTCACCCACTAGTTTTTCATTTCACTCAAACTGCAAACTCGGTAGATGGCCGATCCAGCGGCTTATTGCGTGCCTAACGATCCAGATTTAAGCACGTGAACCAATCGATGGAGGAAATCAATTGATATCAAGACTTCTGTTGGAACTGAGCCAACCAAATTCCTCAAGGTTGCAACTGGGATTCTTGGGATAAATGGTCATCGAGGTATACCAATAGGCTTCAAATTCCACCTTCGTGATGACAGACCTTCTCAGACACAATGCTGGCTATTAGATTCTGCAAGAACTCTGCAGCTTATTCTTTGGAACCCAACAAAATTTCGTAACCGAGGAGATTGATCATACCCTTTATTATTCCTTCCTTGGCAAGTATTTGTCGAATCTTGGGAACAGTTGGTATGTTCCTTAACGTACAAGCAGCTTTAGCATGTGAAACATAGTCTCCAATGTGGCATATTTCCAATAGCGGTAGAATCCCACCATGTTCGACAATTGCTCTGGTTGTTTCTTCAGTCATCAATAATCTCTGAAGTGAAATCGTTTCCTTCTCTCTACCGAACATGCTGTCAGATTCAATGAGCCTAATGAGAGGTGGTAAAACACTTTCTGAAACAAGCCAGCTCTTGCAATTCCCAGATTCAGCGAGGGAGCATATTACAGTTCTCGCCTTTTCACGGATACGAGGTGAAGTCGCTGCTAACAATCGAACAAGAGCAGTGACGTTACTCCGTCCCATAACCGACAATACACTCTTTTCATCCACCTTCACGACCTGAATAAGGATGTCAACAGCTTTGTGCTTTGATTCCAAGTGCTCAATCTGAAGCCATGCAAGCACTTCCTTTATATGGCTATGTGCTGCAGTCCCAAACTCTGATGACGAGCAGACAGAGGATAAAGGCAAAGTAGCTTCGTCAAGTACACTGGTCTTGATAAGAAGTCTGATATCCCTTAAATTCATATTCAATTTCCCCAACAACGCATCGATGTCACTCTGCATCTTAAGTTTTCCCTCAAACTTCTCCTTTAGACATGAATCTGCCAACTCAATTGCTCCATTCAATGTTTCTGATACAGCCTGCAATTGCTCCTTACAAAGAGCATTCTTTGAAAAGAAAGGATGGCTCGACAAGTCCGATAAGAGTGATGCGATCTGCTCCAATTTGGAAATTATTATCTTCCACCTAGCGGGGAACACCTTCACTTCCCTTGCCTGAACAAGTTCCATGGGAACAAGCTCTTTAGCAGGATAACAAATCCTCAGCCGATCGAGTATCATCTTAAATCCCACTTCCAGTAGCTTCTCCGATGATTCAGATATGAATTTAGATATTACTAGAGCTGCATCAAGTGATATTTTTTTATCACACAAAGCTTGTTTACTGAAAATTAAATCCAACCAACAAATATTGCTCACACGAATTCTTTCGGCCTTTGCTTTATCAAGTGATCTTTAAATGCCAACTAAAATGTAAAAACTAATGATCTTAAGAAACCAATGTAATCATCCACACATAGTTTATGAAAATGAAAGAAGTTACTTTAAAACTACTAAAAAGATTGCAGCTCAATCAAGCAGCGTCCATGAATATTTTAGCAATGTACCACAATACCTTTTTGCAAACTAAGTGAAATAGCAATATGCAGGGATGTAATTCAAGGGGTATATTGGAAAGTAACTGGCAAAATGCCAAAAAATAAAGGATAAAAAACCAACTTTATTTTTTTAACAGTGAAAAATCATGGTATGAGATTTGCGTAGAGATCTTTGATATATGTTGACTTAATTTAAACCCAAAGGTCAAGATTTTCATGGCAATGAAAGCAAAAGCTAGATTCTTAGCTGCATTCCCTATTTTAGCCCCCAACTTGTGAGCCATAGAAGAGACTTCCCTTGGAACAGAATGCAGGCCATTGGCCTTGGGGAGAGACCCTATCCTAAGCTGTGTATTTGGAGTAACCCCACTAGTGAGATATAGTTAAGAAAAAATTCAAAGCAATCGAGACCAACATTTCAAGACTCAGATGCTCCAACATTTTTCCTTTTTTTCTCTATAAAGTAATCGAGTGTAGTAGCTTAATCCTCAAACTTCTCTTTCCCAGAAAATGCATCTTAGAATCAGCAGCATACCACTGTTTTTTTTTTTTACTAAAAGAAAGAAAACCCTTTTCTTTTTACAACTTGTAGGTATGTAGGTCTTTCAGATTCTGACTTCTCTATCTGTTAGAGAAGAAAGCATACAAAATATATCATGGACCGACCAAATATTATGAAGCAGTAAAGGAACACCTAAAGGACATGCATTTTCAAAATTTATTTCATATTCGGTTTGCAATATGCCATCGGCAATAACTAAAGATGTTGAGTAAAACACGTTCAATTGTGTTGGAAATTTCAAAAGATGAATGTGCTCCACAAATCCACCAAGACGGTCTTTTTATTAAAAGGAGATGTAGGGTTCTGTGGACTACGTGAATTGTATATAAAATACCAACTTATAATTTATTCCACTTTCTTCAATGCATTCATAGTCTTTATACTCCTATGCATTATATAATTAATATAAAATTAAAAATGTGTTAAATTTTTAAACAAAGTCTAAAGTGAAAAAAAAACGACACGCTTGCGTGGGGCACCCAGTCGGCGAGGGATCTCTTCATGCCTTGCAGTGAAAAATCTAGTTGATAACTACAAACATTAGATGTTCAGTTCAATTACGAAACTTAATAATTGACAACCTTATATGTTTTTTAAGATAGCAACCAAGTCATTGTTTTAACTAGGGATTAACCGTGATTATGATTGACAAAGCCATCCCCAGTATATGTTGTGAAAAAAAAACCCGACATAAACAACACAACATGCTGTTAATTTGTCCTTTATGTTGTTTGTTCCATGTTCATTCTTTGTTTCATTTCCCCCCTTGACAAAAATAATGTTAAAATCTCCATAGGTGTCTTTTGGTTCTCTTTGAGGGATTAAATGATTTTGTTTGATGTTTCATACAATAATGTTAAAACCATTTGTTTGAAGTAAATTCAAGTCGAGTTGAAAAATTAACTTTTCGAGTTGAGTCGAATCGAAAAAATCGATTTTTCGAACCGAGTCGAGTTTTGCTCACCTATACTTATAAATTAACACTGGGTATTAGGGTTAAAGCTTAGGTCAATCCACACAAAACTACAAATTCTCTTATATTGTTATTTTGATATTAGGTTTTTTTGTTTGGTTGTAATTGGTTTTCTGGAAATTGAATTCTAGAAAATGAATAACATTTTCTAGAAAACGCTTTATAATGTTTGGAAGATGTTTAAACTTTTTTCCGCTAGTTGATGAGTTTTTTTAAAAATTATTTATTATAAATATTAAATACAATAAATAATATTATTTATCATAAAACTTAATATAATTATTTTTAAAATATTAAAATAATTTATTTGTTATTAAATATTATTTTTTATAATTTTATTAATAAAAATATTAATATTGGTATATTTTATTGAAATAAAAATATCATAAATTATATTAATTATTTAATAAAGTAATAGTGTTATATTATATTTTAAAAATATTAATTATTATATTTTAATATTTATTAAAATATTAGATTATTTATTAATATTAATATATAAATAATATTATTCATTATTAATAATTTAATAATACTATTTCTATGAAAATAATAACTAATCAAATTTTTAATATTTATTAATATTGTTAAAATAAAAATAATATATATATTATTATAATATAAATGATTATTTATTATAATATTAAAAATATAATTATATTATTAGAAATATTGATAAATATATTTTAAATATTTTAATAATTAATATTTTGATTAAAATGATATTAAAATATTTTATTAATATTAAATTCATAAAATAAAATTATTTTGAGTATTTATTCTTTGAAGTGAAATGTTCGGAAAATAACTTACGGAAAATCAGACCATAAGTCATTTTCCAGAAAACACAAAAGAAATTTTATTACCAGAAAAATGTTTTACGTTGACCAACCGGTTTTCCTCCAACCATACAATGAAAAACATTTTCCGAAAAACGAATTTCGTAATTGATTTTCCCTCAAACAAACAGACTCTTGTATATGAATTCTTCTCGTTTAGAATTTTCACATAAAATCATGTTATCTTTTTTATTACAATCATTTCTAGTATGGTTATATCTATAAAATATAAGAATATATAGAATTATTAAATACAGTAATAACTAAAAAAATTGCGCGAGCATAAAAGAATAAAATCCCAAAAGCATTTTGTACTTCAAATATATATCCAGCAAAGCATTTACTTTTTGTTTGTTTTTAAAAAGAGACGCATGTTCAACATGTGTTAATCTTATCAATTTTGAATATAATTACAAATCAACTATATAGAGTTAATAGTATTAAACAAAAGTGTTTGCTGCATAAAAACATGATGAAAAACTTTCGTTGCAAAGTGGATTTATGGCGAGATGTTATGATTGTTCTGGTGCAGTGCCATTTTACCACAGGGTTCTGCTGGCCTTAGGCCCTAATCAGCCCCTTCTTGTGTAATGAATTTGCTTCTTTTGCATGATCCATGTCGTTTTTTTGCAACTATACATACATGTTCTATATCACTGAAAACAACGGCGACGACGTGTAGTTAAGCTTTTAATTATGGTTTGACTTCGACCCACTAAATGTTGGAGGCACCACAACAGAAGAAGAAACCTTGAACCTCTTACTCCTCGAACCATGACCATGCTCATCGATCAATCTCGGACCAATATTATTATTGTCGGGGCTATCGACCCAGCCCATCATTTCATCTGCAAACCCATGGTGATCACGACCGAAGCTCACTTCACCGATATCCGACCCGTCCGAATCCAATCCATGTTGACGGAACCCGATCCATTCGTTGCTACAATCCGAAACGCTGGAGCCCACGTGTGGCACAATGATGCTTGGTTGCACCACTCTTTGAATATTTTTCATATCAACATCCGTGTTCCGGTAATGATGGTTTCTAAAGTGGAATATGTTGGCAAAAGTGAAGTGGTCACTCACTCTACTTCTCGCCGACTTGTTCTCACTGTTCATAGCCATGATACTCTGTACGTTTTTGCTCAGTTTAGCCTTCAAGGAAGAGAAGCTAAGCCCATGCTGCTGGCCATTATTACAAGGAGAGGAACCGGAAACCGGGTGTTTCGAACCGTGGTTAACCGATGTGAAATTGGTTCGGGCATTTTCGCCACGGAGAGCACGAGCGGCTTCATCGTAAGCACGGGCAGCTTCTTCAGGAGTATCGTAAGTGCCTAGCCAGAGTCTCACACGCTGTGACGAATCCTTGATCTCAGCCACCCATCGTCCCGACGGTCTTTGCCTGACACCAACAAACCTTCGAGCCATTGGTTTGGTTGGTTGAGGCATGGTGTTGTCGGTGTTGGTGATGACAGTGGTTGTCTTGGCGGCCTCAGATCCTGCCATTAACAGTAAAAACTTGAACAAGTTCGAATTGTTTGACTCAGAAATTAGCATTCAACGAGAGGCTGGTTAAATAATTGCATGTGGCATGGATTGTAGTAATCCGCCACTATATATACATATATATAATAAGGTGCCTCCAAAACATTGATGTCAGCGTGAAGTACATACCTATCTCCATTATTAGTTTTCTTCCCAGCAATTCCGTTTACATCATATACAAAAGATGGAATTATAATTTTGATCTTGGGTTTTAGTCCCTCTGCTTTAAGTTTACATAATCCAATCCTTCTCTTTTATTATGCAATTAGTTAGCTCAAACTTGTTATAAGTGGTATCAATTCTTGTCAAAGTTGTGTGAATTATTTAAAAGCACCTTTAAGCTATTTTTTTTCTTTTTAATCTTTTTATCCTAAGTTGTTTGAGAGAGTGATGTTGTCTATCTTTAATCAAACTATTGTCTCTTATAATTTATCATAATTTTTAGTAATGTCAACTTTAAGTATTTAATTGATATAACAAAAGGACTAATACCATAATTTGACCATTACAAAATATCTTTTCATTGCCTCAAAGAATTGATTAGTATAAACAAATTCCATATTTTGACGTTTTACAATTTAAAAAAATCTAAATTAATATAAGCCGTGAAAGAGCTGATTAACGATAGGAAATTACATAAGAAAAGTGACAGGAAACAGAGGGCGGTCCTATATTTTAAAAAAAAAAATCGAGGGGAAAGTTGAGCATAATTAATAGTGACGTGGAGGTTAATCGTTGGCATTTAGCACTTGGTAATAGTGGCTGTGGGGCTACCCGTTTCAGGCCTAAGTCCTTACCGTGTCCTTTGTGTTGGTTGTATTTTGGCTCACCACACCAGAATTTGCATTTCGATTACGTGCTTAAAACATTAATTAATCTCAATAACCTTCCGTTCTAATATCCCAACTTGGATTAAGACTATAATCATCCAATCCAAACGCGGCCTTTGATTCCTTTAAACTTCATTCCTCAATGGGAGGAGGTAGCCAGATTTGTCTCTTAGCACGTGGATTATTGCACATCGCCACGCATTTGGAATGAAACGTGGCGTTTTCCGCCTGTGCTTCGCTCCTCTTTCGGCCATTAGGCTTTTCCCTCTCACAAGAGAGAGTCGACAATTATTACAGTTCCAAATCGCCTCCGTTTACTTCTAAAAATATTTTCTGTTTTTGTTTTTAAAAAATAGTTCTTATTTTTAATTGTTTGAAAATCAGAAAACATATTTAGTTAATATAAATGAAAGTTTAAATTCAAAAATAAAAATTGTAAAAATATATTTGGTATCTAATATTTTAAAATAAAGATAAATAAATAATTATTAAATTATTAAAATATAATTATTAAAAAATTTATTACATAAATTTAATATGTGAGTTATGCAAAAAAAAATGATAAGAAATTTCATAACACAAAAACTCTATTTAATTTTTTGAACAACTGTTTCAAACCGTCAAGACGATTACATGACATTTCACAAAGTTTACATGATAATCTACAATGTTGGTGTGACAGTTCATTATGTTGTTGTGGTTGTGCACGATTGATAATGATGATGTGGTAAATGTGTTTAATTGATTTTTTACTAAGTTTGAGGGCCTAATTAATATTTTAGAAAGTTTGAGGACTTATTTAAATTTTTAAAGAACTAAGGTATTATTTAAATTTAAAATATAAACAATTATTAAGATATTTAATACATTAAATATAAAAATGCTAAAAAAAATTAAATTATTAAAAAAATAGTTTAAGCTCCACATTGAGTGTAAAAAATTTAGGGACCATATTGATTTTTGTCAAAAGTTTGAGGGTTTTAGATACCATTAAATGAAAAAAATTTATTGTTAGAAGGATTTGAACATGCGTAAATTAAGTTAAAAATCTAGATTTCATATTTTTTTTTTTAAATTTCTAAAATGATTTTAATGAAAATACTGAAAAGATCTTTTTTTATGTTTTCATATTTTCACTTATTTTTATTTTCATTTTCTAGAAATTATTTTCTAATTTTACCACCAAACATATTTTCTTCAATGTTTTCTATTTATTTTAAAAAATAAAAATAATCTATATTTTTTCGAACCAAACGGACTCTAAATGTTTTTAATTATCGTATCTTTGAATAATATTTTAAGGTTATAATCCATGGAATCCAATGTTTTTGTTAATGCAAGGTTAATCTTAAACTACAATTAGAAAATGTACTTTTGTTTTTTTTTTCCACCATTGGTTAGCCTTATTAAAACTTTGATTTGAATACCTCTCAATGAAATCAACGCAAGACCTTGTCCTATGCTAACATTTTTTGGATAAAGTACACAAATAGGCCCTCGACTACAACATACTACTTTATTAAGTCCCTCGACTATTAAACGTTACAAAATGACCCTTTGATTATAGAGTTTGCTTTGTTGAGTCACTCGACTATCAAAAGTTACAAAATGGTCACCCGACTATTCATTATGTTCCAAACTCGTCATTTCCCGTTAAAAGATTGACGTTATTCTGAGCTAAACTTTAACTTGCTGATTGTGGTATGATAAAATCTGATCTCAGAATCTCAAACAACTATCACATCTCAGTCATCATGTTAACTTCCAGCTTAGAAACCATCAATTTTTTAATGATAAATGACAAATTTAGAACATAATGAATAGTCATGTGTCTATTTTGTAACTTTTGATTCAACAAAGCAACACTCTATAGTCGAAGGACCATTTCATAACTTTTAATAGTCGAGAGACTTAATAAAGCAATACCTTATGGGATCATTTGTGTGCATTACCATTTTTCCAAATTAGTCTAGCTATTAAAAGATAATATTTTTTTGAAAAAATTTCAACTAGCTAACAATAAATTCAAACATATCTTATAGACAATGTTGCTTGAATCTGATACCTCTAAAAAGAATAATAATTTTTTTAACTATTAAAATCACTTGAGCTCTTTTCTTATACTAATTGAAGGAAAGAGACGAAGTGAATACAAACACCTTTTAATTAAGATTTTTTTTTATAAATACATCATATAGAATTTAATTTTTTTTTGAAACGGTTCATTTAAATAATCGTTCATAAATATATACATTCAAATCATTTAGACGGTTTTGCATTATCAATTTTCCATAGGGTTAAGTAGAAAGCAACGCAGAGTTTTGAAGACACCGGCTCCTTTCGTTGTAACAACGACTAATGTAAATAATATACTCTCAATGGACGTTTTAACAAATCAATAGGAGAATGAAAGAATTGACACAATGTTAAATTAAGTTAATAAAAAAATATTATAAATATATTTTATTCAATACTTTTAAGTCTTTTCTATTTAAAATAAAGAAATTATTATAAAAACATATGTTTTATATTTAGTATATTATTTAATATATTCTTTATTCATTGCTAACATGTTGGGAAGAAACCGAACACAAGCGGAAGCACAATCATTGTTCTCCCTCTCCCAATAACTCCTGTCAAAAATTATGGCAAGCACAATACCACAAAATATGTTCTCTAGCAACACTAATCAACCACAAATCAATCAATGCAACCACAACACAAATAAATCGAAGGCACCAAAATTTTTACGTGGAAAACCCTCTAAATCAAGGGTAAAACCAAGGGACTTTAAAGTTCGATCAAAAGCTCTGCTATAATACTAACAGGGGTTGGTTCAAGTGGTAAGCAGCTTGATATCACTTAAGCAATGTCTTGAGTTCGAGTCTTTGTGTACGCAGAAACTCCTTGCTGTGAGACTCACCCACTAAAGCTAGGTGTACGACGTGGGTCGGTCTGGATTAGTTAAGGCAATGCCTTGAAACCGGGAGGGCAACCAAAAAAAAAGCTCCACTATAATCAAATGTTCAACTACAATATCACAAAATCAAACCTCCAACAAGGCTAACAACTAGTAATCTTTATCAAAAGCGAGAAAAATGAGAGAACATCGCCAAAAATACAACCTGCTAAACAAATGTATTTCTAATGCTACAAGACTCGGATGAGAAATCTGACTGTAGAAAGTCAAGAACACCTTGTCTCCTATCTGTTGTCCAACAATCATCTTAATCGAACAACGGATGGACCTTCGATTGAAGAGTTGATCATTGTTGTGCAAACTTTAAAAAAACTGTTTTCTTTCCTTATTTTCTCTCGAACGTGAGCTTCTCTCTCATCTTCAAATTCTGATTTTTAAGTTATATATAAGTTACCGACACACAAGTCGAAAAGCAAAATAGCTTTTCACCAAAGTCAAAAAGGAACAATAGATGCATGGAAAATTTTATTTTAAATTGCAACCTATTTTTAAGTTGCATATTTTAAGTTGCAACCTATTTTTTGGTTGCACCCCATGTTTTGGTGATGGGTTCCCCACATAGTGTGACCCACACCAAACAAATCTCTCCCTCTAACTATACGGGGAATGCCTTCATGCCGGAGGTCAAACAACATGCCTCAAACTTCCCTCTTGATAAGGCTTTCGTCAACATATCAGCGCCATTATCATCAGTGTGAATTTTCTCAAGCTCAAACAACTTAGCTTCAAGAACATCTCGTAGCCAATGGTACCTCACATCAATATGCTTAGATCTAGCATGAAAAGTTGAGTTCTTACCAAGATGAATCGCGCTATGGCTATCACAATACATGACATACCTCGCTTGAGTAAAACCAAGTTAATGCACAAACGTCTTCATCCAAAGCATCTCCTTACACACTTTGGACGCTGCAATGAACACTAATTCGGTGGTGGACAATGCAACACACTTTTGTAATCTTGATTGTCATGCCATAACTCCCCTACATTAATGATCAAGTAACCTGAAGTAGATCTCATCGAGTCAATGTCTCCGACCATGTTCGAATTTGTATATCCAACAAGAACATGTTTCTCATTGACAAAATAAAGTTGTATGTTGGACGTTCCACTGAGATATATCATGATCCACTTCACTGAATTCCAATGTTCTCTGCATGGATTAGAAATAAACTGAATAAATGTACCAATAGCATAAGCCAAGTCTAGTCTCGTGCATACCATTGCATATATCAAACTACCCATGGTTGAACATTAAGAAACTTTTTGCATCTCTTCCTTCTCCTTTTCTGTGGAAGGACTATGCTTATGACTCAATCTAAAGTGCGTAGCTAAGGGAGTATTCACTGCTCTAGCTCTGTCCATACTAAATCTCTTAAGTACCTTCTCAATGTACCTCTCCTATAATAACCATAATTTCTTGGCATTTCTACCACGTATCAATCTTATGATAAGAATTTGCTTTGTTGGCCCTAAAAACTTCATCGTAAATGGTTTACTCAATTCATGCTTCAACTTCTCAATTCTAGAAGCATTACAACCAACAATAAGCATATAATCAACATAGAGAAAAAGGATAATGAAATCATCACCAGAGAATCACTTAATAAACACACAATGATCAGAAGTAGACTTCTTGTAGCCTTGCTCCCCTATAAAAAAATGAAACTTCTTGTATCATTGCCTAGGATATTGCTTCAAACCGTACAAGCTCTTCTTCAACCTTCACATGTAGTCTTCTTTTCCTTGTACAAAAAATCCTTGGCTGCTCCATGTAAAGCTCTTCCTCTAAATCACCATGAAGAAACCCAGTTTTCACATCTATTTCTTCAACCTCTAAATCATAACAAGCTGTCAAACTCAGTATAGTTCTGATAGAGGACATCTTCACAATAGGAGAAAATATTTCTTCAAAATCAACTCCCTTTTTTTAGTATAACCCTTGACGACCAATTTAGCTTTCTATCGTAGAGATGAAAAGCTTCTCTTCTTGCTTCAACCTGTAAACCCATCAATTCTTCAAAGCTCTCTTGCCCTTAAGCAATTTCACCAACTCAAAGGTATGGTTTTCATGCAAAGATTGAAGTTTATCTTTCATCACTTCAACCTATTGATCTTTGTATTCACTCTCCATAGCCTTTTTGTTAGGATTTTCGAAGCTCAATTGGAACAACAGAAAATTGTAAAAGGGGTGAAATGACAAAAATTTGTTTAAGGAGTAAGGAGAGTAAAAGATAGAAAATTGGCACAATGATTTATAGTGGTTCGACTTCTCAACTAAGTCTACCTCCACTACCTTAGCTCCTCACTAAGGATTTTCCAACAAATTCACTAATTTGTTCTTTATTTTTCAAGGACAAAGAGATAACCTTTACAAGATTCCCTAGCTTTCAAATGCTCAGTTAGAACCAAAACCCTTTTACAAGGAAAACCTCTAAAAGGGAATGTGTTTACAAAATTTAGCTCACAAGATCAAAATATTTACAACAGATTAGGAATAAAGAGTGAAGAGCTCTTCTCTTGTGTTTGATTGCTTGGATAGGTGTTCTAACCATTCTTCAATTCTAGCCGTTGGGAGTGATTTTAGAGTAGTTGGGGATGTTTTTTCTACAAAATAAAAATGACCAGTACAGAGGGTATCGATACTCCAATAGGGAGTATCGGTACTGCCTTTTTTATTTTAAATAAAACTAGCCGTTGGGTCTGACGGTATCAATATTAAGCCTATGGTATTGATACTATTATGTAAAGTAGTATCGGTACCCCTTTGGATATCGGTACCATTTTTTTATTCTGAAATTTGAGCAATGCTGTTAGTATCGATACTACCTAGTAAGTATCAATACTTCCCTTACCTTTGGTATCGGTACCTTATAAACAATATCGATACCTTATGAACAGTATCGGTACTGTTTATGAGTTGTCGATACTGTAGGAACAATATCGGTACTTCTTATCCAGAAAAACATTTTGTGCTCAATTCCAAGTTAAATGGACTTTGATTTACTTTTGAAAACTTTGAATAAATTCAATTCAAGTACAAAAACATTTTGCCATAAATTGTTATATCAAAACATAGTTTAACAATCTCCCCCTTTTTGATATAACAAAACATTTGAAAAAATTGTTTTTGGCAAAACTCCCCCTTAATAAAGTATTTATTGAAAAAGATGCCAATTGTTGGAAAATGTTTAGCTCTCCCTTTTTCTTTGAGAAATTGATTTCAAACACATACTTTTCCCCCTTTTTGTTATATAAAAAATAATTCAACTTTAGAGTTCAAAAATAACATTTGGAGAGTAAGTGTTAAATTTGACATAAAATCATTTAAAAAATCAAAACTCCCCCTCAAAAATAGCATTCCAACCAAAAATAAACTTTAAAAAAACATTACACTTAAACAAAATTGAATTTCAAGAAAGAATAGCAAACATATCAGTAGCACATGAAATTCAATATATACATGTCTAAAATACTTTATGCAATACCAATTGTTAAAATTAAGTGCATATGCATAAAGCCTTCCAAAAATGTTTATGCATTTCAAAAATTTGATATCAATTGATAGAGAGATAACTTTTGCATTTAAAACACATGCATAAACATTTAAATTTAGGTTAAAAATTAAAGTTTGTAAAATCAAAGCATTTGAAAATTTGATATCAATTGTTATAGAGATATCATTTTCATTTAAAACCAATTTTGACCAAAATTTATTATGATAAACTAAAATTTATGAAAAATATTAAAACTTTGGAATGTTCATCATAACACATTTTTAAACATACATGAGATAGAAAACATGAAATCATTTAAAATCAAAACTCATGCATGCATAAATCAAATGAGCAACCAAATGTCCAAAAAATTAATATAGCATTAAGCTTAGAGGTTACCCATTCCTTTTCAAGTGTGGCTAGAGCATCTCAATTTCTTCACTTTGTCACCATTGCTCCCACACACCTACAAGAAACATTTAAGTAGATTTTGGTATCCAAATTGCTTTGGATCCTTGAATATTAGTTTCAATGCCCCTTGTTCCCTTAGGAACCCATACTTGTCTAATTTTAAAAGATTTTTTTCTTTATAGGACAAGCATGTTCTTTGTGACCATGATAATAACAATGTGAGCATTTTGTCATTATAGAACTATATGAATAATTTAAAATGATTTCTTTTTCTTTTAATAAGCATTCAAGCTTAACTTTTAAATCAGAATTTCTTTTTAAAAACTTTCAATTTTCATTTTTGAAAGCTCTAAATCTTTTTTCATAATTTCATTTTGGTTTTCAAAATCCATTTTAGTTTTCAAACGAAAATCATTTTCAACTTTAAATTTAGAAATCAATTTCTTGTATTTGGAGTTCATGGTCTCAAACTCCAAAACTAATTCATCGTATGCATCTTGTAACTCATTAAAAGAATAAGATTTTGAATCACTTGAGCTAGAAGATACCTTGGGCTCTTTATGAGCCATTAAAGACACCACCTTTGTTGGCTCTTCTCCCATGTCTCCATAGGTTTCCTCGAGCTTATTCCAAAGCTCCTTGACATTTGAACACAAAGAAGCTCCTTCATAAATATATGGACCAAATGCACAAAGCAATATGTACATGACCTTTGCATTTTGTTGAGCTTTCTTCCGTTCTTGGTCACTCCACTTCTTCTCCTTCTTCGTAGGAGAATAATATTTGTTCTCGATAATCTCCCATGCATCAAGATCATTAGATTGGATAAATAACTTCATTACTTTCTTCCAATGACAACATTTTTCTCTATTGAAATGTGGAGGCCTGTTGATCGGTTGGGAACCTTTCATGTAGAACGAGGAGAAGGTGGAAGTCAACTTATCAGTCGGTAGAGCTTCTTCTAGAATCGTCTCAAGGTGGTGAAACCTTCTTAATAATTCAAGCTCTGATACCAATTGTTAGGATTTTCGAAGCTCAATTGGAACAACCGAAAAATATAAAAGGGGTGAAATGGAAAAAAATTGTATAGGGAGTAAGGAGAGTAAAAGATAGAAAAATTGGCAAAACGATTTATAGTGGTTCAACTTCTCAACTAAGTCTACCTCCATTACCTAATCACCTCACTAAGGATTTTTCAACAAATTCACTAATTTGTTCTTTATTTTTCAAGGACAAAGAGAGAACCTTTACAAGACTACCTAGCTTTTCAAAGGCTCAGCTAGAATCAAAACCACTTTACAAGGAAAAAAATGTAAACAAGGAAAACCTCAAAAAAAGTAGGTGTTTACAAAATTTAGCTTACAAGAACAAAATATTTACAAGAAAAAATGAATAAAGAGTGAAACGCTCTTCTCTTGTGTTTGATTCCTTGGATAGGTGTTCTAACCCTTCTTCAAGTGTCTTGAACTTGTATTTATATGTTAGAATGAGTTTGTGGCCGTTTCTAGCTGTTGGGAGTGATTTAGAGCCATTGGGGATGTTTTCTCTGCAAAATAAAACTGCCCAGTACAGAGGGTATCGGTACTCCTATAGGGAGTATTAGTACCAACTTTGTTATTTTAAATAAAACTAGTTGTTGGGTCTGACGGTGTCGATACTAAGCCTATGGTATCGATACTACTATGTAAAGTAGTATCGGTACACTTTTGGGTATCGGTACCATTTTTGCATTCTGAAATTTGAGTAATGCTGGTAGTATCGATACTATCTAGTGAGTATCGATACTTCCCTTACCTTGGGTATCGGTACCCTATAAACAATATCATATTGTTCATGAGTATCGATACTGTAGAAAATATATGTACTTCTTGTCCAGAAAAACATTTTATGCTCAATTCCAAGTTAAATGGACTTTGAATTATTTTTGAAAACTTTGAACAAATTCAATTCAAGTCCAAAAACATTTTTTTTCCATAAATTGTTATATCAAAACATAGTTCAACACTTTTTATAACATTCAGGTTCTCCCCGTCAGTTCAATATATGTACTCTTGTCCAGAAAAACATTTTATCTCAATTCCAAGTTAAATGGACTTTGAATTATTTTTGAAAACTTTGAACAAATTCAATTCAAGTCCAAAAACATTTTTTTTCCATAAATTGTTATCAAAACATAGTTCAACACTTTTTTATAACATTCAGGTTCCCCGTCAGTTAATAGTATGTACTAATCATAAGAATACATAATAGAATATCGTCGATCTCTGGAAGATCTCTGAAGTGGAACTGCTAGTGGAGCTATAGGTTCTTGTTGTTGATCATTCACAACATCATCCATGGGAGCATCAAAGTCACCTATATCTTGCTGGTCATCATTAACATCACCATACACATCACCTTGAATAGGATCCGGTGAAGGGTCTAGGGGAACTAGATTTACGTCGATCAAGTCACCACTATCTTGTGAATATATTTTCTATGTCTTATCAATGTCATCAATGATTTGATCTTCAATGAAGACAACATCTCAACTTCTTAAAAGCTTCTTCTAAACTGGATTATTAAGTTTATAACCAAACTCACCATCTAGACCATAACCAATAAACATGCATTGTCGAGTCTTGGCATCCAACTTGGATATTTCATCATTTGGAACATGAACAAATGCTTTACAACTTAACACACAAAGGTAATCATATGACACGTCTCTACTAAACCAAACACTATTTGGTACATCACTTCTCAAAGGAACACTTGGAGACATATTAATCATATGTGCCACTGTATTCAAGGCTTCAGCCCAAAACGATCTTGGAAACTTTGCATCTGACAACAAACAGCTGACTCTCTCAATCAATGTTTGGTTCATTATTTCAGCTAAGCCATTCAACTATGGAGTCTTCGGTGGTTTCCTCTAATGTTTGATTCCCTATTTTAGATAATACTCATGAAATAGCCTTATGTACTTGCCACCATTATTAGTACGAATGCACTTTAAATTCTTTCTTATTTCTCTTTCAATTGATGCTTGAAATTGTTTAAACGCATCAAAGACTTGGTATTTTGATTTCAAAGTATAGACCCACAGAATTCTTGAACAATCATAAATAAAAGTCACATAATAAAATACACCGCCATGTTACTTTACCTTTATCGGATCACAAACATATGAATAGACCAACTCTAGCAACTTTGATCTTGTATGAGGAGAAGGACTTCTAAAATAAACTCTTCTCTACTTCTCCACTAGACAATGAGCATAATTCCTCAGTATAGCATTCTTCAACCCAAAGTTTATTCTTTTTCGATAAACAGATAAGCCACTTCTCACTCATGTGACTAAGCCATTTATGCCACAACTCAGTTGAGATGTCATTCACTGTCACATTCACATTCTCCAAAAGTCAAATCGTTCATCAAATACAAATTTAAGCTCTTCTTTTCTAGATCCAGAACCAAGGAGCCTTTATTCAGTTTCCACTGGCTTCACTAAAGGTATTACAAATCCCTCATCATCAAGGTTTCCTAAAAATATCAAATTCAAATGATATTTGGTACATGTTTGACATCCTTGAGATTCAACTTTGTATCATTGTTACTCACAAGCTAACATCTCACATGCCATAATCAAAACCAAACCGTCTTTACCCATATTTAATACCCCTAAAATCACCAGGAGTATAAGATGTAAAAAAAATCCCTCATCGTCGTGATATGAAGTGAAGCACATGGTCTTTCTTACCATAATGATGGCACTCAATATCTTGTATCTCGATCTTGACTTGTTTTATCTTTTATCTCTCCCTTTCCATCTTTGTCTCTATTCTCCCCTGTTCTCGATAACCAACACTCGGATTATGATGTTGAACCCTAGGATCTTCTTCTAACATCTTCATTCAACACACCACTCTCAACCAAATCTAAAGTAATATACCCTATGGAGCATAATTAATAATTGATACTCGAAAAGTCTCCCAAGAGTCTGGTATAGTAGCAAACAACCAAGCCCTAAATTCATCATTAAATTTGATGCCTATACCAGAAATTGATCACACACTTTGAAATTCACTAACATGGTTATCTGTACGTTCCTTCTATGTATTTCAACGCCATCTTTTCTAAGAAAAAACAACTTGTTATTGGTCGACCTCGAAGCATACAAGCTTTTGTCATAATGTACGAGCATGTGTCCTTGATCAATGTGGTTGTAAACATCTCTTCAAACAAATTGCCGATTAAAACCACACATTTGTTGATGCTCAATTCCATTCCTTGTTACTTTTTGAATCGGGTTATTGAGTAACAAAGATCGGAATATGCAATCCTTCACAATAAACAAGTCTTTCATTTTGTTCCACCAAAGTTGATAATTCGTGCCATTCAACATATAATCTTTCTCATATTAATTTCCATTAATTATCTGACACAATAACCAAGCTTTGATGCCAGTTTATTGGGGAAGAAATCGAACAACCGATGTTCTTTCTCTCCTAATAACTCCTGTAAAAATTATGGTAAACAAAATACCATAAAATATGTTCTCTAGCAACACTAATAAACAATAAATCAACAATGCAACCACGACACAAATAATCGAGACACGTAAATTTTAAGTGCCAAAGTCCCTCAAAATCAAGGGTAAAAACTACGAGACTTTGGAGTCCGATCAAAAGCTCCACTATAATCAATGTTCAACTACAAGATCACAAAATCAAACCTACAACAGCATAAAACTCAACAACGTTAACTATAATATTTGCAAAAGATAGAAAAATGAGAGAACATCACCGAAAATGCTGCTAAAAATAAGTATTCTGATGCTACAAGGCTCAGATGAAAATTCGACCGTATAAGGTCAAGAACACTTATCGTCTAGCTTCTTGACAAAAATCAACTCAATCGAACCACAGATTGACCTTTATAGAAGAGTTGATCATTGTTGTGCAACTTTAAAAAATTGTTTTCTCTCCTTATTTCTCTCGAACTTGAGCTTCTCTTTCACCTTTAATTCTGATTTTTTTAGTTGTATATAAGCTACCAAGCCAAAAGAAAAATAATTTTTCTTCAAAATAAAATAGAACAATAAATACATGACAAAACCTTTTTTATTTTAAGTTGCAACCTAAAAATAGGTTGCACATTTTAAGTTACAATCTATTTTCTAGTTTCACCCCATTTAAGTGCAATCCATTTTCTTGTGATGGGTTCCTCACATAGTGGGATCCACACCCAACATAACAAATACAATATTGGCAGCTTCAAATATTGGTAACTTAGGGATGTTGAATCGATCGGTTCGGTTACCGATCGAAACCGAACTAGCCAACAAAGTATTAATCAATTTTTTTTACTTTTAACCGTTAACCGAATCAAAGATTTTTCAAAAACAAATTTAATCAAACAAAGTTCGATTAATTTAATCGGTTAACCGAATTAACATCAATTTAAATACTTCTAAAACTAAGTATATATAATAATATATTAAAATTGGGTTAATTCGGTTAATTTATCGATTTTGAACTAAATTAATTAATAACCGAACTTTTAAAAAAACCATTGATTATTAACTGACCAAACATAAAATTATCCGACCGATTAACTGGAAAAAAAATTTGGGTCGATAGTTTTTAACGGATTAATGAACACCCCTAGCTAAACTCGTTAATTATTATATTTCTTAAATCCTAATGAGTACAAGCTAATGCAATAATTAAAGGAAGAGCTCAGCCATAACACCCACTTGGGCCTGGTAATGGCAGGTTTGTAGAAGCAAGTCAAAACCATCTCTGCCCACCACATATTTAACAAAATCTCATCAACTTGAATTCCAAGATATTATAATAGGAAAAAGAATTCAAACCATATGGGGATGGTGATTTGATTTGAAAATTTGAACAATTTAAAAATCTATGAATCTAAAACAATTTGAAAATTTTAATTTTTAATTTTCTTTGAATACAAATTGATCCATCTAAAATTATTCAAACAAGGTTTACAGATGAATCCCAGCAGCCACCTTTGTTGCTTCCTTTGCTCCTATCACGTATTCATTTCTGAAGTCGTAGAAGACAAATCGGGATAGTCTCGGTTGTCGATTCGGTTCGCCGTGAAACTTTGGGGGCCTGGAAATGGTAGAAGCCAGTGGCGAGCATGTTCAGTGGAGGTCTCATGGCTGTTCATCCTAAATGTTGCCGCTCTCATCCGTTTTGCTTCAGAAACGTCGAGTAATGGCACACGGCAGACCGGACATGTGGATTGTTTCCTTAGCCACAAGTCGATGCAAGAAGGTGAAAATTGTGGCCGCATTTGGGCATGATTCTCAGCACTTGTTCTCTTGGTACTCACCCAAGCAAATGGAGCATCTGCATGCAAACCAAATGTGGTATATACCTTATTGTCAACCAAAAGTGAATATTTGAATGCTTACAAGGACTCTGAACTCACTGTGTATCCTCAATAGAACTGACTCTTCACTGTTGAACTCAACGTGGGCATTGCATCACTACAACCGGTTCAAGCCCTCGAATCTGCTCTTCTGGCTGCCAACAATATCAAACCCAAAGTTCAAATCAAACATCTGATCTGATAATTTGCAGATATCGAGTTTATGAGAATGAATGTGCCTGTTCAAGATTAATCCCGGACTGGGTCTGGAGCCTGGACCTTCGGATCCTCCCACAGATGATTCTTGTACAAACAAACATAATAAAAGTGGCACTCATCACAAAAGCAATGATAGTTGAGATCAAGTTCATGCGTGGACCCATCTCCTTCTCAGCTGCCTTGTTTCTTGAACCAAATAACCAAAGCAAGATGTGAAAACCGAGGGGAACACCACAACACCACCCTCGAATTCCTAAACAAAGAAATTACACAGACCCAAGGAGAGAGAAAGAAACTAACAAACACCCAGATCAGGATTTCGAGGAAAAGGCATGTTGGAAGGAAAACAGCCCGGGGGGGGGATGATCAGTTTCCAAGCACGAAATAAACCTACCACATGGAGACTAGGGATTTAGATGGAGTCAAAGAGATTGAGGGATGAGAAGAGGGTTGATTTCCTTGTTCTTTCATCTTTGGAATTGCATTCTCAGGGGGTCCACTTTGTTAAACCCCTGGACCCTTCCACTTTCTTAGATTATAGTAGGGATGCAGTATGACCCGAACCTAACGAGAAAATTCGAATTCGGTTAAGTTCAAGTCAGATTGAATGATATCGGGTTGGATTCAGGTTTGAGGATTTTTTCGGGTCGGGTTCGGGGTAAGTATCCCCGCCCGTCCCGCCCCGATTATATATATATATATTTTATATTTTTTTATTATTATATATAAAATATTTTCGGGTTCGAGTTCGAATTTGAGTATAATATTTCGGGTCGGATTCGGGGACGGGAAAAAAAATCCCCGACGGGACGCCCCGATAAAAAACCCGTCGGGGTCGGAGATGGGGATTCATTTCGGGTTCAGAGACAGGGCGAGCAAAACCGCCCCGAACCCGACCCGCTGCCATTCTTAGATTATAATATCAACGGTTGACATGGTAGCTGGTGGCCTGATAATCACTTTTGGCAGCAAAATTCCTACACAATCAATCATAAAAGAAATTATATTTATTTAGATTCCTTTATAAGTGATAATCTCATCTCTTTACATCTGTGCTAATATGGAATATATATTAATCTTTGTCTTTGCTACTTTTGGATAAGCCTAGGCCAAGACTCACAGAATTTGCCTAGAAATTTTTTTTAGGTTAAACTACGCGTTTAGTACCTAAATTATTAGTTTTAATATGTTTTAGTACATAAACTTTTAATTTTTTTAACCATGCATAACATTTAGTTTTTGTTTCATTTTAATACCACTATTAAGAAATTAGCGTTGAGTTTTGATTTTTTTTGAAAGTTTAGGTAACAAAACTGATAGTTTTTAACACTGTTAGTACTAAATGTGTTATGTTTTTAACAGTGATGTACTAAAATAAAATAAAAACTAAGCGTTATGCATTGTTTTGAAAAAAAAAAAAAGTTTAAGTATAAAACAGATCAAAATTGATAGTTTAGATACTAAATGCATAATTTACCCTTTTTTTTATTAGAATATATAATTAATCTCTTTTTTTATATATAATATATTTTATCTCTGTTCGTTAATTTAACTACACCTTTTTTTCACTTAATTCCTTTAATTATCGTTTATTTACTATTGTACATATCATATTGGGACTCTACCTCATCCTTACACTACAAGGACCAATTTTTTTTTTTCTAATTTAAATTATTCACCAAATAATCGAATTATAATCTTTTAATTAAATAATAAATTCGAGACAAAATCTTTATTAATAACTTAAAAGTTAATAGCTTAAAAGAACAGTGGGAGGATCTAATATTTGTTTGTTCTAAAAAAATTACCATTGTTTATATATTATATTACTATGCTTACCTTGCTCAACACGCGCAGTTTCTTCAATTCATTCTTTTCACCACACGTCACACGTTGCAATTATTTTATCTAGTTGCTTAAATCTTAACCATTTAATTAAATAACACGCATGATGGCTTGTACATGTTTTTAAACTTCTCCATGAGGCAAGTTTGTGAGAGGATATATGATTAATAATTGACACTCTTTCCATCAAATTCTCTTTATATTCTTCATTGGTTAAAATTTATAATGGATAAATAATTAAATAAAATTTTAATATAAAATAATTTTAATGATTTTTGATAACTTTTTCCTGTATATTTACCCAAGAAACAGCAAATCATACTACAAAATACAAGTCAACAACATAGGGATCTAAAATTCCCCAAGCTACACAAACAAACAACATCAGTTCAGGCCTGCTGAATTCCCCATGCTGAATAAAGAATCAAATTTACATCATCACTCCTAATTTTCTTTCTATACATCTTTATCCTCACAAATTCTTTTATACAGCTAATAATCTCATTCGTGCACCTAATCTTACCCTGAACTGTCTGCAATCCCTCTCCTCCAATGTAATAGACATGCACCCCAAGCCAGTTTGAGAATGAAAACGATGAGAAACTTGCCTTTCAACAGCAATGTAGCCTATCCAAGCTCTACCTCCCATCCTACCACCTCCTTCCTCACACCACAAGCCCAAGAATAGCTCCCCAAATCTCCCTAGTAAAGGACACTAAAAAATGGTCCCGAGTTTCTTGCACCCTACCACAATTCCTGCAGCAACTGTCCACAATACCAATTCTTAACAACCGATCAGCAGTCGACAGTATATTAAAATTTGCCATCCAAGTAATAATGGCATGCTTAGGAATATTCATAGAGAACCACACCAATCTATGTCAAATCACCTTCTCCCTCTTATCTCTAATTTCACACCAAATCCACCTCGACTTCATTATTGCCCGATTAGCAGCAACAAAAAAAGGCTGAGCTTCATGCCTTATCTTCAAAAAATTTCTCAAGCCCCAACTAAAATTAGACTTACAATCAACTTGTAAAATATCAGCACCCTTGAGCATCTACACACGAATCCAGGCGACCCAAAGAGATCCTTCCCTAGCAAGAATATTCTTTATCAGCAAAATAACGCAAGATGTTATCTCAATTCACTTTAGCTCCCCTAGCAGGACATCCTTCCCCTTCCAGAATCTAGCACATAACTATTCACCTTTTTAATCACAGCAGCAGACAGAATAAGCGTATGCACCAACATTAGCACACTAAACAAAACTACCCTAATGAGCTGAAGCCTATCAGCGTAACTAAACCAACGATTTGCCCAGTGCCCAAGCTTCACCTTATTCCTCAACACTTAGCTAGCACAGACTTATCAGTCAGCTTACAAGGAGTTAAAGGAACTTTCAAGTATCTAACAGGCAAAACACCAACTTTAAACCTGAAAGCATCATGAATTAAATCCAATTGAGCAGTAGGAATACCAGACGTGAAAATTTCAGATTTAGCAGCATTGAGGCTCAACCCGAGAACTCATAATACTTCTCCAAAACACTCTTGACACCGAAAACAGAGTCTAGTGAGCCTTTGCAGGATATCAAATCATCTGCAAAATAAAAATGAGTCAGCCTAACCTTCTTGCACTTAGGGTGATAATGAAACACCCTTTGCTCGGCAACAACATTTAACTTGCAGGATAACACGTTCATGTAAATAACAAAGAGGTAAGGGGAGAGGGAATCTCCTTGCCTCATCCCCCTCTTGCCCTTAAAAAAATCCACTAGGCTGTCATTAAAAGATATGGAGAATCTTGACTCAGTAATGCAAGATTGAATCTAACCCCCAAACTGAGCAGGCAAGCCCAAAGCAGCAAGAACATCCATGATGAAATTCTAATTAAGGGAATTAAAGGCCTTCTGCGGGTCCACTTTGACTGCACAACTAGGAGAAAGAATCTTCCTGTCGTAACCTCTCACAAGCTCTTGGGCCAGCACAATGTTATCCACAATACTCATACCATTCACAAACGTCGATTGATTAAAGAATACCATATTAGGGAAAAACACAGCCAGCCTAGCAACTAAAATCTTAGTAAGAGTCTTGTACACAACAGAACAACATGAAGTGGGCTTATAATCCTTAAATTGTCTCGGATTTGGCAGCTTAGGCACAAGAGTAATAGCCGTGGCATTAAAGGCTGACAGGATAGTAGAGGTCGCAAAAAAATGTTTCACAGTTAACACCAATATTTTTAGGCTGATAAAAAAAAACCAGAGGTAAAACCATCTGGTCCAAGTGCTTTGTCCTTACCTTGACTGAAAATAGCATTTTGATTTCCTCCTTAGTGACTTCTCTTATAAGAGCTCTTTATGCATCCGCAGGTAGGGAGTACTAGAGTTCCTTAAGAGTCTCCACCCTACACCCAACCACCTTCTCATCAATTATGCCAATTTGCTTTGTGAAAAAAAAAACAAACTCAGAATATAATTCATCAAACAACTCCAACTTTCTTCCATTCTCATCCTGAAACACTCTAATAGTATTTTTTTTTCTTTTAACAACCACTTGAGAATGGAAAAATCTAGTGCATTGGTACCTTCTTGGATCCAGTCAATTTTAGCTTTTGCTTATAAAACAAGTTCTCCGCTTTCTCAAGCTCAGCAAGATCCAAGATCAATTGGTTCCCAGCTTCCATATTAATCATACCAAAACTCGAGAGACTAATAACTTGCTGCCTCTCCAACTTCTCTTTAGCATCAACAACCTTCATAGAATATCAGAGTAATATTCTGATTAAGAGTTTTTAGCCTAGGCTTAAGCCTTTTCAATTTACAGAAAAGCACTTGTATTGGATCCCCCAACACCGTCTCACCTCAAGACTCTTCAAGAACAGCCTTAAACTCTGGACGAAGGATAAAAAAGTTAAAGAATTTAAAAGGTTTATATATTGAAGCAAGACCCTCCTAAGCATACGACACATCAGACAAACAATGGTCAGAAACCCCTAGAGCTTGGAATCCCACATGTGAATCAAGAAAAATCAGACCAGCAAGGACGACAACTCTGTCCAGCCTCCTAGCCAAGAAAGCCACCTCCTATTTATAGACCACGTAAACAGGGGACCAAAGTATGGATGATCCACCAGCCGTAGATTACCCAAACAGCCTTGCAAGTTCTTTATGTTAACCATAACCAGCTCACTACCCTCCTCAAATTTAGAACTTTCAAAGCATTATCAGTGACATTAAAAATCTGCTCCAATGAGCCAAGATGATCCCCTATCAATAATTCAGTATCTTGAAGCTACTGCCACAAATCCTTCCTTACAGTACCATCATTGCTTACATATACTACAGTGATAACAATATCATTCCCACCAACCCTGCATCCAATAGAAATTGACTAACTAGCAGAAGAGATCACAGAAAAATTTAATCATTTCCTCCACAACCCATATCCTCTCATTTTCCATAGAATTATAGTTCCAACAATAGTTCCATTCACCCTCATATTTAGAAACAATATCAGGAGCCTTATGACACCTAAGTCTAGTCTCAAGAAGACACAAGACCTCAACATTCAACTTCTTAGCCCTAACATTTTTCGAGTCGATTCGAGTTTTGCTCACCCCTAACAGAGGTGCCACCCTCCTCCTGAACAATCTCTTCAATAACCTTCTTTTTAAATCTCTATTATTTCAGTTCACTTTTTCCTTCCAGTATAAGTTCTATCAGAATGAAAATAGATCTTGCACTTAGAACAAAAGGAAGGAAACCAAAGAACTGAGACCCCAACAACACCATCATGACATCTCGCATCTTCAATTGAATCGACTATGCAACCTAGCACTAGCCTCTACCTCCATACAGACTTTAGTAAATTCTAGTTTCTCCTTAGAGGCAGTGATGGAATTTATGTACAAGGGTGTGCCTAGTGCACTAGCAATATAGCTAACCCTTTTTAGAATACAACTCAAGAGGTACATTAAATAATTACACCCAAATAGGCATTTTTGTTAAATCAAAATCAAGCCTTCGCAAACTAGGTTCCCATTTTCTCAAAACTAAAAGTTTATGTTGAATGTACCAGGGATCATTCTCCAAAACCCAATCCCTAATAGTAGAATTAGCAAAGGCAAAAGCATACAAGTAAGAACCATCAAGACTAACCTTTACCATCGAGTTCTTCCCCCGCAATCTTTTGCATAGAGCTGAAATTTGGAGCTGAACCAATGAACTGCCCTACCAACGAGTGTCCATTCTGAAATCCCCTCTTCAAACATCTTTGGAAGGATTAACAGTCACAACACCATCACTGATCTCAGGGGAAAGAAATCAAGAGAGTGTTCTTCAACAAAAACAAACAGCTTCCTCCAATCAATTACGACCATACCAAAAGACCCTCAAGTCCAAAACCTACATAAAGGCTTGGATCAAGAACGCCCAAACGTGCAACACACAAACCCTAGACGAATGGACGAAACCCTAAACATTTGCCAGTTATCGAGAGAGAGACAAAACATCCATATGTAAAAATTACATTTCTCGATTCAATTCAAAAAATATCAAATCAAATTTAATCAAACAAATATACGAAAGAAAAGAATAAAAATGGAAATTGGTTTAAAAAGTTGTAAAAAGATTAAAGGGGAGGTTAAATTTTAAAATGATTTAATTTTATTTATATCAAAACTAAAAGCTTATGTTGAATGTATCAGGGATCATTCTCCAAAACCCAATCCCTAATAGTAGAATTGGCAAAGGAAAAGCATACAAGTAAGAACCATCAAGACTAACCTTTACCATTGAGTTCTTCCCCCGCAATCTTTTGCCTAGAGCTGAAATTTGGAGCTGAACCAATGAACTGCCCTACCAACGAGTGCTTCCATTTTGAAATCCCCTCTTCAAAACATCTTTGGGAGGATTAACAGTCACAACACCATCACTGATCTCAGGGGAAAGAAATCAAGAGAGTGTTCTTTAAAATAAACAAACAACTTCCTCCAATCAATTACGACCATACCAAAAGACCCTCAAGTCCAAAACCTACATAAAGGCTTGGATCAAGAACGCCCAAACGTGCACACACAAACCCTAGACGAATGGACGAAAACCCTAAAACAATTTTCCAGTTATCGAGAGAGAGACAAAACAGTCCATATGTAAAAAAATTACATTTCTCGATTCAATTCAAAAAAATATATCAATTCAAATTTAATCAAACAAATAGACGAAAGAAAAGAATAAAAGAATGGAAATTGGTTTAAAAAAGTTGTAAAAAGATTAAAGGGAGGTTAAATTTTAAAATGATTTAATTTTATTTATCAAAACTAAAAGCTTATGTTGAATGTACCAGGGATCATTCTCCAAAACCCAATCCCTAATAGTAGAATAGGCAAAGGAAAAAGCATACAAGTAAGAACCATCAAGACTAACCTTTACCATCGAGTTCTTCCCCCGCAATCTTTTGCCTAGAGCTGAAATTTGGAGCTGAACCAATGAACTGCCTACCAACGAGTGCTTCCATTTGAAATCCCCTCTTCAAAACATCTTTGGGAGGATTAACAGTCACAACCCATCACTGATCTCAGGGGAAAGAAATCAAGAGAGTGTTCTTTAAAAAAAACAAACAACTTCCTCCAATCAATTACGACCATACCAAAAGACCCTCAAGTCCAAAACCTACATAAAGGCTTGGATCAAGAACGCCCAAACGTACAACACACAAACCCTAGACGAATGGACGAAAACCCTAAAACAATTTGCCAGTTATCGAGAGAGAGACAAAACAGTCCATATGTAAAAAATTACATTTCTCGATTCAATTCAAAAAAATCAAATCAAATTTAATCAAACAAATAGACGAAAGAAAAGAATAAAAGAATGGAAATTGGTTTAAAAAGTTGTAAAAAGATTTAAGGGAGGTTAAATTTTAAAATGATTTAATTTTATTTATATCAAACTAAATGCTTATGTTGAATACCAGGGATCATTCTCTAAAACCCAAACCTAATAGTAGAATTGGCAAAGGAAAAAGCATACAAGTAAGAACCATCAAGACTAACCTTTACCATCGAGTTCTTCCCCCGCAATCTTTTGCCTAGAGCTGAAATTTGGAGCTGAACCAATGAACTGCCCTACCAACGAGTGCCTCCATTCTGAAATCCCCTCTTCAAAACATCTTT
This sequence comes from Hibiscus syriacus, assembly GCF_006381635.1. Classification (NCBI taxonomy): domain Eukaryota; kingdom Viridiplantae; phylum Streptophyta; class Magnoliopsida; order Malvales; family Malvaceae; genus Hibiscus; species Hibiscus syriacus. The sequence continues at coordinate 1,828,492 of NW_024063507.1, read as the reverse complement.
GGGAGGATTAACAGTCACAACACCATCACTGATCTCAGGGGAAAGAAATCAAAAGAGTGTTCTTCATCAAAAACAAACAACTTCCTCCAATCAATTACGACCATACCAAAAGACCCTCAAGTCCAAAACCTACATAAAGGCTTGGATCAAGAACGCCCAAACGTACAACACACAAACCCTAGACGAATGGACGAAAACCCTTAAACAATTTGCCAGTTATCGAGAGAGAGACAAAACAGTCCATATGTAAAAAAATTACATTTCTCGATTCAATTCAAAAAAATATATCAAATCAAATTTAATCAAACAAATAGACGAAAGAAAAGAATAAAAGAATGGAAATTGGTTTAAAAAGTTGTAAAAAGATTAAAGGGGAGGTTAAATTTTAAAATGATTTAATTTTATTTATATCAAAATTCGTACAAAATTGATATTTCCAAATTCCAACATAGATACAATCATTATTTTGTAAGATTTTTTTTACCTAAAAACAGTTAATCACATAATAATCTTTGATTATTAAAAATTATAATAAAATTAATTTTAATTAGAAATTAAAAAATGAATTAATATATAATAAGTATTGTTAGAGTTTAGGATCTGGATTTCATTTAATCCGATTAATTATTGAAAAATCTTTTAAGATATATGACGGATGTAGAAATTCTCATACCATACGTCTAGTTTGTATAGAATTATGCTTATTATATTAATTTTTAATTAAAACTAAAAAAACTATTTTGAAGAAAAATCTTTACAAATCAATATTTATTTTTATCAATTAACTAATCTTATAAATATAATAAAAATTAAAATTATTATTAGATTTCAGAAGTGGAAAAATTTCTTGTAATTTACAAACCTCTTCTAATTTCAATGTGTATGATGTAATTCTCTCATGTATTTGATTTTAAGGTAAATTACAAATTTAGTCACAGAAATTTATTCTTTCTCTCCTATTTCACTCACTGTACTTTATTTTTTTTCCCAATTTTCTCATCGAACTTAATATATTGGTTTTTTTAATCACTCAATCGTTTTCTTACTAACAATGTAACGCCTTGAATCTCGGGTCAGTAGTTCAGGTCAACCCGAGATCCGTAAGTCGAGCCCAATAGACCTATTAGAATAGTTTAGACTTAATTATGTTGGATTTAGGCTTGAGTTGGGCCTAATTGTTAGAGGGGTGGGATGAGTTTTTAAGGGAAAATAAAGGAGAAGGATCAAAAGTGCAATTTGATTTTTTTTTCAAATTAAGAGTTGAAAATCCCTTTATTTTAAGAGTTTCCCATGAGAACCATTCCCCATTTCTCACCAAATACTCCTCCTCCTCTTCTTCATCATTTCTTTTTCTTCCTCTCCCAAATGAAAGTTTTAAGGATTCAAGTTTAGTTTGATTCAACTAAGGTAAGAATATTAATCATCATCCTTCAAGCTTCAATTTGAGCTCAATTTTGCAAGTTTTAGGCTTAATTTCCAAAACTGGGTTTTCGGAGGTTTAAGGGAATCCAAGGATTCCAGCTTTCTTATAGTAGATTTAAGCTATCTAGAGTGCTCTTAACTTTAATCCAAGCCCTTATATGAGTTAGTAATTCATTTTTACTTTGTTTAATGAAAGAGATGGGAGAAAGATCTAAGGCAAGGGGAAAGAAAAAATGACCCATTGTTGATTTGAGGACGTTCTTAGCAGCTAAGAATCAAGGTAACATATTCACAACTCCTTCATACCTTTTTTGGGTCATTAGAAATGCAAGATAGAACAAGAGTTAAGTTTAAAGCATGTTGAGCATTTCATGGCAAATTCCATGTTTTAGGTTTTTAACATGTTTTAAAGCCTTATTTATGACCTTTTATACTCACATAAGAAACTAATAACAATTGGAAACCTCAAAATAGAAATATGGGTGAGTTTGAGTGCCCAACTATGGCTTTTTCGAGGGTGAGTATTGGGACTGGAGAAACAATATTGATACTGTTCTTATATCAGGCATAAAATTCATAGAGTTTGTGAGGGAAGTATTGATACCCCTTAAAGGAGTATCGATATTGGGGTTTCAATATCGAGATCAGGGTGCTTGGTATCGAAACCATTTTACAGAATGCATTTTTGGTATCAGTACTCTATGAAGTATAGATACCAAGGGCCGTGTATCTATACCCCTTATCTGAGTATCGATACTTCCCCCTTTTTATTTCAATAGTTCTTAACACTAGGATATCAATAACATAAGAGGAGTATTGATACTTAAGAGGCAATATCGATACTGTAAGGCTAATATCGATACCAATGTTTGGGTTTGGGTTTAAATAACCAAGAAATGTATAAAGAGAATGAGGTCTCTCAAATAAGACTACAAGTGAGAATAATAATAATGCTTAATTACATTAGAAACGAGATCAATTAGGGTGATATAAAACTAACATTGATTGATGCTCGAGAAACGACCAGGACACTCGAGTTCCTTAGTAAATATAATGGTGTCGTAGTATAGAATCAATTGGATATCCTTAGGTAGTGCGCGAGGCACTTTAAATTGACTAACTAGGGCGCAAGGTCCAACACTTGTGAGGAGTGAGTTAGTCGAGGGTGTTGTGTCTGATGTAGAGATTATGGGCCTTACCCTTGGTAGACTAGAGGGGTACATGAGCTCCGAGATACAAAACCCTCAGCTGCACCATGATGTTTACCATAGAGTAGAGAGTGTAGTATACGAGTATACTCACTATTATATTTTTTTACCAATTAGCTTAAGTATTTAATGAACACTTTTAATATGACTTAGTTGTTAGTGTGGCATTAGGCTAGTTAGCTCAGTGTTTGGAATTTGTTTCCTTACGCAGGTTAGTAGAGGAGCAGTTGAGGAACCTTTAAGCAGTTGATATCCAGACTAAGTGCAGTAGAGTACATCTCGAGCTCTTCTTTAAAGGGTATTGTTGAAAACATTTTGATGTTTCGATATAACAAATTAACTTAAATGAATTTTAAGATTTTCTAAGTATATTCGATATAATTATTTGAATATCAAAATATTACTCCAAGTCTTTCAAAGTTCATTTTAATCCTTACTAAAGTGTAAAATTTTGTTTTATACTTAAACTATTTTTAAAACAATTTTACAAAGTATTTCGAACCGTTTCAAAGCCAAGAAAAATCATATTGTCCAAGGGGTACAGATTCCTCCTGCAGGTTTTTGGCTCTGAGAAAACATAATGTCCAAGGGGTACAGATTCCCCCCAGTCTAACAGTCGAAATCAGATTGTACTTAGGGAACCGATTCCCTATGAGGGGGTACCGATTCCCCCCAGGCTCCAAGCTGTTTTATTAATGGATTCTCATCTCCAAACGGCTCCAAAACATCTCCAACGACTATATGCGACTTCAAACACATTCCAAGCTATAAATACAAGCTAAGGACACTTTAAGAAGCAAGAGAACAACTATCCAAGCAATCAAACACAAGAGAAGAATTTTTCAATCTTATTTCATCTTTCTCTTGTAAATATTTTGTTCTTGTGAGCTCAATCTTGTAAACACCTACCTTAGAGAGGTTTTCTTGTTTACATCTTTTATCCTTTTGTAAAGGGTAAATGTTTTATCTTAGCCCATGTAAAAAGCTAGGGAAAGGTTCTAGGTTAGCCCGGAAAAACTAGGGAGTTTGTAAGGTTACTCTTTATCCTCAAAAGAAAGAACAAATTAGTGAATTTGTTGGAAAATCCTTGGTGAGGAGCTAAGGTAGTGGACGTAGACTTTGGTTGAGAAATTCAAACCACTATAAATCGTTGTGCCATTCTCTATCTTTCAATCTCCTTACTCTCTAAACACAAAACCGTTTCGACCTCTCTTTACAAACCGTTCCGATTGTCGATTCGAGCTTCAAAAAATCCCAACAATTGTAATCAGAGCCTAACTCGTTAAGAAGGTTTAACCACCTTGAGACGATCCTCGAAGAATCTCTACCAATTCCTGACACAACCGAGAAGATGGCTTCCACCTCCGGCTCGTTCCACATGGAAGACTCCCTACCAACCGACAAACCTCCATACTTCAATGGAGTCAACTATCATCATTGGAAGAAATTAATGAAGGTATTCATCCAATCCAATGATCTTGATGCATGAGAGATAATCGAGAATGGCTACTCTTCTCCAAAAAAGAATGAGAAGAAGATGAGTGACAAAGAACGGAAGAAAGCTCAACTTAATGCCAAGGCTATGCACATGTTGTTTTGTGTATTTGATCATGAAATCTATAAAGGGGTTTCTTCATGTTGAAGTTCCAAGGAGCTTTGGAATAAGCTTGAGGAAATCCATGGAAACAAGAAAGAAGAACCAACAAAGGTGGTGTCTCTAATGGCTTGTGAAGAGTCCGAGGTATCTTCTATTTCAAATGAATTTAATTCATATACGTTTGATGAGTTACAAGATGCTCTTAATAGGTTATATTCAGAGTTTGATACCATGAACTCTAAATATAAGAAAATGATTTCAAAATTTAAAATTAAAAATGATTTTCTTTTGAAAACAAAAATAGATTTTGAAAGTCAAAATGAAATTTTGAAAAAGGATTTAGAGCTTTCAAAAATAAAAACTGAAAGTTTTGAAAAAGAAAATTTTGATTTAAAAGTTAAGCTTGAATGCTTAGCAAAAGAAAAAGAAATCATTTTAAATAATTCATTTAGTTCAATAATGACAATATGCTCACATTGTCATTATCATGGTCATAAGGAACATACTTGTCCTTTGAAGAAAGGAAAACGTTTTAAAATTAGGCAAGTATGGGTTCCGAAAGGAACAATGGGCATTGAAACTAACGTTCAAGGATCCAAAGCAATTTGGATACCAAAATCTACTTAAATGTCTCTTGTAGGTGTGTGGAAGCAATTGTGATGAAAATGATGATATTCAAGATGCTCTAGACACACATGAAAAGGAATAGGTAACCTCTAAGCTTAATGTTTTTAATTTTACTTATTTGGTTGCTCATTTGATTTTAAGCATGCATGAGTTTTGGTTTTAAATGATTATGCATCATTGTTTTTAATCTCATGTATGTTGAAAAGATGATTATGATGAACATTTTAAAGTTATATTAATTTTTAAGAATTTTTAGTTCATCATAATAAAATTTTGGTCAAAATTGGTTTTAATAAATGCAATGATCTCTCTAACAATTGATATCAACTTTTCAAATACTTTGATTTTATAAATCTTTAAACTTTTTGACCTAAATTTGAATGTTTATGCATGTGGTTTAAATGAAAATGATATCTCTCTAACAATTGATATCAAAATTTTTCAAATGCATAATATTTTTGGAAAAACTTTATGCATATGCTCTTAATTTTAACAATCGATATCAAACTTAAACAATTGGTATTGCATAAAGTATTTTAGACTTGGATACATTGAATTTCATGTGTTACTAACATGTTTGTTATTCTTTGTTGAAATTCAATTTTTTTAAGTGTCAAGACCTTAAAGCATAATTTTATTTGGAATGCATTTATTGAGGGGGAGCTTTGATTTTTTTTTTCAATGATTTTTAAAATGTTAAATTTACTACTTACTCTCCAAAGTTATTTTGAACTTCAAAGATTAGAGTCTTTTTTATTTAACAAAAAGGGGGAGAAGTGTTAAGGTGTTAAAGGGGAGAAGTGTTAAGGTGTTAAAGGGGAGAAGTGTTAGAGTAAGGGGGAGTAATTTCAAAATTGATTTCAAAATCTTAAAATTACTCAAATGTTTTGTTATATCAAAAAAGGGAAGATTGTTGAAAACATTTTGATGTTTCGATATAACAAATTAAGTTAAATGAATTTTAAGATTTTGTAAAAGATTTTCTAAGTATATTCGATATAATTATTCGAATATCAAAATATTACTCCAAGTCTTTCAAAGTTCATTTAATCCTTACTAAAGTGTAAAATTGTGTTTTATACTTAAACTATTTTTAAAACAATTTTACAAAGTATTTCGAACCGTTTCAAAGCCAAGAAAAATCATATTGTCCAGGGGTACATATTCCCCCTGTAGGTTTTTGGCTCCGAGAAAACAGAATGTCCAGGGGGTACAGATTTCCCCCCAGGGGGTACCGATTCCCCCCAGGGGTACCGATCCCCCCCCAGGGGTACCGATTCCCCCTGTCTAACAATTGAAATTAGATTGTACTTAGGGAACCAATATCGATTCCCCCCACGCTCCAAGCTATTTTATTAATGGATTCTCATCTCCAAACGGCTCCAAAACATCCCCAACGGCTATATACGACTTCAAACACATTCCAAGCTATAAATACAAGCTAAGGACACTTGAAAAAGCAAGAGAACAACTATCCAGGCAATCAAACACAAGAGAAGAGTTTTTCAATCTTATTTCATCTTGTAAATATTTTATTCTTGTGTGTTTAATCTTGTAAACACCTACCTTAGAGAGGTTTTCTTGTTCACATCTTTTATCCTTTTGTAAAGAGGAAAGGTTCTAGATTACCCCGTGTAAAAGCTAGGGAAAGATTCTAGTTTAGCCCGAAAAAACTAGGGAGTTTGTAAGGTTACTCTTTATCCTCAAAAGAAAGAACAAACTAGTGAATTTGTTGGAAAATCCTTGGTGAGGAGCTAAGGTAGTGGACGTAGAATTTGGTTGAGAAAGTCGAACCACTATAAATCGCTGTGCAATTCTCTATCTTTCAATCTCCTTACTCCCTAAACACAAAACCATTCCGACCCCTCTTTGCAAACCGTTCCGGTTGTCGATTCGAGCTTCTGAAAATCCCAACAGGTATGTATATTTGTAGACCTGTTTTGTATATTCGAGTTTTAACTTATTTTAAACGATGGTATGTATATTTTGAATTATTATTTTTGGGAGCTCCTGATGTATACTATTTTATATAAACATGGTTGATTTATTTTATTTTGAGTGATTTCGAGAAAACAATTTTAATTAAGAAATTAAAGAAAATTTTTTGTTAGCCACTCTGGTGGTTCTGTGTGACATTCTAATCAGTCGACTATGTGTTGTACTGGTTTAGGGTGTTACAAACGGCCAATGGTAGAACTTGGTGATAGAGTTTAGGGGGACAACTTAATACTTGAAAAAAAATTCAGAGGTTTAAATTAAATTTTATAAACATTTTGGAAGGTTTAGTTTACATTTTTCAAAAATTAGGGTGTCAACACACTTTTTCATCCTACTAGGATTCAAACTCTTAAAAATAGGATAGAATTTTGCTAGGATTCAAACTCCTAAAAATAGGATAGAGTTCTACTATTATTTAAACTCCTAAAGATAGGATCCACAAGCATTATAAATAGTCATTGTAACTCACTATTGTAACACATTCGGAGGAGGATATACGAAATACCAAGCAAAAAATTACAAGCAACTCGTAGCCATTTTTCGAAGCATTTATATTTTGAAAGGTAAAGTTCATACCTTCGCATGTTATTTTTCCTTACCCTTGCTGTGTTTTGATTTCGAAAGAAAACTGAGAGAAGTGTTTTTGGCCGATGAACGGGGGCGTTTTCGAGATATATTTTTGTAGATCTAGTCCTCGAGGCTTGTGTTTTTGAAAAACTATTCGGATTTTAAACGGGTCGTGTGGATCCGCGTGTTTGTCGTTTTTTTTTCTTCGATTGGCTTTTAATTTTGACCCCTAATTCATTTTTTACTTTAATTTAACCCTTATTATTTATATGTATATATGTATATATTTAATTATATTTTATTTATTTATTTATTATAATTTTTTTCATTTTTCTTTGCGTTATATTATATTATTTTCCTATTATTATATATATATTATATTATTTTTATCTATGTTTTACTTATTTACTATGTTTTTTACTATATTTTCCTAACGTTATATATATATTTCTTACTTTATTTTATTTTATATTTCTATGATTACTATTTTTTAGTTAATATATATGTATATTTATTTTTATTTATTTTTATTATTATTACTATTTAGTATTTTATATATTACATACATTTTTATATTTTTATATATATATTTTTTATTTTTTTTATACTATTTATTTATTTCATTATATTTTGTTTCTTTGCTCTTATTATATTATTTTTCTTTTTTAAAAAAATACTTTACCTTTTGTATTCTTTTGTATATATATTTTATCATTTATTTATTTTATTTCAATTTCATTTTTTTCATCCAATTATTTTATGTTTATTATTATTGGTTTCATTTATTTCCTTGGTTTATTCTTTAGTTTTGTTATTTTCTTTTATTATTATTATTTTCTTTTAACATCTTATTTTTTAAGAGTATTTCCGTAAACTCATTAAGGGTAAGTAATCAGGATCAAATTTTACCTTTTTATTTAAAATTACAATTTTCTTAATTTAAGACAATTGAAAATTATGTGGTACCGAAAGGGCGGTTCAAGGGTGCTAATCATTCCTTGACCGTAACCGACTCCCGAACTCGACACGTTTCTGATACAACGCAGATCAGGTAAAATGGTGTCCGACCCACCTAAATTCGTTTTAAAGTGGTCGGTGGCGACTCCAATCCACATTTTCCTAAGTCGAAGCCCAATTCCGGGGCCCAACCAAAAGACGGTTACGACAGCTTGGCGACTCCGCTGGGGACCGGTAAGTGAGTCAGGCTAAGGTAATTTCAGTTGTCTTTTTAACGAAAAGGGTAAGTTTAAATTTTAAGATAATATTTTGATCCTTTTTACTTACTTTTGATTATATTTTCGAGTAAATAGTTGAACTAATCGTTTTCTCATGATTTCAGCCTTCAAAGTTTTTTTTTCATCTAAGGCTCTATACCCGAGCTCCAAACCTTATTTTAAGTGGGGGTAAAAGTGACGCCTTCGTGTGAATTTATTCACCGTGCGGGCCTGGCAAGTAGCCTTCGGGATTCATATACCTTATGTCTTCGTGTGAATTTATTCATCGTACGGGCATAAGGGAATGTGTCCTCTCGAGTTTAACTTAGTCCACACAAGCCTGTGATGGGTTTAGGACTAAGGGTCTGACAAGCCCAAGGGGGCACCGGCAAGGAGAACTCGAGTACCTTTTTTTAGAACCTAAACCCGGAGACTACAATGAGTTAGGGCCCACCCCAAAACCTTGTTTTAAACCCTAAGATACAAAAATTATTTTCTACTTTACTTTCTGTTCAAAACATGTGAACTAGAAATTTATGCGGTTAGGACTTGTCCAAAATCAACTTGCGGGATAGAGATCATGTCCGAGTAGGAATAATAAGCATGTGGGGTAGGACTTTTATTTTCACGATTGCTTTGATTATTATCTTTACCTTACTAACTCTTTTCATTTTTTTCCTCTCTTTTATTTTATTTCCATCATCTGCATCATTCAAAAGAGGTGTTGATCCACCAAAAAACGTATTCGTTAACCATAAATAATCTGCATTAATGGACAAAGGTGTTGTAATACAGGGGATTAAAAACCCTGAGGTACGACTATGGTCCGAGAAGACTCAGAAAGAAAAGGGAGACAGTCTTAAAGGAAGTTATGTGTTAGAGCTTGTTAGCTATGCCTCTATCAGCCTAAAATAGAACAATGTGCAAGAACTTCGAGACATCTGGAGAGTTGGAAGAATGATCGAAAACAGAAGTTCAGTCAGCGGTATGGTGACATTGCACTTTTGCTTCATGTTAAGACCGGTGAGCCCTTAATCAGAGCCTTGGTTCAATTCTGGAACCCGTGATACATTTGCTTCACTTTTAACCAAGAAAACATGATACCTACAATCGAGGAGTATACTACACTATTGCACTGTGAAAGCATTAAACTGGAGCGAGCCTACATCAAACATATCAAGAGTCAGCCTTTCAAGAACAGACTGGCCAAGATTGCAGGGGTTGATGAAAAGTGGGTGACTGACCGACTCCGAAAAAAAGGTAACGGGAAAAGAATTGAGTGGATCCACATAAGGAAACTAATGAATGACTACCCTGATGAATGGAATACTATAAACCTTTTTAGCCCTAGGTCTATATGGCTTGATCATCTTTCCGAAGATTTTGGGATGCATTGACGCAGCCGTGGTGGAACTGATTGAGCAACTTCCAAAACGAGTCAACCCAGCACCAACCATCTTAGTAGAGACCTTTCGGTCTCTCAACCATTGCCGAAGAGCTGGCGGAGGTAGATTCATTGGATGTGTTCAGCTCCTTCAAGTCTGGATTCACAGCCACTTCTAAAAGACTAATCGGGTTGCCTACCACCGATTTAGTACTACGTATTCACCTTTGAGAGAGTTCATCACCATGAAATGGCTTGAAGGCGCTTCGAAGGAAAAATGGATGAAGGTCTTCACATATATTCAGGACCGGGATATTACTTGGAGAGCCCCCTGGTTGTTCCTCAGTGACGTTCTTTTCTGATTTGGGGATTCTGACACTATGACCTTACTTGGACTTTGGGGTGTAGTTGGGTATGCTCCGTTGTTGACACTTAGACAGTATGGGGCACGTCAGTTTGTCCCAGCAACATACGGATTATCTACATCATAGTTTGTGTATCACGGTGACAGTTATAAGAAGAATATCAAAGAGATAGCCGAGTCATAGAAGAAAGTATCCTGGATGGATGTTGTGGCTGCTAGAGATATGCTTACTCCGGATTATGTGAAATGGCAAAGATTGAGAAAGAATGATAACATCCCGGTGCCAAACTGTGAGGACACACGGACCATGAAGGAGCATCTCAGGTATGTCCCTTTTGAACTTGAGATAGCTAAGGCGGAGTTTGAAGCTGTGAAAAATGAGTTAAAGAAGAATTTCAGAGAACTTAAAGCCGAGCGCTATCAGTGGAAGCTAGATGTCGACTCTCAGAAAGATCGAGCAGATAAACTGGAAAGAGAGTAGAAAAGAGTCCGTTTTGAGCTCGAAGATTTGAGAAAGGGGTATCAAGATGCTGTCAAGGATAACTCCAAGTTGAAAGTGTCCTCTGAGTACTGGAAAGATGAAGCCCATAGCTTGAAAAGAAAATTCGAGGGGCCTGATGAGAGAACTTGGAAGGAACAGATGAAGACTGCCCAGAGGCGCTTAGCAGACAGTCAGCATCAAAACCAACGCCTGAGAATCCAAATGGCTGATCTGGAGAAACAACATGAGAGAGATGGTAAAACAGTAGCTGATTTAGAAGCTATTGTAGATGGATTCAAAAAGCAAGCGAGCGAGCTTCAGATAATGCCCTTCGACGGGGGTTTGCAGTGGCGTTTCCGTTGAGAGCAAGCACAACAAAGGGTGAAGGCCAGAGACGCAGTCATCCGAGACTTCCTGGATCAAGTACAGAAGGCAGCTCGCCATCTACATGGCCTGACAAGGGAAGCTGGAGTGGTTCGACAAGGCATACAACCAGTGACAGATGAAAATAGAAGACTTGTCAACCTGCTGGAAGCTGTTCGGGGTCTAGAGGATTTAGTCCGAATGTACCTTTGATTGTTTTTATGTCTCTTACAAGATAAAACATTTTTGTCAAAATAAGGATTATTTATAATAATGGACATTTTTCTAGATCAATGCCTCGAACATTTCATGCATTTTTTTTCATTTTGCGATGTGCATCTACATTTCATTTTTTTCATAAACATGAAATTTCTTCATGGAGGATTCGATGAAGTGGTTTTAACCACATGACACCACATGGAAGCAAGATTGTAACATCAAAAGAAAAAACAGAAAACAATACAGTGGGAGCCTGATCAGCCGATTGTAGGACAAAGCCTGCCAGGAAAATCTAAGAAAAGAATCCCCATATCCTAAGAGCTACAATGTTGAAGCTGTTAGCTGTTACCACATAAGAAGCCCCAAACATTCCTCTGAAAACTGTAAGGCGCTTGCCGAAGAAGGGGGCATGACATATACCATTTGCACTTAGAGGATTGTTTTGTTTGAACACGTCTTTGATCTTTCATGTTTGCTTAATCTTTTAAATGATTGAATTTATGATGCTTTCTAAGGTGGAGCAATTGAACAAATTTTAATCTTTAGTTCTTCGAATATTAAATGAATTAATGATTCTTTTATTTCTTCAAGAATTATAGATTTTTGACATATGAGAAGATTAGACCTTTCTTACCCTGTCTCAAACCCCAGAATAAAATACCTTGATTCTTTGCCCAAAATAACTCGTGGTCATTACCAAAAGACGAAATTTTGATATTACCTCCTTTTGAAATTCTTGAACATTGTCTTTATCTTTTTGATACACTCATATCTTTTAGTCAATAAGATCACACCACTGTCTTTTTTAGACTCAAAAATAACATTTCTACTATTAAAACCCAAGGCATTGAGTTGTTCATTTAACATGAGCATTCTTCTAAAGAACCAACTTGGGGCATCTCGCGGGGAGCCTGAACATTGAGACATCTGGGAAAAAAGAAGAAGAATTCATTCGAAATAATTCTATCATACATTAATTACATTGTTTTCATGTGAATAGAATTAATCTTGAAAATCTATCCCCCTGGGGATACCTCTTCTGTGAAGATTACATGTATGAAATGATGAACGGCTTTCTTTCTTATCCCTTCACAACAGGAGAAAAAATATATCCCTTGTGTCCCCTTTTGAGCCTGTAGTATTTTTCTTCTGATTCAACCCTAACCAAGGATCACCCAACACACTGGGGGGCAAGGTGGAAGAAATATGCTCACATGAGCGAAGACATTGATTCAGATAAGATACCAAAAGGTGAACCAAATGCCAAGTGCGAAGATTCAATCAGAACAAAAAAGGCAAAAACAAAAAGGAAAAGAAGCAAAAAAGAAGAAAAGAAAGAAAGAACAAAAATAAAAAAAGGGACAAAAAAGCACATGCAAAGATTCCCTAAAGATAAATGGTACATCAAGCTTCAAACTATGAGATTGATCAAGCACAATCATTCCCGAATCACTGAATCACTTCACTCGAAGATCATAGAGCATTAAGAGAGAGAAACATTTTGAGCAAGATTGAAGGCATCAGAATGAATTGATCATTGGTTCAACACCCTGAAACACTTGTTTGGGCCTATTTATCCTTTTCTTTCATAACCACGAACCCTGGCCTACATTACGTGCCTTAAAAGTCCCTTCTAATCATATATGGATTTCTAAACAAAAGAGAATATCTTCAGATTTCATCCCGTCCATCAGGATTAATCTTTGTTTGCAAAAAACAATATAATTAATGCATGGTAGAGAAAAAATAACAAATGGGGGTTCAAGACGTAAATCCTGAAGAACGTCTTGAAACCAAAGGAGGATTCGAGTTGAAAATCTAAAAAGGTGGCTCGAATATAAAAATTGTGCAACTAAGGTGATCACACAAATTCCTTGATAAGGCATCGCATAATCCAAATGTGACTATGAAAGCTGGGAGTCGGAGAACACTTCCAGTAGAGGAGCATGCAAGCTACCCCATCAAACCTTTGAGCATCAAATGCCAAACCTTTGAGCATCAAATGCCAAACCTTTGAGCATCAAATGCCAAACCTTTAACCAAACATAATAACCTGAGACATTTTTATCCTTTCCTTACTTAACCATTTCCTAAGGATAGCTTTGATCTTGGCACGTGTCAAATAGCTATAATTTATTGAAGGATTAACATTGTAATTAAACATTTGATATCCAATGAACTCTAGTTTTATGATTCGTCTCAATTGTAAAACCGTGAAAGAGACAATATTTTCAAAACTTTTGATTAAACATTTTTTGAAACTCTTTATTGATATTTTCAGAACTTTGAAAATAAAAGAGAAAGAAAAACATTTTTTTTCAAACAAGACAGTCTCTCTAGAGTGGATCTTGGTAAATGACATGTGAGTCTTAGACAAAAAACTCATGCTCAGAATCAATGCAGAAGCAAGAAATGATGAACATTTGGGGCATCTTTGAAGATTCAACATCAAATATTGGGGTATTTTTGGATATTGGGGCATCATTTGGGGATTCAACATCCTAATGCAAATTATCATACCTTTTTCAGGAGATAAAATATAACCAATTCATGTTACATGCATCTTATGCATACATTTTAGAGCATCATATTTATCATTTTCCACATACATAATTTTTTGCAGCTTTTAGAGTCAAGTTTCGACTTCAAGACGAAGGATACTTGATTCAAAAGCACCTTTAAAGATTCATGTTGGTTGCTTAACTCAGCAGCAAGAAGCTACACTTCGACCAACCCGACAGATTGAAAGTTTCTCTCGAACTCACAATTTGCTCGAGAGTAGATTTCAACTTCACAACGAAGGATATCTAGCTCGAAGCCAAACATCCACGATTTCAAATCCACGGGGATATCGTGCCACTCAAGACAACACTAGTTCAACTTCACAACGAAGGGATCGCTGGTTGTCAACAAACAACTTCTCAATTTCAGAGCCAATTTCAACTTCACAACGAAGGATATTGGACTCCAGACAACGCAAGTTCAACTTCACGACGAAGGGACCGCTGGTTGTCAATAAACAATTTCCCAATTTCAGAGCCAATTTCAACTTCACAGCGAAGGATATTGGACTCCAGACAACGCAAGTTCAACTTCACAACGAATGGACCGTTGGTTGTCAACAAACAACTTCTCAATTTCAGAGCCAATTTCAACTTCACAACGAAGGATATTAGACTCCAGACAACTCAAGTTCAACTTCACGATGAAGGGACTGCTAGTTGTCAATAAATAATTTCCCAATTTCAGAGCCAATTTCAACTTCACAACGAAGGATATTGGACTCACGACAACGCAAGTTCAACTTCACGACGAAGGGACCGCTGGTTGTCAATAAACAACTTCCCAATTTCAAAGCCAATTTCAACTTCACAGTGAAGGATATTGGACTCCAGACAACGCAAGTTCAACTTCACGACGAAGGGACCGCTGGTTGTCAATAAACAATTTCCCAATTTTCGGAGCCAATTTCAACTTCACAACGAAGGATATTGGACTCCAGACAATGCAAGTTCAACTTCACGACAAAGGGACCGCTGGTTGTCAACAAACAACTTCTCAATTTCAGAGCCAATTTCAACTTCACAACGAAGGATATTTGACTCCAGACAACGCAAGTTCAACTTCACGACGAAGGGACCGCTGGTTGTCAACAAACAATTTCCCAATTTCAGAGCCAATTTCAACTTCACAACGAAGGATATTGGACTCAAGACAACGCAAGTTCAACTTCATGACGAAGGGACCGCTGGTTGTCAATAAACAACTTCCTAATTTCAGAGCCAATTTCAACTTCACAGCGAAGGATATTGGACTCCAGACAACGCAAGTTCAACTTCACGCCGAAGGGACCGCTGGTTGTCAACAAACAACTTCTCAATTTCAAAGCCAATTTTAACTTCACAACGAAGGATATTGGACTCCAGACAACGCAAGTTCAACTTCACGACGAAGGGACCGCTGGTTGTCAATAAATAATTTCCCAATTTCAGAGCCAATTTTAACTTCACATCGTAGGATATTGGACTCAAGACAACGCAAGTTCAACTTCACGACGAAGGGACCGCTGGTTGTCAATAAACAACTTCCCAATTTCAGAGCCAATTTCAACTTCTCAGCGAAGGATCTTGGACCCAAGATAACACAAGCTCAACTTCACGAAGAAGGGGCGGCTGATTGTCAACAAAATTTCATTCAGAGTCAATTTTAACTTCACAGCGAATGATATTGGACTCGAGACAACACAAGTTCAACTTCACAACGAAGGGACGGCTGGTTGTCAACAAACAATTTCCCGATTCCAGAGCCAATTTCAACTTCACGACGGAGGATATTGGACTCGGAACAATGCTACTTACTTGGATTTCAACTTCACAACGAAGGATATCCAATTCCAGGCTCAACTTCACGACGAAGGGGCCACTCGCGGTTTCAACTTCACGATGAAGGGAATCGTGCACACAAGCATCATCCATCTTTAGATTGGATTTCAACTTCATGACGAGGGATATCCAACTCAAAGAAGGATTATCTCTCAACAAAGATCTTCGAGTTCGACTATGCTCAGCTCCAAGGCACATCATTTACAGCATAAGTCAAGGCTAGAAGGGTTATATGCCATCAAAATTGTCGAGTTCGATTCCATTCAGCTCGATAACACATCAATCGCACTACTTTCTGGTTGCAGTCGAGGTTTTCAAGTCGAGAAGAGGACCTGGGTTAGCCGTGCCTGAGTGACAAGCAACCATTTTTAAGCAGCATAGCTTAAGTCAAGAAAAAGCTATCTGTCAATGAAGATTTTTGAGTTCGATTCCGATCCAAGGTCTTTAAACTGAGAAGAAGACCGAAGGGCAACGGGAAGCCACGCGCTGATTCAAATTCCGAACTACGGCTTCAATTTCATATCATTTCAAGATGAACTCGACTTCACGATGGAGGAGTCATCCGTAACTCAATTCGACAGGGAGTTATTGAAGCATCAGAGTCAATTTTCAACTCCACTGAACGAAAAGTGTGTCTTTTAATCTTTGCCCTATCCCTGTTACACGACTATGGGCAAAGAGGGGCAGCTGTCAACACACCTTTTCGTCCTACTAGGATTCAAACTCCTAAAAATAGGATATAATTTTGCTAGGATTCAAACTCCTAAAAATAGGATAGAGTTCTACTATTATTTAAACTCCTAAAGATAGGATCCACAAGCATTATAAATAGTCATTGTAACTCACCATTGTAACACATTCGGAGGAGGATATACGAAATACCAAGCAAAAAATTACAAGCAACTCGTAGCCATTTTTCGAAGCATTTATATTTTGAAATGTAAAGTTCATACCTTCGCATGTTATTTTTCCTTACCCTTGCTGTGTTTTGATTTCGAAAGAAAACTGAGAGAAGTGTTTTTGGCCGATGAACGGGGCGTTTTCGAGATCTATTTTTGTAGATCTAGTCCCCGAGGCTTGTGTTTTTAAAAAACTATTCGGATTTTTATAAACGGGTCGTGTTGATCCGCGTGTTTTGTTATTTTTTTCTTCGTTTGGCTTTTAATTTTGACCCCTAATTCATATTTTACTTTAATTTAACCCTTATTATTTATATGTATATATGTATTTAATTATATTTATTTATTATTTTTATATTTTTTTTCATTTTTCTTTGCGTTATATTATATTTTTTTTCCTATTATTATATATATATTATATTATTTTTTTATCTATGTTTACTTATTTACTATGTTTTTTTACTATATTTTCCTAACGTTATATATATATATATATTCTTACTTTATTTTCTTTTATATTTCTATGATTACTATTTTTTTAGTTAATATTATATGTATATTTATTTTTCATTTATTTATTATTATTATTACTATTTTGTATTTTATTATATTATACATACATTTTTATATTTTTATATATATATATTTTTATTATTTTATTTATACTATTTATTTATTTTCATTATATTTTTAGTTTCTTTGCTCTTATTATTATTTTTCTTTTTTAAAAAAAACACTTTACATTTTTTATTCTTTTTGTATATATATTTTATCTTCATTTATTTTATTTTATTCAATTTCATTTTTTTTCCATCTAATTATTTTATGTTTATTATTATTGGTTTCATTTATTTCCTTGGTTTACTCTTTAGTTTTGTTACTTTCTTTTATTATTATTATTTTCTTTTAAAATCTTATTTTTTAAGAGTATTTCCGTAAACTCATTAAGGGTAAATAATCAGGATCAAATTTTACCTTTTTATTTAAAATTACAATTTTCTTAATTTAAGACAACTGAAAATTATGTGGTACCGAAAGGGCGGTTCAAGGGTTTCTAATCCTTCCTTGACCGTAACCGACTCCCGAACTCGACACGTTTCTGGTACAACGCAGATCAGGTAAAATGGTGTCCGACCCACTTAAATTCGTTTTAAAGTGGTCGGTGGCGACTCCAATCCACATTTTCCTAAGTCGAAGCCCAATTCCGGGGCCCAACCGAAAGGCGATTGCGACATAGGGTCTAACTAGAATTTTTGAAATTTTGATAGGCTTAATGAAAACTTTTAAAATTTATAGGTGGAGATTTAATTAAGAAAATTAAAAAATTATAAAGTTTAATATGAATTTTTTAAAATATTAGAGGGACTAAATTAATTTTTTGGAAAATTTTAAGGTCTAAATTATAATTTTTAAAATTTTGGGGTGGCCATGGCCCTATTAGTCTCTCTTTAGTTTCGCCACTGCTAACAGTGTTATAAATGATCTTTTATATAAGTACAAAACGATGTTATTTTGGTGAAATTTTTATTTTATTTTAAATAGAGTCGTTTTAACACCGTTAACTATTTAATGACGGAATGACAAAAAATCCTAATATATTAAAGGGTAAACTATATCGGTGACCATCTACCTATAGCCCTTTTTATTTTGACCGTCATTTTTGAATTTTTGTCGATCAGGTCACCTAACTATATAAATACATTCAATCATACTACTTGTCGTTAACATTTAACGAAAATATTGATGTGATAATTAATAAAATTAGTACAATTACATATTTGATTCTCAATATCTATACATTATTTAGATTTGATCATAATTTTAATTTATTTAATAAATTTAACCACCAATTAGATGGTGACATGTGTCACTACGATTATATGATATTTATTTATTTTAATTAATTTACAACATATTTATATTATGTTCCCAGCTGTCGACCATCTTCTATAAAGAAAACAAATCGAAAAGGAAAATGAACTAGGGTATTCAAAGATTATTAAGCCTGCTCTTACCACTAAACCAAGATTAATACTTGTCTTATAAATTACAACATAATTATATTTAACTAGTATTATAACGAAAACAACAATATGAATCAAACATTAATATTTTTAGAGAATATATAAATATCAAAAATTATTTCAGCAAATTTAATTAATATTTATAACTATATACATTTCATATATATTTTAAATAATTATTATAAAATTTAAAATAATAATAAATTTAATATTTTTAATATAAATTTAAAATTTTCATGAAAACTTGAATTTATATTTTAAATTATATTTATTTTTTATATAATCAAAGTATATTTTTAACTTTTTAACATAATTAACAATTTTTAATATATATATAATCATTAAATAAAATTAAAATTATTAATTATATTAAAATTAATTTAATGATTATATAAAAATAAATTATATAAAATCTAAATTTTACTTTTAAAAAAACTCAATTTAATGAGTATATATATTATTGTGAATTTTAATCGAATGTAGGACCTAGTTTAGTGATTAAGCTCTCTTAAAATCCTAAGTTTCACCCTTTAAAATAATATTAGTTTTCCTTTTTTTTCCTCTACCATTAGTTATAACAATATATATAAGATATTGTTATTTAAAGAATTGAGGAATTTAGTCCAACGGTCTTGGCATTCCTATGGGATCCATAATTTGCTGGTTCAAATCCCCCAGAAGCAGATAATTTATTTTCAAGGTTTTGTATCAAATAAGGTATTGGATACAAAATAAAATAAATTAAATAATTAAAATTAATAATATATCTTTCAATTTAGTAGTAACATGACACTAACACTACCATTAAATATTAACGATAAATGATTTGATTGATAAAGGGATTATAATTAGATGATCACTAATATTGTTTATCTTATACTAAATTCAGGTGAGTAAATCGAAAATTTTTAAAATAGGTAAGTAAAATAAAACGGGTAAAATTAGTGTTGAAATTTATAATTTACCCTTGATATTAATTGTATCGACTAGGTCATTATATTTTACAAATTCTGTGCATTTTACTATGAACCATAAATCCACTTTGCAGTGATGAACGAGAAAAAAGAAAAAGGCAAAATTCTCACAAAGAGGAAAGCGCTACACAGATTCGAAAAAGGTTTAGATTCTGTCCGGTCCTAGCTTGTCTGTTCCGTTCAACTAAAAGCACTGCTGTCTTCTTTCCTACCTTGCTCATAATCCTCCTAGAGACAAGAAACATGGACCTTGTTCTAGTACGGGTCCTTGTTAAAGTTTTTCAAAATTTGGTGACCAGAATCTGTAATTTTGACTAAAGCAATCTTTTTACCAACAAAGATCCTTGGCATAAAAACTAATTGATGTGACACTGCATGAAGAAAATTACCATTAAAGTATTTACTTGATGGCTCTCCAAATGTTTTTTTTTTAAATATCAACCCAAGAAAATGATAGAACTGCTTAAAAGTATTCGTGCCGGACAAACAAGGGGAGTGCTTTTGTTTCTAACTCTAGATGTAAGTTCAAGGTGAAAGCACAGTAAAATGATTGGCTTTTATGGAGGAAGAACATAACTTGTCATATCATCTTATTCTTTCCTATGAGCTGGCCTTGGAAATGATTTATCCTTTTGATTTATTTTAACAGGAATTGATTCCATCGCTATGGATATGAAGGCGAAGCAATTAACAGTGACCGACACAGTTGACCCTGTTAACGTGGTCAGCAAATTGCGCGAGTACTGGCCAACCGACATAGTATCATTAGGTCCAGCAAAAGAACCGGAGAAGAAAGAGGAACCAAAGAAGGAAGAAGCAAAGAAAGAAGAGGGAGAGAAGAAGGAGAAAGAAAGAGGAGGAGAAGAAAGAAGAGGAGAGAAGGGAAGGAGGAAGAGAATAAAGAAGAGGAGAAGAAGGCACAGCCGCCCCCGGACCCTGTTTTGGAGCTTGTCAAGGCTTACAGAGCATACAATGCTCATACGACCTCTTATTACTATGTTCAAAGCATGGAAGAGAACCCAAATTCTTGTGTTATTTGTTGAGTGAAGGGGAAGTAAAAGATAGCTTTCTCTCAAGTTGGTTCTGGAATTGAATGTCATCAATGAGCATGTGTAGGAAGAGTATCTATATATATATATATGTATGTATAACTCCTTTATATATAGATGGTCTTTCTAAATCCTTTTTTTTTATCATGTATAAGTAATGTGTTTTGTGTAGAGACTAGAATGAATAAATGAAATTTTGGAATATGCTTGGAAGTCTTTTCATCTCCAAGCCTCCCACGGCCACCGCCCAACAAAAAAGATGAAGCAAAGTATAAATTCTGGCATTGAAAAATTGAGTATATCATTTAATGCAATGCCAATCAAGTGTTGTCAATTGAAGCTTCATTCATTTAGGGGTACCTTTGTTTGATAAAAAGCAATAGGTTCACATTTGACAACTCCATGACCATGGTGGGTCACTCTGAAATTCTTATTTGGAGATTTCCTGCATTTTTCCTTACATATTATACTATTTTCTCCATGACCATGGTGGCTTTTTTTTTTAAAGCAAAAACCGTACTCACTGTGGTTTCATATGACTGGTGATGGATCGAAAAGAAAAACCGCCAACAAATGGTGTCGAAGTAAGGAGAGGGTCGAGAACCTATTAACACTGGTGGAAAGCAATTCCAAATGACTGCATGCGAATTGTCAAAGAGGGATGGGTATACGAGATAAAACACACATGGAGAGAGGAAATAGATGTTCAAGCCTCTTAGCAAATTTGACGTTTCACAAGAAGAGGACCTTATCTGTTAACAGATCCTCCAAGTTGGGTATCCACGTTGCTAGCCGCAGATGCTAATGGGTCGGGAGTACTGAGATTGTAAATTTGTTTAAGATTTTCTTTAGTACCAAAAAAATATCTCTTCCTACTTCAATCCTAAATCTCAAATTCTAAACCCCAACATTCCAAACTCTAAAACTCCTACCTAAACCCTAAACCCAATCCTAAACATAACCCTAAAACCTAACCATTAAACCCTAAATCCTACCAATTAAAATTAAATCCTTAATTCTAAACCCTATTTTAAAAGAGAAAAATTATTTTTTATTGTGAGTTAAATAAATATTTATTTATGGGTTATAAATTTTAATTAATTCTAAATCATTTATTTATTTAAATATAATGGCTATAAATTGTTGTAAAACTCATTAGTTTTACATAGTGTAAGTGGATCTTAATGGACCTAACCATATTACAAATAGGTATATAAGTATTATTTTTTGTTTAAATATTTAAAGTATTTTTTAATTAAAATAAAAAAATTATTTTTTTCAGAATAGATACTTAAAGTATTTTTTTAGTCAAAATAGATACATAAAATATTTAATCTTTTTTATCTAAATTTTAAAAAGGCTGACACATGATATTAATTAAAGAATACTTGAGTTACTTAGATAAAGAGAATTGAATACTTTAACTATCTATTTTAACCAAGAAATACTTTAAATATTTGTTTTGATTAAAAAAATAACGTTAAAAACTTACTTTTAACAATAAATACTTTGGGTATCTAAAGCCTATAAATATATAGCTTTTATTATGAATTTCATCCTTTTTAAAATTATTTGTAATTTAAATAAATACAACATAAAACAAAACACCAGAAAATCACGAGAAGATAATCACACCAGCTAGACCGAAATCTGCAATCATGACACTCCATAAGCAACGGTAGACATTATCTAAACTAGCAAGCTTACCAATATTCAAAGCTTCTTAACCATTAAAAAAATGTTTACGCAAACTAGCAAGATTAATCCATCTTGTCACGTGGGATTGTACAATTGTCTGTTTGCCCACAACAGAGGTTGTGTTTTAAACTGAACCTCCTCAAAGTCTCCACAACTTTATCTCAATGTTTTAACCATGCACCAGAAAGTACGATGCGATTTGATTTTCCCAAAAGCGTGCATGTAAATGATTCTAAAATGAACAAAGTCTAGTCACATATTACATCATTCATGTGAAACAAACAAATAATGCGATGAGCGCAAAGCTAAAAAAAAAAAAAACCACCCCGGAAATGTTGGAAACGTGAAGAACGACTCAAGATACCAAAAACATTTGGGGCGAATAAAAGTTGATTCGACTCAAAAAATCGATTTTTTTACTTGAATCAAAAACATTCGACTGAAATTAACTTCGAATTGTAATTTCATAAACTCGACAAGACTAAAAAAAATTCAAGTTCAAAAGTTTTAGTAATTAGTGGATTGATTTTCAAGTTTGAATCGAGTTCATCAGCTCTGTATGATATATGTACATCATATATAAAAAAATGCAGAAATATATTTGTATTGTATATGATTGTAAAACCCTATTTAAATTGGAGTCAAATAATATCATAATATTATAAATATTTACAATTAAATTTAAACAGAAACTCAAAAATTTAACTCGGTTAGAATCAACTCGTAAACTCGATTTGATTTTTTTATTTGTGAAACCCTATTTTTCATACAAAAGTATTTTTTAATAACCCCTAAAAAATCGAAGGATTGCCGTCCACATCTCCTAAAAATAGATAATAACCCCTAAGCATATTATTGATTTGGTCAATTTTTTTTTTGACTTGACCCAACTCGATCAAACGATCATTCCTAAAAAAATCGAAAGACAAAGATTGTCATCCACATCTCTTAATACTCTAAAACAAGCCGAAAACTTTATAAACATTTTTAATAACCTTGTATTAAAATTTGAGATCCTAATTCTATTTTAACATGATCCTAAAATTCATAGTGTAATTCATTTGGCGGAAAAAATAAATTAAAAGAAAAGGAGGATACATATAGTGGATGTGGAGGTTCTTTACCTTGAAGCCCAGCACTAATCCTTCAGAATCCGACATACACCAAGTTCATGAAGCCCAGCACTATATTTTTCTATTAGATTTTTGAGATTAATTAATTTGGTATTAAGAAAATCTCGTTGCAATATTAAATATTTTTATTAAATAATGAATTCTATAAATAGATCATAGTATTAGTTAACTTTATAAATAGATAATAAATAGTATATAGTAGTACGAAATCTTTAAATTCGTGTGATACGTATAACCGTAATTAATCCTTGTAATTTTAAAATCATAATAAATTTATTTCCTCTATTTGTATTTTTTACTTAAATCTTAATTTTTTATTTTATTTTTTTGGATAACGTAACACCTTGAAATTATTAACTAAAACAAGTTGTTACACCCACACGAAAGCAGTAGGTAGAGGGAAGCCTTGGACGGCGAACACAAAGCTTACGCAACTCAATGTTGATTGAGCTAACAAAGCCAAAACAGTGTCTTTTTATGCCGATATAAGCACTAAAAGATCATGTGATGAGATATATACAGAAACTGATGGAACACAAATGAGATTCATATATATATATATAACTTGAATGGGCAACAACTGCAGAATTTGGTGCAAACATATTGTTCCCAGTGGGGCATGGTGTTTCACACATATGGTAGGATAGTTGACTTCATTTCCAAGTTTCTTGTTTTTCTTTTCTGCACATTCAATTTTGCAGATAAAATCACAAGCTCAAAGTAACTACCCTGTGAGAGTTTTGGGGTTGGGTCAGAATCGACCGATTTAGTTCTATAAGTTCATTTTCGTACAAATCTGAGATCCTACTAGCTCTGTAAGAAAATAAGAATTATTACTATGCTACTACAATGTTACATTCATCTCCAACGAAAATGATGCTTATGATACAACATAGATCTTCAACGTCCAGAAATGTGGAGGCAAATATTAGACTAAGCTTAATTCAAATGGTTTAACAGATCGGCGGTCAGATTAAAAGATAGTAGATTTAAGGTTTAGGGTGGTTTAATGATTAGTTAAGTCGTCGCTCGGACGAGTGGCGAATGAGGGGAAAGGATGTGTGCAGACATGATGGTCTCGTCGTATAACCTAGAGGAAGAGAAGCTGAGGAGAAGGTGTTTCTTTCGCCAATGTTTCGATTTGTCCGGTTCTTGCTTCTCTTGACCTAGTACAAATGCCTGGATCCTACCGAGGGCTACCTCGAAGGTCTCGTCGTCCATGTTCGCGAAGCAAACCCGAAACCAACCTGGTCGGAGCAATGGAAAGATGAACCCGGAGAAACATTGAGTTTCACTTCATCGATAATCACACGCCACAACTCTAGTTTCCCCCTGGAGAGATTGCTCTTTAAGGAGCGGTCGCATGTCCATACCAGAAAAACAAACCAGCGTGCTTCTCAAGCAAGAAATCCCAACATGTTCCAGCCCCTTGACGAAAACACGGTGCCTTTTGGCAACCTCTTGGAGCTTTCCCTTAGGAAATTCCCCACGAACTCGTCATCCAAAAGCATCGAAGAGAGCAAATACTGTGTTTGCGATGAGACCAATCCGAAACTCGACATCTTACGAGCACAATGCATAAACTTGGTCATTGAAAGAGTATACGATACCGACACGAAACCTGGGATCCCCATGTCCTTGGACAAGCTATAAACATTGAATGAGATCAGGGTTGCAATCATCCATGTCTTGTATAATCTCGGCAATGCTAATGAATCTAGGAGAGCGGAAGACAGTTGCGGCATAGAGTTCGTCGCAGACAAGGTGGATGGTCTTTTCATTAACGAAGCTGACTATGTTTTCTCATTGTGTCGGGTCGAGGACTGTGCCTAAAGGGTTCAAAGGGTTGGCTATGAGGACGCCTTGACGTTTATGTTCCATGTTTGAGCTTTGTCATAGGCATCTTCCAAGGCTTCTCCTCGTTATACGAAAACTGTTTGAGCTTTTGCACTCAACCGGAACTATTTCTATCCCAGTGCGCCACCTTAGGTCCCGGGCAAATCTACATAGTTTTTAATAAAAACATAAGCTTTTATTAAATAAATACCCTTTTTAATAATCAAAAGAATATATATATAATATAATATAATATAAATTACGTACCCTGCATAATAAGGAGAAGGTACAAGAAAAGCGTCGCCTGGGTCGGCCAGACAAAACATGAGCGTCTCGTTAGCTCCGGGGCTCCGCCGCTCATCACTATGCGGTTTGGCATCGAATGTAAACTTGTTTCCTCCTACTCTCCCCATAAACTTTGCTACGGCCTGAAGTAAATGTTTGAAAGCAATGAAAGATTGCAATATCGTTGAACTTATCAACCCCTTGTGCTGTGCAGACGGAAGCATCAGGGTTTTCCAGAACCCACTTTTTTATCAAATCAGGGCAAGCTAACAAAAAATGAAACAAAGATGGAAATTAAGCAAGAAATTGGTAACTCATTTCCAATCCATGCACTAAAAGGGTTTAAGGACATCTCTTTCTATCTTGAGAGCAACACAACGACAACACTTAATCATGATGATCTAACATATATGTATACAAGTGTTTATAAACACACCTTATTCTCAGCTAGTCCCATTTGAATGACGCCATGGGGATTCTGAGTGGGGTGAAAAGGGTTGCTGTCATACGCTTTCCACCCATCAAAATAAGGTGAGTTCTCTCCATGGCCGTCGTTAGTGGCCATCTTAGACAAAAGATTCTGCTTTTAAACTCCATTTCTTCTACTACAGTACTAGTACAGTGATGGGGTTCTTTTGGGGTTGGTTGCAAACGTCGAGAGACTCCTAGTCTTACTTATATAGGAAGGAGGATGCCGAGGCCAAGTGAATTTAAGAAGAACGAAACGAATAAGTCCATTTTTCAAAGTTTTAGATTTAGATACTAAGAAATTTAAGACAAATTGGAAACACAAGTGAATTTGGAAACCCAGCATCCTTGTAAGTTTATCAAGTGACAAATTACCAGGTATAATATTTTTACAATAACTTTCTTTTTTGGTCGGTTGTCAAACTTATCATCCTCCCCAAATAATTGGCGAAGGTACGATCGTTTCTCATTTGGACTTCCTCAGCTCAGTACTGGCTTCAGCTACACTACACCTTCGTGTCTTCCCCTAAAATGGCAAAACTTATTCCGCTCTTTCCCACTCGCTTTTCCGCACTAAAGCCACGATGCTAATTCCCGTTTACTTGATTGATTAACTCCATGTTAATCTCCTAAACCCCAAAACGATCATTTATCGTAGTTTAGTCCAGTTAACGTTTATAATGATTGGTTGTGTTAATTATAAACTTAAAAAGCATACCAATTTGGTTGGATCATGAATCTAAACGAAGTGAAAGTATATATGGGGAACACATTTTTAGCTAAGTTGGGGAAACTCCACAGCCGATATAATACTACGTCGGCTGAATCGTACAATAGATATATATATCAATGGCAGCCTGCCGTCCACGTTGCTCGGCTTTGGTTTAGATATCATATTCTTCTGCTTCCTCAGAGGTTTCCCGTGGACCTAAGCATCGAAATATGTATAAAGCAACTTGATACGTGTTATTGGCTCCTTAGATATATTATTATTATCACCAGAAAGGTAGGCTCCGGATTCAATTAACTCATGCTGTTGGTCTGTTGTTACCCGACATAGAAACCACCGACTTCAACACGGTTTAACCAAATCAAATCATATAAACTGTAAAAATTACTACAATATTACCTTTTTTTTTTCTGGTGAAAATTATTTTGACTGGAAAATATAATTTGTAACGTACAAAACATGGATAGATACAATATTTTATGTTAGGAGGGATAAATTTCTAAGATTTAAGGAGAGTGTATAAATTATAGATTTTATATAAATACATGTCAAAGACGGTTCTGCAACATTGAACGTGATTGGAAAAACTACAGATACTAAGGTGATAAAGGTAGAAGAAGAAGAAGAAACTCAATATGTTGAGGAAAAGAACTTGATCGTGTGTCTTTTCTCTTCTTCAACTGTAATATATATACAAATATAATTAACTATACTTTAACTAATTAATTATTCTAAAACTGATTTTTATAACTAATTAGCAAACCACACACTCTCGCTTCGAGTCGGTGAATGATATACATCTCTCATTCCCAACTTGGCCACTAGGTAATCATGTTGATTTGATGAAACCTTTGGTCAACACATCCGCTTGATGCTCATTTGTTGGAACGTGACATATTTGAATAATCCCATTTTGAATCTTCTCTAGTACGAAATGACAATCTATCTCGACGTGTTTTGTCCTCTCATAAAATACTAGATTAGCAACAATATGCAACACGACTTTACTATCACAAAACAAGACTGCAAGCACATCATGTTTAACGCCTATTTCTTCGATTACCCTTTTAACCAGATTATCTCAGCAACCGTAGTTGCCATGCATCTATAATCCGCTTCTGTAGATGAACACTGTAACACCCCTACCCATACCCAACCCGGATACGAATCCGATGTGTCACATTAACTTTCAAAACATAGTAATTAACAAATAAAACAATTTAAAAATTTGTTGATCAAGATAAAAAGGTATAAACCTTAACTTAATAAGATAATAATTTCACATTTATATTTACATAAAAGCTTTGATAATTTACATAGATACAAAATATATGAGTTTACAACATCGATCAGATAATTTCAAATTAAACATATAATACATGCCAACAGTTTACAAAATTAACAAAAACCTACATTTAATTTGTCCTTATATGATCTTCAAGTGGTATGCTATCCTTAACCAATCTTCTGCTTCTTCAACCTACGTGTGAGGAAAATCAAACGCTAAGTCGATGACTTAGTGAGGCAAATACTAGAGTACTAACTTAGTAACTGAAATCTTATTTTTTTTATCAAAACATTTATAAAGAACTCACATTATTTTCCATATCAAAAAAGTATACTTATGTATATTATTCACTTGTATAACTTTGTTTCAAATGCCAATGTATACTACTGAGAACTCTAGGTATTTGAGTACATTGAGGTTGTGCACTAATGCTGTCACCACAACTCGTAATTTGCATCGAAGTGCCACATAATTGTCCCGAAAGACCACATAGGTTTGCACGGAAGTGCCACATAGGTTTGCACCGAAGTGCCACATAATTATCCCGAATGACCATATAAACCCTCGACTCTTGGCATGCCAACTATACCTCTAATCCTCATACATATACCTTGGCTATTAATCACATAATTATTTCGATCATTATTCGAAGTGTCTCTTATTCTAGTTACTTTCACATAGAGTCTTTTCTCATTCACTTGTTCAAAGGTCCCCTTACCATAACCATATAATCATAAAACATAGCTTATATAATATAAATTAAATAAAACATTGCAATGTGACATAAATGAAATTATAAAGTTTTTGATCAAAAATAATGAGGTTGTTTTATCGCAAGCCTTCCTCAATTCTGTTACAAAACCGAGAAGTTGCACTCACCTTTGCCTCACTGAAGTCCTAAGCGAAATCTTTAGCACTTTTGAATCGGTACAGAATATGTCGAACTGACCGGAAGTTGATTATATTCAACAACAACACAAAACAATCGAGAATCAATATCGTACTTCGAATCACTTATACTCAATCACGATAACTTGTGATGCGAGAAACACTTAATTTCCATTTCATGCCTAGAAGTATCGGTACTACCACTACAGTACCGATACCTCCCTACAATAAGGTTTTGAAATTGTATCTTGAAAATGGTATCGATACAATACCCATGGTATCGATACTAGCAACTCAGTATCGATACTCTCTTCAACCGGTATCGATACTACCCTTAGAAATCCACAAATTTAACCTTGAAGTATCGGTATTGTTTTAACGGTACCAATACTCCATGCCCAGAATGGCTATTTTCACTTTGAAAATAAACCAAATCTTCATAAATCTGTTATATTTAACACACATTAAGCCTCTAAGCTCACCCATATACATCCAAGCCAACTTGTACTCATTACTACTCTTAATTATCCAAAATCTTATGTAAACACTTGAATCTAAAAATCATACCAAAATTTCAAACATGTTTTTAATCATTTCAATACTTTTACCTTCTTAATTTAATCATTGAAAAGTTAAATATTCAAATAAAACTCCAAAAACTACACTATATCAACAATTCATCTTAACACCCATTTTATAAATTAATCTCTAATCTACTCCTCTTGTTGTTTTAATCCTATATAAGCTTTCCTTAAGCTTATATAACACCCAAACTTCCATTATCAAACCAAAAATTGAAGAAACCAACAAATTTTATCAAATTTACCTTTGAATGGAGGAGTTCACGACAAGAAGAAGAATAGAGAAAGAAAGGATTTCAGATACTCCAAAACACGTGTTTATCCCTTAAATAAAGGAGATACTTATCCTTTAGAATGAAAGACATTTTGCCCTCTCCATAATTCCAAAATTTTTATCCGCCCTACACAAAATTCCAGCATAAATCATTAAATTATCAATTTCTTTTAATTCAACCATTGAGTTTAACATTTTTATATTCTGGTCACTAACCCGATGATTAGGATGTTACAAACATGATAATGTGTTTTGTTTTTTTATTTCCAACAAATAAATGAGTCCCCTAGTTTCACATAATAACCCGTAATTGATTTATGTATCATTGGACAACTTGCTCAATCAGAATCACAATACACTTTCAATCGAGGTTCACTATTAGCTGAGAGTAATATCCTTTGGCCTAGATGCTTGCAAACATACCAAACAATCCATGATATTCGGAAGTGTGTGTGTTAAATAAAGCAATCTGTCAACCAACCTTTGATACACTATTACATCCTTCAATATTTCTTCTACCATATTTCCCTTAACACCCTTGTCATAGTCAGTAGAAGGTGAGCTTCAGGTTCTTCTCAAGCGGCGTCGAGGCACAACACGCTCCTCCCAAGCCTACATCGACTATAAGTTCTAGAGCGTACTTACGCTGATACAACACAATACCTTCTCTTGATCGAACCACCTCGATTCCGAGAAAATACTGAGATTTCCAAGATCCTTCATCTTAAATTTTATGCAATATCCCCTTAAGCTCATCCACTAGTTCCTTATCGTTTTCGGTAATCAACAGATCATCAACATAATAAGCATTATCACCATCATTTCCCCTTTTATTTTAGTAAACAGAGAATAATCATGTAGGCTTTGTACATAACCATTGCTTTGAGAGCCTGAATTCTTGTCGCATGGCTTCAACCCATTGTTCATTAACAATTTCCATTTGGTAAGTCTGTGGTTCAACAATAGAGGACAATGAACAATAAATGCTTGAGAATGAGCAATGAATGGTTACAGAAATACAGTCAGAAATAGGATATAAACATGTAAGTAATGAGGTAGATGAAGAATATTTGAAGGAACAAACAGTCAGACAGCCACGCAGGTTTTAGTAACCCTAGATGACTTTCTCAAATGCGGTGGATTAGGTGAAGGTTGTGACACAGGTGCACCGTTTTCAATAACAAGTGACTTAGGTAACAAACATCATTAGGTGACTCGGACAGTGAGCTATAAGAATATGTGTCAAAGGGGTGGTAACATCTTGTGGAATAAATGATTTTTCAAAATTCTTATGCATAGGAATAACATGTACATGAAGGAAATCATAGTCTAAGCTATGGATTGTAGGTGTAAGAGGAAACAAATGAGAAGTTTTGTTAAGGTTTTAAAAGGGAAAAATATCTTCATGGAAGAAACATCACGACTAACAAATTTTTTTTTTGGAATGAATATCGAACACACATACCCTTTTTTGCACAGTGAAGTATACCATGAAAACGGAAGGAATATCTTCGATGAGAGCTTATCATGATTGTTCAACACTGTGGCATAGCAAAGACACCCGAAAACTTTAAGATGAGACAATTGGTACCTTATAGAAAACTTCAAAAGGAAACTTCCACCCTAGAATCAAGTATGCAATCTTTATTATGTACATGTTGTCAATTCACACTCTCCCCAAAATTTGTTAGGCACATAATTGAAATTTGAGGGCACGAGTTACATTAAGCCATTGACGATGTTTACGTTCAGCCACCCCATTTTGTAATGGATGATGCCTTTAGAAGGAAACAAACTCATTCTCTTCATCATTAAAGAACTCTGTCCCGTTATCACTTCTAATCGTTTTAATAAGGACTGAAAAATGATTCTGAACATAAGCAATAAACTGTTTTAGAACCACCATGGCATCACTCTAAGTCAAAGAATATATACCCACATCATTCTATTATGATCATCAAGTATGGTTAAGAAATATCTATGTCTTGAAATACGATAAGCCCCCATAAATCGATATGTATGAGTGATAAAGGTTTATCTTCTCGTGTATTACTAATATGAAATGGCAACGAGACTGTTTGGCAAGAGGACAAATGCAACAGTGCTTAACATGATCACAATGAACAAGGTCCGAATTAAATTAAGACATTTTATTCATTGTGTTTAAAGAGGAATGACCAAGCCTAGCATGTCATAGAGTGCTAGAATAACAATTTTGGGAATACACGAAGCAGTAGAATAAAAACAAGAATCTGAACTGGTAACAAAGGTAACAACATTTTTTTATGTGATAAAATATTAGGTTGAAGAGTATATAAGCTGCCTGAAATTTACCAATCCCTTCATCTGTCCATTACAAGGTCCTGTAACAAACAAAAAGTAGGTAAAAAATGATAGAACAGTTAAGTTCCTTGGTAAGTTGAGAAACTGATAAAAGGTTAATGGAAGTTAGGAACATGTAAAACTTTGATTAATGTCTAGGTAGGCGAACATGATAGGTTCCAACGTAATCAATCTTGGTTATTTTACCATTTTCCAATTGAAGAATGATGTGGAATCATATGCTACATGGGAACTCAAGAACTCAAGGTTTAAACGTCATGTGATTTGTGGCGTCTGTGTCAAGAATCCAGGTTCGATTCAAAAAAGAATTATCACCAATACCTGGCATATGTGCATCAACTTGTTGGGAAATAAACCGAGTACGAGTAATTTCCTATAGCCAGATTAGTGAGAATGCGAAATAAAGCGGAAAAATAATACCCGAAATTGATAACGAGTTCAGCCAATTGTGCTTACGTTTCCGGACTGCTGCAGATCTTTTACTAAGAGAGAAAATTTACAGGTGTTTACAAACACTCACTACTCACAAGAAAACTCTCTAGTATTGGGAGAAAGAAATGATTTTTGGGATGGCTCTGAAGCTAAATGAGCTAGGTATTTATAGTTGAAACTTAAGGACTTAATCTTGTAATACCCTAAAACCTAGGGATTAATTGTGATTATCCCATTATCATTTTTCAACAAACATCTACCAAACTTTGAAAAATTTTTCAAAAAAACATTTACCAAACTTTGAAAACCATTTTCAAAGAAACATTTACCAAACTTTGAAAACCATTTTTTCAAAGTTGGTTACCAAACTTGAAAACCATTTTTCAACAATCTCCCACTTGAAGACTGATTTTAATCTGTCTTCACACCTCGATCAATGCAACAACTTTTTCTAGTCTTGTTACTCTAGCATGCCAACTGAAGTTGAACACAACTTTAGTTTGTCTGTAGTCACCGTCTTTGTCAACATATCTGCCGGAGCTCCACTGATCTTTTCAAGTTTCAAAATCTCATCTTCCAGAAGAGACCGGATAAAATGATATCACAATTGTATGTGCTTTGTCCTGGAATGAAAAGATGGATTCTTTGCTAGATGTAGCACTTTGACTGTCGCAATACAAGACATTGTTTTCTTGTTCTTGCCTAACTCTTCCAAGAAACTTTGGAGCCAAACCTTCTCCTTGCTAGCTTCCGTAGCGACATATTCTGCTTCAGTTGTGGAGAGCAACTATCTTCTGTAATTGAGAAACCCAACTCACTGCGGTTCCTCCAGAGTAGAGACATACCCTGTAGTGCTCCTTCTGATGTCAACATTTCCGGCTAAGTCAGCTCTACAGCCTGTCAGTATCGTATCTCCACCTTTGAAACAAAGTGCTTTGTTTGTGTACCCCCCCGATATCTGAGGATCCATTTGACTGCTTCCCAGTGTACCTTGCCCGGATTATTCATGTACCTGCTAACAACTCCCACTACTTGAGCAATATCTGTCTGGTACAAACCATGGCATACATTAGACTTCCAATTGCTGAGGCGTACGGCACCTTCACCGTGTGTGCACGTTCTTCCTCCGTCTTTGGTGACTGTTCTTTGGAGAGTCTGAAATGAACACCTAAAGGTGTACTTACTGGTTTAGCATCTTGCATGTTGAACCTGGAGAGTACTTTGTTGATGTACTCAGCCTGTGATAATATCAAAGTCCCCGACTTTGTGTCTCTCTTGATCCTCATCCCAAGAATCTGTTTTGCAGCGCCCAGATCCTTCATAGCAAACTGCTTTGACAATTTTTGCTTCAAGTTTATAATCTCTTGCATGTATGAGCCTGCAACGCATGTCATCAACGTAAAAAAATAAATAATGAAGCTATTGTCGAACCTCTTGTTGTAGCAACAATGATCTGCTTGGCATCTGGTAAAACCACTGCTACTCATGAAACTATCAAACTTCTTGTACCACTGTCTAGGAGCTTGTTTTAAACCATACAAGCTCTCTTCAACCTGCATACCAGGTTTTTCTTACCTGCCTCTATGAAGCCTTCTGGCTGCCTCATATAGATTTCTTCCTCCAAATCACCATGAAGGAAAGCTGTCTTCACATCTAACTGCTCAAGATGTAAATTCTCTGCAGCTACAATTTTTAACACCAGTCTAATTGTAGATAGCTTCACGACTGGAAAGAAAATTTCATTGTAGTCAATACCTTCTTTTTGCTGAAAGCCTTTGACAACTAATCTTGCTTTATAGCGTTTGCTCCCATCATGCTCTTCTTTGATCCTGTAAATCCACTTGTTATGGAGTGCTTTCTTGCCTGGTTGTAATTCAGCTAATTCCCACGTCTGATTTGACATAAGCGAGTCCATCTCATTTTTCATGGAAGATTCCCATTTAACTGAATCCTCCACTTGCATTGCTTCATCATAGCACTCTGGTTCACCATTGTCAGTCAGCAACAAGTAGTGCAAAGAAGGAGAATATCGCTAGGTTGGTTTAGGAATTCTGGAGGAGCGTTTAGTTCTGGTGTGCCTGGTTCTTCTTGAACTGCTTCAGGAGTGATCTGAACTTCATTTCCAGAAATCCCCTCAAACTCAGCAAATTCCTTTGTTTCAGCTTGGTATTGGAGCTGTTTGATTCTATAGTTGACCTGTCTTTGTACATCACGTTCTCATTGAAAATGACATCTCTACTTCTAATGATCTTCCGATTTTCATAGTCCCAAAACCGGTAACCGAACTCATCACCACCGTAACCAACAAAGGCACATTTGTTGGACTTAGCATCAAGTTTACTTCTTTCAGCAGAGTCTATGTGTACATAAGAAATACAACCAAACACTCTTAAGTGTGAAAGGTTTTTCTTCTTGCCATCCAAAGGAACTGAGGGCCCACGGTTGATCAGGTAAGCTGCAGTGTTGATAGCTTCAGCCCATAGAAATTTGGGCAATCCGACATGTATCCTCATGCTTCTGGCACGTTCATTCAGAGTTCTTTTCATGTGCTCTGCTACGCCATTCTGCTGTGGTGTCATGGAAACTGTTGTCTCCATCTTGATCCCATTGTTTGCGCAAAAATCTCTGAATCTCCTATTTTTGTACTCTCATCCATTGTCAGACCTCAACCGCTTGACTTTCATACCAGTTTCATTTTCCACCATGACCTTCCATTTTCTGAAGGTATTAAAGACTTCTGATTTTTCTTCAGAAAATAAACCCACCTTCCTTGTAGAATCATCGATGAAGGTGACATAATATAATGAGCCTGTAAGAGATGGAACTGGAGATGGTCCCCATACATCCGTATGAACTAACTCTAACTTTTCAGCCTTGGGTGTCTTACCAATCTTTACAAAGCTAACTTTCTTTTGTTTGCCAAAGATGCAATCCTCGCATAGTCCGACATCTATATTCTTTAGATCCGGCAGCTTCCCATTTGACAAAAGTGTCTTCATCCCTTTCTCGCTCATATGGCCAAGCCTTTGGTGCCATAGGTTTGATTTTCCATCAGCATCTGCTACTGCAATGATATTCTCTAAATTTGATGTTATATAGAGAGTACCAGTTTTCTTACCACGAGCAATGACGAGTGCTCCTTTGGTAATCTTCCATTCACAGCCTGAAAAGGTTGTGCTAAATCCTTCACCATCAAGCTGTCCTACAGAAATTAAATTTCTTTTGAGGCCAGGAATATGTCTCACTCCTTTCAGCGTCCAGGTGGTTTGGTTTGGCAACTTTAGTCGGATGTCTCCTTTTCCGACGATCTTTAAGGTTTCATCATCAGCTAGATGAACCTTCCCAAAATCACCACTGACATAATTTTCCATGATTTCTCGACATGGGGTGGAGTGGAAAGATGCCCCTGAATCCAAGATCCATGATTCAATCAGACTGTTGACGCTTAGAATCATGGCATCACATGTATCCTCTGTCACGTTGGCAGATTCCTGTGCGCCGGTATTTTTCTTCAGTGCTCGGCAATCTCTTTTAAAGTGACCCTTCTTGCCATAATTATAACAGGTAAAATCTTTCTTTCCCGTTATGGATTTCCCCGTCTGGATTTCGATCTGCCATGATTTGAATTTCTTTATGAAGTTCTCCCTCTGGACTCCGTGTGCAAGGCTGAGGAGGTTGATGCTTCACCCGATTCTCTCCGTCGAATTTCTTCGCTCAGTACCAGATCCCGAACATCGTCAAATTTCAATTTACTATTTCCCGACGAGTTGCTAACTGCTGTAACAGTAGCATTCCAACTGTCTGGTAGAGATGATAAGAGAATTAAAGCTCGAACTTCATCATTGAATTCAATTTCCACTAAACTCAACTGAGTTGTGATTGTGTTGAGTTCATTTAGGTGTTGTGCCATCGATGCCCCTTCCGTCATCCACAAATTGAATAATCGCCTCATCAAGTGCACTTTGTTTGAGGCTGATAGCTTCTCATACATACTGGAGAGAGCCGCCATAAGACCCGCCGTGGTCTTTTCCTTTGCTATGTTGAAAGCAACATTGCGGGATAACGTCAGTCGGATAACTCCGAGGGCTTGTCTGTCGAGAAGAGCCTAGTCTTCATTCTTTATGCCCTCTAGTTGCTTTCCTGAGAGAGGTTGATATAGATTTTTCTGGTACAGAAAATTTTCAATCTGCATCTTCCAAAAGCCAAAGTCCGCACCATCGAACTTTTCAATTTTCACCTTCCCTTCATCTGCAGCCATCGCTCCCACTTGAATCTGGTTTCGTTTGGATCGTTTCTGACAATTCTTGCGAACCACCGTGTATTAAAACACCTCCGTCGATAAATTCGTATTGCCAACAAAATTTTACTATTCACGAAATTTACTATTCACATGAATAGTAACCTCGCAAAAAATTGACAAAATTCACAACCAAAAGCTCTGATACCAGTTGTTATAAAATAAACCAAGTACGAGTAATTTCTCTATAGCCAGATTAGTGAGAATGCGAAATAAAAGCGAAAAAATAATACCCGAAATTGATAACGGAGTTCAGCCAATTGTACTTACGTCTCTGGACTGCTGCAGATCTTTTACTAAGAGAGAAATTTACAGGTGTTTACAAAACACTCACTACTCACAAGAAACTCTCTAGTATTGGGAGAAAGAAATGATTTTTGGGATGGTTCTGAAGCTAAATGAGCTAGGGTATTTATAGTTGAAACTTAAGGACTTAATCTTGTAAATACCCTAAAACCTAGGGATTAATTATGATTATCCCATTATCATTTTTCAACAAACATCTACCAAATTTTGAAAAACTATTTTTCAAAGAAACATTTACCAAACTTTGAAAACCATTTTCAAAGAAACATTTACCAAACTTTGAAAACCATTTTTTCAAAGTTGGTTACCAAACTTGAAAACCATTTTAATACTTTCAACACAACTTGTATTCTAGATTCCTTTCCTAGCAAATTCAGAATCTGTTAGTACTATTCAAGTGTAAAAACTAGTGCTTGTGTTTCATTTAAGTGCACATTATCATCAGGAGATGCTTTTGACCCAAATTCATTGTTACCACATTATTTGCATAATTCAATTTTTTTTCTTAGTAAACTTAAAATCTGTCGAATAACCAATCAATTTGTAACACAACTCTTTCTTTTTTTCCTTGATATGGTAGTAATTATATACTCCATTAAACCTTCTTTTTGATTGTATGTTGGAGGAATTTGAGTATAAAGCACTTGGTTCGAAAATCATCAACACTTTCCTGAATTTTGTCGTTGTGTCTCTTCTTGAATAAGCATAGAATATGCTTGATTCACGGATGGTAAAAGACTCATTAAAAGGATTTGACTACGAACCATTGAATAGGACTCACTCAAGCCCATAAGAAACTGAAACAGTCTTTGACGCTTTACATGTTCTGTATTCATCCTTGATGCTTCACAACCACACAACGCTAAAGGAGCTATGGTGTCATATTCATCCCACAACAATCGAAGTTTTGTATGATAAGAAGAGATTGTAGATGTATCTTGAGCTTGTGTAGAAATCTCCCGATGCAAGAAGAATATCCTTGACCTATCTATTTTATCAAACCGCTCTTTCAAGTCTGTCCACACCAAAGAAGCATTTGACGTGAAAACGATCCCAGCTGAAAGTTCTTGGCTTACAGTATTCAGGATCCAAGATAACAGAAGTGCATCACATCGATCCCACTGTGGTTGTAACTCAAGTATTGTACATCACGAGTATAATAACCATCATCAAAGCCAATTTTATTCATGGAAAGCAAAGCTATTCTTATTGATATACTCCAATGACTGTAATTCTCAATTCCGGTAAGTTGATGAGAAACTAACAACGTTCCCAGTGTATCCAAATGATGCAAATAAAGTTGATGAGAATGATCAATTTAAATCTCTTGAAGATTTAACATGATAAAATAAAAGAAAACAATAAACACGTAAGAAAAGAGAAGAAACAATAAACCAAACGAATTAGGCGTGACTTACGCACAGAAACTCAGACAATCAGAACAATGTTCTGGCCAAAAAATATCATTGTTCCTCGCTCTGATACCATGCCAAATACGATACTGCAACATTGAATATGATTGAAAAAGCTGCAGATACTAAGGTGATAAAGATAGACAAAGAAGAAACTCAATATGTTTGGAAAAAATAACTTAATATTTTGTCTTTTTTCTTCTACAATTGTGATATATATACAAATATAATTAACAATCCTTTAACTAATTAGTTATTCTAAAAATGACTTTTCTTACTTACTAGCAACCTCACAACAATACCTTATGTGCAAAGATAAATATAAGATTTTATATTAGAGAATATAAACTTTTAAAAATTATAAAAAAATTAATTGTGTAAAATTAAATTATTAATATATGAAAAAATCTTAATGAATCTTACATTATTCTTACTCCTTAAATTATTATTTTACTCGTAATTCAGTCTATAACTTATTTATATATGTTAAGCGTATCTTATTTAGAATAATTTAATGTAACTGTGTGCGAGAGTGTTGTAGATGAGTCTTTGAAAGGGAAATAAGAATGCCTTGTTCTTCATATGCGACTATGTACCCACGTTGATTTGGCTTTCTTACTCCCTTATTTTTCAAAAAAGTGATTAATTGCTTATATAGTCCAAAAAGTTTTGATTTTGGAAAATGTTTATCCAAAATGAATAACGGATTTCTTAGGAGTGAAGTCCGCCATTGTTCAAATCATACAATTTTGCGTATTTAACCAACTTGGTGAATAAAATAAAGGCCCCCCATTTAACAAAAAATTGAAGAATACCATATTAAAGCCTTGAGTTGTTGCTTATAGGAAACAATGGTATTCCAGATGTATTAGTTCAAATAGCGATGTATATATCTAAAATATATGATAATTAATTTAAAATTTTTAGAGTAGGACGATTGTTCCCGTTCGCCCCTCTCTCGATCCATCCTGAGCTCAAAGAGGAGTTGTTCGAGGAAGAAGAACAGACCCAACCGGGCTGTCATTCATTGTCACATACAGAGCACGATCCTCACTTTGTAGCCATTTTATGCAGCCAATACGGAAACCTTGCATCCTTGTACGAAGCTTTTTAATTTTTCTGATTCACCAACAACAGAGAGCCATTCTGTGAGAATCTCCATGGTTATATAGTCGGGACTGCAATCGTTCTCAATCATACTGTCCCAACATATTACAAATATCGAGAAC
Source organism: Hibiscus syriacus (assembly GCF_006381635.1). NCBI lineage: Eukaryota > Viridiplantae > Streptophyta > Magnoliopsida > Malvales > Malvaceae > Hibiscus > Hibiscus syriacus. The sequence continues at coordinate 1,788,520 of NW_024063507.1, read as the reverse complement.
ATGTCCATATCATAAATCTACATGAGAATGATATTCAAAGTTACACCAAAGACGAGTATAATTTTTCAAAAATGATTTTTAAAAATGTTGTAAAAATGAATTTTTAAAAGTGATGTATAAAAATGCAATTTAAAATTTAATTGTTTGAAATTGTTGTTAAAAAGTGAATTTGAAAAGATAAAATGTATATTATAGAAATTATGTTATAAATTTAAAAATATAACATTTAAATTATATTAACACTTATATATGAAACTTATCAATTTAAACTATACAATAAATTCAAAAAAGTATTATTATATATGAATTATATCAATTTAAACTATAACAAAATATAAAAAATACAAGTAAAAAATATAATTATAATAAAAATATATTTTATATAATTCACTATTAATATTTTAATATATAAGTCATAAATTTTATTTATTTTAAATGATGAAAACAAATTATCAAAGTAATAATTTTTTTTAAGGATGTTAGTATTAAATTATTAAAATAAAATGTAAATATATAATTGAGTAGAGTCCATGTAAGAATAAAATTATAATTTGATTTCAAATGCAAAATTGAAAATAAAAAAGCTAGAAATCCTAACCTTTGCGATTGGTTTGAAACCATGCCTTCAAAAATTGATATGAAGATTATCAAATTGGTCAAAGTTCTTTTAATGTGTTTCTGCATCAACGAGAACTGAAATAATGCCTTCCAAAGTGAACGGTTCGTGACTTGCCGTAATCACAACAATAAAAGGACGATGCTCCTATGGTAAGCTGTTGAGAATGGTGGCAATGCGTTCAAACTCGGCGATAGGGCATCCACACGCGGCAAGTGCATCGTAATTTTCTTTCACGTGAGAGATATATGCTCCCATGCCAAGATCATTATTCTTAACTGTTTTCAGCTTGTAGTGTAGGTTCATGATAGTGCTGGTCGATTTACTTGCAAAAAATGTCGTTATTGTTTTCTAGATTTATGAGGCAATCTCCGCTCCCACCAGTTGAGGAAGTAAGGATGGACTTATAAAAAAGTAACCAGGAGGCTAGGGCACTATATTGAGCCATGAAAACCTCAAATTCTTCGTTTTCCACCAGTAACCCATCATCTCCTTCCACCATGGCAAGTGATGGTTAAACGGCACCGGTAAACAGCTTCTCAAGCCAATGATTACGAACAGTAAGCAACACTTGTTGTTTCCAAAGACGAAAGTTATATTCATCAAGCACCACATTGATTTTTTTTGTGTGAAAACATTCCCGAAAGGGAAAAAATGCAGATTCAGTAACATCGGAGTTGGAGGGCCCCACCATGTCCAACCATAAAGATGGAAGAGAACCCCACACAGATTCTCAAAAAAAGCAGCAGAGAAGCACCCATATCAGAAGCGACTGATACCATATTGTAAATTTTGTACTGAAAAGAAATAAATAAAACGTGTGTTCACATCTTGCTTTTGGTTTACATAGTGAGTCTATTTATATGTTTAGAAGAATTCTAGAATATATAATAGTTGTCTACGTGACGTTATAACAACCTGCCAGCACTTGTAACAAACTTTCCATGTATGCACAGCTCTCATATTGGCTCATCATTAATCAATGTATGTTTTTTAATAAAATGTATATTTCTTATTTAATCTATTTCACGTCTAATTTTGAAGTCATGAGCAGTTGCACATGATATTGATATAATTATTAATATTTATCAACTACTTTAATTTTTATTTTAAATACAATGAGATAACTTTATTAAAATTATCAACATTTGGAGATAATGTTATTAAAATCATTAGGAGATGCTTGTATTCTAGATTCATTCCCTAGCAAATTCAAAATCTGTTGGTACTGTTCAGGTGTAAACACTGGAACTTGTGTTGCATTTAAGTGTATATTATCACCAGGAGATGTTTTTTGACCAAAATCCCCTATCACCATATTATTTGTAGAATTTGATTTTTTTTCTTAGAAAACTTAAAATTTACTGGATAACCAATCAATTTGTAACACAACTTTTTCTTGTGTCATTTGATATGGCAATAATTACATACAACATTAAACTTTCTTTTTAATTGTATGTTGGAGGAATTTGAGTATAAATCAGTTGGTTCAGAAATCATCAACACTTTTCTTGAATTTTGTCGTTGTGTCTCTTCTTGAATAGGCATAGAATATGCTTGATTCACGGATGGTAAAAGACTCATTAAAAGGATTTGACTACGAACCATTGAATAGGACTCACTCAAGCCCATAAGAAACTGAAACAATCTTTGACACTTTACATGTTCTGTATTCATCCTTGATGCTTCACAACCACACAACGCTAAAGGAGCTATGGTGTCATATTCATCTCACAACAATCGAAGTTTTGTATGATAAGCAAAGATTATAGATGTACCTTGATCTTGTGTAACAATCTCCCGATGCAAGAATAATATCCTCGAGATGTCTATTTTATCAATACGCCCTTTCAGGTTTGTCCACATCAAAGAAGCACTTGACGCGAAAACGATCCCAACTAAAAGTTCTTGGCTTACAGTATTCAGGATCCAATATAACACAAGTGTGTTACATCGATCCCACTATGATTGTAACTCAAGTATTGTACCATCACAAGTACAAGAACCATCAACAAAGCCAATTTTATTCTTGTCAAGCAAAACTATTCTCATTGATCTACTCCAATGATTGTAATTATCAATTTCTGTAAGCTGATGAGAAACTAACAACGTTCCCGGCGTATCCGAAGGATGCAAATAAAGTTGATGAGAATGATCAATTTGAATATCTTGAAGATTCACCATTATAAAGTAAAAGAAAACAAGAAACACGCAAGAAAAGAGAAGAAATAGTAAACAAAATGAACCAGGCATGGCTTACGCACAGAAACTCAGACAATCAGAACAACGTTCTAGCCAGAAAAAGATCACCATTCTTCGCTCTGATACCATGTCAAAGATGATACTACAATATTGAATGTGGTTGAAAAAACTATAGATACTAAGGTGATAAAGGTAGAAGAAGAAGAAACTCAATATGTTTGGAAAAAAGAACTTGATCGTGTGTCTTTTTTCTTCTACAACTGTGATATATATACAAATATAATTAACTACCCTTTAACTAATTAGTTATTCTAAAAATGATTTTTCTAACTAACTAGCAACCTCACAACAATATCTTATGTGCAAAAATAAATATAAGATTTTATATTAGAGAATATAAACTTTAAAAAATTATAAAAAAAATTAATTGTGTAAAATTAAATTATTAATACAAAATAGATCAAAAATACTTAATGAATCTTAGTTTATTGTTACTCCTTAAATTATTATTTTACTCGTAATTCAGTCGACAACTTATTTATACATGTTAAATTTATCTTATTTAGAATAATTTAATGTAAACATGTGAGTAAGTGTGTTTGTTGAGTTAATCAATCGCTAGAATTGGCCAAGAGGGGGTGAATTGGCAATAAAAATTTTGGTGGAAGCTTTTGCAGAAAATTGAAAAGATTTGCACAGTGATTTAAAGTGGTTCGACTTTCTCAACCAAAGTCTACGTCCACTACCTTAGCTATCCACACTAAGGATTTTCCAACAAATTCACTAATTTTTTCTTTCTTTTGAGGCCAAAGAGATAACCTTACAACTCCCTCAAGAATATACCCCAATTCTTGAGAACACTCTTTCTCAAAGAGAAGATTACAAATTTTCAAACTTACAAGGAAATCCTCACAAGGTAGATTGTTTGCACAATTCTAGAACAAAGAAAAGAACACTAAAAAATGAATACAATTGATTATAAGTAGTGTTCTTGAAAGCAAAATGAATATTGAATGAAAAATAGGCTTGAAATGCTCAAACTTGAGGTTTGATGCTTTCTCTTTGATTCTCTATTGATTCTTGTTTCTTGTGTTTTCTTGTTGTTGATCAATGGCTTCTAAGCTTGTTTAAATATTCCTTCAAATGATTCTGAACGTTGGGGATGATTAGTGGAGTCAATAGAGTCGTTTAAGTGTGAAAACAATTAATTAAATCAGTTGGGAGCGTCAGTGCATCGATGCATACCCAAGGTGCATCGATGCATAAAGTGTAAAATTCAAATATTTTAACCGTTGCACCCTTAGTGCATCGGTGCACTAAGAGTGCATCGATGCATAAAATGCATTCGATGTTTCAAACTAGCCTGAGTGCATCGATGCATGGCTGGTGCATCGATGCATCAAATGCATTCGATGTTTTCATAAAACTCTGAGTGCATCGATGCATAGTATGTGCATCAGTGCATGAAATGCATTCGATGTTCAATTTATTTCATGGTGCATCGATGCATGGATTGGTTCATTGGTGCATCACTCTGAAAAATTGATTTTAGGCTTGATTTTGGTTCAAAATACTTTGTGAAAATTGTTTCAAAAAATATTAAGTATAAAACACAATTTTACACATTTAGTAAGGTTTGAAATTGATCTTGAAGACTTGGAGTAATAATTTGATATTCGAGTAATTAAATCGAATATACTTAGAAAATCATTTGTAAAATCTTAAAATTCATTTACACTTAATTTGTTATATCAAAATATCAAAATGTTTTCAACAATCTCCCCCTTTTTGATATAACAAAACATGTGTGTAATTTTAAGATTTTCTTTGAAAATAAATTTTGAAAAATTACTCCCCCTTACTCTAACACTTATCCCCTTTAACATTTTTACACTTCTTCCCCTTTTTGTTAAATCAAAAAGACTTTAAAACGATCTAAACAAGGTTTTGAAAAACATAGTCAATTGATTAAATATATATATATAACTTCAGCTGCTAAGATCAAAGATCAAAAGAGAGATTAGCCATAAGTTTCATAATCAATATTCATAATCAAATGTGAAATGGCATAATTGGTCATAATGAACTAATATGATGCAAAAATTAAGAAACATTAAGCTCAAAATAATAAAGTTAAAATCAAACCAAATACATATAATAAGTTCAATCAGCCAAGCATCCAAATCATAACTCCTAACAAATTTAAACATTTAAGGATCCAAAATAAACAATCCAGAAACATCAAAATCAATCCAAGTTTTAGAAAACCAAGAAAGCATAACAAGGATAGGTCTACTCCATCGGAGGATCGGGAGGAGGAGGAAATCGTGCTTGCATCTCAAGAGAGAGAGCATCCATACGTGCAAGCATCTCCCTTTGAAACTCCATCTGTCGAGCTTTCAAAGTTTCTAAGCGATGGTTTACCACTTCGTGAGTAGCAGTCAAGTAGGATTCGATGGAAGCATACCATAGATCAAATGTCTCCAAAAACGAACAAAAATATGGAGGCACTTGATCCTCTTGTGGAGCTTGTTCCGGTGCAGGCTCATCATCTGGTACGTGATCGTCGATATCTTGCATAAGCTGTTGAAATTCAAGATCATCGTCAGCAGCCGAAGCCAGAGGAGAGGAGGAGCACGAGAGGAGCTAAGAGCAGCTCGTGAAGAACTCGCTCCCAGAGTTTGCTTACCAGGTCGAAAGACCCAAAGACCGATTTCTCATCTTGTTTCTAATATGCTTTCTTCAACGAGGTGATATTGATTGGGTTTTGGAGAGGAATAGGATTGTCAAGAGAGACATTTAGACCGAGTTTGATAAAAAGGTTACTAAGAAGACATCCATAAACTAATGTTCTGACATGTTTTGAAGGAACAATGTTTATGATATCCACTAGTTGACTAAAAATAATGTGGGGCAGATTTATTTTGTTTTAATTCTTGAGACAGTGCATCCACTATAAATCCCTAGCACGAAGAATGGAGTATTTACCTCCGGATGGTCTAAACCACCAAGAGATCATCAAATGAAGAAAACGATCGTGATGAGAACGTATAGTAATAACACTAGCGTTTGGAACACAGGGATAATCCACAGTTTTATTCTTATTAAAAATACCATCGTCATCTAACCCAAAATGGAAAGCTATAGTCTCGAGGTCAATATTAATATATTGTCCTAAAAGGTAGGATCTGATTGTTATAGTTCCACATTGAGTCTGGTTTTGAATGCATACCTCATTAGAGTAGAAAATGCGGACTAACTGATGATATACGATAGGTTTGAGGTGAAACATTTGATCAAACTTCCATGTTTTGAGAATCGGAAGGTATTCAAAGTCAATATCAATCATGGCTTGAAGAGAAGGAATATGCTTTTCCCGGATTCTATAAGATTGGAAAGAATTTATATACCTATGGTACAAGTCATCTCTACGACGTTCAGGCATATTGAAACAGGATCCTATAAGAGATGTATGTGGAGGAGGAACGAGATTAGGAGGTTGGTTTGAACGAGAACGACTCGATGAAGTTCAAGGGCGTTTGGGATTAGACATGGTTTAGGAATCAGAAAAATGAATATAACCTGCAAATTAAAACACATGTATGCAATTTAATCAATCCCAAAACTCAATTGAGTCCTCAATAATTCAAGGTTCTCTAAATCAAATCCTAATGGGCATAGTTTTGAAAAACTATTTAGAAAACAATGTTTGAAAAATTATAATATGTATAGTTTTTCATGAAAACAACATAATTAAATCAAAAACATCATATTTAAAAATTAAATTCAGATTTCGATATATATATATATATATATTAATTTCGAAAATTCAAAAATTCTTTGAAAATTTATGAGTTTTTGATGAAATTGGTTGTAAAATCTAGTTTGAAATCATTAAACAATCAATGTCTGATATAATGTTCATCCTAGAACTAGTCCTAAGATCAAAATATGATAAACTAGAAGTTTTTAGACAAATTTTGGATTGAAGAGAATAAGATGTTGTGTTGCACGATTTAATGATAGTAGCAGGATATAGAGATGAAAAGCTCGAAGATTTCGACAAATTTTCGTTGATTTTGAGCAAATAGAGGATTTAGAGAGGAAGAGAGGCGTACGACTAGAGAGGGTTTAGTTTTAGGGTTTGAAACAAATAAGAAAATAAGCCTTTTAACCCGACGGATGCATCGATGCATGGCCTTGTGCATCGATGCACATTCAAGGCGTGCATCGGTGCACCTTCATGGTGTATCGATGCACATTCAATGGGATGCATCGATGCACTGTTAAGTGTATGGATGCATGAATGAAAAAAATGAAAAAAATCCATTTTAAACACTCAAAAATGCTAAATTAATTAGCTCTAGTGGTATTGGCAACTCATATATTGAAAATTAATCATGTTCAATCAATCAATTTAATTCTTAAACAACATTTGAACATAAAATTAATTTTCACCAAAGAACATAAACTCCCCCTAACTAATAGAATGAATGCAATCAAAAATTACTATTATAAGCATTTTTCATTTATTCTTAAAAATGTTAAAATTATTTTAAACACTAAGTGAAGATAGGTCAGTTAAACCTAATTCTCTCCTAAGTGTCCAAAATTTTTCTTTGTCTAAAGGTTTTGAAAAGATATATGCTAATTGATGTAAAGTATTAACAAATTCTAGAACTACATATTCCTTAGCGACATGGTCTCTAATGAAGTGATGTCTTATTTCAATATGCTTAGTTCTAGAGTGTTGGATGGGATTTTTAGTGAGACAAATAGCAGTAGTATTGTCACACTTGAATGGAATGATACCTACTTCAATTCTATAATAAAAAAGTTGTTGTTTCATCCATAAAACTTGTGCACAACAACTACCGGCTGAAATATATTCCACTTCAGTGGTAGATAATGCAACACAATTTTTTTTCTTTGAAAACCAAGAAATCAACATATTTCTAAGGAATTGGTAAGTATCGGAGGTGCTTTTCCTATCTAATTTGCATCCTCCATAATCCACATCAGAGAAGGCATGCAAGCTAAAACTAGAGTCTCTAGGATACCAAAGTCCTAAATTAGGAGTGTCCTTAAGGTATCTAAAGATTCTCTTAACAGCTAGTAAATGTGATTCCTTAGGGCATGATTGAAATCTAGCACATAATGTCCAGTCTACTTGCAGTTAGATAAAGCAAAGAACCAATCATTGACCTATATAATTTAACATCCACATATTTACCTCCTTTATCTATGTCAAGCTTTGTTGATGAACTCATTGGAGTGTCATACGGTTTCACATTTTCCAGTCCAAACTTCTTGAGCATGTCCTTGACGTACTTAGCTTGATTGATGAAGATGCCATCTTTTCTTTGCTTGATTTGGAGTCCCAAGAAAAATGAGAGCTCCCCCATCATGCTCATCTCGAATTCACTTTGTATTAGCTTAGAAAATTCTTGGCAAAGAACATCATTAGTAGAACCAATTATTATATCATCAATATAAATTTGAACTACTAATAAATCTTTACCTTTATGCTTTAAAAACAATGTAGTGTCAACCTTCCCTTTTGAAAACATTTTTCAATTAAAAAGTTTGACAATCTTTCATACCAAGCTCTAGGAGCTTGTTTTAAATCGTAAAGCGTTTTTGTCAATTTAAGAACATGATCTAGAAATTTTTGAATCTTCAAAACCTGTAGGTTGTTCCATAATCACTTCTTCTTTTATAAAACCATTTAAAAATGCACTTTTAATATCCATTTGATATAATTTAAATTCATGAAAGCATGCAAATGCTAATAACATTCTAATTACTTCCATCCTAGCTACGGGAGCGTATGTTTCATCATAGTCTATGTCTTTTCTTGAGTGTACCCTTGAGCAATAAGTCTAGCCTTGTTTCTCACTATATTACCACTCTCATTAAGTTTATTTCTAAATATCCATCTAGTACCTACAGTAGATTTATTACTAGGCCTTTCAACTAATGTCCAAACTTTACTTCTCTCAAATTGATTTAACTCTTATTGCATAGCCATAATTCAATGTTCATCTTTTAATGCTTCTTTAATATTCTTAGGCTCTATGCATGAGATAAATGCAACATAATTACAAATATTTCTAAGAGAAGATCGAGTTGTTACCCCTTTGGATGGATAACCTATAATTTCACCATCCTTGACATAGTTGTACTCTCTTGGGTAAGATACTTCCCTTTCTTCAATGGTTGGATTCTCGAGAGGATCATGGGTTTCCTCATCTTTTGTTTCTTCCTTTGACGATGGTTCTCCAATGTCATGTCTAACGTCATTTGTATTAATAACACCTACATCATCATTCAAACAAGAATCCTTCCTCAGAAGGAGATTATCATCGAAAACAATATGTATAGACTCTTCTACAACCAAAGTTCTTTTATTAAATACTCGATAAGCTTTAGAATTTAAGGAATAACCAGAAAAATTCCTTCATCACTTTTAGCATCAAATTGCCAAGATTGTCTTTACAGTTGTTTAAAACAAAACATTTACATCCAAAAGGATGAAAATAGCTAATGTTAGGCTTTTTATTTTTAAAAAGTTCATATGGAGTTTTCTTTAAAATAGGCTTAATCATTACTCGATTAATAACATAACAAGCGGTATTTGTGGCTTCCGCCCAAAAATATTTTGGCAAATTGTTTTCACAAAGCATGGTTCTAGCCATTTCTTCTAAAGTTTTATTTTTCCTCTCAACAACTCCATTTTGTTGAGGGGTTCTAGGTGCTGAAAATTATTGCTAATACCATTTGAATTACAAAATTCAGTAAATCCAAGATTTTCAAATTCAGTTCCATGATCACTCATAACACTAGTTAAAGAGTAACCTTTTTTGTTTTGGATTACTTTTGAAAACGTGATGAATTTTTCTAATGCTTCATCTTTAGTACTTAAGAATGGAACCCAAGTATATCTAGAATAGTCGTCTACCAAGACAAATGCATATTGTTTTCCACCCAAGCTAGTAGTTCTAGATGGTCCAAAAAGATCTAAGTGGATCAATTGTAATACTCTACTAGTTGATACATTGTTAATGGATTTAAAAGAAACTCGCTTCTGTTTTCCTTTAGCACAAGCATCACAGATTTTCTCATTATCAAATTTTAGTTTAGGCAACCCTCGAACTAAATTACCTTGAATTAGCCGTTGCAAAATGCTCATACTAGCATGTCCTAGTCTCCTATGCCATAACCAATCATGCTCATCCTTAGCAACTAGGCATAAATTAGTCATATCAATAGAATCTAAATGCACCATGTAAATGTTCCTATTCTATGACCAACAAGCATAATCCGATTAGATGCAATGTCAATGACTTTACAACCATTAGTTTCAAACATGACATTGAATCCCTTATCACATAATTGACTAATACTCAAAAGATTATGCTTTAACCCATTCACATATAAAACATTTTTAATTTGTATGGAAGAGGTATTACCTATTGTACCTATACCTTCAATGTGACCTTTTGAATTATCACCAAAAGTCACTTCTCCTCCATTTTTGGCGTTAAGCTCTATGAATCGACTTTTGTCTCCGGTCATGTGTCTTGAGCATCCACTATCAAGGTACCATGAGTTTGAATTTGTTTCCCGTACCTTGTAGCAATCCTCCTTTTCCTACAAACATAGATTAATTTTTTATTTTTGGTACCCAAATTCTTTTGGGTCCATATTCATTAGTTTCCAAAACCCTAGTCCCCTTAGGTATCCATTTGTGTAGGATATCCTTATCTTTAGTAGTAATGAGTTCTTTAGGAACCCATATACTTCTAACGATTTTTCCATTAGAGGTTCTTCGGGGAACTCTATGATTGTAGTTTTTAAAACTTTTTCTAACAAATTTGGTTTTTGAATTTTCTCCTTTTTCAAAACGTTTTGTACCAACTATATCAAAAGAAGTTTTATGATCATCAATTTTCTTTTGATGATAATCATTGACCTTTGAAAGTAAATTTGCAAATCTAAATTTTTCTTTTCAAACTCTTTTAGTTTGATTTCCAAATCACTAATTTTACTTTCAAAATCATTGTTGGTTTTGGATATGAGCTTATTTTCATTTTTCAATTTTGAAGCATCATTTTTATATTTTAAAAACAATTTCTCATAATCCGAAGCCAACCCATTATATTCTTCTAATAACTCGTCATAAGATAAATCGTCTAATTCAAATGAGTTAGAGGTTACCTTAGAATCTTCCCCGAATTCCATCAAGCACAAGTTTGCTACTTCTTGTTCCTCTTCATCGGAACCTTCTTCATTGCTCCATGTAGCCACATGAGCCTTTTGCTTATTCTTTGATTGACCCTTTCTCTTCAATTGTGGGAAATCATATTTGACATGCCCTGACTTTTTGCATTCATAGCAAATGATAAGGTCCTTATCTTTTGGTTCATTTTTAGGCCTTCATTTCGTTTGAATTTTCTTCCTCGGTAAGGTATCATTATTTTTTTGAACCGTTTGGCAAAGAATGCCATTTCCTCGTCATCGTCATCTTTATCCGAATCACTCTCATCTTTTGTGGATTTGAGAGCAACTCCAATGTTTTTCTTCTTCTCCTTCTCCTTTGGTGTCTCATCAATCTTATCGAGGTTCATCTCATCTTCAAGCATCATTTCATGAGTGAGGAGGGAACCAATTAGCTCTTTAAGAGTTAAGGATAAGGTTCTTAGCCTCATGATTGCCGTCTTCTAGGATTGCCACAATTTTGGAAGTGAGTAAACTAACTTCCTCACAAGCTTTTCGTTTGGAATGATCTCTCCATATGACTTGAGACCATTGAAAATCGTTGAGAATCTATTCGTTATAGCTTTGATATCTTCATTTGGTTTCATCCTGAAATTTTCATAGCTATGTGTTAGAAGACTAATTTTAGATTCTTTTACCTCGCCGGTGCCTTCATGAGTGACTTGTAGTTAATCTCATATTTCTTTGGCGGTTGTACAAGATGAAACTCTTCCATATTCATCTGGTCCAAAAGCACAAAATATGATATGGATGACTTTGGAGTTGAGCTGGAACATTCTTGTCTCTCCTTTACTCCACAATCTTGGATGAGTGAGAGACTTGATATATCCGTCTTCTACAACATTCCATGCTCCCATGTCACTTGCTTGAATGAAATACATCATCCTATTCTTCCAATAGGCATAGTTAGCTCCATTGAAGAAATGAGGCTTGTTGACGGGCATCATCGAATCAAGACCGGAGTCGACATTTGAAGTAGAGGCCATTGATGACTTGATAATCGATGTAACTCTTCCCGAATCGACTCAAGAGGCGATTAAACTTTCAAATGAGTGAGGCTCTGATACCAATTATTGAGTTAATCGATCGATGGAATTGGCCAAGAGGGGGTGAATTGGCAATAAAAATTTTGGTGGAAGCTTTTGCAGAAAATTGAAAAGATTTGCACAGTGATTTAGAGTGGTTCGACTTTCTCAACCAAAGTCTACGTCCACTACCTTAGTTAACCACACTAAGGATTTTCCAACAAATTCACTAATTTGTTATTTGTTTTGAGGCCAAAGAGATAACCTTACAACTCCCTTAAGAATATACCATAATTCTTGAGAACACTCTTTCTCAAAGAGAAGATTACAAATTTGCAAACTTACAAGGAAATCCTCACAAGGTAGATTGTTTGCACAATTCTAGAACAAAGAAAAGAACACTAAAAATGAATATAATTGAGTACAAGTAGTGTTCTTGAAAGCAAAATGAATATTGAATGAAAAATAGGCTTGAAATGCTCAAACTTGAGGTTTGATGCTTTCTCTTTGACTCTCTCTTGATTCTTGTTTCTTGTGTTTTCTTATTGTTGATCAATGGCTTCTAAGCTTGTTTAAATACTCCTTCAAATGATTCTGAAAGTTGGGATGATTAGTGGAGTCAATAGAGTCGTTTAAGTGTGAAAACAATTAATTAAATCAGTTGGGAGCGTCAGTGCATCGATGCATACCCAAGGTGCATCGGTGCATAAAGTGTAAAATTCAAATATTTTAACCGTTGGACCCTTAGTGCATTGGTGCACTAAGAGTGCATCGATGCATAAAATGCATTCGATGTTTCAAAATAGCCTGAGAGCATCGATGCATGGCTGGTGCATCGATGCATCAAATGCATTCGATGTTTTCATAAAACTCTGAGTGCATCGATGCATAGTATGTGCATCGGTGCATGAAATGCATTCGGTGTTCAATTTATTCCATGGTGCATCGATGCATGGATTGGTGCATCGGTGCATCACTCTGAAAAATTGATTTTAGGCTTGATTTTGGTTCAAAATACTTTGTGAAAATTGTTTCAAAAATATATTAAGTATAAAACACAATTTTACACATTTAGTAAGGTTTGAAATTGATCTTGAAGACTTGGAATAATAATTTGATATTCGAGTAATTAAATCGAATATACTTAGAAAATCATTTGTAAAATCTTAAAATTCATTTATACTTAATTTGTTATATTGAAACATCAAAATGTTTTCAACAGTGTTGTATACGAGTCTTTGAAAGGGAAATAAGAATGTCTTGTTCTTCATATCCGACTACGTACCCATGTTGATTTTGCTTTCTTGCTCTCTTCTTTTTCAAAAAAATGATTAATTGCTTATATAGTCCAAAAGGTTTTGATTTTGGAAAATGTTTATCCAAAATGAATAATTGCTTTCTTAGGAGTGAAGTCGGCCACTGTTCAAATCATACAATTTTGCGTATTTAACCAACTTGGTGAATAAAATAAAGGCTCCCCTTTAACAACAAATTGAAGAATACCATATTAAAGCCTTGAGTTATTACTTATAGGAAAAAATGGTATCCCAGATGTATCAATTCAAATAGGGACATATATATCTAAAATATATGATAATTAATTTGAAATTTTAAATATATGATAATTAATTTGAAATTTTTAGAGTATGACGACCGTTTTCGTCCGTTCCTCTCTCGGTCCATCTTGAGCTCAAAGAGAAATTGGTCGAGGAACAAGAACAGACCTGACCGGGCTGTCATTCATTGTCACATACAGAGCACAATCCTCACTTTGAATCCATTTTTTTTCAGCCAATGCGGAAACCTTATGTCCTTGTACGAAGCTTTTTAATTTTTCTGATTCACCAGCAAAGAGCCATTTTGTGAGAATCTTCATGGTTATATAGTCGGGACTGCAATCGTTCTCAATCATATTGTCCCAACATATTACAAATATCGATAACATGTCCATATCAGAAATCTACATGACAATGATATTCAAAGTTACACCAAAGACGTGTATAATTTTTGAAATGTGGTTTTTAAAAGTGATGTATGAAAATACAGTTTAAAATTTAACTGTTTGAAATTATTGTTAAAAAGTGAATTTGAGAATATAAAATATATTATAGAAATTATGTTATAAATTAAAAATATAGCATTTAATTATATTTACGCTTATATATATATATGAAACATATCAATTTAAATTATACAATAAATTCAAAAAGTATTATTATATATCAATTATATTAATTTAAACCATAACAAAATATAAAAAATACAAGTAAAAAAATATAATTATAATAAAAATATATTTTATATAATTCACTATTAATATTTTAATATATAAGTCATAAATTTTATTTTCTTTTTAAATAATTAAAATAAATTATAAAATTAATATATTATTTTTTAAGGATGTTAGTATTAAATTATTAAAATAAAATGTAAATATATAATTGAGTGCGCCGATACATTTGTAATGATAAAATTATAATTTGATTCCAAACTGAAAATCGAAAATGAAAAAGCTAAAAATTATAACTTTTGCGATTGGTTTGAAATCGTTTAACATTAATTTTACGATCAAAACAATCTTTTTTTTTATTATTATTAAAAGCACCTTTAAAAAGTTTTCCCGAACAAACTCTGAATAAAAGATGGGATGAGTTGCGGACTCGTAAATTTTTCATTTAATTCAAATTAAAATGGTCTTATTCAATAATAATAAAATTATACTTAATTTCTTAATAATTATAAACTAATATAATGATAAGATTAAATTTTAACCCCTCCTAAAAAGTTGTAATTCAATTCTACTCCCTCTAAAATTCTTTCTGGCTTTACTCCTGCCGGTAATGGCACAACATTTGTCTACCAAAAGACCACAAAATCAAAGTTATGACATTCACATTCGCACATACTTTGCTTTTCTTAGAGAATAATTCAAAGATATAACATATTCTAACTTCGTATAGAAGATAGCTATGTAATATATATCGATTTATTTGAATAGTAACTGTTTTCTATTCAAATTTCCTATTTTCTTGATTTATTTGGATAAATCTATTTATAAAATGAAATTTGTCATATCTTAGATGAATACGTAGGAGAAAAAGAAGAAAAGAATACTATTCCTTTTATATTAAATCGGACATCCACGTTGAAGTGGGAGAGCTTTAACCCTTTAGAATAAAGTAAAATATCCATATCGATTTATTTCTGCTGTTTTTGTAGGCAACTGGCTTATGCTCTCTAACTTTCAAGTTAAACAACCGTACACGAATGTATGTGACTATCTTTTAACGTGTCAGGGTATATCGAATGCATTGCCACCTAATGGCTCTTGCTTAACCACGTGGCCTTGATGTTAAAGTCATTCTTAACACCTTTCATGTATTGCGTTGATGTATCACGGCCCGGGTAAAAGAAGAGATAATGGTTCTCACCACCTCGTGTACCTCATTATAAACCGAACAAATATAAGGGGGTTTGATAAACAACTTTTTAAAGGTTTTTAGTTTATTTGAGTATAAATAATTGATTGATAGTTAATTTTTTTTTTTTTTTTTTAGTGTTTGATAAACATCTTTTTGAAAGAGTTTAATGTACAAAATAAGCAGAAAATAAAAAGTTGAAAAATATAGCGGTTTGGAATAGTTGATTGCAAAATAAGATGTTAAATGACATATTTGACCTTATTATTTCCATAATTATATATTTGCCAAAAAAACCTAATCTAATGAAATAGTCTCCATCCTAATCCACTTGATTCTCAAATATTCCTATTTATTTGTGCTTGTTTGGATTTGTATATCTTTCTTGATGAACTTGTGTAAAATGAATTTTATACAACGTCTAATGATGACTCAGTGAAATTTTATTTTATTATTCTATTTTTAATTGTAGATTCTCGAATATAGTTTAAAAGATTAATATAGTTTTGATTTTTTTTAACATATCACGTCAACTTCCATTAATGATTTAATGGTTCAGTGATCAAAATGAAAGTTTTTCACAATAATAGTGACTTCAATGAAGAATTTCAATTTTGATGACTAGAGTGAAAGAACCCTGTAATTTAGTGACTATTAGTATATTTTACCCGTAAATTAATGTTACTTATTGTTAATGACAAAATTGTTTGGGGATGATAATGTACTTTTGCCCACTAGTCTGTCATTGAGAATAACAAGACTTCACCGGGAAGACGAAAGTATCAACCGGACATCTTATATTTATAAGTATACTAGAGCTGAAAGGCTGGCTGAAGGCTTTAATGGAGAATGATAAAAATACATTATTGCTCAAGAGCTGAAAGCACACATCAAGCCTGGAGATCTATGGATATGCATTCATGGCAAAGTTACAATGTTTCAGATTGGGCCAAGGAGCATCCCGGTGGCGAAATCCCGCTCTTGAACCTAGCCGGCCAAGATGTGACCGATTCTTTTACAGCGTATCACCCTGGAACTTCTTGGCAATATTGTAGACATTAAATTTTTGCCTGTTTTATTTTTATTATTATTATAATTATTATAATTGTTATAATTATTACTATTATTATATTTTTATTAATAAATATTTTTATTATATATTACAGGCCCAATACCCGGAGCCCAATTACAACAGTACCCAATATTCCAGACCCAATACTCGGAGCCCAGTTCTGGCCCAACTGAGCCAACCCAATGGAAACCCTAAACTAATTAGGGTTTGATCTCAGCTCCAGCCGCCAGTAATCATCCACCGTTGGATCTTATCAGATCCAACGGTCCAGAAGCCTCCAGCTGAAACCCTAGGGTTATGATATCATAGGGACACGCAGCCGCCGCCTCTGTTGCCGCCGATCTACGTCGCTCCACGCTGCTTCATATACTGCCACGATCCCAACCGAGAGCCTCTAGAAGATTCAAAACCAGTCATCCACGTTAAAGGCCACTGTGAGTCACCACTAAAGTTTGGTGACTCACCAAACTGCCACTCTATTATCCGATCCGAGATGAGCGCGGTGATGGCTATAAAGCCATCAACCGAACCTGCAAAGAAAAACCAGAGGAAAACGAGTAACCCAGTAACTACTAAAACACCAAAATAACCAGGAAAAGATGGAGAGATACTTACCGAGGAAGCCACGCCATTACCGGAGTTCATACGAGCCTCCACGCGTCACCAAAAACCTTCAAAAATCGAAGGTATTTTCCTAGATTTGCTCTGATCGGGAGCCATTTAAGGGAAAAGGACACCAGAACCGTCACTAGGACGGTTTGATCTACATTTTGATGTAAAATAAAATTTTCCGGCCACCGGATACGGTGGCCGACGGTAAGGTTGGCGGCGGCACAAGGCTGTCGGCCGGTGCTCTCTCTCTCTCATTTTTAGAGAGAAGCGAGAGAGTTTAAAACTCTCTCAGTTTAGAAAGAGAAGAGAAAAGAGAGAAATGAGGAATTGGCCCGAAGGGCCGGTTATAATGGGGTATAAATACCCTAACCAAAACGACGTAGTTTTGGTGAGGGCCTTCGTGTAATTTCGTGCATGGCTAAACTATTCCCGCAGCCACTGTAACCTTGAAAACTTGCAATTTGATCCTTATAGCATATTTTTATATATAGTATAATTCGGTCTATTAATTTTTATTCATTATAATTTAGCCACTGATTTACTTATATATATTTTAGGTAAAATAACCAAAATAACCATTATAATTTTGTTAAATAATATTTTAGTCCCGACCAGCATGTTTTAATTTGTTTTAATTTAATATTCAAATTTAATATAATTTTAATTTAGTCACTAAATTAATAAATATATAAAATAACATGATTAGACACTGAAATTTTAAAAAGTTAATTACGAATTAGATATTTATTTTTAATATATTCCAATTTAGTCATTAGCTTTAAAATTATTAGTTTTTATTATATAGTTTTAATTTCTTTATTTTAGTTGTTGATTTAATTTTATATGTTTATTTGCAATATATTATTATTATTATCATTATAAATATACACATATAATAAATAATATTTATTTATTTATTTTATAAGTTATTTTTATAAAAAATTAATATAATAATAATCCTATTTTAATATTATTAAAGAAAAGGACTGTCTTAAAGCACCTAGAAGTCCATTTTCTGATATTTTTTATCCTATAAAATATATATTAATTTTTAAAGAAATATTTCATCAATATTTATTTTTTTATATAGAAGAAAAGAGCTGTCTTAAAGCACCTAGAAGTCCTTTTCTGATATTTCTAAATAAATAAATATCTTATTTAAATAAAAATTAATAGATTTTCTTAAAATTATACTAATAAATTTGAAATCATAAAATTATAGATTAAATATATTTTTGAATAATTAAAATTCTAATAGTAGAGACAATTTATAATTAATTAGTACCAAATTTTGGGCGTTATAGGGGTGCTAATCATTCTCTAAACGTAATCGACCACAAATCTTATTTTATTAAAAATTTTTAGTTATACGCAGATCAATTTTATCTTTTAAATTATGTTTTATTCAAAACTATTTTAAAAGATTGTTTTTTAGGTATTTGACCTACCTAACCCCAAAAGATTAATGGCGACTCCCAAAAACATGTATTTTAAATCAAAATCATTTTTATCCACATTATTTTTCCCGCCAAGTACAATTTCGTGCACGGGAAAAATCCGGTTACGACAGCTTGACGACTCGGCTGGGGACACCTGGTCAAGCTTTAAAATCAATTATAAATTGTCTCTATTAATTAGAAATTAAAAATTCATATATTTAATTTTTAATTCTTTGTTTTCAAAATTTTTATATATACTTATTATTTTCATAATATTTTATATGTATATTATTTTATTAATGTTTCATTTTATTTTCAAGTATTTTATTTCATTATTTATTTTTCTGTCAGAGGTTTGAACATTTCTCCTCACACACAACACATGCATTACATAACATAAGCTTTTTAATCAAGCTTGTCCCTTTTAAGTGGGAGTGAAAGCGACGTCTTCGTGAGAATTTATTCTCCGTGTCAGACTTAGCAAGTAGTTTTCGTGGTTCATATGCTCTATGTCTTCGTGGGAATTTATTCTCCGTGTCAGACATAGAGAAGTGTATCCCCTCGAATTGAACTCAATCCACTTTAGTCTGTGATGGACTAGGATTGAGGGTTAGCAGCCCAAGGGGCACTAACAAGGACAATTCGGGTACCTTTACTCTTAGAATTGAAACTCTACATATAGTAAACCTTATAAACTCTTCTGATCTGAAGCCATGCCGAAATTTTGTCCAAAATAGGTGTACACAAAGGAGAAATGATTTCTAACTTTTTCCTTTTAATTTATTTATTTATTTCTTACTAAATAAATTGCATGAAAATTTAAATTATTTTAAGTATGCTATGTAGAAAGCATGTTTAATTAGAAATATTTGGATAGATGTTATTAAATTAATTTTTACTTCTTTATTATGTGAACTAATTCATTTCTTTTTGTGTGTTCTGTTATTTTTGCATAGCATCATACAGGATTAAAGGTATTGATCCTCGTGTTAATCGTGTCATTGGAAAACCTTCATCTATGGATAAAAAGTGTTCAAATCAAATAGTTCCAAACTCAGAAGTGAGACAGTGGGCTGAGGACTTACAAAGACAAGGGGGAGACAGTCTGCAAGATGACTATGTATCCGAGTTAGCCAGTTATGCTCCAGTTTCTCTAAAAAGAAATTATATGCAAGATCTACGAGGCATTTGGGAGAGTTGGGACTCAAACAAAAAGTTGCAGTTTTATCAGACTTACGGGGACATCCCATATTTGCTCTATGTAGAAATTGATGATGACTTGCTTCGAGCCCTGATTCAATTATGGAATCTTGGTTATAATTGTTTCACTTTCAATAAGGAGGACTTGGTTTCTATTATTGAAGAGTACACAACTTTGCTACATATAGAAGGGGCCTTGGAAAATCGAATAAATTCAAGGTCAGTTAAAACTCAACCTTTCCGAGTTAAATTAGCAAAGATTGTTGGAGTACGAGAGGAATGGATAATAGCTCGTACGAAACAAAAGGGCGAAGGCATTGCTTGGACCAACATTAAAGAACTTATTCAGAGTCATCCAGATGATAAAGTACGATTCGATCTCTTTGCTATGGATATATATGGTATGGTCATCTTCCCGAAAGTATAGGGATATATTAAGGCTACAGTAGTAGATTTGTTTGAGCAGTTACCAAAAAGGGTCAATCCTACTTCTGCAATTCTAGCAGAGACTTTCAGATCGTTAAACGCTTGTAGAAGGCTAGGAGGTGGACGATTCTCAGGATGTGCCCAATTGTTATATGTCTGGATCCATAGCCATTTTTGGAGGACAGAAAAGGTTTCATACCGGCGCTTTAGAACGGACTAAACACCATTGAAAGAATTTCTTGAGCAAGAATGGCCAAAAGAAATTATGAAAGATATGTGGATCAATGCCTTTCGAAATCTGCAAAGCGATTACATTGTTTGGCGAGCCCCGTGGCAAATCCAAAGGGAATTCTTTTACAAATGTGGTGATTACAACTGGGTGATACTGCTCGGATTATGGGGAGGAATCGGATATGCACCACTTCTGGTTATAAGGAAGTATGAATGTCGTCAATTTGTTCCTGTTACTGCTAGATTACATTCGTCTGAGTTCGCATTTCACAGCAAAAATTATAAAAGAAATATCTTTGAGGATTTTACAGCTTGGAAACCAACTTTTTGTATTCGAGCTAAAGCAGCAAAAGAAATGTTAACTCCCAATTATGAGGAATGGAGATCTGTCAGGAAAAATGAAAATATTCCTCTACCAGACCAAAATGAGGATATCTCTATAGAAGATCGCATTAGGGTGGTTCCATCAGAGATTGAAACCCTGAAAGCTGAATTTGAAGCAGAAAGATAAGGTTGGTCGAGAGAATTAGAACAAATGCAACATGATAAAGCTATACTGGGCGTTGACGTTGACTTTCATTCCGCACAATGTGCAATGCTGAGGGAAAACAAAGAAAAAGTTGATGGTGAATTCAGAACGTTAAAGAAGAATTACCATGAGCTACACAAATCCCGGAAAGCATCAGGATCGAGCAGATCAACAATACAGATGACTAAAAAATTGAACATCGAGAAAAGTCGAGTTGAAGATTTGAAAGGAAAGAATAGCCGTCTACTCAAAAGCCTTGAGAAAGGAAAACAGAAAATGGAGGATCTCAAGGTTGATAAAAGGTAGCGAATTATGAAGCACAAAATCGAAAATCATGAGATTATGAATCAAATGCAAAAAGAAAGAAATCGAGCTAAAAAATTAGAAGAGATGAAGAACGGCATGCTTGAGAAATTTGAAGGTGAGAAAAATGAAATGTTCAAGGGATTTGAATCTGAAATAAATAATCTGATCGAACTTGAAGTCAGGGGCCAAAGGATTGAAGAGTTCGATGTTGAAAAAGAAAAATGGGAATTGGAGAAGAAGAGTTTCAACACCAGACTTGAGGTAGAGCAAGAAGTGGCTAGCAATTGGATGCAAAGATGCAGAAACAAGAATGCTCAAATCCAGAAGCTTAGTCAAAGGATGCAAGAAGCACGAACAAAACTCGAAGAATATCTGGATCAGTCTAGAAACAAAAACTCAGAGTTTAATGCTTACATTTTGTAACTTGAAGAGTCATTATTTCAAGAAAAGGTTTGTCTAGGACCTAGTGATCTTAAAGAAAGTTATGAGGAGAATGCTTCACTGCGAAGACGCATTAGAGATCTTGAAAAAAACTCTGCACAGTTGTCAAGTCAGAATCACTGAGTTAGAGCAGTCTCTCGAGGGAACTAATGAACAATGGCAAAAATTGACTAATTTCTATGTAGAAAGAAGCAATATGGTATTCGAAGCAATGGTACAAGTGAGCGAAGTTGCCAGATATGTTGGGGAGATACTGTTGAAGAAAAAAATAATTGAACATCACGTTGATCCAGTTTCCAAGTATTAAAAGAAGATAACCTGGTTGATGAAAGAAATTATAGAGCTTAATAGGAAAGCTACGCCGTATTTGTAGTTATGAACTATTATAAAGAAACTTTTGTATGCCGATGGAAGTTGTTCTATGACAGTTAACTTTTTGGGATCAATACCTTTTGCATACATTCATTATTCATTGCATTATTTTCTTTATGTATAATTTTTATTTTACATTAAGATAAACATTCATTAATTTAAATTTGAAAAAATAATATCAAAAGAATTTTCAATCGCATTTATTCTGGCCAAACGAGAAATACAACATCACTACGGTACTAGACAAGCTACTAAGAAAATCATGGAGGATAAAATACAACGTATTGAGGAACAACATAACAAAGAACAAGCAGAGATGAGAATGAAGCTAGAGAAAATTGAAGCCAGTATTGCAAACTCACAAGATAGCATGATGTAGAAAAATAGAAGACATGCTCAAAAAGCAGGCTACCATTGGAAAAATTCATGAAAATCCTGTATCTTTCGACCAAGAACCTATGTATCCTCTAGGTTTCCCACCGGAACCAATTTATCACTCTGGTACTACACCTATACAAATCCATGCCCGCACATCAACACTTCAAGAGGCCAAACCACATGAAAATCAACAAGTAGATCCTGCATCTTCAAGCAAAAATCCACTTATATCAGATGTGAAAATAGGGATTTTAATGCTGAGCATTTAATCCCAGATTTGAATGAGCTGAATGAGAAAGAAAAAGTAAATAAATAATTGACCAGACAGATCAGGAGCTTAGAGGAACGAATGAAATCCGTAGAAATAACTGAATCATTCTATGGGTTTGACGCTAGCGAGTTGAGTTTGGTTCCAGACCTAATCCTCCCCATCAAGTTCAAAGTTCCTGAATTTGAGAGATAAGACGGTACCACATGCCCTTCATCCCACATTACTATGTTTTGTCGCAGAATGACAGGACATGTGAAAGACGAAAAATTATTAATTCACTGCTTTCAAGATAGCTTGATAGGACCAGCCTTAAAATGGTATACTCAACTGACCAAAGGCAACATTAGATCCTGGAAAGATTTGGCAAAGGCATTCCTAGAGAAGTACCGCCACGTGACAGATATGGTCCCTGATAGATGGACTCTCCAAAATTTGGAGAAAAAGAATAACGAAACATTCAGACAGTACGCTCAGAGATGGCATGATACAGCAGCCCAAGTTCAGCCACCTCTATTAGAAAAAGAGGCCACAATAATGTTTTTCCATACTTTAAAGGCTCCTTATTTAAGTCATCTAATGGGGAATGCAACCAAAAATTTTGCAGATCTGGTCATTTCTGGAGAACTCATTGAAAATGTCTTGAAAAGTGGCAAAATTGAATCAAATGAGGGGTCTAGTTCCAAAACACCTATGTACCGAAAAAAAGAGAACGAAGTCAACAATGTAAACTCTTACAACAAGGATACTTCGAAAAGTGTTACAATAACCCAGCCAAGGGTTAAGAAAGAAGAAACAAACACTAATCGAGTAGAGTCCAGAGGATCTCGAAGGGAAAGTGAAAGGTTGTCTTTTACACCTTTACCAGTACCCTATGCTGAGATCTATGATTCTCTGTTAAAACCAGATGTCATACGGCCCTATCCGTTGGTTCTCATGCAACCACTATTCCCTCCATGGTATAATGTAAAAGCGCACTGTGTTTACCATGAAGGAATTACAGGTCATTCTATTGAAAACTGTTTGGCATTCAAAAGGGTGGTCTAAAGTTTGATCAACACTGGAAAGTTGGAATTCAATTCACCAGCTACATCAAATCATCCGCTGCCAAATCATGGAGATAAAAACGTGAACGCAATTCAGGAAGAGAATAGAAAAAAAGCAAAAACTGACGTTTCTGAGATTAAATCTCCTTTTGGTTGGATATTTCAACAACTTTCCTTATCCGGTATGATTCCATAAGAATTCAGGCCAAAGCATAATGAAGGCAAGAATTATTGTGAATATCATAAAGAGAAGGGACACGAAATTCAACTATGCCCTGAATTTAGGGATTTGGTGCAAAAATTGATGAATAACAAAGAGATAGAATTCTTTGAAGAAGAACCAGGAAAAAGAGAAGATGACGTTTGCTCATCAGAAGATTCTAAACCTAAGCAGAGAATAAGTGATCCCGTGATTATTAATGTGAAATCATCTGCAGTGAATCCTGCACCAACAAAGCCGAAAGTGGTTGTCACGACTCCTTTACCATTTCCATATAAGGATACCCGCAAGGTACCTTGGAATTATACTACCAATGTTTCAATGGTAGGAGGATTTGTTTCTCTGGAAAAAGCAGAAGAGAAAATACAGAGTGTGGATTTGACGTCTGAAGCAGTGAGTGAAGTCGGATTCTTTACAAGAAGTGGGAGATGTTACTCTCCCGAAACATCAAATGCATCAGAACAGATAAAAGCAAAGGGAAAAGCTATAGTGATACCTCAAAAGTTATTTGATAATGAATCCCCGCCCACATTTAATGAGCCCGTAACAGAAAAACAAGCACAAGAATTTTTGAAGTTTCTGAAACACAGCGAATATAGTGTGGTTGAACATCTACATAAACAACAAGCGCGAATTTCAATTCTTGATCTGTTGATGAATTCAAAAGTACACAAAAATGCTTTGATAAAAGTTCTTAATCAAACGTTTATTCCTGAAGATATATCTCTCAACAAGCTTGACAGGATTGTGAGACACATAGCCGCTGATAATTACATCACATTCACTGATGATGAAATACCAGAAGGTGGAATGGGGTCAGTGAAAGCTTTGAATATTACCACACATTGTCATGGTCATGTTTTGCCAGGAGTATTGATTGACAATGGATCCGCTCTTAACTTGATGCCTCTGATCACACTTCAAAGAATGCCGGTGGATAAATCGCACATGAAAAGCTATCAGAATATAGTGCGAGCTTTTGATGGCACTAAAAAAGAAGTGCTTGGGAAAATGGAAATGTCGCTGCTGATTGGACCAGTCATGTACAATATTGAATTTGTGGTGATGGATATCCACCCTACATATAATTGTTTATTGGGGAGGCCGTTGATTCATTCTGTAGGAGTTGTTCCTTCTTCATTACATCATAAACTGAAATTCGTTGTTGATGGACAACTAATATGCGTAGGAGCTGAGGAAGAAATCATTGCGTCTTTAACAAGTGATGTTTTGTATATTGAAACCAATGATGATGCTCTTGAATGCTCTTTCCGATCTTTGTAATTTGTCAATGCAACCTTTATTGCTGAGGGAAGCAAAATTCCATATCCCAGATTGTCTGATTGCACCAAGATGACTGTACGACAGACTTTAGGCATTGGAGCTAAAACTGGGAAAGGTTTGGGAAAAACTCTTCAGGGGAGTTCAGTTCCTGTAAGTATAAAGATGAAGAAAGATCATTTTGGGCTTGGATTTAAGCCTAATTTTCAGCAAAGGAACAAATAGATGAAAAGAAGAGGTGAAAATAGAAGAGCAAAATTGAAAGGAGAAGAAATTCCTTAGGAGCGCATGTCATTCCCTCCTTTGAAGTCCACATTTAAATCCGGAGGAATGGTTAATATAGAACAACAGCTTGTTGATGCTCTCAAAGAAGAAAATTCAACAACAGATCAAAGCATGGTTGAAGAAGCTATGGGAAGATTAATTATCAACATGATCACGAATGACAACAAGATTGGCAAGTACTTGGCTGGAATTCGCCCTTGTCTTCCTGGTGAAACACTCAACAATTGGACTGCTGAAGACCTCCCTGTAGTTTTTAGTATTAACACAGAGTAATACTCAGAACTAATCTTTATGTTTAGCCCAAGAATATAAAAAGTTTTTGTTATTTTGTAAGGGCAGTTGTTAAGTTCACTTAATATCAAATATAAGAAGTTTTCTTAAAATTCTCAAATGACAATCATTCTTTACATTTTTACATTTTTTTTACATTCATTATTTCTCATTCTTCATAAATTTACTATATCTTTTTTGGAAATATGTTCAACTTAAACTTGCATGTTTCATAATGTTAATAGCCTCATTATTCCTAAATTTAATCATGAGATAAATTTAGAGCAACCCATATGTTTGGAGGAAGTCAATAAGTGTGGGGATGAAAATAGAATGTGACATTCCTACCGAATTGTTGAAACTGGTAGAAAAAGAAGAAAAGCAAATTTTACCTCATAAAGAAGAGATTGAGACTATAAATCTGGGAATCGACGAAGAAATGAAAGAAGTGAAAATTGGTACTACTTTGTCAGCCCAGATAAAACAAGAATTGATAGATCTTCTTCGAGAGTTCAAAGATATCTTTGCCTCGTCTTATCAAGATATGCATGATTTGAGTACGGATATAGTGGTCCATAAACTTCCAATCAGTTCAGAGTATAAACGTGTTCAACAAAAGCTCAGACGAATGAGGCCAGAAATGTTGTTATAGATCAAAGAGGAAGTAATGAAGCAAATTAATGCAGGTTTCCTGCAGGCATCCAAATACCCATAATGGGTAGCCAACATTATTCCAGTACCAAAGAAGAATGGGAAAGTTCGAATGTGTGTGGATTACAGAGATCTCAACAAAGCTAGTCCAAAAGATAGCTTTCCATTACCTCACATAGACACATTGGTGGACAATACTGCAGGACATGCACGGTTTTCATTCATGAATAGCTTTTCAAGATATAATCAGATAAAAATGAATCCCGAGGACATGGAAAAAACAACATTTGTAACCATGTGAAGTACATTCTGCTATAAAGTAATGCCATTTGGATTGAAAAATGTAGGGGCAATGTATCAAAGAGCCATGGTAACTCTGTTTCATGACATGATGCACAAAGAGATTGAAGTATATGTGGATGACATGATTGCCAAGTCCCGAACCGAAGAAGAACATATTCAAAATTTAAGAAAGCTTTTTCAGAGATTGAGGAAGTATCAATTAAAGCTCAACCCCGCTAAATGCACTTTTGGGGTAACTTCCGGAAACTTTTGGGATTTGTAGTCAGCAAAAAAGGAATCGAGATTGATCCAGATAAAGTAAAAGCAATTCAATATCTTCCACCACCCAATACTAAGAAAGAAGTCCGAGACTTTTTGGGAAGATTAAATTATATATCTCGGTTCATTTCTCAATTAACTGACAAATGTGATCCAGTGTTCAAATTACTCCGAAAGAACAATCCTGAAGTCTGGAATGATGAATGTCAATAAACTTTGGATATTATTAAGAAATATTTATCCAATGCCCCCATTTTAGTGTCACCAGTGCCTGACATACCGTTAATTCTCTACTTAACAGTCTTTGAAAATTTGATGGGATGCGTACTGGGACAGCACGATGAATCTGGAAGAAAAGAGAAAGCCATTTATTATCTGAGTAAGAAATTTACTGATTGTGAAATTTGATACCCTCCAATACAAAAATTATGTTGTGCCTTGGTGTGGGTTACTCGAAGACTCAGACAATACATGTTATATCATACCACTTTACTGATATCTAGACTTGATCCTTTAAAGTTCTTAATGGAATCCCCAGCTTTGACAGGCAAAATGGCTAGATGGCAGATGTTATTATCCGAGTTTGATATTGTATATGTCAACCAAAAAGCGATAAAAAGAAGTGTCATAGTTGATTTCCTGGCCAATCGTGTATCAGATGATTATCAGTCTCTGAGTTTTAATTTTCCAGATGAAGATTTGTTGTGCATATCCATGAATGAAGAAGTCATAACAAATGATGAATAATGGAAGCTTTATTTTGATGGAGCATTCAACGCCTTGGGAAGAGGAATTGGGGCAGTATTGATTTCTCCAGAAAAATATTTATTATCCTTTCACAAGCAGACTGGAGTTCTTTTGTGCTAATAACATGGCGGAATATGAAGCTTGTGTCATGGGATTGAAGGCATGCATAGAAAGGAAAATTAAATTTCTTTAGATATATGGAGATTCATCATTAGTGGTGTATCAACTACGAGGAGAATGTGAAACAAAAGATCCCAAATTACTGGAATACCATGATTTTATCCTCGAATTAGTGAAAGAATTTGAGAGAGTCACCTTCAATTATCTCCCTAGAGAGGAAAATCAAATGGCAGATGCTTTGGCTACCTTAGCTGCTATGTTTCAGGCAACTAAGAAAGTTGATATGATGCCGATCAAAATGCAAGTATATGAAATTCCTGCACATTGTTACAGTGTGGAAGAAGAGGCAGATGGCAAACCATGGTATTATGATATCCTGCAATATATCAAATATCAAAGTTATCCACAAAATGCATCTTAAATTTATAAAAGAACATTGAGAAGAATGGTTGATGGATACTTTCTTGATAGCGAGACTTTATACAGAAGAAGCAATGATCAAATCCTATTGAGATGTTTAAATACTAGCGAAGCCAGAAGCATCATTGAGGGAGTACACAGTGGAATGTGTGGAACACATGCAAATGGTCTTTCCATGGCTAGGAAAATAATGAGATATGGATATTATTGGGCTACCATGCATACAGATTGCATTGATTATGCAGGGAGATGTCATAAATTCTAGATATATGCAGATAAGATTCATGTACCCCCATCGCCTTTACATGTAATGACAGTACCCTGGCCATTTTCTATGTGGGGGAATAGACGTCATTGGGGCAATCACACCAAAAGCATCGAATGGACATTGTTTCATCTTAGTAGCAATTGACTATTTTACCAAATGGGTTGAAGCTGCTTCATATGCCAATATTAAGAGGTCTACAGTCTGCAAATTCATAAAGAAAGAAATAATTTTCCGGTATGGGCTACCAGAAAGGATCATTACAGATAATGCTATGAACCTGAACAACAAAATGATGACTGAACTTTGTACACAGTTTAAGATCAAGCATGCAAACTCAGTGACATATCATCCAAAGATGAATGGAGCAGTTGAAGCGGTAAATAAGAACATCAAGAGAATCATTACAAAGACTACTGAAACTTACAAAGATTGGCACGAGAAGTTACCTTTTGCTTTATATGCATACCGAACTACTGTGCGAACATCTACTAGGACAACGCCTTTTTCTTTAGTCTATGGGATGGAAGCAGTCTTACCGATTGAAGTTGAGATTCCATCACTTCAAATCTTGAGAGAGGTAAAATTGGATGAGTCTGAATGGATCCAAGCTCGATTTGATCAATTGAACCTTAGGAGAAGAGATTGAAAGCTATTTGCCATGGACAGATGTATCAAAAACTGATGATGAAGTCTCATGATAAGAAAGTACATCCAAGAGAGTGATCTAGTGCTGAAAAAGATCTTGCCTATACATAAAGATTTCCGTGGGAAATGGATGCCTAATTGGGAAGGGCCATACGTTGTAAAAAATGCCTTTTCCGGAGGAGCGTTGATATTGGCAGAAATGGATGGAAAAGTTCTGAGAAACCCAATAAACTCAGATTCTGTCAAGAAATATTATGCTTGAAGAAAAAAATGATGAAAAAAATAATACTAAAAAAATAATGAAGAAAAATTAATAAAAGAAAAATAAAATGAAAAAAAATGAGTGAAAGAGAAAATAAGGGTCAATATGAAAACCAGAAAAGGGCGTCTTGCAACCAAAGGAAGAATTTGAGTTGAAAACCTAAAAAGGCTGCTCAAATGCAAGTTGATATTAGGCATCTGGCAATTAAACCCTTTTAAGATTTTGATAGTTTGGGAGGAACTTCACATCTACAAGCATTCTGACAACGTTTGAGATCTTCTAGACAAAAGCTTACTTCAGTGCTCTAATTATATCAAGTTGATTAATTTAGAAATACTTGTGCTAATAATTTGTCGAGCCATTTGAATTTTTATCATTCCTATGATTGTCATGACTTTAAATATATTTCTATATATTTATCATTTATTCCAAGTTTATCTTTTTGAAATTCAATTTATTTTTGAAATTCAATTTGTTTCATATAAACATCCTGTAAATAGATTAATATAATCTTAAAAACAAACAAAATATTTCTGGCTATTACTTCATGTTAATACTTTTAAGTGCATGGAATCTAAAGTAAGTCTTATCGACATTTGCAATCACTGTTGAAAAGCAAACAAGTTATATCCATCATAGAGTCATTTGGAAGCGGAACAAGAGAAAATCTGTTCTCAATTGGCAGATTATGAATATAGCCCCTTTTCCATGCAGCAATACAAAAATACTTCGCATCTACAAATTCTGTCTCTACATTTGTATAAGTACCGTGACATTTCAGCCCAAATACAACTGGAGCAAATACCACGTTATCATAGTAGAAATAAGGAGGCCCAATAGCATCTTCTGGAAGTGTTCTTTGAGTTATCTGATCTGGTTCGGTAGGAATTCCAAAACCAAACATTGGATTCAAGGGGTTTTGTGACATTATACAAAAATTAGGCATATCTACATCTACACTCTTCAAAGATGATAGATTCTCCGTTCGAAGAGGAAATATTTATTGGATTTCTACACAATTGAAGAAAGACTAAGTTCACCTTTTTGAAATTAAATAAAGATGAAATTAACATTCATGCATCATATTTAGACATTTGCAAAATAGGTGCATTTTCATTCATTTTACCCATGTTAAATATTTGATAGGAAATTCAAAGATTTTAGCAAAGATTTGAATCCATCATTCGATGGATCAACATTTCCGGAAGAGTTCATAATGAGAAGAACTCATCTGAAGAAGGAAGAAGAAGTTCATAATGAGAAGAGCTTGTTCAACCTTTTGCATAACTCTATCACAGAAGGAGATAGATCAGCATCAACTTTTCCATAAAAAGTTCATAATAAGAAGAACTCATCTGAAGAAGGAATCATAATGAGAAGAGCTTGTTCAACCTTTTGCATGCCTCTATCACAGAAGGAGATAGATTAACATCAACTTTTCCAGAAAAAGTTCATAATAAAAAAAACTCATCTGAAGAATGAAGAAGAAGTTCATAATGAGAAGAGCTTGTTCAACCTTTTGCATAACTCTATCACATAAGGAGATAGATCAGCATCAACTTTTCCAGAAAAAGTTCATAATAAGAAGAACTCATCTGAAGAAGGAAGAAGAAGTTCATAATGAGAAGAGCTTGTTCAACCTTTTGCATGACTTTATCACAGAAGGAGATAGATCAACATCAACTTTTCTAGAGAAAGTTTATAATGAGAAGAACTCATCTAAAGAAGAAGAAGAAGTTCATAATGAGAAGAACTTATTCAACCTTTTGTATGATCTATCTCAGAAGGAGATAGATTAGCATCAACATTTTCAGAAGTGTTTATAATGAGAAGAACTCATCTAAATAAGAAGGAGCAGAACTTGTTCAAACTTTTTGCTAGAGTACATCACAGAAGGAGATGAATTGACATCCCCAGTGGAATAATTCATAATGAGAAGAACTTGTTCAACATTTCCATCTTAATCAAGAGAAGTCAACTGAACAAAAATTTATTGTCTTTTCGTCTTTTCCCTATTCTTGTTAATACAAGAATGTACAAAGAGGGGCAGCTGTAGACATTAATTTTTTGCCTGTTTTATTTTTATTATTATTATAATTATTATAATTGTTATAATTATTATAATTATTACTGTTATTATATTTTTATTAATAAATATTATTATTACATATTACAGGCCCAATACCCGGAGCCCAATTACAACAGTACCCAATATTCCAGACCCAATACCCGGAGCCGAGTTCTGGCCCAACTGAGCCAGCCTAATGGAAACCGTAAACTAATTAGGGTTTAATCTCAGCTCTAACCACCAGCAATCATCCACCGTTGGATCTGATAAGATCCAACGGTCCAGAAGCCTCCAGCTGAAACCCTAGGGTTATGATACCCTAGGGACACGCGGCGGCCGCCTCTGTTGCCGCCGATCTATGCCGCTCCACACCGCTTCATATACTGCCACGACGCCAACCGAGAGCCTCCAGAAGATTCAAAACTAGCCGTCCACGTTAAAGGCCACTGTGAGTCACCACTAAAGTTTGGTAACTCACCAAACTGCCACTCTATTATCCGGTCCGAGATGAGCGCCGGTGATGGCTATAAAGCCATCAACCGAACCTACAAAGAAAAACGAGAGGAAAACAAGTAACCCAGCAACCACTAAAACACCAAAATAACCAGGAAAAGACGGAGAGATACTTACCGAGGAAGCCACGCCATTACCGGAGTTCATACGAGCCTCCACGCGTCACCAAAAACCTTCGAAAACCGAAGGTATTTTCCTGGATTTGCTCCGATCGGGAGCCATTTAAGGGAAAAGGACACCGGAACCGTCACTAGGACGGTTCGATCTATATTTTGGTGTAAAATAAAATTTTTCGACCACCGGATGCGGTAGCCGGCAATAAGGTTGGCGGCGGTACAAGGCTGCCGGTCGGTGCTCTCTCTCTCAGTTTTAGAGAGAAGCGAGAGAGTTTAAAACTCTCTCAGTTTAGAGAGAGAAGAGAAAAGAGAGAAATGAGGAATTGGCCCGAAGGGCCGGTTATAATGGGGTATAAATACCCTCACCAAAACGATGTAGTTTTGGTGAGGGCCTTCGTGTAATTTCGTGCATGGCTAAACTATTCCCGCAGCCACTATAACCTTGAAAACTTGCAATTTGATCCTTATAGCATGTTTTTATATATATTTTAATTTGGTCTATTAATTTTTATTCATTATAATTTAGCCACTGATTTACTTATATATATTTTAGGTAAAATAACCGAAATAACCATTATAATTTTGTTAAATAATATTTTAGTCCCGACCAGCATGTTTTAATTTGTTTTAATTTAATATTCGAATTTAATATAATTTTAATTTAGTCACTAAATTAATAAATATGTAAAATAGCATGATTAGACACTGAAATTTTAATAAGTTAATTACGAATTAGATATTTATTTTTAATATATTCCAATTTAGTCATTAGCTTTAAAATTATTAGTTTTTATTATATAGTTTTAATTTCATTTATTTTAGTTGTTGATTTAATTTTATATGTTTATTTGCAATATATTATTATTATTATCATTATAATATATATATAATAATATTTATTTATTTTTTTATAAGTTATTTTTATAAAAAAATAATATAATAATAATAATCTTATTTTAATAATATTAAAGAAAAAGACTGTCTTAAAGCACCTAGAAGTCCGTTTTCTGATATTCTTTATCCTATAAAATATATATTAATTTTTAAAGAAATATTTGATCAATATTTATTTTTTATATAGAAGAAAAGAGCTGTCTTAAAGTACCTAGAAGTCCTTTTCTGACATTTCTAAATAAATAAATATCTTATTTAAATAAAAATTAATAGATTTTCTTAAAATTATACTAATAAATTTGA
This sequence comes from Hibiscus syriacus, assembly GCF_006381635.1. Lineage (NCBI taxonomy): Eukaryota > Viridiplantae > Streptophyta > Magnoliopsida > Malvales > Malvaceae > Hibiscus > Hibiscus syriacus. The sequence continues at coordinate 1,755,034 of NW_024063507.1, read as the reverse complement.
AATGACAATTATAGATTAAATATATTTTTGAATAATTAAAATTCTAATAATAGAAATAATTTATAATTAATGAGTACCAAATTTTGGGCGTTATAGGGGTGCTAATCTTCTCTAAACGTAATCGACCACGACTTCTGTTTTACTAAAATTTTGGTTATACGCAGATCAATTTTATCTTTTAAATTATGTTTTATTCAAAACTATTTTAAAATATTATTTTTTTAGGTATTTGATCTACCTAACCTCAAAATGTCAATGACGACTCCCAAGAACATGTATTTTAAATCAAAATCATTTTTATCCACATTATTTTTCCCGCCAAGTAAAATTTTGTGCCCGGACAAAAACTGGTTACGACAAATATCTTCCCAGGTTCTTCACCGGTTATGATCTCAAAGATTTCAAAGTCTCACAAGTATCCAAGGATTACAGAAGGATGGTTCATGAGTTTTCCAAATCCGGTTTGTTCGAAACGAAAGGACATACGGCCCTTTGTTCATTGACATCAGTAGCCATCATGTTTCTCGTTGTTCTTCACGGTGTTTGAGTTGCATTAGCTTGTGGGCTCATCTGGGTTCGGCCTTGCTATTGGGCATGCTTTGGATGCAAAGCGCCTACGTCGGTCACGATTCAGGCCATTACTAGGTAATGGTTGGCCGTGGTTACAACAAGCTGGTTCAGCTTGTAGCCGGGAATTGCTTAACGGGAATCAGTATTGCTTGGTGGAAATGGACTCATAATGCTCACCATATTGCCTGCAACAGCCTGGATTACGACCCCGATCTCCAACACATCCTGGTTTTCACCGTATCTTCGCATTTATTCGATTCGATAACGTCTTTGTTTTATGGACGGAAGTTGAATTTCGATCGTTTCGCAAGGCTTCTCATCAGCATTGGACGTTTTATCCATTCATGTGTGTGGCAAGGGTCAATTTGTACGTACAAACGTTGTTGCTACTGTTTTCAAATCGGAAAGTTCCAGACAGATCATTGAACATAATGTGAATACTTGTGTTTTGGACTTGGTTCCCTCTCCTGGTCTCACGTCTACCAGACTAGCCCGAAAGGTTCATTTTTGTTCTTACGGACTTTGCTGTTACATCGATTCAACATTGTCAGTTCTGTCTGAAACATTTCTCTGCAAACGTATACGTCGGGCCACCTAACGGAAACGATTGGTTCGAGAAGCAAACATATGGGACATTGGATATTGAATGCTCTCCATGGATGGATTGGTTCTTTGGTGGATTGCAGTTCCAGTTAGAGCACCATTTGTTCCCGAGGTTGTCTTCGTTGACAACTGAGGAAGATTTCACCATTGGTGAGGGATCTTTGCATTAAACACAATTTGCCTTACAAGAGTCTTTCTTTCTGCGAAGCGAATCGATCGACCGTCAGGACACTAAGGACTGCTGCCATGGAAGCTAGGGACCTGACCAACCCTGTTCCGAAGAACTTCTTGTGGGAAGCTGTTAATACTCATGGCTGAGGATTAACTTAGTTCTTAGCTGATATGGATATTGTTGTAGAAACTATGAAATTTCTAAGTAAAATGAAGAATGAGCATTCAACTTGAAAATAATGATCAAACTATACAATTATTCATGAGAGCGGAAAATGCAACTCATCTTTATTATTGACTATTTTATACACATTGCTTACTAAACTATACTAAATGAAACGCAGAGAGAGGGAAGAAAACACATGCAGTTACATCTGCAATAACGAGTGATTTACATGGCGGCAGGTTGCTCTAACGGAGATTCATGCAACATGTCCAGCTTTGATCTTCATTGCTTTCTGTTTGACAAAGAAAGCTGAGAGCAAACTTTTGTTCTTAACAGGTGCACGAATAATCGGACGCTTTTGGTTATCAAATGACCCAATTGCCGTCATCGGTTTGGATCCCTCCGATTCCTACAAAAAAACAGGGCTTTTAATCAGCATTGAAATGAAACAGAGATTAAGTATCAGGGTGTCAAGCATGTATGTGCTCGTCTATTTGAACTTTACCCTGTGCATGATACGCAACGTCGGAACCAGTGCAGTAGAAGCAGGGAAAGGAGATGCCGAAGACTTTGTCCTCGTATCATATCCATTGTCTGTAAGAATTACAGTTGAAATACGAGTCTTGTCATCCCTTTTATGCATACAACAATATGCGAGGTATGGTTGTAATAAGCATACCAAATAGCTGGAAAACTTCAGAACCATGGCCCAAAGGTTTTGAGATTTCGTTGCTGCAATGGTAAAAGCTATGTCAATAACTTCTAGCTCTCAGCACAACACTAGAAGAACTGCATTGAAACGAAAATACAATTAATTATCCGAACAACGTCAAATGGTTTCGGACTAACCTTGCCAAAGTTTCTGAAGTCCCTTTCAAATTAGGCTTGGTTCCCGACGCCAAGTACCACGAAAAAGGTTTTGGTTCTGTACTATCTACATGCCACATATAATAAGTATCATGTTATTCACCTCCTTCCATTGAGTCCAAGTATAATAAAAGCAATGCAGCTAGCGTTGTAGCATCATACCTGAAGGTTGAAGAAGAGACGCCTGGGAATAGTTTTGCCTATAATCCATGTGCACATGTGGACTAAAATGAACCGAATCTGGTTTATGGAATCAAAATTGGAAGAAAATGAGAAAACATAATAAAATTTCAACCCACAATTAGCTTTAATCGCTTACTCGGTAAAATGTAGTGCTTATGGTGTCTTGGGATAAACGCCAGCAACTGCTGCTGCTTGAGACCTTGTTTACTCGTGTATGTTTGGCACGTAAGAAGTTGCTAATATGACAAAACTAAACGAGTTAAAGACCTTCCCATTCAACATCGTTGTTGTACTATTATATTGAACCATGGAATTGGAGAGAGATTAACCTGATTCAAACAAGATGCTTTTAGCTCCATGGTTGACACTTCCCACGTTTGCTGCTCAAGAAGGTCAGTTAACTTGTAAGCCACGGTACCTAGGTGATCAACAGCATTAACAAGAGCCTGTACAGCATACTCTTTCAGGTTGTCCAGTACCCTAACAAGTATTTCAAGCACAATTAGAGAGGCTCGCGGTACTGCTAGCATTAAAGGCTATCACACAAGCAATATTAAAGAAGCAAGCAACGATTTTTTAAGTTCATTCTTACATCTGCTTCTTTTCACTATGGAGATATGACTTCTCACAGTATTCTGCAGCTGAATAAAGCTGAGGCCTCAAGTTCTTGAGTTCCTGCAAAAGGAAATGGCCAAATGCTAGAAAGTTTTGAACAAAATTTCTTCATGGCCAACTTTCAAACAAGATGCATGCACTTTCCGATTTCCTTCTAATATGATATTTCCAAGATATTACAGAACATAATATTACCCTATTCACCAAATCATGATTTCTATCAAATATGAACATAATGATTCCAAAAGCTTGAAACTTGTAATGAAAAATGAAACCTGCAGAGCTTTAACGAAGCTCTTGCTATGCTCCAAGGAAAACTCGTCGAATGTCATGGCGGGAACCACCATCTTATAAATTTCGGGAATCAAATTATGGAACCCCAAAATCTCATAAACGTAAAGAAGAAAAAGAGAACCCAATGACTCAAAACAAAATGAGAACAACTTAACAAGTGAAGCGCAGAGCAGTTAAGGTGAGTGCAGTAAGAAGAACTGGATTAATATGGTAGATGAGAGCTTGACTTGACAGCATTGAATTGGTGGTTGATAGATCAATGTCCCAACAACTACTGATGGCTGTAAATTTACCATTTACACACAAACTGATGCCTTCTTGCCTTGCTCTTTTTCTGCTCATTCAATATAACTACGTCGATTTTAAACATTGACAAAACTCCCTTCACGGTACGACATTGCCAGTTAATAAGTAGATTTCACTCCATCTTTACCACATTCATAACTTTAGTACTATTATTTACTGTTTTATTACAAAAATTATGTTCATTTCACTTCATCTTGACCAGCAAGATAGTCTATTTACCCCGAGCTAATACTGTACAAGACCATACAATTCTTAAACAAATACCAATTTCAGGCTCCTGCTCAATATTTACCTAACAATGATACGCACTATATACCAAAATTTTCTCAACAGAGAAGGGGGGGATGTATTAAATCTTAGAGGAGAGTAACTTAATACCATTATTTAAAAAAAAACTACTCCATTAAATTTAGTTTAGTGTGGAGAGGAGAAAAAAATAAGTAAATCTATATACTTATTTTTTAAGAAAAAATATTAAAATTTTAAACCCATCTTTTTAAGGTACCATGTCGTCTGTGAAGAAGAAGATGGTGAAACCTAATGTAAGCTGCTTTGTGTTTTCCCTCTTGGTTATTTTTAAGTAGTTAAATTCTTATATTGATCCCTATTATGATAAAAATTAAGATTTAATCCTTATACTTTAATTAGATATAATTTAGTATTCCTACTTTTAAATAATTATTAATGAGTTTGATGTGATTTAATATTTTCTTTAAAAAGTTTAATGTTAAATTTTTAAAAAATATAAATTATATTCGATATCAAATGAATATGTTTTGTTTTAGTCCATAATAAATATATATTTTTTCAGAATATAGTAATGATATATTGCATCGATAGTTAATTATCTTTGAAAATTGGATTAATAAATAATAATAATAATAATATAAAAATAAGAGATAATATTATGTCAAATTAAAAAAATAACTAACTCTCTCGTCTTCCCCCTCAGCTGAGCTCTCTCCCTATTTCTTCCCATTTTGGTGTGCGGTTTTTCAAGCCGGCATTACACTTTTCCCTTCGATGGCCCTTTATCGGGAAAACCCCATTTCTTTTCTTTCTTGATGAAACTCTAAAGCTCGAGAAACCAAAAGAAAACAAGAAAAAGATCGAGAAAGAGAACTATCCAAGGGGCCGGTGTGTGGGGGGAACTGGGTAAATGGAGAAAGATCATCGTTTCGTGTTGGAAATAACTTTAATCTCCGCACAAGGACTTAAAGAACCATCCGGTCAACTCCGCCGCATGCAATCCTACGCCCTTGCATAGATCGATCCCTCTCACAAGCTCCGTACTTGCGTGGAACGTGTCGGCGGTGGAAACCCTACTTGGAACAACAAATTCCTCTTCACAGTCTGCTCCGATTTCCTTTCTAGAGACACATCAGGCGTTTCCGTCGAAATCTTTGCGGTCGGCGTCCTCCGTGATTCCTCACTAGGAACCGTTAGGTTGCTCGTCGGTAACTCGCTTCGCTCCAGTTCCGCTGTCTTCGACAATTTGTGATGATGCACCATCCCCCTTCTTTCATTGCAAATCAAGTTCGCCGAACTTCTGGTAGGTTCCAAGGTGTTCTCAACATTGGGATTACTGTTCTTGACACGGCCGATGTCCCCGACATGGCCGGCGTGTCCGCCATCGGTTTCCGTGACCTGATCCGGGAGAGCAAAAATTCGAGGAAACTCCGTGGCATGAAGAAGTCAAAGTCTACACTCCCCGGCGAGAAATTGTGGCGCGAATGTGATGATCAATCGGAGGATGGGCGTTCCAAGACGACTTCATCATCGACGGCGCTGAGGGAGTGGAATGGATTAGTTCGGGAAGTGGAGAAAGCGAAGCACCTGAAGGCTTCATCAGAAGATGGAAGGTTGCTTTGCGGATTGGGGTCATCGAAGACTGGTTGTCTCAGCCCCTTCATTTAGAGTCCTACGAGCTTTAACGAAGGGAAGCCATGAATGAGGAGTCAAGGTTCGCTTGATAAGATTGGGGTGAGGAAGATTCGTTTTCACTGTGTTTTTGGCCGTGTTCCTTATGAGCTGATCATCGCTTTGTATATTAAATACCAGAATTTGAAAGTTTTTGTATTTCTAAAGATTTTCAATTTAACATGATTGTTTTCTTCTTTTGATTGAATTCAAACAAGACGGAATAATAATAATAAATTGTTTAATCTTACGTTGGAATACGTACGAGTTTCTAAAAGGTTCCAATGATGGTATTTCATGTTCACGAGTTCGGATAAACCGGCCGATTATGCCTATGACATCCTTCATCGAACTGCCCTGCCCCGCCCAATCGGTTCGTTGCTTCATCATATTCATGCGACTCGCTTCTACTATCAATCTCTGTGAACCGGACATCTCACAACTACACTATGTCAATTGTGAAGTCTAAACAAGTTCCTGCAAATTTTTTACCAATGGGACCTTTATATTGCTATCTATGATTCGAAAAAGATGATGTGAAAATTTTTACCACCGTTAAAACTCGAATACCCTTATCAATAAATGTTGGATACATTCATTACCCTTTTCCCCCCCCTCATACTTGTATATCTTTTTCAACAATAATTATTTATCACGAACTTAATTTTTTTTTTTTTTTGGGTAGATTAAGTGACGGTTACTTGTTTGGCGCGAAATCTGGACGGGTTTTTTCCTCTCCAACGGCCAATCCCCTTCCATTTTGTTAATCAACACAATTATGGAAATTCCAAAACAGATTATAGTTTTTGTAATTCGACACAAATTGTTCCTCTGCTATTTTTGTATACATAAAAAATTCTTAGATCTCCAAAGAAATCTGAGATTCTCTCTTACAAAGGTAAAATCCAATTCATCTGTTCAACCAATAAAAATTCATAGCAAATCATGATTTGAGATTTTCATTTCCTTTATAATGTAATGAGAAATTTTGCAGAGTGGAATTCGGAGTACATGGCGCTTTCCGACGATGAGCTTTCTGCGGCGGACTTAACAAATGCACAAAATAATTGGATTGAATGGCCTTCCAGAAAACACTGCAATAATCTCCCGCCCGGAGCCGTCACCGGCTTTGAATGGAAAGATTACTGTCCGAGAGCTTTCAGGTTTTGTTTTTTAACCATCCATTCTGTTCCGTATTGTCTTTAAGTTTAATCAACCGGGTCGATATACCCATACCTGAGCTTTCGTTTGTTCTAGACTTATACAAGAGCTTGATAACATCGACAAAGACGACTACATGATATTAGTCTGCAGTGACGAAACCATTCGGAAGGTCACTTCCACGTCGAGACCTGGAAACATGTTCCTCTTCTCCAACGACACCGGGTTTGCCATTAAAACTCTAAGGAAATCCGAGGTCAAGGTAATGAAAACCGGTTACAAAATTCGAGCAGCTTATAGCAGCATATTACACCATGTTCCCTAAGTTGTACATCATGTGCAGATACTCTTGGAAATGCTTCCGGGCTATTATAGCCATCTTAAAAGGTTCCGTAACACGGTATTGAACAAACTGTACGGAGTCCATGCGGTGACACCATTCGGAGGCACAAAGGCTTATTTTGTGGTCGTGGCCAACATATTTAAGTCTGATTTGTATATGCATCGGTGTTACGACCTTAAAGGCTCGTTACAAGGTCGAAAACTCGAGAAAATGCGGTACCGAGATAAAATTCTGCATAAAGAGTCTGATCTTGATTTTATCTTTTACATCAAACCGCTGGTCCGACAAAGGCTTTTGAAGTAAGTCTTATGACAAGTTGTAACACTATCTCCCGGGGGGGGGGGGACTGATTTCTTTATCGATTAACGATGCTATTTTATTTCGTTAGGCAAATCCAACATGATTGTGCTTTCTTGGAGGCCACAGGCATCATGGATTACAGTCTAATGCTTGGATTGCACGTAAAGGAATCTCCAAAAGGTGAATTTTCTCACGAACTTTCACAGCAAAAGACATGACATTCTTTGAAACACAAACCGTATGTTCCTTTAATTGTCTTTCTGCAGGTTGTGCTGACAGCAGATGCTCTAACAATGGAATGAGAGTTTTCGATGTCGAGTTGCATCAAAGTGATTTGGCCTCACGAAGACCATTCCTCGCTTCATATGTGACTCTTGTCCAAATTGTGAACGGAAGAGAGTTTCGGCGGTCAGTGGCTCGAAACAATAGGTAAGATCATTCCTCGCTTCATATCAAGGTGACTCTTGTCCAAATTGTGAAGCCTCGGAAGAGAGTTTCGGCGGTCAGTGGCTCGAAAACAATAGGTAAAGATCGGTTTCGACGATGGCGTATGAATCTGATATTCATTAGATGCTAGATCGGGAAGTGCATTACCATGTCGAAATGTCACGGTGATAGAGTGCTATGATGTTCTTCTGTGTTTCGGGGTAGTGGATTTCTTCCAAAACTACAGCGTGATCAAGCGGATCGAGCATGCTTACAAGTCGTTGCAGTTCGACCGGAGGATGATCGCGGCCGTACATCCGAAAGCATATTCGTCTCGCTTCCAGGAGTTCATCAGTGACATATTTAAAGCAGATGAGTGTCTCACCTGAACTCATTTCTATTATCTAGGATTTAGGTTCTGAGAAATCAATTTATGATGTTGTCAAAACATTCCAAGTAGTTTGCCATACGCATTTACTGTTATATCTACATAATATAAATATCTTATAATTATTTCTCAATAGTAATTACTGAATACTTATTATTTTAAAGTAAACTTCTGTTTTAATTATTGTCGACTTGGGTGGATAGGATTCCTTCAACCTACAAGTCGGCGGCCAAAGCATCCATATCATAAAATAAATGTGCCATTTCATATGGCTTTTTCAACGGCCAAGATTCGTTGGTCAATTGGGCATGTCAGGCCTTTTGAGAGTGAGTTTGATATCGAAAGAAATAGTTCAGGCCCAGAAATCTAACGAGAAAAGAGAAACAAAAAGGTTTCTTTTATCAAGGAAAGAGAAGAAAATTTATCCTCTTTATCTTTAAAGTTCTATAATGATGATGGATGAAGTTTAAGTGTATCTCACAGTTATTATTTAGTAAGGCTATAAAACGTTTTTTGTAGTTTTCTTAAAATCACGTTTTTAACAACAAATAAAAAGTGTGTATCAAGATTTACTTATTAAATCACGTTTTTAACAACAAATAAAAAGTGTGTATCAAGATTTACTTATTAATTGTATTTTAAACGTTTAGGGACTAAATTATATGAACTGAAATTAAGGGATTAAAATCATGATTATACCTAGGGATGGGCATGGGTGAGGTCTTTTTGGTCAACCCGACCCAACCAAAAATATATACATTCCATATCAACCCGAGTTTAAGGATGACTTTATCCCAACCCGAATCTGACCCGATTTTTTGAGATAAAACTCGAGCTCAATCCGAAATAAATGTATTTATAAAAAAATATTATTTTTACTCAAGAAAATAAGATCTAATTGGAAAAAAATATAGATGGTTATTATTTTAATTATCCCTAAATATATAATGTAATTTTTTTTTATTTTTTTCGGCTCGGAACGGATCGAGTTAGGTATTTTTCACCCTAAATCCTAATCCAACCCAAATGTATTTTCTAAAAAACCTAACCTGAACCGAATATATTTTTCATTCTACCCCTTTTGATTTATCATCATCAAAATATTTTCTTCCAAACATAAACGACTAAAAGATCAAGAATGAAAAAAAAAGGTAATATATCTTGATTCTATATTGATCTTACATATTAAATCAAGGTCAAAACTTTCATCAAAGTTTTATTAGTTTTAATAAAATCGAATTGTGAGCATGGAAAACGATTATCAACGAGGAAAGGACGATTGTGAAAAAAGATTTCAAACATGAGAGAAAACATGTTAATTTTGTTTTTAAATTTTAAGTAATAAAAAATCTTAAAACACAATATTTGTTGATAAAGTTAGACACTTAACGCATGAATGACTAAAATAAGTGAAAAATCAAAATTTAGTAATGAAATTTATATTAAGAAACAAAATAAAAACACTTGTTGGATTTAAAATTCATAATCATAAGTATATTTTAATGTTTATTATTATCATAAAATATGACATAAAATTAAGTGGTCAATTATGATTATAAGTCATAAGGTATTACAAATATCATAAGAATAAAAATGTAGATATTATTAAAATTATGGGTAAATTATAGTAATGCTCACTGAATTTTTCTAAAGCTTTCATTTAGGTCCCTCAACTTTTAAAACTTGCAATACAATCCTCTAACATTTAGTACATTTGCAATATGGTCCCCGACGTTATACTGTCGTTAGTACATTTGCAATATGGCACTGAACTTTTCAGACACTTGTATTTAGGTCCCTCAACTTTTAAAACTTGCAACATATTTCTCAATTTCATTCTAAACCCCAAATTCCTTTTCGATCTCGAATTTCCTTTTACGCTTCTCTCTTCTCATTTCCAGCATAACTTTTCAGTCAGGGATGTATGGGAAATTCTAATCTAACTTTGAATTATGTGGAGGTGTTGACTTGAATAAGGGTCCATTGAAAGAAGACCCGACTAAGGGACTATCGGGACCATCAACGATTTAAGGTGTAATGTTAGATACAAGTCATCTCAGGTGAAGTATAGATGTTCGATGAAATGCTTGTGAGAAAAAAATGGGGATAGAAATGCAGAGTTGACAAATACTACTAAGATGAACTAAGTATCATTGTTGAAAGTCATCAACAAAGCTGGAATTATTTTGTATAAATGGCATATAATAATTTCTTCGTTTAATCCTTGTGGTTAAAGATTTTCCAACAGATGATCAAATATAATAAAATCCCAAACAACACATTCACCTCTCAGCCTCTTTCGCTCACATGCACTCTCATTTGGTTTTTGTTCTTCAATTTTCCGCCATGTAAAATTGTAAACCCAAGTAGTGCTCTGTCTTTCAGCTTTTTATTTACAAAGAAAAAATGGAAGAAGAATTGCTGGAACGCAACACCGATTGCATTTATTTCTTAGCCTCTCCCCCTCACTTGCAAGAACGTATTTATTTTCTCTTTTGGGCTATCCGAAAGTAAGCTTTTACTCTTTCGCACTTTCCCATTTTCAGGTCACATTTTGTGTTTTTTGTTAAAATTTTTATGTTTCTGGAACTGCATGTCAATGATCTGGATATTCAGTGTTAGTTTTGAATCAAAACCATCTAATTTTCTTTCTTTCTTCTTAATCAAAACTTTTAGTACTCCTTATGAAATATATTCAATATATCAGAATAGAAGTGAAAGAGGGTCCTAGGCTAAATTTTTTTTATCTTCTTGTTTGGTTTTTCTTTAAATCAGGGAATTGGTTGTGAGTATCGACATAGTGAAATCGCTAGGCTAAATCTGAGAGACTGCTGGTACTAGTTTATTGGGAATTGTATTGATTTGACCTGTGGTTTTCGGCGTCCTGTGAGTCGTATTCTTTTTAATAAGTTCATGTTGATTATGAGACTGATATATCATGAACAAATTGGATTTTGTTACATGTTTTAAAAATTTTACAGTTGAATTATATTGAATTATAGCTTTAGAAGACAATTCTGCATGCACGTAACTCGAAAGACATCATGACTAGGTAGTATATTTGGAGTAGCTACTTGACCCTGTCATAATGTCTTTCGAGTTGTGAAAGAGACTGAGAGGTGAATACGTTGTTTGGGATTTTATTATATTTGATCATCTGTTGGAAAATCTTTAACCACAAGGATTAAACGAAGAAATTATTATATTCCATTTATACAAAATAATTCCAGCTTTGTTGGTGACTTTCAATAATGATACTTAGTTCATCTTAGTAGTATTTGTCAACTCTACATTTCTAACCCCATTTTTTTCTCACAAGCATTTCATCAAACATCTATGCTTCACCTGATATGACCTGTATCTAACATTATACCTTGAATAGTTGATGGTTCTGATAGTCCCTTGGTCGGGTCTTCTCTCAATGGACCCTTATTCAAGTCAACATCTCCACATAATTCAAATTTAGATTAGAATTTCCCATGCATCCCTGACTGAAAAGTTACGCTGGAAATTATAAAAGAGAAGCGAAAAAGGAAATTTGAGATCAAAAAGGAATTTGGGGTTTAGAAATAAATTGAGGATTATGTTGCAAGTTTTAAAAGTTGGGAGACCTAAATGCAAGTGCCTAAAAAGTTCAATGACCATATTGCAAATGTACTAACGGCAGTGTAACGTCGAGGTCCATATTGCAAACGGACTAAATGTTGGAGGATTGCATTGCAAGTTTTAAAAGTCGGGGACTTAAATGAAAGCTTTAGAAAAGTTCAGTGACCATTACTATACTTTACCCTAAAATTTTATTTATAATTTAATGAGAGGTAAAGTTATAAACACAGACAATAACTGATTTTTTAATCAGCTATATAAAGAGGTTATGGTCCCTACGAAATAAACATCTTGTATTTTCTTTTATTCTCATCAAAGATTCAAAAGATTTCGACTTATCAATTAATCAAGATATGCTTTCACATCCAATAATTTATTCTTGATGATTTGGTATGATTATATCCTAGTAAATTTCATGTTTAATATGATTTGGTTCTAACAACAATGACTAAGTTTAGTGGACGAAAGGCAGTTTACCTAGGCATGTATACAAATTGAACGAGCATGCACAAGTGTATGTTCATGTTCGTTCTTTTAACTTTAACCGAACAAAAGAATTGACATGAACAACTAAATGAACATAATATTTGGTTCGTGTTCATTTGTTAAGGAATGTAGCTTGTTTGTGTTCTTTCATTTTTGCTCTTTAAATGATAAACGAATGTAAACGAACCAATACAAAATATAACTTTTTAAATCAAGCAGAAAATCTTAAACGGATATAAATAAAAGAACATAAATATAAATTGAATTAAATGAACAAACATAAACGAATAGATTAAAGAACGTAAACAAACATGAATAAATGGATTACTATATGTAAATGAGCATAAACAAACGAATTATTGAACATTCATGTATGTAGATGAACAAACTGACCCTTTGTTCGTGTTTATTCATTTAATTAAATAACACAAAAAATCTTATTCACATTTGTTCGTTTAATAAATAAACGAACTTCTTGTCAGAAGATTCACAAACCATTCACCGAACGTTCCACCTATAAACATTTTGTTAAAAACCAAAAATATAAAGTAAAAAAAAATCCAAAAAAATTAGTCCAAAACTTGTGAAGCTAATTTGTTTTGATATTGGATTCTTGGTAATTTACAAATGGCAGCAACTCAATCAATTTTTAAATTCTTTCCTTCATTTAGAAAACGCCAACTCTTCTTTCTCTAGGGTTTCCTTATGTTCAACTACTTGTTTGCTCATCTCGTATTTTTAGTTCCTTTTTTAAGGATAAAAAGGGAGCAGAAAAACTAAGAGGGTTTAAGTTAGCGAATTTCCCAAAAAATCACCCTATCAATCTTTATTTCCGTGTCCGACACCCATGCAACTTTATTTCCCGATCTAATACCCTTTGCAGAAAGGTGCGGCCCATGCACCGCGCCTTACCCTAATGTGGCACCACGTGGCAGAAGGCGCGACCCATGCACCGCACCTTATGCTGACATGGCGTCATGCTGGGTAAGACGCGGTGCATGGTTGCGCCTTCTTGACATTCTGACACGCGTCAGAATAGCGCGGGGCATGGGTCACCCTTTGTATAATTGTATCTGTAGTTCTCGGCTTTAAAGTGTTTCCTCTCGGCTATAAATAACCCTCTTTCCCATAAACTTTCACACAACAACCTTTCAACCGTAAACATTAAACAATAATCCTCTCAACCCGTAAATATCACCCAACAATCCTCTTATCTTTTATTCAGAAGTCGTTCGATCTTTCGTTGTTAGGTAATTTTTTATAATATTTTTTATAATTATATAAGATTATTTGAAAAAATATTGTAATAATTGTTTTCAATTAATTTTTTTGGTTGTAAAATTGGAAAGCGGGAGCATATATCGAAATATTTTTGTCAATACGGTAATAATATAAAATTATATTATTTAAATTATTTACGTTTATGTATAAAAATTTTATTAAGTTATATTTTAATTCATATATTATTTATTTAATTAGGTTTGTTTCAGTTTTTTTGCAGATATAAGATTATCTCACTTTCAAACTCTTAGAATGACGTGAATTTCAGCTATAGTTTATTATGATAGAGAAATTCGAGAAGATGAAACGACATTATTTTTGTATCAAATCATTATGTTAAAATATCCTTCAAGAGAAACATAACTCTTGAGGAGCTGATAACGAAGATTTCAAGGAAGGTTCATATTGGAAGTACTAGAAGAATGTCGTCGCTTCAGTATAGATTTCCAACATCATTGTTTCCGTTAAATTATACAGTGTTTGAACTATCGAACAATGATGATGTTGAAAATGATGGTTGATTCTAAAAATCATTATTCAGACGCCGCTACGGAGATGTATGCAAAGTTTGTTAAAGTGCGTGATGTTCGGGGTCTGTTCTTAAGCTCCCACTATGGGCTGGTTGAACAAGTTGATCAAGTTGATAGCCTCGACTACAGTAATGTGTAATGATTTTAATGTCATAATGGGAAATTCACATCATGGTTTCGTCCCATTAAGTTCAATGGGGAGACATACATCATCAACTCCTTATGATCTATACCGAGGTGGGTCCACGAACAATCCGTATGGTAACATCGCGTCCAGCTCAAGGGGAAGACATTCATCTGCCTATTTCTTTGACCTTAATATGGAGATGCCCTCAACGCAACAATCGTTGTAGTTTCCATTTGACACAATGGCTTCAAGCTCCAGGGGCAGGCATTCTACTACGAGCTTTTTCAATCTCAATATCGATATGCCTTCTAGTTCAAGGGGAAGACATGCAAGTAGTAGGTTCTTCGACCTAAATGTGGAGAGCATGGAGGAACCATCATCTCCACCAGAAGAACCGCTTCGTGAGCTAGGTGCAGATGGTGCTGAGACTGGACTATTCATTCACCCAGAATCACCGCAATTCAACTCCGATGATGATGATGATGTAGATGAAGTTCCCACAAATGTGGCACAAACTGAACCTCCAAAACACATGTATGAAGCTGACTATGGTACAATGTATGGGCCAAAATTTAAGGATATGCCTAATCTACGTGACTATGGATTTTACTCATCAATAAATAATGGTGAGTTATCTTTAGGCATGAAGTTTTCAAGCAAAGAAAAAGCGATGATGGCTATAAAAAATTACAATATCCTTAATTTTGTTCAATCCAGAGTCAACCACTCTACGACAGAAAAATATGTATGTCACTGTGTCCGACGTGAGAACGGATGCAATTGTATGGTTCGCGTATCGAAGAGGAAGAGGAAAAATAATAAATGAGAACTAACGATATACAACGGTCCTCACACATGTGCTGGAGGGATCAACCAAGATCATCCCAACTTGGAATCTGAAGTGAACTGCCAAGTCATCATGCCCATGGTAAAAGCAAGATCCCATATAGCTATTGTTGTATTGATTTCAGCTATACAATCGCGGTATGGGTATTTCGTCTCATACAAAAAAGTATGGAAGACAAAACATAATGACATTAAAAAACTTCACAGCGAATGGGATGCATCTTACAACGAATTTCCAAGTTGGTTTAGGGTGGTGCGAAGGTTGAATCCTGGGATAATTGTGGACTTCAAAACCTTCCATGCATACCATAATGATTGAGTTCTTCGCGATCGATGCCAATTCTATCAGGTTTTTTGGACTTACCCACAGTGCATTAATGTTGTCAAATACTGCAAGCCTGTGGTCCAGATCGACGGGACTTTCTTGTATGGAAAATACAAGCAAGTTTTACTATTGGCATTTATCCAAGATGGTAATCGCAACATTCTTCCAGTTTCTTTTGCCCTTGTTGAAGGAGAAGATACAAATTCTTGGGGTTTTTCCTCCGAAACTTACGTTCACATGTTATCATGAGGGAAAAATCTGTGTCATTTCAGAACGCGGAGTTAGGATCAAAGTAGTAATGGAGTCTTTGGGTCCAATATGGCAACCACCCTTTATCCAACATAGGTAATGTATCCGACACATTGCTGCGAATTACCATGGAAGGTTCAAGAAGACTGATGAGCGCCAATTACTTGTGCGCATGGGTAAGTGAAACTGATGTAGTTTTTTTCTTTCGATCATTTTCATTTTTTAAAGAAACAAAGTGTAACACCCCCAACCCGTATCCGACCCGGATACGAGTCCGAAGTGTCACATTGACTTTTTAAACATGTATTCGTATAAAATCGTGGGTAATTTAAAAACTTTGATAACATTTAAATTATTTCAAAACGTTTACAACAGATATCAGAGTTCATACCATTTATATCTTTAGACTACATGCCAACTACACTCTGTAAACAGTACATACATTTTCTGATCTGACATTTGGTAAGGAAAACTGACCTGTCTTGCTCCGCATTACTCTTTACTCTTCTCGAAAACCTACGTGTGAAACAATCACACGCTAAGTCGAAGACTTAGTGAGGCATAACGACTTACAATGCACTTCATAACATATATCAATACATGCATGTTCTGTTCTATCATGTTATACCAATTCCATGCATTCTTCGTATCATATAAAATCATATCAGATTAATTACAGTAAATACATACAGACACATAATTCATCATTAACAGTTTATCATGTAATCACATACTTTTATTGTTAACCTTTTCAATCAAACACTATACACACAACATCATATGGTTCACGTAACACATTTCAAACCACTTATAACCCCATCGTATACATATCACATTCAGTATGCTTGTTTAATCACTTTATTAGCCCATGTACACTAGTGAGAACTTAAGGTATGTGAGTACATTGAGGTTGTGCACACATATGCTGTCACCACAGCTCGATCAATGTCCCGAAGGACCAGTCCATAGATTCCGAAGAACCTAGGTAATCAGTCCATATGTCCCGAAGGACATAGGTAAACAGTCCGTATGTTCCGAAGAACATAGGTAAACAGTCCATATGTCCCGAAGAACATAGGTAAACAGTCCATATGTCCCGAAGAACATAGGTAAACCCTCGACCCTTGGCATGCCAACTATACCCCTAGCTCTCATATCACATAACATGGGCATTATCATTTATAACAGTTCACATTACTTATTCATATTCTTTCTCTTATAACCACATAGCTTTTCTTTTCAGTCACGTATCACATGTACGTGTAAACATATATCTAATATCATATGTTACATGTAATCACATAGCTTCTTTTCATATTCTCATAGGATCACATAGTTCATATCTTATACTTTGTTTTCTCATGTTCACATATCATGTCGTATGGCTCATATCTTTCTCATGCAGTCACATAGTTCAGTTTCACATATGTTCATATATACATTACATAGCACATACTTCTCGTAACATTACATTAAAAAGCATGTTAACACATATAATCATGCATACATACAATTCATGTCATTCATATACATATAATCATATATTCATGCATTTTAACAGAGGAAATAGACTTGTCGCAAGTCCTGTTTCCATTTAGCACCATAAACTAATTAATATGCACTCACCTGGCCTCACTAGTCAATTTCAATCTCTTATCTTTCCCCTTGATCGATCTTACTTGCCAAACGTTCCGGAATTCTTTATGCGTAGAATCTTTGCTTGGGCTCTTCACGTTGAAGAAGAAAGAAGAGTCAAGAGTTATCTGGAAACTCTTGTTTCTTTCACATGGATATTATAATACCCAATATCTATTATTTAATTATTACCTTTGCTCAATGACCCTTTTACCCTTTTAGTTCTCATTCACTTAATTATTCATCCTACCCAACATCTTTAATTAATTCCTTCACTTTTCGATTAATTTAATTTGATCACTGACATATTAAAATCTTACACTTTAATCACTAACCCGGTATGGAGGATGTTACAAATCTCCCCTCCTTATAAGAAAATTCGTCCTCGAATTTTCACTGCACATCTTAATAAGAACATATCTTCTAATGTTCTTATGTTGCTTCCCTGACTTATTCTTTCTTGTCATCATCAGAAACTTACTTTTCAATCCTTTAGTTTTTCGACTATCTTTTTCATTTATACCTTCATCTTCTGTTGTTTATCATATAAACAATAACCAATAATACCAATTCATTGTTGTCTTTTCTCTCATTCGATTATGCATTTTTCCTTTGACCTTTCTAAAATTCCATATAATGTCACTCATCACGTTGACAATAACATTCATCTCATCACTCTATAACAAAACTGTCCTCTGTACTTCCATATTTATCGTATCTGATTCTTTTAAATCAATCCCTTTCATTTCTTATACTTGTATTTTCCTTCCTGAAGGTTCCATGCAAATACTTATCTCTGTTTCTACATTATAGCTATCTGCTCAGAATATACAATTATATTCAAATTCATATCATAATCAATTAACTCAACTTTATCTTTCCTCCAATCTTATAACTCTAGCACCTTTACTCTGACAGCTAGATAATAACTTTGGTTCAGTCTAGGGCACAAGCCCTCTTATACCAATCATATACATTCTTTCCAATCTAAATTATCTTAACAATTGCTTACTCAACTTATCAATTTCACTTCTATTCTCATACATCCTGAAATTTCTTTTACTCAAACTCAACATTCTGACTTCCTGTGTCCTATAATCTGATCATCGATATACACATTCTCAAACTCTTCTTATCAATCCTCAGCTTTACTTAAATATACAAATTCTTACTTCCTTTTCCTTACTATACCACATTACTATAATCCAAATATGCAACTATATCCAGATCCATTGTATATCTGGTTATCATATCCTGACAATATCTTATAATCTTATAATTCCAGTACATTCCCATCGCATATTCTTGTTAGCTAACGCTAACTTTTCCGTTTTAACTGCAAATCCTTATCATATAAACGCTCTTGCTTATACACAATGTTATTCCTTCATTTCGAACTCATAAGCTCTGACTTATACATCTTATACGCTTGTCACTGATGCACTTATCCTTGATTTCTTCTATACGTACTCATCACGTCAGTAGATCTTTTGAACATTCTTATGGTGATACCTGTTCACCATATTCTATCTTATCCACATAATAACAAAACTATTCTATATCGTTTTTCCGATTCCAAACGATGAAAACTTTCTATCATTATTCAGATATGATTTCAGCTTTCTGAAATCAACTTTTGATCTTACTAGGCATTTCCTGAGGTGTCCACTCTTCATCCTGCCTGGCCAGGGCAAGTGAATAGCTATCACAATCAGGAATATCACCTTTCACTTACTTCGAAATTATCACGATCGGATTTCTACTGTATTAAGTTATTCTTATTCTATTAGCAAGACAACATATTCCTTACACTATCAGATCAGAAATTTTTCAATCTATGTTGGCATGTACACCTTTTATGACACTTTGGACTTCGGTTTATGCCGAGAATCGGCTAAACCTTGGCTCTGATACCATTAAATGTAACACCCCCAACCCGTATCCGACCCGGATACGAGTCCGAAGTGTCACATTGACTTTTTAAACATGTATTCGTATAAAATCGTGGGTAATTTAAAAACTTTGATAACATTTAAATTATTTCAAAACGTTTACAACAGATATCAGAGTTCATACCATTTATATCTTTAGACTACATGCCAACTACACTCTGTAAACAGTACATACATTTTCTGATCTGACATTTGGTAAGGAAAACTGACCTGTCTTGCTCCGCATTACTCTTTACTCTTCTCGAAAACCTACGTGTGAAACAATCACACGCTAAGTCGAAGACTTAGTGAGGCATAACGACTTACAATGCACTTCATAACATATATCAATACATGCATGTTCTGTTCTATCATGTTATACCAATTCCATGCATTCTTCGTATCATATAAAATCATATCAGATTAATTACAGTAAATACATACAGACACATAATTCATCATTAACAGTTTATCATGTAATCACATACTTTTATTGTTAACCTTTTCAATCAAACACTATACACACACAACATCATATGGTTCACGTAACACATTTCAAACCACTTATAACCCCATCGTATACATATCACATTCAGTATGCTTGTTTAATCACTTTATTAGCCCATGTACACTAGTGAGAACTTAAGGTATGTGAGTACATTGAGGTTGTGCACACATATGCTGTCACCACAACTCGATCAATGTCCCGAAGGACCAGTCCATAGATTCCGAAGAACCTAGGTAATCAGTCCATATGTCCCGAAGGACATAGGTAAACAGCCGTATGTTCCGAAGAACATAGGTAAACAGTCCATATGTCCCGAAGAACATAGGTAAACAGTCCATATGTCCCGAAGAACATAGGTAAACCCTCGACCCTTGGCATGCCAACTATACCCCTAGCTCTCATATCACATAACATGGGCATTATCATTTATAACAGTTCACATTACTTATTCATATTCTTTCTCTTATAACCACATAGCTTTTCTTTTCAGTCACGTATCACATGTACGTGTAAACATATATCTAATATCATATGTTACATGTAATCACATAGCTTCTTTTCATATTCTCATAGGATCACATAGTTCATATCTTATACTTTGTTTTCTCATGTTCACATATATCATGTCGTATGGCTCATATCTTTCTCATGCAGTCACATAGTTCAGTTTCACATATGTTCATATATATACATTACATAGCACATACTTCTCGTAACATTACATTAAAAATCATGTTAACACATATAATCATGCATACATACAATTCATGTCATTCATATACATATAATCATATATTCATGCATTTTAACAGAGGAAAATAGACTTGTCGCAAGTCCTGTTTCCATTTAGCACCATAAACTAATTAATATGCACTCACCTGGCCTCACTAGTCAATTTCAATCTCTTATCTTTCCCCTTGATCGATCTTACTTGCCAAACGTTCCGGAATTCTTTATGCGTAGAATCTTTGCTTGGGCTCTTCACGTTGAAGAAGAAAGAAGAGTCAAGAGTTATCTGGAAACTCTTGTTTCTTTCACATGGATATTATAATACCCAATATCTATTATTTAATTATTACCTTTGCTCAATGACCCTTTTACCCTTTTAGTTCTCATTCACTTAATTATTCATCCTACCCAACATCTTTAATTAATTCCTTCACTTTTCGATTAATTTAATTTGATCACTGACATATTAAAATCTTACACTTTAATCACTAACCCGGTATGGAGGATGTTACACAAAGTTAGTAAGTTCTATATTTTATGCTCAGGTTACGAACTACTACCTCAAACATTTGAATACATGCTTCAAGATTTGCGGGCGAAGAACGAGGAATGATACGTTTACATTAGCCTCATCAATAAATAAATGTGGACAAATGCATATTATGGTGGATATCGATATGGACACATGACGATCAACTTGGTTGAGGCAATCAATTCGACCTTAAAGGGTGCACGTCACTTACCTGTAGCGGCTTTGGTAAAAACTACATATTTTCGTTTGAGGGCACTTTTTGCGAAGCTCGGGGGACAAGCTCAAACATGGATGCAAGGCGGTCATGTCTATCACCCTAGATTAGTTACAGATCTACAAAAAAATTTTTACATCAAATGGAATGCCTGTAACAAGCTTCTCTAGAATGCATGAATTGTTTCGTGTCACAAAGTTGTCGCGACCTCTTCAAGGGATTGAAGCTAACTCGTTAAGAGTAAATCTACGTGACAGATGGTGCAACTGTAGGTTTTTTCAAGCTCTGAAGTATCCATGCTCTCATGTGATAGTAGCTTGCTTGCATACCCGTCAAGACTATAACCGTTTTGTGGATCCCGTATACCTACTATCATAAGTGTTTAAGGTATACGAATTTGAGTTCCCCATAGGTAATAAGAAATACCCTAATGAGGTTTAGAATTGGGTTCCAATTGTACCAGATCTGACTTTATTGAGAGATCGTGGTTGGCCAAAATCCATTCGAATTCATTGTGATATGGATATTCGAGAAAAATCTAGACACGACAAAAAATGTGAGCATTGTAGAAACCCAGGACATACTAGAAGAACATGTTCACTTCTTTTGTCATCAAGTAACCATTAATGATGAACTGATGTAGTTGTTGTTTATCAAATAATAGTTCAGACGAGTATAATTCACATTTACTTAAAGTTAATGTCGTTTGATAACCACTGATTAATTAAAAAACAATACAAGAAAATGAGATTCGACGTTCAATAAACAATTAAAAAGCACTAAATGATTATCACTGTTCGCTTGAAATAAGTAATAAACAAAATTAACAAAATAAATTAAGTATTAAATGGTAAATAAAAAAAATACAATAAAGAAATTCCAATAAAAATGTAAAGACAAATATAATAAAATATAAAAAACTATTGATGTCTGTTGTGCGAATGTGTTCCGCAGTGCGGTGGCTGTCTGTCTCGATGAGGATTTCTTCGTATAACTGGTTCTGACTCCTCACTGTCATCATCATCACCATCATCATTATCATCATCGTCGTCATCTTCAGGAGCAGATACATTTTGTTGATGAGGAACTGATGACGATGTAGCACCTCCGTAGAATAAGGCTGACTATCCCACCGCTCATAGAAAACTGGGAAAACTCCAAAAACACAGACATCGATGAGTGAGAAAACTGTACAGGAGGTGCCTATGCGGCGACCATCAATGATGAGGCTGCACCCGTCAAATAACCAATATATGAACCACAAGTCAGACCTATAAACATATAACCATAATATCTTCTAGGAGGGGTCATATAACTCTGTGACGGTGGTGGCGGCATCAAATATGGTTACGGGGTGAACGTCGTTGCAGACGGTAGTTGCTGTGAAGGTTTCGGTGGTGCAACTGACGACGAACTGAAAGCAGCTGCTCTCCGTCCACGAGTCTGGGGATAATGGGATTGTGATGGTGCACGTCTTTGTTGACATCGATGAATGCTCTGTCCTCGTGTATCCTCGAAAAGTAGAAACAGTTTCCCGTTACTGTTAAACCACTCATAATAACCATATGTAACCGTCAAATCGTCAACATAAATGGGTTCTCTATGGGGAATGCACCGATATCGATCCTCCCATATCATGACCCACTCATAATACTTCACCAGTGATGTAGGCTGACCAAGCTTCTTCGATAATGGAGAAGTTTGCAACCTTGTTGTTTCCCGATCTAGGAGAGACACCAAATGCTACACTTTAAATTGAAAGTAATATGCACAAAATTAAAAGAAAGAAATGATATATTGGAAATAAGAAATGAAATAAAGAAATGAAAGGATAAGAAATAAAATGGATAGAGATGATATCAAAGGCAGGCTGCGGAAGTGTAGTAGAAATCTCCTTCAAATGCAATGTCTCGGCCTCCAATGGTGATAATGGATGTTGACTTTTATGATAAATGAATGATAATTTAATGGTGAAGGAATGATAATGAAATGGTGATGATGATGGAGTGAAGGTTATAGAATATGGTGATGGTTTAAGAAGTATCTTAAGTAAGCCAAAGAGGAAGCAAAACTATAAGAAGTTTAACCTTGTTCTTTAAAAACTTAAAAGGGATGGTATGAAAGGACTTGAGCCCACTAGTTACGGAAACTAGGAATTCAAAGTATCAATGGAAGGGATTGATGCCACAAACTTTAGAAAAGCTTGCTTAATCGATATAGTTCTAAAAAGAACATGAAGAGAGAATAATCTCACAAAGAGTTTGTATTATCAAAGGGTTGTGTTTACAATGGAAATACAATAGCCTATTTATAGTTTTTAAAGGGTTTAGGCTGAAAAAGATACTTGATGGCTCGGCCAAGGTTGAAACCCCTTTGAAAACACATGATTTTTTAATGAAAATACATGATATAAATGAAGATACTGCTCTTGGTTGAATGGTTGTGTTGGTTGGCCCTAAGGATGATTTGAATGCATTTGGAAGTTATTTGGGCACCGAAATGAAGAGGAAAGATTCTTTGGCCGAAGAGGAAGCATCTCTTGGTGTTTTGGCGCCAATTTGATGTCACATGGAGTGCACATGCTTGAATGATGCACATGGCAGCCTACTTGAACGCACATGGGTTTTCTTGCAAGGCTTTGGTGAGGTTGCAACATAAGATGATGTCTTGAAGTCCATGGAATGAAGATAGACAGTAACTAGGCGTGATTTAGCTTCCAAACGTGATCTAGGTGTCATGGTCTTCAATGGGCAGCAGCTTGTCATGAAAGTTCACATTTGTGGAAGGTAACCTTCTTCATTTGAGCTACTTCCCATGGGTTTGAGCTGAAGTTGAGCTGGTCATAGGTGAATTACATGAAGATGAGTCTTTGGTCAGCTCCTTGTGAAAATGTACCTCTTGGAATGGCAACTCTTCACGAAAAGGTACGAATTCACAAAATTTGACCTAGACCATATTTTTAGTGCTCTGTGTGGTGAAGATGATGGTGCAACTCTTCAGCTGAAATTAGGTCTCTAGCTAGCTCAAAAGTCCAGCTAAAGTGAGCAATGAGCTCGGGGGTCAGCTGACAACTTTTCACCATTTGTTCTTTATGATCTCCCAAATCATCCTATATAAGTTTTCCTAGCTCCTTATTCCTAGTTAAGCTCAAATTTAATTCCCATCATGTGGCCGAATATGCACCTACAAAAGAAAGCATAATATAAGCTAAGTATTTAAAGTAAATAACTTATAGTATAAATATATGGACTATAGGTTATAATAATAACTCATGCATCATATGATAATGAATGAATATTATTATTATTATAATTATATATTATATGCTTGAATATCAATCAATGATGCAAACCATATAATGAATGATTGCACATGTTAAGATAATTCAAGTATAGTCTAATATGCAAATGTATGCTTATAATAATACATAGTGCATAAATAAGTAAATGTAAGATAAAGTAAGGTAGAACTCCCTTAGAACCAGATTTAAATAACATCCATGGTGTGATCATTCTGGAGAAAATTGGAGCTAGATAGGATCACATCATCCTCCCCTTCTTTTTGGCGATTTGTCCTCACATCGAAAGGTGACTTCTCCTTAGTGTCTCCCATCCGATAGATGTAACAGGGATCTTTATGAAAAGATTCTTTTCATAAGTCATGTCCTTTGAATAAGTGTTTTGAATGTACATGACCTGAAAAGAAAGACAACTCTCATAACTAAAACCATGATTGAAATACAAATAAAGGAAAAATTGTACTTCTTGTTGGTGTTTGATGGATCACTAAAAATCATGTATGTTGAAGACATGTTGCTTTGATGATCATGTCTCTTGGTATCCTAAAAGTCATGTCCATTGATTGAAAAGTTATAGCTTTTGGCACTTGAAAAGATATTCTCTTAAGCTTCCATGGATCATGCCTCTTGGTCCTCTATTTTACAAGTCCCATGTATATGAATTGATTTCCTGCAAACTAAATCAAAGTTAGAATATGAGAAATTATAAACAAAATGAATGGAAATATCAAACCAAGGTGGAAGTTTAATGGGAGTTGGTTACTTAATGATGGAGAAATCCATTGGTTATTGAATTCCCTTTAATATGTGCAGTGTATTTGGAATGTCAACGGTGCTACTCTTGGCATTTCAAGTGACACCTTTGAAATATCAAGCGACACGTTTTTGGATCACCAAAAGTCACATCTTTAAGTCCTCCAAAATATGTCCCTTGAATGGTCCTGCAAAACAAAATGAAGGATAAAAGAAGAAAGGTTATATAAAATTTGCTTCGCTTTCCTCTTTTTCTCCAAATTTTCCTTTGAAATATCAAGCGACGTTTTGTGGATCACCAAAAGTCACATCTTTAAGTCCTCCAAAAGCCATGATTCTTGATTCATCTCCTTAAAAGTATGTCCCTTGAATGGTCCCTGCAAAACAAATGAAGGATAAAGAAGAAAGGTTATAAAATTTGTTCTTCGCTTTCCTTTTTTCTCCAAATTCATTCTTCTCATTTTCAACTCCAACTTTTCTTTTTCCACTCTTTGATTCTCATCATTTTCAACATTTTGTTCATTCAAAATTCATTCCTTCATTCGAACTTTTTTCTAAACGTTCTTCTTCATTTGTTCCTTCATTGCTTCAATGCGTTCCCTCAGGAGTTTTGATCTTCATTTACTCTGCTAGAGATAGTGGTGACAAGATAAATTTTCTTTAATCGTGTACGAATGAGTAGCAATTTGTGAATCCATCATAGATAGCCCGTTTTTTCAAATTGCCATGGTTGTACAAACGTAAATGACTCGTACTCATAGGCACCACGTCGCATAGTTGCAATTCATATGGCTTGGAATGTTTAATCGTTATAAGCCCCAATTTGTTTACCATGTATGTGCTTGCATGTTGTACAACTTCCTCCGTCAATAGCTACAAGACACACTTTACCATTTACATGGCAAGCAATGAGTGTGAAATGCATTCATTCTTTATTGTTCATACTCCATTGAAAAGATGAAAAATTGTCATGAAATAAAGAATAGAAATGTGTAAAAGGACCTTACCAAGAACTCTCACAAAACCTCACAATAACACTCTAAGAATTAAAATGTCCTCCACTCACACATGTGTTTGCACTCGGGGATATGTTCTTAGCTTTTTTTTATCCCCCTTCTGATCTCACCATCTCGTTTATCTTTTACCGCTCGATTATCTCTTGTGGGTTCTTTAAAGAACTAACTCAAGACTGAGAAAGTTTATTTGTTTGTGTTTGGCTTAAGAAATGGTTTGGTATATGGTTATGATGGGTAGGTAGATAGAAATTAAGAATGATAAGCAATGGAATAAGAAAGATGAAAGAATAGAAATGAATAGTAAAAAGTGAAGATAACTTACAACTCAAGTTGTAACACTTACTATCTTCTTCACAAGAAAAAACAAGGATACCTCATTCTAGTTTATTGTTGGCAGATTGTAATGTGCTTCTCTTTGAGTGTACTTTGCAACTTTGCTTCACTTTTCTTTTGCTTTTGATTCTTTTTTTTTTTTGCACTCCAATTCTGATGTAGGAGTCTTTTCTACTTTTTGTTTTTTTTTCTTCTTTCTTTTTGCTTTTGTTGCAACACTTGATTGTCAATCCGACTAGCTCTGATTACCGCTTGATGTAAGGCTATTCAAGCTTCTTCAATAATGGAGAAGTTGGCAACCTTGTTGTTTCTCGATCTAGGAGACACCAAATGCTACACTTTGAATTGAAAGTAATATGCACAAAATTAAAAGAAATAAATGATATATTGGAAATAAGAAATGAAATAAAAATGAAGGATAAGAAATAAATGGATAATGTTATCAAAGGTAGGTTGCGGAAGTGTGTAGAAATATCCTTCAAATGCATGTCTCGGCCTCCAATGGTGATAATGGATGTTGACTTTTATGATAGATGAGATGATTTAATGGTGAAGGAATGATATGAAATATGATGATGAGGAGTGAAGGTGATGGAATATGGTGATGATTTAAGAAGTATCTTAAGTAAGCCAAAGAGGAAGCAAAACTATAAGAAGTTTAACCCCGTTCTTTATAAACTTAAATAAGGGATGGTATAAAAGACTTGAGCCCACTAGTTATGGAAACTAGGAATTCAAAGTATCAATGGAAGGGATTGACGCCACAAACTTTAGAAAAGCTTGCTTAATCGATAGTTCTAAAAGAACATGAAGAGAGAATAATCTCACAAAGAGTTTGTATTATCAATGGGTTGTGTTTACAATGGAAATACAATAGCCTATTTATAGTTTTAAAAGGGTTTAGGCCAAAACATACTTGATGGTTCGGCCAATGTTGAACCCCTTTGAAAACACATGATTTTTTATGAAATACATTATTTAAATGAACATACATGCTCTTGGGTGAATGGGTATGTGTTGTTCGGTCCTAAGGAGATTTGAATGCATTTGGAAGTTATTTGGGTGCCAAAATGAAGAGGAAAGAGTCTTTGGCCGAATAGGAGCTCTTGGTGTTTTGGCACCAATTTGATGTCATATGGAGTGCACATGCTTGAATGATGCACATGGAAGCCTACTTGAACGCACATGGGTTTTCTTGCAAGGATTTGGTGAGGTTACAACCATAAGATGATGTCTTGAAGTCCATGGAATGAATAGGCAGCAACTAAGCGTGATTTAGCTTTCAACGTGCATCTAGGTGTCATGGTCTTCAATGGGCAGCAACTTGTCATGTAAGGTCACATTTGTGGAAGGTAACCTTTCTTCATTTGAGCTACTTCCCATGGGTTTGAGCTGAAGTTGAGCTGGTCATAGGTGAATTACATGAAGATGAGTCTTTTGGTCAGCTCCTTGTGAAAATGTACCTCTTGGAATGGCAACTCTTCACGAAAAGGTATGAATCCACAAAATTTGACCTAGACCATATTTTTAGTGCTCTGTGGTGAAGATGATGTGCAACTCTTCAGCTGAAATTAGGTCTCTAGCTAGCTCAAAAGTCCAGCTCAAGTGAGCTATGAGCTCGGGGTCAGCTGACAACTTTTCACCATTTGTACTTCATGATCTCCCGAGTCATCCTATGTAAGTTTTCCTAGCTCGTTATCCTTAGTTAATCTCAAATTTAATTCCCATCATGAGGCCGAATATGACCTACAAAAAGCATAATATAAGCCAAGTATTTAAAGTAATAACTTATAGTATAAAGATGTGGACTATAGGTTATAATATAACTCATGGATCATATGATGAATGAATATTTATTATACTATAGATTATATGCTTGATTATCAATCAATGATGCAAACCATATAATGAATGATTGCACATGTTATGATAATTCAAGTATAGTATAATTTGCAAATGTATGCTCATAATATATATAGTGCATAAATAAGTAAATATAAGATAAAGAAAGGTAGAACTCCCTTAGAACCAGATTTAAATAACATCCATGGTGTGATCAAGTCATGGAAAATTGGAGCTAGACAGGATCACATCAACCAACCAATCTATATCTGTCTTGACGCGTCGATCTGTGTTATACAACTGGTCATATTTCTAGGTGCTCCGGAATTGGTTGTACAAACCAAATTATCGGAGCACGCGATCAGTGGGGTGCCACTTGACAATCATACAACAGATCAGAGGGACCACCACCATCCAAACATCAAACGGGCCCCTTAACTCAGTGGAATGAACATCCTCAACTGGTCAATATTCTAGGTGCTCCGGAATTGGTTGTACAAAACCAAATTATCGGAGCACGCGATCAGTGGGGTGCCACTTGACAATCATACAACAGATCAGAGGGACCACCCATCCAAACATCAAACGGGCCCCTTAACTCATGTGGAATGAACATCCTCATATTCATTACAATAAGAAGCCCATTCAAACTAAAACAATATAAATTCTTATCAAAATAATAATAATTATATAAGTATAAATACAAAATAGATTTTCAAACATTAAAAAACATACCTGTGCCAGCCTTCTGATCGATTAGTGGCCTGATTATTTCTAATTCATCAGTAAATCCGATGATTTTTCCTGTCAATAGACCACCTATTCAAGGAAATAATTTTTATTATAATTGGATAAATGATTAATATACGAAATCAGTTTTGTAATTACCTCAATAGTAGCGGGAACATGAACGGTTTCTTCACAACAGGACATAAAAAGGCAACCAATACCATGCCCAAGACTGCAGCAGAAGAGGTTCGTCGATAGCATTTTCCTGTTGTCAGTCGCTCGACACATCTCCCTATACATTGATCCAGCTAGATGAAATCGCCAAGATGCCACAACCATACAGTGAACTTGGATGCGCGATTTGTCCAGTATCAGCACCCTCTTTTCAGCTGCAATATGCATACCGTGCATACTTTTTAACTTGGTCCTCTGAGGCGTCCTCACTCAAATTCTGAAAATTTGCATCTAACCAATTTTATGTATTCGACCACCGTTAAAATTTTGCGGGACACCACCTAGATATTCCTAGCACAAAGTATTCCGGTTACCGTGCGCCATCCCTGAAATCACATCTCCATCCACCGAAAACCCCATGCATGAAAACATCCTCAAGCTATGTGACTGAATCCAACCTCTACTAAATACGACCAGACACGAGTTGTATCGCTAACTTAAGGTTCCGGATAAAAGGATCTATACGGTCGCATCGCTCTCCTAAATATTAATAATTACAAAATTAATTTATAAACTAATAATAAAAATTAAATAAATAAATTATTACTAATAATTTAAATTAATTTAAAATATAAAAATGTTACCATATCAGCATAATGTCTAGATATATGATTTTCATCCAACGACCGCTTCCATTTTATAACTGCAAAATTTTTTAATTAAATAAATATTAGAAATTTTAAATTAAATAAATACTAACAAAATATTAAATATAATAAATATATCTTAAAGAGCTATAAGAGATTTAAGAGTATTTGAGAGAAGTTGAGAGGATTTGGTTTGATGAAAATGATTGAGAATAGAGGTATTTATAGGTGGGATGGGGGAACGGCGTGGGAGACGGATTTAACGCGAAGGCGCGGCCCATGCACCTCGCTATTCTGATGCGTGTCAAAATGTCAGAAAGCGCGACCCACGCTGTCAAAATGTAAAACGCGACCCATGCATCGCGCATTTCCCAGCGTGGCGCCATGTCAGTATAAGGCGCGGTGCATGGGCCTCCTTACCCTACGTGACGCCACATCAGCGTAAGGCACAGTACATGGCCAAGCCTTTCTGTAAAGGTGTTAGATCGGGAAATAAAGTTACGTGGGTGTCTGACATGGAAATAAAGATTATTAGGGTGATTGTTTTGGGAATTCATCGTTTAAGTTTCAGGGTTTATAATGAGAGATATAAATGAGATGGGCTCCGATTACACGCGTGGTTTCCTCGTCTGCAGCTGTGATTTCGGATTCGATTTCATTGTTAGTAATTTCTCTGACGAACTTCTAAGGAATGAGATTATGGGTGAACCCTCTGACTGCGCTCCAGACGGTGAGGTTGCACCATCATCGCTGATTGGGCTAACCATCGCAAGAGACGCCGAGAGGATATCAAGAAGAAAAATGGATTGTTTAAGTTTCCCCTTGATTCTTTCGTTCTAAATGTTCCTCATTGCTTCTGTTTGGTTAGCCGGGAAATGAAAAAAACATTTAAAAAAAAATACATTGCAGTTTACTTCGCGACTAAGCCATTCTTTGTGAACCGAAAGTGAATATAAATGAAGTTAGGGCTCTACTAGTTTCTGGGAAATTGGGAAGTTTTAGAGGAAACTTTATCAAGAAATTTGTACTTGTTTGACAATTTTGTGAATAAATAAGTGCCGAAGATAGCTTTTCTGGTTGGGACAAGGAATTCAAAGGGTTGGCTTTCAATTATCTTGTTCATACTCTTTTGTGCTCACTTGTTTTTATCCATATTCAGTGTTCCATGCATATTCATGGTTAATCTTGTGACTTTATTTCTTGTACATGGAGGACTGTTTTTATTTGTAGACACCTTTTGTCCGGATTTTAAAAAATATATTATTATTTATTATTTATTATTATTTAGTATTATTATTATTATTATTTATAATATTTTATTATTTTGCAGGGTCCATTTCCACTAACTACCCAACATCCTCCACTACTCCGATAACCCCTTAACTTCAACTCCTCATCTCACATTTTTTGCTGGAAAGTGGGGTGAGGTTTTCATCTGAAGAAAAGGACCTTGGGAGCACAAGGTTTTTTTATTTAAAGGAGAGGACATGCATAAACGGGAGGGGGTCACTTATGGTCTTCATCGAACGTCTCGAATTAACCAAATACCAACAGTCCATGCTCTCTTTAATTCTTATCAAGTTCCGATCCTCCAATCAACTTACAAAGCTCTAAAACAAAAGGAAACCGAAAGAAACTTTTGCCTCCACTACTTCCATTGAAGCATATCCACAAGCACGTGACAGCCATGGCAGAAGAAGGACCAGATGATCGATGGTTGTGGTAGAGTCAGTAACCATGGCGAAAAAATAAAAAAAACAGGAGGGGAAATTGAAGAAAAAAAGAGGGAGAGAGGAAAATGTCATCTCCCAAGTCCGATGTACGAGATGCTGAATTCAATTCGATATCGACTTTGAGGAACCGGAGTTGGACTTAAACCCGAAAATGGATACAGATGATTTTATGACTAGAGCACCATTCCATTTGGGAATGGATTTGTGAATAACCATTTCCCACTTTCAAGGCTAGATGAATGTTTCGAGGAAGATGAGGGGAATGAAGAGGAAGTCGAGCAGCAGTAATGTTCATCCGCTTTCAAAGCCCTTGAAACATCCCATCAATTTCAAAGCTATCAATGTCACTCAAAAACACCATTTAGGTGACAAAAGCCAGAAGTACTTCTAACTTTCTGGAACAAAACAAAATGGTTATCTCAATAGCTCGTCCTGCCATCGGTGCAAATGAACAGCTTCTGTTGAAAATTCAAATCACATGGGCTGCTAAATAATAAAGTAGCAGTCGCTGCTTAAAAAAATGAAAAATTATTTTTAGACTTTAGGGTATTTTTAAATAAATCCCTAAATTTTAACTATAAATATCCTAATTCATTTAGTTTCAAAATTATCCCAAAATCTTCTAGTTCTCTCTTAAGTGTGTTTTGTAAACACCTGTAATTTTTCTCTTTAGTAAAAGATCTGCAGTCCGGGACGTAAGCACAATTGGCTGAACTCCGTTATCAATTTTTCGGGTATTATTTTTCTTTTTATTTCGTATTCTCACTAATCTGGCTATAGGAAAATTACTTGTTACTCGTTTTTCCCAACAACTGGTAATCAGAGCTTTTGGTGTGAATTTTGTCAATTTTTTGTGAGATTACTATTCACATGAATAGTGAATTTGTGAATAGTAAAATTTGTCGGCGATACGAATTTGTCGACTGAGGTGTTTTAATACACGGTGGTTCGAAAGAATTGTCAGAAACGATCCGAAGAAGCCAGATTCGAGTGGGAGCGATGGCTGCAGACAAGGGAATGTGAAATTGAAAAGTTCGATGGTGCGGACTTTGGCTTTTGGAAGATGTAGATCGAAGATTTTCTGTACCAGAAAAATCTATATCAACCCTCTCAGGAAAGCAACTAGAGGGCATGAAGAATGAAGTCTGGGCTCTTCTCGACCGACAAGCCCTCGAGTTATCCTACTAACGTTGTCCCGAAATGTTGATTTCAACATAGCAAAGGAAAAGACCACGGCGGTCTTATGACGGCTCTCTCCAGTATGTATGAGAAGTCATCGCCTCAACAAAGTTCATTTGATGAGGCGATTATTCAATTTGCGGATGACGGAAGGGCATCAGTGGCTTAACACCTGAATGAACTCAACACAATCACAACCCAGTTCAGTTCCGTGGAAATTGAATTCGATGAAGTTCGAGCTTTAATTCTCTTATCACCTCTACCAGACAGTTGGAATGCTACTGTTACAGTAGTTAGCACTCGTCGGGAAATAGTAAATTGAAATTCGACGATGTTCGGGATCTGGTACTGAGCGAAGAAATTCGACGGAGAATTGGGTGAAGCATCAACCTCCTCAGCCTTGCACACGGAATCCAGGGGGAGAACTTCAGAAAGAAATTCAAATCGTGGCAGATCGAAATCTAGACAGGGAAAATCAAGAACGGAAAGAAAGATTTTACCTGTTATAATTGTGACAACAAGGGTCACTTTAAAAGGGATTGCGAGACACTGAAGAAAGATATCAGCGCACAGGAATCTGCAAACATGACAGATGAGAAAGGTGATGCCATGATTCTAAGCGTCAACAGTCCGATTGAATCCGGATCTTGGATTTAGGGGCATCTTTCCACTCCACCCCATGCCGAGAAATCATGGAGAACTATGTCAGTGGTGATTTTGGGAAGGTTCATCTAGCTGATGATGAAACCTTGAAGATCGTCAGAAAATGAGACATCCGACTAAAGCTGCCAAACCAGACCACCTGGAAGCTGAAAGGAGTAAGACATATTCCTGGCCTCAAAGAAATCTGATTTATGTAGGACAGCTTGATGGAGAAGGATATAGTAACTTTTTCAGGCTGTGAATGGAAGATTACCAAATGAGCACTCGTCATTGCTCGTGGTAAGAAAACTAGTACTCTCTATAACCTCAAATTTAGAGAATCATTACAGTAGTAGATACTGATGGAAAATCAAACCTATGGCACCAAAGGCTTGCCCATATGAGCGAGAAAGGGATGAAGACACTTTATCAAAAGGGAAGCTATCGGATCTAAAGAATGTAGATGTCGGACTATGCGAGGATTGCATCTTTGGCAAACAAAAAAGTCAGTTTTGCAAAGATTGGCAAGACACCCAAGACGGAAAGGTTAGAGTTGGTTCATACTGATATGGGGACCATCTCCAGTCCATCTCTTGCAGCTCACTATATGTCACCTTCATCGATGATTCAACAAGGAAGGTGTGGGTTTATTTTCTGAAGAAAATCAGAAGTCTTTGATACCTTCAGAAAATGGAAGGCCATGGTGGAAAATAAGACTGGTTTGAAAGTCAAGCGGTTAAGGTTTGACAATGGAGGAGGTACAAAAATAGTATATACAAGATTTCTGTGCAAACAATGGGATCAAGATGGAGACAACAGTTCCCATGACACCACAACAAAATGGCGTAGCAGAGCGCATGAACAGAACTCTGAATGAACGTGCCAGAAGCATGAGGATACATGCCGGACTACCCAAATTTCTATGGGCTGAAGCTATCAACACTGCAGCTTACCTGATCAACCGTGGCCCTTAGTTCCTTTGGATGGCAGAATACCAGAGGAAGTTTGGAGCAAGAAAGAAATAAACCTTTCACACTTAAGAGTGTTTGGTTGTATTTCTTATGTACACGTAGACTCTGCTGAAAGAAGTAAACTTGATGCTAAGTCCAAAAAATGTGCCTTTGTTGGTTATGGCGTAATGAGTTCGGTTACCGGTTTTGGGACTATGAAAATAGAAAGATCATCAGAAGCAGAGATGTCATTTTCAATGAGAATGTGATGTACAAAGACAGGTCAACTGTAGAATCAAGTAGCTCAAATACCAAAGCTAAAACAAAGGAATTTGCTGAGTTCGAGGAGATTTCTAGAAATGATGTTCAGATCAATCCTGAAGCAGTTCAAGAAGAACCAGACACACTGGAATTAAGACGCTCCTCCAGAATTCCTAAACCAACCCAACGGTATTCTCCTTCTTTGTACTACTTGTTGCTGACTGACAATGGTGAACCAGAGTGCTATGATGAAGCAATGCAAGTGGAGGATTCAGTCAAGTGGGAGTCTTCCATGAAAGATGAGATGGACTCGCTTATGTCAAATCAGACGTGAGAATTAGCTGAATTACCACCAGACAAGAAGCACTCCACAACAAGTGGATTTATAGGATCAAACAATAGGATGATGGGAGCAAACGCTACAAAGCAAGATTGGTTGTCAAAGGTTTCAGCAAAAAAGGTATTGACTACAATAAATTTTCTCTCCAGTCGTGAAACTGTCTACAATCAGATTGGTGTTGAAAATTGTAGCTGTAGAGAATTTACATCTTGAGCAGTTAGATGTAAAGGCAGCTTTCCTTCATGGTGATTTGGAGGAAGAAATCTATATGAGGCAGCCAGAAGGCTTCATAGAGGCAAGCAAAAAAACCTGGTATGCAGGTTAAAGAAGAGCTTGTATGGTTTAAACAAGCTCCTAGACAGTGGTACAAGAAGTTCGATAGTTTCATGAGTAGCAGTGTTTTACTAGATGCCAAGCAGATCATTGTTGCTACATCAAGAGGTTCGACAATAGCTTCATTATTGTATTGTTGTACGTTGATGACATGCTCGTTGCAGGTTCAAACATGCAAGAGATTATAAACTTGAAGTAAAAATTGTCAAAGCAGTTTGCTATGAAGGATCTGGGCACTGCAAAGCAGATTCTTGGGATGAGGATTAAGAGAGACACAAAGTCAGGGACTTTGATATTATCACAGGCTGAGTACATCAACAAAGTACTCTCCAGGTTCAACATGCAAAATGCTAAACCAGTAAGTACACCTTTAGGTGTTCATTTCAGACTCTCCAAAAACAGTCACCAAAGACGGAAGAACGTGCACACATGGTGAAGGTGTCGTATGCCTCAGTAATTGGAAGTATGATGTATGCCATGGTTTGTACAAAACCAGATATTGCTTAAGCAGTTGGAGCTGTTAGCAGGTACATGAATAATCCGGGCAAGGTACACTGGGAAGCAGTCAAATGGATCCTCAGATATCTGCGGGGTACCACAAACAAAGCACTTTGTTTCAAAGGTGGAGATACGATACTGACAGGCTATGTAGATGTTGACTTAGCCGGAAAGGTCGACATCAGAAGGAGCACTACAGGGTATGTCTATACTCTAGGAGGAACTGCAGTGAGTTGGGTTTCTCAACTACAGAAGATAGTTGCTCTCTCCACAACTGAAGCAGAATATGTTGCTGTTACAGAAGCCAGGAAGGAGATGGTTTGGCTCCAAAGTTTCTTGGAAGAGTTAGGCAAGAACAAGAAAACAATGTCTTGTATTGCGATAGTCAAAGTGTTATACATCTAGCAAAGAATCCGTCTTTTCATTCCAGGACGAAGCATATACAATTGCGATATCATTTTATCCGTTCTCTTCTGGAAGATGGGATTTTGAAACTTGAAAAGATCAGTGGAGCTCAAAATCCGACAGACATGTTGACAAAGACGGTGACCACGGACAAACTGAAGTTTTGTTCAACTTTAGTTGGCATGCTAGACTAACAAGACCAGAAATGCTGCTGCATTGATCAAGGTGTGAAGACATATTAAAATCATTCTTCAAGTGGGAGATTGTTGAAAATTCAAAGCACATGGGCTGCTAATATAATAAAGTAGCAGGCGACTGCTTAAAAAAATGGGGAAATTATTTGTAGTCATTAAACTTTAGGGTATTTTCAAAGATTAGTCCCTAAGTTCCTCTCCTTCGTGTGTGTTTTGTAAACACTTGTAATTTTTTTTCTTTAGTAAAAGATCTGCAGCAGTCCGGAGACTTAAACACAATTAGCTGAACTCCGTTATCAATTTTTCGAGTATTATTTTTTCCGCTTTTATTTCGTATTCTAACTAATTTGACTATAAAAAATTACTTCTTACTCTTTTATTTTCCAACAGCTTTCAGGAAGGGTGAGCTTTGCGACTCTAGCAGACATGAACCCGACGTTCGAGAAACTAAAATCCGTTACTTTACGCCAGAAGCATATACAGAGGATCGGTACTTCATGCCAGTTTGATATGTCGATATACCCCCAGGTGTCGAGTTTTCTAGAAGATGAAAGAAGGAGCTGTAGATTTGTTTGCAGTTTGGTAACGAAGCATTTGTTAGGGACCTGGGAATGTTGTTTTGGGGCCCACGTGCTTGACACATGGCAATGTGCAAGGGTTTGTGACAGTTGCAAAACAGTTTTGCAAAAGGTTCCTTAGTTGAAGATTATTATATTTTTGCAATATTCAGTATAAAATGGAAGATTGATTGTCAAGCTTTTGG
The DNA here is from genome assembly GCF_006381635.1 of Hibiscus syriacus. NCBI lineage: Eukaryota > Viridiplantae > Streptophyta > Magnoliopsida > Malvales > Malvaceae > Hibiscus > Hibiscus syriacus. The sequence continues at coordinate 1,717,632 of NW_024063507.1, read as the reverse complement.
GGTCCTGTCACATCCACTGACTGGTGTAAGAAAAACTATGTTCACTCGTCTTACATTGCTGAGATTTTTTTTACACAATATCCAATGTCCCAGACATTCTTTTGGCACTCATTGGCCTTGTAAATGCCTTGAGACATCGATTCGAGAAGAAGGTCTCTCACTTACACACACTTTCACATTCCTTCTTCATTTCTTAACGTATATTCTTCCTGTTTATATTTATGTTGAATTAGAATCTGATTGTTACTGGTGATTTTAGAATATGATTCTTCATTTTGATTACAAATAGTTTAATGTTGAATGTTTGCCTAGTCTAGCGTATAAATGTGCTGAAATCACAATTTCATGCTAATTCATGTAGAAGCATTTATTCCTAATGATCTAACATAACATTTGCAATCCTTTTGTGAGTCCATTGTGCGGTTGGATCGGATTAGCCCATTATGTAGTTATATGTTTACTTATGTGACTTTCTTGTTAGGCTAAGGTTTTTTTTATTTAATATTTTCGATCCTTTTTTTAGGAGAATTTCAATCAATTGAAGGTAATTATTTTGAATTAAATTTTTAAATTTTGATTTAAATTTTAATTTTCGTGATTAAGACAACCGACGAATTAAACCGGTACCGAAAGGACAGTTCACGGGTGCTAATCCTTCCTTCATCGCAACCGACTCCCGAACTTGACACATTTCTAGTAAAACGCATATCAGGTAAGATGGTATCCAATCAGCCTAATTTTTTTTAAAATGATCGGTGCGACTCCAATTCGTTTAGTCCAAGTTAAAGCCCAATTCCGGGCCCAACCGAAAGACGGCCACGACAGCTTGGCGACTCCACTGGGGACAGGTAAGTGAGTCAGGCCAGAATTAATTTTTGGTTGTCTATTTATGAGAAAATAATAAATTTTAATTTTAATTTATTTATTCAATTCAAATTATTTATCTTTGATTATTTTTCAAATAAATAGTTGTACTGACGTTTTTTCAAAGATTTCAGATTTTCAAAATTTTCATCTCAAGCTCTATACCCGAGCTTCGAACCCTGTTTAAGTGGGGGTGAAAGCGACGCCTTCGTGAGAATTTATTCTCCGCGCAGGCCTAGCAAGTAGCCTTCGGGATTCATATATCTTATGTCTTCGTGTAAATTTATTCACCGTGCGGGCATAAGGGAATGTATCCTCTCGAGTTTAACTTAGTCCACATGAGCTTGTAATGTGCTTAGGACTAAGGATCTGGCAAGCCCAAGGGACACCAGCAAGGAGAACTCGGATACCTTTTTTAGAACCTAAACTGGGAGACTACAGGGAATTAGAGCACACCCAAAACCTCATTGCAAACCTTAGGCTACTTTTTTTTTATTTCCTGCTTTATTTTTTTTCAAAGCATGTGAACTAGAAATTTATGTGTTAGTACTTGTTCAAGATCAACATGCGAGATAGAGATCATGTCCGGGTATGAATTAAAGCATGTGGGTAGATATGTGGGATAAGATTTTTTTTATTTTTTTTCTATTATCCTTATCTTACTAACCTTTTTCCTTTAATTTTTATTTTCTTTTACTTTATGTTTTATCATTTACATCATTCAAAAGAGGTGTTGATCCACCAAAAACGTGTTCGTTAACCATAAATAATTTGCATTAATGGACAAAGGGGTTATAATACAAGAGATGAAAAGATCGAAGGTCCGACTATAGTCAGAAAAGACTCGTGTCAAGAAAATGCGATGCCCGCGATCGAGGAGTACACTACTTTGTTGCATGGTGAAGGACTCATAATGGTTTACACTGTGCACACCAAAAACCAACTTTTTGAGCTGTCAAAGGTTGTAGGGCAAGACGAGAAAAAAGTAATTGACCTGAAGAGTCCCTTCAAAGATAACATGCCACTGTTGACAAATACAAGAAGCAAACAAGTGAGTTTTTTCCCTTCAATGGAGGCTTCCAAAGGCGCTTTCGTTGAGGGCAGACTCAGCAAACCAAAGATGCAACCATTCAAGACTTCTTGGGATAAGTGCAGCTCGTCACTTGCACAGTTTAGCTAGAGAAGCCAAAATGGATTGATAGGGTATTCAACCGGTGACAGAAAAAAGGCGGAAGACGAATCAACCTGTCAGAAGTTGTTCGGGGTCTATATCTTTCAAATATTTTTGTCTCCTAAGAAATAACACTTTTGTCCCCAATAAGGATTATTTATAATAACAGACACATTTTTAGATCAATGCCACAACATTGCATGCATGCATTCCTTCATATTTCACATTATTATTATTTATTTATTTCTCCTCTTTTTTTGTTACATTCACATGTCTCATAAAAAATGGGAACATTTCGATCCTATTCCTATGACTTACAAAAAACTTTACCAATAACTTTTTGACACTCACGTAGTGTCGCCATACCCGGTGGAACCCATGAAGCCCCATACCCCATGTGGTATGATGAGAACGCTCATTGTGAATATCATGCCGGTGTCTCAGGGCACACTCTCGAGAACTACTTCACATTCAAGAGAATCACGCAGAAGATGTGTAACAAGAATTGGATCGATTTCAACAACTCGGAGGCATCCAAGTGAGGAGGAAGATAATTTCATCATTTGCAGTATCCCGTTTAGACTTGTTTTTTTTTGAACTTTTCTCATACTTCTTTTGGTAACTTGCTTTTGAACTTTGACATATTTCTTTTTATGAGGATATTTCAACGAATTTATGTTGAACATTAAATCAAATTTACAACTTGAAATTCTTTGAATATCAGCTGGATTAAAAAACTCCATAAATGATTCAGAGTTACATATTTTTGATGAAGTAACAAAACAAGGACTTTACCCCGAAAGGCCCGAACACCATACATTTTCCTTACAGGAATCGATATAGCCTTCTACTCTCATAAAAGAATGAAAAGAGGCTTGGTATTAGATGTGCATAGGTGTGGACAACATGGGGAATCTTTTGCATATGACATTTCTATACTTTTTGTTTAAAACGTTCAATGATCATGATCTTTACAGATGGAATAGTAGAGTAGGTGAATCTAGTTTAGGTCAATCGCTTGGAAATTGAACTCTAAAGATAAAATTTTTGACTTTCAACAAACACCTAGACTATAACAGGTTCTTCTTGATAATCTTAAGAAATTAAATCCGTAAAAACGGATCTATTCCGCTAAGGCAATTGGTTATAGAGGAAACTCGAAAGCCCTGGCTTTATGAATAGATTGCATTCAAACATGACATTACTCAGACACTTGGCAACTCGGTGTTTGCTCCACTGCTATTGTCAAGCTAAAGACTTTGTGATGAGATGAACCCTTCAGTTAACCTGATAAAAGTGATTATAATATTAAGCTTTCCCTCTAAAGTAATTGGTTAAACGCCCCAGCTTTATGGATTTGGCTAGCCAGACAATGGCAAATTAAATCAAATTTATCTAAACAATAAATTTTCGGTAATGATGGACTAAGGGAGTTAAGAACACTTATTATAGTCAATTTCACATGAGCACTCAGGAATTTCATTTTTAGACCGATATTTCCGCACTACCATTGTTAGAGGAGTCTACAAAGCTTGAACAAATGGAAGATTTCAGAGGACTGAAATAGAAGGTCTAGTAATTGATTATGCTAGTTGCGTTATTTTGTCCGCATCCAATTAAAATACCAAGCCAAGAAATAGGGGCATGTTGCGATATTCAAAACGACGGAGAAAAAACAACATTTTGGTGGCCAAAACCTTAGAAGATAGGAAGCCAACCTAAAACTAACTTATCAATTTTGGATATTTGTCAAAGAGTTATAAATCTGAAAGCGATAAAGAGTTATTGATTCTTTTGATATTCTTTGAACTCATTTTATGATTTGATTCGTTTGCGAGCCTGAATTAAGGGGCAATGTTTTACAGAATTCTTATATTTTTATCTTTTTTTTCTCTTCCCCCTAAAATAAGAGAAAGGAGAAAAACATTTTCAAACAGGAAAGTCTCAAATGTGAAAGGTCCTGGAAGGTGCTAAGGCTCATTTTGCCTCTATTGAAGAAAGAACAAACTATGCCAAATTTCAAGCATTTCACAAGACAATCAGTTCGAGATATGAGAAAGAACTTGTGATATTACCAATAACCTGAGAAGAAAATGGGGCATGGTCGATTCCAAGGACAAGACCAGCAGACGGAAATGAGGCTCTATCCAAGAGATAAAACAGAATTAATTCATGTTACATGCTTCTTAGACACACTAAAGAGCATCACATTTATTATTTTTTTAGCATACATATTTTTTTGCGGCTTTTTGAGTCAAGTTTCAACTTCAAGACGAAAGATACTCGATTCAAAAGCACATTCAAAAGTTGATGGTGATTGCTTGACCTCACAGCGAAGGGGCGACGTTTTGACGACAAACAACTTTCCAAATCTCGTTCAGAGTCAATTTCAACTTCACAACGAAGGATATTGAACTCGAAACGACACAATTTGTTTGAAATTGGATTTCAACTCCATGACGGAGGATATTCAACTCAAAACCAACTTTCTCAAGATTGGATTTCAACTTCACGACAGAGGATATCCAATTCAAGGCTCAACTTCACGACGAAGAGGCCATCCACGATTTCAACTCCACAACGGAGGATATCGTGCCCTCAAATCCACGATTTCAACTTCACGGCAAATGATCGTGCCCATCTACACAAAATGGATTTCAACTTCACGACGAAGGATATCCAATTCAACTCACACGGCGAATGGGCTTCCTAGTTGCATTCAGAGCCAATTTCAACTTCATGACGAATGATATTGGACTCGAAACAATACAAGTTTGGATTTAACTTCACGACGAAGGATATTCAAGTCAAGGATCAACTTTACAACAAGAGGCCATCCACGATTTCAACTTCACGGTGAATGATATCGTGCCAACTCTATATTGGATTTCAACTTCACGACGAATGATATCCAATTCAAAACTCAACTTCAGGGCGAAGGGCTTCCCAGTTTCATTCAGAGCCAATTTCAACTTCACGGCGAAGGATATTGGACTCGAAGCAACATTCATATTTAGATTGGATTTCAACTTCACGTCGAAGGATATCCAATTCAAGGCTCAACTTCACAACGAAGGGGCCATCCACGGTTTCAACTTCACGACGAAAGGAATCGTGCTCACCACAACATTCATCTTTAGATTGGATTTCAACCACAACGAATGATATCCAATTCAAAGCTCAACTCAGATCTTTTCATCACTTATGACAGTGTTGTCCCCCAAATCAAATCAGAAAAAGGAAAACCGGACAAAAAACTGGTTGTCTTTTTTTCGTCTTTGTCATACCTTGTTAACACAAGAATGTGCAGAGGGGCAGCTGTAGACACCGTTTTTGTTCTGGTTTAAATATATATTTATTATTATTATTATTATTAGTATTTATTATTATTTTTATTATTTTGCAGGGCCCATTTCCAACAAACTACCCAACATCTTCCACTACTCCCACAACCACCTTAACTTCAACTCCTCATCTCACATTTTTTGCAGGGGGAAATGGGGTGAGGTTTTCAGTTGAAGAAAAGACCTTGGGAGCACAAGTTTTTTATTTAAAGGGGACTGCACAAATGAGACGGGGTCACACTTATGGATCTTCATCGAAACGTATCGAATTAACCAAACACCAACAGTCCATGCTCTCTTTAATTTCTTATCAAGTTTCGATCCTCCAATCAACTTACGGAGCTCTAAAACAAAAGAAAACCGAAAGAAACTTTCGCCTCCGCTACTTCTATTGAAGCATATCCACAAGCATTATATTATTTATTTATTTATTATTATTTTTAGTATTATTATTTATTATTAATATTTTTATTATTTTACAGGGCCCATTTCTAACAAACTACCCAACATCTTCCACTACTCCTACAACCACCTTAACTTCAACGCCTCATCTCACGTTTTTTTGCTGGAGAAAATGGGGTGAGGTTTTCAGCTGAAGAAAAGGACCTGGGAGCACAAGTTTTTTTTTTTAAAGGGAGGACATGCACAATCGAGAGGGGTCACACTTATGGATCTTCATCAAAACGTCTTGAATTAACCAAACACCAAGAGTTCATGCTCTCTTTAATTTCTTACCTAGTTCCGATCCTCCAATCAACTTACGGAGCTCTAAAACAAAAGGAAATCGAAAGAAACTTTCGCCTCCGCTACTTCCATTGAAGCATATCCACAAGCATTTGGCAGCCATGGCAGAAGACGGAACAAGATGATCGATGGTGGTGGTCGAGTCAGTAACCAAGGTGAAAAAAAATAAAACAAGAGGGGGAAATTGAAGAAAAAAAGAGGGAGAGAGGAAACTGTCATCCCAAGTCCGATGTGCGAGATGCTGAATTCAAATTCGATATCGACTTTGAGGAACCGGAGTTGGACTTAAACCCGAAAATGGCTACGATGATTTTATGACTAGAGCACCATTCCATTTGGGAAATGGATTTGTGAATAACCATTTCCCACTTTCAAGGCTAGATGAATGTTTCGAGGAAGATGAAGAGGGAAATGAAGAGGAAGTCGAGCAGCAGTAATGTTCATCCGCTTTCAAAGCCCTTGAAACAATCCCATCCATTTCAAAGCTATCAATGTCACTGAAAAACACCAGCTTAGGTGACAAAAGCCAGAAGTACTTCAACTTTCTGGAACAAAACAGAAAATGGTTATCTCAATAGCTCGTCCTGCCATCGGAGTGCAAATGAACAGCTTCCAGGAAGGGTGAGCTTTGTGACTCTAGCCGACATGAACCCGACGTTCGAGAAACTAAAATCCGTTACTTTAAGCCAGAAGCATATACAGAGGATCGGTACTTCATGTCAGTTTGATATGTCGATAACCCCTAGGTGTCGAGTTTACTGGAAGATGAAAGAAGGAGTGAGGATTTGTTTGCAGTTTGGTAACGAAGCATTGTTAGGGACACGTGCTTGACACATGGCAATGTGCAAGGGTTTGTGACAGTTGCAAAAACATTTTTGCAAAAGGTTCCTTAGTTGAAGATTATTATATTTTTGCAATATTCAGTATAAAATGGAAGATTGATTGTCAAGCTTTTGGGGTCCTGTCACATCCACTGACTGGTGTAAGAAAAACTATGTCATCGTCTTACATTGCTGAGTTTTTTTTTTACACAATATCCAATGTCCCAGACATTCTTTTGGCACTCATTGCCACATTCCTTCCTTTCTTAACGTATATTTCTTCCTGCTTATATTTATGTTGAATTACAATCTGATTGTTACTGGCGATTTATTAGAATCTGATTCTTCATTTTGATTACAAATAGTTTAATGTTGAATGTTGCCTAGTCTAGCGTATAAATGTGCTGAAATCACAATTTCATGCTAATTCATGTAGAAGCATTATTCCTAGTGATCTAACAGAACATTTGTAATCCTTTTGTGAGTCCCTTGTGCGGGTTGGATCGGATTAGCCCGGATTATGTAGGTTATATGTTTACTTATGTGGCTTCTTGTTAGGCTAAGGTTTTTTATCTAACGTTTTCAATTTTTTTAGGGGAATTTCAATCGATTGAAGGTATTTTTGAATTAAATTTTTAATTTTGATTTAAATTTTAATTTTCGCGATTAAGACAACCGATGAATTAAAACGGTACCGGAAGGATTGTTTAAGGGTGTTAATCATTCTTTGACTGCAACCGTCCCGAACTCGACATATTTCTGGTAAAACGCATATCAGGTAAGATTGTGTTCGATCAGCCTAAAATTTGTTTTTTAAAATGATCGGTGGCGACTCCAATTCATTTAAATTAAGTCGAAGCCCAATTCCGGGCCCAACCGAAAGACAACCGCGACATATTATAGGCTAGTTTTTAAACCTTTTTTCATTTTTTTAATTCCCTTTTGTAGCTTTGGCTCCTAGTTATGTCCTGATGAGCAGGTTTTAATTGACAACCAACCTGATATGGATGCTGTGGTATGTGAAAATCAAGATGAGGAGACGGTTGCAATGATTGAAGAAACACAATTAGGTATTGATTTGCTCTGACAACATACTATATGATTCATTTACTGTTTGTATTTGTTTTTATGCTTAAAACTCTGGGAAATTTCACTTGAACATGGTTACCAAGTGATTTTTACTGAATTACATTAAGCAAACACAACTTTTAGAAACTTGGATGCAGAATTTGTCTTATTAAAGGTGAATTTGTTTTATTCCAATGTAGTATGGTTAAAAGAGGATTTATTTGTTATTTTTTTTATTTCTTACATAATACTATAAATAGGATTTTAGTTTATCAATTTGAATTTGTACGCCTTGTTGCCATGACTGCATATCCCTCGCTGTTGTTTGTTTCAACTTGGAGTCAGCATTTTTATCTTCTTGAACTTTTGTAGGCGATGAGTATGCAATTAATAATGAATCAAGTTGGAACATGGATTGTTCTACGGTTTTGAGAGTTAAAACATTGCATATCAGCTCTCCCATTCTTCTACAAGGTAAGATTTGTAATTAATAATAATTGATTTTTAAAAGAGAAAGGTGAAAAATATATTGTGTTTCTATAATTTAAATATAGTTTATAAGAATATTTGTGACCCCTCTCTTTATGGGTAATTGCTTAAATTACTTGTTTATTCATTAACTCTAGCTTTTCTCAAATCGGATGAGAGAGTCAGAGCAACATGTAACCTTAAGAATTAGTGCCTTTGGTATACATAATCTTCAATTTATTGTTCTTGGTTATGTTAGTTATTCAAAAAGTTTTGAGCTGGAAAATTTGAAATGACAAAATTTTACGTTACTTTGATGTACAGAGGAAGCTGCCGTCATGGAACTTTTGAATTTTATGTATAGCAACAGCTTATCTTCCACCAGAGCTCCTGCCTTGCTTGATGTGCTGATGGCTGCTGATAAATTTGAGGTTGCCTCTCTCATGAGATATTGCAGCCGGCTATTGTGCAATTTGCCTATGACACCAGAGTCAGCTATGCTCTATTTGAATCTTCCATCGAGTGTTTTAATGGGCGAAGCTGTGCAGCCACTGATTGATGCTGCTAAACAGTATCTTGCCTGCCGTTGCAAGGACATTACCAAGTAAGCTCCTGTTCTTCATGCTCTTTTACATGAGTTGGTAGTTCATTGTAGCATTGCATGTAAGACAAAAACCTTAAGACATTCAATAAGACCTTTACATAGTCCTAGAATTATTCTTTTTCAAGCTATTCTCTGGTCTTATATTTTGAAAATGGTCATTTTCAACAATGGACAATAAGCTTTCATGTCCTTTTCAAAAAGAAGTGCAAAAAAGTTTAATGGCAACATAACAGTCTGAATAGTGAATTTACTTCTCTCTCTCTCTGTGTTGTAAAAGCAATAATTTTGCATATTTAGAGGGCTTAAATATGATTTTGCCACACCTTTTACCGGTTCCAAGAAGAGGTAATGGCTTTGCCGCTAGCTGGGATTGAGGCAATATTGTCCCGTGATGATCTGCAAGTTGCTTCTGAAGATGCTGTGTATGACTTCGTTTTCTTCCCTTATGACTTGCAGGAAGCTTAAGGTATTAATGATTTGATCATGAGCTTTCATCGAAGCTGTGCTCGAAGCCTCTTTTTGAAGGCTGAAGCCCCACATAGACAACGAAGCTTGGCTGCTGAGTCTGCCACCTTGATCCAACGCTTTATCGAGCGAATCAACATGTTAGAGTGGTTGATAGGTGATTTATAGTTATTATTTTATTTTAAATTGTTTCTTAGTTCTTAGTTTTTGTGGTTGATTTATTCTCTTTGATTTATTTTCTGTACAGGACACTAGAGTATGGAAATTGTACTTAAAGTATATAATTATATAGTTTTTTTTTTAATTTTTGGAATCAAGGTTGGATTAGTGGGCATAACTCCGAGTATGACGCATCTGACGAGGCATGAATCAACACCATCCAGAAGGTTCAGTCAGATTCTAGAAAGATAAATGAGTCTTTCGTGTTTCTGAAATTCGAATCCGAGTCAAACTCATATTTTTAGAATTTTAATTTAAATATTTTAAAAATTATATTTTATTTTTGTTTTAGTATTTTAGTTTAAATAATTTAATAACTATCATTAGGAATTATCTTTTAGGAAATATATTTTTCTTGTTTTTAATATTTTTGAAGGCTATAAAAACCCTCTCAGGGTAAGCCTAGAAACACATTCAGAAATCATTCTTTTCTTCTGGTTTATAAAAATTTCTTTCTTTTTCAATGTTCTTTGTTTTTTTCTTTAAGATGCTAAGTATGATTGTCATATTTAGTATTTCTCCATAGCCAATGTCTGAAGTGAGACTCAATCCTTATTATGAGAATTGAAAAAACTAAAATAACTTCGAGTTTTTCTCAATTTCTAGAGGAATAAGATTGGTAATCGGCATATCTTTTTAACATCAAAACGCTTTTTAAAAAAAGTCTACGTTGATTCGGAAGTTATTTTGATTTATAGTTGGGAGGGAGAATCAGCTGGTAGTAAGTTCGATTTCTTGTGAACACACTTAGCGACAATCCACTAAGGGAAATTGAGATCGGACTCGATTCTCATTGAGGTAACATAGTCCGAGTCGGGTTTCTCCATATCTATAAAACATGTTGGTGCTGACGACGATAGACGTAGTTAGTCTCCATAAAAGATTGATATCCAAAAATAGATTTTGGGTTATCAGTTTACAAGAGAGAAAAACAACTTACAGGGGTTGAACCCTGTAAACTGTAACCGACAAATGACAGAAGTAAAAATCTATTTTGATGATCAACTGGAATTTGAGGCAAAAGCTGAAACCCAAGGCTAATTTCACTATAAGTTTCACTTTATCTTAATTATTTTAAATTTAAATTATTTATTAATTTTATCCTTATCTTTTATTTAATTATTTATTAATTTTATCTTTTATTTTATTTTTAAACCCCTATTTAATATCATCCAAATTTCTATTTTATCTCATCTTTATCTAAATCAGAAAGTTCACTTCATCTTAAACACAAGAGTCTCTGTTGACCGACATTGCTTCCCTACTCTACTCTCTCTTATTATTTATATTATTAAAAAGCCAGAATTATTTTGACGGTAAAACAATGTCTGTCAGCGTAGAGTTTGAACTTCCCCGCCACACTGTATTGTGTACCTGGACTTGAAGAGGAGTAGTGCACAGTGTTCCCATTGGGACGAGTTGGTTCTCAGGCATTCTACCTGGGTGGACAAGGTTTCTCCTGTCAACACATTGCATCATGGACCAAAAGATCTCAATCCACTACTTCGGGTTGCTTTTAGAAATGCAGGAGAAGGGTTCAACCAGTTCATCAGTGGATTACGAATTTGCAGCCAGGTCTAGGCCAAGAGCCTTGTTCGTTAGCAAATAAGGGCAACTACACATTCACCGGTGGCAAGGCTGTTGTGGGAACCTGTTTGCCATGCCTTGAACATCATTCATGGATGAATACGGTTTTTACTTCGTACACGGTGTCTCCATCTTAGGACTGAGTTAACCATCAGGCACTAACCATATGGAGCTACTTTAGATGCACTAAGCCCCTTGTCGTTTTTACTTTGAGCAGACCAAAAATCGATATGTAGCAAGTAGAACAATGGGTTAGATCTAGAAATCAAAATGTGATACTAAGCCTTAAATAATAGTTTTAGTTTAGTTATCCGAAATTGAAAATCCTTGTTCAAGGTTCCATGGAAATATCGTATATAAATACACAAGCTGTTTCCACTCCAAATTACGCTAACTTAAGTTGTATATCGACTTGTTAAAATAGTGTTTTGTTCTTAGAGATTTTTGAATAGTTATGTTTACAAGATATGTATGTATATATTAATAATTAAAAATAGATAAATAAAATCAAAAGTAAATTATACATTTAGTAAATAAATTATAATTTTGATATATTTTAATACATAAACTTTAATTTTTTAAAATATATTTAAAGTTTAATTTGTTTCATTTAATACACTTGTTCAAATTCAATCTTAAGTTTTGAAAAAAAATGTGAAAGTTAATGTATTAAAACAAATCAAAATTAATAGTTTAGATATTAAACACATTAAACTTTCTAACAACAAATACTAAAATTAAACAAAAAATTAAACATTAATTATAACAGGGCGCTGTTAATGACAAAAGCAAGTTGACTTGTGGGACCAACAAAAAATCATTTTGTTTTAAAAAACTGTTTTTATTTGGGTAAACTAGTCGATCACTATTTGGATAATTATTTATTTTAATTAATGATGTTTGAAAAAATCACAAATCAATCATTAATATTCTTATTTGTTATAAAATGATTCTTCGATATTAACAACTATTAGTAAACGTAACGAAAATCACATCTAAATCGTTATCTATTGAGATCATATTTAAATCGTTTTGATAGAATTGGGGTTGTATCAAGAAATACGGACTAATATACGGTTAATATACGGCGTTACCAGAAACATAATAAGATACTTAACAAAGTCGGTTTAGCGCACTCATAAATGTTGAGTAATAATAATGTTGTAGGTGGAAATCATGAAGAAATATTAAAAAATTTAGCAACCGTCAAACTTAGCTTTTCGGTGTATCGATACTATTAAAATATGTATCGATACATAACAATATATTAGGTAAAAATATGATAAAACCGGTTCAATATGAAAAAATCGGTAAAGCGCTACCAGATATGTTGAAAGTATTGATTCCATTGAAATAAGTATTAACATTTTTAGAATTTAAGAGAAAAGCGTAATAACGTCTATAAAGTATCGATACATAACAATATAACAGGTAAAATTATGATAAAACCAGTTTCATAATGACAAAACTGGTAAAACCCTACCGGATATGTTGAAAGTATCGATTCCATTTAAATAAGTATCGACACTTTTGGAATTTAAAAGAAAAGCAGTAATAGCGCCTATAAAGTATCGATACTTTATAAAAATGTATCGATACATAACAATATAGCAGGTAAAAATATGACAAAACCGGTAAAGAGCTGCCGGATATGTTGAAAGTATCGATTTTATTCAAATAAGTATCGACACTTTTGAAATTTAAAAGAAAAGCAATAATAGCGCCTATAAAGTATTGATACTTTATAAAAATATATCAATACATAACAATATAACAGATAAAAATATGATAAAACCGATTTCATTATGACAAAACTGGTAAAGCGCTACCGGATATGTTGAATGTATCGATACTTTAATAAGTATACGTAAGAAATTATCGATACTTTTAAAAGAAATAGGTAAATGTCCTATCGAAAGTATCGATACCTGACATAAAAGTATCAAGACTTGGGTAATTGTATCGATTAAATATAAATAACATATCTGGTTAAAATATAAAAGGCATAGCTAAATTTCTTCTGAAATTAGATAGAACACGGCCGAGCTTTTGAAATTGAAGCGTAATTGTTGCTGTATTTCAGAAGGCGTTTTTAAAGCAAAGTTTGTTTGTTTGTTGTTGCAGTCGAATCAAAAAGTACGTTGTCGAAACCCTAGTTTTTTATTACTACAATAATCAGAAATAGGGGTTTTATGTGTTTAGGGTTTTTGAAGTAAAGTAGCATTTGAGACCGATTACAGGTAGAAAGTGATATTCTACGTAGATGATAAATATCAATACTTTTATTAAATATTATAGGTAGAAAATGATATTGTAGGTTGTATAAATGTACGATACTTGGAGTATTGAGTGTTCCTATTAGTTGAAGGAAATAGGGATTAGGTTTTGGGTTTGATTTGGGGATTTCGAATTGAAGTCAAGAAAGATTTGGGATCGATTATGTAATATTATAGGTAGAAAATAAATATGGATACCTATATATAATATTATAGGTAGAAAATGATATTGTAGGTTGTATAAATGTACCGATACTTGTAGTTGTGGCTATTCAAATTCTTTTGAAGGAAATTGTTTTACCATAAGAGTAGTTATCTTCTTAACAATATTTATATATAGAATAAAGTGTATATAACCAGTATTTGATTTTGATTTGCGTAAACTGATATATGAAGGAAAAATGAAGGCAACAGATCTTGCAATTGTTGTTGGCGAATATGACTTTGAAATTGAGTCCGAGAGTCGAAAGCAACCAAAGGGTGGATATATGTACTTCTAGTATGTATCAATGTATTTTTGTTATTATTGTGAAATGATAATTGGATTAAAACATTAAGAACTTTAAATGATTACAAATTTTAAATGTTGACAGTATGACCGAATGCCAAAGGATGAAGAAACCTAGCAATCACATCGGTTCGATGTGTAAAATGAAATTGACATTGAGTATTATTTAGCGTTAATGTATTGGTTTGATTAAGAAATATTTATGCTTAATTTTAGGTGAAAAATGATGTGTTGGAGAAATGGAAGTCGATGACTGATGCTGAGAAGGAACCTAACTTGATACGGTTAAAGATGGATAGACAAGAATACAAAGCTCGGAGGAAAGAACATGAAAAGAAGATATTCATTAAACTTGTAAATACTTTGATAAAATATATATAAGAACAATAACATTATATATTTTTTAAAAATATAGGAAGTGTCGATAAGGTGCAACATAAAAAGAGTGAATTCATTAATTGAACACCTTAAGGAGAATGAGCAATTGAATGTGTTGAAAGAAATGGGGTTTGGATATTTGATAGGAGTAAGGGATCGACCAATTCAGAGGGAATTGTGTCGATCCTTGGTAGAGCAATTCGATGTCCAACAATGTATGGTTAAATATGGTGATTATTCATTTCCTTTGGGGGGTCCCATGTGCTGCAGCCGTCTTGGGGGTAGAAAATAAAGGCAAAAGTGTTATAAAAGTCAGTAAGACTAAGAACTGGAAAGCACTTTCCTTCAAATATGATTTGAAGCACAAGGTGACATATGCTGAACTTGAAGAGGAAATCAAAAGTGGATCTTACGAGAGAGATGACCTGAAGGCCCGAGTTATATTTTACCTTTTCGGGATCTTTCTTTGTCAAACGGGTGATACATCAACGAGCAAGGATAATATGAAGCTGATTTACGATGAAGGCTTGAAAGGTGAATTCAATTGGGTTGAATATGTCTATTCGAGATTGATTGAATCAATAATCACCTTTCAAAAGGGCCGCAGAGATACCTCAAAGGGTGCATAGCAATCTTATAGGCAAATGAGTTGAAGAACGTTTTTGTTTTTTTATATAAAATGATAGTATATTTATTATATAAAATGATAAATTTAATTATAAATGCAGGTTGCACTGTTCGATTTTTGGTCAGACTGTAATAGTGTGTCGGCATATGAAAGAACTAGAGTGGCACGCATCTGTGCATGGGGAAGGAAGAGGTGGTTAAAGTGATGGCGAAGTTGAAGTTGGATAGACTGAAGAAGCAAGAAAGAGTAATAAATGTAATTAAATAATATTAAGAATATAATCAATGTATTAATATTGTAATTTAATTTTGAAGGTTACTGACAAGGAAGTAGATGAGGTAGTGGAGACAGTGTAGGAATAGGAGAAAGAATAAGAGATGGTAGTAGGAGGATGATGGTGAGGGAAAACAGAGTAAATTCAACATTTTGATGTCTGAATTGGCGGATGTAAAAAAATTCTTTTTGATATTTTGCAAAGACAATAAGAGTCGAAGAGACAATTGAGAGGCTTAAAGGGGAAGTGGGTGGAAAATAGATGGAGTGGTAAAAGAAGTTGAGGGGTGAACTTAAGATGGTGACGGGTTAAAAAATTGATGGAGTGGTGAAGGAAGTTGTGGAATTGAGGGGTGAACTTACGGGAAGTGGGTGGAAAATAGATGGAGTGGTAAAAGAAGTTGAGGGGTGAACTTAAGATGGTGACGGGTTAAAAAATTGATGGAGTGGTGAAGGAAGTTGTGGAATTGAGGGGTGAACTTACGGGGGTGAAGAGGGTGGTGAGAAAAAGTTGGATGAAGAGGAAAAAATGAAGGGTGAAATAAAAGAGATGAAGAGTTATATGGAAAAAAAATACGATGAATTGAAAAATATGAAGAAGAAAAGATGGAGGAAGTGAGGAGGAAGGATGGGATGTGATTATACACCGGAGATTGTTATAGATGTATATTGGATTCAAATGTCCTGCACCCAAGAAGAAGCAGAAGGTAAGCTGAATAAAAGAAAACTTAATTTTATTTTTATTATTTTGTTGTGACAAAATATTGTACGCAAAATTGTAGGTTGAAAAAGCGGAAATTCCAAGCGGAATTGGTGATTACGAAGCTACAATGTGTGATTATTTATGGAATATTGGGTTACAATCGACGTAAGTGAAATATATTGCTTTGTGAGTGATATTTAAATATTTCATGACAAAATATTAATCCTAATGCTTCATACAGATATGTTGTAATCGAAATGGGAAATCAATTCGCTTCAGTATCCGACGTTGAAACGTAAGCCTATGGAATGGTTGGCAATGTGGTAAGTAGAAAGTAAAAATGTTAAAACCTAGTGACTATGTTCTGAAAGATTGGCTACCTTCCATACCACTTAGCGGTGAGTTAAAATAATAAATGTTGAAAAGTAGTGTTATAGATGGTCAATTAATAATGATTGATGATATTGAATGACTATTCGAAATCACCGATGTTACAAGGTAAGGACACCATACAAATTGCATATGATGTTTTCAGTATATAATGTTGAATTTTGTCAAATTGGGTGTGAAATTTACTGCAGATCCTGATCACAATAAAGGATGGTGGTACACATTGGTATCTGTTGGTGTTAGATATGGTTTCTTATGTTGTAACGGTATATGATAGTCTATTTTCATCTCCAGCGGCCAAAAACAGAGTGAATGATGCTAAGAAATTGGTATGTATGAAAGAAAATTATGTAAATTATAATGCATAATTTGTTTGGATTATAACTTGACATTTTTAATGTAGATGACAATATTAGATAGATATAATAAGGAACTTATTTTTGTAAAAGCATGTGGGCAACTAAATGTCCCATTGAAACAATTTAAATTTATAGAGCATAAGATGAATGAGCAATTGAATGGGTATGAGATGTTATCATAAATAAAAAACTCAATTTATGCAAGTTTCATAATTGACATGTGTGGTATTCAAATTTTGTAACAGACATGATTGTAGTATTTATGTGATTATACGGATGGAAGCGATTGGTTCTAGAGGGTCAATAAATGATTTTTTACTGACAAATTGAACATAGGTTGTTGGAGAATGGGATCGTATGTGAATATTAAATGATCTCGTAAGCCACGATCAAAATAAACGGAAAGAGGAGATGATAAAAGCTTCTATCAGACACATGAATAACAAAAGGTCGTGATAATGTAAATGTAAGGGGAATTTTTTATACGATTTATAATTTTGTATCTAAATGTAATTATGTATGAGATGAGAAAAGTTAGCAATAGTTTGTTGTACATGTTTCTTATACATAGTAGGCGTTATGTTGATACTTACAATATATGGAGATCTTTGTCTGCATTAATCCAAATGTCACTAACATAATTGTCATCATGTGCGGGACTGATGGGCCATTCCATTCTATCTTCGAAAAAATCAATTGATGTAGGCCGTGTGCTTGTTTTCAAACTAAGCTTGACTTGAGGATATGTTAGTTTGTTATGTCCCTCACCGTTGCAGAACCCACATCACCTAATTTTCTTCTCGACCATGTTCTTTGGTACTTCTTTTCGCTTGCGTTGTTTTTGTTTAGTTGTTTAGTACACTGCTTGGGTTGACTGAATCATTCAAACCAAATGAGTTTTCAAATTCTATTGTTAGTCTTTTCATCTCATCTCTTGCGGTTTTGAAAGATGCATATATATTTGATGCAATGTAGCATAACCGACTTGATGTTGCACGTAGAGCAGCGAACCTTGCCATTTGCATTACTTATGTAGGCATATTCAAGTCAACAAAACTGGGTGCACAAGCCTTTGTATCCTTAGTCCACCTACTTTGAATCAAAGACTCGGGCAAATATGTATAATCCAAGTGCTTTAAAACGTGAAGAGTATGGCGACATGGAATTCCGATGGTCTCGAATTTTCTATATGAGCAATTTAGGGTTTTTGTATCGAAATCAAAACTGATTTCAAATGTCTTATTTTTTTCTTTGTACTTTTTCAAAATATAATTTTGACATTCATCTGATAAGGACTGAATCTCTTCCTGAATCCGGTACAATGTCTCCCGTTGAAGTTCTTCTTGGAACAAACGAAAATATTTACGCATATAAATCTCAGCAACATGGCTTTCAAGGTCAATCAGTTTTGTGATCTGGAAGGGCTTCGTCTGGGAACTTAAGTAATCCGCTTTCAACTCGTTCATACGCACTCTACTAATTCATTCTTCAATTACACGAACAACATCTAAATACGTCTTCTTGTTTTTTAGTGCAATCGTGAGTGAAGCATTCATAGACTCGCACCTTTGTGTTGATCGAATATTGGTAAAGAAATGACTGGTTAGATATGCTTGTGCCCATAAGTGCCGAGTATTTCCCTTCTCAATCAATCATGGATGTTTTTCAAGATTGAATTCCGAAACAATTGAATACTAGTGAATATCAAATTTCTCGGTTGTTCACCAGAAAGCCATGCATTTTGAGAATATTGTTGTAAATTTTGGGTCACCAATGTTAGCTTGTGCATTGTGAGAAATATGCCAAGAACATAATATGTGCTTAACAGAAGGGATAACAGATTTGATAGCCCTTTGCATTGCCCTATCCCCGTCGGTGACAACTGAAATAAACGATTTATTCATCATGGCTTCTAAAAAATTCTTTAGCACCCACTCGAAAGATTGGGACGTCTCGTCAGCGATTATGGCAGTAGCAAACACAATTGTGTTATAGTGATGATTGACACCGACAATAGGCATAATTGGTCGACCATACAAATTATCTTTGTACGTTGTGTCGTTACCTTTTCGGGTAGAGTTAATTGATGATACTATATTCCACCATATATACGACTTCAAAAGTCACACATTTGTCCTTCCAAATACAAAACCACCATAAACCAAATAACCTCAAAAGAACCAAACTTTCAATTATTCGTGAATCTTCATGTAAGAGGAGACGAGATGAGGCATTATGGACCAGCTTATCGAACATAATTTTGAGTGATTGGAGCATACTCAGAGAAGAAAAAATGATTGATTGAAATAAATATATCATGCATTAATTACATTTTTCATGTAAGTAAAGTTAATCTTGAATATTCATCCCCCTGGAGATACCTCTTTTTACAAGGACTCTATGTATGAGATGACTAAACTTAGAGCACAGATCAAGCATGCCAGCTCAGTGTCATATCACCCAAAGATGAATGGGGCATTTGCAGGAGCAAATAAGTACCTTAAGAGGATCATTACAAAGACCAATGAAGCTTACAAGGATTAGCACGAGAATCTACCTTTTGCCTTATATGCATATTGAATTACTGTGCGAACATTTACTGGGGCAACATCTTATTGTTTTGTCTATGGGATGTAAGCAGTATTACCAATTGAAGTTAAGATCCCATCATTTTGTATCCTAAAAGAGGACAAATTGGAGAAGACTGAATGTATCTGCTCGATTTAATCAATTAAACCTATTGATGAGAATCAATTGAAAGCTATTTACCATGAGCAAATGCATTAGAAACGGACAAGAAAATACATCCAAGAGAATTCCAAGAGGATGATCTAGTGCTGAAAAAGATTTTGCCTATACATAAATATTTCCGGGGGAAATGGATGCCTAATTGGGAAGGGCCATACGTTGTAAAAAAGACCTTTTCGAGCAGCTCTTGGCAGAAATGGATGGGAAAGTTCTAAGAAACCAAATAAACTTAGATTCTGTCAAGAAATATTATACTTGAATAAGAAAAAGGACAAAAAGGAAAAAGAGGTATTCAAAGAAATTGAAGTCTTATACTCATCCAGCAAAGAAAGAAAAAAGAAAAATCCAGCAAAGAAAGCAAAAAAAGAAAAAAGATGAAAAAGGAAAAATGAGGAAAAAAAAGAGGAAAAAAAAAAGAAAAATGGGAGAAATTGAATCAAGATGGGTGACTCCAGGGAGTCTCAAGTTACAAGATGGATCAAGTACAATTAATTCAGATATTCATATTCAACAAGAAGAGAAAGAAATGATGAAGATATGAAAAAATGGAAATGAATCCAAAATTTGGCAGTCTAGAGGGATCCAGATGATAGAAAAATCCCCAACAAGGCAGATCCAAGTCAAGCAAAGCAAGAAGGCATCTAAAGAGAATATCTTCAGATTTCATTCCGCCTCTCAAGATTGATTTTTTATTTGCAAAAATTGGTTTTTAAAATCTTTAATGCATGATATAAAAAAATGATAAAAGAGGGGTTCAAGATGTAAATTTTTAAATAATATCTTGAAACCAAAGGAGGATTCGTGTTGAAAACCTGAAAAGGTAGCTCGAATATTGAATGGTGCAACAACGACATAAGAGACGATTTTAAGCTCTTAAATGAAGCACCGCACATCCCAAAGACGTTCCTGAGATTTTGGAAATGAGAAGCATCTTTACAAGATGAGCATAACAACCTTTTCTTCAAGTTAGTGGAAGCCGAAGCGACATACTGAACCAACTTGAAAGAACCTACTTTACCAAAATCAACCTACACCTCAAATCAGTCAATAATTTTGACACTTGCCATAGGACTATGATTTTTGAATGATTTAAAAGTGTAGTTGATTTATTGGATATTCATTAAACTTATTGTTTATGATTTGATTATATTGTGAACCTGAAAGGGGTAATACTTTGCAAAATTCTTTCATTCTTCAATAAAGAAAGGAGAAAAAACATTTTCAAACAGGACAATCTTAAATGAGGAAGGTCCTTGAAGCAATTGTTGTTTATTCTACCTCTGTTGTAGAAAAAGAATGAACGAGGCTAGAATAATGAAGCACTTCACATTTTTTGAAAGCAAGTGGTCTGAGAAGCCAAAAAGTCTGGAGAATTGAACTTGTGATACTCCCCTATGACATTATTAGCAGCTCATCAAGAAAGATTATCGTTTATCTCATGCTGAGGGTGATAAGCATCACCAGACAGATTATTTTCCCCAACCATCAATTCATGTTCTCTAGAAGATTACATCATAGAGCCATGAACAAGTCATTACCTGTACTCTGGTGCTAGCTTAAGTCTTGATACATCATTGCTACTTCTTCTATGCCTATCACTTTCTTTTTCAAGATGATATCCATTATGTCCTTCAGAAGATTGCTGAATTTGAATTTGAGGACTTATGGCACAGAATAAGACATTGGAACAGAATCTGCCCTTATAGGCCTTTTATATAGGGTAACATTGGTTACAGGATTCCAAAAGTTGAAGATGACCAGTTTTACTGTCAACTAAATCGTTCCATGAGTCGAAAAGAGTGAGATATATTGGAGCAGAAGAAGAAACAGTTGTCGTAGCAGTCATTAATCTTTTAGTTCATCCTGATGATGTTTAGTGCTTCCATTAAGGTTGTTACGCTGGATGCCACCGATAACAAGGTCGAATTTGACAAATCTATTCATCAATTGCTCCAACCGATCATCATTCAGTTTTTACTCATCTGTTTTCAAAAGTATGCCAAGACAGTAAAAGGCAACTTCTGCATCATTGATCCCAGAGAAAAGAGACAGGAAATTGATACCACCATGGAACATGTCTCTATACAGGTCCTCGTGTATGGTTTTTAGGGAAACCTAGAAGCATTTCCACCTCATCAAGTTCAAGTGGAACAATTTTATTCCTTTCAACCTAGAAGCATTTCCACCTCATCAGGTTCAAGTGGACACTCGAAGGTGGCTCATCGTCATAAGCTTCAAGAGCCTTACAGATCCTTTCTGTCAATTTGGTACTTCCTGTACATATTTGTAAACAGTTTAACTTTGTTCTTGGATCCCAGGAAGTCCATCATTTCTTTGTCAATGGAAAAATATCATGTATAGTGCGTAGAGAAAACAAGATAAGAGGAAATCTATTTTCAATTGGCATATTATGAATATAGCCCCTTTTCAGTGTAGCAGCATGAAAATGCTTCGAATCTACAAATTCTGGCTCTACATTGAATAAGTACTGTGATATTCCAGTCCAAACATTAACTGGAGAAAGTGCCACGTTCTCGTAGTAGAAATAAGGAGACCCAATAACATCTTCTGGAAGTGTTCTTTGAGTTATCTGATCTGATTTGGTATGAACCCCAAAACCAATCATTGGATTTGAAAGATGAATTTGCTCATAGTTGAAATAAGGAGACCCAATAGCATCTTCTGGAAGTGTTCTTTGAGTTATCTGATCTGGTTCGGTAGGAACCCCAGAACCAATCATTGGATTAGGAAGATGAATTGCATGATCGTCTTCATTAAGAAGCTTCTTTTCAAGCTTCCTCTGTTTCTTCCTTTTCCAAAAATCATAGCCAGAGTTTCGTCTTTGCTTGTAATTGGGGTCATTGCATAATTGCTTCCTATCTTCTACTAAAAGAAGTGTGTCAATAGCCTTAGCCATTTGAGCAGCACATATAAAATCTGTCAACTCTGCAATTGATGAATCCAGACCACATCTCTCCATGGCTATTGAAGCCTCAGCCTCTGAATATCCTGTTTTTGTCAAGTATAACAGTTTATTCTCCTCATCAGAATCAGAATTCAGGATTTCCTCAATATCAGAAGAACTATCAATATCTGTGAAATCAGCTTGAAAGATCACTTCATAATCAGATGAGTTGTTATCAGAATCAACATGTTGTATGGGTACAGATTTTTCAAAAGCCTGTACCACTATATATGTAGTCTTGCTGTTGCATCAGATTACTGTTCACATAAATTGGTTTCTCGCCCACAGAAAAGTATATTCCAGAAATAGCCTTCACTGAAAACAAGGTTCACTATGTCAGCCTGGAATGAATTACCAAGCAATTTATACTACTCTGTCTGACTAAATCCCTCCCGATACAGAAAATGGTCACCTCATTCAGAAGACACATATCTCAGACGTTTCTGTCAGAATGATTAAATACTTATTAAGTTTGTGACAACATGAAGAGAATTTCAGTTACTTGACAATACTACTGTTTAATGAGAGTATTCAAGATAAACATATTTGGGGAACAAATAAAGCCACAAGTACCTACAATAGTTCATTGTCAAAATTGGACCTCGTGGGGATCATGACATTTCAGTTAAACATACATTGAGAGTGAATCAGACGTAGAATATTGAGGCATCCATTTCAAACAGAAATAGAATATTGGGGCATTTTGAAGGCTCACGTCAGTATGAATATTTGGGTATTTTTGAAGGCTCATCTCAACAAGAAGTAATGTTGAGCACACTTTTAACATCTGTATCAGCAATTGTTGGGGCATTTTAAAGGTTCCTCCAGACAGATCCATGTGGGGCATTTTGAAGGCTCAGATTAACAAGAAGCAAATGTTGGGGCATGCTGAAAACCCTTTTCAATCAGAATCAGAAATGTTAAAATATTCTGAATATTTATCAGTAAAATGTTGGGGCATGCTGAAAGCCCATTTCAATCAGAACCAGAATTGTTGATGCATTTTGAACACTTGTATTAGCCAATGTTGGGGCATGCTGAAGGCCCACAACATCATGTGTCAAGATCATTGACTTGAACAAATATTTCCAATGAGACAGAAAGGTGTGAAGAATGAAAATGGTGAAACAGTGATAGTCGATCTGACTACACATAATTACTTCGTTCATCAGGCAGTTGCATTAGGGTCCTGTTGTTGAACAAATATTTATTCAGCAAGTATGGTTTCAAATACCCAATCTTCTTAAACCATGTGTCACATGACAGTGTGTTCTTTGTTAAGCTACATCATGGTTGCATGAATAAAGATGGTCCCTTTGTAGACCATTCGATCCAATGATCAGTTCCTCGAGACCTCAAAATCTGAATTTGGCCTTTTGTGTATCGGTGATGATTAGAAATATTTCTTTGAGATTCCTGGCAGTTAATTTCAACCATATTATTGAGGTTACGAAGCTGTTTTTCACATCAGTTGTTGTTTACTTGATGACATTGAATAAAGAGGCTCAGCTTATGTTTATTATTCCCATTGTTACTGGTGTTATCATTGCCAGCTAGGGTGAACTGAGTTTTTATCTATTTTGGTTTTATCATAGGTGTTTCATCCCCAGCGGCAAGAATTCTATGAACCTCTTTCTGTACATGGCTCCTATAGTTGAAGTGTTTCTACTTTCTACAATGCTCATTACAGAAGAAAACGTGATCAGTATTACATTTTGTCTTTGCCCGAGATGAAAATGTGATTAGTTGGTATTTCCTATTCAATTCGACAATAGCACATTTTGTGAATTTGACCAACTTTTTGGTCATACTAACATCACACTTGAATCTCCACTGAGTTTTGTTCTCAAATGGTCTTGTGACATCATACAAAAATTTTGAATACCATGCAAAGAGCTTCAATGATTGAGAAATCTTGGCAGAAGCCATAAAAAATGGATGAATGTGTTGTCAAAAGCTTTACAAACATCTGAGCTGAAACCAAATAAGATGAAGAATGTGTTGTCAAATGTTTTACGAACTAGTTATTCTGATGTTAAACCAATGTTATGATCATATGGTTTCCATTTTTGATCCAAGATGAAGTTTGTCTTCTTCAACTTCAAGATTATAAGATGAGATATGATGAAGACTTCTTTCCGCAGATGGAGAGCTGAAATTTTAACAACAAGAAACTAATGGCACCAACTAAGGTTGAACGATAGGTTATTGTTAAACATCTCGACATGATATGGTCCAAGTTGCCGTTTTTGAGATTGGATTAGATGTGGAGACATGAAAGGAATTAGGATAAATCCTCCTTGTGATATGTTTCAAGAGTCAAATCAGAACAGACTCTACTCTCCTAACTAATCCCTGCTGAGTCAGGCATATCTACATCTACACTCTTCAAAGATGATAGATTCCCTTTTTAAAGATGACAGATTCTCTTTTCAAAGATGAAAGCTTTATCGGATTTCTGCACAACTCCAAGCAAAGAAAAGTTGGATTTATCCAAGAAAAAATGGGGCATCAAGTTCATAGTTTTGACTACGACAAGAGTTCCACAAATAAAACAATTCTTCTGAGACTTTCATGAAGCAAAGAAGACATAAAGATACAAGTTGATCAGATGGTTCTTCAGAAATGCAAGTTTGATTGCATAAGTTGCTACACTGATATCCAGAGGTGACCCTGGCAATAAATGATGAAGTGGAGGAAAACCGAGTTCACCATTTTGAAGTCAAATGAAGATTGCATCAACATTCATGCATCATATTTAGACATTTGCAAAATAGGAGCATTTTCATTCATTTTATCCATGTTGAATATTTAACAAGAATTTCAAAGATTTTAGCAAAGGTTCAAATCCATCATTCGATGGATCAGCATTACCAGGTCGAGTTCATAATGAGAAGAACTCATCTGAAGAAGGAAGAAGAAGTTCATAATGAGAAGAGTTTGTTCAACCTTTTGCTCAAATCCATCACTTGATGGATCAACTTTTCCAGAGAAAGTTTATAATGAGAAGAACTCATCTGAAGAAGGAAGAAGAAGTTCATAATGAGAAGAGCTTGTTCAACTTTTTGCTCAAATTCATCACTTGATGGATCAACTTTTCCAGAGAAAGTTCATAATGAGAAGAACTCATCTGAAGAAGGAAGAAGAAGTTCATAATGAGAAGAGCTTGTTCAACATTTTGCTCAAATCCATCACTTGATGGATCAACTTTTCCAGAGAAAGTTCATAATGAGAAGAACTCATCTGAAAAAGAAATAAGAAGTTCATAATGAGAAGAATTTGTTCAACTTTTTACTTGAATTCATCATTCGATGGATCAACATTTCCAGGTAGAGTTCATAATGAGAAGAACTCATCTGAAGAAGGAAGAGGAAGTTCATAATGAGAAGAACTTGTTTAACCTTTTGTTCAAATCCATCACTTGATGGATCAACATTTCAGGTAGAGTTCATAATGAGAAGAACTCATCTGAAGAAGGAAGAAGAAGTTCATAATGAGAAGAACTTGTTCAACTTTTTGCTTGAATTCATCATTTGATGGATCAGCATTTCCAGGTAGAGTTCATAATGAGAAGAACTCATCTGAAGAAGGAAGAGGAAGTTCATAATGAGAAGAACTTGTTTAACCTTTTGTTCAAATCCATCACTTGATGGATCAACATTTCCAGGTAGAGTTCATAATGAGAAGAACTCATCTGAAGAAGGAAGAAGAAGTTCATAATGAGAAGAACTTGTTCAACTTTTTACTTGAATTCATCATTCGATGGATCAGCATTGCCAGATAGAGAAGAACTCATCTGAAGAAGGAAGAAGAAGTTCATAATGAGAAGAGCTTGTTCAACCTTTTGCATGACTCTATCACAGAAATAGATAGATCATCATCAACATTTCCAGGTAGAGTTCATAATGAGAAGAACTCATCCGAAGAAGGAAAAAGAAGTTCATAATGAGAAGAACTTGTTCAACCCTTTTCCAAATTACATCACAGAAGGAGATATTATCATCCCCAGCGGAAAGTTCATAATGAGAAGAACTCATCTGAAGAAAGAGAATAATTTATTCAACATCTCCATATTAATCAAGTGAATTCAAATGGATAAAAAAATATTATTATCTTTTCGTCATCAACATTTCCAGGTAGAGTTCATAATGAGAAGAACCATCCGAAGAAGGAAAAAGAAGTTCATAATGAGAAGACTTGTTCAACCCTTTTCCAAATATCACAAGGAGATCATCACCCAGCGGAAAGTTCATAATGAAGAACTCATCTGAAGAGAATAATTTATTCACACTCCATATTAATCAAGTGAATTCAAATGGATAAAAATATTATTATCTTTTCGTCTTTGCTCTTCTTGTTAACACGAGAATGAGCAAAGAGGGGCAGCTGAAGATACTATTTTTTTTCTCTATTTCTATTATTATTATTTATTATTATTATTATTTTATATATTATTTATTATTATTTTATTTATTATTATTATTATTATTATTTTATTTATTATTATTAAAATTATTATTATTACAAACAGGCCAGTCCGGCCCAACCCAGACGAGCCCAGTTACAAGAGACCAACCCAAACCCAGATGGCCCAACAGTAACCCTAAACCCATCTAGGGTTTATATCATCACCAGCAGCCCCTCCACCTCAACCGTTGGATCTGGTAAGATCCAACGGTCCAGAAGCTTCCATAACCCTAGGGTATCACAACCCTAGGGCCACGTCCCAGCCGCCGCTGCTTCCAGAAGACCCCAGCTGTCGCCTCCAGATGTTTTAAGCCGCGCCACGTCCGTTCCAGCTGTCGCCGCCCTTAAGAAGCCTCCAGAAGTGCCACTGAGCCATCCACGTTGCTACCCTATGGTGAGTCACCACCATAGTTTCGGTGACTCACTGAGGGCCATTCCATTACCCGGTCCGATGAACGTCTCGACAAGGCTATAAGCCTCGGTTCGCCTGAAACAGGAGGAGAGCAAGAACATAGAACACAAAATGAAAAAATAGAAAGCAACCACCACAAAAAAGAGAAGAGCGAGAGAAACTTACCGGGAAGATAACACTCAATCGAGTCACCACCGGCCACCAAGCGTCACCAAAAACCTTCGAAAACCGAAGGTATTTTCCTAGATTTGCTCCGATCGGGAGCTATTTAAGAGAAAATACCGGAACCGTCATTAGGACGGTCCAATCTACGTTTTGGTATAAAAATAATTTTCCAGCCATCGGAGCTGGTGACCGACGTGGGATTACGGCGGCAGACGACTGCCGGCCGATGACCGGCTTCCCTCTGGTGAGGAAGCTAGAGAGGTGAGAGAGAATTCTCTTCTCTCTCAGTTTGAGAGAGAAGAGAAGAAGAATGGAAACGCTGGCCCTTCGGGCCAGCTGAAGGGGAGTATATACCCCTTCCCAAACGTGTCGTTTTGGGAAGGGGTAATCCGTAATTTCACTTTTGGCCAAACCCTTTCCGCAGCCATCTTAGTTTTGTAACATTCCATTTTAGTCACTGAAATCAAATTCTAAATGTTTAATTTGGTCTTCTAATTTTGTTTACTTTATAATTTAATCATTAATGTTTATATAAATATTTTAGATAAATACGGATTTAGTCCTTTAATTTTAATAATTAAGTATTTTAATCCCGAGTACATATTTTAATTTATTTTAATCTTATATTCGAATTTAATATAATTTTATTTTAGTCACCAAATTAATAAATGGATAAATAACATGTTTTCCCTGTAATTTTAAATAATTAATTACGAATTAGGTATTTAATTCTATTAAGTTATAATTTAGTCACTAATTTCATTTTTATAAGTTTTATTTTTTTTTAAATATATAGTTTTATTTTTGTTCATTATATGTTAATTTTATGTTTACTTTTAATTATTATTACTATTATTATTATATTTAGCCATAAATATATTTATAATATTTATTTTATTTATTAAAATTATTTAATTACTTTTAACTTTTTAATCTTATTTTAATATTTATTTATTTTCAATATTAAGAAAGGGCATCTTAAAACAACTGGATGTCCATTTTCTAATATTTTTAAATAAATAAATATCCTATTTTATAAATTATATATTAATTGTTTTAATTATTTATTTTTTAATATCGAGGAAAAGAGTTGTCTTAAGGCACCTAGAAGTCTTTTCTGATATTTCTAAATAAATATTTATTTATAAATATTAAATTAATATATATTTTTCATAATTATAATTTTAAAATAATGGATAAATTAATATATTTTGAATTTTTAATTTCTAATAATAAGACAATTTATAATTAAAAAGTACCAATTTTGGGCGTTGTAGGGGGCTAATCCTTCCCTAAACGTAACCGACCACGAATCCCTTTTTATTATTAAAAGATAAATTTTTGGTTAAACACATATCAGTTTATCTTTTAATCGATGTTTTCTTAAAAACTCTTTTAAAAGATGATTTTTTAGGTATTCGACCTACCTAACCCAAAAGGCCGATAGCGACTCCAAAAATATTTTTTTTTTAAAAAAATCAAAATCTTTAATTTATTCACATCACTTTTCCCGCCAAGTAAAAATTGGTGTCCGGACGAAAACCGATTACGACAGTTTCTATGGATAGTACGGGGAATTTCGGAAGGTTGTTCAATATCATACCTACAAATTTTTCCAAAACATCATCTCGTTAATATAGGACTCAACAGAACTTATG
Source organism: Hibiscus syriacus (assembly GCF_006381635.1). Lineage (NCBI taxonomy): Eukaryota > Viridiplantae > Streptophyta > Magnoliopsida > Malvales > Malvaceae > Hibiscus > Hibiscus syriacus. The sequence goes on along the minus strand of NW_024063507.1, from coordinate 1,688,347 downwards.
CTACATGTGTGGAGCCTATGACCACTACATCCAGGATTGTTCACATAATCCAATAAAGTTCCGAACATAAATTCTACTATTGCAAGTCTAATCCTGTAAATCAAAACAAAGGCCCTAACAGAGCTCAATAGAGCCACCATGGCAAGGCAATACAAATCATTCGTATGCCCCTGCTCACACAAGCCAGGAATCTTGAACCCATGCCCGTATCTATCACATTCGGGGAAAAGAGGATAAAGAATCTCTCGATGTTATCATAGGTACTGTCGAGTTAAAGTCAATACATGTTTATGCATTAATTGACTCATATCTACTCATTCATTTGTATGCTCAAATTTGATAGAAAAATTGAAATTAAAGCTTGAACTTGTTAAAACTGATCTTGTTGTTTATAACTCGTTAGGGGGAATTTCGAACATTAACTTGATTTAGAAACAACCTCTTGACCATTCAAATTTGCCCCTCTTCACTGATCTATATGTTTGCCAACTTGTGAGTTTTGATTTATACTAGGCTTAGATTGGTTAAGCAAACACGAAGCTTGGGCAGACTTCCAAAATAAAAGATTGTATCTTTGAGGTTTAGGGAAAGAAACCATACTCCTAATTGATAAAAAGCCTACCTCTCTTTTTTAATTCTATGGTCTTACAAGATCAAATTGAACTTGGCTTAATTGATACACCTATTGTTTCTGAATTTGTCGATGTTTTTCCTAGGAACTCTCTGTACTACCTCCAACTTGAAGTAGAGTCAGGATTGAAGTCCAACCTAGAATGAATCTGGTGTCCATTACACCATATCGAATGGCGCCACTTTAACTGAAGAGCTACAGAAACAATTGTTTTATTCGGCCTAGCTTTTCTCTCTGGGGTGTACCTGTCTTGTTCGTAAAAAAGGATAGTATGATGCATCTTTGTATTGACTATCGCCAGTTGAAAAAGATCATTATCAAGAAATGTATCCACTTCCAAAAATAGAAGATCACTTCTATTAGCTTAGGGATGGTTCAATATTTTTAGAGATCGATCTTTGATCGGGTTATTACCAAATGAGGGCTAAAGAGGAAGACGTGCCAAACAGCTTTCCAAACTCGTTACAGCCACTAATTTGTTATGCCATTTTGGATTAACTAATGCCCTGACCGCATTTATAGATCTCATGACTCACGTATTTAAGTACTATCTTGACAAGTTCGTGGTTGTATTTATCAACGACATTCTCATCTATTCCCGTAAAAAGGAGGAACATTCTGAACATCTTCAGATTGTCTTGCAAATACTTTGAGAACGTTAGGTGTTCTCAAAATTTTCCAAGTGTGAATTTTGGCTATCAAAAGTCTTGTTCCTTGGCCATGTTATCTCGGCAAGGGAAAAGTAGTATATCAAAAAAAATATACAAGCAATTATGGATTGGTACCTCAAAGGAATATAGTGAAGTTCGAAGCTGTCTTGGTTTAGTCAGGTATTATAGATTCATTAAGTGATTTTCTACTATTGCCTTAACCTTAAATAAAATTATTCGAAGGATGTATCCTTTTAATGGACAGAGAAGCAGTAGCGAAGCTTTGATCAACTCAAACAACCTCTTACTCATGCCCTGATTCTCATCCAACCAGAATTGGGCAAGGAATTCACTATTTTTTTAGCGATGCTTCACGTTTCAGACTTGGATGTCTTAATGGAAGATATAATGTAATTTCTTATGCATCTCACCAATTAAAGCCTCACGAGATCAACTACCCAATGCATGACTTGGAACTTGTTGCTATTGTGTTAACCCTCAAAATTTGGAGGCATTACTTGTACGGTGAAAAGTGCCATCTTTACTAATTATAATAGTCTCAAATATATCTTGACTCAAATGGATCTCAATTTGAGGCAAATAAGATGTCTTGGACTACTCAAAGACTGATTTAGTCATCGACTTTCATCCCCAGAAAAGTAGACGTGGTTGCGGAAGCTCTCAGTCGTAACCGACTTTGATCTCAAATGCTATTAATGCTCATCTTCGGATGTATAAAATGGATTCAACTGTGAATTACAAGTTCAATCTATCTTAATCTCGGATTAGAGACTTGCAACACACTGATCCTAACTTCAAGCTGTGAATTCAAACTAACTAAAAAACAAAACAAGATTCTCCATTGATTCAAATAGCATGCTCTATTTTAAGAATAGGGTGTGTATTCTAAACAAAAATGACTTGAAGAAAGAATTTTACAGGAAGCTCATCAAAGTCCATTCTAGATTCATCCTGGATCTGTCAAGATGTATAAACCTTAAATCCTTGTATCGGTGGCCTCGCATGAAGTATGTCATCACAAATTTTGTGTCTAGATGCCTTAATTGTCAAGAATAAAACGAACATCGAGCTCTTATGGGACTCCTCCAGCATGTTGAATTTCCTTAGTGAAATGGGATCAAATAACTATGGACTTTAAATGTTCTACCTAGTTCACCAAGAGAGTGCGATGCTGTGTGGGTAATTGTAGCTTCACTAATCAGCTCATTTCATCGCTATTTGATGTGCTATAGTTTGGATACTCTAGCCAAATTTTAGATTTGTGAAGTAATTCGATTATACAGGGTCTATACTTCATTATTTTTCCGACAAGATCCTCGATTCACAACTCAATTAGGAAATCCTTATAGCGAACCTTTAGCACTAAAGTGATACTGAGTACGACCATTCATCCCTAAAGTAATGGTTAATCCAATAGTAATACAAGTACTCGAAGACATACTTAGAGCTTGCGTTTCGATTTCGGAAAGAACTGGGAGAAATCCATACTCTTATAGAATCCGCGTATGACAATAGTTATCAAGCTTCAATTCAAATGACTCATTTCAGGCTTTGTATAGAATAAAATGTAGAACTCCTCTATGTTGGTCTGAACTAGGTAAAACAAAGTCCTTGGGCCTCAATGCTCAGGGAAACCAAAGACAAGTTTGAATTATTCATGATCGATTGAAGCAAGCTTTTGATAGGAAAAAGTCCTATGCAGATTTGAAACAAGAGACATCCATAAGGGAGATAAGGTCTTTCTTAAAGTGTCTCCCTAGAAGAAATTTTTCATGTTTGGAAAAAGGGGAACCTGGGAACCCGAGGATACAATGAGAAAACAATATCCTCATCTGTTTAATCCATGTAAGAATTTGAGGACGAATTCTCTTTTAAGGGGAGAATTGTAACACCCCAAAATCCTAGATTAGGAGAATTAAGTTACATTTCCTAGGATTAAAACAAAATTGAATATAGATTTAAATTAATGGAATTAAATAAAGATATAATTGAATTGAAAATTTAAATTAGTTGAATTAAAAATGACCTAATCGAAATGATGATGAATTACTAACAAATTTGAGTGATCCAATTGAATAGTACAGATAATAAGATTGCATGCCAAATACATGAATTCCTAAATTTACCCTTGAATAGTCTAGTACTTAAGAATTAATAGAGGCTAAATTGGGCATTTCTACCACTATTAAGGTTGAAATAATATCATTTTCATCTCATTTGGTGACCGGCCTAAGAGAGAAAAATTAGAGAGAATTAGAAAGAAAAAAAAAAAACGATGGAGAAAATACAAAGAAGAGGATCGTCCATGCAAGCTTAGTTCAAGCTTGAATTAAATAAGGGAAATTACATAGCCTAACAAGTATGTCTTTCTTTCTCATTCCATTCGAACTTTAAGGATTTAATTGAGTTAATTCTTGAGAAATTGCTAAGCTTGATTATTAAATAAATTTAAATTGTAACTTGTATGATACTAGAGATTATGGTGGTCATGTTGAGTTGGATTTAAGTTATCAAGAACCATGTTAAGTTGGGTAAATTATGGGATATCACCTTAAGGGTGATAACTGAAATAATTGTGCATGCATGTGACTAATTAAGAAATTCGAAAGGTTGTGTACTAAATTGGAAAATATGTAGGATAAAGTTTCTGGAAATTTAAATTTATTGAATATTTAAGCTTTAAACAATAGAAAATGCTTTAAAATTCTATGAATTTGGCCTTAGAGTGAAACTAGTCACAATTGTTGCTATAGATCGATTCGGGACTGTTTTGAACAAGTTAATAAAATTCGGGATACAATTGGACAATTAATGATTTGTAATGCTATATAAAAATGGGTTAGAGACTGAAAAGAATGTAAATGGTACATTAGCAAAATAGGTAAAACTGAACTATTCTGGAAAATATGTTAATTGGATGACTTAATTGGAATATTAAAGGCTAAGGTTGATATGAAAATACAGGGAAAGGATAAAAATAAGCAATGTTAAGAATATCTAAAAAAAATTGATAATAATTCTAGGTGAATTATTTCACCAAAGTGCATCAAATTTCAAGAGTGCCATAATGGTCACTGTAAAATTATCTAACGTCAAATGCAAAACTGTAATTGTATATAAGAAATTAAAATACAAACCATAAATGGTTGGAACAATAATTCAATTATATTTCTAAGGGTATAAATATATTGAAAATGTAACATCCCAAAATTCGGGTTAGTGACTAAAATGGAATTTTGGAATTGAGGATCAATTTAAGGAAATTTAAGTTCAAGAATTTAAATAGGACTATTTCAATATTAGATTAAATCATAATTATGGAATAAGTAAAGGGCATTATGGTAATTAGTTTAAAAAGATATTTTCTTTCCCTTATTAAGAATAAAACACGTGGGATGTGAAGAGTGATCTAGAACTCTTCTTTTCCTTCTTCATTTCTTCTTCCCGTAGGTTCAAGCTCAAACCTCAAAGGTGAGTTTTAATTTTATGATTAATTCTTGAATGTTTAAGTTGGGTTTATTCCATGAGTGTTATATAAGCTTAAGGAAGCTTATATAAGCTTTAAAACACCAAAAGGAGAGAATTAGAAAGGAAATTTAATTAAGGTTTGAGAAATAAATTCTTGATATAAAGAGGTTTCTGAAGTTTTAAAGATAGATTTGACTTGTCAATGGGTTAATTAAGAAGTTAAAGGTGATAGAATTGAATTTAGAACACATGGAAATTTAATGAAATTCTTTGATTCAAGAATTATGGTGGATTATGAGAGATGGTAAAGTTTATAGTGTTATAAGAAGGTTGATACATGTATAGATATGTTTAAGGCATAAGAAGGGGTTAATAAGTAGAATTTGAGGTCAAAGTAAGAAATTTCGGGCTCAAAATGTAATTTCTGGGTTGTGTGCATCGATGCATCTTCAATGTGCATCGATGCACTCTCAAATAAATTAACATCGAGTACAGTTAGTGCATCGATGCATCCCCTTAAAATGGAAACATCGAATGTAAATTGTGTATCGATGCATGGTAGTGCATCGATGCACATGTTAAAGAATGCATCGATGCACTGAAGAATGCACCGATGCACTTCAATGGGAAATGAAATAAATCGTTATTCAGTCTATGAAATGATATATTAAAGTATATTAATTGGATACTGATAGTATCAATACATGATTATGTAGACATCGATCGAAAGCAAAGTTCGGATAGGTCGACATAGTAAGATACGCAACGGAAACAAGAGTTTAAGAGGGCTCATTGAGATCAGGTGAGTACATGATAGTAAGTGTACGTTATGTTAAGGAATTAAGACTTGCGATAAGTCTAATTATGATATTATATGATATAAGTATTAAAGCATAAACATGTAGTGATATGGTGTTAGATGTATGATATATGAGTAAATGCATACGTTTGATTGTTGAATGCATTTTTATGTGTGAACTATGTAAATGCTTGTATTATGATAATAAGTCATGTGATCATGAAATATATGATAAAATATATATATGAAAATAATATGACCCATATATGCTTCTATTAGAATACTATATGGTAGTCTAGTATAATAAAATATATTAGATATTGATAATAAGACATAAGATTATATACATATGTAATATATGTTAAAAGATAAGAAATAATATGTTATATGCATATGAGAAAAAGGTATGTGATGTGATCATGTGTAAAAAGGATGGATAATGTGAATTTCATGGAAAATGCAATGTGAAAGTAAACTACGTGACTATGTGATCATATGAAATGTGATAAAGAGCTATGTGAAAGAACTATGTGATATGAATAAGTGAATGTGTAATGAGATAAAAGATAATGCCCATGTCATGTGTTATGAGAGCTATAGGTATAGTTGGCATGCCAAGAGTCGAGGGTCTACGCGGTCCTTCGGAACATAGTGGTCCTTCGGGATATATGTGTTATATGTGGTCCTTCGGGACATAGTGGTCCTTCGGGACATATGTGTTTTATGTGGTCCTTCAGGACATCTATGTGGTCCTTCGGGACAAATTCTACGCGCCCCTAGTGGGATTTATACGAGCTGTGGTGACAGCATAGTGCATAACCTCTATGTACTCACATACCTTAAGTTCTCAATAGTGTGCATGGGCTTTGAAAAGAAACCATAATTTGATATAATGATATGTGTGTTTCTCGTGAAATGGTACATGTGATATGCGATATGTATAAGTGATAAGTTAGGATTATATGATAATAATGGTAACAAGTGTATATGGGTAATAGTGATATGAGATGTGATATGATTATGTATGATATGATCATAAGTAATTATTGTTGTGGTTGAAGTGATGTTATATGTTTATGTTCAATATATGCTCATATGATGGAATTGAATCAATGATAAGGAAATAAGTAAGGATAAACCGGCAAGTGATGGGTTAATAGGTATATAAGTATAATATGTGTTATATGGAATGTTCATGCATTTGTTAGTTTACTTTATGTATTTACATGTCTTACTAAGTCTATGACTTACCGTGTAAGTGTTTTACACGTAGGTGTGAACAGTCAGAAGATCAAGCTTCGGATCCGTAGAGTAGCATATCTCCGCACAAAGTTCAGATCAGAAATATTTTGTAAAGTATGTATTGTCATATAATTTAGTATGTTGGCATGTAACCAAGTCATGATATATATGTACGCTCTGACAGAGTCTATTAAGGTTTTAAATATGTTTATGTAAAAGAATTACTTTATAGAATAAAAGTTTTAAATTTTCTATGTTTTTTTTATAAAAGTATATACTTTGACTGGTCAATGTGACACCTCGGACTCATATCCAAGTCAGGTACGGGTTGGGGGTGTTACAGAAAATCCCATGAGTAAATTAAAAATTATGATTAGATTACTACAAGGTGTACAATCTGCTAAAATAGAATCTATTTAGTGTCAAATAGCTAATTGAGCTGGAATTTCTAATGTATTGATTCGAATAACCTCCCTATGTTGTGTATAAATTGATAAAGTAATTGAGGAAGTGGCTGAAGAAACTAAGGTAGGATCCCCCAAAGATAAGCTAAAAGGAATAATAATTCAAGGCCAACTTGGAGTATTGTGAGTGTAACATTACTAGATTTGGGAATTAGGTCCCAACCACCCTTTATTTTTATTTCTATGTTTAATTGCTTATGAAATCAGTATGCTAATAATGAAATTAATTCATACTAGATTTTAAAATTAAGCGAAGGAAAGATTAATTAAAGGCTATAAGTTATTGAGTGACATATGAAGTTAATTGGTAAATTGGTTATTGCTTGTTGTCTTGATTTAAATTGAATTAGTTTGTGAATTAATACATGTTATCACGATCTAATTGAATTTTTATGTGAATAAATGTATGTTACCATGATAAAGTCAAGTTGAATGATGAATTATGGTATGCTACCGTGGTTGAATCAGGTTGAATGGTGAAGTATTGTATGCTGCCATGATTGAATTGAATTGAATGATGAATTATTGCATGCTACCATGATCAAATCAAGTTGAATGATGGATTATTGTATGCTGCCATGATTGAATTGAATTGAATGGTGAATTATTGCATGCTACCATAATCAAATCAAGTTGAATGATGAATTATTGTATGCTGCCATGATTGAATTAGATCGAATGGTGAATTGTTGTATGCTACCATGATCGAATCAAGTTGAATGATGAACTGTTGCATGCTGCCAAGATCTAAATCGATTGAATTGAAACCTTGAATGAATAAATTGTTGTTTGCCTCCATGATCAATTTAAAATTTAATGAATAATATTGACATTGAATAATCCTTGATGGTTGTGTTATGAAAAAGAAAATAATGATTTCTTAGCAAATAAGATTCAATGTCTTTGGTTAATAGTTAGTCCAATATATTAGGGCATGCCCTCGAGTCTATAGCTCGATTGTATATGGGGAACTACGGTCCAATACTACGGTGCTTATTGGTGACAGAAGAAGGGTAAGTTATGTGGTCTTTGGCCATAGTAGAATGGTTTACCAGTACTACAATGCAGCACTATGGCGCAATTAAAGTGTATGGCAACAGTGGTTGGAGACTTGATTATCTAGACTGAACTAGAAACCAAGGCTTAAATTGAATGATAAGATTAAATTGGAAGAATTATGATAATTTCATGAATTCCATAGTTCGATTATACATATGTATGTGCGTAAGTGGTGAAATGTTCTTGTTCGAAAAGAGGGGAGAATATTATACATATTGAATTGTTTAATCCGATTGCCATATAGATTGCACGAATACATATGTGGTATTTTTTTCTAGTTTGAATGGAGGAAATATTGAAATGTTTGATTAGTTGGTCAGATTGATTCCTAAATTAAATGTATATGATTATGATTTTTTCTTCTTGTTCAAAATTGATGCAAGATTAATTTGGAATGTTTTAAAATGAATATGAATCTAGTACATTGATAATAACTCATAAAACCAAAATGTTAATTGAATGTTAAAGATAAATTAAAATGGAAATGTCTAATAGAATTAAGTTTTGCCTCACTAAGTACTTTAAGTTCTTATCATTCTTATTTCTTTCTTTCCCAAACCACATGTTCTAGAGTATTTGAAGCTCAGCCTCCATAGTTAATCACCCAAAGGAAGAATTCAAGTATGATTGTTCGTTATCCTGATACTTCTAGTTGGTGGCTTAATTTTGAGTATAATGATTCAAATTTCGTGGATAATTAAGTTGTAAATAAAAATGTTCCTAAGAACTTAATCAAATAGTATTGTCAATGAAATTAATGGACCCTAATGTATATATCGTTAATGGCTCTTTTGGAATGTATATAGCTTACTAATATGTCTTTTGGTATAATCCATTAAGGGTCTCTTTTGTAATGTAAATATATAAGTTGATTATGAAATGATGATGTAGTATGTTAAGTTCATTAATTCCTAGATATGAATGTAGTTTTATATTAATAATCGGCATAATGAATTGTAGATTAGAATTAAATGAAACTACCTTAGCTAAATTGGGATTCATGTCTTAATCGAATTAATTGATAAGTAAATTGATTAAGATTTGTTAATCTTGTATTTAAATAAAAAAAAATGGCTCTTCAATTGTATTGTCTGTTGAGTATGTATGATTCATCGTTCAATGATCGTGTTCTTGCATATGGTATCAGTCATGCTCCCAATCCTGGATTCGGGTTGGGCGAGTTACAATTGAGCCCAAAAGTGGTTAAAAAGGGGTGTTTTTTAGTTTTTAGCCCAAATTAGTAGAACCAATGCGGTAATTAGACCCTTGTAAACAATAAAAGCTGAAAACCATTAAAAATGCATGATATCATGTATGTGAACCTCATTCCCCTTTTCCCATCAAATCTTATTTTCTTCTCTTCTCTATTTTCTTAATCTCTTTCATTCAACCAAAATTTAAAGGTGCAAGCTTTATAGGTTTCTAAGTGTTTCAAGAACAATATAAGGTAAGAATCAACATCTCCTCACCTTTAGCTTCATTTTAAGCTCTCAAACTCAAGGTTTGGTCATGGTTTGAAAAATGGGTTTAAGGAGGGTTTAAAAATCTTTGTGTTTCAATCTGATTTTTAAACAGTTTAGACCTTTATAAGTGTTTTTAAACCTTTCTAAACCCCTAAATTCAGTTGGTAACCATTGCATTTACTTTGTTTAGAAAAATAGGTTGGAGAAAGCTCCAAATCTAGGGGAAAGAAAATCTCACCTTAAGTTAAGCCATTTCCAAGTTCAGCAGTTAGGCACTCAGGTAACTCACTTTTAACTCAACTATACCATGTATAGCTCATTTAGATGAAATGTGGTAGGTTCCATGAGCTTGAAGTATTTCCATGATAAATACATAATTTGAGTATTTTAGCATGTTTTCATACCTATTCTGACCCCCAATATTAAATAAAACACTTAAATATTAGTTTAGGGCATCACTAAGGGTTTTGGGGTAGAAATATAGGACCTTTCGAACCAAAACAAGGATTTTCATAGCAAGGGTATCAATACTGTAAGAACAATATTGATATTGTTCTTTAGTCAAGCTTAAAATCAGGCAAATTTAAAAAGGAAGTATCGATACAAGGTCCTGATTTCAATACAGATCAGCTTGGTATTGAGAACAAAATAACATATTACAATTTTTATACTAATACTCACATAGAGTATCGATACCAAAGCAAGGGTAACGATACCCCCAAGAGGAGTATCAATATTGGGGTTAATTTTAAGAAACATCGAACCTAAATTTGGTATCGCTACTCAATCCAGTATCGATACCCAGAGACAGAGTATCAATATCAACATAAGGGTGCCGATACCAATGGTTCAGTATCGATACTAAGGGGGCAATATCAATATTGACAGTCAATTTTTAGATAAACAATTCAAGGGATATTAGATCAAAGTCAAGGTACCCTAAACCCACTCGAATAATAGAAAATAAGACTTCAAACGATATTATTAAGTCATATCAGAACAGTAGAAATAGCCAGGACACCTGAGTTTCTTTTTAGCAGAATAAGTTAGTCATTATATCCAAGTTAATGCTAAGGTACTTCAGCATCTAACTGGGCGCAGATGCCCCAAGACTCAACGGAGTAAGTTTGTGGGGTGTACGTTTTTTACGCAGCTCTGGATCTCACCTCATATACTCAAAGGGTAGTTATACGTTTCCGATGTAGCTTCAGATATCACTTGGATACCCAAGGGTATTCCAGTGGGCTAGAGGAGTGCATGAGCTCTGAGATACAGCCCCTTAGCTGCACTATGATGCATGCAATAGTTTACCAGTTGAGTATTCAACATGCATGTTCCCTAGCCACTTCATTTAATGAATACCTATAGTATAGTGTACTTATTAGTAAGGCACTGAGCTCGTAAGCTCAACGTTTAGAATGTGCTTTTGTGTACAGGTTCTTAGGGGTAGATTATGAAGAGTTATCGTCACTAGATATTCCAATGTAACACAACATACCAGTCGAGATCACAAGAGTATATCTTGAGTCCTCTTTAGAGGGCATGTACTATTTATAGAACCTTGTGTGTATCCAGTTGTATTTCTAAATTGTATTTGGTATTGTATTATTTTGAGATATATTTTTGGGGCTCCCCATTATTTGTAAACCCAAATTATCACGTTTTATTTTATTTCTATGAATGTATTATTTTCAGTGGATATAAAAAGTTTTTTTAAGAAAACATTTGGGTCACCATTTTGGTAGCCCCGTGTAACATTATAATCCATGGATCTTGGTTCAAAATGGATTAGGGTGTTACATTTAGTGGTATCAAAGCATCCTAGTTTAGTCATTCCTAAGACTCGTAGGTTAGAGTCAGTCAGTGTATGTATATGCACATACCTCTAGGGAGTCAATAGTATTATAATAACTGAAATGTCGATAATAACTCTTTTTTTTCCAATTTTAAATAAACCCTATGGAAGACAATTCAACCCATAGTCAAGAGGGAAGAGACGAGATTCATGCCTCACTAGTAATATATATTTGGTGATGAGTTTATCCCAAATACAGTTCAGATGCAAGAACCAATAGATGTGAGGGTCGAGGAGGTGACCTTTTTTAGGAACCTCACCTTTATACTTAGATAGATAATTAGGTCTCTCCCTAGTTCCTCAGCTGCACCACCTCCCCCTACAATACCCTTAGCTCAGTCAGCGATCATACATTATGAGTCCCCAGTAGAGTGACTCAGCAGATATAAGACCATCAAGTTCTTCAATTCAGAGGATGATGATCCCATAGCAGCCGACCAGTGGCTCATTGAGATGCTCTATACCCTCATATAGTTGCATCTTACCCCAGCGGGTAACCTGGAGTGCATCACCTCCATGCTTAAAGGTGCCACAATAGATTGGTGGGAGACCTTTGAGATGGCGATAGAGCCACTCGGGCCGATTTGGAAGCATTTTATCTTAGAGTTCAGAGAGAAGTACATCAGGAAGATCCATAAAAAAGACTTGATAGAGTAGTTCCTACACTTGACTCATGGTGATTACTTAGTGCTATAGTATGAGTGAGAGTTTCATAGGCTTAACAAATATGTTACAGAGTTGATACCGACTAAGAAACATCACTATTATCGGTTTAGAGAGGGTCTTCGTGGTGCATATTGACCCACCTTATAACTAATACTCCTAGGGTTTTTGTTCAGCTGCCCACTAGGCGAAGATGATTGAGAGGGCTCTAGATAGATAGATCAGGCAAACCGATGAGACTGTGGGACAGACTAAGAGAGCCCTCTAGTTAGTGGGGTCATCTTAGACTTCATATAAGAGGGTTAGAGATAGTCAAGGTTCATCAAAATCCCCAACAACACAATCTAGGAGGACAGGGCAAAGTTCAGACCAAGGTGGTATATAGTGTTCCAAAAGGACCACTAAACTTAAACTATAGAGGTAGTGCCAGTGGGTCAACCAAAGTTTTCACCCATCCCATTTGTTCTTAGTTCGGGAAGAGACACCTAGGGGCATGTTAGTAGGAATTTCGGGGTTACTACGGTTATGGTTCCCTAGACCACTTCGTTGTAGACTACCTAGGAGTTTAGGGTGTAGTGTTAACACCGATGCAGAAATCGATACCATCAGTGCATATAAGATGAGTTCCATCTAGGATAGCAGTTCAATGTTTGGACAATAGAGCCATGGGACAACTAGATCAATAGTAGGTACAGAGCCTAGAGTAGCCTCCAGACAGTATACAGTGAGAGCTAGAGAGGACGTTGAAGCAATAGATGTTATCAAGTATCTTTACAGTCTTTTTTATTCCTATTATCGCATTAATAGACCTTGGTTCCACCCATTCCTACATCTTCTCTAACTTATTTTAATAAATAGCAACCCCAGTAGAAGACCTAGAGATAAGTGTTCGAGTTTCAAGCCCTCTGAGATTAGATTTCCTAGAAAAAAAATTTTCAGATGATACCCAATAAGAATTTAGGATCAGACCTTCTCCATATATTTGATGTAGTTAACCTACATAGATTTCAATATGATTTTGAGGATAGATTGGCTAACCGAAAATAATGTCGGTTTAAGGTACAAAGCTAGGTGGCTTAAACTCAAGACAGCTGATGGGACCAAGTTAGTAATGACTAGTGAGAGATCCAGACAGAAAATGATAGTGTCATCTTTGAAGGCCAAAAGAATGATCGATCGTGGGTGTGAGGCCTTCTTGGCTCATGTGGTCGACACCCAAACCTTTATGCCTACACTCGAGGATATCCGTACAGTGTGAGATTTTCCCGATGTGTTTCTAGAGTAATTTTTGTGTTTACCACCCGAGAGTTATAATTTGGCATTGAAGTAATCTTGGGTTTGACTCTAGTGTCCATTGTTCACTATTGCATGGCATCGACAGAACTGAAGGAGTTAAAGGCTCAGACTCAAGATTTACTAAATAAGGGCTTCATCTAACAAAGCATCTCCCATTTTGTTTTTTAAGAAGAAAGATGGGTCGATGAGGTTGTGCATCGACTACAGGCAGTTGAACAAGTTAACCATTAAGAATCGTTACCTACTCCCCATGATAGACGACCTCTTCGACTAGTTGAAAGGAACGTGGGTCTTCTCAAAGATTGATTTACGATCATGCTACTATTAGTTGAAAGTTAGAGAAGTGGATGTGGCAAAGACAATTTTCTGGATGTGGTACGATCATTATGATTTCTTGGTTATGATGTTTGGACTCATCAATGCTTCGATAGCATTCATGGACCTAATGAACCTCATGTTCTACCCATACTTAGATCAGTTCGTGGTGGTGTTTATAGATAACATCCTAGTTTTCTCTTGATCAGAGGATGAGCATGATAATTATCTCCGTATTATTTTTAGATGTTGAGAGACATACAATTGTATGCCAATTTTGAAAAGTAAGAATTTTGGCTATCATAGTTTTTCTTCATAGGCCATGTTGTGTCAGCAAACGATATTAGAGTCGATCCTCATAAAATATAGGCAATAGTTGAGTGGGAGTCACCTAAGAATCTGTCGAAAATGTGTAGTTTCCTTGGTTTAGTAAGGTATTATAGGCGTTTTGTTCAGGGCTTCTCGATGATAGCGGCTCCACTAAACAAATTACTTTGTCAGCAAAACGATATTAGAGTCGATCCTCTAAAATATAGGCAATAGTTGAGTGGGAGTCACCTAAGAATCTGTCGAAATGTGTAGTTTCCTTGGTTTAGTAAGGTATTATAGGCGTTTTGTTCAGGGCTTCTCGATGATAGCGGCTCCACTAAACAAATTACTTTAGAAAAAGAGTCTATTTGTTGGGATGAGAGGAGACAAAAAAGTTTCGAATAGTTGAAGGTCATCTTAACCTAAGCTCCAATGTTAACCCAACCAGAATCAGATAAGGACTTCACAGTTTTTAGTGATGCATCGTTGAATGACCTAGGATGCATCTTGATGCAAGAGAGCAATATGTAGCTTACACTTCATATTATTTTAAGCCTCTTAAGAGAAAGTATCTAACCCATGACCTTGAGCTAGCAGTTGTGGTGTTCGCCTAAAAGATGTGGTGACACTACCTCTTGGGGAGAAGTGACATATCTACACTGACCACAAAAGCTCAAGTATCTCCTCGTACAAAAAGAGTGAATATCATATAGCATATATGGATCGAGTTGCTTAAAGATTATGATTGCGTGATAGGTTACCACCCAGGAAGGCAAATGTGGCGGATGACTTGAGCCAAAAAGTCAATGATAGAGTTTTAGGTCTTCTATCATGGTTGAGTTTATCCAGTGGTTGTGGGTTGTTAGCCAAGTGTGAGTCAAGCCAGAATTGGTAAGTGAAGTAAAAAGGTTGTATAGTTTAGGCGATCGAGTGAAACTCAAATTGAACAGGTCGTCAGGGCGAGGCCCCAAGTTTTGAACTTCAGTTTAGAGATGTGTTATATTTCAGTGGTATGTTATGTGTACCACATACACTTAGTTACACAGTAAGATTCTCCACGAGGCACATTGTAGTCCACTCTTAGTACATCAAGAACTAACAAAATGTATCAAGAGATTCGTCAATTGTTCTTTTGGCCGATAATGAAAAAAGAAGTGTCAGAGTTTGTCGCGAGATACATAGTGTGTCAGCAGGTTAAGGAGGAACACCAGGTTCCTTTAGGTTTGCTTTAGCCCATTCAGATTTCTCAATGAAAATGGGATAGGGTAACCATGGACTTGTCACCAAGTTACTAATGACCAAATAGGGACATGACATAGTTTGGGTCATAGTAGACAGCCTAACCAAATTAGCTCACTTCCTCCATGTACGGATGGATTATACCTTAGAGAGGTTAGCTCAATTTACAACCGTGAGATAATGAGGTTACCGGTGCACCAACTTCCATCATTCATACAGAGAACCTCAGCTTACTTTTCGCTTTTGGAATGATATTCATGAGTCTTTAGGCACCAAATTATACTTCATTACAATTTTCCATCCTCAGACAGATGGAAGTCAGAGCGAGTTATTCAGATTTTGGATGACATGCTAAGGTGTACCGCTATCGATTTAGAGGGTAGTTGGGAGGACCATTTATGTTAGTGGAGTTTGCCTACAACAACAGTTTCCAATAAGCATTCAGATGGCTTTGTATGGGCGTAAGTGTAGAACTCTGTATGGAGACAGAAGAGAAAGTTTGGTTGATCCAGAGCAGGCTAAAGGAGACAGTCAAAGGTCTAACGCAGATTTGAAGCATAAGGACATCGAGTTTGTAGTTTGGGACAAGGTGTTCCTCAAGTTTTCCCCATGAAAAAGTACTCCACTTTGGGCGTAAAGGAAAGTTAACTACTTCATAGGATCTTTTGAGATACTCGAGAGAGTTGGACAAGTGGCTTAGGGTTAACCTTACCTCTAAAGTTAGAGCGTATTCACAATGTTCCATATATATATGCTCACAAGGTTCCACTCTGATCATTTGCACGTCATACCCTTAGAGAAGATAGAAGTCAACTTAGATATGACCTATTCAGAGGAACACGTCAAAGTCTTGGCAAGTGAAGTGAAAAGTTAAGGAACAAGCAGATTCTGTTAGTAAAGGTGCTATGGAGGAACCATGGCATCGAGGAGGCAACTTGGGAAAACGAGGAGGACATATGTCTTCAGTATCCTCACCTCTTCTATCTAGGCATATTTCGATGACAAAATTTTTATTAGGATGAGATAGTTTTAATGCCTTGAATTTCAAGTTAGGAGTTTTGAGTTAACTTGAGTTGGATCTTAAGTAAGTGTTTGGCTTGTAGGAAGCCTTAGCCAAAAATAATAGATTGGGCTAGGATTGAGCCTAACAGTGGTTAAAATGAGTGTTTTTAGTTTTCAGCCAAAATCATGAGGACCAAGGAGGCAATTAGGCCATTGTTAAAAACAAAAGCTTAAAACCATTAAAAATTCATGATATCACGTTGTGAAACCCATTCCTCTTCCCACTAACTCTTATTTTTTTTATTTTCTCTTTTCTTCTTCTTCCTTCAACAAAATTTAAAGGTGCAGGATTATAGGTTTCCAAATGTTTCAAGATCAAGATAAGGTAAGAATCAACATTCCTCAACTTTAGCTTCATTTTAAGATCTCAAAGTCAAGGTTTGGCCATGGTTTGGAAAATGGGTTTAAGGCAGTTTGGAAACCTTTGGGTTTCAATCCGGTTTTTAAGAAGTTTAAACCTTTGGAAGTGTTTTTAAACCTTTCTAAGCCCCTAAATTTAGTTGGTAAATTAAGAGTTTGAAGAAACTTCCAAAGCTAGGGGAAATAAAAACTCACATTAGGTTGAGCCATTGCTATTTTTAGTAGCTTAGCCACTCAGGTAACTCACTTTTAACTCAACTATATCTTGTGTAGGTCATTTAGATTAAATATGGTAGGTTGATGAACTTGAAGCATTTCCATATAGATACATAATTTGAGTGTTTTAGCATGTTTTCATGCCTATTTATGACCTCTAATACCAATAAAAAACCTAAATATCAGTTGGGGTCTCACTTAGGGTTTTATGGTAGAAAGATAAAATCGTTCAAACTAAAATAAGGCTTTTCATAGTAGGGATATCGATACTGTAAGAATAATATCGATATTGTTCTTCAATCAGTCAAATTTAAAAAGGGAGTATCGATACTCATTCATAGAGTATCGATACTAGTGTCCCAGTTTCGATACTGACCAGGTTGGTATCGAGACTAAAATAGCATATTATAATTTTGGTATCGATACTCACACAGAGTATCGATACCAGGGAAATGTAACGATGCCCTAAGGGGAGTATCGATACTAGGGTTGATTTTTAGAAATATAAGTTGGTATCAATTCTCAGTCCAATATCGATACCCAAACACAGTGTGTTGATACTCAGTTAGGGATATCGATACTACTTACCCAAATAGCCTAATCAACTAGCAGGGTATCGATACCAACATGTAAGTATCAATACCAATGGTTCAGAATCGATAATGAAGGACCAATATCGATACTGACGGACAATTTTTAGATAAACAATAAAAGGATATTAGATTGAACCTGAGATACCCCAAAACCACTCAAATAATAGCAAATAAGACTTCAAGCTAACAGTAATTTATATCAGAACAGTAGAAATAGTAATATCTAGGTTACATAAAACTATCCTTGTTTGATGATTGAGAAATAGCCAGGACACACGATTTCCTTTTTAGTATAATACAACAGTCAGTGGATTCAAGTCAGTGCTAAGGCACTTCAGCAGCCAACTGGGCGAAGATGCCCCAAAACTTGATGCAGTAAGTTTGCAGGTACATTTTTTATAGTTCCAGATCTCACCCATATAATCAAAGGGTTAGTGTACATTTTTATGTAACTCCGGATCTCACCTGAACACCCGAGGGTATTTCGGTGGGCTAGAGAAGTATATGTTTTCATGCGTAGGTTCTTAGGGGCAGATCGTGGGGAGTTATCGTCACCATATATTCTAGTGTAGCAGAGCAGACCAGCCGAGATTACCAGAGTACATCTTAAGCCATCATTAGAGGGCATGTACTATTATGGACCCTTGTGTGTATCTAGTCGTATTCTGAATTATATTTGGTATTGTATTATTTGAGATATATTTTGGGATCTACCCATTTTTTAACCCTAAATTATCACGCTTGATTTTATTTCTATGAATGGAATTTTTAGTGGATATAAATAGCTTTTAGAAAATTTTGGGTCACTATTTTGGTAGCCTTGTGTAAATTGTTATCCATGGATCTTCGAGTCAAACTGGATTAGGGTGTTACAGTTAAATTGCACTTTGGTACATCTTCTTGCTTTCTCATAATATAATCATCACCACTCTCTAACTCTTGGGCCCAACTCAAGCCCACAATCAACTTAATTTGGTCCAAACTATTCTAATAGGTCCTTTGGGCTCATTTTGTAGGTATCAAGACAAATCGAACTACTAACCTGAGGTTCAGGGTGCTACACAAGATTCGATTGCTAATCAAGTTAAATTCAACGTTGATGGAGCTGCGAATGAAGGTGTGACAGGTTGTGGTGGAGTACTTAGAACTCGTGAAGGGATTATACGAGCAATGTTCTCATGTCATACTCTTGCTCAAGGCTCAGATTCCACTGAACTGATGGCTTTAAAAAGTGCCATCGAAATGTTTGTTGAGGTGTTTACAATGATAAAGTAGTTTTGATTTTAGAATCTAATTCATGTAAATTTAAATTGGATCTCATTAACGTCCTTCAAAATGATGGGATCATTTTGAATAAATCAAAAAATGGTGAAGACAATTCGAAATGTTCAATTCTCTTATGTTTCAAGAGAAAGAAGCTTTATGACAAATTTTCTTACAAAAGATTGCCTTAAAATGAGTGAAATGTTCAAGGCGTGGTGGTGAGTTTCTGGTAGATTGATTCGGTTAACTTGTATGCAGCTGGTGTAGAGCTTTAATATGTGCATCAAATTCTTTAAACATGGTGGTAATATTTATGGTTTTGGTGAATTGTCCTTGTCCATTTGTTTGCCCTTTTTTTCTCTTATCCACGGGTTACATCTTAACTTGGTGATATATCTTTGTTTATAAAAGTTTGATTCTCACGCGGTATCATTTTATTTTACAATAGATAGGAGAGGATTTGTAAGGATAATGTTTTGCAACCTTGGTGTTCTATGAGGGGTGACTGGGAAGTCATTGAATTGGTTGGGGGACTATTTTGTTTCATGTTGACCCTTAATTGATGGATATAATGTATTGTTTTTCTCCATTAAGTATAGGAAGGTTTTAAGGAGATATCTATTTGATTATGGTTTTATGATTAATGTTAATAAAAAATTAGTTTTCTACATTGAGTAAACTATGTTAATATGATCATTTAATTTTAGATTATTTACACTTTGATCACCGAACTCCAAAAACTTTTGTTTAAATGGTGGACTTAAATTATGTTAATGATCATGGAAGTTTTAGATTATTTGGTTTTCTTTAATTGTTAATAATTATTAAGATTATTTTATAATTCAATTTCACGATTTAATTAGATTAAAATATTATACCAATAAATTAAATCTATCCGCCAATTCAATATAATTGTTGAATTCTGATTTGAGAATGGTTGTTTTGTTGATACCTAAGCAATGGAAAAACTAGAGATTTGAGGGATATAATGTATATTGACTATTAGGTCTTTAATTGAATTAAAATTATCAAATTTGGATACGAGGCTTTGTAAGTTGATCCTTTTAAGACATTGAATTAACTAGAAATTAATATTCGATCCCATTTATCCCGTTTATATTTTGTATGATTTATTATTATAATTTAAATTTAAGAAAATATGTATTTGTGTTGTATATAAAAACTTATGACTTGTTTTAAATGCTTAATATGTGTTTGATACTTGAATTAAATATTATTTTTCGAAGTTAGTACACAAATTTTATTTTTTAATTAGTATTAAACTTTAATTACACATATTGTTTTAGTTTTTCGATGATATTAATTTTTCATAATATGATAATATAAGATTATATCACATATCAAATGATGAAATAAATTTATTTATTAAATGTAAATATTTAAATTGTCACTGCATGTATTTTTATTACTCCTATTATTGTGCTGAAATATATAAATCATTTATGATGACAAGATGAATCATTGGTGAGAATAAATTGCAAATTCAAAATATGTTAAATTTAATTTAATTTATATTTAATTCGGTGTGTGTATAAATGTTTATATTCATATCATAATTTATTATGATTATTAATTTAAAAAATAATTTGTATACTTATATTATTCTCAGTTTAAATCATATTCCCTATGCGTCGTTATACTGATTTGATTATTAATACTATATCTATTTACATATTTTTATAAGTTGGAAGTATTGTAAATTTAAATAAATATCTTTATTTTAATTCACGTTTATCTCAATTTTTTTTATTTTTTATAAGTTGGAAGTATGTAAATTTAAATAAATATTTTTTATTTTAGTTCACGTTCATCTCAAATTTTGTTGTACAATGATATTTCCTGGGTAGTCGTGCAAATCATTTATTCATTTATGGTTTATAGTTCATACAATGAATTATTGGCGAGGGCAAACTGCTAAAGCAGCATGAATATTTCTGGGTAGTCGTGCAAATCATTATTCATTTATGGTTTATAGTTCATACATGACTTATTGGCGAGGGCAAACTGTAAAGCAGCTATTAACTGGGTAGTCGTGCAAATTTATTCATTTATGGTTTATAGTTCATACATGACTTATTGGCGAGGGCAAACTGCTAAAGCTATTAATACATGAGATTCTTTGGTGTTATATTATTATTAATATTATAATAATTATTAAATATTATAATAATTATTGATTGTGTTTTGGAAATATTATAAATTTTTATTATTGTACTAATATTTCTTTTGAGAAATTTGTAGATTCAACATATTTAAAGTTTAATCCAAGATTTTTAATTATCGGGTTGGTCAAAAGTAAAATCAAATTATTAGTTCATTTGATTATTGTGTTGCCAAAAGTAAAATCAAATGATTAGTTCCTTTCGATTATTGGATTGTGTAGATTAAATCAAATGATTCCTTTTAAATTTTGGTTGCTAAAATTAAAAGATTAATTCCTTTTGATTTATGTTTTTTAAACGAATCGGGTTGTCATGATATATTTGTTCCAGGTTTTAGTGCTACTAATCCCGTCAGTGAACAGAGGATAACTAAAATAGAGAGAAATAAATCACTGGATTTATTTTTTAGAATCTTGCACTGATTCTAACTTTGTAAGGAAAATAGATTGTTAAATTTATTTCTTAAGAATTAGATGATTCTAACTTTGTAAGTAAAATAGATTGTTGAATTTATTTCCTTGAAAATCTTGAATGATTCTAACTTTGTAAGAAAATAAATTATCGAATTTATTTCTTGAGAATCGGGATGATTTAATCATTTAAATAAATAATTTTTTAATTATTTTATTTTATAAAAATTAATAAGTGTTAAATTTATTTTCATGAGAATATTAAATGATTCTATTTTGTTAAAGTAATAAATTGTTTAAATTTATTTTATGGGATCTCGATAAAGAAATAAATTGTTGAATTTATTTTCTCATATATTCTATTTTCCAGAAAGAAATAAATCATAGTATTTATTTTCCTATTTTGTAAAAGGAATAAGTTGTTGAATTTATTTTCATATCTTGCAAAAGAAAATAAATTGTTAAAATTTATTTTTGTAAGAATCTCACATGATTCTAATTTGTAAAAGAAATAAATTGTTGATTTCATTTCACATTTTGTAAAAGGAAATAATCATTGGGTTTGTTTTCCTGTTTTATGAAAGCAAATAAATCGGTATATTTTCCTATTTGTAAAAGGAAATAAATCTTTGAATTTACTTTCCTGTGAATCTTATATGATTCTAGTTTGTAAAAGGAAATAAATCATAGTTTTTTTCCTATTGAAAAATGAAATAAATCGGAAAATCAATTTTCATAAGAATCTTATATGATTCTGATAAGTAAAAGGAAATAAATCATTCGTATTTTTTATTTTGTAAAAGGAAATAACTTGTTAGATTTATTTTCCTATTTTGCAAAAGAAAATAAATCGGTGGATTGAATTTATTCTCTTGGGAATCAAGTATGATTTCTATTTTGAAAGAAAGAAATAAATCGTTAAATTTATTTATGTAAATCTCGATATTTTTTAAAGTGAGATATTGAAAGTAATTTATTTTGAAAATTTAATTCATGTCGTATTAATGTTTACTTGATCTACTTTTACAACAAGAAAGAATAATATTTGTTACCTTCATTTTTTATAGCAAAAAGTATTGCTATATTTGGTAAAGAGAAAAATTGAAGCTATAGAGAATGTTATTCTCCATAAACTGAAAGTTGAAAACCAACGTAATAAAATATTAAGATGATAAGAAGTGATTATAGTGGTGAATAAATTATTCATGAGGTGAAACCATCATACTTTTATGAATTAATAGAGAAGCAAAGTGAAAGAATTAAATCTTAAAGAAAGCGATGAACACAATGCTAGGAAGTTCTTAGTTATCACATAACATGTGGGGAAGTTGTTTTTCAGTGAAGTACCTTTTAAAGATTATCTGAAAAGAAAACAAATGACAAAAACCATTTAAGTTATGGAAATATAGATAATTTTCTAAAATTACTTAAAAATGTGGGATGTTTTGTAAACATAATGATTTCATTATCAAAGAAACGAAATAAACTCCAAATGGTGGATTGTATTTTCCTTGGGTATAGATTATAGCAAGGCATATCAATATATTGTGTATGAATCAAAGAACCACGAGATCACATAAACATAATACTAGAACAAATAATGTTTCATTCTTTGTAGATATTTGATCGAATGCTATTAATAAAGATAAGTCTAGATGTTCAACAAGAGGTTGAACCAGATATATTGTCATGACGACAAAGGAGTGTGAAAATGTGTGCATGTCAAAATTATAGACGTCATATGTTAAAACTTTCCAAAGATATGTTAATTCAAGATTTGACACGGAAAAATATGAGGTGATTGATATGACTCTTGACATCCAAATGTATCATCTTTTGAGGATCTCATATTGATGAATTCACACTACATGGATAAGAGAAGTTTGACAAGGATGTTTCTAGCATAGCTAGAACTCCAATGAATATGAGTTAGTATTTGTTCAAAAAACAAAGGTTAAAACATTAAACAAATGGAGTATGCAATGGCAATAAATGTCTAAATAAATTGTATTAGACTAGATATTGCTTTCATTGTGAGCAATTTAAGCAAATTCACATGTTGTTAATTGTTAAACTTTCAAAAAATGATTATAAGATAATTGAGATATTTCAAATATGCTCAAGATAATGAATTGCATTATTCCATGGAGACACTCCTATGCCAGTTGAATATCTTATATTCAAGTTATCAAAGCTACAAGTGAATATGTTTCACATTAGAAAGATGAGTTGTGTCATGAAATCCTCAAGAACTTGGTTATAACTAGATCCACAATGGAACCTAAGTTTGTATCTCTAGAAAAGTATGGAGAATAAGTTGAATAGCTTTAGAATTGTTTTGGAGGATATTATTGAATGACCAAAGTGTGTGCCCACAATATTCATATACTGAAAACAAATAAAATTGATAAAGCACATAACTTTATGTATAATGGTACGTTGAGATATATGCATCATCAACACGATACCCTTATAGAATTAATCTCAAAGGGAGTTGTCTCTATTGATTTTGTAAGATCAAAGGGTAACATCACGGATCCACCAACCAAAGGATTAAATTGAGATGAAGTTGAGAAAACATCTAAATGAATGTGACCAAAACTAATGGAAAATTAAAAGTGTTATGTGAATGAAAACCCTACCTAATTGATTGGAGATCCCAAGATCTAGGTTTAAAGGGACACCATAATTGTATAAATCATGTGCGATCATTGTGGGATTTTTATCCCAAGTTCATTCTTATGATGTAAACATTGATCAAAATTGGTATAGGTTAAGCAAACTTTTAATGATCATTGTGTGATTCGATGAGTCGAGTAATAAGTAACCTATGTAAGAGTGAAGTGGGGCTGCTTCAAGGAGTTGGGCATAGTTCTTTCAAACTCTTGCAGAACCAGGAAATGGTCATGGCTTCAAGGACATACCCATGAGAACTAAAATTATTGTCAGATGGGTAGTTGTGTGAAGTATATCATCATTTACACAAACGACAGAACAATTCAAAGACATCACGTCTACTGGTCAGTTAGTAAAGTAATATGTTTACAAGGGAAGGTTCAAAGAGGACACCTACCTATCCTATGCAATTACCGATCGTAGATTCTATCACCACATCGAGTCAGAATGGTTTTGATAAAATTATCAATTTAATTAACGTGAGGGATTATTGGAAAAATTCGATAATTTTGGAGCTTTGAACGATAATTGATACAAACGTTGTTGAGGAATTTGTGGAACCAATTTTTTGTTCATAATGTGCACATGCACTGTGGGTAACTTGAATGTCTGAACTTGTTAGACTTTGTGGGCTTGCGAATATTTTAACCCAAAAGTGAAATATTTGTTTTCCTAAATAGAGCATATATTTTCAAAAAAAAAGTTTTTTGGAATTAAAATGATAAATTAAAAGGTTTCTTTAATCAAAATAGTAATTTTAGAAATTGCTTAATTCTCATTAATGCTTCAGTAGGTAAAAATTCTCATTTTTTCACAATGTAAATCCCTATAAATGTCGTATAAACCTGCTAGGTTAACACAATTCAAACAACTCAAAACTATTCAATTTTTCTTTTCTCTAGTTTTTTTTGTGATAAACAAAGGCAAGAAATAGTTTTTGATATCGACAGTTGTACTACTGTGTTCTGATCATCTCATTGTTGTATCCTGGGAGACAGAAGACCAAAGATCTC
The DNA here is from genome assembly GCF_006381635.1 of Hibiscus syriacus. Classification (NCBI taxonomy): domain Eukaryota; kingdom Viridiplantae; phylum Streptophyta; class Magnoliopsida; order Malvales; family Malvaceae; genus Hibiscus; species Hibiscus syriacus. The sequence continues at coordinate 1,663,097 of NW_024063507.1, read as the reverse complement.
GAACACCAAGGAGTGACTGAAAATCTATCTTAAGAAACTAATAGTCTAGATACTAAACACGTAATTTATCCTAATTTTACGATAATTTAATTTAATTATTTTATATATATAACCTTTTAATATAGTTTACATCTATTGTAATTTTTCATAATAATTGGATTTTTAAATTCATTTATTTTAAAATAAATTATATTATCAAATAATATCTATTGACAATCTCCTCTATCCGAGATTCCAACTGCAAAGATAAGGCCAATTTTGGTGATCATTAAGGCTTAAAAATCAGGTAATCAGACAGGTTTCAGTCGGATCTTGGCAGGTCGTGTAAAATCAGGTATAGGTCAAGTCAGGTCAATTTGTTGGTTTAACTCAAATCAGGTCAAGTCCAGGTCAAATCAGTCCAGGTCAAATATCGGTAGCAGATTTCAGAAGCTACAACATCATGTATTGAGAGTGTTAAAAGGCTTCTTGCAGCCCACTGAAATGAGACGTGGAACTTACAACCCGGAAGTTTTTACTAGCCAAAGCGCCAGTGGGCAAGCTTTCAGCTGCAATATTTGGTGTGATACTTCATTCAAGTGGACATTTTTTGTTAATGCTACTCAAACCTGTTATGGACTTTCTCAGCAAGTATATTGATGGATGAATTTTGTTTATAGAGCTGTTATTTTGTACAACATTATAACCCTTAATACATTTATGTTTGTTATGTAGCTTGTCTAATTATCACTCAATATATTTATTGCAAGGCCTAATATGAGGTCTGATAAAGCTCTTTTATTTTAGTTGTATATGTTAGTTATGTTTTAACTAGAAACCAAGAATTTAAAAAAACGTTTTAATGACATTGTAATTTTACATGTGCAAGATCATAGATTTTTTAAGAAACCCTCAAGGTTGTTCGAGAGCATGGTTGTTGTTAGACTTCCTCCTAGTTGTGTATACCCTGTTTTGGATTTATTGGTCTAGAAATCCATGTTGTCATAAGAACGCAAAGTGTTTTATTTCCTGCTGCATAAATGGCAGAGTAAGTGTTTCTGATTTACTTTGATTAATGTTTTTTATAGAGATGAATTGGGTCAATTTGTGTGATAAACGCTGTCTAACGAGCCTTAAGGGAAGGATGTTCTAATTTGGGGGGCTTTGTCCTCTCTTCATCAAGTCTCTCTACTCTCTGGCTTTCTGATCTCTATTCCCTTTCTAAGATGGTAACTTTTTCATCGGGTGCTTTTTGTATTTTAAGTCTAAACCTTTTTGTGCATGTGAGTGAATTTGTGGTGTTTATATGTGCCTTCTATTATAGGTTTTTAACTGTCCCAATTTGAAAGAGATATCCTTAGAATTTTCTCGCTAAGAAAATGATACTACTGATCTTACAACCATGGTTGATGGTATGGGCAGAAGTTGTCCAAAGTTCAAACGTACACATTGCATCGCTTCGGCTTTCACATGTTGTTGTGCTTTTTCTTACAGCTACTAATTTGAGGTTTGTTGAAACTTTTGGTCTATGCATTCATTTAATTATGTAATTTTTAATCTATAGGCATTGCTTTGCTTTTCCTGAAATCGTAGATTAATGGACTTGCTCCATTCAGTTTTCTAGCAATGCCATGTTGTTTCAGGGATCTCTGCATTTAGAGGGTAAATAATCACTAGTTTAATAAAGGTTGTCTATTGTTCAGGGGCTTGCGAATGCTTTCACTTGTTCTTGGCTCAGACCACCGATGCATCTGTTGCTGCTATTGCTTCAAGCTATTCTAGATTAGAATTGCTTGATCTAAGTGGTATGTTTTGCTCCAGGTTTAATTAGGTTTTTCGTTTATATGTGATTTGAAGGGATTACTTTTTATTAGTTATTCTTTGGCTAAATATTCTCGATGCTTGCTGCTTCATTTCAGGTCTAGCATCAGTGATAGTGGCATTGGAATGATCTGCAATGTTTTCCCAAACACATTGTCAAGACTCCTCCTTTTGTCCCAACATAACTTCAAGTAATCTTCGTGTCTAAGATTTACACATACTTTATGTGCATAGCTGCATTTATCCTGTAAATGCCCTATTCTTCTCTAAACCTTTTCACTAACATATTTCTCTGCATTTCTCAGGTGGAATTCAGTTTGCCACGGCTCAACTACCTCTTCTTGAACTTATGGATTGTGGGATGACAATATGTGATCCTGATTCTCAGAATCCACCTTCCGATCAAAATTCTGACATTGAAGTTCCAAATGTATTGAACAATAAACTGCACCTTATGTACCAGAAGCTTATCATCAAACACAGCCTACTAAAGAAACTCAGCTTGTGGGGTTATTCTAGCTTAGAAGTGAGCTCTTTTAGTCCTTAATCTCGAGTATGTTTCTAGTTGCTTCTCAATATCCTATGTGGTTCTTATTTGTTGAATCTCAATGCAGGCTTTATGTTTGAATTGTAAGGGTTTGGTAAAGTTAGAAATGTTTGGCACTGTTGGCCATCGTATTCCCTTTGGCTTTATCATTGATTGTATGTTTGTTTAATGCAGAAATGCTAATTGTTGTTGATGCCTGCTGTTGTCTTGTAATTTATTTTGTTGGTCTGACTTAAATAGATTGTTGAAATTGTCATTTTTTTCCGAATTTAAAAGTTGCCCGTAATTTAACAATGTTGGCATCTATTTCGAGATAAAAGCTCGATGAAGAAATTTTTTGTAGCAAAGTTAGGCTTTTAGCCTTATAACATTTTTGTTATAGGATCTGAGAGCTTAAAAATATTGTTTTATTTTATTTTTTTATTCAACTTGAATTAACTCAAATGTTATTTAAATTATCATTATCAATTAAATTTATCTTTATATTATGTTTTATTTATTTTATAATTGTTATATAATTTTTCTTTACAAAAATTAAACTGTATAATTTATATTATTTTAGAGAATTAATAATGAAATATTAATTTATTATCAAATTAATTATCATTTTATTGTCAAAATTATTTGTATTAATAATGTAAAACGTTAATATAAATTACTTAATAAATACTTGCATTATTAATATTATTTTTTCTTTACATAAATTAAACTATATTAATTTACATTTAATCATTGTTCAATGTCAATATTTTGTAAATCATATTTTATATAATTTACATTTAAATAATTTTATTAATTTTATTAAATAATTTATATAATAGGTCTATTTATTAATTTAATTATTAATAAATATTTTATTATAACATTTAAAAATTAATAAATATTTTTTTAATTATATCAAATTCAAAACTCATAATTTTATTAAAATCTTATAATTTCATCCATGGTAATATATAAACAAGATAAATGTCAAGTCAGGTAAATATCGTATCATGTCAATAACAAGTCGGATCATTTATAGGTCAGGTTAAAAGCAAGTTAGGTTCATCACATGTCAGGTTGAAAATAAGTCGGGTAATATCAGTTATTTACCAGGATAATCTCGGGTTCGGGTTCATATCAGTCCGATGCATGTCGGGTTCGGGTATCATTTTTTCGGTTCAATTCAGGTTCAGGTCATTCTCAGGTCGGGTTCGGATCTATAATTTCCAGGTCCAACTCGGATTCAGGTAAATACCAGTTCCAACTCAAGTCGATTTCGAATCTCTACAGCAAAGGTTAAAAACAGTTTTGACTTGAGTCTGTTTCATCAATTTTACAGGTCGGGTCAACTTTTTACCGCCCTAGTGATCATTCAGCCAGCAAATTACAAGAACGAGAAGCACAATGGTGAAAGGACACCCACAATGGATAAAAATGACCAAACGTTCTATTAAATTCCTGAACCTACCCAACATATGGATAGATAGGTATCCTCAACTAGGGATGTTGAAATATGGGTACCCAAAATTCTGAGTATTAAAGTTTTCGAGTATTTGATCTTTTGACCCGTATTCCGACTTGGATATTATGGGTATCTGAATTTTACGAGTACCCATGATTTGGGTAATCATGTACCCATTTTTTTATCACTTTCAAATTATTAATTTTAAAAAATAAAACTTATATTATTAAAATATTAAACATACAATTATTGGATGGTTGGGTTTTTTTTTAATTTTATTAATTTAATTTAATATATAAAATTATTATAAAAATTATGTAAATATAATATATAAAAATAAATGTAACCGGGTATTCGAGTAATCAAGTACCAGAAAAATGTAATTTTGTGACCCAAGCCCAACCCAAAAAAGTCGGGTCGGGTATTTTTTTTAATAAAATACCCGATTTTTTAGTTCGAGTCGACATGTCGGGTCAAGCGAGTCAGATATTTTTTAACACCCTCAACAATGGACAAAACATATATTTTAGTGTTTCAGTCTGAAATCAAATATATTTATAATTGTATTATTAAACTTTCATTGGTAACTTGTTTAGATTATTTAATTGGTGTTTAATTTCTTTAGTAAATTTTTGAAACATCCTTTCTTCCCTACTATTTTTCAACTCTCTTTAATTCATTAGCATTAGAACGTTTTCTTTTACTTCGAACAATGGAAAGGTAAAAAGGAGAAGAAGATAATATATTTTGATCATGTATTTAATTAAATAACAAAAATTGTATATCAAACTAAGATAAGATCAAAGTTTGACTTGATTTTTGTTGACATCTAAAAAAACCAAACTAAGAGTAAGAAATAAAAAGGAAAAAGGGAAGGGGGACATTAACAATCGAGAATCGTCATGGTCAAACGATAGTAAAGAAAATAGAGTATTAAACTAAGAATAATTTTGGGTTAGTACTATAGATAATGCTCGAGTGACTTAAATAACACAATAATATATAAATAATGTATATGAATATATAGTTAGAGAAAGAAAAAATATATATCATAATACTATAAATTTACAATAGATATAAATATATATATATAATATATAATATATATATATATATATATAATATATATATATATATATATATAAACTCAACAACTCTACTCGACTTGACTTTAATTTTATAAACTAGACTTTACTTGAAAAATTTCAAATTAAGTTTTAGCCATAAAATACGACTTCTCAATTCAAATAACTCAATTTTTTATTCTATTCGACTCGATTGAATACTCACCCTAGATATATCACACTTAAATTTTGATAAAGTAGATTTCAATGTGTTGTCATATTTTATTTTTCATTATAATACTGATATTTATCTGTTTTTTATTTGGTTGAATTCGTTAAATCCTATTTTTATTATTTAACGATTAATTTTATTAAATAAATTTATTAAATAAATTTATAATTTTTATTTTTATTTCAAAATGGGGTTGTGACAATTCACCCTCAAAAGAATTTTGTCCTTAAAATTTACCCAAGTTAAAGAAATGCGAAAACTGAGCTTGCATCAATTCTTCAATCTCTCAGGTATCTTTTACAAGAATATGATTTCTCTACTAGACTTTAACCAACGAATAAGCGTTCTCGACAAAACTCTTATCAAAATTTCAAAATCGTAAGAGAATTCTCCTCGTAAAACCAAACATACTTTAAATACCAATCATTAATCAGAATAATACTTGCTTAACTTCAGTGCAACATGCATACATAACTGTTTTCTTTCAGACGTAAGGAAATCATCTTGAGATTTACAATTTTACCAGTATAAGAACATTTACTTTATCTCATACAGATCAAAACATTGAGGTAAAAACCTCATCACTTATTGGGTTTCAAACTCGAAAATTGGAACAAGAATGATTCCAAAATTTCTTCAATTCAGTACATCAATGCAGAACTTTAGGGGGGAGGAAACCTTATCACAACTTAAACCAAAATCATGCTCTTCAATTCACTTGGGTAGAAGTTCTTAATATCGAAATATCGATTATAAAGTTTGGTTACGAGCTTATCATCACAGAACGTTTGGGTGTTGCAACTCAAATTCAAGTCGGGAGTGAGGTCAAAATTCTCGAACAAATAATCTTTCACGTTACTCGCGGGGTAACTTCCAAAATGGGAGGAATACTGAAATTATTCCCTTTTTGCACAGATTGAGTCATAACATATAAGATACTTTGGTATACTTATTATAGGATGATTACTTGACATCAAAGTTCCAGCTCAAAAGAGTACGATCATAATCTAGAGGCATGTCAGACCAGACATCCTATGACAATCGATCAACCGATCTACCCAGAAGACTCGACTCAACCTAAGCTTTGATACCACTAAATGTAACACTCTCATATACGAGTGATCCGATCTGATCTGGGGTGTCACATTATGGTCACTAGAGCGACCCAGGCTGAACATCTTGTAAAATTTAAATTTTTTTGTTAATACATTTCAAAATGTAAAATAATTTATAGATAAAATATAAATTCATAAAATTATTTATACAAAAATAGAATTCAACAATATCCAGTAAAAAACAAGACTCAAATATAAAATAGAATACAAATTATATGCTCCCTAATTACATGCATCATACTTCGCAAGTAACACCGGTAGAACTTCTTTACTGATTGCAAAAGCACAATGAAATTTTCTTTAACTAGAAATGGTAAATAATAGAGTGAGCTTTGTAAAGCTCAGTAATAGAGCTATCATATGAATACAATAGGTCATCAAGTATATGGTAAAGTATAGTTTCCCTTAGCAGGACATACATCATCAGATTCTAGCGGTGCTTTCAGATTCCATTAGTTTAGTCTTCAGTTACAAACATGAATTTACGATCATAAGGAAGTATTCATATATAGATTCAAAGATTAAATTGAGGAGTCTAGTGTGTTCCAATAAAGCAGAATTGTGTACAATCCTTTAAAAAATTAGTAGTTTAAAACATATTTAAAAACACAGTAATACCCTTCAATTGAACATCGATATGCAATTCCCCATAACTGTGTCCATAAGGACTTACCCTAGGCCCATTGGGTGTAGGAGCCAAACTAAGGGAATATCTTGCGGTCTGATAGCTTACTCAATGTAGTACCTTAAGGCCTAAGAGCCTACCCAAAGAAGTACCTTGAGGACTTAGATCTTACCCAATGAAATGCCTTGGGGCCTTAGAGCCTACCCAAGGTCACCTTAGGTCCGTAAGGAATTACCAGTTTGATCGGAGATGAACTTTCATACTCCGCAATCCTACATTGACAGTATCCCAATAATTGAATCATACAGTAAATAATAGATTCCATGATCCATAAATCAGGAATGATTATATTTTCTAGTGAAAACATGTAATCAAAGAGGACATATCATGTAGCCATAGGTCATAAACAGTAAATTAATACATTAGTAAATCAGAATATCGAATAATTAAAAGATTCAATAAATCATTAACTTCGGTAAATCACATTTCAGGAGGATCCAATTATTTTTTGGAGGTACTTAGCAATTATCAAGTAGGGAAAACAAGAAAATTTTGCAAACTGATTGAATTTCAAAAATGATATCCCTAGAAAAAAGGGTTTGATAGCTAACGGATTCATCAGTTATTCAGAAATTGATTTATCCGGATCATAATATTCAGATATATCAGCAAGGTATTTAGGAGTTATTGAATCAAAATTTATTTAGGATTCAGACGTTCCTAGAGTGATTCCATCAATCAGGCTTATAAGGTCATTTTAGTCATTTAATTCATGAGAAATTTTATAAATCAATTTAATAAGGGTATGCAACAATTGAAAGAATTCCAATCGCATTGTACAATTCCCAGCAAATGCGATAATTATCAGTTATGTAGGTAGATAAACTTCACGAATATTAATTTCTTAAAACTGGTTGAATTGTAAAATCGAACTGATCAACTTCAGAACCATCTTTGGACAAATCATAAGGAGAATAACATGTATTTAAGCAGTATTTTTTTACTTTCCGTATTGTAATAGTATTAGAGATAATTGACCTACTTAGGTCGTACTCTAAATACCTTAGGGGTGTTATAACATTTAAAGATTCAACGGTATCTTCACAATTTATCCAAAGGCATTTGCTTAATCCAGGTCATAAGGTTATTTAGATCATTCTAGTATTCAAGGTAGATTTATTCATTCAAGAGCTTAAGTGTATTTAGTCATTCCAGGGCTCAGGGGGTACTTTATGTTATTTCACACTTCAGGGGTGATAACTATGTAAAAAGGCTACTTTTAAGGCCATTTTCACTTAAGTTATTGTTGTCTATGGGTTCATATAGGTCATTTTAGATTCATATAGTTTCATGTAGTTGTATATGTGGTAGTTGTGTTAATTGTTTTGTTAAGGTGTTAGATGATGGGAATGTGTGGTGGTTAGTGATGTGCAAAAAAAGGAGATAGGGTGAGCTGAGAAGAATGTTGTGACATCATAGGTTGCTGAGAAGATTACAATGGACGGTTATCAAGCTTGAAAAATATCATCTTCTCCATTCTCTCCACCGTTTTTCTTCCTCCATTGGTGAAGCTTGAGGAAGTGGTGTAAGCATCTAAGAGGAGCTCACGCTATAATTCATGGTGGTTGAGGAAGTGTCGACCGTGCACATCGAGTGTTTTCTTCTCCAACTTTTGCTCAATTGTTAAATATTGGAAACTTATTTGGTTATTTGGTTGAATGAATGATTGGATATTTTCCATGGTTTATTCGAACCCCGCCATGAACTAAGCTATATTGGTAGGGTTCATTTGATGGATGCTTGAAAACTTTATTTTAATGGTTGATTAATATTTATATTTTGATTTTACTTGTTTTGTTTATGTGGCTTAATCTTCTAAGATTGTAGGAGGCATGAGTGTCAATTTCTTAGATAAAGAGTAGATGTTCGAGAGAATCTAGCCATTAATTCTTAAGTGTTCAAGAGAAATTTGAGTAAGATTAACATAAACAATGAGATATAGTTAATCATTATAGCCTAATCCCTTAGTACTTGAGAGAGACTAAGCTAGGATTTCAACGACTAAGAGGGGTAGTGTGTCATCAATAATATTGGATGCCATAGTGAGACTGAGATGAAATACTGTGGTATTATATTCTATTAGGTTCTTCTGACTATAAATAGAGAACACTTTAGCAAACTCCGTCAAGCAAGTAAGGCATTAGTAGACCAAATCAACTAGAGATATAAGTTTTCAGCTTCTTAAGTGCTCCCCACTAATCATTTTCAAAGTATTTTCTCGTGTGAGGATTATCAAGTTATTCCATTTATTTGCTACTTTTTACCATTTTACATTGCCTCAATATTTTCAATTTTATTCATTATAAATTGTTCTCTTGCCACGATAAATTTATATGCTTACTTCACTTTACACTTTCTTGCCTCGATAAACTTTTTCAATCTTTCATACCATTTGCCACTGCATATTTTCCTTGTTTATATCATTAGACTTAGATACTTAGGATTAGTTAGTGACACCTATTCCTAGTTGTAGCAATCTTTTAAAAGCCTTCAAATCCATGTGGAGACGATACTCACTCACTTTATTACTTATTGCGATGTATATACTTGCACATCATTTGTATATAATTATAGTACTCACAACATGCAACAAGTTTTTGACGTTGTTGTTAGGAATTGACAACTGGTTTTTTTTAAGTTTTGTTATAGCATTATCTTGTTTCTTTATTATTTTTTATAGATTTATTCGCTATTTTGTTTACTCATTTCAGGTGTTGTGCGATTGTATAACTTATCGAAGTCTCAAGGAACCATGATCTCATTTTGATCCTGAGATCGAAAAAAAATTCGTCAAAGAATATATGTTTAAGGAGCTCAAAGAACTATATAAAGTTCAAAATGAAGTGGAGGAACCTGAAGAATTAAAGTCGAACAATAAAATGCAAAGAATGTTGCAAGACCAAGAACTATTAGAGATCACTTAGCTCCCACCTTAGACAACCTAAAACCTACTATTGTAGGTTCCAAGATTCAGGTAGCCCACTTCAAGCTCAAACTAGTTACATTCAGCATTTTGGACTTGATTGAACAATTTGGTGGTGCTCCTCATAAGAGTGCAAGGTAACATGTTCAGGCATTTTTTGAGGTCTGTGACTCCTTTCAATAACAAGGTGTGTATGAAGATATGTTGAAATTGATGTTATTTCCATATTCTTTAAAAGATTGTTTCAGGGCATGGCTTAGTGGAGTACCTCTCGGCTCGATAAGGTCTTGGGTAGACTTGTGTAAAAAATATTCTATGGCATAATCCACCCAATATGAACAACCATATTAGGAATGTCATGGCATATTTTTTTCAAGCTGATGACGAGTCTATGTTTGAGTGATGGGATAGATACAAGGGACTCATACGTAAGTGCACTAACCATGGATTTCACGGTTGGGCGCAAGTTGTTATGTTCTACCATGGTGTGAATGCTCTAACAAGGCTGATGCTGGATACTAAGACACATGGTACTTTACTGGACAAGTCAGCTGAAGAAGCATTTGATATCCTTGATAGGATAACAGATAACGACTATCAATTCTCTTCTTTAAGGCTAGGAACATGGAGAAAAACTCAAAAGACATTTGGGTTGGATGTTGAGGACTCTATTTCAGCTCAATTGTCAACCATTACTAATATGTTGAAGAATATTCAATGTCCTAGCAAAGTGAAGGAAGTCATGGTAGCAAGTTTTGCATCTATTTTATGCCACGACAATCATAATGTGAGCAAATGCCTTGACAACCAAGAGTCTGTCAACCACATGGGAAGCTTTACTAAAGGTAACAACAACCCTCATTTGAACACTATAATCGAGGATGGCTTCAGCTTCCAAAGTTTTCTTGGGGTAATCTAGAAGCCAACAATGCCACAACTTGAATTGGCAACATAGCAAGACTGAACCTCTAAGTTTTTGAAGAAGAAAATTTTGCCTTGGCAAAATATTAACTAAGGGTCATCATCTTCAGCGAACACCAACTCTTTGGAAGCTATTCTCCAAGACTTCATGGAAACTACCAAGGCTCTATTGCAAGATCACACCACATCTATTAAGAATCAAGAAGAATTATTACAAAGCCAATGGGCATGGTTGCAAAGTTATAATTTGTCCTTAAGAGCTTTAGAAATGCAAGTGGGTCAAATTGCCATATCATTACAAGAATACCAACCAAACAGATTGCCTAGTGATACTGAAGTCACTAAGACACAAGAAAAATGAGCAATTTAGTACATTCACCTTAAGGAGTGGCACCCAGATCTACAAAGATGCTAATTTTGGGTGGGAAACACTCGAAGAATCCAACTATGAGATTGTGAATGAATAATCTCAATTTCAAGAGGACTCACATTCAATGGAGAACAAAGATAAAGGTTCCATGAGTAAACCCAATGATGGAAGGCAAAATAATGACACAATAAAAGAAAAACCCCACCAGCAGGAGTTGATGACCAAAGGGAAGCTGTAGAATTTTGCCACAATAATTTTTCACGCACTGGTGATTATTTAAAGCTCAATAAAGAAGACAAAGATGAGCTTAAGGATATTCCAAAGGAGATGATTAAGTCTAGTTTACTCATAGCTAGACCAGGTACAAAATTTGAACCTTTGGATTTCATTGAATTTACTCATCTTAAAACCCACGTAGCCGCCCATGTTTCTAGGCTAGAAATGTGAAAGAACTAAGGAAAAAATGGAGATTAAGAAAAAATTCCTTGATAAGAAATTATTATTTGCCACGACATTGTTGTGGTACGCTGACATTGTCAATTTTCTCGTTAGTGGTGTTTTTCTTTCTTACTTGAATAGCCATGGGCAAGAACATATTGATGCAGGATGTCACTACTGTCATTAGGATGACCCCTACCTCTTCAAAGATTTTCTACCCAAGAAATTAAAAGATGTCACGACAAAGGGAACGAAAAGAGATCTTATTCCACTACCAGTTAGCTTTATGCATAGAACACTCAAGAGGAGAGAGGACTTACAAAGGTCCTACAATTTAGGTTCTATCGGCTTATAGTAAAGGTGGCACCATTATATGTGTGGAACAGTTTGGTATATGCTTCTCCAATCGAATGCGACAAAATGCCATAATAATTCATGATGTTTGAAGTTTGCAAAGTTTTGTTTTTGTGAGTGTTGTTTGTTTTTTTCTTTACTTTATTTCTTTATTTTTTTAAAATTTAATATTAGTTCTTTTTAGTAGAACAAAGTCCACGTATGCTTGTCAATGGCCCCCATGATGCTACACCCACTTAAGACGAAGGGTATTATAGAGGATGAATATGTTGAAATCTTACTTTGGTTGAAAGGCAATACCAATTCAAAACTGCCCATGATATTGGGATTCAACAAGGACAAAGCCAAGGACAAGGATGAGGGAATTTCATAGGCTACGACAAACCATATGCCACAGCAAAGCTAGAGCAACGCATCCAATAATAATGAAGGCCTTAGTACACCACCTGATGTACCCAATTCTGACCCTGAAGCAAGCCCCAGGCCCACTGAGGAAGCGCACCAGGCGCAATACTACTAGCACTACCAACGCAACTCCATCACCATCTTAGGACAAGGTACCTCGTATTACATGGAATTGCATAGCATGTAGTTTAGTTTTAACTTATTTCTCTAAGAATTGAGGACAATGCCTCTCTTAAGGTTGGGGGAGGTAGTGTTCTTTGTAGAACATGTGCATGATAGTATTAGCATAATGTTATGCATGGCATTAGTAATGGTAGGACAGTTAGATGAAATGTTTTGATGATACCCGGTGATGATGAACTTTTTAGGCTAGAAATTGAATATATATTACTGTTGAGAATGATAGAACTGACTCTAGCGCTTGATGCTTTATGAATTATTCTTACACAATTTGTATGTTCACTATACTTAAGGAACTTAGGAAGTTTTTATAAAAGAACTCGGGTTAGTCTTGGTATTAAAATTTGGTATTATGCTTAAATGATAAATCATTGTTTAAAGAACTCCTTTATGTTTGAATTTGTTTAATCGTGAATAATTAATTCGGCATAGCTGTAGAGGGTCACTCCTATTTGTTGTGGCATTACCTAGAAATCTCTTTAATAAATGGAAGCCATGTGCATATGAGTGAATGAAAGAAGACAAGGGATGACTCTACCTGACTAGCTTGGGGTGGAATGTATGCTCCCTTTCACCTAGAGTGTGGGATGGTAGGTCTGATGGGCTGACTCCTTTCATAGCAGCATAAAAAATGTGTATTAAGTGAAAATTGAGTATAAATGTGCTTAATTAATAAGTAAATGCCGTGGCTAAACTAGAGAACTCAATTAGAAATTGCCTAAATTTGTTAAGTAGATAAGATACAATCACACACACACACAACCATAAAAATCTTGACCTAGGGAAAAGTACTTGATATGCGAACTCGGATCCAAATATCTCATGTGTGACTGGAACTAACTATCGTGCCCCATACTGTCGGGGGGCTAAAAGTGGAGTATAGTTGATTCCTCCCCATAACTCAAATAACATTACTACTCATGAGTCTTCACATCGGTAAAGAATATCACTATATATTAGCCAAAGGGCCCTCCATATGATCTTCTTATCCTGAAGATGCATAAATACATTGGTCCATTTTTCTCTTTGAACGCCTTATTGCCATTTTTATGTGAGGAATTCCTCAAACGAGAATATGTCATACTAAACGGTGGTAGGAAATCATGTTAGTCTTCTAGAAATGGCTATGAATCTAGACTTGTGGTTGTGTGTACCCTATAAAATGACCTCCTCCCATCTTCCTATAATGGTTTAATGACCGAAAAGTCTCAACTAGGATTGTTGGAGTAGGATTCACCTTTTTAGGTAACTGTTCAAATAATTCTACCACAAAATGCTTCAATATACCCCAACGTTTTTGGGAAAATAACTAGGCCATAAATACCTAGTGCAAAAGATTGATTTCCTTCCATTCATATGGATGATTCTTCATCAGTTACCTGATGTGGTCCACACAATTCATTCCCCTTTTTCCTTTTTGTTGAATTCGATCCGTCACCCATTTCCATCGACCCTTGTAACCTTTTTCCAATCTATTTTTGAAAGGCGAGCTCTCGATATATTTGATAAAGACCCGATCCATTCTAATTCCCTCATAATGTAGCAGAGTGGTGTATTCTTCAATTGTGGGTACCATGTCCTCTTGAATAAAGGTAAAGCAATTGTACCCATGATTCCAAAATTGGACAAGGGCTTGAATCATAGGCTCGTCTACCTTGACATAGAGAAAATGTGTGATATCCCCATATCGCTGGCAAAATTTTTACTTCTTGTCACTTTTCCAACTGTCCCAAATGCTTTGCAATTCCTGAAGGTCATTTTTCTTGAGGATGATTGAGGCATACCCAGCCAAATTTGACACATAGTTATCTTTCAGACTGTCTCCTTTTTATTTTTAAGTTCTTTCTAACCATAGTCGTACCTCTGCATTCTTGACCTCTTACATTACAACCCCTTGTGTAATAAAAACTATTCAAGATTAACGAACACCTTGTGGATCAATACCTTTTAAATGATGCAAATGACGGAAAAGAAAAGAAAACCAAAAGAAAGAAAGGAAAAAAACTAGTACGGGAGAAATAATAATCAAATTAATAATAACTCCTACCCTACATGCTTTTGTTCCTACCCGAACATGATTTATGTCCCGCATGCTTATTTTATTGAACAAATCCTAACTACATATATTTCTAGTTCATGTAATTTTGAGCAGTAAAACAAGATAGTAAATCAAGCAACCTAGGTTTGAATGAAGTTTTAGGGTGGGATCTAATTTATCACATCATCACAATTTGGTTCTAAAAGGGTACCCAAGTTCTCCCTGCCGATGCCCCCTTGGGCCTACCAGACGTTCAGTCCTAAACCAATCATAGGATCCTATGGACCGAGTTAAACTCGAGAGGGTACATTCCCCTATGTCTGTATGGAGAATAAATTCACTCGAAGAAATAAGGTATATAAACCCCGAAGGTTACTTGTTAGGCCTATACGGAGAATAAATCCTCACGAAGACGTCACTTTCACCTCCACTAAACACTAGTTTGGACCTCGGGTATAGAGCTTGAAATGAATAATATTTAGAAAACTGAAATCATTAGAAAACCATTAGTACAACTATTTATTTTTTTTTTAAAAATAATCAAGGGCAATTAATAAAGACCGAAGAAATAAATTATAACCCAAACTTACAACTTTCGCCTAAGAAGACAATCAGGAATCATTTTTGGCCTAACTATCTTACGTCCCCAGTCGAGTCACCAAGCTATCGCAATCATCCTTCGGGTGGTCCCAAAATTGAGTTACTACTTGAGATGATGGAGTAGCCACCGATCATTTCGAATTAGGTTGATCGGACACCTAAAACTTACCATTTATTTGATATGTAACTTACAATATATTAATTAGATTCGGGAGTCAATTACAATCAGTGAAGGATGAGAACCCTTGTGATGCCCTTTCGGTACCAATATGATTTATGTGATTGTCTTAATTGCGAAAATTGAAGCTTGAATTCAAATTTAGATATTCGTTCGAAATTACTTATCTTTGACGAAATTTGAAAAAAAATGCCTATGAAATAAATGCTAAATAAAGTAAAAAATGCTGCAAAACACAAAAAATGAATCAAGGTACCAAGTTCTTAAATTAAAAAAGGATTAAATTAAAACAAATTAAAATTTAAGAGGTTAAATTTTTATCAGATGAAAGCTGAAAAAAATTAAGGTACCAATTTATAAAATATAAATTATAAATGAGGAATAAATTGAATTAATTTAAAATTTATGGGAAAAATAAAAAATGGTGACGAAAACAAATTGCGAAAGAAAAGTATAAGGACTGCTAAAATAATTTCAAAATCTACTAATTGTATTCCGATCCTCCCTATAAATAGCCCAAAAATCCTATTACAATTTCATTTTTCATTACATTCTTAAAAATCATTCCCCCTTCCCCCCAAAAATCTCTCCACTCTCTCCTAACACAAATCGCTCCTCTTAACACCCCAAAGCTGAACCCGAGCCCCAGATTTCGTAAAAAAAACCCTAAACGACATAGATATACATTCAAATTTTTAAATCTTACCTTTCTCGATGACGACCTTTTGAGTTCTGGCGACTGTTCCTCTTCCGAGCCATGACCGAAGTTACTTTTTTGTGATTTTTCTGTGATTTACGAGATGTTTTTCTTTTGCTCGGTGCTTTGATGCTTTTTTGGTCTCCTCTTTTCTTGTTCAACTTGCAGTATAACCTCTCGATGATGGTTTTTTCGAAAAAGAAGAGGTTGTTTCCCTCATAACATGATTTGCTCAGGTTGTTATTCATGTTTCCCGAGAATCAGGGGAAATATTTGTTCCCTGTTTTTTGTTCCAATTTTGTTTCGATTTGGGTACTTTGAAATACTTCGGTTTAGATCATAGTGACGCGTATTGTTCCTTTTACCGTCTCACTCCTGATGAATTATGGCTGTTGGATTAACTGGCCAGGTCCAACGACTCCGATGCGGGTGTGCATTGATGAGGTTTTTAGGGTTTTAAAACCCTAACTATTATGTATTCTAAGTCATTGATCGGTGCTTGATCTCGCGACTAGAAATGTGGCACATTTAGTTAAATATGAAACCCTAGCTTGATTGGTCAGGTGACTTGGGCTTCTGTCTGCTGGCTCCCTCCGAGTTTTCTTACTGGATCAGACTTTCATGCTCGGTTGGGCTTCCTCATACCCTTGCTGGATTGGATTATGATTGGACCTGGATTTGGACCTAAACCAAAAACCAAGAATAATATTAATAATATAATAATACAATATAATAATATATACTATATAATATATCGTATAAGATAATATTATAATATAATATTATAATATATGTTATACATAAATAATACTATTATATAAATATAATATATAATATAAGTATAATAAATATATAATATATATACTATATAATACTATGTATTATATAAATATATATGTACTATATAATATCTAACGTAATAAAAATATGCTATTATATATGATATAATATAATATATGCTATATAATATAAATATATAATGTATATTATATACCACATAAAATAACAAATATATATATATATATATAACATATACTATATAATATAATATTATATTATACAATATAATATATATATATATATATATATATATATATATATATATATTATAAAAAGGTATCGGACGAAAATAATTGTACAGTCGACTATAGGATATTGTTTTATTAAGTCTATCGACTATTAAAAGTTATAAAATAGTCATCTGACTATAAAATGTTGCTTTTTTAAGTCATTCAATTATTAAAAGTTATAAAATAGTCACCGACTATTCATTATGTTTCAAACTCATCTTTTTTTCGTAAAAAAATATTGAATGTTGTCTAAGCTGAGTGTTAACATGATGATTGGGATCAGATAGTCATTTGAGAATCTGGGATCAAATTTTATCATATCACAAACAACAAGTTAACGTTCAACTTAGAATACCATCAAATTTTTAACGAAAAAGGACGAGTTTGAACCTAATGAATAGTCGAGTGACCATTTTGTATCTTTTAATAATTGAGGGACTCAACAAAGCAACACTATGTAGTCAAAGGATCATTTTGTAACTTTTAATAGTCGAAGGACTTAATAAAGCAATATCCTATAGTCGGGGGTCCATTTGTGTACTTTACCTTATAATATTAGTAGATTTTGCCTACAGTTAAGAAAATAAGGTAAATATTTTAGTGAATTTAACGAGCAACGAGTATTGAGCTTAACGAGTAACGAGTTTAACAAGCAATGAGTCGAGCACCAAGTTTTTTAAACGAGCACGAGTTGAGTACTACCCAATTCGCGATCGAATTGCTCGATAAACATCCCAGACCTGCTTTCATGAGGCCGGTGGTGAATTGATGACAATGTTAATCATTAATTTAACGTCATAGTTCTAAGCTGTAATTGCTTTGCTAGTCTAATTAAATATTGTTGTTTTTAGACTGATGTTTAATGAGTAAAAAAGGTGTTGGTTTACTAAAGATTTTTTTCTCCCTCCAATTAATTTCCAACAATTCTCCCATCGATTGACATGAATTTTAACCAAATTTGTATAGGATTTTAGGAAAACGTGAAAAACATTGTGTAAATTATCAACAAATGACTAAAAATAGGCGAAAAACATTGGCTTTAATAAGAATGAAAATTAATTAGTTCAATTTTTTTATGTCAATATCAAATTGCCACATCATTTGACTGTTAATAAATTAACGACATAATATTATAATTGAAGCATAAAATAAAAAGTAATGCTGCAATTAAATTAATTTAAAATTGAGGAGTGAAATTGATACTGATCGTAAAGTTTAATATTATTTGGAGTAATTTACCTTTTAAATAATACATACATACATATATATATATATATATATATATATATATATATATATATATATATATCGGAAAGTTAAGTTTATGCCTTATGAACTAATCAATTTTATCTGTTGACTTAATTATACCACTGAAATTTCAGTTTTGTCAATTATCTGAAAATGGTGCTTAGTCATGTCCTTTATATTCAAAAAATGTAATAAAAGAGTAAACTACATTAGATACCATTGAACTTTGTCTGTTGACCCGTTTATGGTATTGAACTATCAATTTTGTCATTTATGACATTGAATTTTTGTTTTACATTCAATTATGTCACTCTACCGTTAAGTTACTAACGGGACGATGGCATGACTAACGATTGCTGACGTGACTTGCAACACCAAAATGACATTATTTTGGTGTGGTTGATATTATGCCTAAAACAATGTCATTCTAAGCATTAAACTTTTGGTGTGTATTGAATATGTCACAAAACTTTTAAACAATTTTATTTTCTACCATTTTCTTTCAAACCGCCATCGGTAGCCAATCGCCGTCCGTCACCAATCATCTTTCACAACAAAATCGATATCAAAATATTTGCATTTGACTCTTCATTCTTCTCATATGATTAGTTTTCCATGAAACCCACTCAAAGTCGACGAAATTAAAAAAAACTATCATTTTTTATGTTTGGAGACTTTATTATATTTACGGGATTTGAGGTGTTTGCTAAGAAAACCTTAACGATGAAAAGCATTATTTTGAGAATACGAAAAACATACCTCAAAAATAGGCTCATCGATCGGTCATTGAAAGAGATCAGAGTATTAATACATTGAATTTTTAAATGGATTTTTGTCTACGTTGAACGAGTTTCATGGAAAACCAATCTTATGAGAAGAAAGAAGAGTGAAATACGAACGTCTTGAGATTGATATTGACGTGACATATGATCGATGAACGAAGATGCTTCATCGACGACGACAACTAAAAATATAGTGGTAAAAAAAAATCTAAAATTTAAGTGGTAAAATTGATACACTCCAAAGTTTAGTGTCTAATATGATGTTGTTTTAAGTATTAGAACAGCGTAACAAAACGATGTTGTTTTGGTGTAGCATGTCACGTCAATAATCGTTAGTCATGTCATCGTCTCATTAATGACTTAACGATATAGTGGAATAATTGAATATAAACTAAAGTTTAATTATATAAATGGAAAAATTAAAATTTCAATGGAATAAACAAGTTAACGGAAAAAGTTCAGTAGTATCTAATGTAGTTTACCTCAGAAAAAAGATGTGTCTTGACATTTTTGTGTTCATGGGAAACATGAATTACATCGATATGGTATCCAAGATAACTGAGAAACTTTGATTTTTTTTTCTTTCTAAACAAATGTAGTTGGCGATGGAGATGTATTAGATGCTTGCAAAATTGGTTATTATTATTTTGAAATATGATATTAACTATGGTTTTATAACTTAGCCAATGGTTTCATTATTCTTCTATGTCTCTTTGTTGTTCATCTTTCTTATGTTTTTTTCTTTATATTTATTAAAAGACTATATAAATTTAAATAAAATAATTAAAATAATGGAAAATTATGCATTTAGTACCTATGTAACGCCCCAAATCCAGGGTTAAGAGTTTCGGGCTAACACAATAGGGTCTTAGATGAATTCTTTAACTTATAGGAAGCATTAACCCAAATTGAGGTGGAATTGTGATTGGGTTTAGCACAATAGTTCATACAAAAGAGATTTTCCAGACTAAAGTTTGAATGATCAAGGAAGTAGTTATACCATTTTTACTTTCAAATATTGAAAACCTTTAATTGTTGATGATCTCACTTTGCGTCCCTCCTCTTTTCCCCCATTCTTCCTTTTCATCTTCTTCTCCTTTGGTAACCTAGACAAAGATCTTAACTTGGTGGTCTTGCAACCCTAGTTTGTCATTTTAAAGGTGAGAATCTTAACCTTTATCTTTAGAGCTTTAATTCAAGCCTTCAACCTCCTTATTTCACTATGGAAATCAAAATATGGGTTTAGTGGAGGTTTTGGAAACCTAAGTAAAACCAGTCTATTTTTTGAAGTTTTAGACCTCTAAAAATGTTTTAAACACCTTCATAAATTTTCCAACATGCTAGTAAAACTTGTGGTTCATTTTTGCTTAGTAAGAGAAGTTGGAGAAAGCTCCAAGGTTAGGGGAAAGGAGAAGCTCACTTTTGGTTGAGCCTTTGGAAGTTCTCAATAGCTTAGAACATCAGGTTACACACTTCTATCTCAACTCTATCACATGAAGATCATTAGATAAGTTTTTGGTAGGTTGTATGAGTTATGGAGCATATTCATGGTAGCTTGCATCTTTTATGTTTCAACATGTTAAAAAGTCCTTTTATAATCCCTTTAATCATACATCAAATTTAAATAACAGTTGGGAACCTCAGTAGGGCCTTAATGGTAAAAAGATATCACTTTTCTTTCCATAAATAGGGTATTTCTATGCCCGAATATCAGTGTTAGAAGAACAATATTGATATTGTTCTTCAACCAGGGTAAAATATGAGGATTTTGGGAACCAAGTATCGATACTCATTCAGATAGTATCGATACTGTATGTTTAATTTTGATATCCAAAAGGTGGTATCGATATTGGGGGCACAAATCAAATTCTAGTAGCCATTTTTTTGTATCGGTACTCAAGGGAATATCAATACCCAAGGTAGAGTATCAATACTGAGGTATTTTTTTCAAAACATCAAACTTAATTTTAGTATCGATACTCAAGTCAGTATCGATACCCCAGCAATAGAGTATCGATACCTAGTCAAGAGTATCGATACTTCTTTTCCCTGTCAGAATACATTATGTTGTAGGTATCGATACCAAAAGAAGGGTATCGATACTCAGAGTTCAGTATCGATACTAAATGGTCAGTATCAGTACCAACGAACAATTTTGAATAAGAAATCAAGGTTAAGAGATTATACTTGAGGGGCCCAATAACATCAGTATCTCAGCAAATAAAACTACAAGTGAGAATAGTAAATAATAACATAACAATTAAAAATAATAACATCTAGGATACATAAAACTAGCTTTGTTTGACACTCAAGGAACAACCAAGACACCCGAGTCTCTTTAGCAGAATACAACAATCAGTTGGATATATTAGTCAGTGCCAAGGTTCTTCAGTAGCCGACTGGGCGCAGATGCCCCAAGACTCGATGGAGTAAGTTGAAGGGTGTACGTTTCTGATGCAGCTTCGGATCTCACCCAAAATACCCAAGGGTATTTTAGAAAGATTAGAAGAGTGTGTGAGCTTCGAGATGTAGAAACCTCAACCGTACTATGATGCCTACTCAACAGTTCTGTAACACCCGTATCCCATACACGGCCCCATATACGAGGTAGAAATGTCACATCAATCGTATAAAACATATATTGTTCAAAAATCAGTAAAAATTTGATTTCCTTTTAAAAATAAAAATTTAAAATAATTAATTTCATTTAAAACATAATATAAAATTTATCTATAAATATAATATTATTCATCAAAAATCAATTCAAACATTTTCAAATAAGAGTATCAAAAGACATAGTTATATACATGCCAACTAGAAGAACAAAAACATCGAAAGGATGTCATACTAATTCTAGATGTCTGAAGCCTTCTGTAAAAATATGAGATATCGAGCTTGGCTTTTTACTCTCTCTGTTTTGCTCTACCTACATGTGAACCAATCAAATGCTAAGTATTCCACTTAGTGAGGCAACATAATAAGATAAATAACATATAAAAGACACTATCGTATATAAAACATCATTTAAATAAATCATGCATGAAAATAAAATAAAAATAATTATTAAAATCCTTTACTTTAAACTATATATCAAATATGTACTTTTCTATTTTAGTTCATATCGTTGCCCACTGTACCAGCATTAGAAAACTATGGTATATGAGTCATATGAGTGTTATATGCTATGTGCAGTATAACTGCTTGTAACTGTGTTGCACATAAAGTGCTCTATGATTGCACCATTGGTGCCCTGTAATTGCATAACACTTTTAGTGTCATGTAATTGTATTTGTATTTTAGAACACAGTAACATTGTACCTATGAATCCCGAATACATAAATGTATATGATAACTATAATTGTATTGTGTGATCGATAATAACACTCCACCTTATGACATGTCAATTGTACCATTAACTGTCACTTACATACAATGGATTTATTAAAAATCGTATACTATTTTGCACATAAAATAACTATACATTTGAATAAAATAAAATCTCATAACTATTGTATTGGGCAGTTCATACCCAAAACATTCATATACTATGAAATAAAGCAACTTAATAAAATCTATGTTCAAATACTACTTTAAATCATTTTTAATAAAAATTATCGTGGTTGACTCATCGAAAGTCTTCCTCGTGTTATTTTCGATAAAAAGTTAGTTGCACTCACCTTTTGCCTCACTAGCTTTAATTGTTACTATCGATTTCCTTTCACAGTTAATCCTTTTCTTTCAGTTCACTTTGAACTTGAGTACGATCACAACCTGCACAAATTTCGATTATCCCGACATAACAATTTCGAACATGAATTAGTATTTTAACTAATAATAAACTTGAATTCGAAAAAAATTCTAAAAATTGCAATCATCACATATTCGATACTAATTTTCTTTCATCAATTGAAACAAACTTTAACTCTAATAAAATAACCTTTCAAGTCCCTTAAATTATCAATTATCAAAAGAATTCACCTAACATTTCAAAACTTCACATTTAGCCACCATTCAACCTTTCTTTAAAATCAAACCCATCATATTTTAAATTGCTCAAACTAGTCCCTAAACATTACTTTAATCCATTTTAATCATCACCAACCTTAAAAAAAATTGGCGCAACACTAGACAAGAGTCCAGTACTCCAATTCACACCAAACAACTAAAAAATACCCATCAATACTAAACAACAATCCAAATATTTAATTGAAAAATCAAAATGCCAATCGTGCAATTTATATCATAATTTTTTTTTAAAAAAGAAGAAGCTTCAATTGGCAGTAAACCACCTAGATTGAAATTCCAATATCCAACTTTGCAATTAAACAATGACAATCTAAAATTTGAAACTAAAACTCAACCATGGCCGAATACTCGTATTCCATTTTCTAATGATCTTCAATTTATTTTCAAGCTTGAGTCCTCGTCTATTATTCATTTCCAATCATTCCCAATGAATTCCATATCACAGCAATCAAAATTAACATTCCTCCATAAAACCCCATAATAATTAAAATTTTCAAACAAGCCCTTCCAAATGTTTCCTATCAATTTTCATATTTAATCATGCTTCCATAACACTCCTAGAACCAAAATCCAATCTTATTTCTTTGAATTCTCATTTCCCCTTCATCCAACAAAATCACAACATTCAAAAATCAAGCATGAAACAATGAAATAATTATACCATCTTGTAGAGAAAATAGGGTATAATAATTTTATATTTCACATCTTTGTCATAACTCTTAATAAAATGGATCAAAAATGGAAAAAATAAATATAAAAACCCACTCACCTAACTATGGAGTTCAGCTGGAGAAGAAGAATTTCAAGAAAAATCCTTTATCTTCTAATCCTTACTTTAAAAACCCATTAAAAATTAATTAAAAAATCAAATTGTTCAGAAGTCAAAATTGCCATTAATGAATTCAAATATTTACTCTCATGCCACTCCTTTATTTCCAATTTAATATTCTTAAATAACTATAAAAATATCATCTATCAATTTCCCTTATTGACCTTCTAATTTTCTAAAATTTTAATTTAGTCACTAAATTGCACTATTTCACCTTATAGTGCAATTTTCACCAAATTCCACCAATCCAACTTAAATTTCACTAATTAAAATTATCAATAAAATTTTTATAACCCCAAACAACATTCCTTCAAATTTTTGTAGACTTCCGATTCGATCTGACTATTCAAATATTTTTCCGAACTTTATTTTTTAATAAAATCTTATACAAACTCCATATCAAAAATTTGGCACTTACTAAAATAATTTTCTTGGGATGAACTACTTATTTATAGACCCAAAATATAACTTTAAAAATTATATTTTTAGTCCTTAAACTTTTACAACTTTATACTTTAGTTTCAAGCTTTCAATTTTTTACATTATAGTCACTAGTCTAAAATTTGGGATATTACAAGTTCACATCAGTATGCCACTAGCTAGCTCATTTAGTGAATGCATGTACTATGCAGTTATTAGTATGACACTGAGCTCATAAGCTTAGCGTTCGAAATGTATTTCTCAGCGCAGGTTCTTAGGTGACCAGTAACAGAGCGTTATCGTCAACAACAGTTCCAATCCAGCCGAGGCATTAACACTATGTCTTGATTTATTCTTAAAGGACATGTATTATTTATGAACCATTTTGTATTCAGACGTAACTTTTTTATTTAAACTCAGTATTGTATTATTTTGGATATATTTTTTAGCTCCCCGTATTTTGTAAACTCATATTATTATCATGTTTTTATTTTATTTACTATGGATGGAGTTTTATCATATAGTTTCAAAATCAGGTTTTAAAGAAAAATTTTGGGTTAGCCACTTCGGTGGTCCCTTATGACATATTAATCTATCAATATTCGGGTCGTACTAGATTAGGTGTTACATTTAATGATATTAAAGCATCAGGTTTAGTCGTTCCTAGGACCTGTGGGTAAGAGTCAGCCAATATTTATACATATACATGCCTCTAGAGAGTCTAAAGTACTAAAATTACTCAAATAACAATAATTACTTCCATTTATTTCTAATTTCAAACAAAACCTATGAAGATGACCCAACATATAGTCAGGATGATAGAGATGAGAGTCATCCCCAATAGCAGTCGACACTGGTGATGAGTTCATCCTGGATACAGATCAGTAGGAGGTACCAATAGACGCGGGGTAGAGGAGGTGGCCTCTTTTTGGACCCCACCTCCATATTTAGACAGAGCTCTAGGTCCTTACCTAGTGCTTCAACTGCACCACGTCCCCCACTAGTACCCACAACTCAGCTAGCGATAGTACCCTAGGAATCCCCAATAGAGAGGCTCTGTAAATATAAGACCATTGAGTTATTCGATTCAGGGGATGACGATCCTATAGCAGTAGCTTAGTGGCTCAGAGAGATCCTCTGCACCCTTCGACAATTGTATCTTACTATTGAGGGTAAGCTTGAGTGCATCACTGACCTGTTCATGGGTGACATAATAGATTGGTGGAAGACGATTGAGATAACGTTGGAGCCAGAGAGATCAACAAATGAGCAGTTTCTTTTAGAGTTTAGGAAAAAATACATCGGGAGGCTTACACCAATGATTTGAGGGAGCAGTTTGTGCATTTGGTCCAGGGAGACTTGTCAGTGAAGGAGTATGAGTATGATTTTCTTCGACTGAGTAAATAAGAACCTAAGTTGATCTCCACAGAGGATCACCACCATCGTAAGTTTAGAGAAGGCCTACACCTCGACATCCTGTCACACCTTGCAACATATCCTTCTAGGGTTTTTACCGAGTTATCCCACTAGGAAAATACGATTGAGAGGGTCCTTAGCAGGAAGCTAAGGTAGACCAGTGAGACTGTGGGGCTGATTATGATAGCCTCCAAGCCAACAAGATCAGTTCAGACTCTAGTCAAAGAGGGCTAGAGGTAGTAAAGGTTCGTGGACACCCCCTGCAGTGTAGTCTAGGACAGTGGAACAGAGTTTAGGTCAAGGGGTAGATCTGAGTCTAGGAGAAGGCCCTTGACTCTAGCCTCTAGAGCTAGTGACAAAGATTCAATGAGATTCTTCACTTATCCCATTTATGCTAAGTGTGGGAGGATGCACCTAGAGACGTATTAGTAGAGTTTGAGGGGTTACTTCAATTGTGGCTTATTAGACCACTTCGTTCGAGATTACCCAGGGGTTCAAGGAGCAGCGACAACAACGACTTAGATTTCAGTACCGTTGGTAAAAAGAGCTAAGGGCCAATAAGGGGTGGCAATATCACATCTGAGCAACATAACAGAGAGATAACCATATCAGTGGTAGGTGTAGAGCCGAGGGTAGCCTTCAGACAATACACAAATAAAAGCCTACGAGGAGTAGGATACAACCGATGTTATATCATGTACTTCACAATATTCTCTATCCTAGTTACTGCATTGATAGATCCCGATTCCACCCACTCCTATATCTTCTCCAACCTAGTTAAGGAAATAAAAATTCCAGTAAAAGACCTAAAGGTAGGTGTTTGAGTATCAAGCCCCTTATGTCTAGACGTCCTAGTAGACAAGATTTACAGATGATGTCCAATAGAAATTAAAGGTCAGACTTTCCCAGCAGACTTGATGGAGTTACCTTTTAGAGAGTTTGACATGATCTTAGGTATAGATTGGTTAACCGAGCACAGTTTCAGTTTGAAATGCAAGGTCAAACAACTTAAACTTAGAGCAGGTGATGGTTCTAAGCTTGTAATGTCGAGTAGAACATCAGGCCAGTCTAAGATAGTGTCATCCATAACATCCCAGTAGTTGATCGACTGGTGATGTGAGGCCGTTTTGGCTTATATGATCGATACCCAAATTTTATTTTCAGTACTCAAGAAAAATCTAAAAAGTACAGGATTTTCCCAATGTGTTCCCAGAAGAATTATTGGATTTACCGTCCGAGCGTGAGTCAAAGTTTGGCATCAAAGTAATGCCTAGTTCAGCTGCGATGTCCATTGTATCCTATCGTATGGCACCAAGAGAACTAAAGGAGTTAAAAGCTCAAATTTAGGAGTTGCTAGAGAAGGACGTCATCCAAAAGAGCATCTCTCCATGGGGAGTGTCAGTCTTGTTTGTTGAGAAGAAGGATGGGTAAATGAGGTTATGCATCGACTACCAGTAATTAAACAAGTTAACCATAAAAAAATGTTATCCAATTCTTAGGATAGACGGCCTCTTCTACCAGCTTAGATGAGCATGCATATTCTCAAAGGTTGACTTATGGTTAGGCTACTACCAATTGAAAGTCAAGGATATGGATGTAGCGAAGACAATTTTCATAACTAGATACGGACATTACACTACAACAAAATAGTTTTTAGCAACATTTTTTAGCCCCTTATTGGCGCAAAAGCACCGTAAGAAGCGCTTGTATAACGAGTACCATAATTGTTAGCTGTGTTTGTTGACATTAAACGCCGCAATAGGTTTCGATATACAACAGTGTTTTAGGAATAAACTCTGCAAAAGGTCAAGACATATAGCGGCATTTTAGGAACAAACACCGCAAAAGGTCGCGACATATAGCAACATTTTGTGAACATTGTAAATTACCTTGTCTTTTGTGGCGTTTTTTTACCCAAACACTGCTATATATTTGATATATAGTGGCGTTTTCTTTACAAACGCCGCTATTGCTTGTGTATGTAGTTTTGTTTTTCTTTACCAACACTGCAAAATACACAATTAGGAACAGCCGCATACGTAGCTTAAAACACCATTTTGCACCCACAGTAAGAATCATCAAAGCATATATTCCAGATATTTAAATAAAAAAACAAGTCATTTAAAACTAAAAGGGTGGAAAGCATTAATTTCAGAAAATAGATACAAATGTATACATGTATGTATTACATATACAAGAAACAGAAAAGCAAACTAATTGCATGTGTATTTTCATGCTTCCCACTTATGCAATCTAATTTCAAATGGAACTAAACAACGCCATGCTAGATAGCGGGGCATTTACGTCGTCCTCCTATGTCTTGAAATGGAACTAGCTCCTAATCGTCTGAAAGAAGTGTGTGTAAGTTTAATTTGGAATCCTAGTTGAAGTTGTTGCCTGCCGATCGAAAGCCATACTCTGCTTGGCATAGCATTGCATTATAAAAGCATTAGAACCAAAAGAAAATAAGCTGATCAACAACACAGCAATTCCCGGGAATAAGGAAAAAGAATTTCACTATAGTTGACCGCAAATTACAAGAAGATCACAAGAGAGTATATCAAATCCTAGAATCTTAGATAAATATAATTATATGAATGCAATAACCCTATTTGAGTAAAACTGTGTCAATTTCTATGTTCAAAGCATGGAAATCATTACCTGGGAAAGCAGATGATTCGGAATCATGGAGGATGGTGACTTTTTACATTGTTGGAAGAGTCCAGAAGTATCTGTAACAACGAAAGGAAACTATTGAAATAAAAGGAAGGTTTGAAAATGATAAGGTTGATGTTATTTTTAAAGGATGGCTATACAAATCAATTGAATTAAGCTTGGAACTCATAAAACTTTCAAGTTAATACTTACATTTTAGACCAGTCAGGAACTAAACAAGAGTTCTAATCCATTCAAAAGAGCAAGAGATGCAAAACCATGCCGATCGAGAAGGAAAGAGAACATTTACTGCTCATCACGTTTACATTATATGATCCAAGGATAAATTCAGCCAAACCCTCTCCTTTGTGAACATTGAAAGTGAATGCAATGATAAATTAAGCTTTTTCATATGATTAATCATGATTTAACCAAACTGTATAGTTGTGTCAAATATAAAAATTGTTACCGTTTAAGAAACTCAAAATGGTCTGCTTGTCTAAATTATGCTCCATGGAAGTATACATTACAAATACTACATTTGATAACACAATCTGATTAATAACACTTTTAGCTCACTAATCATTATATATCGTTAAACTATTATAAAACTGCTTTACATTTAAACTATTATGCTCCAGTGGCTGTAATCTCTCGTGGGATGATTTAGTTCCCCTCCCTATTACCAAGGTGAAATATATATATGTAATTCAACTATACCAATGTAACCCTTTTCTAGTTTGTGTTAAAAACGTACTGCCTCTCAAAATGTTTTTATATTTGCTAACAGTTTAATAATATTTATGATCGATAACCAAAGTAGATCCGAGATCATGAATGATAAACCGCCATAAAGATTAGATTACCATGTTAATCTTCAAATGATGCAAACACTAAGCATTAAAGGTGAGTACAAAAAAATTGAAGTGACTCTAGTATGTGGTATGTAAGTAAAAAAAAAGGAAGAAAAAAAGAGTATGTTCCACCTCTAAGAAATTGTAAGAGGATATGGCACATGCACAATTTAAGTTGCACGCATCTAAGAATAGGGAAGAAAGAGAATAAATTCATTTTATTCTTTCAATCAGTTTCTCAGGTTTAATGTAGAAAAGAAAAGAAGACTAACCTAATTCAGTATAGGAATATATGTAATTATGAATACCCTTTTCAGTAAATAACCAAACAAAGAGTACCAAAAAGGGGAAGAAAAAGAAGATTCATAAAGTATCCCAGATTTGAAGCTTGATGGGTCGGTCATCAATGGTGACCAACCGAGCACCGAACTCAACACCGATGGTTAAATCTTGAATCGGTTGGAATCTCTTGTCGGTAAAATGCAAGAGCAAACATGATTTTTCCACGCCTGTAAAAAAACTCGCCGATTAAATCATGAACCGATTGGAATCTCTTGTCAATAAACTGCAAGAGCAAACATGATTTTCCCACGCCTGTAAAAAAACCCCAATTAAAACCCAAAGAAAAACATTGAACTATTTGTTTAAAAAAGGGATTTTCATAAAGCTTTTAGAGAGAGAGAGATAGGGTATACCAGTGTCACCGATGAATTAAAGTTTGCGAGGATTTTAGCCACACACGCCACTATTTATCATTTTATAATGGCAGTTTAAAAAAAGCCACTAACGTACAATTTTGTCGCAACATTTTTTTTAAAAACACCAGTAAAATATGATAGCAATTGTGGTATTTTTTCAAAAAACTGCCGCTAAAGTACAAGTCTGTCACGACATTTATTAAAAAAAACCACCAGGTACTAATCTATAGCGATGATTATTAAAAAACGCCACTAAAATTTCTATTTTGTGACATTTAACATGTAAATGCCACTATTTGTTTAAAGTTAGTGGCGTTAACTTTAAAAATGTCACTATAGACCTATTCTACTGTAGTGTTATGAGTTCTTGGTAATGTCGTTTGGACTCACAAACGCCCCGGTAGCATTCATGGACCTAATGAATCGAGTCATCCACCCATACTTAGATCAATTTGGGGTGGTGTTCATAGATGAAATCCTAGTGTACTCTCGATCAGAGGAGAAGCATGACCAGTATCTTCATATCGTCATTCAGACACTCTGGGACAGACAATTGTATGCCAAGTTTGGAAAGTGGGAGTTATAGCTTCTAGAGATTTTATTATTAGGTCATTTTGAGTCAGCAAACAGCATCCGAGTCGACCCCTAGAAAATTTAAGCCATAGTTGAATGGGAGCCACGTAAGAATGTGTCAGAGGTGTACAATTTCATCAGTTTAACCTGGTAATATCATCGATTCATCCAATGCTTCTCGATGATAGATGCCTTGCTAACCAATTTACTTTAAAAAAGAGTCCCTTTCATTTAGGAAGAGAAGAAATAGAAGAGCTTCAAATAGTTAAAAGTCATATTGACTCAGGCCCTAGTGTTGACCCTACTAGAGTCGGGTAAAGACTTCATAGTTTTCAGTGACGTTTCGTTGAATGGTCTTAGATGTGCCTTGATTCAAAAAATTAAGGTCGTGGCTTATGCATCCTATCAGCATAAACCATGTGAGAAAAATTACCCCACCTATGACCTCAAGCTAGCAGCAATAATGTTTGACTTGATGATTTGGCAACACTACCTGTTCGGTGGGAAGTGTCATATCATCACTGACCACAAGAGCCTTAAGTACCTACTCACATAGAAGGAGTTAAAACTTAGACATTGTAGATGGGCCGAGTTGCTTAAGGATTATAAATGTGAGATTAACTACCACCCAGGAATGGTTAATGTAGTAGTAGATGCCTTGAGCAGAAAGTGAATGACAAAGTTATGAGCCCTCCTAGCACGTTTATGTTTAACCAGTGAAAGTGTGTTGTTATCCAAGTTATGAGTTGAACTAGAATTGGTAGGTGAGACCAAGAGGTTACAGGTTTAGATGACCGACCTAAGGACTCGGGTTGAGTATGTCACCAAGGTGAGGCTTCATGTTTTGAGTTGCATGATGGAGATGTGTTGTATTTTAGTGGTCAATTGTGCGTACCTGCAGATGCTTAGTTACATAGTAAGATTGTCCATGAAGAGCATTGTAGTCCAATCTTAGTTTACCTAGGCAATAATAAGATGTAGCAGGAGTTTCGCCAATTGTTTTTGTGGTCGGTCATGAAAAGAAAAGTGTTAGAGTTTGTTGCTAAGTGCATAGTGTGTCAATAGGTTAAAGCATAAAAGTAGGTTCTCTCAGGATTTCTATAATATTTTCAAATACCTCAGTGGAAATGGGATAAGGTGACCATTGACTTTGTGACCAAATTATTGATGACTAGATAGATATATGACGCAGTTAGGGTCATATTAAATCGTTAAACCAAATCAGCCCATTTTCTTCTAGTTCGTATGAATTATACCTTAGAGAGGTTAGTTCAGTCGTACATTCGTGATATAGCAAGGTTGCACATGGTACCAACTTCCATCATATCGAACATATACCCTGGATTCACTTCCCACTTCTGGAAAGCCCTTCATGAATCTTTAGGCACCAAACTACACGTCAACACAACTTTCTATCTTCAGATAAAGGACTAGTCAGACCGAGTTATTCAGATTTTTAGATGACATTATCAGGAGTACCATTATAGATCTAGAGGGTAGTTGGGAAGACCACTTGCCTTTAGTGGAGTTTGCCTACAATAATAGTTTTCAGTCGAGCATTTAGATGGCTTCGTATAAGGCCTTGTACGGGTGCAACTGTAAGACTCTGCTATGTTGGATAGAACTTAGTGAGGGTAAAATAGTAGGTTCATACTTGATCAGAGAATAGAAGAGAAAGTTTGATTTATTCAGAACTAGCTAAAATAGGCTTCAGAAAGTCAAAGGTATTACATAGACTTGAAGTATAAAGATATGAAGTTCACAACAGGGGACAACATATTCCTCAAGGTTACCCCATGGAAGAAGGTATTTCACTTCGAGAACAAGGGAAAGTTGACCTCATGCTTCATATAACCTTACAAGGTACTAGAAAGGGTCGGACTAGTGGCTTATAGGTTAGCATTACGACCAAAACTAGAACACATCCATAATGTGTTCCATGTATCCATGCTCAAGAGATACCATTCTGATCCTTCTCATGTCTTACCCCCTAGAGCAGATTAAGGTCAGCCCATACATGACCTATATAGAAAAACATGTCAGAATCCTAGTAAGAGACATGAAAGAGCTAAGGAACAAAAGAATCCCTCTAGTAAAGGTGTTGTGGAGGAACTATGGCATTGAGGAAGCAACTTGGGAAACCAAGGAGGACATGTAGCTTCAGTATCTTTACCTATTCTATCTAGATAAATTTTAAGGACAAAATTCTTTCTAGAAGAAGAGAATTCTAACACCCCAAATCCCAGGTCAAGAGTTTCGGGCTAACCTAATAGGGTTTAGATGAATTCCTTAAGTTGTAGGAAGCCTTTATCCAAATTGAGGTATAATTGGGCTTGGGTTGGTCCAATAGTTAATAAAAGAGGGGATTTTTTAGAGTTGACTAAAGTTTGAAGGACCAAGGATGTAGTTATACCATTTTCATTTTCAAAAGCTTAAAACATTTAATTGTTGATGATCTCACGTTGCCTTACTCCTCTTTTTCCCTACTCTTCTATGTCATTTTCTTCTCCCAAAAGCTTTCGTTTTACCTTTTGATAACCTAGAAAAAGGTGTTAACTTGGTGGAATTACAACCCTAGTTTGACATTTTAAAAGTAAGAATCTTAACCTTAATCTTCAAAGTTAACTAAAGCTTAAAGCCGCCCATGGACATTTTAGTAGGGTTCGAGGGGTTTCTTCAGTTGTGGTTCCTTAGACTACTTCATCCAAGATTTCCTAGAGGTTCAGAGAGCATCAACAACAGTGACTCAGAGGTCAGCACTGTTGGTACAGATGGGTCAAGAGAAAGTGAGGGGTGACAGTATCGTGTTCAAGTAGCAAAACGGAGGGACAACCATATCAGGGACCAATACAGAGCCCAAGGTAGCCTTCAATCAATACGTAGTGTGAGCCCCCCGAGAAGTGTTATGTAGTTTATGTTATATCAAGTACCTTGACAATATTCTCCATTCCAATTATTGCATTAATAGAGCATGGTTCCACCCACTCGTATATCTACTCTGACCTATTTTAGGAAACAAAAATTCCAATAGAGGACCAAGAGATATGTATTCAAGTATCAAACGCCCTATGTCTAGAAGTTCTAGTAGACAAGATTCACAGACGATGCCTAGTAGAAATTCAGGAACAGACTTTTCTAGCATACTTGATGGAATTACCCTTCAAAAAGTTTGACATGATCTTAGGTATAGATTGATTAATCGAGCACGATACCAGTTTGAAGTGCAAGTCTAGAAAACTTAAGCTCAGAGCAGGCAGTGGTTCTAAGCTTGTAAGGTCGAGTGGAACATCAGGCCAGTCTAAGATAGTGTCAGCCATAAAAGTCTAGTGGTTGATCGACCGGGGATATAAGACCTTTTTAGTTCATGTGGTTGATACTTGAATTTCAGTTCTAGTACTCGAGGATATCCAACATGTGCAGGATTTTCCTAGTGTTCCCAGAAGAATTGTCGGGTTACTCCTCGAGCGTGAGTTAAAGTTTACCAATGAAGTAATATTTGGTTCAGCTCTAGTGTCAATTGCTCCTTATCACATGGAACCAATATAACTAAATAAGTTAAAAGCTCATATTTAGGAGTTTCTAGAGAAGGGCTTCATCTGGCTGAGCATCACTCTATGGGAAGAACTGGTCTTGTTTGTTAAGAAGAAATATGGGTAGAAGAGGCTGTGCATCAACTACCGGTAGTTGAATATGTTAACCATCAAGAACCATTATCCACTTTCTAGGATAGATGACATCTTCAACTAGCTTAGAGGATCGTGAGTATTCTCAAATATTGACTTACGGTCATGTTACTACCAGTTGAAAGTCAAGGATATAGATGTAGTAAAGATAGCTTTCAAAACAATATATGGTCATTATAAGCTCTTGGTAATATCGTTTGTACTTACTAATGCCCCGGCGACATTCATAGACCTAATGAATTGAGTCTTTCATAGTTATATCAATTTGTGGTGGTGTTCATATAGGACATCTTAATGTACTCCCAATCAGAGGAGGAACGTGATCTGTATCTCCGTATTATCCTTCTGGCACTCTGGTACAGACAGTTGTATGCCAAGTTTTTGAAGTGTGAGTTTTGGCTTCTAGAGGTTTTAATCTTGGGACAAATGGCTTCCAAGTCAACCCTCAAAAAATTCAAGCCATAGTTGAGTGGGAGCCACCTAAGAATGTGTCGAGGTATGCAATTTCCTCGGTTTAGTAGGGTACTATCATCGATTCATCCAGGAATTCTATATGATAGCTGTCCCACTAACCAAGTTGCTTCATAAACGAGTCCCCTTCATTTGGGATAAGAAGTTACAGAAGAGTTTTGAATAGTTGAAAGTCATATTAACTCAGGCCCCAGTGTTGATTTAACAAGAGTCGGGTAAGGACTCCACAGTTTTTAGTGACACTTAGTTGAATGGTCTTGGATGCGTTTTTATGTATGAAGGGAAGGTCATAGCTTGCGTATCTTGTCAGTTTAAAACTCATGAGCGTAATTACCCCACCTATGACCTCGAGCTAGTAGCAGTAGTGTTTGCCTTGAAGATTTGGTGACATTACCTGTTCAGTGAGAAATGTCATATCTTCACTGATCACAAGAGCCTAAAGTACTTTCTCACTCAGAATGAGCTAAACCTCATACAATATAGATGGGTTGAGTTGCTTAAGGATTACAACTGTGTGATTGACTTTCACCCAAAAAAGGCTAATGTAGTAGCAGAAGCCTTGAACAGAAAGTCAATAATAGAGTTGTGAACCCTCCTAGCACATTTAATTTAAACAGTGAATGTAGATGTCAGCCGAGTTGCAACCAAGAGGTTGCAGAGTTTAATTGACTGGTTAAGGACTCGGGTTGAGTATGTTCTCTAAAACGAGGCCCTATGTTTTGAGTTGGGTGATAGAGACATGTTGTAGTTCAGGAGTCGATTGTGCATACTCGTAGATGCTCTGTTGCATAGTAAGATTCTCAATGAAGCATATTACAGTCCACTCTCAGTTCACTCAGGCAGTAATAAGATGTACCAGGAGCTTTTCCAATTATTTTGGTGGTCGGCCATGGAAAGAGATCTATCAAAGTTTATCTCTAGGTGTCTAGTGTGTCAACAGGTTAAAGTGAAACACCAGGATCCCTCATGATTACTATAGCCTATTCAGATAAATCAGTGGAAATGAGGCAGGGTGACCATGGACTTTGTACCTGGGTTACCGATGACCAGACAAAGACATGATGTAGTTTGTGTCATAGTAGACCGTTTAACTAAATCAGCCCATTTCCTTCTAGTTCGTATATATTATACCTTAGAAAAGTTAGCTCATTTATACATCCGTGAGATGGTGAGGTTGTACGAGGTACCAACTTCCATCATATCAGACATAGACCCTCGATTCACTTCCCGTTTATGGAAAACCCTTCATGAATCTTTAGGCACCAAACTACACTTCAACACAACTTTCCATACTCAGAAAGACAAACAGTCATGGTGAGTTATTCAGATTTTAGAGGACATGCTCACGTGTACCATTATAGATCTAGAGGATAGTTGAGAGGACCATTTGCCTTTAGTGGAGTTTGCTTACAATAACATATTTCAGTCGAGCATTCAGATGGCTTCGTTTGAGGCACTGTATAGGTGCAAATATAGGACTATGCTATGTTGGACAGAACACGGTGAGGGTAAGATAGTGGGTCCATACTTGATCAAAGAAATAAAAGATAAAGTTCAATTGAATCAGAACTGGCTAAAGGAGGCTTCAGACAAGCAGAGGTCTTACACAGACTTGAAGCACAAAGATATCGAGTTCACAATAGGGGACAACGTATTCCTCAGGTTTTCCCAATGGAATAAGGTGCTTCGCTTCGGGCACGAGGGAAAGTTGTCCCCGTGCTTCATAAAACCTTATGAGGTACTAGAGATGGTCGGACTAATGGGCTTACATATAACACCCTTAACCCGTATATGTACCCGTATATAAGTTAATGATGTCATATCAATCGTATGAAACATTTACTATAAGAAATTTGGTACAATTTTGTTTCTTTTAAAATCTCTTATTTAACATTTGTAACAAAACTGTTTAATCAAATAAAATCATTATAATATTTTGATTTCTATATTGTTTCATTTCACAATTAATAGTGCCTAAAAATTACCTAATTAAAAAAATCAATTTTTAACACTTATAACATAATTTATTAAAATATTATTCTTTTATACTATTTATTATACTTTAAATTTCTAAATTTAAAATAATTGCAACCTAAATAAATTCCATATCATAGCATTTAAAAATTCTATATTATACATGCCACTATATAATCAAAAAGTAATATTGTATGATGTTTGATGTCTTTACCAATTCTGGAGGCAGATTCGATTCTTCAGAAATGAAGCTTACACGCTCTCTACTATGCTCACTTGCTCATACCTACATGTGAAACAATCACACTCTATTTAGTGAGGCATTTCGTATAACTAATAAAATATTTCTATGATAATATATATAAAACATGTGTTTTAGCATAAAAATATCATATAAAATCATTTATAAAATAAATAGGACTTGTTAAAATCATTTTCATATATTTCATATGCGATTAACTTTAATATTTCGTCTATAAATCACGTTGTATTAAATCAAACTTTGTAAATAGAACTTTACTATAAAATATAAAAATATCATATAAAATCATTTATAAATTAAATCATTTATAAAATAAATAGGACTTATTAAAATCATTTTCATATATTTCATATGCAATTAACTTTTTAATCTTTAGTCTATAAATCACGTTGTATTAAATCAAACTTTGTAAATAGAACTTTACTGTAAAATATAAAAATCAAACCTGCACCGTTCTGTATTCATGTATTGTTTCCTTTCCTGTACTTTTTCTTTTCCTATATGATTCATTTTAGTTCATTTTATAGCCCAATGTATGAGCATGCAAATATTTGGTACGCGAGTCAGTAAATGAGTGTTTTATGGTGTGTAATATAAATTACATGTAACTGTATAGCACATTTAATACCCTATAAATGTAATTGAACCATAGGTGCAAAATGAAATGTACATGTATTGTAGAACACAACAACACTGTACCTATGATCAATCAATAATACTCCACTTCATGACATGCCAATTATACTATTAACCTTCAATGTCACATACATTTGACTTTTATTAAAATTATCTATCGTTTCATAAATAAAACATCCATATAGATGAATATAGAAAAAAAATCTTATAAACTGTGCATTGATCTTTATCAAACCATATACTATTTCACACGTAAAAATCACTCATATAAAAATATTAAAAATTATCATAAATAAAACATGTATTGGGTACTTCATACCCAAAACATTCAAATATCATGTAATAAAATTCATATAAAATGTATTGGGTAATGCATACCTAAAATCATTTAAAGATTATTTAATAAATCAATATAAAATATATCATAAAATAATTCAAACTTGTTCCTTTCGAAAACTTTTGAGGTTTGTTCATCACAAGCCGACATTTCTTTTTTCTTTTTTTTTTGTCTCGATTTCGATCACAATCTATTCGAAAATTAATTTATCAGATATATAAAATTTCAAACACATGTTAATACTTTAAATAAAATAATAAGCTTATATTCGTGTAAAAAAATTCTAAAATTAAGATAATACATATTTGATACTAATTTTCTTCCCTTTGATCAAAACTAACTTTAATTCCATTAATATAGCATTCCAAGTCCTTGTAAATAATAATTCTTAACTTAAATTACTCAATTTTTAACAATTCCACATTTAACCACCTAATAAAGTTTTCTTTAAAATATATCTAATATTTCAAAAACTTTTCAAAATGGTCCTTTGCTATTTCAATTAAATTCAATACTATCACCATGTTCAACCACTCTAACAACATTTTCAACTTAATACCTCAACATTACACTTTTTCCATTTCACCACCAACTTTCTCCAAACTTTCGAAATGGTCCCCAATCTTATACAACTTTCCAAATTGATCCAATTCAATCTTCTAACATTAATTTTCAGCATAGTATCTTAAGTTTCCAACATTTGCATATTAATCCTACAATTTTTCAAACCATACGAAAAGGTCCATAACACTTAACAAAGTTCCAATTTGGTCCAAAACACAATTCCAAAGCATGTAGAATCATTCTTATATATATTCTAACAGATAGGAAATTCTAGTATAATTTTCTCTAATTTTCTTACTATGGCCAAACCTATCCAAGATATGGAAGCATGGTTTTAACTTTGATTAAAACATGAATTCTAGCTCCTAACATCATTTTCTAGTAATCTTAATCATTTCCAAATAGAAAATAAACCTATTTCAACATTTCTTCATAATTTCTTATAATGGTCTCCCTTTAAACTATTCTAATGATTTCCAATCATTTTTCATAGTTGTATAAGATTATACTACACTCCAAACATCATAATCTAATCTTATTTCATAAAATTCCAACTTCTCCTTCATCCATCATATTCATAAAATCCACAATCCAAGCATGAAAACATGAAATAATTATACCAACTTGTACAAAATTTAATGTAGATTATTTTTACATTTCATGCCTCAACCCAAAATCCAACTAAAACGACCCAAAACAATTGTTTCCTTACCTTGGAGACCCACGTCGGTAGCAAGGAGAAGAGAAAGAGTTTCTTGAAAATTCTCCTTAAAAAATCTAACTTATACATGGCTTTAAACTAATTTAAAATGAATTTAAAATTCATTTTAGTCCAAATGTCATTTTTACCCTTAATGAATCAAGATAATTACCTCCTTGTTATGTTTTCATCACCATTTTTATAACCTTAAATAAATATAAAAATCAAATTTATTGATTTCCATCTTTGCCCTTTCAATTTTCTATTTTTTTCAATTTAGTCATTTAAATTTCATTATTCCCCATTAATATTGAAAATCCACTTAAATCCACTGATCCGTGTTAAATTCTAATGATTAAAAATATAAATATAATATTACTAACCTCATACTATCATCTTTCAATTTTTTGTAAACTTTCGACTCAATCTATGTTAAATCCATATACTTTACCGAACTTATCACATAATAGCTCTTTACACAAATTCTGTGTCAAAATATGAATTCCATATAAAATCCATTCTTAAATATGAACTATTTATTTATGGAATATTTTTGGGAAAATTCCCACTTTGGTCCTTAAACTTTTCCCAAGTTTTTATTTTGCTTCCAAACTTTCAAATTTTACATTTTAGTCACTTACCAAAATTTTGGTATATTACATTACATGTTAGCCTCACCAAAAAATATAACACATCCAAAATGTGTTCCATGCATCTATGCTCAGGAGATACCGTTATGATCCTTCCCATGTCATACCCCTAGAGCAGATTGAGGTTAGCCCATGCATGACCTATACAAAAAAATTGTTTATAATCTTAACAATATATGTGAAGGAACTAAGGAACAAAAGAATCCCTCTTGTTAAGGTGTTTTGGAGGACCATGGCTTTGAGGAAGAAACTTGGGAAACCGATGAGGACATGCAGCTTCAGTATCTTCATCTCTTCTATCCAGGTAAATTTTGAGGTCGAAATTTCTTTCTAGGAAGAGAGAGGTGCAACAACCCAAATCCTGGGTTAAGAGAGTTTATGGCTAACCGTTAGAGACTTAGATGAATTCCTTAACTTATAGGAAACCATAACCAAAATTGAGGTGGAAATGAGCTAAGGTTAAGCCCAATAGTTGATAAAAATGGGATTTTTAAGAGTTGACTAAAGCTTGAAGGACATTTTTATTTTCAAAAGTTGAAAACCTTTAATTGTTGATAATCTCACATTGTCTCCCTCATCTTTTTCCCTCTTTTCCTTGTCATATTCTACTCCCAAAAGTTTTCATCTTCCCCTTTGGTAACCTAGACAAAGGTGTTAACTTGGTGGCCTTGCAACCCCAGTTTGACATTTTAAAGGTAAGAATCTTAAACTTTATTTTTAGAGATTCAATTCAAGCCTTCAACCTCCTCATTTTCACAATGAAAACCAAAATATGGGTTTAGTAGAGGTTTTGGAGACCTAAGTGAAACCAGTCTATTTTTGGAAGATTTATACCTCTAGAAACGTTTTAAACACTTTCCTAAATTTCCCAACACATTAGTAACACCTGTGGTTGATTTTTTCTTAGTGAGAGAAGTGGAAGAAAACTCCAAGGCAATGAGAAAGGAGAAGCTCACTCTTGGTTGAGCCTTTAGAAGTTCTCAGTATCTTAGAACATCAAGTTACACACTTCTAACTCAACTCTACCACATGTAGATCATTATATAAGTTTTGGTAGTTTGCATGAGTTATAAAGCATGTTTATCGTACCTTGCATCTTTTGATGTTTCAGCATGTTAAAAAGCCCTTTTATTATCCCTTTAATTATACATAAGACTTAAATAATAGTTTGGAACCTCAATAGGACCTTTGGGGTAGAAAGATAACATTCTTCATGTCCAAAACAAGGAATTTATGGGCTTGAGTATCGATATTATTCTTCAGTTATGGTAAAAATATGAGGATTTTGGGAAGGGAATAGAGGTACTCATTTAGAGATTATCAATTTTGTAGGTCCGATTAGGATACCTAGAGGGTGGTATAGATACGAGGGCAAAAATCATATTCCAATAGCCATTTTTTATATTGGTACTCGCAAGTGCATCGATACCCATGGTAGAGTATCGATACTCTAGGGGTATCGATACTGAGGTAACATCAAATCTAATTTTTGTATTGATAATCAGGATAGTATCGATACCCAACACCAGAGTATTGATACCTAGCTAGTAGGATCGATATTGTCTTTCCTCATCAGTATACATCAGGTTGTAGGTATCGATACCAGAAGGATAATATTGATACTCAGGGTTCAGTATCAATACTGAAGGGCCATTATCGGTACCAATGGATAGTTTTGATAAGTAATCCAAAGGTTAAGGGATTAGACTTAAGGGTTTAATAACATCAGTATCTCAGCAGATAAAACTAAAAGTGGAAACAATAACTAATATAAGAACAATTAGAAATAGTAACAGCTAGGATTACATAAAACTAGCCTTGTTTGACACTCGGGGAATGACTAGGACACCTGAGTCTCTTTAGCAGAATACAAAAATTAGTTGGATATCCCAGTCAGTGCCAAATAACTTCAGTAGCCAACTGGGCGCAGATGCCCCAAGACTCGATGGAGTAAGTTAAAGGGTGTATATTTTTGATGCAGCTTTGGATCTCACCCAAAATACCCAAGAGTATTTTAGAAATGCTAGAAGGGTGTGTGAGCACAAAGACGCAGAACCCTCAGCCGCACCATAATGCCTACTCAACACTTTATATCAGTATAGTACAGTTATTAGTATGTCACTGAGCTCTTAAGCTCAGCGTTCGGAATATGTTTTCGTGAATGAATGTAGTATAATATAGT
Source organism: Hibiscus syriacus (assembly GCF_006381635.1). NCBI lineage: Eukaryota > Viridiplantae > Streptophyta > Magnoliopsida > Malvales > Malvaceae > Hibiscus > Hibiscus syriacus. The sequence goes on along the minus strand of NW_024063507.1, from coordinate 1,621,076 downwards.
TATTAGTGTGACACTGAGCTCTTAAGCTCAGCGTTCAGAATATGTTTTCGTGAATGAATGTAGTATAGTACAGTTATTAGTTAGAATATGTTTTCGTGAATGAATGTAGTATAATACAATTATTAGTGTGGCACTGAGCTCTTAAGCTCAATGTTCGGAATATGTATTCGTGCATAGGTTTCTAGGTGACGAGTAGCGTAGCATTATTGTCAACAGTAGTTCCAGTCCAGCCGAGCGATTCAAAGTATGTCTTGAGTTATTCTTAGAGGGCATGTACTATTTATGGACCCTTATGTATTTAGTCGTAACTCCTTGATTTAAACTCAGTATTGTATTATTTTGGATATATTTTTAGTGCTCCCCATATTTTTTAAACTAAGATTATTATCACATTTTTATTTATTTACTTCGGATAGACTTTTATCAAATGGTTTCAAAATCAGTTTTTAAAGAAAAAATTTGGGTTAGCCACTTCGATGGTGCCGTGTGACATGCTAATCCATTGGTCTTCGGGTCATATTAGATTAGGGAGTTACAACCTAAACTATCAGTATTGGTCTATTTTAGCACCTAAACTTTCAATTTTTTTCAAAACAATACCTAAAGTTTAGTTTTTGTTTTGATTTTACTACCTCGTCGTTCAAAAATTTATTTTTGTTTAATTTTAGTACTCCATTCAAAATTTAACTTTAAGTTTTGAATTTGTTTTGAAAGTTTAGGCACTAAAATAGACCAAAACTGATTGTTAACGTACTAAACACGTTAAGTTTTAACGACAGATACTAAAATGAAATAAAAACTAAATATTCGGTATGGTCTTGAAAAATTAAAAGTTTAGGTACTAAAATGAATCAAAATTGATAGTTTAGGTACTAAATACATAATTTACCCTTAGAATTATAGGTGTCCTGCATATAGTAGGGGCATAAGAAAAATACCAAGAAAACAAAGCAGCAACCCATCTTTAATACAAATCATGCAGAAGAAACTGTAACTACATTGAATAGTTAAACATCAAACAAGATTAATTCATAAATACATCCTTGATATGATAACCTTTTACATTTTTTTTCTTTTTTTAGCTTTATGGTCAAAAATTTAGGCATAAGGGCTCGAAATTATATTATTTTTGAAAATTTAAAATTCTTATATGATTTAATTATTTATTATATTTTATATTTAAATTTTAATTTTATTATTTTAAAATTTTATAAGTTCATACTCTCCACTTGTCGTAGCCGTCTTTCGGTTGGGCTTCGACTTGAAAAATGTGGATTGGGAGTCGCCACCGATCATTTATTTTAAACAAATGGGTTGATCGGATACCCTATTTCTTACCTGATCTGCGTCTTTCCAAAGATGTGTCGGGTTCAGGAGTCGATTACGGTCAAGGAAGGATTAGCACCCTTGAACCGCACTTTCGGTACTACGTAATTTCCAGTTGTCTTTGATTAAGAAAATTGCAAGTTAAATTAAAATTTAAAATTTGATCCGAATTACTTACCCTTAATGAGTTTACGGAAATACCCTAAAATATTAAAATAAGATGTTAAAAGAAAATAATAATAATAAAAGAAAGTAACAAAACTAAAGAGTAAACCAAGAAAATAAATAAAACCAATAATAATAAACATAAAATAATTGGAAGAAACAAATATAAAAAAATGAAATTGAATAAAATAAAATAAATGAAGAAAAATATATATATATATACAAAAAAGAATAAAAAAGGTAAAGTGTTTTTTAAAAAAAGAAAAATAATAATAAGAGCAAAGAAACTAAAAACATAATGAAAATAAATAAATAGTATAAATAAAATATAAAATAAAAAAATATATATAAAAATATAAAAAAGTATGTATAATATAATAAAATACTAAATAGTAACAATAATAATAAATAAATGAAAAATAAATATACATATAATATTAACTAAAAAAATAGTAATCATAGAAATATAAAATAAAATGAAGTAAGAATATATATATATATATAACGTTAGGAAAATATAGTAAAAAACATAGTAAATAAGTAAATATAGATAAAAAATAATATATATATATATATAATAGGAAAATAATATAATATAACGCAAAGATAAATGAAAAAAATTATAATAAATAAATAAATAAAATATAATTAAATATATATATACATATAAATAATAAGGGTTGAATTAAAATAAAAAATGAATTAGGGGTCAAAATTAAAAGACAATCGAAGAAAAAAAATGACAAAACACGTGGATCCACACGACCCGTTTATAAAAATCCGAATAGTTTTTCAAAAACACAAGCCTCAGGGACTAGATCTACAAAAATATATCTCGAAAACGCCCCGTTCATCGGCCAAAAACACTTCTCTCAATTTTCTTTCGAATCAAAACACAGCAAGGGTAAGGAAAAATAACATGCGAAGGTATGAACTTTACCTTTCAAAATATAAATGCTTCGAAAAATGGCTACGAGTTGCTTGTAATTTTTTTGCTTGGTATTTCGTATATCTCTTCCGAATGTTACAATAGTGAGTTACAATGACTATTTATAATGCTTGTGGATCCTATCTTTAGGAGTTTAAATAATAGTAGAACTCTATCCTATTTTTAGGAGTTTGAATCCTAGCAAAATTCTATCCTATTTTTAGGAGTTTGAATCATAGTAGGACGAAAATGTGTGTTGACAGCTGCCCCTCTTTGCCCATAGTCGTGTAACGGGGATAGGGCAAAGATTAAAAGACACACTTTTCGTTCAATGGAGTTGAAAATTGACTCTGATAAATAACTCCCTGTCGAATTGAGTTACGGATGACTCCTCCATCGTAAAGTCGAGTTCATCTTGAAATGATATGAAATTGAAGCCGTAGTTCAGAATTTGAATCAGCACGTGGCTTCCTGTTGCCCTTCAGTCTTCTTATCGATTTAAAGACCTTGGATCGGAATCGAACTCAAAAATCTTCATTGACAGATAGCTTTTTCTTGACTTAAGCTATGCTGCTTGAAAATGGTTGCTTGTCACTCAGGCACGGCTAACCCAGGTCCTCTTCTCGACTTGAAAACCTCGACTGCAATCGTAAAGTAGTGCGATTGATGTGTCATCGAGCTGAATGGAATCGAACTCGACAATTTTGATGGCAGATAACCCTTATAGCCTTGAGTTATGCTGTAAATGATGTGCCTTGGAGCTGAGCGTAGTCGAACTCGAAGGTCTTTGTTGATAGATAATCCTTCTTTGAGTTGGATATCCCTCGTCGTGAAGTTGAAATCCAATCTAAAGATGGATGATGCTTGTGTGCACGATTCCCTTCGTCGTGAAGTTGAAACCGCGGGTGGTCCCTTCGTCGTGAAGTTGAGCCTGGAATTGGATATCCTTCGTTGTGAAGTTGAAATCCAAGTAAGTAGCATTGTTTCGAGCCCAATATCCTCCATCGTGAAGTTGAAATTGGCTTTGGAATCGGGAAATTGTTTGTTGACAACTAGCCGTCCCTTCGTTGTGAAGTTGAACATGTGTTGTCTCGAGTCCAATATCCTTTGTTGTGAAGTTGATATTGGCTCCAAAATTGGGAAATTGTTTGTTGACAACCAGCGGTCCCTTCGTCGTGAAGTTGAACTTGCGTTGTCTCGAGTCCAATATCCTTCGTTGTGAAGTTGAAATTGGCTCCGAAATTGGGAAATTGTTTGTTGACAACCAGCGGTCCCTTCGTCGTGAAGTTGAACTTGCGTTGTCTAGAGTCCAATATCTTTCGTTGTGAAGTTGAAATTGGCTCCGAAATTGGGAAATTGTTTGTTGACAACCAGAAATCCCTTCGTCGTGAAGTTGAACTTGCATTGTCTCGAGTCCAATATCCTTCGCTGTGAAGTTGAAATTGGCTCTAAAATTGGGAAGTTGTTTATTGATAACCAGCGGTCCCTTCATCGTGAATTTGAACTTGCGTTCTCTGGAGTCCAATATCCTTCGTTGTGAAGTTGAAATTGGCTCTGAAATTGAGAAGTTGTTTGTTGACAACCAGCGGTCCCTTCTTCGTGAAGTTGAACTTGCGTTGTCTGGAGTCCAATATCCTTCGCTGTGAAGTTGAAATTGGCTCTGAAATTGAGAAGTTTTTGTTGACAACCAACGGTCCCTTCATCGTGAAGTTGAACTTGCGTTGTTTGGAGTCCAATATCCTTCGCTGTGAAGTTGAAATTGGCTCCGAAATTGGGAATTTGTTTGTTGACAACCAGCGGTCCCTTCGTCGTGAAGTTGAACTTGCGTTGTCTAGAGTCCAATATCTTTCGTTGTGAAGTTGAAATTGGCTCCGAAATTGGGAAATTGTTTGTTGACAACCAGCAATCCCTTCGTCGTGAAGTTGAACTTGCATTGTCTCGAGTCCAATATCCTTCGTTGTGAAGTTGAAATTGGCTCTGAAATTGGGAAGTTGTTTATTGATAATCAGCAGTCCCTTCGTCGTGAAGTTGAACTTGCGTTGTCTGGAGTCCAATATCCTTCGTTGTGAAGTTGAAATTGGCTCTGAAATTGAGAAGTTGTTTGTTGACAACCAGCGGTCCCTTCTTCGTGAAGTTGAACTTGCGTTGTCTGGAGTCCAATATCCTTCGCTGTGAAGTTGAAATTGGCTCTGAAATTGGGAAGTTGTTTATTGACAACCAGCGGTCCCTTCGTCATGAAGTTGAACTTGTGTTGTCTTGAGTCCAATATCCTTCGCTGTGAAGTTGAAATTGGCTCTGAAATTGGGAAATTGTTTATTGACAACCAGCGGTCCCTTCTTCGTGAAGTTGAACTTGCGTTGTCTGGAGTCCAATATCCTTCGTTGTGAAGTTGAAATTGGCTCTGAAATTGGGAAATTATTTATTGACAACCAGCGGTCCCTTCGTCGTGAAGTTGAACTTGCGTTGTCTGGAGTCCAATATCCTTCGTTGTGAAGTTGAAATTGGCTCTAAAATTGAGAAGTTATTTGTTGACAACCAGCGGTCCCTTTGTCGTGAAGTTGAACTTGTATTTTCTGGAGTCCAATATCCTTCACTGTGAAGTTGAAATTGGCTCTGAATTTGGGAAGTTGTTTGTTGACAACCAGTCATCCCTTCATTGTGAAGTTGAACTTGTGTTGTCTCGAGTGGCACGATATCCTCCGTCGTGGAGTTGAAATTGCGGATGGCCACTTCGTTGTGAAGTTGAGCCTTGACTTGAATATCCTTCGTCGTGAAGTTGAAATCCAAGTATTGTATGTTGCGGGTGGACACAATTCCCTTCGCCGTGAAGTTGAATTCGTGGAGACCCCTGTATTGTAAAGTTTGGCTTCGAGCTAGATATCCTTCGTCGAGAAGTTGAAATCCACTCTCGAGCAAATTGTGTTGTTTCGAGAGAAACTTTCAATATGTCAAGTTGGTCGAAGTGTAACTTCTTGCTGCTGAGTTAAGCAACCAACATGAATCTTTAAAGGTGCTTTTGAATCGAGTATCCTTCGTCTTGAAGTTGAAACTTGACTCTAAAAGCTGCAAAAAATTATGTATGTGGAAAATGATAAATATGATGCTCTAAAATGTATGCATAAGATGCATGTAACATGAATTGGTTATATTTTATCTCCTGAAAAAGGTCTGATAATTTGCATTAGGATGTTGAATCCCCAAATGAAGCCCCAATATCCAAAAATACCCCAATATTTGATGTTGAATCTCCAAAGATGCCCCAAATGTTCCTCATTTCTTGCTTCAGCATTGATTCTGAGCATGAGTTTTATGTCTAAGAGTCACATGTCATTTAGCAAGATCCACTCTAGAGAGACTGTCTTGTTTGAAAAAAAATGTTTTTCTTTCTCTTTTATTTTCAAAGTTCTGAAAATATCAATAAAGAGTTTCGAAAAATGTTTAATCAAAAGTTTTGAAAATATTGTCTCTTTCACGGTTTTACAATTGAGACGAATCATAAAACTAGAGTTCATTGGATATCAAATGTTTAATTACAATGTTAATCCTTCAATAAATTATAGCTATTTGACACATGCCAAGATCAAAGCTATCTTTGGGAAATAGTTAAGTATGGAAAAGATAAAAAGGTCTCAGGTTATTGTGTTTGGTCAAAGGTTTGGCATTTGATGCTCAAAGGTTTGGCATTTGATTCTTAAAGGTTTGATGGGGTGCTTGCATGCTCCTCTACTGGAAGTGTTCTCCGACTCCATCTTTTATAGTCACATTGGATTGTGCGATGCCTTATCAAGGAATTTGTATGATCGCCTCAGTTGCACAATTTTTATATTCGAGCCGCCTTTTCAGGTTTTCAACTCGAATCCTCCTTTGGTTTTAAGACGTTATTCAGGATTTACGTCTTGAACTCCCCTTTGTTATTTTTCTCTACCATGAATTAATTACATTGTTTTTTGCAAACAAAGATTAATCCTGATGGGCGGGATGAAATCTGAAGATATTCTCTTCTGTTTAGAAATCTATGTATGATTAGAAGGGACTTTTAAGGCACGTAATGTAGGCCAGGGTTCATGGTTATGAAAGAAAAGGATAAATAGGCTCAAACAAGTGTTTCAGGGTGTTGAACCAAGGATCAATTCATTCTGATGCCTTCAATCTTGCTCAAAATGTTTCTCTCTCTTGATGCTCTATGATCTTCGAGTGAAGTGATTCAGTGATTCGGGAATGATTGTGCTTAATCAATCTTATAGTTTGAAGCTTGATGTACCATTTGTCTTTAGGGAATCTTTGCATGTGTTTTTTTATCCCTTTTTCTTTTTGATTTTTATTCTTTCCTTTTTTTGTTTTTTTGTTTTCTTTTTTGTTTTTTGCCCTTTTTGTTCTTATTGAATCTTCGCACTTGGCATTTGGTTCACCTTTTGGTATCTCACCTGAATCAATGTCTTCGCTCATGTGAGCATATTTCTTCCACCTTGCCCCCCAGTGTGGAGGGTGATCCTTGGTTAGGGTTGAATCAGAAGAAAAATACTATAGGCTCAAAAGGAGACACAAGGGATATTTTTTCTCCTGTTGTGAAGGGATAAAGAAATAAAGCCGTTCATCATTTCATACATGTAAATATTCACAGAAGAGGTATCCTAGGGGGATAGATTTTCAAGATTAATTCTATTCACATGAAAACAATATAATTAATGTATAATATAATTATTTCGAATGAATTCTTCTTCTTTTTTCCCAGATGTCTCAATGTTCAAGCTCCCCGCGAGATGCCCCAAGTTGGTTCTTTAGAAGAATGCTCATGTTAAAATGAACAACTCAATGCCTTGGGTTTTAATGGTAAGAAAGGTTATTTTTTAGTCTAAAAAAGACAGTGGTGTGATCTTATTGACTCAAAGAAAGGTATGAGTGTATCAAAAAGATAAAGGCAATGTTCAAGAATTTCAAAAGGAGGTAATGTCAAAATTTCGTCTTTTGGTAATGACCACGAGTTGTTTTGGGCAAAGAATCAAGGTATTTTATTCTGGGGTTTGAGACAGGGTAAGAAAGGTCTAATATTTTCATATGTCTTCTTGAAGAATTAAAAGAATCATTAATTCATTTAATATTCGAAGAACTAAAGATTAAAATTTGTTCAATTGCTCCACCTTAGAAAGCAGCATAAATTCAATCATTTAAAAGATTAAGCAAACATGAAAGATCAAAGACGTGTTCAAACAAAACAATCCTCTAAGTGCAAATAGTATATGCCATGCCCCCTTCTTCGACAAGCGCCTTACAGTTTTTAGAGGAATGTTTGGGGCTTCTTATGTGGTAACAGCTAACAGCTTCAACATCGTAGCTCTTAGGATATGGGGATTTTTTTCTTAGATCATCCTGGCAGGCTTTGTCATACAATCAGCTGATCAGGCTCCCACTGTATTGTTTTCAGTTTTTTCTTTTGATGTTACAATCTTGCTTCCATGTGGTGTCATGTGGTTAAAACCACTTCATCGAATCCTCCATGAAGAAATTTCATGTTTATGAAAATACTTAAAAATGAAATGTAGATGCACAACGCAAAACGAAAAAAAATGCATGAAATGTTTGAGGCATTGATCCAGAAAATGTCCATTATTATAAATAATCCTTATTTTGACAAAAATGTTTTATCTTGTAAGAGACATAAAAACAATCAAAGGTACATTCGGACTAAATCCTCTAGACCCCGAACAGCTTCCAGCAGGTTAACAAGTCTTCTGTTTTCATCTGTCACTGGTTGTATACCTTGTCGAACCATTCCAGCTTCCCTTGTCAGGCTCGCCTTCTGTACTTGATCCAGGAAGTCTCGGATGACTGCATTTCTGGCCTTCACCCTTTGTTGTGTTTGCTCCCAACGGAAACGCCACTGCAAACCCCCGTCGAAGGGCATTATCTGAAGCTCGCTCGCTTGCTTTTTGAATACATCTACAATAGGTTCTAACTCAGCTATTGTTTCACCATCTCTCTTATGTTGTTTCTCCAGATCAGCCATTTGGATTCTCAGGCGTTGGTTTTGATACTGACTGTCTGCTAAGCGCCTCTGGAAGTCTTCATCTGTTCCTTCCAAGTTCTCTCATCAGACCCCTCGAATTTTCTTTTCAGGCTATGGGCTTCATCTTTCCAATACTCAGAGGATACTTTCAACTTGGAGTTATCCTTGACAGCATCTTGATACCCATTTCTCAGATCTTTGAGCTCAAAACGGACTCTTTTCTGCTCTCTTTCCAGTTTATCTACTCGATCTTTCTGAGAGTCGGCATCTAGCTTCCACTGATAGCGCTCGGCTTCAAGTTCTCTAACCTTCTGCTTTAACTCATTTTTCACAGCTTCAAACTCTGCCTTAGCTATCTCAAGTTCAGAAGGGACATGCTTGAGATGCTCCTCCATGGTCAGTGTGTCTTCACAGTCTGGCACCGGGATGTTATCATTCTTTCTCAATCTTCGCCATTCCACATAATCCGAAGTGAGCATATCTCTAGCAGCTTAACATCTATCCGAGATACTTTCTTCCATGACTCGACTATCTCTTTGATCTTCTTCTTATAACTGTCATCGTGATATACAAACTCTTATGTAGATAATCCGTATGTTGCTGGGACAAACTGACGTGCCCCATACTGTCTAAGTGTCAACAACGGAGCATACCCAACTGCACCCCAAAGTCCAAGTAAGGTCATAGTGTCATAATCCCTAAATCAGAAAAGAACGTCACTGAGGAACAACCAGGGGGCTCTCCAAGTAATATCCCGATCCTGAAGATGTGTGAAGACCTTCATCCATTTTTTTTTCGAAGCACCTTCAAGCCATTTCATGGTGATGAACTCTCTCAAAGGTGAATACATAGTGCTAAATCAGCGCTAGGCAACCCCATTAGTCTTCCAGAAGTGGCTGTGAATCCAGACTTGAAGGAGCTGAACACATCCAATGAATCTACCTCCGCCATCTCTTCGGCAATGGTTGAGAGACCGAAAGGTCTCGGCTAAGATGGTTGGTGCTGGGTTGACTCGTTTCGGAAGTTGCTCAATCAGTTCCACCACGGTTGCATCAATGCATCGCAAAATCTTTGGAAAGATGATCAAGCCATACAGACCTAGTGCAAAAAAGGTCTATAGTCTTCCATTCATCAGGGTGGTCATTCATTAGTTTCCTTATGTGGATCCACTCAATTCCTTTCCCGTTACCTATGTTTCGGAGTCGGTCAGTCACCCACTTTTCATCAACCCCTGCAATCTTGGCCAGTCTATTCTTGAAAGGCTGACTCTTGATGTGTTTGATGTAGGCTCGCTCCAGTTTAATGCTTTCACAGTGCAATAGTGTAGTATACTCCTCGATAGTAGGTACCATGTCCTCTTGGTTAAAAGTGAAGCAACTGTGTCCCGTGTTCCAGAATTGAACCAAGGCTCTGATTAAGGGCTCACCGGTCTTAACATGAAGCAAAAGTGCAATGTCACCATAGCGCTAACTGAACTTCTGTTTTCGATCATTCTTTCAACTATCTCAGATGTCTCGAAGTTCTTGCACATTGTTCTATTTTAGGCTGATAGACGCTTAGCTAACAAGCTCTGACACATAACTTCCTTGAAGACTGTCTCCCTTTTCTTTCTGAGTCTTCTCGGACCATAATCGTACCTCGGGGTTTTTAATCTCCTGTATTACAATACCTTTGTCCATTAATGCAGATTATTTATGGTTAACAAACACGTTTTTTGGTGGATCAACACCTCTTTTGAATGATGCAGATGATGGAAATAAAATAAAAGAGAGGAAAAAAAATGAAAAGAGTTAGTAAGGTAAAGATAATAATCAAAGCAATCATGAAAATAAAAGTCCTACTCCACATGATATATACCCCACGTGCTTATTATTCCTTCCCGGACATGATCTCTATCCCGCAAGTTGATTTTGAACAAGTCCTAACCGCATAAATTTCTAGTTCACATGTTTTGAACAAAAAGTAAAGCAAAAAATAATTTCGGCATCCTAGGGTTTAAAACGAGGTTTTGGGGTGGGCCCTAACTCCTTGTAGTCTTCGAGTTTAGGTTCTAAAAAAAAGTACTCGAGTTCTCCTTGCCGGTGCCCCCTTGGGCTTGCCAGACCCTTAGTCCTAAACCCATCACAGGCTTGTGTGGACTAAGTTAAACTCGAGAGGACACATTCCCTTATGCCCGCACGGTGAATAAATTCACACGAAGACATAAGGTATATGAATCCCGAAGGCTACTTGCTAGGCTCGCACGGTGAAAAAATTCACACGAAGGCGTCACTTTTACTCTCACTTAAAACAGGGTTTGGAGCTCGGGTATAGAGCCTTAGATGAAAAAAAAACTTTGAAGGCTGAAATCATGAGAAAACGATTAGTCCAACTATTTACTCGAAAATATAATCAAAAGTAAGTAAAAAGGATCGAAATATTACCTTAAAATTTAAACTTACCCTTTTCGTTAAAAAGACAACTGGAAATTACCTTAGCCTGACTCACTTACCTGTGTCCCCAGTGGAGTCGCCAAGCTGTCGCAACCGCCTTTCGGTTGGGCCCCGGAATTAGGCTTCGACTTGAAAAATGTGGGTTGGGAGTCGCCACCGATCATTTATTTTAAACAAATGGGTTGATCGGATACCCTATTTCTTACCTAATCTGCGTCTTTCCAAAGATGTGTCGGGTTCGAGAGTCGATTACGGTCAAGGAATGATTAGCACCCTTGAACCGCCTTTTCGATACTACGTAATTTCCAGTTGTCTTTGATTAAAAAAATTGCAAGTTAAATTAAAATGTAAAATTTGATCCGAATTACTTACCCTTAATGAGTTTACGGAAATACCCTTAAAAAATTAAAATAACATGTTAAAAGAAAATAATAATAATAGTAATAATAAAAGAAAGTAACAAAACTAAAGAGTAAACCAAGGAAATAAATGAAACCAATAATAATAAACATAAAATAATTGGAAGAAACAAATATAAAAAAAAATGAAATTGAATAAAATAAAATAAATGAAGAAAAAATATATATATACAAAAAAGAATAAAAAAATAAAAACAAAGAAACTAAAAACATAATGAAAATAAATAAATAGTATAAATAAAATAAAAATATAAAAAAAATATAAAACAGTATGTATAATATAATAAAATAATAAATAGTAACAATAATAATAAATAAATGAAAAATAAATATACATATAATATTAACTAAAAAATAGTAATCATAGAAATATAAAATAAAATGAAGTAAGAATATATATATATATAACGTTAGGAAAATATAGTAAAAAAACATAGTAAATAAGTAAACATAGATAAAAAATAATAATATAATATATATATATATATATATATAATAATAGAAAAATAATATAATATAACGCAAAGAAAAATGAAAAATATAATAAATAAATAAATAAAAATAATTAAATATATATATATATATATATATATATATATATAATAAGTGTTAAATTAAAATAAAAAATGAATTAGGGGTCAAAATTAAAAGCCAATCGAAGAAAAAAAAAGACAAAACACGCGGATTCACACGACCTGTTTATAAAAATCCGAATAGTTTTTCAAAAACACAAGCCTCGGGGACTAGATCTACAAAAATAGATCTCGAAAACACCCCGTTCATCGGCCAAAAAAACTTCTCTCAATTTTCTTTCGAATCAAAATACAACAAGGGTAAGGAAAAATAACATGCGAAGGTATGAACTTTACCTTTCAAAATATAAATGCTTCGAAAAATGGCTACGAGTTGTTTGTAATTTTTTTGCTTGGTATTTCGTATATCTCTTCCGAATGTTACAATAGTGAGTTACAATGACTATTTATAATGCTTGTGGATCCTATCTTTAGGAGTTTAAATAATAGTATAACTCTATCCTATTTTTAGGATTTTGAATCCTAGTAGGACGAAAAGGTGTGTTGACACCACTAAAATATTTTATCTATATATATATATATATATATATGAATGACAATGGAATTAAAAAGAAAGAAATCTCAGGGCAATTATCGTAGTGTTGTCCTTTTCAAATTTTAGCCATGTTCATATACATTTATACAAAGCCAAGTGAGACTCGATTCCAATGTTTGTCTTTTGCTTTCTGTTGCTTCACTAGAAGCGAAGGAGACATCAATTCCCTTGCCTTTTGTCTTCCTCTAGGGCGACCCTCCACCACCACCATCAACAATATTGTTTTTTTGTGTGTGTGTGTGTGTATTACAGGTGATGATGGAAGCTTCTCTTCAGGGAACACTGGAGATGAAGTCCAGCTTAACCACAGCTTCAAAATGATAACTTTCCAGCTGATTCAAATAGCAATGGCTCTTCTTCTTCTCAAGAACCACTCTAACCAATTAAGAAGAAGAGAAACTTAAAAGGAACTCCAGGTAAAAATCCCATTTTTTCCACCATTATGTCTCAATTTCATGCTGATTTTACGTTGTTTTCATGGCTTTGGGTGTTACGTGCTTTTTTTCTAATGGATTTTTGGAAGAAAAGGGTTCAATTATTGATATGAGGTTTACAATAATTGCCATGAAATTGTTTGTTTGATTGTACTTTTTACTCCCCTTTTTGTTTTTAGACTGTTGCATATGGGGCCATTGGCTGTTTTACACTATGATACGATCACAGATTCAAAGTACGTGCGGTCGCGTCATGTTTATGTTATTACGGACATATCAGACACCATTGTGGTGATTACGGGTATCGCGATCATACAATAACAATCATGGAGGGCACCACTATCATTATATAGCGAGTTCTATCACGATCGTGGACCGCTATTAAATCTCGATTACAAACGATTATAATTTGATTTGGTTCTGAATCAGATCCCAATGCTGAAATTATTGATCTGTCACCAACAACGCTCATGACCACGAATCGATTTGTATATGAGATATGAAACAAAGGGTTTCAAAGGGACCAGAACCTGCAGTTGCATCGAAGAGGTCACAATCTTTCGTTGAAGTTGAAGAAAAGAACGATGACTGAGGTGAAGAAACGGGTCTACATATTCCCTGAGCCGAGTTGTGTCCACCACAACCCGGCTCGTGCGCTTGGGGACCTCACCTGGATCAAGAAGCATTTCATCCGTAAGACAACGATAAGAAGTGGAAATGCGACAAGTGTTCGAAGAAATATGCTGTTCAATCAAATTGGAAAGATCATCAGAAGACATGTGGTACTAAGGAGCACAAATGTAACTGTGGAACCATCTTCTAAAGATATAATTTATGTTCTTAACTTTAAGAGACAAACTTTGTCACACAGAGCTTTCTGTGATGCATTAACTGAAGAGAACAACAAGGTGACAAGTGTCGTATATTGTCAAATAAATAATCCTTGATCTCAAATAAAATGTAGTAAAGAGAGCAAGGGTCGATCCACATGAACTAAGGAGCTTCTGATATAGAGAAGTTTTGATCCTGAATTTTATGAGAAAGTAAAGAAAAAGGAGTGATTTCAATTAAAAGAGTGAAGTAGAAAATAAATACGAAAAAGTAGAATATGAAAATTAAACCAGAAAAATAACAAAAGTAAATTTTAGAGAAAGAAATCAATTGAATAACTAGCCTCAAGCTTTGCTTTGCCTCAATTCGTTTTGATCATCGAAAGAGATTTTACTTCGGGATTCATGTCGGTTATAGTCTACAAGGACCAACTCTTGTAACTTATTTTTCTCACTCTGGTAAACCAAAATTCCAAGGCAATCTTCGAAATTCAGTGAACTAACTATGCCTACCACCGTTAGAACCAAAATAGATTAAAGCACTGAAAAAGTCTGACTCAGATTATATTTTCTCAATGAGAATCGAATCCGATCTCAATTTCCTTAAGCGGACCGCCACTAAGTTTGTTCTTATAAATTTGAATTTTCTACCAGTCGATTCTTCTTCCCAACTTTAAATCAAACAACATCCAGACCAACGTCGACCTATTGAAATAAAATTTTTAAGATTTTAAGGAAAGGTCGATTGTCAATCCTAGTTTTTAGAAAAATTAGAATGATATCCGAAGATATTAAGTTATGTTTCAATTCTCACTATACGAATTGAGTCATTGCTAAGCCATAGGCTAAATAAGATTTTAGCTAAGCAAGATTGAAATCATACTTAGCATTTTTTAAAAAAAAAAAAGTAAGAACTTAAAGAAAAATTTAAAGATAGAAAATAAAAGAAAACCAAGGAGAATTTTTATAAAATAGAAAGAAAAAGAAAATGAAGTACATCTCAAGCAATACCCAAAGGTCATTTATAGTCTACTAAAAGCCTAAAGATGAAAAACAAATCAAAAGATAATCTAAAAATAAATCCTGAAAGTATTTTAAATTCAAACTTAATTTTTAATATAAATAAATTTAAAATAACTCTGTCGTCCACCTTCCAGAACGTGTTGACTGAATCTTATAGAAACTACCACGTTAGTCTGCATCATGACCCAAGTCATGCCCATGTTTCCAGCCATGATTCTAGATAATAAAAAAACTGCAGAATCATTCCTTATAATGCGATTTCTGGAAATTTAGCTCCTACACAAAAATGAATGAAAATAGGCGAGATCAGAAGCATAAATAAACAATAAGGAGTAATTACCAACAAAATAAAACACTCATCAAATTTCCTCTCACTTATCTCATGCTTGTCCGTAATCATGCTTCAATCAAACAAGTTAAAATTTTCATTTACCTTTCTTCGTCTCGTCTCGTATCCTAGAAATCCATGCAAGTCAAGTTAAACATCAATAATCTAAATCAAGATATAATTCAATTGGAAGGCAAAACTATAATTAAGTCAACCAAAATCATGTTATCCATTCATCCATTAATCTCAATCCTAACTCAATTCTTTACCAATATTCTCTCAAATCACTCAATGTTTTTTGGGTGCAAATATGCTCAAAGTTGGAACTGAACGTGATATTATCATAATCTTGTAAGAAAATCAAATCTCTACTACTAATTAGAACAAGATGCAACAATCAAATGGTCTTAAATGAGTTGTAACAGAGCTTAGGTAAAGGCAAGAGATTCACAAATAATTAGATCAAACTCCATGAAATAAACAAATTAAAGTAAAAGGGATGCAAAAAAATGAAACAAACATCAAACAACCCTTTCTTTTTTCTTTTTTCTTTTTTTCTTTTGATTTTGTTTTTTTTTACGTTGAACATGAACATATATCAGGTAAATCGTTCTCTTATCCTGATAAGGGTAGAAAAAGAGAGATGAACAAAAAAGGCTCGAGTTTTAAAAATGACCTAATAACAAAGAATGAGAATAACTCAAATTTGATCAACTAATGGGAATGATTGCGTAAGCAATTTTAGGGTAAAAAGTAGGTGAATCCTAAGTGCCCTAATCACTTTAAAGCATCAAGGTCATATGTAATCTCGACATGCATTTAAGTACAGGTTCTAGAATATCAATGCCTAATCAAACAAGAATAAGAGCAAGAATATAAAGGATATGCTCGCAAAGGCTCAAATCTTACCGAAGTGTATACATGCAATGATTTAAGCATATTTCATCTAAGAAAGACATGAAATATCGAGAAAAAGTTTAACTAAATCACTACTCATGCCATCCACTATCATCTATATATAAATTCAAACAATATTGTGATCTCAGACATGCATGGCATATCAAAACATTCAACAAAGACGAACACTTTCAATGTAAATTTCTACAAATTCAACAAAGGCATCCTAGAATTAAAGCATAAAGATAAGCAATGGAAAATTCAAATAAATATCCTACTCTCCCTTAAAGTGTATTTTCCCAATATGAAAAATTAAAGAGCAAGAGAAGAAAAAGAGATACTCCATATGTTTAGTGTCGACCGCGTGCTACTTGTGTGATGAGTGCTCAACTAAAGTTCGATCGCTCAAAAGTGAAACTATTAGAGTGCGGATTGATGTCAAAGTTTCCTGCAAAGCCAAAGGGTAGTACATCAGTAATGGGTAATAAAAATAAACTCAGTATTTACCTCAATTTTTTTATCTGGCAATGAGCAATGTTGTTTGCGGATAACCGGGGAAAAGTAATTGTCGGCTACTTAAGTTCTTCATTCGATCCATCGTGGCACGGTGAGAGAGGTACGCAGGGGAAGAGCGATGTAAGAATGGTCAGTCATGATAATCAGACGAAAGGTGAGCGATGAATGGAGTAGTGAAGGACGATTGGTTTGGTTCGTGAGGCGTGATTGGGGGGAAGAAAATGTATGGCTATTTGGGAATTATGGGGTTTCTGAAAAAGAAAATAAAAGATTAAGATGGTAGGAGCTAGGGTTATGATGAAAAGAAAAAATAAATAAAATAAAATAAAGGGTAAAGTATAGTAATATTATTGAACTTTTCTAAAGCTTTCATTTAGGTCCCTCAACTTTTAAAACTTACAATACAATCTCTCAACATTTAGTCCATTTGTAATATGGTCCCCCAACATTTAGTCTGTTTGTAATATGGTCCCCGCCCGTTTGACGCCGTTACACTGTCGTTAGTACATTTGCAATATGGTCACTAAACTTTTCAGGTGCTTGCATTTAGGTCCCCCAACTTTTAAAACTTTTAACACAATCCTAAATTTCATTATAAACCCCAAATTCCTTTTCGATCTCAAATTTCCTTTTTCGCTTCTCTCTCTTTCTCATTTCAAAATAAGGGTCCACTGAAGAAGATCCGACCAAGGATCATCATGATTCAAGGTGTAATGTTAGATACAGGTCATCTCAGGTGAAGCATAATGTTCGATGAAATGTTTGTGAGAAAAATGGGGTTAGAATGCAGAGTTGACAAATACTACTAAGATGAACTAAATATCATTGCTAAAGTCACCAACAAGCTGTAATTATTTTGTATAAAGACATAATAATTTCTTCGTTTAAATCCTTGTACTTAAAGATTTTCCAACAGATATCAAATATAATGAATCCCAAACAGTGCATTCACCTCTCGTTTGGTTTTTGTTCTTCAATTTTCACCATGTAAAATTGTAAACCCAAGCAGTGCTCTATCTTTCAGCTTTTATTTACAAAGAAAAATGGAGGAAGAATTGTGCTATTTGGGATTTCATTATATTTTTTCATCTTGGAAAATCTTTAAGAACAGGATTAAACGAAGAAATATTATATGTCTTATACAAAATAATTCCAGCTTTGTTGTGACTTTCAACAATGATACTTAGTTCATCTCGTAGTATTTGTCAACTCTACATTTCTAACCCCATTTTTTTCTCACAAGCATTTCATCGAACATCTATTCTTCACCTGAGATGACCAGTATCTAACATTATACCTTGAATCATTGATGGTCCCGATACTCCCTTAGTCGGTCTTCTCTCAATGGACCCTTATTCAAGTCAACACCTCCACATAATTCAAAGTTAGATTAGAATTTTCCATGCATCCCCGACTGAAAGTTATGCTGAAAATGATAAGAGAAGCAAAAAAAGGAATTTGAGATCGAAAATGAATTTGGGGTCCTAATGGTTAGGGGATTGTATTGCAAGTTTTAAAAATTGAGGAACCTAAATGAAAATTTTTAAAAAGTTCAATGACCATTACTATACTTTACTCTAAAATAAATGGTGGGGTGAGGTAATTGTGTATCCTGGTTTGTTTTTAAATGAAGTGGTTGTGTTGCGTTTAAAGAAAAGCACGACTGAGAAATAAAAAAATGAAATAAACTAAAATATATGTGATGAGGTATGTTTTAAAACCTGGGAATTATTTTATTTTGGTGGGACCCAGGATAGAAAAGACGAGAGTAAAGTAAAGGTCAAATGGGTTTTTTAAAAAAAATAAAGAGTTTTTGGGATAATAATGAACACATGGGTTAATGAAAAAAATAAAGAGGTTAAATTTTAGGGTAAAGTATAGTAATGGTTACTAAAATTTTCTAAATCTTTCATTTAGGTCCCTAAACTTTTAAAACTTTCAATATAATCTCCTAACATTTATTCTGTTTGCAATATGGTTCTTCAACATTTAGTCCGTTTGCAATATGGTCCCCGACGTAACTGTTGGGGGACCATATTGAAAAAGGACTAAATGTTAGGGGGCTGTATTGTAATTTTTAAAAGTTGAGAGACCTAAATGAAAGCTTTAGAAATGTTCAGTGACTATTACTATGCTTTACCCTAAGATTTAATAGAAACAAAAGAGACCAATCTTGTCTGCATGCAAATATGTGATTGAGGACTTTGAAAACGATCAATAAATTCAATTCAACTAACCAACTTAACCATATATATGCTTTCATTTAAATAGTTTAGTTTTGTAGCACAGAACAAAGTTGCAGGCAGAAGTTTGAAATGCAATGTAGACATGAGAGAGAGAGAACACAAACATGAGAGAGAGAGAACACAAGATTCTTCCAAAACATTACCACCAACAAAAGCATACCCCACCACTACCTGAAATACCTCAACCATCTTTCAAATATTATTCAAATATTAAATTAGAACTCGAATATCAACAACTTTTTTTAAGTTGATGAAAATTGTCATCAAAATTCCATTGTCCCACACAAAGACAAGGAAAACTTGAAAAAAAAACCAAAACCTACCTGTGAAGATCATAAGAGACGATACAGGAAAAGATAATGAGAAGGAAAAGGAAACATCTTTATTCCAAAATACAGTACAAAAGATAAGAAATTCTGTACCAAATCAACTGAACCTGCAAGTTCTAAAATTTTCTAAACCTTTGCCTTCATTCCCTTCCCTTCTTCCTAGATGATCTGTTAGACAAAGGACTTTGATTTTTAATGTTTGTGTAACTCATTACCTCTGTTACGTTACAGACCATTAGTCTACATGTTTTTTTTTAAGTCCTAATTCTTTCTTTACAAGTGAATTAATGGAGATGGAAATGGAAATTAACACCATCACCTTTACAGCTAAAAGACTATTCCTGCTAGTTGAAAGTAGCCTAACTTTGAAATCATGTGAGAATTGGCAGGAAAGTAAGTCCTATGCAACATGATGTCATCTACAAGTTTAATTTCCCCATTCAGAACATCCTGGGAGTGGCTTGTCGTTCACGGGATCAAAGTTGTATCTGCGAATAAACCCACATCTTTCATCAGATCTTAACAGTATTAACAAAGAGGTACAAAGAAATGTGGTGTTTACTTCTCATGAACTGTCTTTGTTGCTCTTCTTCTGCAATTCAAACTTGTGCGTGACACATATGCATAAGGTTAAATTGTAGGCACCATAGAACGATAACTGAATCTAGAGGCAAACACTCAATCAAGGAAGCAGGAAAAAAATAAAACTGGCCTTTTTTCTGCTTTACATCTAACACCCAAGCACGTTGAATGGAAAAACAGACCTACGTCACTGGGACGCTTTATTTTTCTTGAAATACCTGTGTCTGACACTGGTGTTGAATATGACCTCCAAGTATCCTCCAAATACATGGAAAAACTAGGAAAAATCTGACCATACTCATTTCAACACACAATATCCAGCACTAATACCCAATCGGTATACCATTTAATTGTCATATTTAAATAGGTGAGTATATATAGATTTGACATGTTAATAAATTATCTCTTGTATAGAAATTGGTTTGGTTTCGTTTGATTTACCTCTCATTTATGCTTCATTCCCTTTTCTCATGATAAGTCTAGGCAACATACGATGATGAAATTGGAACTTTCTATATATTGTTACAATATAAGTTGGTACTAGAGTTTCATTGGCCTTAAAGCAAACCTACATCATCAATCTTTTATAAGAAACAATAAATTCAAAGGAAATAATATATAAACTCAAATAAAATTGCAAGGAACTTATTAGATAACATGATGACAACGATGATAATAATAACAATGATGCAAGGCCATTTTTAAGTAGGATGTTATGGAGCACCACAGTCTCAACTGTGAGCCCTGGTCCAAACCCAAATAGGACTCCCCACTCTAACCCTTCACCCTGTGGTCCGGACCGCATCTTCTTTTGATTTCTTTCTCATCTCATCCATGATGAACAGCACGCAGGCACTCGACATGTTGCCGTATTCTGAAAAAACGTGCCTTGTGGCTCGAAGCTTTTCGGGTTTAAGGGCTTACTTGGCTTCCACTTGGTCTAATATAGCTGGACCACCTGGGTGAGCTATCCAAAAAAGAGAGTTCCAATCGGTGATTCCCAATGGTTGAAATGCCTCAACTTGGTTCTTCTCAATGTTCTTAGAAATAAGCCCCGGAACATCCTTGAGGAGATGAAACGTAAGCCCGACTTCACGAAGGTGGCCATCGATGGTACCATCACTGTCTGACAAGATCGTTTGAGCTGCTGAAACAACTTCAAACCAAGGCTTCTCGATTTGAAGCACTGGGTCTGAACCAATTATAACAGCAGCCGCGCCATCACCGAACAATGATTGGCCAACAAGACTATCTAGGTGAGTGTCGGTAGGTCCACGAAAGGTGACGGCGGTGATCTCCTAGCCAGGGATTTAAATAGCGTTCGCGGTCGCGTCGCGTTTATCACCGTTGCGGACATAACGGATGCCATCGCGATCATTGCGGGTGTCGCAGTCGTGAATTTTTTTAAATTTCACACAATATATCCTAAAACATAATAATTATAGTTATAAATGAGTCATTTTAATGGCTTTTAGAATGTTTTCTAAACGAAAAATGGCATATAAATTAATAATATATATCAACACTATAAGCAAGAAAAACAACACATACCTTAGAAATGGGGTAGTAATAGTTTCACCAATTAGGATTAAATAAATAAAAATTAAAGTTTACATTTTAAAATAAGGATTAAATTATAAATTTTTAAAGGTGGAAGGATAACAAATTAACATATTCCTTAAAAATATATCCTAGAAATTATTTAAAATAATTAAAAACTCTAATTCTCCCTTTTGTTGACACATATGACATATATATATTTTAGTTTTTTATATTAATTTTTTTGGTTTATTCTAAAAAATCTAACTGTGACTTGGGTTTGGGATAGTCTTCTCTTCAACCCACCATCTTCCTTCTTCCACTTTTCTTATTCCTTTATTTTCTCTGTTTTGCTTTCTTTTTATCTGTTTTGCATTTTTTATTTGATCTACATCTACTATTTCTATTTTTTTTTCTTATATTTACAGCTTATCGTCTTATTGTTTTTTTCTTCTTTTTTGCGTTCTGATTTTTTTCTAATTCTTCTGAACTTAGATCTAGGGATTTCTTACCTTGTCAAATGAAAGTCAAATCTTTGTTCTTGGTCTGCTCAACATCTTCTAGGCTTGTTCCCTTCCCGGTTTGGTCTTTGTCTTGGTGAATGGTGAGTCTTGCTTGCTCAATTCCTCTTTGTTTTTTTTTTTTTTGAGTTTACAAAACTTTTTGTTTGGAAATTTGGATTTCTTTCTTTTGTACTAATTTTGTAGAATTTTTTGTTTTGGTTTTCTTTATTTTCAATTAGCTTTTGCTTCCATTTTTTACATGTTCTGTGTTTTTTTCAAGTCACGGTTTAATAACGGGAATAGCGTCCTGTTATTGACACTCTTTACCGTTAAACGCTAAATTGCGGCCGCAACAGACCGTTATTGTCATGATTCCGCTACCCACCGCAATTTTCTTGAATATCGGGTTTCGGACGGCGGCGCTACTGCGAAATAGCGGACGCTATTGCGGTTGGGTTCCGCTATTTAAATCCCTGCTCCTAGCAAACAACGAGGACTCGAGCACCTTTGTTGTTCTCAGCCAAGTCCTTGGCCAACCGCAACACCGTGTCGCCGGCGAAGCAACCTTGTTGATACATCATGAGGCGCTTAACGGAAGGGCGGAGACCCAAAAGTTTGAGCTGGTAGTCAGCCCCGGGCATGTCGACGCCATTGGTCGTACAAAACACGAGATAGGTGATCTTGGACTTTGGTTGGCCCCATTCTTTAATGGCTCGAATGGCGGCTTCTTTCCCGAGCTTTCGCACCTCTGCCACCACCATGTCTTGGCGTGCATCGAGTGAATGTGCCATGTATGCGCATATATTGGAATTCTCTTTTAGTATCTCTTCCGTTAAGTACATGTACCTCTTCTTGATCATCGATTTTTTGCCTGCGCATAAGAAGAATATTAAATTGGGTAAAGTATAGTAATGGTCACTGAACTTTTTTAAAGATTTCATTTAGGTCTCTAACTTTTAAAACTTGCAATAAAGTCCCTAACATTTAGTCTGTTTGTAATATGGTCCTCCAACAGTTACGTCGGGGACCATATTGTAAACGGACTAAATGTTGAGGAACTATATTGCAAACAGACTAAATGTCAGGGGATTATATTGTAAGTTTTAAACGTTGGGGGACCTAAATAAAATCTTTAAAAAAATTTAGTGACCATTACTATACTTTACCCTAAATTTTAATGGGATTTGTTTTGGTGATGGGACAGTGTGGGGTCCATATGTTAAAAAGATGAATGTTGAATGGTGAGTTAAATGGTGAAGAGAGATGTTCTATAAATTAATAAAATTGTTTTCATTTTAATTGCTGTCAATTGAACAACACTCTGAAGGGAATAGCGTCGATCCCAGGCTTCCCAAGAAACAACGATGAAGATATAAAGCTCCGCCCGACCCTTCTGCCAGCCCTCGCCAATCTCCCTCCCCGTAAATGGATTGTGAAAACTCCGTGCCTAACATTTTCTACAAGGGTATTGTCACAGGTTCTTCTGAATCCCTTACCGACTCGAAAAACGTTGGTATGGATGATGATGATATGGGCTCCTTGATGTCAATGTCATTTTTGGAGACTCAATGGCATTCCCACCATTGATTTTTTTTGAGCGTTTCCAATGCATCGCTGTTAAGAGCATGGAATTAACTCTTGTTGTCAAATTTCTTAGGCGAAGAATAAGGTACAACACCCTTCACAATCGTATTTATGGCATCTAGAAGCCCTCGCATCCTCTCAAACTTATCGATATCGAGAATGATTTATTTCTCGTGAAGTTGAGTGATCAAGGCGATTATCTAAAGGTCTTCACAGAAGGTTTTTGGACCATTTTCAGTCATTATCAGATTGTTGAACCTTGGTCCATCAACTTTCAACCATCCCAAGCTTCCCCTAGCCGTCTCATGGCTTGGATTCACTTGCCAGGTCTTCCACACTACAGCAAAAGTGGCTTATTGCGGCATTTTTTTTATTTCTAGCGGCGTTTTTAAACGCCGCTAAAAATACATACGGCGTAAAAAAAACGCCGCTAAAAGCGCCGCTAAAAATAGCGCCGCTAAAGTTTGCGGCATTTTTCAACAAAAAAACGCCGCAATAGGTTACAACATATAGCGGCGATTGTTCAACAAACGCCGCAAAATGTATTGATATTTAGCGGCGTTTATCATTAAAACGCCGCAATAGGTTTTGATATTTAACGGCATTTGGTAGACAAACGCCGCAATAGTCGTTGATGTTTAGCGGCGTTTTCTTCAAAAACGCCGTAGTAAATTTTTATTTTTACCGGCGTTTTCCTAAAAATGCCGCAGAATATGTATTGAGATTTTGCGGCGTTTTTATCAAAAACGCCGCTAAATGTATGGTATATTGCAGCATTTTGTTACAAACGCCGCTAAATAACACAGAATTTAACAATTCTAAAAATTATACTTAATACCCCAAATCTGTTTTTTCAACCTGTTCCATTATCTAACAAACAAAACAACAATAACATCAAATCCAATATAATAAATAAAAGTTTTCATTAACGTAATATAGGTTAAGTTAAACACGGTTCAATAACATTAACATAATGCTCATAACATAAATGAGGCTACGATGGTGGATTCTGAGGTTGCGTTTTTTGTATCATCAGCATCATATCATTGAGTCGTTTTTCAAATTCTTTACATCTCTGCTGATATATACTTCTCTCTGTTCTGCCGCTGCCTCTCTCTGTGCTGCCGCTGCTTCTCTCTCTGCTTCCGCTGCTGCTCTAGCTGCTTCCGCTGCTGCTCTCTCTGTTCCCTTGCTTCATTTCCGCTTTCAAGTTAGCTATTTGTTGATCCATCTCAGCCAACTTTTCTTTTAAACGACCAACTTCTAATTGGGAAGATCGAGACTGTGATGAACTGGATCCAAAATATTTGGTGGGAGTAACGAATGATCCTTGACAGCGCACCCGACCATATCTTTCAGGACCCAAAACGTCATTAATAGCTTGGTTTTCAATGTCATCATCATTAACAATACCTTGACTCGAAGCAGTAGCATGATACTCTGCCCTTTTCTCCCTCAATTTTTCCTAATAATAAGTGAATAATTAATTAAAATAAAAAATGTCATGGTACAATATAAATAAAGTCAGGTAAATTTAAAACATCTACCCAATAAACGTACCATAATTTCTGCACGTCAGCAGTCATAGGAGTGCCATCCTTCTTCGTATGTGTCATGTCGAAGAGTTGGATTCGACCAACTTTAGAACCGGATGTATTTTCCTACAATGTACCATAATGTATTACTATGAGTTAGTATGTACATGGAATACAAAAAAAACTATTTCAATAATCTATAATACCCCTCATGAGCTATACAAGCAAAGCTCTTCGATCCAGCCGTGTGCGTAAACTTTTGTTGTTGCCTACTAGCAACACCAACATGCTCTCGGTCCTACAATGTCAAACAACCACTTATAATGATGATTTAAATTTTGTTACAAGTATTATGAAAAACATCATACCTGTCCTTTTTGAGAACTCCAAAATCTGACTGCATCTTCCCATTGGTACCTGAGCATTCCTGGTGGGACTGTTTGCAACTTCTCTTCAAGGCGAGATCATTCTTGAAGTATTTCTTCTTTAAGGAGCTCTTGTGATCCCTCCATCTCTTCCCTAACGCTTGCTTCACATAATCGTCAGAGACCTCTAAAACAAATTTCTCCTATACAGTAAATAGTGTGCACCGTAAGTATAAATTAGTATTGAATTTATATAGAGTATCTATTATAATGACATTATTACCTTAACAAAATCCAACGCTTGATTTTTATTACTATTAGGCATTTTGCGCCATGACTCATAATTGATCGTAACAGATTCGCATTACGTCCACTATGCCTAAGTAACCTGCTAGAAGACGTGATTCTGGGCCAATAGGTTGACCGGCATCGTTTCTTGAAACTTTGACACGATGCCCAGGAGGAAGTTGGTATAATTCCTTTAAAGTGGTACGTCCTCGAGTCTTGCGCGTTCCAGCATTTTCAACTATATAAGAAATTATTAAATGTCAGTTTTGAAAATGAACAAAGTAGTAAATAAAGTTTCGAGATTACCTTGAATTTCTACTTCTTCAACAGTTTCAGGAACTTCGAAAGACTCAGGTGCATTCGTTTCCTCGTTATTTCTTTCTACATGGTCTTCAGAATCTCGAACAACCCGCAAATCAGATATTTTTCTCCTCGGCATTATATCTGTAATAAACAAACATGAGTAATAAAAAACGATTTAATTAATGAATACATTGAAAGACAATATTAAGGGTATAACATTATAAATAAATAAATGAAGATATAAAATCGTACAACAGTCTTATGTAATGTCAGTTGTCATAAATATCTTCATCAACGTCCTCCCGAACCCATTGAAATTGTGTGTTTACTGATTTTCATCTAAGTTTGTGGTAGTAGAGGTAAACACTCTGATCTTGTTTCAATGTCATCTCTACTTCCATCCCCGATGTCTATCAAGTCTCTGGGAGTATTTCGAAGCACAACATACCAACCGTCATCCATTGGATCGTGACAATAAAATACTTGTTTCACTTGAGAAAAATACATATGGTTCATCCATCAAACGTTGACCCGTGTGAATTAATCGAGAGAAATTCACCATTGAAAACCCGAATTTATCTCTTTTTATACATCTGTTTACATCAACCCAGTCACACCGAAACAACACAACCTTTTGTTTTCCATAATAATCTAACTCAATAATGTCCGTAAGATTTCCATAATAATCGACCTCTCCATCCTGCGAATTATTGTCCCTTACAGTAGCATAACTTGTAGTTGATGAAGTAACTACGACTCCACAATTTGTGTCCTCCTTAATCTTTCACGAGATTTCGTGTGAAACCTGAACCCATTAATGAGGAAGGCATTATATCTTTTAACTATTCTATTCGGACCTTGAGAAAGCCATTTAACTTCTTCACTAACTTCTCTCCCACTCCAAACCTATTACACATGGTGAATTAATTTGCATTGATGTCGATATAAAAAGCAAGACATATATTATTTATAAGTGTTCCGTAAGATTTATTTGCTTACCGTCTGGCCTAACCATTCATGAAAAGTTTCTGTGAATAACTTATGTAGCTCTCGCTGATTTAATCTTCGGGAGCGTGCTCGAGATCTCAATACTTCTTTAAACTCACTATAAAGAATATTATGTCGTTAAAAAAAAATATATAAAAGATAAAGAGATTTCATTAGCATTGGGTCCGAAAGACTTACGTGCGAAAGTGATCTATTGAATCGTGATGGAAAAGAACATATCGGTGTGCTTGTACCCAAGACGTGTCATCTAAATGTGCAATTTCAACTTTCCCTAATGGTTGACCATAACTTCCAAACAAATAATGTTGAGTTAAGTCATCAGTACCTAACTCATCATTTCGATTTGGTCTATTCCATCTTGTTTCAACATGTTCCAAATATCTAGAGCAAAATGTCATACATTCCTCTGCCAAATACCCTTCAGCAATTGATCCTTCCGGATAACGCTTATTACGACAATAAGACTTCAACTTGCCCAAGAACCTATACAGAAAACAACATACTACGTAAATACATTTTATTCAAATGTATAATCAGTAGTAATTTGAAACGTGTAATTCAACAAAAACAGAACATATGAACGAACCATTATAGAGACTAGACTTTTATACTGATTTGAATTAACACAAACATTACATTCCACTCAACAATTCAATAAGATCTTTTAAAAGTATTGAGATTGAAAAGTAATTAGATCATATACAAACACGATATAGGCTCTCACTGTCTAGGCTCCAGATTCTCACCCCCACCCCTCTTTTCCTTCTTCCGTACAAAGATTTCTAGTTAACAAGATTTCTCAATTTCTAACTGAGATTGCTAAATAAATTCTAAAGACTCTTACTGAATAAATTTGATTTTTTTTTGTATTTGAGTGACATATCGAGTCTTAATTTAGAGAAAGTATTTGATATACATATTGTGTAACAAATAATTTATATAATATGTCTATTTTAATGCTAAACACTACAATATAAAACTTTAAATTCTAAAACCTAAAATTTAAACCTTAAACCCTAAAATCATAAACTCTAAATTTTAAATAGAATACTTGACACTAAAACATATAACATTGTGCAAACTACAATTTATACAATATAACACTTAAGTCCTATACTTATCTACCACATTACTCCACTCCTAAGGTACATGTCACTTACCAAGCTTTTATCCAAGTTTCAGATTGGGGATTTAGACCCCCTCCACACACGGCTGAATTCTTTGTACACAATTCACAACATATAATGAAACTGGTTCAACATGCTAAAGTGAGGCAAAGGTTTGATCTTCTCTCTTTGTTTTTAAAAACGCCATTTTATTTATTTATGATTTCAGTGATGTCATCAAATTTTTATCTGTACATTTCCTTTCAAAATTGTGTATACTCCTGTGGTTTTTTCATGCTAACAGTAACAATGTTTAATTGTAGCAACTTTTGCTGAACATTAACTACTTTTACTGCTGATGTTACTAATATCTCTGTTTTATTCTCTGTAACTTCATGTTTTTGTGAAGTTTG
This sequence comes from Hibiscus syriacus, assembly GCF_006381635.1. Lineage (NCBI taxonomy): Eukaryota > Viridiplantae > Streptophyta > Magnoliopsida > Malvales > Malvaceae > Hibiscus > Hibiscus syriacus. The sequence continues at coordinate 1,592,845 of NW_024063507.1, read as the reverse complement.
AACTTGAAATATTAGAATTATTCTGTAATTTTCAGTTGTTTTCTACATTTGTAAAGTTTTTGAATTTACAAGAAACCTAATATGTTTTGAACGAGGGCAAGAATAATTTTTTTGAACAAATGCAGGTATTCAATCTCCAACTACAAAACTCAATTGTCATAAAATTTGAAACAAATAAATCAATCAACCCTTAATTCGGTCGATCGATGGTTCAAGGTTGACTAACCGTTTCGATTCTGAGGCTGCGTTGGTGGAGAAACTTTTGGTAGGACGCAAATTGGAGAAGGGTTGTCAAGGACGCAAGGTCAACGACAACGTGAGGCTGCGCTGGTGGTGGTTGCACTGGTGGAGAAGTTTGCGCTGGTAGAGAATGTTATGAACGATATTCAGTAAATGGGTACGAAAATTAGGGATTTGGAATGATGGGTATTAAATTGTTTAACTATTGCGGCGTTTGTTTATACAAACGCCGCTACTGTATCATGTAATGGCTGCGCTTTTAACATAAACGCCGCGTTTGTACATGTCAATACTGGCGTTTTTATACAAATGCCACTATATATCAGAATATTGCGGCGTTTTTAATAAAAACGCCGCAAAGGAACTATTTTATTGCTGCATTTTTTTACGAAAACGCCACTAAGGAACTATTCTATTGAGGTGTAAAAAAGCCCTAATAACAACTCTATTGCGGCGTTTGTATCCAAAAACGCCACTAAAATATTATTCTTTATCGGCATTTTTGGATACAAATACCGCAAAAGTAAATCTATCAAAAACGTCGCTAATAACATTTAATTTACATAATATTAGTTCATTTTACAACTAATCATTTATGCTCTACATCTACTAAATTCACTGATATATGTAGCTTTATATAACAACAACCATACATTTGAATTAAGACATAAGGTATGCATAAAAATGCTTAACAACATAATACATTACAATTTAGAAACATTAAAGCTATGTATAAACAGTCTTCGCTATATTGTTCAGTAGAATTTAGTTTTGGTCATTCGTGGGGAAAGGATGTAGGAAAGTTGTTTTCTTTGTTTGACGACGCATCGTTAAGTTTTTCGTCCTTGTAAACTCTATATGGATCAAACCGTGCAATTGTGTTATAGTACGTCGGTGAGAGGCCCAATTTGGTCGCCGGGACATACAAATGACGACGTCACTTGAAATCGTTTGAGAGTTGTGTTGTACCAGAGAAGAATCTTTGAGGAAAGAAGAGTTTAAATGATTTTAGGGTTCGGGTAAGAGAAAATGAGGACTATATATTTAACATTTTGCGGCGTTTATACAAAAAAACGCCACTATTGATTACACTATTCTGGCGTTTGTTAAAAAACGCCACTATTGATTATCACTATTGCGGCGTTTTTCTAAAAACGCCATTATTGATTAACACTATTATGGCGTTTGTCTAAAAACACCACTATTGATTATCACTATTGCGGCGTTTGAGGAATAAACGACACTATATGTGTAATATATTACGGCGTTTGTGGTATAAACGCCACGAATTTACCACTCTATTGCGGTGTTTTGGCTCAATCGCCGCAAATTTTATACTCTATTGTGGCGTTTGTGGTATAAACGCCGCTAATTTACCACCCTATTGCGGCATTTTTTGTAAAAACGCCGCTATATGTCAACTCTATTGCAGCGTTTGTACTAAAAACGCCGCTAAAGTATCAATTTATGGCGCTACGATTGGAAACGCTGTTATATGTTTAACTTTTGTGGCATTTCTTCTCCAAACGCCGCTACATATCAGTTTTGCTGTAGTGCTAGTTACTCATTACAAAACAAGTTTCATTGAAGCTATTAGAAACCAGGTTGGCTCTAATATAAAAATTGATTTTCAGACAGACAACAGCTGCCGAGGGCGTTTTTCTCGTTTGGTTGTTAGTCTCAGTCTTCATCGGCCACTAGTTTCTAAACCTCTGATTAATGGTCATCTTCGGATTATAGCGGACAAGTCGCTCCCAATTGTTTATTTTCCTTGCGGTGTTTACGGCCACCACAAGGACATTTGTCCAAAGCTCCCTCCCTTTGAAAATGTCCAAGTGACGACCGAAAGTGTTCCGCCGCCGCCGCTAATAATTAAATCGTTGCTCTCCGATGACGATTTCGGGCCTTGGATGCTTGTTGAAAGGAAAAATCGAAATTATAGGAATCATAATCCCGCTAAACAAGCGACCCATAAAACCCACCTGATCACTACTACAATCAACCCCGTTTTTTAGACTGATAGGCATGATCATGAATGGTTCGAATCTTAAGCCTCCACGAAAACCTCTTGACTTCTACTCAGTTCACTTAGTTGAAAGCAGTCGAGAGCAATTTCTTTTTCTCAAAACTATTTTGAGAAATTTCATTTTTGAAGATTAAGCGACTTCTAGACCAACATATTCTATTTATAATGTGTTGCCCTAACCCTTAGGGTTATTTTGAATTCAATAAAAGGAATATAATTAGGATAATTATATTCTTTAATATAAATTCAACGTTTTTATGTATATTTAAAATTACACGCATATAAATCACAGACACACATACACACATATATATATATTAATATTAATTATACATTTTAATTGTATATAAATAGATCTTTTCAACCATAAGGTGTGACCTTGTAGGTTCCTATAACATTAGTAGTAATATTAGAATTATTCTAATATTACAAACAATGAGTGACATCTAACAATATATCATTGTTATCTAAGTTACATGAAATCATGATTCGACATAACATCTTCGAGACTAACTCTTTTTATGTATTTTATCCTTTTGTCCTTTATATCTAGAATAGGCACACTTGTATCGTCCATATATTATTTCTTAATATCTAGAGTAGTCTATAATGAACAAATAATTTGTGATATCTCATATCAACTTATTCGAGCATGGTCATGCATTTCTAGTCTCACTCAATCAAGTGGCCTGTGATATATTTCCTATTATGTAGGAAGGAAAAATATTATCTTGATCATTCACATCTCACTACATATATTGTAATATGTTCAATATCAGTCTTTATAGTACAACTAGTTACAGAGGATGTTTAACTGTATCAAAACATACAACAATATATGTTGAAATAGTAATGATCTCAAGTATGAGGATAATACATATAATCATCACCATGAGCAATGTTATGACAATACATAATAATACAAGAAACATGCTTATAGCGGGTCAATCAAATATATTGTTCTCTAACAACATACTCATGTATTGACTTCGACATCTTTTTGCCAATGATAACTCATTGTCATCAATCAACTCCATGTTAGTCTTAAACACATTATTATTGTCCGTGCCCATATTAATACATGACTAAGGATCTTTAATAAAAATCATATTATTATAAGGACTTTATTATCTTTCAGTTTATGTTAGACATAAAAATACAAGTAAAAAATAATAGTGAAAATACCTTTATTCAATAAAAATAATAAAGAAAAAGTATCATTACAATCATCTTATAATTGGTCTTTGGACATACTCTAATACTTATCAATGCTTATCAATGATTCTCGGGTAATCCATGAAAAAACAACTGGGCAGACTTCTTTGGCCCAACCAGCTCCCGTGATTGCTGATCCTAATTTCCCAAAGATTGATGATCCCAATCTCCCAAGGATTGCTCACTCTGATAAAGCCAAATCCAAGGAAAAGGCGTTAATGACTTCCAAGAAGGCCTCACATGCCCCCCACGTGGCGAAGAAACAACCTGGCCTAGTAGTTAAGCTTGCCAAGCCTCCCATGCAATTATTAAAAACCCCATGCAAGGTTTGCATATTTCTGCTGGTGAAGACCAACCAATTTGCATGAAGAACACCTTCAACATCATAGATTGCCAATGCTAAATCCTTTCCAACAACAGCTCCCAGATGGTGGGGATTCATTCGTATAATTTAATATACTCTTTATTTTTATTCATAATATAATTTTGTTCTCGTGTGTTTATCATTGTAAGTCGTAGGAAATTGTACATATATTCATCTTATCTAATTCCTAGTATAAACTTATCGTTTGACATCTGTCCCACTGGATGTGAGGGTTACAGTGGCAATGGTTTTGTTAGGTTAGAGCACATCAAAGGTTATTATATTATGTTCAAAGAATTATTTTGGTCATCGAACTTTCAAAAATTATAAAATTGTCATTAAAGTTATCGAATTGTCATAAATAAAACTACTATGTTATAAAAATTGTAAAAGTTTGATAAAATTTGATGACAATTTTTAACTTATTTGATAAAATTTAATAATCATTTTGTAATAGTTTTGTCATTTTAAAAGTTATGTGATCAAAGAAAAACAAACTAAAAGTTTAGCAAATATATATATATATATATCATCTCTTATTAATTCTGTGTAGAAGTAGGATGAAACCAGAACCCAAAATTTCTTCAAATCAAAGCCCAAAGCTTTTGAGCACCAAAGTAGCGAAGGGGAAACGTCGGGAGGTCAAAGCTGAAAAGGGCTAGACTTTTCAATTAGGTTCGAAATCTAATAATTTCCAAAAAAAAATTCGCCCTCTTTTCTTCACAATTCATTTGATTGGATTCTTTCTTCAATTCGTCTACTACATAATTACGTCCCCCAATCCCATTTTCCGACTCGATTCTTCTTTAGCGACGGTGTTAGGGTTTAAACATTTGTCTGATCGATTAATTTTCAATACTTCTATATCAATTTAGATTTTTTTATGTAAATCTGTTTTGCTGGATCGATTATGTGAGTATGTTTTATTTGTGGGTACCGTTTCGTTTGAGATGACATTGTGTAGAAATTCTAATTTTTTGCTCAGTTGGTAGTATTTTTCATCCATGTTTGACTTCATCTTTTGATTTTGTTATTCGGTTCATCAATCTGGAAGGCTGGATTTTATTTGCCAGTATTGATGCTAGGTTTGATTGTTGATTTTCCATGGTTTTTCGTTAATGATATGGATTTCACAGGTTTTAACTTGAAGAAGTCTTTGCTCCACTTTTTGGAAAAATGGAGCGCAAGATCATTGAATTGGATCAGGGATGGGATTATATGCATAAGGGGGTCACAAAGCTGAAGAGGATTTTGGAAGGACTGCCGGAGCCGCCATTTAGCTCGAAGAATATATGATGCTTATACGTATTGCTCATTACTTATTTTTTAAGTTTTGCTGATTTATTTATCTTTTGAGCTGATTATTATCTTTAGTTATTGGTCTATTGATTCTCATCATATTTCTATTGAAACCACTATAGGACCATCTACAACATGTGTACTCAAAAGCCACCTCATGATTATTCTCAGCACCTTTATGACAAATATCGTGAGGCATTTGAAGAATATATTACTTCAACGGTAAGGAATTTGGTGTTACTGTTGGATACTTTTCTAAATTCGTTTTTAGTAGTTTTCTCCAATAATAGAATATGAAGGCTATTTATTTACTTTTGTGTGGATTTCTCTCAAATTTCCTCCTAATCTAAAATCAGGTATTGCCATCTTTAAGAGAGAGCATGATGAGTTCATGCTGAGGAGCTTGTTAAAAGATGGAAAAACCATAAAGTAATGGTCAGGTGGCTATCACGCTTCTTCCATTACCTTGATCGCTATTTCATTGCCCGGAGATCTCTCCCTCCACTTAATGAAGTTGGGCTGACCTGCTTCCGTGATCTGGTTTGTTATTAGTTCTTCAAATGACACCTATATATACTGATTCTGCTATGATGAGTTGGATTTTGAGAGTTAGATGCCTATTATTTCCAATATACTTTTAATTAACTATATATAATATATCTCAGGTATATCAGGAAGTTCATGAAAAAGTCAGAGATGCTGTAATTGCCCTTGTAAGTTTACATCACTTTGTTCTGGTTAACTGTATTTTATTCCATTTGAATATAAGACTTAAGAGGAATGGTTACGTCTATTAGATTGATAAAGAACGTGAGGGAGAGCAGATAGACCGAGCATTACTGAAGAATGTCTTAGATATTTTTGTTGAGATTGGCATGGGACAAATGGATCGTTATGAGGATGATTTTGAAGGAGCCATGATTCAGGGTACTGGTTCTTACTATTCACGGAAAGCATCAAGCTGGATTGAGGAAGATTCTTGTCCAGATTACATGTTGAAGGCAAGTGCTAAAGTTTTCCAGCATTTTTTTTGTTTTTCATAGGTTATAAAATTTTTACCCTGATTAACACAGATGGTTCTGATAGTTTTTATTTTAACGCTAATTGCAGTCTGAAGAATGCCTGAAAAAGGAAAGGGACAGAGTGTCTCACTACCTGCATTCAAGCAGTGAAACAAAATTGTCAGAGGTCAGTAGAATGTTTGGAAATTTATAGGTTAATGGAGAGATTTTTTTGTGGGATTAAGTTGGCTTTAAGGTGTGCACTTCTCTTTTAGAGAATCTGCTTAATTGTCCTCCATAAGAGAGGACATAAATGGATATTTTTTTTGTGTGAAAGTTGTTACTAAGATTTTACAGCAGAAGTTATGTGAATTCTCTTTAGGGGCATATATATTTAATTGAGATTCCACGTATTTGACCTTTCATGACATGGAATAGTGTAATAAGAATTAACATAGAGTTCTATGAAGACAATTCTACAATTTCTAGATCATTCCATTAATAGCTATTATTATGTTTCTAGAAAGTGCAGCATGAGTTGTTGGTCGCTTATGCAAATCGGCTGCTTGAAAAGGAGCACTCGGGATGCAGGGCCTTGCTTAGAGATGACAAGGTATTGCTCAACATCGTTTCTTTGATTGCAAGGCTTAGCTTCTGGCTGTTTGATTTAACAAATATATATGTGTCAGATATTTATTTGACTTTGTTTACACTCTGTAGGTGGTGGATCTTTCTAGAATGTAGGCTTTATTGTAAAATACCCAAGGCTTGGATCCTGTTGCCAATTATTCAAGCAGGTCTGAATTTTCTTTTTATTCTATTCTGCAAGATCAATGGCCATCATTTTATGTATTCCATGATTTTACTGAACCTTTCTGAGTGCCTTTTTTGCAGCACATTACTGCTGAAGGTAACGCTTTGGTTCAACAGGTTGAAGATGCAGCAAGTAACCAGGTTGGTTAGATAATTCATGAAGATCTTTTATGGATAGAATTATCTCTCTGGTTAACTAATAGAGGATTGCATGAGCAGCATTTAAGTATGCCAGTCAGGTCTTGTGTTTTTTTTTATCTATCTGTTACTATGATTTTGAATGGTTAAGTTTTATATACCTTTTTGACCGACCAACTGCAACTTTCCCTTATCATCTCTCTCTGGTGGAAAGGGGGAAAAATCCCTGCAACTACAGACTAATTTTCCCCACCATCAAGAGTAAAAATAGATGATAATTTATGGTTTCTAATACTCACCTGTTTCTTGTTTAAGTACTAATAGTTGCTCATATCCACAGGCCTCAAGTACTTCAGGTGTACAGGAACAGGTAAATATCCCAACTTTTATTGCTATGAATTCTCTTGAAAACAGCATAGATGTTGAAAATTTGTATGCTATTATCAGGCCCTTATCAGGAAAATAATTGAGCTTCATGATAAGTATATGGCATACGTGACCGACTGTTTTCAAAACCATACTCTCTTTCACAAGGTTAGTGTTGTAAATTGTAGTCCTAACCGTCTATTATGGATCATGTCGCATCATTTCCTGACCAATGTTTTATTGAAATGTGTTCATAGGCCTTGAAAGAGGCTTTTGAGGTATTCTGCAGCAAAACTGTTACTGGCAGCTCAAGTGCAGAACTTTTGGCTACTTTCTGTGATAATCCTCAAGAAGGGTGGAAGTGAGAAATTAATGATGAAGCCGTTGAAGAGACACTTGAGAAGGTAGTTATCAATTTTGATGTTAAATTATTGTGATTGGGTGATATGAATTGATCCTGACTATCTGTTTGTTTTCTTTAGGTGGTTAAACTACTTGCCTATATTAGTGATAAAGATCTTTTTGCCGAATTCTACAGGCGAGTCTATTTATTTTTTTGTCAATTAGTTTCATATCATTTGTCAAGAATGCAAAAAAAAAAAAAAAGTAACGCTGTAACTTTTTATGTTTCATTTTGATCTTACTTTTACGATGTGCAATCATTGACAGGAAGAAGCTCGCTCGCCGATTACTTTTGATCGTAGTGCTAATGATGATCATGAAAGGAGTATTCTGACTAAGCTAAAGCAGCATGTGGTGGACAGTTCACCTCAAGATGGAGGGCATGGTGAGTTGGCCTGTGTTTCTGTATTTTAATATTTGTCTGCTTGGATTTATTTTTTACATATAAAAAATTGTGATGAAACTTGTGTTCTGCCTTTCTAAAAGGTCACGGATTACACTGGCAAGGGAAAACCAAGCCAGCTTTGAGGACTATCTTAGGAACAATGCAGCTGCACATCCTGGGATTGATTTAACAGTTACTGTTCTTACTACAGGTTTCTGGCCAAGTTATAAATCTTTTGATCTCAATCTCCCTTCTGAGATGGTAATGATTTCAAACATTGTCATTTGCATGATGACAGTATTAAAAATCTTTCTCCACAATGTGATCGGAAGTTTTATTTATATTTAGGAATTTCATTGTTTCAGGTAAAGTGTGTAGAAGTTTTCAAAGGATTTTATGAAACAAAAACAAAACACAGAAAGCTCACATGGATATACTCGCTGGGTACTTGCCACGTTAATGGAAAGTTTGAACAAAAAAACATCGAACTGATTGTCTCAACATACCAGGTAAAGAGACTCCTGAACTCGGTACACTTTAAAGTGAAAAAAAAAATTGTGATCTTGTTTGGATTCATGTCTGTCTCTTGATGATATCTGGTGTTCAACTTCGATGGTAGAATCTGATCTCCAGTTGCCTATGTAAACAGGCTGCTGTCCTTCTGCTCTTCAATGATTCTGATCGTCTGAGCTATTCAGAGATTATGGCTCAGTTGAATTTGACCCATGATGACTTGGTTAGATTGCTACATTCGCTATCGTGTGTAAGTATAAGATTCTAAGTAAAGAGCCAAACACAAAAGCCATCTTGCAGAGTGACTACTTCGAGTTCCACTCCAAGTTCACCGACAAGTTGAGGCGGATTAAGGTATGTAACAGTCTTGCAACTCCTCTCTTTACATTAATATTGCCTTTACTATCTATTTGTATGACAAGATTATAACTTTGTATTTCATCCTACGCAGATTCCTCTCCCACCAGTGGATGAAAGGAAGAGAGTGGTTGAAGATGTTGATAAAGATCGTCGTTATGCCATTGATGCTGCAATCGTGCGCATAATGAAGAGTAGAAAGGTTTTAGGCCACCAACAATTAGTGTCGGAATGTTGAGCAGTTGAGTCATGTTCAAGGTATTAAATATATGCCAACCCTTTTATCCATAGTCATTATTAATAGATTAGAAAGTTTATTCTTAGTAATAAATTAATCAAACACGCGGATGTGGTTCGGTATTCGCAGCCTGATATTAAAGCCATCAAGAAGAGGATAGAAGATCTATCACAAGAGACTATCTGGAGAGAGACAAGGAGATCCCAACACGTTTAGGTACTTGGCCTAAAATTTGGTCAGTTTTTTTGCAAATGGGGGTTTGTTTTAAATGATAAGTTGAGGATATGGTGGTGGGGTAATAATGAAATGCGGAAAGCCTTCTGTTTTCATTTGCGGGAGTAGCAGATGCATGTAAAGTTGAAGAAGTTTACACGTTTAGGTACTTGGCCTAAAATTTGGTCAGTTTTTTTGCAAATGGGGGTTTGTTTTAAATGATAAGTTGAGGATATGTGGTGGGGTAATAATGAAATGCGGAAAGCTTCTGTTTTCATTTGCGGGAGTAGCAGATGCATGTAAAGTTGAAGAAGTTTTAGTTTCAAGTATTGGAATTTGGTTAGTATTTACTCTAAATTTTCTATATTATGAGTACACCTTCGTTTTCCAAGGAACCCTAAAGTTTCAATCTCTGTGATTTTTTATCGCTACATGCGAGTGTAGATGGAAACAATGAGCCTTGGAATCCCACAATATGTCGAGAAGCTACTACTTTTGAACCAGGTGGTTTTAAAATGGAGTTCAACTGCATATTTGCCCCCAACCACCCCCCCAAAAAAAATGGAACTTCTCTCACTTAAGACATTAGGTTTTGAGTTTGTACTTTGGTCTCTAAAGTTGAAGGTTATCACTGTTCACTTTATTATGTAGAGATGATGTGGTGTGATTAGAAAGTGACATATCATGATCATGCAACATAAGTAAATAAATATATAAAAAAAGAAAAATCTCAATTTTTACATATAAAAATTTAATAATTAGAATATGTTGTAAAAAAATTTAAGTGGTTAAGGGATTATTGTTATTTAAAAATTTTAGGTGTTTGAGCATTTATTTTCAACTTGTTAAGTTTTTTAAGTATATTGTAATTTACTTTTTACAAATTAAATCATTAACTATCGTTAATTTCATCATCCTTGTAGATCAATAAAGTGTACCAATATTTTTGTTTAACAACGGAATATATTATATTCTAATAAAATCTATAAAATGTTAAGACTTACATTCTAGGGTGCGTTTTGTAATTTTAATTATGTAGTTGAAGTGTTAAAACTTTACTTATCATAGAGACAAGAAAATTTGAAAAATAAGTAAAACGAATTGGCCTTGTACATGAAATTTTTTCTATATTGTCAATATGGGATCTCCGAACATAATCTCTGGGTATTAGAGTAAAACAATTTTTATTGCCTCATGACTAAGTGCTTTAACTCCTTTAATTAACCCAAATCGATAATGTATTTTGCTTAAATTCATCGATATTTGAAGTTTTTAAATTCAATTTGAAAAGGTACTCTTTTCTTAGTTCTAATAAATAATCACGAAGTGTTTAAAGCTTTGGAATGTTCAAATTTTATGAACTTAATTTGAAAAAACTTTTGAAAGAGTCACTTTGATATTCAACATCTTCTTTGTTTTGATCATCAAATCTATTAATCAGAATCCTGTTTGTAGGAATTGGTCTTCTGAAAAAAATACTTTTTTTTTTTCAATTTATTAGAGGAAGTGAAATTCTATTGCTAATTATTCTGTTATATTACCTATAGGAACATTGTATCCTTAAATACACTAGCTTATGCTTTTCTACATTATGTATCAACGCTTCAACAAAAAAGCATTAAATCAAGAACTCATAATACAAAGCAATTCATACTCCTAAGACTTAATATTACCTTATTCCTTTAGTTCTGATGCTTGAATAGTAAGTATGAATAAAACCATAAATAGTGACTACCGAAAAACTTAAAAAATGTTTCAGCATATAAAATAGATAAATAGTCGTAGAGTAAAAAACATTCTAATGTTCAATGACCTAACAATCATTTAAACATAATTTAGTAACCTCTGGTGTATTTTACCTATTTTATTCGCAACTGAAATAATAATAACGAAAATAGCTCCAATTCATTGATCAGAGTTGAAATAAATGTCATTGCTATATACACAGAAAAAGGCAGAAAGCAGTTAAAAAAGTTCAAAATTTTGTTATATAAATGACATCTTGAGTTGCATATAGACAGTTTTGCAGTGGAATAGCAACAATAATGACACAAAAGGTAAGAACAAAGTCACAATTTTGCTACAATGGTTGATCATAACCAGCTTTTCGCTGCTTATGCAACTGCACATATTGTTCAACCTGAAACCAAATCATACTGTTAAATCAGCACTCATCAAGGTGCACAATGGGTGAACGAATAGATTCGAAACAGTGCATTCTACAAACGTAAGTAAAAGATATTATATTTTCAAAATTTTCATGATAAGTAAATTCCTTAATGTATATTAATCAGAAAATAACAATAATGGCCATGGAACATATATATATATATATATATATATATATATATATATATTATATATATATTAGACAACAAGAATGTTGGAAACAATGGTATGCAAAAATATTAAACAATCAAAAACAAAGAGCTACCAAACTTTAAAAGGGAAGATAAGAAAATAAAGAACTACCAAACTTTAAAAGGGATAGAAAAATAAAGAACTCCATCACCTTCCTTTGGATCTCTAGCACCACCGGGTTTCTTTCAGTATCTCAAGTACATAGAATGACAGGCACTACAACAGCTGATCTGCACATACACGAACAATGCTGACACTTAAAGAAAACAGAACAGGAAGGAAAGGAAAAAAAATTGACTTATATGTCGAACTTTAATTTTTATAGCAGGATGAGTCTTAAGTGTAGCAAACCTGCGATTGCCAACTACAGTGCTATGCTTCATAGTGCCCGAACCGAGAGAACACATGATGCTGCATATACCATATTGTCCCAGAATGGTCTATAACAGATAGTATGTATAAATTGATGTCAGGTGAACTAGAACCGCGGCTGGCGAACAATGAGCCCAAAATTCTACGAATCCACCTCAGTCTACAATTTCCATCTCTATCTTTACACAATAATTTCTTCAACCACAGTTCTTTTTTAGTATTTTATACACCTTGGAGCGATCTTGCATATAAACCTTATGAATCCCGTATCCTCAATACCATCTTAAGGCAATTAAAGCTTGTTCCATGTCAGAAAGCAGTTGAAGCTAGTGAAAATGTATACTGAAAAACCCAGATTCGTCTTGTATGGCACACATGTACAGCAAGTGTTACAAAACAAGCACTTGAAAGCTGGGAAGTGTTCAGGATCGAAGCAGGAAGAACTGACCAATCCCTCTTCCTATTCCGATCTAGACCATCATGGCCAAGGGATAAACCATCAACACAAATTTCTTCCTAGTATACAACCACCCTTTCTGTCCAAACGGTTTCTTCCAAAGGGGAAAATGAGGTCTCGTTCGAATAATTTTTGATGACTGATTAATGATAAAACGTGGTTTGAGGAGTCACCACTAATCCTTGATTAGGGTGTGATTGGGCACCCAAAAATTTATTTGTCATTTTAATAAAATATTAATTTTAATTAAAACAATAAACTTGCGGTCTGCATGACCAAAATTCGAGTTCGGGAGTCAGTTACGTATGAGGAGGATTAACATCATCACAATGTCCTAAATCGGTACCTAGTCGATTAATTAATTATCTTTGTAATGAAATTTACGAGTTCGAGTCTAATGTAATTTAAGATCCCCTAAAAAACAATGTTCTTTGAATTTTTGGATGAAAACATAATAATATTAATTTTTTCCTATCGAGAATAATCGATCTCTCATACATTGAAGCAATCAATTCTTACTCCAATCGAAATAAAGAAATATTAAAATTTCATTATAAAGTTCACTATTAATTCAAAATAAACACACATAATTTTAAGAATGAAAACGATAATATCTACTTATTTCCAATCAAGAATAAATGATCTTTTGTGTATTAAACAGTAATTTATTATCCAATTGAAATAAAAAGATATTACTATTTCGTCTTAAAATTCAATATCGATTCAAGTAAAAACGATGATAACTAATGATTTACAATCGAGAATAAATGACATCTCATACCTTAAAGCATCCATTTATTGCTCGAATCGAAATAAAGAGATATCACTATTCCATCTTAAAAATCGATATTAATTCGAGAGAAACATCAATATCAAATTATTTCCAATCGAGAATAAATAACCTCTCATGCCTTAAAGCAATCATTATTACTCCAACCGAAATGAAAAGATTTACTTTCTCAATATCGGTTTGAATGTTTTTATTTAGAAAACCTATAGGGAAAACACATGCAAAAATAAGTGAATTAAAAAAAGCCTATATCAAGCAAGTATAATTATTTATTTATTTACCAATATTTAATGAGAATAAGGATGTTCAATTATTCAAATATCTTGAGACGAGACCTTAGATTCGATCTAACAGTCTTTTCTCTATGAATTTAATTAGAAGAACATGATCTTTTTCTCGATCTCAGAATTTTAAAATGAATTCGATTTAATTAGTGTCACTAAATGGGATAAACTTTCATTTTAAAATTATCGAAAGTACTTTCTTATACGTTAAGACAATCACTTTACGACAATATTAAAATTATCAAATATACCCTTAGTCAATTTATTTCGATTCAAGTCAAGTGATGCTTAGGAGGGTATCATGCAAAAATTAATTAGGACTAAATGAAGTAACATGTAAAAATTAAATAAAATAAAAATGGGACTAAAACATAAACAATCAAACCATCATGCCAAAATTAAAACAAATAAAGTATACAAGTGGCTAAAATGAGCATTTTCAATATTAAGTGAAAATTGCGAAGAAAAAAAAAATAAAACGTGGAGACTAAATTACAGTAAATTAAAATTGCATGGAAAAATTAAAATAATAAAAACACATTCAGGTTCAAAATATACCCATACATAAACTATAGGGGCTATTTAATAATTTTCCATTTTTTAGCCTAAAATATACATTCGAAATAAAAAGGGGATATTACAAAATCAGTCCCTAATCTACACATGACTAAACTATAAAAACACGCCAAACATGCAGAGACTAAACGGAAATTAAACAAAAAAATATATATAACAGACATAAAAATGGGTAAATTAGAAAAATATTTCCTACAGGTGACTAACATGCAAAACGTGCTAAAAGTCGGGGGACTAAACAGAAATTAAACAAAAAAATTGCAAAGCATAAACATAAATGGGCAAATTATGAAAATTATCCCTTTCAATGGTTACTTTGCAAAATGTGACTAAGTTCGGGAGACCTAAACGCAATTTGCTCCGAAATTTCCTCTATAATAAAACTTATTTGTTTTTTTCATTTTAAACCGATTCTAAAAAAATTCCTCTCTCTTTTTCCCTCGACCTGCCCACTGTCGGCCGCCACAACTCGCTCCCTGTCGTTGTTTAGATCTACAACCCTATACCCCTACCTCAGGCTAAAACTACCCGAAACACCAAAAAATGAGCCCCCAAACTTTCAGTTTCCACACTCCGACCACCAACGAAGACGAACCGACTCCCCTCCATCGACTCCCTTAACTAAGGTATGAATCAACCCTTTCTCTTTTGTTTCCTTTCTTTTGTTTCCTTTCTACTTCAGAAATGCTTGGCTTTTTTTTTGCTTTGTTTTCAAACACAAAAAGAAACACACAAAAATTATACCTTTAAAGTTTCCATTTTTCTTTTATTCGAAACTGAAAACTTAGAGGAAAAACCCTTATTACATTTTTGTTTCGGGTTTTATAAGCCCGAGTTTACGAATTTTGCTGATTTTTTTTCTATGAAATGATTACAGAAAATGTCATTGCATGTGGATTTAGTTGGGGTTGATTGCTGACTTGTTTCTGACATGGCAAGACTTTGGACTGCTAGAGGCGTCGGTGGCCGGAGAGTGGGTGAAACGAGTAGTTGAGACTCGATATGGACCGTTGGATCATTCCATATCTAATGGCTGAGGGTGAAGGGCGGCTGAGATGTTAAGGATGAAACCCTAGCAGATTTGGGTCTCACCTAGGTAGGTTACTGGGCTCCGGGTCTGATAGGTTGGGTTAGCTGTTGGGCTTCGTGTTTGGGTCAGATGACCCTTTGTAATTGGGACCCAACTTGGGCTGTTGTATTTGGATATGTTAAATAAAATAAAGTATTAACTAATTAATTATAATAATAATAAAACGTCAGGACGAAAACCGCTATCGAGAGCTGCCCCTCTTTGCCCATTCTTGTGTCAACAAGAATAGGGCAAAGACGAAGAGACAAAGAGTTTTCGTCAAGTCAACTTCATGCTTTGGAATATGATGAGGGATCTGTTCCGCTTCTTGGAGGGAAAATCATATCCGGGGTCATTGATTCAATCCACTGCTTTTCAGGGAAGATTGAATCGAGGCAGACTTGTTCCACTGCTACTAAGAGAATATCAAATCTTAAAAGAGAGGGATCTGTTCCACTTCTTCTTGAGGGAAAATCAGATATGGGGATGTTGATTCATTTCACTGTTACTCAAGGAAGATTGAATCGAGACGGACTTGTCTTCGAGAATATCAAATCTGCAAATTAAACATTACCACTTGTTAGTATGTGTTTGCAAATTTGAAAACTCATACATGAAGATTTGGACTTCAAGATAATCTTTGAAAACCGATTTTTCTTGTGGAAACTTGTCTCGCAACCACTGAATATGGGAGTCTGTCACGACTTGAGTGTCAGTTGAATCTCTCACTTTTTTTGGACTCTGAATCGGTTACTTTTTCAAAAATTTCATTTAAAAAAAAAATTTAAATGAGAAACTTTGGAAATTGTTTCTTATTTTTTGAAAAATCATGCGAAAACTCCTGCCCGAAGGTTTTATGGATGACCCAAAGACTTATCATCTTGCTCGAAAGACTTACAGATGACCCGAAGGATTTAAGTATCATGCTCGAAAGATTTACTGATGGCCCGAAGGACTTATAAATTTTGGAAATAGTTTACTAGGTAAGAAACTTTTCTTACTTTTCAGATTTCAATGAGAAACCTTTCTCATTTTTCGAGAGACATGTAGAAACCTCCTGCCCAAAGGTCTTACGGATGGCCCAAAAGACTTATCATATTGCTTAAAAGACTTACAGAAGACCCAAAGGATTTAAGCATCATGCTAGAAAGACTTACTGATGGCCCGAAGGCTTACCAACTTTGGAAATAGTTTACTAGGTAAGAAATTTCTTACTTTTCAAAAATTTCAATTTTCAGATTTAAATGAGAAACCTTTCTCATTTTCGAGAGACATGTGAAAACATCCTTCCCAAAGGTCTTGTGGATGGCCCGAAGGGTTTATCATCTTGCTCGAAAAGATTTACAGATGACTCGAAGGATTTAAGTATCATACTCAAAATACTTAATGATGGTCCAAAGGACTTACCAATTTTGGAAATAGTTTACTAGGTAAGAAACTTTTAATACTTTTCAACAATTTCCATTTTAGATTTAAATGATAAACCTTTCTCATTTTTTAACTTATAAAACGACTTAATGGTCGAGGAACATGCCCCACTTCAAAGTAATACTTCCTCTATGGATTGGCCCACCCTATTTTCATGTACTGCCTCCTTAAACCTAATTCCCTGTATTTTAGGTTTGAATTCTAGCTTCCACTTATTGAGATTTTAGTATCATGAATCTTCTCTTTTCATTGAAAGATTTGTAAAAACCATACGTTTATGTGTGAAATACGAATGCAATATAATGTATTTTCTTTTATGCAATAACGTTCTCGTGTATGCATAAATGTTGATTCAATTTTCTTTGACTCCTAAGTAGGGAACCATGCCTTTTTCTCTTGATCACTCTTCTCTAGGGTTTACTCATATATCGGTGTAGAAACTCATAATTTTAAGCTTGCAACTTCTGAAGATCTTCCCAATCATCTTGTGGTCTTTGTTTTCTGTCTTTATTTTGGAGGAAATGTTTTCTCTCTCGAATTCTTACTGCGGTCAATAATATGATCTTGACGCCTCTTTCTGTTATTGGCTCAAATACGCTTTTAGAGTTGCTGTTTTTTGGAACTCTATAGTTAATTGATACTCAACTAGTTTGTTTTACAATGTCTTCTTGGCCTGAACCTTGTTATCTCAACATGATTTGGGTTTCTAGTCATGCTCCAAAGTGGGTATTTTCATGACCCATCCCTATTTGAGTGCTAAAATTTCATCATTGACTGTTCTCATTCTTGCATTATGCCATGAGCCAGGATATGTTCCCTTTTTAATAAGGCAATCATCTATTTCTCGATGGATTACTAACAACATTACGAGAAAGTGTTACAAGTTCTATCCTCAAGTTATTCTGATCTCTCGGACCATTTGCTTTTAAGATTGTGGAATGCTTCATTATTCTGGCATCACTTATTCTTTTTCTCGAATAGAGGTAGAATGAGCCTCATCTTCTTTGAGAACCTTTCACATTTGAGACTGTTCTTTTTCTCTTTTATTTTATTTTAGTAATCAAATAATGGAAGATTTTTTTAAAAAAATTTTCCCCTTAATTAAGGCTCACAATCGAATCAAATCATAAACATGAGCTCATAGAATATCAAAAGAATCAACAACGCTTTAATATTTTTAAAGTTATAGCTCTTTGACAAGTGTCAAAATTGATGGGTTGTTTCAAGTTGCCTTCCTATTTTCTACGGTTTCATCCATCAATTCTTTCTTCTTGTCCATTCTCTTTAGAATGTTATACATACCCTTATTTCTGGCTTGGTATTTAATTGGATGAAACAAAATGTCGCAACAAGCATAATTAATTGCTAAATCTTTTAGAATACTCTAACAAAGCCAATTCTCTGAAATCTTTCATTTGTTCAAGCTTTGTAGAATCCTCTAACAAAGGCAGTGCAGAGATATCCATATAAAAAGGAAATTCCTGAGTGATCGTGTGAAATTAACTATAATAGGTGTTCCTTAACTCCCTTAGTCCATTTTTACTGAAACTCCTTATTTAGTAAATTCGATCTAATTGACCATTGTTTGGCTAACTGAATTCAGCTTTATCGGATTAGCTGAATCTATCCATAAAGCCGGGACATTTAACCAATTGCTCTAGAGGGATAGCTCAAGCTTTATTGTATACATATATAATTACATTTTGGGTATAGAGATTTAATTTCTTAAGCTTGTCAAGAAGAATCTGTTATAGTCCAGGTGTTGTTGAAAGTTAGAAAATCTCATCCTTAGAGTTCAATTTCCAAGCAACTGACCTAAACTAGATTCTCCTACTCGACTATTCCATATGTGAAGATTATGATCATCATTGAATGTCATTAACAAAAGTAGAAACCAATCAACTTTGCAATCTCATGTACAAGATGAAACAATTTGTCCACATCCTTGCGTACATGAATTCCAAGCCCTTAATTGTCCCTTAATGTGGAGAGAATGCTAGCTTGGTCCTTGCAAGAGAAGGGTATGATATTCGAGTGTATCTTCTGGGATAAGGTCAATGGTCCTTGTTTTATCAGTTTTTAATCTTGTCATTTTGTCAAAGATCCATAACTCTAATCGTTTAAAGAGATTTTAGTTTAGTTGATATTCAAAGAATTTCAAGATTACAAATTTGGTTCAATGTTCATTATTTTTAAAGTAGCATATATTCATTTAAATATCCTTACAAAAAGAAAGCTGTGAAAATACAAAAAACATATCAAACAAGATGTTGAAAACATAAAGTGTGACTATGGTGGAGCACAACCTTCACTTGTTCAGCCAGAATGTCCTATTTCTCCTAGAATGGTGGGTTCCAATTATATTAGGGTCTTTACCCTCACTTACTCCCTATCTCTCGATCATTTCTTTTGTCAGGACTCCTTTATTAACAAGTTTTTCTATCTCTCCCATCAATTGTATGCACTTGTAGTGTGATTGCCCAATGCCCCCAGACGAAAATCACAAGCACTATTCGGGTCATAGCCATAAGTAAATGAGCTAGTCTTCATGCTCAAAGGCCTTGGAGTGAGGTGTTTACTCTTGATTAAAGGGGATAACAAGTTAGAAATGGGCACTTGAAAAACCTTGAGGGTCGTATTTTTCCAAGTCATGTTTTGCATTCAGTCTCGAATTAGCTCTCCTTTAACTTTTTTCTCATCATTTCCCACCTCTTTCTCTTTTTTAGCGTCAGATAATTCTCAAAAGTTGAATCCTTTAACTCTGCCTCACATACCTCGCTTTCCTTGATTATGCTCTTTTATTTCTTCACGTCCTCTTCAGTATACACATCATTTGTTTCGACCTCACTTACTCCATTATGGGATCTGATTCCCAACTGTCTGACCAAAACTAACTGATTGTTAACATCCACCTCTATAATTCCATGATCCAAAAGGTCTTAGACTTGTCATTTGAAGTTACCACAATTCTTGATGGAGTGTCCTCGGGCTCCGGCGTTATATTCACAGGAAACTTTCTCATTATACCAACTTAGATAAGGGGGCAGCAGAAGCTTAGCTAGACATAGAGTAATTAATTGGGCTTTGAGAAACTTGAGATATAACTTGCTGTACAAAAATGAAGGAAAATTGAGTAGAAGCTTTTTTGACATCACTTTCTCCTTGCCATTATTATGACCATCTTGAAGACCTTATGACCAATCATCAAGATATTCGTTTTTAAGGTTTAACTTTTATCTAATATATTGGAAGATACATTGGTTTTCAAATCTCACTTTATCGACAAGATTTTAGCTTTTGAGGTGCTTAGGTTTTCCATCTTTAAAGCATAACAACCTTCCGTGATGAGGTTTTGAGATTTTAATCTCATGACCACATAACTTTCCGTAGAGTGGCTAAAATCTCCAAAATGATAGCCGTTTGAATTCTTTACACCTAGCTAATCTGGACATAAATAAGTGTTAGGCCTTGGAGGAATAGGTGTTAGGAGGCCACTTTCAAAGATAAAGGGTAACAAGTCTGAATATGAGCTTAGAATCAGAATAAAATGTTTCCTCTTCTTTTTCTTTTTATTCTTTTTAGCCTTGTTTACTGGCATTTGAACTTCCTCTATGCCTATTTTCTTTGAGTCAGGCTCAACTTTTGTATTAGAAGTTTCACCCTCAATTTTTTACTTTTCCCAGCATGATCTCTTTCACATTTTCTGGAATCGTGTATTTTTGGAGTTCACTTGGATTACCACATTCCCCAACATGTTCTTTGTCATTTTCTGTCACTGCATTGGCTGCACTACAAACATTAAGATTTTCACTCGAAGTCTTAATCTTTTCTTACATAAAAAGGTCCTCTAACGATTTCTCCCCATATATTATTGTAATCATCATTCTCATCAACTTGGACATTTGTTCCCTGGATTCAACTTGGAACTTTCTTGTTTCATCAATCATTTCTTGTTGTCTTTACGAATTGCTCATGGATTCTCTCGATCCTACTAACACGTGTTAATACTTCATTCATCATTTTCGATCTTTCTAGAAGCATCCCCCAATAACTTTAATTGGCTTTCAGAAACACTTCCACAATATCCTTTTATTAATGAATGTGAAAAATATGACTATTAATGATTAAAATGCAATGCAAAAAGTAAATGTCATGTAAATGCAATGTAAATACAATGCATGGTGATGATTATGGAATGATTCATTAGAATAACTTTTTATATTAGAAATAAAGTTCGGTTACAAGGCTTCAACATATCATAGATAAATCTGAGCTATCTCTCTTAATTGTTGTATGTGCCCCAATAAATCTAAAATCCTCTGAGCTTCTCCAGTCTCGGACTCCAACCTTTCTCTTATAGCATCAACTTCATGTGATAAGTCAACCAAGTGCTGAGCCACTCGTTGAGCATGCTGCAGGTAGCTCGCGATGATGTCATCCTTTGCTTAACCCTCCACTGAGTCTATTCCCAACGATGGCTCCACTGTATAACTCTTTTATAGGAGACTATCAGCAACACATTTTCCATTCTCTAAAAATTTTGAACCATAGCTTCAAGTTCATTCACACGTTTCTTCATGTTTTCGACTTCCGCACAATTTGAACTGCTTTCTCAATTTTGGTACTGTCACAAAATTGTCTCTAAATTCAAGATTTGGCCTTTCAATTTCTCATTCTAGGCCTACCTCCCTTGTAGCTATTGCTCTAATGCACTATTTTATTTTAAAAGTAGCTTTGCCCGATGTCTACTCTACTTAAGTTATTCACTATTTTCCCCAACATCTGTTTTTAAACTCGCCACCTCCTGTCTCCATTTAGCCGGAGACTTACTTGAGCTAGTGGCCACCTGAGTTTTTACCATTCGTTGGTAAGAAAATTGGAGGTCATCAAAGTCCAATCTGAGCTGATTGTCTACTTTTTCGATCCATTCAGCTTGAACCTTTTAGATATCAATAACTAAGCTTCTCTAGTATGACTCATCCTCCAATCTTTATAACGTCTCCTTCCACTGTTTCCTCTCAGCCTCAAAATCAAGTATGGCTTGTTCTAGCAGAGATGGTACCACTCTAAGATGTTCTTCCATAGGTTGAGTATTTTAAGGGTTAACCATCGAGATATTATAATTAACTCTGTTGCTTCTCCATTTCTAGTACTCTCATGAGAACCTCAAGTCAAAGGTAAAGAGATTTACTCTACGAGTATGCTTTTATGCATCGATAACATTTTTACTTTATTCTTATACTGGTCCCATCTAAATGCGAACTTAGACCTGAATAAATCCCATGTTGCCAGAATAAACTATCTCGATCCATTCTTCTTGAAAACCAGTAACAGAGCATACCTTACAAAATCCCATATGCTTGGCAACGAAACCTAATCTCTTTCTCCGCACCTATAAAGTATGTCCGAAGAAATATTCCATGAAGCGTGCCATAATATATCACTATCTCGGATGTATTTAAAAATAACCATCCACTTATCCTCAGTGAAACCCCCAGGCCACCCTTGAGAAAGGAAATTCTTCTAAGAAGACTCAACTGGTGGCCTTTTGACGTGTTTGAAGTGATTGAGGATCTAGACCAGCAACAGCTGTGCACACCCTATGAAGTATCCTTCTCCTTCTCATCTGTAAGAGTTCAGGGAATGAAAGGTTTCTTCCAAGTTAGCCGAAACAGGATCCCCATGTCTGTTTAGTCTCTCAAACAAGTTAACCACTGATACATCAACATGCCCAGAACCTTTGGGAATATGACTAGCCCATAAATACCCAAAGCAAACAGGTCAATTTTCTTTCTAATGTTGGGATGATGTTCGCTCACTTCTCTCATAGTGGTCCAGGTAATGCACTCACTATCTCCCTTTTTTTATGCCTCTTAGGACCCACTCTTCACTCATTCCGGTCATCAAAAACAACTTCTTCTTGAAGGAATGAGTATTTTGCAGCTTGGTGTACACCTTGTCTGCTTGGAATCTTGGACATGGAATCAAAGCGCGATATTCCTCTATGGTAGTTGTCATGTCGACTCGGCCAAAAGTGAAACAGCTATAGGCGGGGTTCCAGAACTATGCCAGAGCTCTAAATATATTTTAGTCAATTGGAACATCTAAGAGATACGAATGTCCCCATAGATTTGATAAAAAATTACTTATTAGATGCTTTCCACTTTCCCTAAATCTCTTTTAGATCGCTCAAATCATTCTGACGGACATTGATGTGAGTGTACCTGATCGCTTGTAAATGTATATGCTAAGGCAAGAAAATCTATGCAAGTATACACAATCGATGCAAGTAATATAGTAGTGAGTGAGTATCGTCTCCACAGAAATTGGATTAGAAATATATTTTCACCACAACTAGGATTAATGTCACCAACTAAATTCTACGAAGTAATGGACCTAAGAACTAATATTAAAGAGCTAAGAATAAAGATTCAATGATCTCAAAAAAGTGTGGTCAAGACAAAGAAAATATGCAGTCTGATAAACAAAATAAAATAAATATTGGTTTAAATATAATGCAAACAACCTCACATATTCAGACGTGCCACAGAGATATGATGCTAAACTATTATATTAGCAACAATTATTTTAAGCCCAGAATGAATTATTATGACATACTAAGCTGCCCGACAAGATTACTAGGTATTCTCGGAAGGTTGCTATGTTAATACCTCTCGATATTAACTATAGACGTTGTTTCTCCTACTCTAGCATCTATCCCTATTAGTCGTTTGAAACTCACTCCTTATCTCTAAGGTAGACAAGTTAGAACTTCACCATCCCAGATTCATTCTATTGCTCACGTTGATCTCTCTCAAAAACAGGTGGAGACATTACTTCAGAGTCTCAGATAAATGTAGTGTCAGGATTTGGTTTTGGTAAGGGTCGAGTAATTGGCGTTGAATGAGATATGGAAGATGTAATTTTACCAGTTGCCAAAGATTTATAACTCTTGAAACTTTAAAAGAATATTTAATCTACTTGATACTCAATAATCTCAAGATTAAAACTTAATTACTTGCTCATAACCATAAAAGCAACACACATTTATTTATTGTACAAAGGGCGTAGAAAAGGAACAAAAAACAAGTTTAAACAATATGCTGAAAGTAGAAAGGTACTACAGTGGTCTTCCACTTGCTTATCTATCATCCCTCATTATAATGTTAGGTGTGTAATAGGACTAAGGTTTTTTTGTCCTCATTTTCCCCCCATTTCTTGATCATCTTTTGTGTCAAATTCTTTGTATAAACTCTTAAATGCACAAATCTTTGCTTCTTCCTGATCATTCTCTATCATCATCTTCTTCTTCCCCGAGTGGAAATTGGGCTCAATTTTATATTCATAACAGCTTCCTTTGGTGATGAAAGTTTTGTTTTGATTCTGAATGCATCTTGTAGCTGTGATTGGAGTAGTATTCACTAGACTCTTTATATTTCCCATTGCTTCACTTGTCCTCAGAACATATGATACATATGTTTGAGGTTTCTTCAGAGTTACATTTTTCCCATTCATTCTTAAACTGGTGGGCCAATCTCGAATTACATCTCTTCTCATTTCTTTTTCATTCTTTAGTATCAGAGAAGTATCAGGAGTTGAATCTGTCATACATACTTCATATTCCTTAATTTTGCCTTTTTCCTTTTCAATATCTTCTTCTGTATGATCTTCATTTGCCTTGACCATGTTAATTTCATTTTGGGGTTTGAATCCCGGTTGTTTGATCAAAATGGATTGACTGTTAACATCCACTCTTATGATTTTATGAACCAAAAGGTCTTGAACTTGTCTTTTGAAGTTACCACAATTCTCGATGGAGTGTCCTCGGATTCCAGCATGATATTCACAAAAGACTTTCTCATTATACCATCTCGGGTAAGGAGGTAACAAAGGCTTAGCCTGACATGGGCCAATAAGATGGGCTTTGAGTAACTCAGGATATAACCTGCTGCATAAAACTGAAGGAAACTTGGGTAGAATTTCCCCTGACATCACTGTCACATTACAATTATTTTCTTTCCTTTCTTGAAGACCTTGTGACTTACGATCTAGATGTTTGCTTTGTTTAACTTTCTTCAATGGTACTGAAATTTCTTCTATGTTTCTCTTCAACTTGATCTTTGTCTCATCTTCTGGGGTCATACCCAATTTTTGGAGATTTATCGAATTTCCACATTCCTTGGCAAAGTTTTGGTTATTTGTTTCCATTGTATCATCTACATTATTCATAATCCTATTCAAATCTTTCACAACCAGATCCTCTAAGGGTTTCTCTCCATGTATCACAACATTCATCAGGTTCATCAGCTTGGTCATTTACTCTTTTGAATCATCCTGAAACTTTTTTGCATGATCAGTCATTCCTTGTTGAGTCTTGATAAGTTGCTCTTGTAATTTCTTAATTCTACCAACCCTTGCTAAAATCTCATTCATGGCTATTATCCTTCTTTAGGAAGACCAAGTTAGCTCCACTTTGATTTCAAAAATTCTGTCATGGAATTCTCCACGAATTATTCCACGTTGTCATGATTAAATGCATGAAAGATAGTTTAAAATGAAATGTAATTATGCAAAGATGCAAATGCAAACATGAAAATGTAAATACAAACGTAAAAATGCAAATATGCAAAATGCAAATGCAAATGTAAATATGTGAATGTAACAATAAAAATGCAAATTGTATAGTACAAAAATAGATATAAAAGTATAAATGCACAATGAAAAATGCAAAGATGCAAAATGCAAATACATGTATGAAAAGGTGTTTACTCAAGAGTGATCATCTTAGAACAGATTTCATTGAACACAAAAGTTTCGGTACATCAAACAAAACTTTACATATAAGGATATCTTTCACTTCTAACTTCTCCAAAGCCCAGTTAGTTTCCATTCATGCTAAAAAATTGAGTCTTCAGTCTGCTTTATCTCTTTGTAAAATCAGCTAAATCTATTATTTAAGAACCGTATTGCTTGCCTGGACTGCAAATTCTTCCATGACATTCTCTTTCATCTTCTGTGTCATTTCTCGGAGTTGCTCATTTTCCCTTGTAAGAGAACCTTTTTGTCCAAGAAGTTCTTGAACAAGATCCTCATATATGTTGCAGCTCTTTTTCAGCTTGGTGACCCTTGTTATCCACTCTTCTGGGGTACTTCCTAGGCCAGCATTTTGAAAAGTTTGACTGATCTTCTGAAAATCTTCATGCATGGTTTTCATTTCTGTGCTCAATTTCTTATTTTGGTCGTTCAAGTCCTTCAAATAACATGCTTGAGCTTCATAAAAACCTCCATTACTCTGAATGCCCTGACTGATGTTCTTACCATAAACTGCTTTTGGTATCAATCTGGCAGGATCTTTGTGTAATACTTTTGGTATTAATATAACAGGATCTCTGTGTGCATTGCTCGCTTCCATCCTCGAAGTTTCCTCAGGATGTCTTTCCTTGGCCGCATCATATTTTGTTTGATCATAAAACTTTTTGTCCATTTACGATTTCTTTCCAATTTGATGAACAGTCTTTCAAGTGATCACCTTTTGATTATGTCATGATTATGTCATGATTATGTCATGATTATGTAATGCAGACAAAAGAAATATAAACAAATTAGAACAATATAACATGCATGGAAAAATAAGAAAACAAAAATAGAATAATTAATGGAAAGAAAAATTCTATTTATCAAGGTATAAATCCTAACCTCATGCTTTCTAGTTCCATGCTTTGTTTGGAAAATTTAACCTAACCGCATGATTTCTAGTTCGCATGCATTCATTAAAAGACAAAAAATTAAAACTCATTTCTCCTTTGTGTACACCTATGAACAGAGGTTCAGTACTATCTTAGATCAGGTGAATTTCTAGGGTTTATTATATGCAGGTTTTCAGTTCTAGGAGTAAAGGTACTCGAACTGTCCTTGTTGATGCCCCCTTGGGCTGTCAAACCCTCAACCCTAGTCCATTACAGACTTAAGAGGATCGAGTTCAATTCGAGGGGACATATTTCTCTATGAATGACACGGAGAATAAATTCTCATGAAGACATAGAGCATATGAACCCCGAAAGTTATTTGCTAGGTCTGACACGGAGAATAAATTCTCACGAATACGTCGCTTTCACTCCCACTTAAAAGGGACAAACTCAATTATAGAGCTTTATGTTATTCAATGCAAGTGTTGTGTGTGAGGAGAAATGTTCAAACCTCTAACAAATAAATAATAAAATTTAATATTTGAAAATAAAGCATTAAATAACATATAAATATTATGAAAATAATAAGTATATATATAAAAATTTTGAAAAGAAAGAATTATAAATTAAATATATGAATTTTTAATTTATAATTAATAGAGACAATTTATAATTGATTTTAAAGTTTAACCAATCCCCAGCGGAGTCGCCAAGCTGTCGTAACCGGTTTTCGTCCGGGCACGAATTTTTACTTGGCGGGAAAAGTGATGTGAATAAATTAATGATTTTGATTTTTTTAAAAAAAATATTTTGGGAGTCGACATCGGCCTTTTGGGTTAGGTAGGTCGAATACCTAAAAAACCATCTTTTAAAAGAGTTTTTAAGAAAACATCGATTAAAAGATAAACTGATCTGCGTTTTAACTAAAAATTCATTCTTTTAATAATAAAAAGGGATTCGTGGTCGGTTACGTTTAGGGAAGGATTAGAACCCCAACAACGCCCAAAATTGGTACTTTTTAATTATAAATTGTCTCTTATTATTAGAAATTAAAAATTCAAAATATATTTAATTTATAATCCTATTATTTTAAAATTATAATTATGAAAAATATATATTAATTTATATATTTATAAATAAAATATTTATTTATTTAGAAATATCAGAAAAAGACTTCTAGGTGCCTTAAGATAGCTATTTTCCTCGATATTAAAAAATAAATAAATAATTAAAATAATTAATATATAATTTATAAAATAGGATATTTATTTATTTAAAAATATTAGAAAATGGACATCCAGTTGTTTTAAGACTGCCCTTTCTTAATATTGAAAAATAAATAAATATTAAAACAATATTAAAATAAGTTAAAAGTAATTAAATAAGATTTTAATAAATAAAATAAATATTATAAATATATATATATTTATGGCTAAATAATAATAATAGTAATAATAATTAAAAGTAAACATATAAAATTAACATATAATGAACAAAATTAAAACTATATATTTAAAATAAATAAAACTTATAAAAATTGAAATTAGTGACTAAATTATAACTTAATAGAATTAAATACCCAATTCGTAATTAATTATTTAAAATTACAGGGATTAAACATGTTATTTTATCCATTTATTAATTTGGTGACTAAAATAAAATTATATTAAATTCGAATATCAGATTAAAATAAATTAAAAATATGTACTCGGGATTAAAATATTAATTATTAAAATTAAAGGACTAAATCTGTATTTTATCTAAAATATTTATATAAATATATTAGTGATTAAATTATAAAGTAAACAAAATTAGAAGACCAAATTAAAACATTTAGAATTTGATTTCAGTGACTAAAATGGAATGTTACAAAACTAAGATGGTTGCGGAAAGGGTTTGGCCAAAAGTGAAATTACAGATATACCCCTTTCCAAAACGACATCGTTTGGGAAGGGGTATATACTCCCCTTCCAGCTGGCCCGTAGGGCCAGCGTTTCCATTTCTCTTCTTTCTCTTCTCTCTCTAACTGAGAGATAAGAGAATTCTCTCTCGCCTCTCTCTAGCTTCCCTCACCAGAGGGAAGCCGGTCATCGGCCGGCAGCCGTCTGCCGCCGTAATCCCCACCGCCGGCCACCGGACCGTCCTAATGACGGTTTCGGTGTTCCTTTCTCTTAAATAGCTCCCGATCGGAGCAAATCTAGGAAAATACCTTCTGTTTTCGAAGGTTTTTGGTGACGCTTGGAGGCCGGTGGTGACTCCGATCGAGGTGTTGTCTTCCCCTGTAAGTTTCTCTCGCTCTTCTCTTTTTGTTTTGTGGTTTGCTTTCTATTTTCCCCCTTTTTTGTTCTCTGTTCTTGCTCTCCTCCTCTGTTTTCAGGCGAACCGAGGCTTTATAGCCTTGTCGAGACGTTCATCGGACCGGGTAATGGAATGGCCCTCAGTGAGTCACCGAAATATGGTGGTGACTCACCATAGGGTAGCAACGTGGATGGCTCAGTGGCACTTCTGGAGGCTTCTTTGAGGGCGGCGGCAGCTGGAACGTCGATGTGGGGTGGCTGAAAACATCTGGAGGCGACAACTGGGGTCTTCTGGAAGCAGCGGCGGCTGGGACGTGGCCCTAGGGTTTTGATACCCTAGGGTTTCCTCTGGAAGCTTCTGGACCGTTGGATCTTACCAGATCCAACGGTTGAGGTGGAGGCGGCTGCTGGTGATGATACAAATCCTAGATGGGTTTAGGGTTACTGTTGGGCCATCTAAGTTTGGGTCTGGTCTCTTGTAACTGGGCTCGTCTGGGTTGGGCCGGACTTGGCCTGTTTGTAATAATAATAATTTTAATAATAATAAATAAAATAATAATAATAATAATATATAAAATAATAATAATAATTATAAATAATAATAGAAAATGGAGAAAAAAATAGTATCTTCAGAAACAACAGAACTGCAGGCTTAGAAACTGAATGAGTCTTTGAAATATAGTTGCTCTTCTGAGTAGAAATTCAATTGGACGAGTTTTCCCGGCTGTATTTGGATTTTTTGGACTGCCAATGGGGCTTGTCGTCATTCCTAGATCGTTTATTTTTCTAGGAATTGTAACTCTTGCGTTTCTTAGAAGCTTTCATCTTCTCCTCAATAACGTTTGCTCAGTTCACCAAGCTCTGAAATTCGGTAATATCTAGGACAGTAAATACAGGATTTAGCTCGTTATTTTGCCCGTTGATAAACATTCAACATTTTTCGCTTTCCTTCTTGATGTATTCTGACCCGTACTTGCAATATTTGCAGAAGTCACTCACATACTGCTTGATGGGTCAGCTACCATATTTAAGGTACAAGAATCGCTTCTTACGTTCAGCCAAATACTGCTCACTAATATATTTCATGTTAAACTCTACTACAAAGAACTTCCAAGTAATGGATTCATTAGAAGCAGTAAGGGCAGTGGTTTCCCACCAACTCAGTGCCTCATTTGCCAACAGGGCCACAACACACTCGAGTTTATGCTCAACCGAACATTGCAATTGCTTATTCAGAATTTGGGTGGTAGTATAAGGCCAATACCAGACCTCTTCGGGTTTATCTTCATTGGCACCAATGAAAGTATATGTCACGTGTTGGGCCAGCTTGTCGATATGAGCCTTATTTGGTACAACAGGAGAAGTAACAGGCTGATCATTTATATTACAAAAGAAACCCTTAATGGATTATACCAAATGACATACTAGTAAGTTATATACATTCTAAAAGAGCCATTAACGATTATACATTAGGGTCCATTAACTCTATAGACTATACTATTTCATTAGGTTTTTAGGTACATTTTTATATACAACTTAATTACCTACCCTATGCACGAAATTTGAATTATTATACTAAAAAATAAGCCACCAACTAGGAGTATAAGGATAACAAAATAAGCCATACTTGAATTCTTCCTTTGGGTTGATTAACTATTGAGGTGGAGCTTCGACTACTCTAGAGCCTATGGTATGGGAAAGAAAATAACAAGAGTGATAAGTACATAAAGTACTTAGTGAGTTAACACTTAATTCTATTAGACCTTCGAAATTTAATTTATCTTTAACATTCAATTATCATTTTGGTTTCATAAGTCACAATACAATCTACTAGATTCACATTCAATTTAAAACATTCCAAATTAATCTTGCATCAATTTCGAACAATAAGAAAAAAATCATAATCATATAAATGTAATTTAGCAATCAATCTAACCAAGCAATCATACATTTCAATCTTTCCTCCATTAGAACTAGAACAATTTTCACCACATTTGTACTCATGCAATCTATATGGCATTCGGATTAAACAATTCAATATGTATAATATTCTTCCCTATTTTCGAACAAGAACATTTCACCACATGCGTACATATATATGTATAATCGAACTATGCAATTCATGTAATTATTATAATTCTTCCGATTTAATCTTATCATTCAATTTAAGCCTTGGTTTCTAGTTCGGTCTAGATAATCAAGTCCTAACCACTGTCGCAATACACTTTAATCATACCGTAGTGCTGGTAAACCCTTCTACTGTCGCTAAAGACCACATAACGTACCCTCCGGCTGTAGCCAATAAACACCGTAGTGTTGGACTGTAGTCCCCCATACACAATTGAGCTCTAGACTCTAAGTCATGCCCTCATATCTTATAAACTATTAACCAAGGACATTGAATCTTATTTTCCAAGAAATCATTATTTTGTTTTTCATAACATTGCCATCAAGGATTATTCCATATCAAGATTATTCATTAAATTTCAACTTGATCATGGAAGCAAGAAACAATTTGTTCATTCAATGTTTTAATTCAATCAAGTTCAGTCTTGGAAGTATGCAATAGTTCATCATTCAACTTGAGTAGATCATGGTAGCATTCAATAATTCACCATTCGATTCAATTCAATCATGGCATCATACAATAGTTCATCATTTAAGTTGATTCGATCATGGTAGCATGCAATAATTCCCCATTCAATTCAATTCAATCATGGCAGCATACAATAGTTCATCATTCAACTTGATTCGATCATGGTAGCATGCAATAATTTACCAGTCAATTCAATTCAATCATGGCAGCATACAATACTTCAGCATTCAATATGATTCGACCATGGTAGTATACCATAATTCACCATTCAACTTGATTTGATCATGGTAACATACATTTATTCACATATCAATTCAATTAGATCATGATAACATGTATTAATTCACAAACTAATTCAATTTAAATCAAGACAAGAAGCAGTAACCAATTTACTAATTAACTTCATATGGCACTCAATAACTTATAGCCTTTAATTAATCTCTCTTTACCTTAATTTAAAGTTCTAGTATGGATTAATTTTTATTATTAGCATACTTATTTTGTAAACAATTGAACATATAAAAAAAATAAACGGTGGTTGGGACCTAATTCCCAACCCAGTATAGTTACGCTCACATTACTCCAAGTTAGCCTTAAATTACTATTCCTTTTAGTCTATCTTTGGTGGATCCTCCCTTAGTTCCTTCAGAAACTTCCTCAATTACTTACTCTATCAATTTATACACAACATAGGGAGGTTATTATAATCAATACAATAGAAATTCTATCTCAATTAGCTATTTGACACTAAATAGATTCTATTTTGGCAGATTGTACACCTTGTAAAAATCTTATCATAATTTTTAATTTACTCATCAGATTTTCAATTTATCTATACACTTAGAAATATAATTCAATTATTTTTCAAACCATGTATGGTTTGTATTTTAATTTGTTATATACAATTACAATTTTACAATTGAAGTTTGACAATTTTACAGTGACCAATCTGTCACTCTTGCAATTCGATGCACTTTGGTGAACTACTTCACCTAGAATTCTTATCAATTTGTTTTAGCTATTCTTACTGTTTCTTATTTTCATCCTTTCCATGTATTTTCATATCAAATTTTGCCTTTATTGTTCCAATTAAGTCCTCCAATTTACAGATTATCCAGAACTGTACAATTTTACCTTTTTTTGCCAATATACCATTTACAAACTACCAATTCCTCTATAATTTAAGCCTTACAATTTATTTTACATTCATTTCAGTCTCTAACCTATTTTTATATAGCATTACAAATTTTTATTTATGTCCAATTGGATCCCTAATTTTCTTATCTTGTTCAAAACAATCCTTAATCGATCTATAGCAACAATTGTGACTAGTTTCACTTTAAGGTCAAATTCTTAAAAATTTACAGTATTTGCTCTTGTTTAAAGCATAAATCTTTAATAAATTTAAATTTACAGCAACTTTATCCTACATATATTGTTCTAATTTAGTACACAACCTTTCGTATTTCTTAATTTTGTCACATGCATGCACAATTATTTCGATTATCACCCTTAAGGTGATATCTCACACTTTACCCAACTTAACAAGGTTCTTTATCACTTAAATCTAACTCAACATGACCACCATAATCTATAGTATCATACAAGCCAAAAATTTAAATTTATTCAATAATCCAATTTCTCAAGAATTAACTCAATTAAATCCTTAAAGTTTTGAATGGAATGAGAAGGAAAGACATACTTTCTAGGCTATGTAATTTCCCTTAGATAATTCAATCTTGAACTAAGATTGCATGGTCAATCCTCTTCTTAGTATGTTCTCCATCTTCTTTATTATTTCTTTCTTAATTGTCTCTAATTTTTCTCTCTTAGGTCGGTCACCAAATGCGATGAAAATGATGATATTATTTCATCCTTAATGGAGGGGGAAATTCCCAATTTAGCCTCTCTTAATGCTTAAGTAATTGACTATTCAAGGGTAAATTTAGGAATTCATATATTTGACATGCAATCTTATTATTTGTTACTTATATCAATTGGATCACTCTAATTTGGTTTGCACTTCATCAATCATTTCGTTTAGGCCCTTGTTTAATTCAACTAATTTAAATTTTCAATTCAATTATATCTTTATTTAATTATATTAATTTAAATCTATATTCAGTTTGGTATTTATCCTAGGAAATGTAACTTAATTCTCCTAAGCTAGGATTTTGAGGTGTTACAATTCTCCCCTTAAAAGAGAATTCATCCTCAAATTCTTACCTGGATTAAACAGATGAAGATATTGCTTTCTCATTGTATCCTCGCTTCTTGCATTTTATGATATCTCCACAAGACTTATACCAAAGGAATGTTCTTGTCTTGAAGTCGTTTGACTTCTCTTTCAAGGATTTGAATCAGTTCATCTTCATAGGATAAGTCTGGGTTTAATTCAACTTTTTCATGGTCAAGAATGAGAGTTGAATTTGATTGGAACTTTTGGAGCATCGAGACATGGAAAACATTATGAATATTCTCAAATTATTTTGGGGGTGATAGTCGGTAAGCCACTGGACCAATTCGTTTAGCAACATCAAATGGTATGATAAATTGAGGGCTAACCTTTCCTTTTTTTTCCAAATCTGAAAACTTTCTTCCAATAGATACTTTAAGAAATACCTTATCTCATACGTTATATTGGATGCATCTTCGTTCCAAATCTACATAGAACTTATGCCTATAAAAAACTTGCTTCAATCGATCATGGATATTTTAAACTTGTTATTCGATTTCTGTGAGCAATTGAGGCCCAAGGACTTTGTTTTCACCCAGTGCAGACCAAGGTAGAAGTGTTCTGTATTTTCTTCCCTACAAAGCCTCAAAAGGTTCCATTTGAATCAAATCTTGATAATTATTGTTATAGGTGAATTCTACAAGAGTTATGGATTTCTCCCAGTTCTTTCCGAAATCAATAACACAAGCTCTAAGCATGTCTTCGAGAACTTATATTACTCTCTCGGATTGTCCATCACTTTGAGGATGAAAGGTCATACTCAGTTTCACTTTAGTTCCAAGGGCTCACGTAAAGATTTCCAAAATTGAGCTGGGAATCAAGGATCTCGATCGAAAATGACTGAAGTAGGGACCCAGAGTAATCAAATTACTTAACGAATGTACAATTCAGCTAGATTATCCAAACTATAGCTAATTCAAATAGCGATGAACTAAGATGATTTAGTGAAGCGATCTATAATTACCCATACATAATTACACTTTCTTGGTGAACTAGGTAGGCCACTTACAAAGTTCATAGTTGTTTGATCCCATTTCCACTGAGGAAATGCAATAGACTGGAGGAGTCTTATAGGAGCTCGATGTGTGGCTTTGATTCTTTGACAATTCTGACATATAGACACAAAATTTGTAATGACATACTTCATGTGAGGCCACCAAGACAAGGATTTAAGGTCTTTATACATTTTGACAGATCCAGGATGAATCGAGAATGGAATTTGATGAGCTTCCAATAAAATTTTCTTATTCAAGTCATTGTTGTTTGGAATACACATCATATTCGTAAAATAGAGCAGGTCATTCGAATGAATGGAGAAATCTTGATTGGCTTTCAAGTTTATCTCTAAAATGACAACTTGAAGTTTAAGATCAGTGTATTGTAAGTCTTTGATCCTCACGATTAACCTAGATTGAACTTGTAATTCACATATGAATCCATATTTTTTATATATTCAAAGATGATCATTAATAGCATTTGAGGTCAAAGTTGGATTACGACTGAGAGTATCTGTAACCACATTGGTTTTTTTGAGATGATAGACGATGACTAAACCATAGTCTTTGAGTAGTTCAAGCCATCTTCTTTGCCTCAAATTGAGATACTTTTGAGTCAATAAATATTTGAAACTCTTATAATTAGTAAATAGATAGCACTTTTCACCGTACAAGTAATGCCTCTAAATTTTGAGGGCGAATACAATATCAGCAAGTTCTAAGTCAGACGTTGGGTAATTGAGATCATGAGGCTTTACTTGGAGAGATGCATAAGAAATTACACTATTTCCTTGCATTAAGACACATCCAAGTCCCAAATGAGAAGCGTCTCTAAAAACAGTGATTTTTTGTCCAATTATGGTTTGATGAGAACTAGGGCAAGAGTAAGAGTTTGTTTGAGCTGATCAAAGCTTCATTGCTGCTTTTCTGTCCATTGAAAGGATACATCCTTTTGAACAAGTTTAGTTAGGGGTAAGGCAATAGTAGAAAATCCCTTAGCAAATCTTCTATAATATCCGACTAAACCAAGAAAGCTTCGAACTTCACTTACATTCCTTGGAGGTCTCCAATCCATAATATCTTGTATCTTTTTTGGATCTACTTTGATTCCCTGTATCGAGATAACATGACCAAGGAACGAGACTTCTGATAGCCAAAACTCGCACTTGGCAAATTTTTCAAATAACTGGAGTTCTTGAATTATTTTTAAAAAAATCAGAAGATGTTCGACATGTTCCTCCTTGTTATGGGAATAGATAAGAATGTCATCGATAAATACAACCATGAACTTGTCAATATAGGGCTTAAATACTCAAATCATGAGATCCATGAATGCGATCGGGCCATTAGTTAATCTAAATGGCATAACAAGAAATTCATAGTGGTCGTAATGAGCTCGGAAAGCTATTTTTGGCATGTTTTCCTCTTTAACCCTTACTTGGTAATAACTCGATCAAAGATCGATCTTTGAAAATATTAACGCATCCCTAAGCTGATCAAAGAGGTCCTATATTCGTGGAAGTGGATATTAGTTGTTGATAATGATCTTCTTCAGCTGGTGATAGTCAATACAAAGATGCATCATATTATCCTTTTTGTTTAAAAACAAGACAGGTGCACCACAAGGAGAAAAACTTGGCCGAATAAAACCTTTGTCTTGAAGCTCTTGCAGTTGCTTCTGTAGCTCTTTCAATTTAAGTGGCGACATTCGGTATGGTGTAATGGACATCAAATTCGTTCCAGGTTGGACTTCAGCCTCAAACTCTACTTCTCAAGATGGAGGTAGTCCATGAAGTTCCTCAAGAAAAACATAAGCAAATTCAGAAATTATAGGTGTATCAATTAAGCCAAATTAAATTTCATATTTTAAGATCATAAAAGCAAAACGAGAGGTAGGCTTTTTATCAATTAGGAGTACAATCTTTTATTTTGAAAATCTACCCAAGCTCGTGTTTGATGGACCAATCTAAGGCTAGTTTTAAATCAAACTCACAAGATGGAAGAACATATAGATCGATGAAGAAAGGCACATTTTGAATATTCAAGAGGTAATTTATGCATATCGAAATCCCCCCTAACGGGTTATAAACTACAAAACCGGTTTTAACAAGGCTTTAATTTCAATTTTCTACCAAATTTGAGAATAAACAGTTATTGAGTTTAACTTGACATGGCTTTAATTTAAATATTCAAGTTGTGTTTGGACTTCTTGGAATGCCAATGAGGCTTGTCGTCATTCCTAGATCATTTATCTTTCCAGGAACTGCAACTCTTGTGTTTCTCATAAGCTTTCATCTTTGCCTCCTTAGCGATAGCTCGATTCACCAAGCTTTAAAAGTAAGTAATATACAAGGTAGTGAATATAGGATTTAACTTGTCATTCTGTCCGTTGATAAACTTTCGACATTTGTCGCTATCCTTCTTGATGTATTCTGACTCGTACTTGTAATATTTACAGAAGTTGCTCATATAATACTCGATGGGTCGACTAAATTATTTAAGGTACAAGAAACGCTTCCTACGTTCATCTATATATTGGTTATTAATATACTTCTTGTTGAACTCTTCTACAAAGAACTTCCAAGTAATGAATTCAGCAGGAGAAGTCAGGGTAGTGGTTTCCCACCAACTCAGTGCCTCATATGCCAATAGGGCCACAACACACACTAGTTTATGCTCGCATGAGCATTGTAATTGCTTAATCAAAATTCAGGAGATATTCTCAAGCCAATATTCAATATTTTCGGGTTTATCTTCATTGGCACTAGTGAAAATATATGCCTGGTGTTGGGCTCGGTTGTCGATAATAGCCTTGTTAGGTAAAACATGGGAAGTAACAGGCTAAACATGTCTCTGGTTGACTATAAGTTGATCGAACATCTCCTTCATGTTAAGGAGACATTCTTGTTGGATTAAATTTACTACAGGATTTCCCTGTTGATCATGAACTTGGGCTCGTTATTGAGCTTGTGGTGTAAGATTTTGATCCATCCCTATACTGTCTCATTCATTTGAGGTCCCTTCGGGACTTTCCCTATCCCGAGCCATTCTTGTTTCCGACATTCTATGATAGAACAATAAGAGAAATTTTATTTTAGTCAATAATACAAGTATGCTTGAATACAACTCCTAGGTAGCTCAATGTAATCCTATATAATGCATGATACTCAATTTAGTCTTGACTTGCCCAAAACCTCTGATATCATTTAACTTGTAACACCCCAAACCCAAATCCAGGATTGGGAGCATTAGCGACGATAAGTACGAACAAGATCATTGAACGATGAGTCAGACATAAGCAATGGACAATACAATTGAATAACAATTTTTTATTCGAATACAAGATTAACAAATCTTAATCAATTTACTTATCAATTAATTCAATTAAGACATGAATCCCAATTTAGCTAAGGTAGTTTCATTTAATTCCAATATGTAATTAATTAGGCCGATTATTAATATAAAACTACATATATATCCATGAATTAATGAACTTAACATACTACATCATCATTTCATAATCAACATATAAATTTACATTACAAAAGAGACCATTAATGGATTATACCAAATGACATATTAGTAAGCTATATACATTCCAAAAGAGCCATTAATGATATATACATTAGGGTCCATTAACTCCATATACTATACTATTTCATTAGGTTATTAGGTACATTTTTATATACAACTTAATTACCCACCCTATGCACGAAATTTGAATCATTATACTCAAAACTAAGCCACCAACTATGAGCATAAGGACAAAGAAGAAAGCCATGCTTGAATTCTTTTTTTGGGTTGATTAGCTATGGAGGTGGAACTTCGAATACTCTAGAACCTGTGGTTTGGGAAAGAAATGAACAAGAGTGATAAGTACTTAAAGCACTTAGTGAGCTAACACTTAATCCTATTAGTCATTTCCCATTTAATTTATCTTTAACATTCAATTAACATTTTGGTTTCATGAGTTACTATATAACCTACTCGATTCACATTCAATTTAAAACATTCCAAATTAATCTTGTATCAATTTCGAACAATACGAAAAAATAATAATCATATACATGTAATTTAGCAATCAATCTAACAACCCAATCATACAGTTAAATCTATACTCCATTCAAACTAGAAAAAATTGACCACATATGTATTCATACAATCTATATGGAAATCGGATTAAACAATTCAATATGTATAATATTCTTCCCTATTTTCGAACAAGAACATTTCACCACATGCGTACATATATATGTATAATCGAACTATGCAATTCATGTAATTATTATAATTCTTCCGATTTAATCTTATCATTCAATTTAGGCCATGGTTTCTAGTTCAGTCTAGATAATCAAGTCTCCAAACACTATCACCGTACACTTTAATTACACCGTAGTGCTGGTCAAACCTCCTACTGTCGCCAAAGACCACATAATGTACCCTCTGTATTTCGCCAATAAGCACCGTAGTGTTGGAATGTAGTCCCCCATACACAATCGAGCTCTAGACTCTAAGGCATGACCTCATATCTTAGACTAACTATTAACCAAGGACATTGAGTCTTATTTTCCAATAAATCATTCAATGTTTCAATTCAATGAAGTTTGATCTTGGCAGCATGCAATAGTTTATCATTCAACTCGATTCGATCATGGTAGCATGAAATAATTCACTATTCGATTCAATTCAATCATGGCAGCATACAATAGTTCATCATTCAACTTGATTCGATCATGGTAGCATGCAATAATTCACCATTAAATTCAATTCGATCACGACTGGATACAATAGATTATCATTCAACTTGATTCAACCATGGTAGCATGCAATAATTCACCATTCAATTCAATTCAATGATGGCAACACACAATACTTCACCATTCAACTTGATTCGACCATGGTAACATACCATAATTCACCATTCAAAATGGTTTGATCATGTTACATACATTTATTCACGTACCAATTCATTTAGATCATGATAACATGTATTTATTCACAAACTAATTCAATTTAAATCAAGACAACAAGCAATAAACAATTTACCAATTAACTTCAAATGGCACTCAATAACTTATAGCCTTTAATTAATCTTTATTTCCCTTAATTTTAAGTTCTAATATAACTAAATTTCATTATTAGCATATTGATTTCATACGCAATTAAAGATAGAAACAAATAAAGGATGGTTGGGACCTAATTCCCAACCCTAGTATAGTTACACTCACAATACTCCAAGTTAGCCTTGAATTACTATTCCTTTTAGCTTATCTTTGGTGGATCCTCCCTTAGTTCCTTCAGCCACTTCCACAATTATTTATTCTATATATTTATACATAACATAGGGAGGTTATTAGAATCAATACAATATAAATTCTAGTTCAATTAGCTATTTGACACTAAACATATTCTATTTTGGCATATTATAGACCTTGTAAAAATCTGATCATAATTTTAATTTACTCACCATATTTTCAATTTCTCTATAAAATTCGAAAGATAATTCAATTATTTTTCCAAACATGTATGGTTTGTATTTTAATTTCTTATATACAATTACAATTTTGTATTTGAAGTTTGATAATTTTACAGTGACCAATCTGTCACTCTTGCAATTCGATGCACTCTAGTGAACTAATTCACCTAGAATTCTTATCAATTTGTTTTAGCTCTTCTTAAAATTGCTTATTTTTATCCTTTCCTTGTATTTTCATATCAATCTTAGCCTTTAATATTCCAATTAAGTTCCCCAATTAAAAGATTTTCCAGAACAATCCAGTTTTACCTAATTTTGCTAATGTACCAATTCCTTTATAATTTAAGCCTTACAATTTTTTTACATTATTTTCAGTCTCTAACCTATTTTATCTAGCATTACAAATCTTTAATTATGTCCAATTGGATCTCAAAATTTCTTAACTTGTTCAAAAACAATCATTAAGTGATCTATAGCAACAATTGTGACTAGTTTCACTCTAAGGCCAAATTCTTAAAATTTTATTGCATTTGATCTTGTTTAAAGCTTAAATATTTAATAAATTTAAATTTCCAGAAACTTTATCCAACATATATTGTTCCAATTTAGTGCACAACCTTTCGAATTTCTTAATTTGGTCACATGCATGCACAATTATTTCGGTTATCACCCTTAAGGTGATAAACCATACTTTACCCAACTTAACAAGGTTCTTGGTCACTTAAATCTGACTCAGCATGACCACCATAATCTCTAGTATCATAAAAGCCAATAATTTAAATTTATTTAACAATCAAGCTTAGAATTTTTTTCAAGAATTAACTCAATTAAATCCTTAAAGTTTTAAATAGAATGAGAAGGAAAGACTTACTTGTTAGGCTATGTAATTTCCCTTAATTAATTCAATCTTGAACTAAACTTGCATGGTCGATCCTCTTTTTTTTTCTCCATCTTTTTATTTTTTCTTTCTTAATTTTCTCTAATTTTCTCTTTAAGGGCGGTCACCAAATGAGATGAAAAGAATGATATTATTCCATCTTTAATGGAGGTAGAAATGCCCAATTTAGACTCTCTCAATGCTGAAGTAATAAACTATTCAAGGGTAAATTTAGGAATCCATGTATTTGGCTAGCAATCTTATTATTTGTTACTTATTTAATTTCACTCTAATTTGGTTAGACTTCATAAATCATTTCAATTAGGTCATTGTTTAATTGTACTAATTTAAAATTTCAATTTATTAGATCTTTAATTAATTCAATTAATTTAAATCTCTATTCAATTTGGCTTTTATCTTAGGCAATGTAACTTAATTCTCCTAAGCTAGTATTTCAGGGTGTTACAATTCTCCCCTTAAAAGAGAATTCATCCTCAAATTCTTACCTGGATTAAATAGATGAGGATATTGATTTCTCATTGTATCCTCGTTTCTTACATTTTATGATTTCTCCACAAGACTTTTACCAAATGAACGTTCTTGTTTCAAAGTAGTTTGACTTCTCTTTCAAGGATTTGAATTGGTTTCTCTTCATAGGATAAGTCTGGGTTTAGTTCAACTTCTTCAGGTTCAAGAATTTAAGTTGGATCTGATCGTCACTTCCGGGGCATCGAGACATGTATAACATTATGAATCTTGTCGAATTCTTTAGGGAGTGATAGTCGATAAGTTACTGGACCAATTCTTATAGCAACATCGAATGATCTAATAATCAAGGGCTAAGTTTTCCCTTTTTTCCAAACCTAAAAACTTTCTTCCAGGGAGATACTTTAAAAAATACCTTATCTCCTACATTATATTGGTTGTCGCTTCATTTCAAATCTGCATAGGACTTTTGCCTATCAAAAGCTTACTTCAATAGATCATGGATAATTCAAACTTGTTCTTTGGTTTCCATGAGCAACTGAGGCCCAAGGAATTTGTTGTCACCCAGTTTAGCCAACATAGAGGTGTTCTTCCTTTTCTTCCATACAAAGCCTCGAAATAAGCCATTTGAATCGAAGCTTGATAACTATTGTCATAAGTGAATTCTGCAAGAGTTATAGATTTCTCCCAGTTCTTTCCAAAACCGATTACACAAGCTATAAGAATGTGTTCGATTACTTGTATTACTCTCTCAGATTGTCCATCACTTTGAGGATGAAAGGTTGTACTCAGTTTCACTTTAGTGCCAAGGGCTCGCTTTAATGATTTCCAAAATCAAGCTGTCAATCGAGGATCTCGATCTGAAATGACTAAAGTAGGGACCCTGTGTAATCAAATTACTTAAAAAATGTACTATTCAACTAGATTATCCAAACTCTAGCTCATTCAAATAGCGATGAACTGAGATGATTTAGTGAAGCGATCTACAATTACCCACACAACATCACACTTTCTTGGTGAACTAGGTAGACCACTTACAAAGTCCACAGTTATTTGATCCCATTTCCACTGATGAAATTCAATAGTATGAAGGTATAATACCCCAAAATTTTGGTTAATGACCAAAATGAAAATTTTGAAAGTTTGGTGGCTAAATTATAAAATTGGGAAAAGTTTGTGGAGAAAGTGGTAATTTTCCCAAAAAAGAAATTTTATTCCATAAACGAATAATTTACTCTTTAGAGTGGGGTTTTATTGAAATCATATTCTTGATCTGGAAATTTTATTAAAAACTAGAAAGTGCTAAAGTCCGGTAAAAATTCATTAAATAGAACCAAATAAAAATTTTGAGAAACTTTGATTGATAATAAATTAAGCTTACAAATATTATTTCAAAATGTTAAAAATGATGGGAAATAATATGGACCGTTGGATTTGAGAAATTTATTTCCATGTTCAATTTGGAACGTTTGATGAAAAATGGCAAGATTGAAATTTGGGAAAGATTGCATGGCAAAGTTGGGAAGGGTGAAATATTTTATTCATATTTGACTTTGGAAGATGATAAGGGTTATGTGGCTTGGTATTATGAAAAATATCAAGTTTCATTAATGGTAAAATGGACATTTAACATTAAATGAATTTTTAATTCATTTAAGCTTAATATAAGGTAAATTAACATGAAATTCATTAGAAATTTCATGAAAACTTAGCCATTTTCAGCCAAATTTTCGTGCTCCCCATGAACAAGGTAAGAGAATTTTTATTTTTCATTTTTGAGCAATTTTCTTTGGATTGTGGATCATGCCGTGAAATAGAAAATTGTTTTATTCGAAAAAATAATATCATTTGGTACCATTATTGTTTGCTAATTTGGTTTGTGTTCAAAGATCCCAAATT
This sequence comes from Hibiscus syriacus, assembly GCF_006381635.1. Lineage (NCBI taxonomy): Eukaryota > Viridiplantae > Streptophyta > Magnoliopsida > Malvales > Malvaceae > Hibiscus > Hibiscus syriacus. Next base: position 1,549,390 of record NW_024063507.1, on the reverse strand, counting down.
CTAGGGTTTATGTTCACATTTGTTTTTAAGGAATTGATGAAGGATTTTGATATTATTGAGGTTGCAGAATCATTTCCAAGGATGATTGATGATTAAAATCACTTGTACATGATCCTATGAACATAAAACTTTCGACCAAACCCTAGCTTTAGCTTTAAGGAAGAGATGTGTTTTTATGAAATTAAGTTAGGGCTTTGATTTTAGAGATTGTATAAGTTTGAATCAAAGTTGATTTCATGCTTGAATCGAATCAAAACCTAGCAAAATCATGGAAACTGTAGTATTGGATCTTTGAAGTATTCAACCTTGGCTTAAATGGATGAGAAAATTTTTGGAAGGACTGGAAATGATGTAGGAAGTATTTTACAAGCCTTAGAAAAAGTTGGGGACCATTTTGTAATTTTATGAAAGTTAGGGACCTAAGCAATAATTTTGGAAAAGTTATGGATTGATGTGTAATTGTTCAATATTTGATGTAAAGTGCTGTAAATTAATGTTTAAGTGTGAAATTAGATTATTTTGGAAAGTTTCTAAAAGTTGAGGTTTAAATAAAAAATATGGAAAGGTTGGGAGCATAAGTGAAAATGTATGTGAAGTTGGGATAAAAAAGAACTTGAGTGGTCAATTAGAAGTATTAAGGTCAATATTTATGTTGCGACATGGAAATTGTATCGAATAAGCATCCGAAAATTTGTTAGGAATTTATTTTTCAAAGTATGCCTATGTTAGTAAGATTCTAACATTTGGTTTGAATTTGTATATGTTTGGTAATGATGTTCATTTAAAGATTGAGTGCTTGAAATCAAGATCAAATATTATTAAAGCTATGAAGAAGCTTAAGGATAAAATGGGAAATTCTAAGGAAGGTTGCAAGCTGTTGACGAAAACGGGTAAAGAAAACGAAAGAACACGAGAATTTTACGAGGTTCGGCAATGTGCTTACGTCCTCGGTGCCTAGGCGGCGCTAGAAGTTTTATTCAATGATATTTTAGGTCTAGGTTACATCTCTATTTATAATAGAAAACCCTGGTACATAATTACAAAATTAACCCTGTACCGTACCGCGGGGGCTGCGCCCCCGCACCCCCAACCCACATAATTCGTAACCCCACAACGAGACTTTCTTTGTAAGGACAGTTGATGTTCGCTTTACTCACTCCGCTCCATCTCCTGTCCTCTTTACTGGTATATTTATGAGCCATACCTAACAAATCTCCACCTTGGCGAATATCCTGCCTCTTGAAAATTCAATGTGGGTTGGGTTACCTTGATTCTTTAACAACTCGAAACATTCAACAAGTCCAAGCAATGCTTGAACTTGTCTGTCGTAACTGGCTTAGTGAACATATCAGCGGCATTTTCATCAGTATGTACCTTCTGAAACAAAACCTCTCCAGATGCAACCAACTCTCTGATCTTATGGAACCTTACATCAATATGTTTAGTTCTAGCACGATACACCTGATTCTTCGCCAAGTGAATAGCACTTTGATTATCACAAAGCAACTGAACTCCACCTTGTTGAACACCCAACTCCTTCACTAAACCAGTAAGCCATAAAGCTTCTTTTGCAGCTTCAGCCGCTGCCATGTACTCAGCTTCAGTTGTAGATAGAGCCACAATAGATTGAACAGTAGACTTCCAACAAATAGGCCCTCCACCAAGAGTAAAGACATACCCTGTCGTAGATCTTCTATTATCCAAGTCACCTGCATAGTCTGAATCCACATATCCTACAACCAAAGGATTATCCCGCTGACTCCCAAAAACAATTCCATGTCCCACAGTACCCTTTAAGTACCGAAAGATCCACTTGACTGCTTCCCAATATTGCTTACCAGGTTTAGACATGTACTTACAAACTTGACTAACAGCATGAGCTAAATCAGGACGAGTACATACCATCGCATACATCAAGCAGCCAACAGCATTAGAATACGGAACCTTTGCCATATCTTCAGCTTCCTTATCTGTCTTGGGGCACTGTTCTGATGAGAGCTTAAAGTGATTCGCCAATGGAGTGCTAACTGGTTTTGCGCTGCTCATCGCAAACCTTTCTAGCATTTTCTCAACATAACCCCGTTGAGATAGCCGCAGTTTCCTTGAGTCTCTGTCCCTGCAAATTTCCATTCCAAGAATTTTCTTTGCAGCACCTAAATCTTTCATATCAAATTCCTGACTCAATAAAGTTTTCAAACCGATAACATCATCCATGTTCTTCGCAGCAATCAACATATCATCAACATACAGTAATAGAAAAATAAAAGAACCATCATCAAGGCTCTTAACATAGACACAACAATCATACTCACATCGGTTGTAGCCAATCTTGATCATATAGGAGTCAAACCGTTTATACCACTGTCTCGGAGACTGTTTCAACCCGTACAAAGATTTCTTCAATCTGCAAACTAAATGCTCGTTTCCAGGTTGAGTGAAACCTTCAGGTTGCCGCATGTAGATCTGCTCCTCTAAATCACCATGCAAAAAAGCAGTTTTAACATCCATCTGCTCTAAATGCAAATCCCAACTAGCCACCAATGCAAGTACTGCTCGGATTGAAGTGTGCCTGACCACAGGAGAAAAGATTTCATCATAATCAACTCCTTTCTGCTGTGAAAAACCCTTCGCTACCAAACGAGCCTTGAACTTCTCCCCCTCTTTTTCTGTTACTACTGGTTTCTTCTTATACACCCATTTGCAACCAATCGGCTTCTTACCCTCAGGAAGGGGAACTAACTCCCATGTACGATTGTGATTCAAAGACTCCATCTCCTCAACCATGGCTGCCATCCACTTATCGTTTTCTTGACTACTAACGGCATCATGAAAAGTAACTGGATCATCACTGCTAACAATAAGTGCAAAAGATACCAAGTCTTCAAAACCCAATCTGTTCGGAGGCTTTATATTCGTCCGTCTCACCCTGTCTCTGGCGAGACTATAATCCTGTAAATCATCCGTAGTGGAACCACCAGAAGTCGGTTGAGAAGTTTCTGGTTTCTCAACTGGAAAATGCTCGAAATCCACCACTGTCGTGTCTTGCTTCTGTTGCAACATGGATTGTTCATCAAAAACGACATCTCTACTAATCACAACTTTCTTCGCAACTGGATCCCAGAACTTGAATCCTTTGACACCTTTCTTGTAACCAAGAAAAATGCACTCCTTCGATTTTGCATCAAGTTTGGATCTCTCATCAGCAGGTACATGCACATAAGCAGGACAACCAAAAATCCGTAAGTTATCAAAACTAACATCATGACCAGTCCATACCTCTTCTGCAACTTTCCCAGCCAGCGATGCCCTTGGCGATCTGTTGATAAGGTAACACGCCATGTTAACAGCCTCAGCCCAGAAGTGTTTGGGAAGCCCCGCATTCAACCGCAAACATCTGGCTCTTTCATTCAACGACCTGTTCATTCGTTCCGCAACACCATTCTGTTGTGGTGTCTTGCGCACTGTAAAATGCCTCTAAATCCCATGCTCCTTACAGAATTGTAGGAACTGTGAATCTGTGTACTCCGTACCATTGTCAGACCGCAAACACTTGATTTTTCGTCCTGTTTGGTTTTCTACCTCAGCTTTCCACAGCTTGAACTTCTCAAAAACTTCAGATTTCTGTTTCAAAAAATACACCCAAACTTTCCGTGAAAAATCATCAATAAAAGTAACATAGTACCTAGATCCACCCAAAGACGATGTCGTGGAAGGCCCCCATACATCAGAATGCACATAATCAAGAATCCCTTGAGTTGTGTGCTTCGCAGTCTTGAAACGGACTTTAGTCTGTTTACCAAGAACACAATACTTGCAAAAGTCGAGCTTACAGCTTTTGACACCATGCAACAAGTTTCTCTTGTGTAATTCTGCCATACCACGTTCACTATGATGAGCAAGGCGCATATGCCACAATTTTGTCGTATCATCACAGGACTCAACAGAGTGAACTCCACCTGCAACGGTACTCCCTAACAATCTGTAGATATTCCCTGCAGTCATCTTGCCTTTCATCACAGTCAATGCTCCTTTAACAATCCGAATGGTTTCCCTATCCTCGTCAGCCTTAGGGATAAAACCATTCTTGTGCAAAGTGCCCAAGGAAATCAAATTCTTCTTCAAGTCTGGGATATGTCGAACACCACTCAACGTCCGAACGGAGCCATCGTGCATCTTAATTCTGACATCACCAATACCAACAATATTGCAACATCGATCATCACCCAAATAAACCGAACCAGAATTAACCGGCCTGTATGTCGAAAACCATTCCCTATTTGGCGTGATGTGATAAGAACATCCAGAATCAAGAATCCAAGCATCCGTCAATTGTGTCGTTGAAATAGAAAGCATATCACCCTCACTGCAATTAGAAGTATCATCCTCGACCACGTTCACAGACTTGGATGAGCCATCACGCTTCTCATCGGTCTGCTTTTTTAACTTCGGACAGTCTCGCTTCATTGTCCCGCCTCCTTGCACTTGTAACAGTGAATCGTCTTCTTATCCCTGGATTTGGATCTGGAATTCCGCTTCCCGGACCCTGCCTTCTCTGGCTTCTGTCCACGATCTCGATTACCCTTGACATATAAGCTATCGGCTTGAGAGCTTTCCCCTGCATTCTGCTTCCGCTGGTTGTGAGCCAACAAGGCTGCAGTAATCTCCTCAACATTGATAGTCTCTTTCCCATATGTAAGAGTAGTCACCATGTGTTCGTAAGAGGAAGGCAACGAACACAACAGAATCATCGCTCTGTCTTCATCCTCAATTTTCACATCAAGCCGAGCCAGATCAGAAACGATTTGATTGAAGACATTCACGTGTTGTGCCAAATCGTGATCGTCCTGCATCTTTAGCCCATACAACCGCTGCTTCAGATACAGTTTTGTCGTTAAGGATTTGGACATAAACTGACTTTCCAACTTCCTCCAAATTTCGTCTGGAGATGATAGATGCATGACGTGATACATGACCTCGTCCGCCAAGCATAATCGTATGGTTCCTGCCGCTCGCTGCTGCAATTCTTCCCAATCTTCCTCATCCATCGACGCCAGCTTTGTAGGTTGCAAAGCCTTCAAGATCCCTTGCTGCGCCAATAGATCCTTCACCCTCGTTTGCCATAATCCGAAGTTACCCTGACCATCGAATTTCGCGACTTCGAATTTTGCTCCTGACATCTGATACCAATTGTTGACGAAAACGGGTAAAGAAAACGAAAGAACACGAGAATTTTACGAGGTTCGGCAATGTGCTTACGTCCTCGGTGCCTAGGCGGCGCTAGAAGTTTTATTCAATGATATTTTAGGTCTAGGTTACATCTCTATTTATAATAGAAAACCCTGGTACATAATTACAAAATTAACCCTGTACCGTACCGCGGGGGCTGCGCCCCCGCACCCCCAACCCACATAATTCGTAACCCCACAACGAGACTTTCTTTGTAAGGACAGTTGATGTTCGCTTCGCTCACTCCGCTCCATCTCCTGTCCTCTTTACTGGTATATTTATGAGCCATACCTAACACAAGCTAAGAACACCAGGTGAGTGAAAATTTAATTTGTACTTATGTTATCGAACAAACATTGGCTTATGATGAGCCAATGATGGAGTTACTATGGTAAGGAGTGACTCCTAAATTTTTATGTGATTTGTGATGCATGCATATATGTGCATTTGGTGTGCTAATATAATTAATGAACAAGTTGAAAATACAAATTGGTTATATATGCTTAGAATTTATGTTATGGACAGTAAGTTTAGAAAATCACTATAAATTATAAAAAATGATTAGAGGATGATTTCTATACGGTTGGATTATTATAACAGTATAGTTTTTCCAGTATAATTTTATTTAGAACAAATGGAAACTAATTCTGAGGTGTATACTAAAAGATATGAATTTTTAATCACTAATAGGTCAGAAAATGGGGCAACAGATTCTGCTAAAAACATATTATGTCGGTCAAATTTGAAAATTCACCATAAATTGTACAAATTGAACTAGAAGGAGTGCCTTATATAGATTATTATTTGATTCTAGTTTCCAGTGGTATAAATGGAATAATTTTTAAATGTTTATATTAATACAGAATAATATTTCTTTAAGGGTAGTGCAAACTGTCAGGATATGAAATTATGACAAATTTTTGGATTTAATAGAATTAGAAGCAAAAGATCAAGTTAAAGCTTAGTGAGGCTTATATTTTGACTTATATATAATGTAAAAATGAGTGCAATGCATTCATAACATTATACATGGATGTTTAATACATCCTTGGGTAGGACTTGCGATAAGTCTACCTTGTTTATATTGACATGATATTTATGTCATTTATCATATATTTGACATATTCTAAATGTGTTAAATGTTGAATATAAAATGCATTGAACACTGGTTATTATATATGATGTTTATTGCGAATGTTATTTCAGGTATAAACTACCCATTGTTAAATTATGATAATATACTTTGTCATTGATGGATCAAAGAAAATAGACTATATGTCCAAGCAAGTCATTGAAGGGCAGGGTATAGTTGACATGCCATAGAGTATAGCAGCTGCAAATTTATATTAGCACTAGTGTGTAAGGACACTAGGTGCAAGTGGTGTGTACAACCTTATGTGTCATATCCGGATCAACACTAGAGTGTAAACCTAGTGTAGGTGGTGGGCAAGACCTTATGTGTCATATCCAGATTAGCACTAGAGTGTTAGCTTTGTGCAAGTTTAGCACTACGGTGCATATATTTGACTCGAATACCCATGGTATTCAAGGTTAGATTTGGCTACGCTCTAATGGTTAATAAATGGTAAACATATAAATAAGCTTAAGGGCTTGTGGAATGAATGGCAAGTATATTGGCAAGAAACTTGATATCTGGTTATATCATGTTAATAAATGGTAACATGGTTGGAATACAAGTAAGAGATCATATTTCATTGGATATGGTTATTCATTTAAATTTATTTGATGCATTGCTTTAAATATTCATATGATTGACTCACTAAGTGTATACTTAGCGTGTGATAATTTTCACAAGTAGGAAAAAGAAGAAAAATGAGTAAGGAGCTGAGCTTGACATCAATCACCAAGGAGATATTTATAGGTAACAATGATGGCATCCTACTGTGTTTTAAGAGTTCTAGTTGACATGTATACGAGAATAAAATGTCTACAATTTCTTAATATAATTAGTATTAATTATAATTAATATTATGATATTAAACTATGCTTAAAAAATTAATTTGGGTTTTAAATCAAACGTGTTAGGAAATCGTATTTATTTTATGGAATAGAACATAACTGTCTATCATTGTTTGAAACTGGTTTTGAATTCGTAACGAAAACTATTATATTAATATTTTTCTCTGGATAATTATTTTTATAATAATTGTTCAAGTTATGAAACTGGTTATGTTTAAATGAAACAAAATTTTTCTTAGTTTAATTAAAGAAATGTTTGAATTTTGATGTGGCATTTGTAACTCGTAATGATTGCGTATAAGAGTTATGGGTGTTACAGGAGGAGTCCCATAGGAGCTCGATGTTTGGCTTTGATTCTTTGACAATTCAGTCATCTAGACACAAAATTTGTAATGGCACACTTCATGTGAGGACACCAAGAAAAGTATTTAAGGTCTTTATACATTTTGACAAATATAGGATGAATCGAGAATGGACTTTGATGAGATTCTTGTAAAATTTCCTTCTTCAAGTCATTATTGTTTGGAATACACACCCTATTCGTAAAATAGAGCATGTCATTCGAATGAATGGATAAATCTAGATTGGCTTTCAAGTTAAGCTCTGAAATGACAGCTTGAAGTTTAGGATTAGTGTGTTGCAAGTCTTTGATCATCGAGATTAAAATATATTTAACTTGTAATTCACAGATGAATCCACATTTTTTATACATTCGAAGATGAGCATTAATAGCATTTGAGGTCAAAGTTGATTTACGACTGAGAGCATCCACAATCACGTTGGCTTTTTCGGAATGATAGTCGATGACTAAATCATAGTCCTTGAGTAGTTCAAGCCATCTTCTTTGCCTCAAATTGAGATCATTTTGAGTCAATAAATATTTGAGACTCATATGATCAGTAAATATATATAACACTTTTCAGCTTACAAGTAATGCCTCCAAATTTTGAGGGCGAACACAATAGCAGCAAGTTCCAAGTATTGCATTGAGTAATTGAGCTCGTGAGGCTTTACTTGGTGAGATACATAAGAAATTACATTATCGCCATGCATTAAGACACATCCAAGTCCCAAATGTGAACCATCACTAAAAATAGTGAATTCCTTGCCCGATTTTTATTGGATGAGAATCTGGGCATGATTAAGAGCTTGTTTGAGCTGATCAAAGCTTCGTTGTTGCTTCTCTTTCTATTCAAAGGATACATCCTTTCAAAGAAGTATAGTTATAGGTAAGGAAATAGTATAAAATCCCTTAACAGATCTTCTATAATACCGTGCTAAAACTAAGAAAGCTTCGAACTTCACTTACATTCCTTGTAGGTCTCCAATCCATAATAGCTTGTATCTTTTTCGACTCTACTATGATTCCCTTTATTGAGATAACATGACTAAAGAATGAGACTTCCGATATCTAGAATTTGCACTTGGCAAATTTTGTAAACAACAGACACTCTCAAAGTGTTTGCAAGATAATCCAAAAATGTTTGGCATGTTCCTCCTTGTTACGAGAATAGATGAGAATTTCATCGATAAATACAACCAAAAACTTGCCAAGATAGGGCTTAAATACGCGATTCATGAGATCCATGAACGTGGTCAGGGCATTAGTTAATCCGAATTGCATAAAAAGAAATTCATAGTGGATGTAACGAGTTCAGAAAGTTATTTTTGGCACGTCTTCCTCTTTATCGCTTATTTTGTAATAACCCGATCAAAGATCGATCTTTGAAATATTAAAGCATCCCTAAGCTTATCAAAGAGATTTTCTATTCTTGGAAGTGGATATCGGTTCTTAATAATAATCTTGTTAAGCTAGCAATAGTCAATACAAATACGCATCATACTATCCTTTTTCTTTACGAACAACACAGGTGCACCCCAAAAAGAAAAGTTAGGCCAAATAAAACCCTTTTCTTAAAGCTCTTCCAGTTGCTTCTTTAGCTCTTTAAATTCAAGTGGCACCATTCGGTATGGTGTAATGTACACCATATTCGTTCCAGGTTGGACTTCAATCCCGAACTCTACTTCTCAAGTTGGAGGTAGTCTAGGAAGTTCTTCGAGAAAAACATCGGCAAATTCAGAAACAAATAGGTTTATCAATTAAGCCAAATTCAATTTGATCTTGTAAGACCATAGAATTAAAAAGAGAGGTAGGATGTTTTATCAATTAGCAGTATAGATTCTGTCCCTAAACCTCAAAGATACAATCTTTTATTTTTGAAGTCTTTCCAAGCTTCATGTTTGCTTAACCAATCTAAGCCTAGTATTAAATCAAACTCACAAGATGGCATAACGTATAGATCGGTGAAGAATGGCATATTTCGAATAGTCAAGAGGCAATTTCAATTTTCTATCAAATTTGAGCATACAAATGAAAGAGTAGATCCTAAGTATATTAAAGCATAAACAGGTATTGAGTTTAACTTGACAATACCTGTGATAACATCGAGAGATTCTTCAACCTTTGTTTTGATTTGCAGGATTAGAACTTCCAATAGCAGAATTTATGTTCGAAACTTTATTTGGATTCATCGGACTATCCAGTATGTGTAGTGGTCTGAGGCTCCACACATGTAACATAAGTTCTGCTGAGACCTACATTGACCGAGATGATTTTCTGGCAAAAATTGAAGGTAGGATATTGAACAACCTTCCTGAAATTTCCCGTACTATCCATAGAAACCATCAGAGCTGCTTGCTTAGAAACTAACTGAGACTTCATAATATAGTTTCTATTCTTAACAGAAATATGATTGGACGAGTTTTCCCAACTGTGTTTGGACTTCTTGGACTGCCAATGGGGCTTGTCGTCATTTCTGGATCTTTTATCATTCCAGGAACTATCACTCTTGTGTTTTTCAGAATCTTTCATCTTTGCCTTCGTAGCGATAGCTTGGATCACCAAGCTCTAAAAGTCAGAAATATCCAGGGAAATAAATATAGGATTTAGCTTATCATTTTGTCCATTGATAAACATTCGACATTTGTTTCTCTCCTTCTTGATGTATTCGGACCCGTACTTACAATATTTGCAGAAATCACTCATATAATGCTCGATGGGTCAGCTACCTTGTTTAAGGTACAAGGAAACGCTTCCAACGTTCATCTAGATATTGCTCATTAATATACTTCTTGTTGTACTCTTCTACAAAGAACTTCCAAGTAATGGATTTAGTAGGAGCAGCCAGGGTAGTGGTTTCCCACCAACTCAATGCCTCATATACCAACAGGGCCACAACACACTCGAGTTTATGCTCATATGAGCATTGCAATTGCTTAATTAGAATTCAGGTGGTACTCTCAAGCCAATACTCAGCCTCTTTTGGTTTATCTTCATTGGCACTAGTGAAAGTATATGCCCGGTGTTGGGCCAGCTTATCGATAGTAGCCTTGTTAGGCAAAACGGGGGAAGTAACTGGCTAATCATGTCTCATGTTGACTATAAGTTGATTGAACATATCCTTCATGCTAAGGAGACATTCTTGTTGGATTGAATTTACAGTAGGATTTCCCTGTTGATCAGAAACTTAGGCTCATTGATGAGCTTATTGTGTAGGATTCCAATCCATCCGTACACTGTCTCCTTTATTTGAGGAGGTCTCGAGACTTTCACTATCCCAATCCATTCTCATTTCCGACATTCTACGATAGAACAAGAAGGAAAATTTTTTGGTAGGAAAGAATACAAGTATGCCTTTAATACAACTCCTATGTTGCTAAAGGTAATCCTATTTAATGCATGATACTTGATTTAGTCCTAGACTCGACCAAAACCTCTGATATCATTTAACTTGTAACACCCCAACCCAAGTCGAGGATTGGGAGCATTATCGAGGATTGGGAGCATTATCGATGATAAGAAAGAATAAGATCATTAAATGATAAATCAGACATACGCAGAGGACAATATAATAATTGAAGAGCCATTGTTTATTCAAACACAATATTAATAAATCTTAATCAATTTACTAATCAATTAATTCGATTAAGACATGATCCTAATTTAGCCAAGGTAGTTTCATTCAATTCCAATCTACAATTTGTAATATCGATTATTAATATAAAACTACATGAATATCCACAAATTAATGAACTTAACATACTACAACATCATTTCATAATCAACGTATATATTTACATTACAAAAGAGACCCTTAATGGATTATACCAAATGACATACTAATAAGCTATATACATTCCAAAAGAACCATTAACGATATATACATTAGGGCCCATTAACTCCATAAACTATACTATTTCATTAGGTTCTTAGGTATATTTTTATATACATCTAGTTACCCACCATATACATGAAATTTGAATCATTATACTCAAAACTAGCTCACAAACTAGGAGTATAAAGATAGCGAAACAAACTATACTTGAATTCTTCCTTTGGGTTGATTAACTATGGTGGTAGAGCTTTGAATACTCTAGAATGTGTGGTTTGGGAAAGAAATGAACAAGAGTGATAAGTACTTAAAGTACTTAGTGAGGTAACACTTAATTCTATTAGACCTTTCCCATTTAATTTATCTTTAACATTCAATTAACATTTTGGTTTCATGGGTCACTATAGAATCTGCTAGATTCACATTCAATTTAAAACATTCCAAATTAATATTGGATCAATTTTGAATAAGAAGAAAAAAATATAATCATATACATGTAATTTAGCAATCAATCTAACCAACTAATCATACATTCAAATCTTTCCTCCATTCAAACTCAAAACAATTCACCACACATGTATTCATGCAATCTATATGGCAATCGGATTAAAAAATTCAATATATATAATATTCTTCTCTCTATTCAAACAAGAACATTTCATCACATACGCACATACATATGTATAATCAAACTATACAATTCATGTAATTATCATAATTCTTCCAATTTAATCTTATCATTCAATTTAAGCCTTGGTTTCTAGTTCAGTCTAGATAATCAAGTCCCCAACCACTGTTGCCAAACACTTTAAATGCACTATAGTCCTACACCGTAGTGTTGGTCAACCCTCTTACTGTCACCAAAGACCACATAAAGTACCCCCTGTCTGTCGAAAATGACCACCGTAGTGTTAGACCGTAGTCCCCCATACACGATCGAGCTCTAGACTATAAGGCATGCCCTAATATCTTGGACTAACTATTAACCAAGGAAATTGAATCTTATTTTCCAAGAAATCATTATATTTTTTTCATAACATAGCCATCAAGGATTATTCCATGTCAATATTATTCATTAAATTTCAAATTGATCGTTAAAGCAATCGAAAATTTGTTCATTTAAGGTTTCAATTCAATCGAGTTTGATCTTGGAATCATGAAATAGTTCATCATTCAACTTGATTCAATCATGGTATCATGCAATAATTCACCATTCTATTCAATTCAATCATGGAAGAATACAATAGTTCAATATTCAACTTGATTCAATCATGGTCGAATACAATAATTCACCATTCAATTCAATTCAATCATGGAAACATACAATAATTCATCATTCAACTTGATTTGACCATGGTAGTATGCAATAATTCACCATTCAATTCAATTCAATCATGACAACATGTAATACTTCACCATTCAACTTGATTCTACCATGGTAGAATACCATAATTCACCATTCAACTTGATTCGATCATGGTAACATACATTTATTCACATACCAATTCAATTAGATCATGATAACATGTATTAATTCACAAACCAATTCAGTTTAAATCAAGGTAACAAACAATAACCAATTTACCAATTAACTTCATATGGCACTAAATAACTTATAGCCTTTAATTAATCTTTCTTTCCCTTAATTTTAATTGATAGCATGACTTGATTTCATTGTTAGCATACTGATTTCATAATTAATTGAACATAGAATTAAAAACAAAGGGTGGTTGGGACCTAATTCCCAACCCTAGTATAGTTACACCCACAATACTCAAAGTTAGCCTTTAATTACTATTCTTTTTTTCTTATCTTTGGTGGATCCTCCCTTAGTTCCTTCATCCACTTCCTCTATTCCTTGCTCTATAAATTTATACACAACATGTAGATGTTATTAGAATCAATACAATAGAAATTCTATCTCAATTATATATTTAACACTAAACATATTCTATTTTGGCAGATTGTACACCTTGTAGTTATCTGATCATAACTTTTAATTTACTCTTCAGATTTTTTATTTCTTTATATCATTATAAGTATAATTCAAGAATATTTCCATCCATGTATGTTTTGTATTTTAATTTCTTATATACAATTACAATTTTGCATTTGAAGTTAGACAATTTTACAGTGACCAATCTATCACTTTTGTAATTCGATGCACTTTGATAAATTAATTGACCTAGAATTCCTATCAATTTGTTTTATATCTTCTTATAATTTCTTATTTTTGTCCTTTCCCTGAATTTCCATATCAACCTGAGCCTTTAATATTACAATTAAGTCCTTCAATTAACAGATTTTCCAGAACAATCCAGTTTTTGCTATTTTGCTAATGTATCATTTACAAACTACCAATTCCTCTATAATTTAAGCCTAACAATTTATTTTACATTATTTTCAGTATCTAACCTATTTTATCTAGCATTACCAATCCTTAACTCTTTCTAATTTGATCCCGAATTTCCTCAACTTGTTCAAAAAAATCGTTAATCGATTCATAGCAACAATTGTGACTAGTTTCACTTTAAGGCCAAATTCTTAAAATTTCACAGCATTTTCTCTTGTTTAAAGCTTAAATCTTCAATACATTTAAATTTAAAGAAACTTTATCCTACATATATTTTTCCAATTTAGAACATAGCCTTTCGAAATTCTTAATTTGGGCACATGCATGCACAATTATTTCGGTTATCACCCTTAAGGTGATATCCCATAATTTACCCTACTTAACAAGGTTATTGATAACTTAAATCTAACTCAAAATGACCACCATAATCTCTAGTACCATAAAATACAACAATTTAAATTTATTCAATAATCAAGCTTAGCAATTTCTCAAGAATTAACTCAATTAAATCCATAAAGTTTCGAACGGAAGGAGCAAATGAGATGAAAAGGATAATATTATTTCATCCTTAATGGAGGTGGAAATTCCCAATTTAGCCTCTCTTAATGCTTAAGTAATAGACTATTCAAGGTTAAATTTAGGAATTCATGTATTTGGAATGTAATCTTATTATTTGTTACTTATTTCAATTGGATCACTCTAATTTGGTTAGCACTTTATCATTCATTTTGATTAGGTCTTGTTTAATTCAACTAATTTAAACTTTTAATTCAATTAGATCTTTATTTAATTCCATTAATTTTGAATCTCTATTCAATTTTTTTTATCATAGGCAATATAACATAATTCTCCTAAGCTAGGATTTCTGGGTGTTATATTAATTGTAGCCCAAATTCTCCTGTTTTTGGCCCAAGTCTTCCTACAAGCCAAAGAACTTACTTAAGGCCCAACTCGGGTTAACCCAAAACTTTTATCCTAGAATCTTGTGCATTACATTGACCATTTCTGAAATCAAGAGTTGAAAAACCCTTTCTATTTTATGATTTCATGTAACCACTCCCCCAAACCTCACCAAACACTCTTCCTATTCCTTTCATTTTTTCTCTCTTATTTTTCTCTTCCAAGGTGAAAAAAGGGAAAAGCTTTAAAGATTTCAAGTTTAGTTTGGTTTAATCATGGTCAAAATATTAATCATCACCCTTCAAGCTTTATTTTAAGCCTCATATCCGAAGTTTTGGTCATACAAACTAAAAATGGGTTTTAGGGAGGCTTAAGGGAATTAAGTGGTCCAAGCTTGTTTTCAATGGATTTTAGTTATTTAGAGTATTCTTAACTCTAATCCAAGCCCATAGATAAGTTAGTAATTCATTTATTGTTTTGTTTAGTTAAATAAGTGGGGGAGTGCTCTAAATCTAGGGAATATGAAATTAAAAATTGGTTCATTTTGAGGGAGGTTCAAACAGTTATAACACTAGGTAACAAATTTACAACTCCTTCATACCATTTTCAGGTCATTAGAAATGCATTATAGCCTAAGAGTTGAGTTGAAGCATGTTGAGCATGTTCATGGTAGATTTCATGTTTTAGAGTTTTAACTTGTGCTCACATAAAACATTAATAATGATTATGAACCTTTTTAGAAAACCTGAGTTTATTTAGTGTCAGAGCCGAGAGCCTTGCTAGAAAACCTGAGTTTATCTAGTGTTGGGGTATTATTGGCCAACTCCGAGTAGAAACAGAGTTAGTGAGTGAGGTCAAGACATTGTAAAGTTCAAAAAGTCATTGAAGGGCTCGTGTGGAGAAAGTCCACTGATGCAAGGCCTCATGTTTCGAGTTATGAGAGGGAGATGTGGTATTATTTAGAGGTCATTTGTGTGTACCCACGTCGAGAATTTGCATAGTAAAATTTTTCATGAAGCCGATTGTAGTCCACTTTCTGTCCATCTGGGTAACAACAAGATGTACCAATAGCTTCGACCCTTATGTTATTGGTCGAGCATTAAAAGATAGGTATTTGACTTTGTTGCGAAGTGTTTAGTGTGTCAGCAAGTCAAGGAGAAACACCAAGATCCCTCTCGGTTTCTCCATCTGATTTAAATACCACAATGGAAGTGGAATAGAGTAATTATGGATTTTGTGATCGAGTTATCAATGACAAAGTACAAGCATGATGCAGTTTGGATGATACGTGATCGGTTGACCAAGTCATCTCACTTCTTACCAGTTAGGATGGATTTCACCTTAGAAAGGTTAGCGCAATTCTACATCTGCGAGATAGTAAGATTGCATGGAGTCCCGACTTTAATCATTTCATATAGAGACCTTATGTTAATTTCTCGATTTTGGAAAGCTTTTCATAAGTCCCTAGGTACCAAACTCCATTTTAGAATTACCTTTATTCAGTCAGATAGACAGACAGTCTGAGCACATTATTCAGGTTCATCAAGACATGCTTAGGTATGTCATTATTAATCTTGAGGGTAGTTGGGAGGATCACCTGCCTTTAGTGGAGTTCACGTACAATAATAGTTATCAATAAAGCATTCAAATGGCTCCGTACAAGGATTTGTAAGGACATAAGTGTAGAAATCGTCTTTGTTTGACCGAGCTTAGTGAAGGAAAGATAATGGGACCATAACTCATGATCAGAGAAACCAAAGAAAAGTTAGGATGATTCAGAGTAGACTGAAGAAGATATCTAATAGGAAGAGGTCATATATAGATTTGAAACTCAATGAAATCAAGTTTGTTGTGGGTGAAAAAGTATTCCTTAAGGTGTCTTATTGGAAGAAAGTACTTCGGTTTGGACATAAGGGGAAGTTGGAGCGTATTCACAATGTATTCTATGTGTCCATGCTTAGGAGGTATCGTTCCCACCTTTCGCATGTCATGTCTTTAGAGAAAATTGAGTTGATCCCTGTTATGACCTACAAATAGGAGTCGGTTTGAATTTTATACAATGAGGTGAAAAAGTTAAGGAATAAGAAAATTCCCTTAGAAAATGTTCTTTGGAGGAATCATGCGGTCAAAGAAGTTACTTGAAAACCAAGAAAGACATGCAACTCCAGTATCCATATCTCTTCTATCCAGGTAAATTTCAAGGACAAAATTTATTTCTTAAGGGGGAGAGTTATAACATAGAACCCTGGCTTAGTAGTTTGGGTTAACCTGAGACCTATAAAATGAACCCAACGGACCTACTAGAATAGTTTTGACCAAATTAAGTTGATTGTGGGATTAAGTTGGAACCAAGAGTTAGAGAGTGGTGATGATTATATTATGAGAAAGCAAGAAGAGAGACCAAAAGTGAAATTTAACCATTTCCTAAATCAAAAGCTGAAAACCCCTTTATATTTTATGATTTCACGTAACCAATCCCCCTCACCAACCATTTTTCCTCTTCCTTTCATCTTTTCTCTATTCTTCTCTTCCAAGGTGAAACAAAGGGAAAAGCTTTAAGAATTTCAAGTTTAGTTTGGTTTAATCAAGGTAATAATATAAATCCTTACCCTTCAAGCTTCATTTTAATCTTCATATTCAAGTTTTGGCTATAGAAAACAAAAATGGGTTTTAAAGAGGTTTACGGGAATTAATTGGTTCAAGCTTTTTTCAATGTATTTTAGTTATTTAGTGTGTTCTTAACTCTAATCCAAGCCCATAGATAAGTTAGTAATCCATTTCTTATTTTGTTTAGTGAAAGACGTAGGGGAGAGCTCTAAAGCTAGAGGAAAAGAGAAATTGACTATTGGTTGATTTTGAGGGAGGTTCAAGCATTTAGAACACCATGTAGCACATTTACATATATTTCATACCATTTTTGGGTCATTGGAAATACATTATAGCTTAAGGGTTGAGTTGAAGCATGTTGAGCATTTTCATGGTAGATTTCATCTTATAGAGTTTTAACATGTTTTAAAGCCTTATTTATGACCTCCTGTGCTCACATAAAACATTAATAATGACTGGGAACCTCAAAATAGCAATGTGGGTGAGTTTCAGTGTTAAATTATTAACCAAACAAGGCAATTTAAGGGTGAGTATTGATACTGTAAGAACAATACTAATATTGTTCTTATGAGAGGCAAATCAAGGTATTTTTTATAGGAGTATCAATACTCATTATCTCAGGGTCTGGTTTCGAAACCAGCCAATGGGTATAAAAACCATTTTTCAATGTCCATTTTTGGTATCAATACTCTAGGGGGTATTAATACTAATGGTAGAGATCGATACTTCCTATAAGAGTATCAATCTACACCAACTCCATACGAGCAAATCCAATCAATCTACCAGAAACTCACCAATACGCCTTGAACATTTCACTCCTTCCAAGGCCTTCTTTTGCAAGAAAATTTGTCATCGAGTTTCTTTCTCTTGGGAAATAAGAGAATTGAACATTCGAATTGTCTTCCCTAGTTTTTTATTTCTTAAAAATGATCATACCATTTCCAAGGATGTAAAGGAGATCCAATTAAAATTTACATGTGAATCGGATTCCACAATCATAACTGTTTTATCATTATAATCAGGTTTAACAAACACTTCTATAGTAGTTTTTAAAGCCATAAGTGAAGTTCAAGCCTTGAGAAAGAGTATGACCTGAGAATATTGCTCGCATAATCCCTTCAGAAGTTCTAAGTACTTAACCATAACTTGCCACACCTTCATTCGTAGCTCCATCAACATTAAATTTAACTTGAGAAGAATACAATCCTATGGCCTTTCCCACTAATTCTTTTCATTTAATACATATTATTTTTTTAACTCTTTATACCAATTAGTGCATACATCTTTGAGAAGAATACAAGATCTTTAAATAACATATTTTTATTCTGAAAAATTCTAATTTAATGCTAGCCACAAACTTCAAGGAATTATTGCTAGCCAAATGTGTTCTTAACTCTAATCCAATCCCATAGATAAGTTAGTAATTCATTTCTTGTTTTGTTTTGTGAAAGAAGTGGGGACAACTATAAAGCTAAAGGAAAAGAGAAATTGACCATTGGTTGATTTTGAGGGACGTTGAAGTAGTTAGAACACCATGTAACACATTTACAACTCTTTCATACCATTTGTGGGTCATTAGAAATACATTATAACTTAAGAGTTGAGTTGAAGAATGTTGAGCATTTTCATGGTAGATTCCATGTTATAGGGTTTTAATCTGTTTTAAAGTCTTATTTATGACCCCTTGTGCTCACATAAAATATTAATAAGAACCTCAAAATAGTAATGTGGGTGAGTTTAAGTGTTAAATTCTTCCCTAAACGAGACAATTTTGAGGGTGAGTATCGGTATTGTAAGAACAATACCGATATTGTTCTTATGAAGGGAAAAAACTGGGTGATTTTTTAGAGAAGTATCGATACTCATTATCTCAGGGTCCGGTTTCGAGACTAGTCAGGGGGTATCGAAACCATTTTTTTAGTGTCCATTTTTTGTATCGGTACTAAAGAGGGTATCGATACCTAGGGTAGAGTGTCGGTACTCCCCATAGGAGTATCAATCTACACCAACTACATACAAGAAAATAGAATCAATCTACAAGAAACTCACCACTATGCCTTGAACATTTCACTCCTTCCAAGGCCTTCTTTTGCAAGAAATTTTGTCATATAGTTTTTTTCTCTTGGAATATAAGAGAATTGAACATTCGATTTTTTTCACCAATTTTTTGATTTCTTCAAAATGATCCTACCATTTCCAAGGACATAAAGGAGATCCAATTTAAATTTACATGAGAATCCGATTCCACAATCAGAACTGTTTTATCTTTATAATCTTCTTCAACAAACACTTCGATGGTAATTTTTAAAGCCATCAGTGAAGTTCGAGCCTTGAGCAAGAGTATGACCTGAGAACATTGCTCGCATAATCCGTTCAGAAGTTCTAAGTACTCAACCATAACCTCTCACACCTTCCTTCGCAGCTCCATCAACATTATATTTAACCTGATTACCTATCGGAGCTTGCCAATCCGAATTAACCCCTGCCTTTATATCAGCTATACAATCCCATGGCCTTTCCCATTAATTCTTTTCATTTAATACATCTTCTTTAATGCTTTATACTAATTAGCGTATACAACTTTGAGAAGAATACAAGATCTTTAAATTTCATATTTTTATTCTGAAACAATTTCTCATTCATCAAAGAATTGCTGCTAGGCAAAGTAACCAAATCGACTATGTTATTCCTGCCAACCGAACTTGCAAACAAAAGTTAATAAGTTCATCCACACTATTCAGATTGAGTCAACGTATTCCCTACCAACTACAAATTAATTTTCAAGCATGAAAATTAGAAAAGGAGTAATATAATCACAGTGTTAAGATTAACTTTACTAAAAGTTTAAACATTAACAATTGAACTTGTAAGAGAAAATTTAAAAAGGTGATCTTATATGTACAGGGTCTGAGTTCAAAGTTTAAAATAAATTAAATTGATCAAGATTCTCTCTTGCATGACTTCAGGAGGCCCAATCTATTTTTATTTTTCATCATTTTTTAATTTTATTTTAACCAACCGAACGATCTATCATAAAACTGTTTCAACATTGGGATTTTCACTATCTCGATTTATATATTATTCTATTACTTTTAGAGTTGCATGGTACTGTAAATATTATACAGTCTTTACCATCATTTTTATCTTAGAACATATTTTAAAATTTTAATTATATGATTTCTGAAAATTGAGTATTTGCTATTTTTCGTTCTTAATTTCGATGAAAGTACTTGTTCTTTGAATAATTGGGAATATTATAATGTAGGGTAAATTACACCGTTTCTTGCTGTACTATACTCTCTCTCCTATTTTCCTCACCCAACTTTTAATTTTTCTATTTTGCTCACTAAACTTTACAAACTGAATCATTTTGCTCACTCCTCCATCTACAGTGATATACTGTGGCCAAAATGAAAATGATGTAGTGACCAGCGGAGAGAAAATAGAGAAGAGAAGGAAAAAGGGTAAAATACACTATTAGTCATTAAATTTTATTCTCTATCATATTTTATACAACAAAACGATGTTGTTTTAGAGTATATTTGAGTTTTTTTTTAAAATAGCGTCCTTTTGATTCCTGTGTCACATCATAATGCCATTAAAAAGTTAATGACAGAGTGAGAAAATGATTCAATTTGTAAGTTCAATGAGAAAAATAGAAAATTAAAAGTTGGGTGAGGAAAATAGGAGGAATATAGTACACTAAGGAATTGTGTAATTTACCCTATAATGCAACATTTGTTAAAAATTAATCTATTAGTAATATATATATATAACTGGTTAAATTCAATTCTTTTAAAGAAAAATATTATTCTTTTTATTAATAATTTGATATACTTGATGAAAGTATTTCTTGAATGCTAAAGAACGTATGCTTAAAAGAATCTCTTAATAATATTATTTAATGTTCGCCTCATACTAAAAATTCACCAAATCTAAGTACTCTTTTTAGTAGGCTGTTAAACTGTTGGTCGTCCATGGACTAATAATTATTTTATATTATATTTTATTATCATTTTTTGTCTTTATCCATATACGTATCTATGAATCATAAAAAATATAAATTGATATTTTTCCTAACATTTTAATGGTAATTCTAAAAGAAAATAAAAAATATCAAAATTTTCAGAAAAATATTTTTTAAAAATTATAAAATATTTTAAATTTTTAATTATATGATTTTTAAAAAATGAAATAATTTTTTAAAATAAAATACTTAACATTTCAAATATAATTTCCAATGGCCAAAATCATATATGAAAATCATATTATTTAGTCGTCGTTTCCAACGTGCAATGGGTGATGGCAGCTGTGACTTTGTAGATGGTAATGCATATAATTTTATTGAATTTTAATTAATATATATATTACTATGGATAATTACCATCCAACTAATTGTTGTAGATGGTAATGCATATAATTTTATTGAATTTTAATTAATATATATATTACTATGGATAATTACCATCCAACTAATTGTCCTGGTATAATTAAATTCTATATTCAACTTTAATAAGTACAATGTAGGACCGTTAGCTACGTATGAGTATGCCTCATATACTATGTGATACCATCAAATTTAATTTCGGTGAATCTGTGTATTTTGACAATTTCAAATAAAATTTTAAATTCAGATATTGGATTTAAATAACTATATTTTAAAATGAAAAAATTGTCCAATGCACTCAACTATCTTATAATGAGTATTTTGCTCATTTAAACTTTAGAAACTATAAAATGGTCATTAAAATTTATTGAATAGTTATAAAATTGATCATTACAATTATGATTAATTCTATAAGTTTGATAAATTTAATCATAATTTCTCAATATTTTGATAAATTCTACCGATTATTTTGTACTAGTTTGATAAATTTAATGATTATTTTTGTAACCGTTAAAAATTTAATAATTATTTTATAATTTTTAAAAGTTCATTAACTAAAACGATTGTTTTAACATAATACGGTGACTTCTAGTGTAATTTATCACATAAAAAAGAGTAAATCTAATAAATAATTAACTTCTTTTTTTGGTTATAAATAAGGTAAAGGCATGCACCAAAACACGCACATCCTAAACACATAAACCATAGATCATCTTACATGCAATGGCAACTAAATCTTTCCATCAACTTCTCGGAGCATTCCTTACGGTTCTCGTGTTGCAATCTTTTGTGGTTAAGTCTAGACCTGTGAAATCCGAATCTCCCGGCCAGGGAAGTCGTGGCGGTCAACCAACTTCCGACGACTCGTTTCATTCGGACGTTAACAACACCCTCTTGAGTGGGAAATGGGACCAATTTCCGGTGACCTATGTCTTATCCAGCTCTTCCATGCCGGCATATTTAGATCCTCAAGCAGTGGCTACCACCATCGTTACGGCGTTCCGAAAATGGCAAACCGCCGTCCCTAAGTTTGCATTCCGAAAGATATATCCCGGCGAGCATGCTAATATCAAAATTGGGTTCACTCCACTAGACGGGTATTATGGTTATGGTTATTATCCACCTGATGGGAGGCTTTACCTGGATAAAAGCCACACGAACTGGAGCACAAAATCTTACCCTGCGGGGTACGAAATAGACCTGATGTCCGTTGCCATGAATGCAATAGGGCATACCCTCGGCCTTGAGGATAGTACCAATCCGAGTGCGGTCATGTACCCTACACTGTATTCTGGAAGTATCAAAAGGGAGCTTAGCGAAGAGGACATGAATCGCATACAGAATTTATACTATTATACGCCACACCTTGAATTAGGGGAACCTATGTAGGTTTCAAGACCTTGGAAAGCTTGGTTTTTAATTATCGTATTAAATAAGTGATTAGCACAGTTTGGAAGATTACAATATGTAAACGTAAGGCTTCGTTGCTTTGTCATGTATGTCGTCTGCTGGTTTTTAAGTTGTTTTGTCATGTATTTCCGAAAGCTTCGAAATTACTATTGCATCTCTATTAAGGTTGGGCATGAGACAGGTTGTGTCAATTTTTTTTATCATTTTGAATTCGAATCGATCTCAATCCAATTCAACTGTTGGTGATATTTTATTCGACTTGAATATGAAAAAGATAAAGATCTATCTTCGATAAGTAATGACTATTTTACTTGGACCCAACAGATTTCAACTTGGCCTAACCCGATATATTATTTTAACAATTAGAGTTTGAGTTGGATTTTTTCTATATTGTTTTTCAAATAAGTCTTTACTTTATCTAGTAAAAATAATTATATATATTTAGGTTGGATCAGAACGGATACAATTTTAATTTAAAAATCGAGTCAGATTCCAAGTACGGGTGAATGAGTTTAATTTTAGTGTTGAGTTCGAGTGAGCTAAAAACCTTACCTGACCCCTGAACATACATATGGCTCTGACTCAACACAATTAATTTTTTTTATTTTTATTATAAAATAGGAAGATAATTAAAATATATATTAAAATTATTATAGTAATTATTTTAAATATGTTGGGGGAAATATACTATTATCTCAAGTCATATCAGATATTTTTTTATCCCGAATCTAACTAGGATCAACCCAAACGTAAAATTGTTTAAAAAAAATAAATAAAAACCTTACAAAATTAAGTCGAGTTAAAATTTTGAACAATTTTACTATCCCTGTCTCTACACTCTACCGGTATATAAGAAGTAAAAGGGGGGGGGGGGATATAACAAATACATAACGAATGGAGCCATGGCCATGTTTGTAGCATATAAATACCAAAGTATTTCTACATCCTCATTAATTTCTGGCTCTATCTATTTTGTTTCTAATTCAATCTCTCAATGACAATGAAGTTGTATGACTTGCAATGTCCACATGCACCTCCAAGGTTATAGCCTGTCTCCACGAGCATGGTGCAGAATTTGAGCTCGTCCCTGTCAATCTCCAAAATGGTGAACACAAACAGCCTGCTTTCCTTTCCAAGAATGTAATTATCCATATTCCGTTTTATTTATTTTTCTGCTGCATCTTTAAACCATGACTCGTATCCTAAATTTATTTATGAAAGTATATGTAGCCCTTTGGTCAGATCCCCGCACTAGATGATGGCGACCTAATTCTCTTTGGTAAGTTCTTTTCAAAATGAGTCTATCTCCTATTTAAGGAGGTTCATGGATTGTCGGGTTGGTTCGAGTTTTTGACCTATTTGAATTTAATCTAAAAAATAAACTTCTTCACTTTTATTCAATTTAACTCGAGATTTAAGATGATAGGACTATAAACGAGTCGAGTCGAGTTTGAATATTGATGAGCAACTCAAAAACTCTAAAATGAAGTTCTACTCATCTCGAAAACCCGTGAGCCTAAATTGTGAACCTCGACTTGAACTTGAAATCATGAATTAAAGCTCGAAAAAGCTTGCCAAAGCTCAAAATAAAAAATAAATCTTGAACTTAACTCGGTTAAAGCTCAAACTCAAACTCGAACATAAACCTTAAGAACATGAAAACCTTATATTCTACTACATTAAAACAAACAAACAATCACATAAATATTTAATATTATTAATAATTTAAATTTTTTAAAATAAAAAATTTAATATATAATTTTTTCAAGTTGCTCGAGCTTTTCGAGTCGAGTATCAAGTAGTTTGTTTCATCTCGTTAAGAACTCGAGTCAATTCCATTCGAGTTGAGTATTTATCGAGCGTTGACTGAGTCGATCTTGAGTTGCTCACGACATGTCTCGTCTCATTTTTAGTCCTAGAAGGATCCCACCTAATCAGAAATCTAACTCAATTTTTTAGGTCAAAACTCACACTCATTCCAACTTATATATATATATTAGAATATAATTGAAAGAAATAAAAAAGGTGTTATAATAATTATCCTTGAATATATAAAGGATAATCATAATATCATGTCGGATAAAATTTTCTCACTGTCAACTCGAACCTAAATCTTATAAAATTTGATCTAATTCGAATTCAAACTTTAAAAATAAAGAACTAATCTAATTAAATCAAAATCCATCAAATTCGTGTGAAATTCGGATCCTAATTCTACCTTAATTTTGTTTCATTAATGTTTATATGTACCCTTGAAAGAAAAAAAAAACAAGAATCCAGAGCAATCTCAACATACATGGCTGAAAAATTCAAAGGAAGCAGTTGTGATCTTCTGAGAATCCATAACCCTAAAGAAGTTGCACTGGTGAAGACATGGATGGAGGTGGAATCCCAGCAATTCAGCCCTGCGATCAGCCTGATATTCTACCAATTCATCATCGTGCCCATTATGTACGGAGGCTCACCAAACCAAACCATCATCGACGAGACCTCGGCGAAGTAAGGAAAAGTGTTGGATGTGTACGAGAAGAGGTTGAGCAGGGTCAAGTACCTTGCCGGAGATTTTTGTAGCTTGGCCGATCTGCAACACCTCTCTTATATATATTAACTGATGAAGACTCCATATGGAAAACTGATCAACGAACGCCCTCGTGTTAAGGCGTGGTGGGAAGATATTTTCCCGCCGGCTTTGAAGAAGGTGGCTGCCGGTTTAACTTTGGGTGACAAAAACTAGTGTCAGATAAATCGTCGGTGAAGATAAAATCCAGGGCTAGGGTTAGCCTATTGAAGTAAGGGCATTTTGCAGTCAGTAGTTGAAGTGTTCACTGTTTCATTTCTTCTTTGAAATTAATTAAACGTTTCATTTCATAAAAGGATAAAAAAGTGATTGATTGATCCAAGCTCAATAATATGGCGTCTTTGAAGATATGATAAAATGGGAAAATTAGTTAATTGAATAGTTGAATATTATTTTATTATTTAAATTTTTTAAGTAGATAATAGCAACCTACTCTTAGTTTTATCATGTAAAGTCTAGACGTGTGAATATTATAATCAAGTGGATGATATAATCTCTCTAAAAAAAATATTTAAGGACAGTTGGAACTATAAACCTTGTATCAAATTCATAATAGAGGACTGAGATTAGAGTCTAACATTTGCTAAGTCCCACTAGTTCTTTAATTTTTTTTCAACAAATATAATTTTATTAAAATCATCATAAAATCTTGGTTAAAAAAAATGTACGTTAAAGATTTCTAAATTTATATGAAAGAAAAAAAGTACATTAAAGAAGAATGTATCGTTAAATATTTCTAAACATATATAAAAGAAAAGAGTACATTAAGGAAGAATATCTCGTTAAAGATCTCTAAATCTAGAGATCTTTAACGAGATATTCTTCCTTAATCAGGACTTTAAGAAAATAGTACATTAAAAATCTCTAAACCTATATGAAATAAAAAAGTACATTCACCCAATAAACTATAAGATCTTAAAGTCCTTATTATCTATAAGATCTTAAAGTCCTTGTTATCTTTAGTATCATATTATGACGGGTGTTGAAGCATTGCTTATCTATTGTTAAAGGAATGGTTAAATTTCTAAGGGAATATTCTTTATTAAGTAATATGTGGTTTCGTGGTCTAGTGAATCCAAACTCCAATAATTGGAGAAAAAAGTTGATTTGTTAGAGAAATCTTCTTTTTAATTGTTCCACGATATAATGATCTAGTTGACATTTTATGTCCGTAACACATGCAT
Organism: Hibiscus syriacus; assembly: GCF_006381635.1. Lineage (NCBI taxonomy): Eukaryota > Viridiplantae > Streptophyta > Magnoliopsida > Malvales > Malvaceae > Hibiscus > Hibiscus syriacus. The sequence continues at coordinate 1,522,593 of NW_024063507.1, read as the reverse complement.
AAAATTCAATCTAAATCAAAATAAATATTTTTGTTTAAAATTTTATTATTTGAATGAATTGATTAAATAAGTCACATAATTTCATTCTATAGAATTAATGAATGAATTATAATTTAAATAATAACATGTTTAGACGTTCTTAGGACTCTCGGGTCAGAGTCAGTAAGAGTCTATGAGTATACATACCTCTAGGGAGTTAACAGTACTTTTGTGTCTGAAATAATGATAGATACTCCTCGTTATTGTTTTAGTTTCAGAGTTTTAACCAAGGACAAAGAGAGAGTTATGGGGAGGAAAGATGAAACATTGGGTACTCCCTCTGGTTAGGATAGAGGAGTGGATGAGTCCTCTAGACCACCCCAATCATCCAAGAGGATGATGGATTCTCAGGGGTCATAGAGAGCCCTAGCTAGTCAGTCTAGTAGACCAGCTAAGAGTATAAAATTAGTACAGAAAATCATTGTCATAATACTATAAATAATTATAATAAAATTAGTACAGAAACTCAAATAACTCGACTCGAATAAACTCGAATTTCTTAAACTCGAGTCGAGTTTAAGTATTGTTGAGCAACTAAAAAACTCTAAAATAGAGTTCGACTCATCTCGAAAACCCGTGAGCCTAAATTTTCAACCTCGACTCGAACTTGAAATCATGAATTGAAACTCGAAAAAGCTTGCCAAAGCTCAAAATAAAAATATCTTGAACTTAACTCGGTTAAAGCTCAAACTCGAACATGAACCTTAAGTACATGAAAACCTTATATTCTACTACATTTAAAAAAACACATAAATGTTTAATATTATTAATAATTTAATATTTTAAAAATAAAAATTTTAATATATAATTTTTTTAAGTTACTCGCGAGCTTTTCGAGTCGTGTATCAAGTAGTTTACTTCGTCTCGTTAAGAACTCGTGTCGAGTCCATTCGAGTTGAGTATTTATCGAGCGTTGACTGAGTCGATCTTGAGTTGCTCTCGACCTGTCTCGTCTCATTTACTGCCCTAGGAGGATCCCACCTAATCAGAAATCCAACTCAATTTTTTAGTTCAAAATTCACACTCGTTCCAACTTTTATATATATATATTAGAACTCGATTGAAAGAAATAAAAAGGGTGTTATAATATCATTTTGGATCATATTTTCTCACTGTCAACTCGAATCTTAACCTTAAAAAATTTAATCTAATCCGAATTCAAGCTTTAAAAATAAATAATTGGTCCAATTAAATCGAAATCCATCAAATTCATGTGAAATGCGGATCCTAATTCTACCTTAATTTTGTTTCATTAATGTTTATATGTACCCTTGAAAAAAAAACAAGAATCCAGAGCAATCTCAACATACATGGCTGAAAAATTCAAAGGAAGCAGTTGTGATCTTCTGAGAAGCCAAAACCCTAAAGAGGCTGCACTGGTGAAGACGTGGATGGAGGTGGAATCCCAGCAATTCAGACCCGCGATCAGCCCGATATTCTACCAATCCATCATCGTGCCATCATGTACGGCGGCTCACCAAACCAAACGATCATCGACGAGACCTCGGCGAAGTTAGGCAAAGTATTAGATGTGTACGAGAAGAGGTTGAGGAGCAACAAGTACCTTGCCGGAGATTTTTATAGCTTGGCCGATCTGCACCACCTCTCTTATATATACTATCTGATGAAGACTCCGTATGGGAAACTGATCAACGAACGCCCTCGTGTTAGGGCGTGGTGGGAAGATATTTCTTCCCGACCGGCTTTCAAGAAGGTGGCTGCAGATTTAACTTTGGGTGACAAAAACTAGTGTCGGATAAATCTTCGGTGAAGATAAAATCCAGGGCTAGGGTTAGCCTATTGAAGTAAGGGCATTTTGCAGTCAGTAGTTGAAGTGTTCACTGTTTCATTTATTCTTTGAAAATAATTAAACGTTTCATTTCATAAAAGGATAAAACAGTGATTGATTGATCCAAGCTCATTAATATGGCGTCTTTGAAGATATGATAAAATGGGAAAATGAGTTAATTGAATAGTTGAATATTATTTTATTATTTAAATTTTTTAAGTAGATAATAGCAACCTACTCTTAGTTTTATCATGTAAAGTCTAGATGTGTGAATATTATGATCAAGTGGATGATATAATCTCTCTAAAAAATATATTAAGGACGGTTTGGAACTATAAACCTTGTATCAAAATCATAAAAAGGACTGAGATTAGAGTCTAGCATTTGCTATGTCCCACTAGATCTTAATTTTTTTCAACAAATATAATTTATTAAAATCATCATAAAGTATTGATTAAAGAAAAATGTCTCGTTAAAAATCTCTAAATCTATATGAAAGAAAAAAGTATATTAAAGAAGAATGTCTCGTTAAATATCTCTAAACCTATATAAAAGAAAAGAATACATTAAGGAAAAATGCCTCATTAAAGATCTCTAAATCTAGAAAATTTTAACGAAATATTCTTCCTTAATCAGGATTTTAAGAAAAGAGTACATTAAAATCTCTAAATCTATATGAAATAAAAAAACGTACATTCACCCTAAACTATAAGATCTTAAAGTCTTTATATCTATAAGATCTTAAAGTCCTTATTATCTTTAGGATCATATTATGACGGGTGTTGAAGCATGGCTTATCTATTGTTGATGGAATGGTTAAATTTCTAAGGGAATATTCTTTATAAGTATATGTGCTTTCGTGTTCTAGAGAATCCAAACTCCAATTGGAGAAAAAAGTTGATTTGTTAGAGAAACCTTCTTTTTAATTGTTCCACGATATAATGATATAGTTGACATTTTATGTCCGTAACACATGCATAAAATTCAATCTAAATCAAAATAAATATTTTTGTCTAAAATTTTATTGTTTGAATGAATTGATTAAATAAGTCACATAATTTCATTCTATAGAATGAATGAATTATAATTTAAATAATAACATGTTTAGACGTTCCTAGGACTCTCGAGTCAGAGTCAGTAAGAGTCTATGAGTATACATGCCTCTAGGGAGTTAACAGTACTTTTGTGTCTGAAATAATGATAGATACTCCTCGTTATTGTTTTAGTTTCAGAGTTTTAATCAAGGACAAAGAGAGAGTTTTGGGGAGGAAAGATGAAACATCGGGTACTCCCTCTAGTTAGGATAGAGGAGTGGATGAGTCCTCTAGACCACCCCAATCATCCAAGAGGATGAGGGATTCTCAGGGGTCATAGAGAGCCCTAGCAAGTCAGTCTAGTAGACCAGCTCAGAGTGCGAGTAGAGGGGTAGATCTAATCATCATAGAATGTTGTTGGCTACTAATTCAGTGGCGAGTTCTGAGGGTTTGGCAAGAGCACCTTCTCATCCCAGTTATTCCACCTATGGTAGGAGGCATCTTGGGGTTTGCCAATAGGGGCCAAGTTAGGTCGGGTCAGACACGAGTTAGCGGGTTGGGTCAGATCAGTGTATTTCCAAACCGTCAACCAGGCGGTGGACTTTTCCCACGCGTAGGGTGTTGCATTGAGGCGCGTGCATAGCCTACGGGGGTCAGAAAAATTCTAAAAAAAATTCCTAAGTGTGTTTTAAGAGGTTTTGAAACACTTACCAAACTAGGTTCACAACGGAGAGCTCAATTTTGAAACATCAAAAACTTGATATTCCTCACCCCTCACACGCCGACAACGACGAAGATAATAAAGACAACGTAAGGAACATGATGGTGCGGGAGGTGTCACAAACGAGGCAACGATCAGCGACAAAACAGTGATCAAAGATTTATTTCTAAATGAGGAAAATATTGAAGAGAAAGAAAATAAAATATTTTGAAAGTTTTCTTTATTTTGGGGTTATATAAACCCTAAAAAAGAAAATGGCAAAATCATGCCATAGGTACTCCATCTTTAATTACTTTCTGAATTCGGATCCAAATTTAATCAAAATTTCACATTGGTCCCTGAATATAATCAAAATTCAATTTAGTCCTAAAAAAATTAAGAAAATTTTAGTCCTTATTTTGGGGTGTGACACCCAGGTTAGTAGTTTGGGTTAACCTGAGACCTATAAAATGAACCCAAAGGATCTATTAGAATAGTTTGAAATAAATTAAGTTGATCGTGGGATTGAGTTGGGTCCAAGAGTTATATAGTAGTGATGATTATATTATGAGAAAGAAAGAAGATGTACCAAAACTATAATTTAACCATTTCTTAAATCAAGAACTGAAAACCCTTTCTATTTTATGATTTCATGTACCAATCCCACAAACCTCACCAAACATTCTTCCTCTTCATGTCATTTTTTCTCTCTTTTTCTTCTCTTCCAAGGTGAAACAAATGGAAATGTTTTAAGGGTTTCAAGTTTAGTTTGGTTTAATCAAGGTATGAATGTTATTCTTCACCCTTGAAGCTTCATTTTAAGTCCCATATTCAAGTTTTGGCCATAAAAACCAAAAATGGGTTTTAGGGAGGTTTAAGGGAATTAAGTGGTTCAAGCTTGTTTTCAGTGGTTTTTAGTTATTTAGAGTGTTCTTAACTCTAACCCAAGCCCATAGGTAAGTTAGTAATCTATTATTTTTAGTGAAAGAAGTGAGGGTGTGCTTTAAAGCTATAAGAAAAACAAATTGACCATTGATTGATTTTGAGGGAGGTTCAAGCAGTTAGTAAAAAACAAATTGACCATTGATTGATTTTGAGGGAGGTTCAAGCAGTTAGTACACCAGGTAACATATTTACAACTCTTTCATACCATTTCTGGGTCATTAGAAATATATTATAGATTAAGAGTTGAGTTGAAGCATGTTGAGCATTTTCATGGTAGATTCCATGTTATAGGTTTAAAGGAATTAAGTGGTTCAAGATTGTTTTTAGTGGATTTTAGTTATTTAGAGTGTTCTTAACTCTAATACAAGCCCATCGATAAGTTAGTAATCAATTTCTTGTTTTGTTTAATGAAAGAAGTGGGGGGAAGCTCTAAAGCTAGAGGCAAAGATAAATTGACCATTGGTTGATTTTGAGGGAGGTTCAAGCACTTAGAACACCAGCTAACACATTTACAACTCTTTCATACCATTTGTGGATCATTAGAAATACATTATGGCTTAAGAGTTGAGTTGAAGCATGTTGAGCATTTTCATGCTAGATTCCATGTTATAGAGTTTTAATTTGTTTTAAAGTCTTATTTATGACCCTGTGCTCACATAAAACATTAATAATGATTGGGAACCTCAAAATAGCAATGTGTGTGAGTTTGAGTGTTAAATTCTTTCCCAAACAAGGCAATTTCGAGGGTTAGTATCGGTACTGTAAGAACAATACCGATATTGTTCTTATGAGAGGCAAAAATCAGGGTGATTTTTTAGAGGAGTATCAATACTCATTATCTCAAGGTCCGGTTTCAAGACCAGTCAAGGGGTATCGAAACCATTTTTTCAGTGTCCATTTTTTGTATTGGTATTCAAGGGGTTATAGAGACCTATGATAGAGTATCGATACTCCCAATAGGAGTATTAATCTACACCGACTGCATAAAAGCAAATCGAATCAATCTATCGGAAACTCACCACTACACCTTGAACATTTTACTCCTTCTAAGGCCTTCTTTTGCAAGAAAAGTTATCATAGAGTTTCTTTCTCTTGGAACATAAGAGAATTGAACATTCAAATTGTCTTCCCCAGTTTTTTGGTTTCTTCAAAATGATCCTACCATTTCCAAGGAAGTAAAGGAGATCCAATTTAAGTTTACATGAGAATCAGATTCCGCAATCAGAACTGTTTTATCATTATAATCAGCTTCAACAAACAGTTCGATGGCAGATTTTAAAGCCTTCAACATTAAATTTAACCTGATTAGCAAACGGAGCTTGCCATTCCGAATTAACCCCTGCCTTTATATCAGCTATGCAATCCCATGGCCTTTTCCACTAATTCTTTTCATTTAATACATCTTTTTTTAACGCTTTATACCAATTAGTGCATACATCTTTGAGAAGAATACAATATCTTTAAATATCATATTTTTATTCTGAAATTTTTTCTCATTCCATGCTAACCACAAACTTCAAAGAATTGATGCTATGCAAATTAACCAAATCGACTTTGTTATTCCTGCCAACCGAACCTGAAAACAAAAGTTAATAAGTTCATCCACACTATTTAGATTTAGTCAGCGTATTCCCTACCAACTACAAATTAATTTTCATGTAAGATCCAAACCTACATTGAATGAATTACTTCATTAGCAATTAGAAAAGGAGTAATATAATCACGGTGTTAAGATTAACACTTTGCTCAAAGTTTAAACATTAACTATTAAACTTGTAAGAGAAAAAGTAAAAAGGTGATCTTATATGCACAGGGCCTGAGTTCAAAGTTTAAAATAAATTAAATTGATCAAGATTCTCTCATGCATGAATTCAGGAGGCCCAACCTATTTTTATTTTTCATCATTTTTTTTTAATTTTATTTTAACCAACCAAATGATTTATCATAAAATTATTTCAACATTGGGATTTTCACTATCTCGATTTATATTTTATTCTATTACTTTTAGACTTCCATTGTACTGTAAATATTATACAGTCTTTACCATCATTTTTATCTTAGAACATATTTTAAAATTTTAATTATATGATTTCTGAAAATTGAGTATATGCTATTTTTCGTTCTTAATTTCGATGAAAGTACTTGTTCTTTTAATAATTTGGAATATTATAATGTAGGGTAAATTACATCGTTTCTCGTTGTACTATACTCTCTCTCTTATTTTCCTCACCCAACTTTTATTTTTTCTATTTTGCTCACTAAACTTTACAAATTGAATCATTTTGCTCACTCCCCCATCTACAGCGGTATACGGTGGCCAAAATGAAAATGACGTGGTGACCGGCAGAGAGAAAATGGATAAGAGAAGGAAAAAGGGTAAATTACATATGAGTCACTCAACTTTATTCTCTATAATATTTTACTCAACAAAATGATGTCGTTTTAGAGTATATTTGAGTTTTTCAAAATAACTTCATTTTGTTTCCTGTGTCACTTCATAATGCCATTAAAAAGTTAATGACGGGGTGAGCAAAATAATTCAATTTGTAAAGTTCAGTGAGAAAAATAGAAAATTAAAAGTTGGGTGAGGAAAATAGGAGAGAGAATATTGTACAGTAAGGAATTGAGTAATTAACCCTATAATGTAACATTTGCTAGAAAAAATTAATCTATTAGTATATATATATAATTGATTAAATTCAATTCTTTTAAAGAAAAATAATATTAAAAATATTATTTAACGTTCGCCTCAAACTAAAAATTCACCAAATCTAAGTACTCTTTTAAGTATGCTGTTAATCTGTTGGTCGACCATGGACTAATAATTATTTTATATTATGTTTTATTATCATTTTTGTCTTTATCCATATACGTATCTATGAATCATAAAAAAATATCAAATTGATATTTTTCCTAACATTTTAATGGTAATTCTAAAAGAAAATAAAAAAATATATCAATTTTTCTGAGGAAATGTTTTTTGAAAATTATAAAATATTTTAAAATTTTAATAATATGATTTTTAAAAAAATAAAATTATTTAAAAAAAATACTTAACATTTCAAATATAATTTCCAATGGCCAAAATCATATATGTGTAGACATTCATTTTCTTAAAAGATAAAACTAGCAAGAGTTCATCTCCTAAGAGGACTCTTCCACCACCATATCTTTTAAAGCAACAACCACACCAACAAACGTGCAACAACCGAGCAAGGAGTCTAGTTGCATTAGGATTCTATTGTTAATAGGATTCTAAAAATAGTTAGTTTTTTCACTATAAATACATGTAATTCTCCCCATTTGTAAGACAAGATTTACATACAAGATACAGATGAAAGCACGAAAAAATACAAAGGCAAAGCTATTGTAAACGATTCGAAAAAGAAATAAAAGGTAGCATCTTTTTTTACATTGATTCGTTCATTCCTCGCATGTGCATGTTATTTTTCTTGAGATTTGATTTGAATAACCCAAAGCGTGGGTTGCGCCGATGACCAAAAAGGGGTGGGGTTTCGAAGTTTCGAACCTAGATTTACTCCCGAGGCATGTTCGTTTTTTTTAAAGTATTTAATATTCCCCCTAAGTCAATCTAATCTTTAATTTACTTGAAATTACCCTTTAATTTTACTTTTATATAATTTCGTCCCTATAAATATATTTTTAATTATATTTTATTTATTTACTATATTCCTTTTTTTTATTTATATTATATATTTTTATTATATATATCTTATATCATATATATATATTAATTTTTCTCCATTACTATGTATATATTTTTCTTAATATTTATTTTATACGTTTTTATATATATTTTCTTAATATATTTTTTTTATTTATTTAATATATTATATTTTTACTTTATTTTATTTTTCTATTATTTGTTCTTAATATCATGTATATCTTTATTTTTATTTGTTTACTTAGTATTTATATTTATTATTTTTACTTGTTTTAGTAAATACTACTTTATATGTACACATTATTTTATTCCTTTTTAATTTCTTTTACTTTTTATTTTTTTACTCCATTAATTTTTCTCTTATCTGTGTCTTGTTTTAAACATTTTATTCATTTTGTTTATTTTTATTATTTTTTTATTATTTTTTACGTGTTTTGTTATTTTCCATTTTCTCTTATTTTATTTATTATTCTCACGTTTGCATACTTGTTATCCTAATTCGATTTTATACTCCGCTACGAATCTAACGTTTTTATCTTTTAAGGGTATTCAAATCAATCAATTGTTAGTAATTTGAATCGGGTCTGTTAAATTTTAATTTAAATTTTGAATTTTCGCAACTAAGACAACCGGAAAATTAATTGGTACCGAAAGGGTGGTTCAAGGGTGCTAATCCTTCCTTGACCGTAACCGACTCCCGAACCCGAAACATTTCTGGTAAAAATGTAGATCAGGTAAGATGGTGTCCGACCCACCTAAATTCGTTTTAAAATGGTCGGTGGTGACTCCAATCCATATTTTTCAAGTCGAAGCCCAATTCCGGGGCCCAACCGAAAGACGGTTACGACAGCTTGGCGACTCCACTAGGGAAATGTAAGTAAGTCAGGCCGAAATTAATTTTCGGTTGTTTTTTAAAGCGAAAATTACAAGTTTAAATTTTAATTTATTTATTCGATTCCAATTATTTATCTTTGATTATTTTTTTCAAGTAAATAGTTGTACTGACGTTTTTTCAATGATTTCATATTTTTGAAAAAGTTTCCATCTCTAGCTCTATACCCGAGCTCCGAACCCTTTTAAGTGGGGGTGAAAGCGATGCCTTCGTGTGAATTTATTCACCGTGCGGGCCTAGCAAGTAGCCTTCGGGATTCATATACCTTATGTCTTCGTGTGAATTTATTCACCGTGTGGGCATAAGAGAATGTTTCCTCTCGAGTTTAACTTAGTCCACATAAGCTTGTAATAATGGGCTTAGGACTAAGGGTCTGCTAAGCCCAATGGGGCACCGACAAGGAGAACTCGGGTCCCGTTTTTTAGAACCTAAATCGGGAGGCTATGGAGAATTAGAGCCCACCCCAAAACCTCATTCCAAACCCTAGGCTGCTTTGTTTCATGCTTTTCTTTCTGTTCAAAGCATGCGAACTAGACAAATATGCGGTTAGGATTTGTGTGGAATTAGCATGCGGGATAGAGATCATGTCCGGGTAGGAATTAAAACATGTGGGGTAGATATCATGTGGGGTAGGAGCTTTTATTTTCATTATTATTATCTTTACCTTACTAACTGTTTTAAATTTTTCTCTCTTTTATTTTATTTCCATCATCTGCATCATTCAAAAGAGGTGTTGATCCACAAAAAAAAAACGTGTTCGTTAACCATAAATAATTTGCATTAATAGACAAAATGGTTGTAATACAAGAGATGAAAAACGCAGGGGTCCGACTATGGTCAGAAAAGACTCAGAAAGAAAATGAGGACAATTTGCAAGACAACTATTTGTCACATTCAATCAAGAAGACATGATGCCCACAATCAAGTACATCAAAGTTAACTTTTCAAAAATGGGTTGACAAAGGTGGAAGGGGCAAGACGAGAAAAAGGTTACTGACCTCGAGAGTCCATTCAAAGATGACAAGAATAAGATGGCAAGTCACTGTCGACAAATTCAAGAAACAATCAAATGAACTTCGGATAATCCCTTTGATGGAGGATTTCAATGGAATTTCCGATTCAGCAAAGGATGAAAGCCAGAGATGCAGTCATTCGATACTTTTTGGGAACCAGTACAAAAAACAACTCAACATTTTCACGGTTCATCCAGAGAGGCCAGAGTGGTTCAACAGGTTATTCAACCGGTGAAAGACGAAAACAAATGACTAGTCAACTTGTTCTGGGTCTAGAGGATTTAGTCTGGATGCATCTTTAAATATGTTTATTGTCTCTTAAAAGATAAAACACTTTTGTCCCAATAAAGGTTATTTACAATAACATACATGTTTTTGGATCAATGCCTCGAACATTTCATGCATTTTTGTATTTTGCATCTACATTTCATTTTTAAGCATTTTCATAAACATGAAATTTCTTCATGGAGAATTCGATGAAGTGGTTTTAACCACATGACACCACATGGAAGCAAGAGTGCAACATAAAGAAAAACTGAAATCATAACGAATGAGCTCGATCAGCTGGTTGTACGACTAAGCATGCCAAGATGATCTGAGAAAATAGTCCACATATCCTAAGGGCTACGATGTTGAAGCTATTTGCAGTTGCCACATAGGATGCTCCAAATATTTCTTTGAGAACTATAAGGCGCTGAAGCACGAGATCCAAAACCTGATGGGTTCAGGGGCACGGACAGACGAAGAAAGGGAATTGCATATATCATTTGCACTTAAAGGATTGTTTTGTTTGAACACGTCTTTGATCTTTCATGTTCGCTTAATCTTTTAAATGATTGAATTTATGTTACTTTCTAAGGTGGAGCAATTGAACAAATCTTAATCTTTAGTTTTTCAAAATATTAAATGAATTAAGGATTCTTTTAATTCTCAAGAATTATGGATTTTTGACACATGACAAGGTTAGACCTTTCTTATCCTGTCTCAAACCCCAAAATAAAATACCTTGATTCTTTACCCAAAATAACTCATGGTCATTACCAAAAAGACCAAATTTTGACATTACCTTCCTTTGAAATTTTTTAACAATGCCTTTATCTTTTTTATACACCCATACCTTTCTTTGAGTCAATAAAGTCACATCATTGTCTTTTTAGACTCAAAATTAACATTTTTATACCATTAAAACCCAAAGCATTGAGTTGTTCATTTGAACATGAGCATTCTTCTAAGACGCAACTTGGGGCATCTCGTAGGGAGCCTAAACATTGAGACATGTTGGGGGAAAGAAACAGAAAAAAGAATTCACTCGAAATAATTCTACCATACATTAATTACACTTTTTCATGTGAATAAAATTAATCCTAAAAATCTATCCCCCTGGGGATACCTCCTCTGTGAGGACTTCCATGTATGAAATGATGAACGGCTTTCTTTTTTCATTCCTTCACAACAGGAGAAAATATATATCCCTTATGTCCCCTTTTGAGCCTATAGTATTTTTCTTCTAATTCAACCCTAACCAAGGATCACCCTCCACAATGGGGGCAAGGATGAGAAAATCTGCTCGCATGAGTGAAGACATTGATTCAGATGAGATATCGAAAGGTGAACCAAATGCCAAGTGCGAAGATTCAATCAAAACAAAAAGAGAAAAAAAGCAAAGAGAAAATAAAAAGAGAAAATAAAAAGAGAAAAAACAAAGGAAAATTGAAGAAAAAGAAGACAATATGCATATGCAAAGATTCTCACGATTCAAACGACGCATCGAGATTCAAACTATGAGATTGATCAAATCACTGAACCACTTCACTCGAAGATCATAGAGCATCAAATGAGATTGATCATTTCTGAATTACTGAATCACTCCACTCGAAGATCATAGAGCATCAAGAGAGACATACATACGAGCAGATTCAAATTGAGCAAGATATGATTGAAGACATCAGAATGAATTGATCATTGGGTTCAATCACCCTTAAACACTTGTTTGAGACTTTTATCCATTTCTTTCATAACCATGAACCATGACCTATGTTACGTGCCTTAAAATTCCCTTCTAATCATACATGGATTTCTAAACAGAAGAGACTATCTTCAGATTTCATCCCGCCCATCAGGACTAATCGTTATTTGCAAAGAACAGTGTAATCAATGTATGATAGATAAAAATAATAAAGGGGGTTCAAGACGTAAATTACGAATGATGTCTTGACACGAAAAGAGGATTCGAGTTGAAAATCTGAAAAGGTGGCTCGAATACGAAAATTGGGCAGCTGAGGCGATCGCACAAATTCCTTGATAAGGCATCGCACAATCCGAGCATGACCATGAAAGTTGGGAGAACACTTCGGGAGAGGAGTTCCAGAGTCTCACATCAAACCTTTGAGCATCAAATAAACAAAAAATGCCAAACCTTTGACCAAACACAATAACCTGAGACTTTTTATCCTTTCCTTACTTAACCATTTCCCAAAAATAGCTTTGATCTTGGCACGTGTCAAATAGCTATAATTTTGAAGGATTAACATTGTAATTAATTTTTTGATATCCAATGAACTCTAGTTTTGATCGTCTCAATTGTAAAACCGTGAAAGGGGCAATATTTTCAAACTTCTGATTAAACATTTTTCGAAACTCTTTTAATTGATATTTTCAGAACTTTGAAAATAAAAGAGAAACATTTTTTTCAAACAAGACAATCTCTCTAGAGTGGATCTTGGTAAATGACATGTGGCTCTCAGACAGTAATCTCAGGCTTAGAATTAATGTTGAAGCAAGAAATGAGGAACAATAGGGGCACTTTTAATGTTGGGGCATTTTTGGAGATTCAACATTGAATATTGGGGTATCTCCGAGGATTCAAAATCCTGATGCGAACGATCAGATCTTCCGAAGGCTTTTCCTCAACATGTAGGAACCAACAGGCAAAAAATGAGATTCTGTCCAAGGAATAAAACAAGAACTCATTCATTATGCATACATTTTAGAGAATCATATTTATCATTTTTTTCACATACATAAGTTTTGCAGCTTTAGAGTCAAGTTTCAACTTAAAGGCGAAATATACTTGATTCAAAAGAGTTTGTAAAAATCGATGGTGGTTGCTTAACTCAGCAGCAAGAAGTCACACTTCAACCAACTCGACAGATTGAAAGACCGACATTCATCTTCAGATTCAAGATTTACAATATAAATTTTGTCTCACTTGAGATAGTCTCATTTAATGCAGATGATTATCTCACTTGAGATTGCTTTTCTTAAAACAGACTTTGTCTCACTTGAGACTGTTTCACTCAAAGAAGGCATTTCATTTCACTTAATACTATTTTTAAAAAGAAGATTTTATCTCTCTTGAGATAGTTTCCCTTGAAACAAATTTTGTCTCTCTTGAGACAGTTTCCCTTGAAACAAAATATTTGAATATGTTTTATTTGAAACAAATTTCGTCTCCCTTGAGACAGTTTCTTTTGGAACTAAGTTTTGTCTCTCTTGAGACAGTTTCTCTTGCAAATTTCGTCTCTCTTGAGACAGTTTCCCTTGAAACAAAATCTTTGAATTTATTTCTCCTAAAACAAATTTTGTCTCCATTGAGACAGTTTCTCTTGAAACACAAAATCTTCAAATTTATTTCCCTTAAAACAAAATTTTGTTTCCCTTGAGACCGTTTTTCATGAAACAACAGATATCTTTGAGATCGTTTACCTTGAAACGAATTTTATCTCTTTCGAGACAACTTCTCTTGAAGCATCATTTGAACCGTTACACTCAGCTCAGACACATACTTGAGAAGGTCGAGAAGCATTTCTCAAATCAAAAATAGAATGTACACATCAGATTTGAACATTTGAAGAATTCAAGATCGGGGATCAAAACTTGAAGATTCAAGAATCAAGATTCCAGACATTCAACCGGAGATCGAGATTTCTCTCCAGAGCCCCAAGATAACATATGTTGCATATGCATTTTAGGCACACCTAAGAGCATTGCATCCATAGCATCACATATATGCATAACTTTTTCAGGTTTTAGCTAGAGTCAATTTCAATTTCACGGCGAAGGATATTGAATTCAAAGCGACACAATTTGCTCGAGAGTAGATTTCAACTTCACGACGGAGAATATCTAACTCGAAGCCAAACTTCACAATAAAGGGGTCATCCACAGTTTCAACTTCACGGCGAAGGGAATCGTGTCCACCCGTAACATACAATACTTGGATTTCAACTTCACGACGAAGGATATTCAAGTCAAGGGTCAACTTCACGACGAAGGAGCCATCCACGATTTCAACTCCACGACGGAGAATATCGTGCCATTTGAGGCTCAACTTCACGACGAAGGGGCTTTCCAGTTTCAGAGCCAATTTCAACTTCACAGCAAGGGATATTGGACTCAAGACAACACAAGCTCAAATTCATAAAGAAGGGGCGACTGATTGTCAACAAACAACTTTTCAGTTTCATTCAGCGTCAATTTCAACTTCACAGCGAAGGATATTGAACTCGAGACAACACAATCTCAACTTCACAATGAAGGGGCGGTTGGCTGTCAACAAATAATTTCCCAGTTCCAGAGCCAATTTCAACTTCACGACGGAGGATATTGGACTCGGAACAATAGTACCCACTTGGATTTCAACTTCACGATGAAAGATATCCAATTACCAGGCTCAACTTAACGACGAATGGGCCACCCGTGGTTTCAACTTCACGACGAAGGGGAATCGTGTACACAAGAAACATCCATCTCTAGATTGGATTTCAACTTCACGACGAAGGATATCCAACTCAAATAAGGGTTATCTGTCAACAAAGACCTTCGAGTTCAACTACGCTCAACTCCAAGACACATAATTTGCAGCATAACTCAAGGCAAGAAGGGTTATCTATCATCAAAGACCTTCGAGTTCGATTACATTCAACTCAGAGGTAAATCAAATTTACAGCATAGCTCAAGGCAAGAAGGGCTATCTGTCAACGAAAATTGTCGAGTTCGATTCCATTCAGCTCGATAACACCTCAATCACACTATTGTCCAGCTGCAATTGAGGTTTTCAATCCGAGAAGAAGATATGGGTTAGCCATGCCTTAGTAGCAAGAAGCCTTTTTTCCGTCAGCATAACTTAAGTCGAGAAAAGCTATCTGTCAACGAAGACTTTTCGAGTTCAGTTTCATTCAGCTCGAGGGCATATCAACCACATTATGAAGTCAAGGGATTACTTTCCAGTCGAATTTTTAGCCAAGGTCTTTAAACCGAGAAGAAGACCAAAGTGGACTACAACGAGAAGACGCATTCTGATTCAAATCATTTCAAGATGGACTCGACTTCGCGACGGATGAGCCATCTGCAACTCAATTCGACAGGGAGTTATTCTTCAACTCCACTGAACGAAAATTTGTGTCTTTTTATCTTTGTCCTATTTTTCGTTCCATGAAAAAGGACAAAGAGGGGCTGCTGTAGACACCCATTTTCTTAAAAGATAGAACTAGCAAGAGTTCATCTCCTAAGAGGAATCTTCCACCACCATATCTTTTAAAGCAACAACCACACCAACAAACGTGCAACAACCGAGCAAGGAGTCTAGTTGCATTAGGATTCTATTGTTAATAGGATTCTAAAAATTGTTAGTTTTTTTCACTATAAATACATGTAATCATCCCCATTTGTAAGACACGATTTACATACAAGATACATATGAAAGCACGAAAAAATACAAAGGCAAAACTATTGTAAACGATTCGAAAAGGAAATAAAAGGTAGCATCTTTTTTACATTGATTCGTTCATTTCTCGCATGTGCATGTTATTTTTCTTGAGATTTGGTTTGAATAACCCAAAGCGTGGGTTGCACCGATGACCAAAAAGGGGTGGGGTTTCGAAGTTTCGAACCTAGATTTACTCCCGAGGCATGTTCATTTTTTTAAAGTATTTAATATTCTCCCTAAGTCAATCTTAATCTTTAATTTACCTTGAAATTTACCCTTTGATTTTACTTTTATATTAATTTCATCCCCTATATATATTTTTTTAATTATAGTTTTTTATTTATTTACTATATTCCTTTTTTTATATTATATTATTTTTATTATATATATCTTATATCATTATATATATATATATATATATATGTATAGATGTATTAATTTTTCTCCATTTACTGTGTATATATTTTTCTTAATATTATATTTTATACGTTTTTATATATATTTTCTTAATATTCTATTTTTGTTTTTATTTATTTATATATATATTATATTTTTACTTTACTTTATTTTTTCTATTATTATTTTTCTTAATATAATGTATATCTTTATTTTTTATTTGTTTTACTTAGTATTATATATTTATTATTTTTACTTGTTTTAGTAAATACTACTTTATATATATACATTATTTTTATTCCTTTTTAATTTCTTTTACCTTTTTTTATTTTTTTTACTCCATTAATTTTTCCCTTTATCTGTGTCTTCGTTTTTAACATTTTATTCATTTTGTTTATTTTTATTATTATTTTATTATTTTTTGCGTGTTTTGTTATTTTTTTTTATTTTTTTTGTTTTATTTATTATTCTCACGTTTGCACACTTGTTATCCTAATTCGATTTTATAATCTGCTACGAATCTAACGTTTTATCTTTTAAGGGTATTCAAATCAATCAATTGTAAGTAATTTGAATCGGGTCTGTTAAAGTTTAATTTAAATTTCAAATTTTCGCAACTAAGACGACCGACAAATTAATTGGTACCGAAAGGGCGGTTCAAGGGTACTAATCATTCCTTGACCGTAACCGACTCCCGAACCCGACACATTTCTGGTAAAAACGCAGATCATGTAATATGGTGTCCAACCCAACTAAATTTGTTTTAAAATGGTCGATGGTGACTCCAATCCATATTTTTCAAGTCGAAGCCCAATTCCAGGGCCCAACCGAAATTACGACAATATGAAAATCATATTATTTAGTCGTCATTTCCAATGGGCAATGGGTGATGGCAGCTGTGACTTTGTAGATGGTAATGCATATAATTTTAGCGAATTTTAATTAATATATATTTTACTATGGATAATTACCATCCAACTAATTGTCCTGGTATAATAAAATTATATATTCAACTTTAATAAGTACAATGTAGGACCGTTAGCTACGTATGAGTATGCCTCATATATTATGTGATACCATGAAATTTAATTTCGGTGAATCTGTATATTGTGACAATTTCAAATAAAATTTTAAATTCAGATATCGGATTTAAATAACTAGATTTTATAACGAAAAAATTGTCCAATGCACTAGAGGTCACTGAACTATCTAATAATGAGTATTTTGGTCATTTAAACTTTATAAACTATAAAATGGTCATTAAATTTATTGAATAGTTACAAAATTGATTATTACAACATTATGATGAATTCTAAAGGTTGATAAACTTAATGATAATTTCGTAATATTCTGATAAATTCTAACGACTATTTTGTACTAGTTTGATAAATTTAATGATTATTTGTAACTGTTCAAAAATTTTAATAATTATTTTATAATTTTTAAAAGTTCATTGACTAAAACGATTGTTTTAACATAATATGGTGACTTCTAGTCTAATTTATCACGAAAAAGAAAAGTAAATCTAATAAATAATTAACTTCTTTTTTTTTTTGGTTATAAATAGGGGTAAAGGCATGCACCAAAACACGCACATCCTAAACACATAAAACATATATCATCTACATGCAATGGCAACTAATTTTTCCATAAACTTCTCGGAGCATTCCTTACGGTTCTCGTGTTGTAATCTTTTGTGGTTAAGTCTAGACCTGTGAAATCCGAATCTCCCGGCAAGGGAAGTCATGGCGGTCAACTATTGAACATTCAAGATAGCTAAGCTAACAACAGATGCAAGAACATAATACTTTCTTCACTTCTCTTCAATTCATCCTTTACAACCAATATATAATTCAAGTATACAAGCAGTTACTCATTAGTTACAACTACTAACAGACACTCAACAGCCTAACTGACTAACACCTTAACTGTCTCAACTATACGAGCACAACCAGCAGCATCTATCAGCTGCATCTCAGCCTCATGGATGGAGAATACATGCATCACGTGCAAGCACATTCCAACATTCTTCCTACTTTTTCTCCTCCCCTGCTTCTTCAACACATCTTCACACACAACGTTTCTAGAAATTCTTCAAAGGCATTTTGAGCTAGCGGCTTGGTCAGGCCACCAGTAACCTGATGAGCAGTAAATACGTAGTGAACTTGCATTTGTTTCGCTGCAACCTTCTCTCGCATGAAATGGATGTCAAGGTTAACATGCTTGGTATGTGTATGATAGACAGGGTTTGCGCTCATAACCACAACGCTCGTGTTGTCACACCATATGATCGGTTCTTCCTTTTGGCACACACCAAGTTCTGCAATCAATGCACTAACCCAAACCACGTCTGCTGCAGTGTCAGCCACGCTTTTGTATTCTGTCTCCATCGTGGTGCGCAAGACAGACTTTTGTTTCTTGGAGCTCCAAACTACCAAGTTGTTGCCAATAAAGACACCATGCCCGGACACCGACCTCATGTCATCGAGATTACCACCCCAATCTGCATCGGCAAAGGCAACAATTTTCACCCCAGTACCAGCAGTAGTGAAAACCAGACCAAGGTTCATCGTGCCTACTAAGTAACGCAGAATCCATTTTACTGCAACCATATGTGATTGTCGTGGAGCATGCATATATTGGGCCACTTTATTTACACAAAATGCGATGTCCAGTCTTGTGTGGAAAACATAAAGCAATCCCCTAACGATGTTGCGATAGTTGTACACATCAGGAATGAGTTCTCCTTCATTACTGTGCAATTTGGTAGCTACAACCATAAGAGTTGGTGTAGGTGTGGCTTTTAACATGTCTGCTTTTTCCAGAAGTTCAGTGATAAACTTCTTATGTGACAAGGCTAGATATTTATCTGTTGTTCTTACTTCGATGCCAAGAAAAGTATGAAAGTTGTCCAAGGTACTTAAGTAAAAATCTATCACTCAACAGTCGAACAACTTCATCTATTTCATCGCTCGAGTGGCCTGTGATGATTATGTCATCAACATACACCAGTATATAGACAAAGTTCACACCCTTCTTTTTGATGAACAGTGAGACATCAGCTCATGACTCGTGGAACCCAAAGCTCAGCAAATTGTCTCAAAGCTTGGTGTGCCAGCTTCTCAGTGCTTGTCTTAGGCCATAAAGTGCCTTCTTCAGTCGACAGACCAGCTTGTTGCCATCAGAAGCAGTATGTTCAAAGCCTGGTGGCTGTTGCATGAAGACTACTTCTTGAAGCTCACCGTTTAAGAAGGCTTTGTTGACATCCACTTGTCGAAGTGCCCAACCATTGGTCACTGCTAAAGAGAGGATGACATTCAAGGTGGTGAACTTAACCACGGGGCTGAAAGTATCTCTGAAATCGTACCCAGGAATTTTTGAGAATCCCTTAGCAACCAGATGTGCTTTGTAATGATGAATTAAGCCATCGGGGTTCTTCTTATGCATGAATAGCCACTTACAACCAACCACCTTTCTTCCTTCTGGTAACCTGACTAACTCCCAAGTCTCATTACGTTGCAACGCATTATATTCTTCATATACAGCTGCCTTCCATTCTGGGATTTGAAATGCTTCACGTACTGTGCATGGAACATAATCCAGAACAAACCCTATGTAGGCTTTGGGTTTGTACACTCCACACTTACTCTGAGTTAGCATGGAATGAGTATTTCCATGAGGTTCTATAGGTTGAACGTTATACTCGCTGACTTCATCATTAGCACGTTGATTTGCAGTGGATGCATTAGTAGGTTGACTGGAGTATCATCGTTTTCTTCCAAACTGCCAGAGTGTTGTGCTGAACTGACTTAATGGTCATCGCTCCCACTATTGGAATAAGTATCCATAAGCAGCTCATTGACATGCATAGGTTTAGTATTTTCTTCCAAACCACGAGTAGCAGCTGATGCTTGTCTGCTACCTGACGCATTTCTGCTTGTACTTGTATGTTGCCTACTAGATTCACATTGTTGAGTCCTGAATTTGGTGACATCAATGACTACCTCAAGGGACCGAGAATGTTTCGTATTCGAGCCTGCCATAGAGCTCCTACTAAAATCATCTGCAAAAGGAAACACGTCCTCATTAAACACCACGTACCTAGAGACATATACACGTCTATCTTTAGTTAAGCATTGAAACCCTTTGTGTTGCATGTTGTAACCCAGGAATGTGCACACTTGAGACCGAAATTCTAATTTGTGATGCAAGAATGGCCTTAGATGAGGGAAGCATCTGCAGCCAAATACTCTCAAGCCATTGTAATCTGGAGTCTTGCCATACAAAACCTCAAAAGGTGATTTGTCATGCAACATTCTTGATGGCAACCTGTTAATCAAGTGGACTGTAGTTTGAACAGCGTATGACCAGAACTTAATCGGATTGATGCCTGAGCAAGTATAACAAGGGTCATCTCAACAATGTGTATGTGTTTTTGTTCGACGACACCATTTTGTTCAGAAGTGTGGGGACATGTAAGTCGATGAACCACACCTGACTTGCTTAGTTCGTATGTCAACGAGCGAAACTCCCCTCCCCAATCGGTTTGAAGTACTTTAACTACACTGTTGAATTGCATAGCAACTAGTTTTTGAAAGAGCTTGAATGTTGTTACAGCTTCAGCCTTTGACTTTAGCAGGTACAACCATGTAAATCTTGTAGCAGCATCGACAAACGAAACATAAAACCGAAAGCCATTTGAAGACACGTGTGGAGGTCCCCATAGATCCAAGTAAACAAGTTGAAACTGTGTAAGTAGTACTAGATTAAGGAAAATGAAGCTTGTGACTCTTACCCAAGTGACAAGCCACACAATTTTTATTGATATCAAGAAGAGCTTTTACATCCATTCGTTTACAAATTTTAACAAATGTGTCATTACCGGGATGTCCCAGCCTTCTATGCCAAGTTTCAGAAGTTTTGGAGGATGCCATGGCATTATAAGCTGTGGCTTCATCATTTCCTCTTATAGTGCTGACAGCTTTGAAGTCGTATAGGCCACCACATTCTATACCACGCAATAACACAACCTTTGTTTCTTCATCTCTAATACAGCAGGTTTTAGCATGGAATTCAAGAAACACGTGGTTATCCCTAGCAAGCTTGGAAAAAGAAAACATATTCTTAGTAATGGAGGGAACATGTAGAATATCACTTAAAGATATGGTGCGCGAAGGGGCTTGTAATTCAGCTTTTCCAACTTTACAAACAGTCAATGAATCCCCATTCCCAACCATTAGCTTACCAGGATTGTTGAAGTTTGAGTGTGAAGTAATCGAAGCTGCATTAGGTGTAACGTGGTGGGTCGCACCTGAGTCAATCACCCACTGTTCTTGACCAGCAGCACTGGAATGTGCCTGGTTTTGCCCTGCACTTCTGTTACCATCATGATATGTATTGCCATGACTGCAGAAGCCACACGCATTACAACTGACTCCGTTGGAAGCATAATATGCTTTAGAGTTTTCAGACCCTGAGATATGGTCATCAAGTGTGATACTAGTAAACTCTTCATCAAATTTATGCCAGCATTGACTAACAAGGTGTCCATTTTTGCCACACAGTTGGCACTGCACCTTGGATCAAGTTCTGCCCCTGTCACGAGATCTCCCTCGAGAGTGGGTCGATTTGTTGGCTCTATATTGTTGCTTCTCGTGACTCTTGTTAGTGCCAACATCTAACTTCCCTTGTGCAAGATTAGCACTAACAGGTAGAGACTCAGGCTGATAATCGAAGCCCTCAATTTGTGTTTCAGCATCGACTAGCATGGTGTAGATGATGTCAAGTGACAATGAGTCACGCATGGCAGATATGACTGCAATGAAAGGCTGGTACTCCCTTGTAAGACCTTTAACGATGCTAGCAACATGTTCAGATTCTGGAACTGGACTGCCACAAGAAGATAATGCATCAATGACTTCTTTTACCTTGGTAAGGTAGGCCCTCATGTTGTCTCCTCATTTCTTGAGGGACTGCAGCTTGTAATGTAAACTCATTACAGCAGTAGCAGATCGGCTTGCAAAGAAATGCAGGACTTTATTCCACACCTGCGCCAATGTTTCAGCACCAACAAACTGAGTAAGTAAGTGAGGACTTACTGTTGATAGTAACCAGAAAGCTAGCGCACTGTCTTGGGCCATAAATTCTTCACTCTTTATTGAAAATCGTGGTTCCCTCTTCGCCAGTCACAGTTTCTGGAGGGGGTAGCATTGATCCTGTTAGCATTCACTCAAGACGATGTCTGCGCACGGTGAGAAGCACTTGCTGTTTCCAAAGTAGGAAGTTTGACTCATCAAGAATCACGTTTACCCTTTTGTTGGTGAAAGCTTTGGTGTTTCGGGTTGAAAACTCCATTGAAGTAGCTGTGGATGAGGCACTTTGATCCATAGCAGCATGAGTAGCGGAAACAACCCCTAGGATACGGTAGCGAATGATACCATATTGAACATTCAAGATAGCTAAGCTAACAATAGATGCAAGAACAAAATACTTTCTTCACTTCTCTTCAATTCATCCTTTACAGCCAATATATAATTCAAGTATACAAGCATTTACTCATTAGTTACAACTACTAACAGACACTCAATAGCCTAACTGACTAACACCTTAACTGCCTCAACTACACGAGCACAACCAGCAGCATCTATCAGCTGCATCTCAGCCTCATGGATGGAGACTACATGCATCACGTGCAAGCACATTCCAACATCAACCAACTTCCAACGACTCGTTTCATTCGGACGTTAACAACACCCTCTTGAGTGAGAGATGGAACACTTTTCCGAAGACCTACGGCTTCAAATCCATCTCTTCCATGCCGGCATATTTAGATCCTTAAGCAGTGGCTACCGCCATTGATACCGCGTTCCGAAAATGGTAAGCCTCCGTCCCTAAGTTCGCATTCCAAGAGATATATCCAGGCGAGGATGCTAATATCAAAATTGGGTTCACTCCACTAAAGGGGTATACTGGTTATGGTTATTCTCCACCTGATGGGACGCTTAACCTGGATAACAGCCACACGTACTGGAGCACAAAATCTTACCCTGCATTGTACGAACAAGACCTGATGTCCGTTGCCTTGAATGCGATAGGTCATACCCTCGGCCTTGGGGATAGTACCAATCCGAGAGCGGTCATGTACCCTACACTGTATGATGGAAGTATCAAAAGGGAGCTTAGCGAAGAGGACATGAATCGCATACAGGATTTATACTATTATACGCCACACCTTGAGTTAGGGGAATCTATGTAGGTTTCAAGACCTTTGGAAGCTTGGTTTTTAATTATCGTATCAAATAAGTGATTAGCACAGTTTGGAAGATTACAATATGTAAACGTTAAGGCTTCGTTGCTTTGTCATGTATGTCGTCTGCTGGTTTTTAAGTTGCTGTAATAGCATGTGCTACCCTAGTGCGTTCCGAAAGATTCGAAATTACTATGGCATCTCTATTAAGGTTGAGCATGAGACAGGTTGTGTCAATTCTTTTATCATTTTGAATTCGAATCGATAATGAACCAATTCAATTGTTGGTGATCTTTTATCCGGCTTGAATATGAAAAAGATAAATATATATCTTCAATCAGTAATGGCCATTTTACCTGGACTCAACGGATTTCAACTTGATCTGACCCGATTTATTATTTTAACAATTCGAGTTTGAGTTGAATTTCATAAGGGTGGTGGCGGGTCGGATTAAAGATAAAAAAATTTGATCCAACTTGACTCAACATAATATTATAATTATCTCTTATATATTTAGGGATAATTATAATAATATCTTTTTTCTTTATTGTTTTTCAAATAAGTCTTTATTTTATCTAGTAAAAATAATTATATATATTTAGGTTGGATCAAAACCGATACAATTTAGATTTTAAAATCGAGTTAGATTCCAAGATTCCAAATACGGGTGAATGAGTTTAATTTTAGAGTTGACTTCGAGTGAGATAAAAATCTTACTTGACCCGTGAACATACATATGACTCTTACTCAACACAATTAATTTTTTTTATTTTTATTATAAAATAGGAAGATAATTAAAATATATATTAAAATTATTATTGTAATTATATTAAATATGTAGGGGAAATATACTATTATCTCAAGTCATATCATATATTTTTTATCCCAAATCTAACTACTATCAACCCAAACGTATATTTAAAAAAAAATCTTACAAAATTAAGTCGAGTTAAAAATTTTATCCCAGTCTCTACTCTCTCCCGGTATATAAGAAGTAAAAGAGGAGGGAATATAACAAATACATAACAAATGGTGCCATGGCCATGTTTGTAGCATATAAATGTTCGGTCCACATCTTCACATCTATGTATAGAACTAATATCCCATCAAATTCGTGTGAAATGCTGATCCTAGTTCTACCTTAATTTTGTTTTATTAATGTTTATATGTACCCTTGAAAAAAAAAAGAATCCAAAACCCTAAAGAAGTTGCACTGGTGAAGACATGGATGGAGGTGGAATCCCAGCAATTCAGCCCCGCGATCAGTCCGATATTCTACCGATTCATCATCGTGCCCATTATGTACGGAGGCTCACCAAACCATCAATGACGAGAGCTCGGCGAAGTAAGGAAAAGTGTTGGATGTGTACGAGAAGAGGTTGAGCAGCGGCAAGTACCTTGCCGGAGATTTTTATAGCTTGGCCGATCTGCACCACCTCTCTTATATATATTATCTGATGAAGACTCCATATGGGAAACTGATCAACGAACGCCCTCGTGTTAAGGCGTGGTGGGAAGATATTTCTTCCCGGCCGGCTTTCAAGAAGGTGGTTGCCAGTTTAACTTTGGGTGACAAAAACTAGTTTCAGATAAATCGTCGGTGAAGATAAATCCAGGGCTAGGGTTAGCCTATTAGAGTAAGGGCATTTTGCAGTCAGTAATTGAAGTGTTCACTACATTTTGCCGTCAGTAGTTGAAGTGTTCATTGTTTCATTTCTTCTTTGAAAATAATTAAACGTTTCATTTCATAAAAGGATAAAATAGTGATTGATTGATCCAAGCTCATTAATATGGCGTCTTTGAAGATATGATAAAATGGGAAAATGAGATATTAAAGTCCTTATTATCTATAAGATCTTAAATTCCTTATTATCTATAATATCTTAAAGTCCTTATTATCTATAAGATCTTAAAGTCCTTGTTATCTTTAGGACCATATTATGACGGGTGTTGAAGCATGGCTTATCTATTGTTGAAGGAACGGTTAAATTTCTAAGGGAATATTCTTTATTAAGTAATATGTGGTTTCGTGGTCTAGTTAATCCAAACTCCAATAATTGGAGAAAAAAGTTGATTTGTCAGAGAAATCTTGTTTTCAATTGTTGCACGATATAATGATCGAGTTGACATTTTATGTCCGTAACACATGCATAAAATTCAATCTAAATCAAAATAATTTTTTTTGTTTAAAATTTTATTATTTGAATGAATTGATTAAATAAGTCACGTAATTTCATTCTATATAATGAAGGAATGAATTATAATTTAAATAATAACATGTTTAGACGTTTCTAGGACTCTCGGGTCAGAGTCAGCAAGAGTCTATGAGTATACATGCCTCTAGGGAGTTAAAAGTACTTTTGTGTTTGAAATAATGATAGATACTCCTCGTTATTGTTTTAGTTTCAGAGTTTAAGCCATGGATGAGAGCCCATGACATAGTCATGAGGGTAGGTACGAGAGTAGGGCTTCTATTGCGGGTGATACAGGAGATAAATTTGTTATAGATTCAGAGTATGGAGAGGTTGGGTTCGTAGGAGTTGATGAAGTAACCTTCTTTAGAGATCTGACTGTGAGCCTGTGACATATAGCTAGAGCTATTCCCAGGATACCTACTACCCCACCTACCCAGCCAAATCCGTCAGCCCTTCCTATTGTAGTGCCATAAGAGTCCCCAGTTGAAAGGCTCCAGAGATACATGACCATAGATTTCTTTGACACAGGAGATGATGACTCTGTAGTGAGCGATTAGTGGTTGAGAGAAATGCTAAAGACCCTTTGTTAGCTACACCTCACCCATGCGGGTATGTTTGAGTGTGTCACATCCCTACTGAAAGGTGACGCTATTGACTTCTGAGAGACAGTCGAGATGTCATTAGAGCATGATCGACCCACCTGGGATTGTTTCTTGGAGGAGTTATGCCAACAGTACATAGGAGAGGCTCACATGGATGAATTGAGGGATCAGTTTGTGCGACTGAATCATGGAGACAAATTCGTGTTCGAATATGAGGTAGAGTTCCTCTAACTGTGTCGATCTACACCACAACTAGTTTCATCTGAGTGTCATCATTGTAGGAGGTTCAGGGAGGGCCTCCATCTAGACATTCTGACCCATCTATCTGTCGATCCCCCGAAGGTTTACCTAGTTGGTTCACTAAACCAAGGACAAAGAGAGAGTTATGGGGAGGAAAGATGAAACATCGGGTACTACCTCTGGTCAGGATAGAGGAGTGGATGAGTCCTCTAGACCACCCCAGTCATCCAAGAGGATTAGGGATTCTCAGGGGTCATAGAGAGCTCTATCTAGTCAGTCTAGTAGACCATCTCAGAGTGTGAGTAGAGGGGGCAGATCTGATAATCATAGAATGTTGTTGGCTACTAATTCAGTTAGCGAGTTCTGAGGGTTTGGAAAGAGCACCTTCTCATCCCAGTTATTCCACCTATGGTAGGAGGCATCTTGGAGTTTGTCAATAGGGGTCGAGTCAGGTCGGGTCAGACACGAGTTAGCAGGTCAGGTCAGATCGACGGATTTCCAAGCAGTCCAGCAGGCAGTGGATTTTTCCCACGCGCAGGGGAGATGCGTTGAGGCTCTTGCATGGCCTACGAGGGTCGAAAAAATTCTAAAAAATTGCTAAGTGTGCTTTAAGGGGTTTTGAAACACTTACCAAACTTGGTTCACAATGGTGAACAGAGGAGAGCTCGATTTCGAAACATCAGAAACTTGATATTCATTACCCCTCACACGGCGACGACGTCGGAGATAATAAGGATAAATCAATGAACATGATAGTGCGTGAGGTGTCGAAAATGGGGTAACGATCAGCGATAAAACATCGATTAAAGATTTCTTTCTAAATGAGAAAAATATTGAAGAGAAAGAAAATAAAATATTTTGAAATTTTTCTTAATTTTGGGGTTATATAAACCCTAAAAAAGAAAATGGCAAAATCATGCCATAGGTACTCCATCTTTAGTTACTTTATGAATTTGGATCAAAATTTAATCAAAATTTCACTTTAGTCCCTGAATGCAATCAAAATTCAATTTAGTCCTCAAAAAAATTAAGAAAAATTTAGGCCTTAATTTGGGGTGTGACTCCCAGGTTAGTAGTTTGGGTTGACCTGAGACCTATAAAATGAGCCCGAAGGACCTACTAAAATAGTTTGAAATAAATTTAGTTGATTGTGGGATTGAGTTGGGTCCAAGAGTTATAGAGTGGTGATGATTATATTATGACAAAGCAATAAGATGTACCAAAACTACAATTTAACCATTTCTGAAATCAAGAACTAGAAACCCTTTCTATTTTATGATTTAACGTAAACAATCCCACAAACCTCACCAAACATTCTTCCTCTTCCTGTCATTTTTTCTCTCTTCTTCTTCTCTTCCAAGGTGAAACAAATGGAAAGGTTTTAAGGGTTTCAAGTTTAGTTTGGTTTTGTTGAGTGAATCAATCGACGAAATCAGCCAAGAGGGGGTGAATTGGCAATTAAAAATTTGGTGGAAGCTTTTGTAGAAAATTAAAAGTAATTGCATAGCGATTTATAGTGGTTCGACTTTCTCAACCAAAGTTTATGTCCACTACCTTAGCTATCCACACTAAGGATTTTCCAACAAATTCACTAATTTGTTCTTTCTTTTGAGGCCAAAGAGATAACCTTACAACTCTCTCAAGAATATACCCCAATTCTTGAGAACACTCTTTTTCAAAGAGAATATTACAAATTCACAAACTTAATGAAAAACCTCACAAGGCAATATGTTTGCACAATTCTAGAACAAGATAAGAACACTCAAAGATGATTACAAATGAGCACAAATTGTGTTCTTGAAAGAAAAATGAATATTGAAAGGAAAATTGGCTTAAATTGCACAAACTTGGTGTTTGATGTTTTCTCTCTTGATTCTCAATGATTTTTGTTGATCAATGGCTTCATAACTTGTTTAAATACACCTTGGGATGATTCTAACTATTGGGAACCATTTGGATGAAGTTAGAGTCGTTGTAGTGTGAAAAACAACTTAAACTTGTCTGTTGGGAGCGGGGGGTATCGGTACCCCTTCATAGGGTATCGGTACCTGCAGTGTAAAATTCAAATATTTTGACCGTTATATGCCTGCGGGTATCGGTACCTCCTGAGGGGTATCGGCACCATTGGATGGGGGTATTGATACCTCTGGGGGGTATCGGTACCATCCAAGCAATCTGTTATTTCTCATAACCAAAATGTTCATACGGGTATCGGTACCCTATTGGGGGGTATCAATACCATACTAAATAAAGTTTATTTTTGGCTCGAATATGGCTCGAAATACTTTGTAAAAATTATTTCAAAAATATTTTAAGATTGAAACTTAATTTTACACTTGAGTAAGGATTGAAATAGACATTTGAAAAACTTGGAGTAATAATTTATGATATTCTAATTAATCGAATATATAATATAAGAATCAATAGAAAAATTTAAATTTATTAATACTTGATTTGTTATATCGAAACATCAAAATGTTTTTCAACAATCTCCCCCTTTTTGATATAACAAAACACTTTAGTAATTTTAAGTTTTTCTAATTGAAAATCATTGGAGTAATTAATTTGAAAATAAATTACTCTCAATTTGAAATCAAGTTTGAAAATTTTACTCCCCCTTACTCTAACACTTCTCCCCCTTTTTGATAAATAAAAAAAGAAGACTCTAAAAAGTTTATAAAACAAGTTTTTGCCAATTGATTTCAATTGGATAAAGCTTAAGCTACTAAGATCACAACCAAGAACCATTAGTTCCATAATCAATATTCATAAATAAATGCGCAATGGAAATTGGTCATATATTCTAAATGATGCAAAAATTAATGAGACCTAAATAAAACCAAATTCAAACAATCAAACCCAATATATATAAATAAACATTCAAGTTCAAACATCCATATCATCCAAACAAGCAAAATGTTTTATCAATTATAAGTTCGAAATCATCCTAAGAGAAAACTAAGCAAGAAACAAGGCCTAATCATCCATCGGTGGATCAGGAAGTGATAAATGTGCCCATATGTTGGCCACATCTCGTGTAAGCGCATCGACCCTCTTGTACATAGCGTCGAAATGATGATTCATCGCTTCGTTGTTAGCAGTTAGATGTGACTTGATGGATACAAACCTCATGTCAAGAGTCTCCATAAGCGATCAGAAGTATGGAGGCACTTGACTTTCTTACGGTACCGGCTCGTCATCGGGAACGTGATCATCGATGTCTTGAAATAAGTCTTGTAGTTCATGATCGTCGTCCGCTGCCGGTGCCGGAGGAGCTTGTGAAGAGCTAGCTCCTGGTGTTTTCTCGGTGACTCGAACCCATTGGTTCTTTTCCCTGGTCCATCCTGATTTATTCAAGGTTGTAAGATTGATTGAGATCTTAAAGGGGATGGCCACATCAAGATCAGCCCTAAGGTTGGATTTGATAAACGATAGGTTGAAACAATTTATCAAAATTCCAAATTTTGGAGGGTTGGAAGATATTTAAAGTTCATATCTATCATGGCTTGAAGTGAGTGGATACGTTCTTCCCAGATTTTATATGACTCAAAATAATTAGAATGCCTATAGTAGAGATCTTATCTACGACCAGGTTCGTTAAAGCATGAATTACGAATAGTCATAACCGGTTCGATTGGATTTGGATTTTGAGGTGGAATAGGATGAGGGTTTGAATATCGGTTCGAACGACTAGTAGGCAACCTAGGGCGTTTCTGAGACATGACTTAGGAAATTGGAATAGAAAATATTAACCTGCAATTTTTAAAACACATATATGCAATAATATCAATCCCAAAACTCAAATGAGTCCTCAATATTTCAAGGTTCTCTAAAATAGTCCTAATGGGAAATTTTGAAAACTATGTTCGAAAACAAGGTTTGAAAATCAATATATGTATAGTTTTCATGAAAATAACATAATTAAAACAACAACAATTTTAAAATCAAAATTTTAAAAAAAAATTGATAAAATCTTGTGTTTTTGATAAAATTGGTTGTAGAATCTAGTTTAGAAACCTTATATGATCAATGCCCGATATATAGTTCAACCTATAACTAATCAAAACTAGTCCTAAGTTCAAAAATCAATAGCGGTTTTAGAAATATTACCTTGAAAATTTTGAATTGAATGGAATGTAGTGATGTTTGCACGATTTTAATGATTGTAGCAGAATTAGGAGTTGAAAACTGAAGTAATTCCAACTTGAAATTGTTGATTTAAAGTAAAGTAGAGATTAGGGGTGGAAGATAGCAAAACGTCACAATGAAGTGTTTTTGGATTTTGAGCAAAAATGGTGATAATTAGGGATTTAAAGCCTAAATCTGACAAGGGGTATCGATACCATCAGGAGGGTATCGATACATATTCAAAGGAGGTGTCGATACCTATTGCAGGAGTATCGAACCTATTCAAAGGGGTATCGATCAATCTTAGGGGTATCGATACTCTATGCACAAAAATGTCAAAAATATGTATTTAAACACTTAGAATGCTAAGTTAATGAGCTCTAGTGGTATTGGAAACTCATAGAACGAAAATTAACTATGTTCAATCAATCAAATCTATCTTTAAAAGTTATTTGAACATAAAATTAATTTTCTCTAAGAATCATAAACTCCCCCTAAATATTAGCATAGAATGCACTCAAAAATGTTACTTTTATAAGCATTTTTCATCTTTTAATTAAAAGTGCTAAAATCATTTTAAACACTAGGTGAAGATAGGTCAGTTAAACCTAATTCTCTCCTAAGTGTCCAAAATCTTTCTTTGTCTAAAGGTTTTGTAAAAATATATGCTATATCAACAAATTTTAGAACTACATCTTCCTTAGCGACATGGTCTCTAATGAAGTGATGTCTAATTTCAATATGCTTAGTTCTAGAGTGTTGGATGGGAATTTTAGTGAGACAAATAGCACTAGTATTGTCACACTTGACAAGAATAGTACTTACTTCAATTCCATAATCAAAAGGTTGTTGTTTCATCCATAAAACTTGTGCACAACAACTACCGGCTGAAATGTATTCCGCTTCAGTGGTAGATAATGCAACACAATTTTGTTTCTTTGAAAACCAAGAAATCAACATATTTCCAAGGAATTGGAAAGTACCGGAGGTGCTTTTCCTATCTAATTTGCAACCTCCATAATCCGCATCAGAGAAGGCATACAAGCTAAAGCTAGAGTCTTTAGGATATCAAAGTCCTAAACTAGGAGTGTCCTTAAGGTATCTAAAGATTCTCTTAACAGCTAGTAAATGTGATTCCTTAGGACATGATTAAAATCTAGCACATAAGCAAACACTAAACATAATGTCCGGTCTACTTGCGGTTAAATAAAGCAAAGATCCAATCATTGACCTATATAATTTAACATCCACACATTTACCTCCTTCATCTATGTCAAGCTTTGTAGAAGAGCTCATTGGAGTGTCATGAGGTTTCCCATTTTCTAGTCCAAACTTCTTGAGTATATCTTTGACGTACTTAGCTTGATTGATGAAGATGCCATCTTTTCTTTGCATGATTTGGAGTCCTAAGAAAAATGAGAGCTCCCCCATCATGCTCATCTCGAATTCACTTTGCATTAGCTTAGAAAATTCTTGGCAAAGAACATCATTAGTAGAACCAAATATTATATCATCAACATAAATTTTAACTACTAATAAATCTTTACCTTTATGCTTAATAAATAATGTAGTGTCAACCTTCCCTTTTGAAAAACCTTTTTCAATTAAAAAGTTTGACATTCTTTTATAACAAGCTCTAGGAGCCTGTTTTAAACCATAAAGCACTTTTGTCAATTTATGAACATGATTTGGAAATTTTGAATCTTCAAAACCAGGAGGTTGTTCCACATACACTTCTTCTTTTATAAAACCATTTCAAAATGCACTTTTAACATCCATTTGATATAATTTAAATTCATGAAAAAATACAAATGCTAATAACATTCTAATTGCTTCCATCCTAGCTACGGGAGCGTATGTTTCATCATAGTCTATGCCCTTTTCTTGAGTGTACCCTTGAGTAACAAGTCTAGCCTTGTTTCTCACTATATTACCCTTTTCATCAAGTTTATTTCTAAATACCCATCTAGTACCTACAGTAGATTTATTACTAGGCCTTTCAACTAATGTCCATACTTTACTTCTCTAATATTGATTTAACTCTTCTTGCATAGCCATAATCCAATGTTCATCATTTAATGCTTCTTTAATGTTCTTAGGCTCTATGCATGAAATAAATGCTACATAATTACAAATATTTCTAAGAGAAGATCGAGTTGTTACCCCTTTGGATGGATCACCTATAATCTCACCATCCTTAACATAGTTGTACTCTCTTGGGTAAGATACTTCCCTTTCTTCAATGGTTGGATTCTCGAGGGGTCATGAGTTTCCTCATATTTCGTTTATTCCTTTGATGATGGTTCTTCAACGTCATGTCTAACGTCATTTGCTTGTATAATGCCTACATCATCATTAACACAAGAATCCTTCATCGGAAGGGAATTATCATCGAAAAAAACATGTATAGATTCTTCTACAACTAAAGTTCTTTTATTAAATACCCTATATGCTTTAGAATTTAAGGAATAACCCAGAAAAGTTCCTTCATCACTTTTAGCATCAAATTTGCCAAGATTGTCTTTATCGTTGTTTAAAATAAAACATTTACATCCAAACGGATGAAAATAGCTGAAGTTAGGCTTTTTATTTTTAAAAAGTTCATATGGAGTTTTCTTCAAAATAGGCCTAATCATTACTCGATTAATAACATAACAAGCGGTATTTGTGGCTTTCGCCCAAAAATATTTTGGTACAAAGCATGGTTCTAGCCATTTCTTCTAAAGTTCAATTTTTCCTCTCAACAACTCCATTTTGTTTAGGGGTTCTAGGTGCTAAAAATTATGGCTAATACCATTAGAATTACAAAATTCAGTAAATCCAAGATTTTCAAATTTAGTTCCATGATCACTCCTAACACTAGTTATAGAGTAACCTTTTTTCGTTTTGGATTACTTTTGAAAACATGATGAATTTTTGTAATGCTTCATCTTTAGTACTTAAGAATAGAACCCAAGTATATCTAGAATAGTCATCTACCAATACAAATGCATATTGTTTTCCACCCAAGCTAGTAGTTCTAGATGGCCCAAAAAGATCTAAATGGATCAATTGTAATACTCTACTAGTGGATATGTCATTAATGGATTTAAAAGAAATTCACTTTTTTTTCCTTTAGCACAAGCATCACAGATTTTATCATTATCAAATTTTAGTTTAGGCAACCCTCGAACTAAATCTCCTTGAATTAATCATTGTAAAACACTCATACTAGCATGTCCTAATCTCCTATGCCATAACCAATTATCATGCTCATCCTTAGCAACTAGGCATAAATTAGTCATATCTATGGAATCTAAATGCACCAAGTAAATGTTTCCTATTCTATGACCAACAAGCATAATTCGATTAGATGCAATATCAATGAATTTACAACTATTAGTTTCAAACATGACATTGAATCCCTTATCACATAATTGACTAATACTCAAGAGATTATGCTTTAATCCATTCACATATAAAACATTTTTAATTTGTATGGAAGAGGTATTTACCTATTGTACATATACCTTCGATGTGACCTTTTGAATTATCACCAAAAGTCATTTCTCCTCTATTTTTGGCGTTAAGCTCTATGAAACGGCTTTTGTCTCCGGTCATGTGTCTTGAGCATCCATTACCAAGGTACCATGAGTTTGAATTTGTTTCTCGTGCCTTGTAGCAATGCTCATTTTCCTACAAACATAGATTAATTTTTTTATTTTTGGTACCCAAATTCTTTTGGGTCCATATTCATTAGTTTCCAAAATCCTAGTCCCCTTAGGTATCCATTTGTGTAGGATATCCTTATCTTTAGTAGTATGAGTTCTTTAGGAACCCATATACTTTTAATGATTTTTCTATTAGAGGTTCTTCAGGGACCTCTATGATTGTAGATTTTAAAACTTTTTATAACAAAGTTGGTTTTTGAATTTTCTTCATTTTCAAAACGTTTTGTTCTAACTTTATCAAAAGAAGCTTTAAGATCATCAATTTTCTTTTGATTATCATCATTGACCTTTGAAAGTAAATTATGCAAGTCATAATTTTTCTTTTCAAACTCTTCTAGTTTGATTTGCAAATTTTTTATTTTACTTTCAAGATCATTGTTGGTCTTGGATATGATATTATTTTCATTTTTTAATTTCGAAATATCATTTTTGTATTTTAAAAACAATTTCTCATAATCCGAAGCCAACCCATTATATTCCTCTAATAACTCATCATAATCATCTAAATCAAATGAGTTAAAGGTTACCTTATAATCTTCCCCGAATGCCATCAAGCACAAGTTTGCTACTTCTTGTTCCTCTTCATCGGAACCTTCTTCATCGCTCCATGTAGCTACGTGAGCCTTGTGCTTAATCTTTGATTGACCCTTTTTCTTTAATTGTGGGCAATCATATTTGACATGACTTGGATTTTTGTATTCATAGAAAATGATCGGGTCCTTCTCTTTTGGTTCTTTTTTGAAGCCTTCATTTCATTTGAATTTTCTTCCTCAGTCAGGCCTCATCATTTTTCTGAATCGTTTGGAAAACAATGTCATTTCTTCGTCATCATCATCTTCATCTGAATCACTCTCATCTTTTGTTAATTTGAGAGCAACTCCCACGTTCTTCTTGTTCTCCGTCTCCTTCTTTGGCTCATCTCTTTTCTCAAGGTCTTCCTCTTCTTTAAGAATCATTTCATGCGTGAGGAGAGAGCTAATAAGTTCATCGAGGGTCAAGGATTTTAAGTTCTTAGCCTCGATGATCACCGTCTTCTTTGATTTCCAAGCTTTTGGAAGAGAGTAAACTAACTTCCTTACAAGCTTGTCATTTGGAATGATTTCTCTATATGATTTGAGACTATTGAAAATCGTGGAGAATCTATCCGTCATAGCTTTGACATCTTCATTCGGTTTCATCTTGAACTTTTCATAGCTATGAGTTAAAAGACTAATTTTATATTCTTTTACCTCGTTTGTGCCTTCATGAGTAACTTGTAGTTTGTCCCATATCTCCTTGGCGGTTGTACAAGATGAAACTTTCCCGTATTCATCCGGTCCAAGAGCACAAAAGATAATATGGATAACTTTGGAGTTGAGCTGGAACATTCTTTCTTGTCTCTCCTTCACTCCACAATCTTGGATGAGTGGAAGGTTTGATGTATCCGTCTTCTATGATATTTCATGCTCCCATGTCACTTGCTTGAATTAAATACATCATTATATTCTTCCAATAGGCATAATTAGCTCTATTTAAGAAATGAGGCTTGTTGACGGACAATGAATCAATACCGAAGTCGGAGTTTGAAGTAGAGGTCATTAATGACTTGATTATCGATGTAACTCTTCCCGAATCGACTCAAGAGGCGATTAAACCTTTAAATAAGTGAGGCTTTGGTACCAATTGTTGAGTTAATCGATTGACGGAATCGGCCAAGAGGGGGTGAATTGGCAATTAAAAATTTGGTGGAAGCTTTTTGTAGAAAATTGAAAGTAATTGCACAGCGATTTACAATGGTTCAACTTTCTCAACCAAAGTCTACGTCCACTACCTTAGCTATCCACACTAAGGATTTTCCAACAAATTCACTAATTTGTTCTTTCTTTTGAGGCCAAAGAGATAACCTTACAACCCCCTCAAGAATATACCCCAATTCTTGAGAACACTCTTTTTCAAAGAGAAGATTACAAATTCGCAAACTTAATGAAAAACCTCACAAGACAATATGTTTACACAATTCTAGAACAAGATAAGAACACTCAAAGATTATTACAAATGAGCACAAATTGTACTCTTGAAAGGAAAATGAATATTGAAAGGAAATTGAATATTGAAAGAAAAATGAATATTGAAAGGAAAATTGGCTTGAATTGCACAAACTTGGTGTTTGATGCTTTCTCTCTTGTTTCTCATTGATTTATTGTTGATCAATGGCTTCAGAACTTGTTTAAATACACCTTGGGATGATTCTAACCGTTGGGAACCATTTGGATGAAGTTAGAGTCATTGTAGTGTGAAAAAACCACTTAAACTTTTCTACTGGGAGCGGAGGGTATCGGTACCTGTAGTGTAAAATTCAAATATTTCGACCGTTATATGCCTGAGGGTATCGGTGCCTCCTAAGGGGTTATCGGTACCATTACATGGGGGAATCGATACCTCTGGGGGGTATCAGGACCATCCGAGCAATCTGTTATTTCTCAAAACCAAAATGTTCATAGCGGTATCGGTACCCTATTGGGGGGTATCGATACCATACTAAATAAAGTTTATTTTTGGCTTGAATATGGCTCGAAATATTTTGTAAAAATTGTTTCAAAAATATTTTAAGATTGAAACTTAATTTTACACTTGAGTAAGGATTGAAATAGACATTTGAAAACCTTGGAGTAATAATTTATGATATTTGAATTAATCGAATATATAATATAAGAATCAATAGAAAACTTAAAATTTATTAACACTTGATTTGTTATATCGAAACATCAAAATGTTTTCAACATATTTAATCAATGTATGAATGTTAGTCTTTACCCTTCAAGCTTCATTTTAAGTCCCATATTCAAGTTTTGGCCATAAAAACCAAAAATGGGTTTTAGGGAGGTTTAAGGGAATTAAGTGGTTCAAGCTTGTTTTCAGTGGCTTTTAGTTATTTTGAGTGTTCTTAACTCTAACCCAAACCCATAGGTAAGTTAGTAATCTATTTTTTTAGTGAAAGAAATGAGGGTGGGCTTTAAAGCTATAGGAAAAGAAAATTTGACTATTGATTGATTTTGAGGGAGGTTCAAGCAGTTAGTACATCAGGTAACACATTTACAACTCTTTCATACCATTTTTGGGTCATTAGAAATATATTATAGCTTAAGAGTTGAGTTGAAGCATGTTGAGCATTTTCATGGTAGATTCCATGTTATAGGTTTAAAGGAATTAAGTGGTTCAAGCTTGTTTTCAGTGGATTTTAGTTATTTAGAGTGTTCTTAACTCTAATACAAGCCCATTGATAAGTTAGTAATCAATTTCTTGTTTTGTTTAATGAAAGAAGTGGGGGAAGCTCTAAAGCTAGAGGCAAAGAGAAATTGACCATTGGTTGATTTTGAGGGAGGTTTAAGCACTTAGAACACCAGCTAACACAATTATAACTCTTTCATACCATTTGTGGATCATTAGAAATACATTTTGGCTTAAGAGTTGAGTTGAAGTATGTTGAGCATTTTCATGCTAGATTCCATGTTATAGAGTTTTAACCTGTTTTAATGTCTTATTTATGACCCCTTGTGCTCACATAAAACATTAATAATGATTGGGAACCTCAAAATAGAAACATGTGTGAGTTTGAGTGTTAAATTATTTCCCAAACAAGGTAATTTTGAGGGTTAGTATCGGTACTGCAAGAACAATACCGACACTGTTCTTATGAGAGGCAAAAATCAGGGTATTTTTTAGAGGAGTATCAATATTCATTATCTCAGGGTCCGGTTTCAAGACCAGTCAAGGGGTATCGAAACCATTTTTTTAGTGTCCATTTTTTGTATCGGTACTCAAGGGGGTATAGATACCTATGGTAGAGTATCGATACTCCCTATAGGAGTATCAATCTACACCGATTGCATAAAAGAAAATCGAATCAATCTACCGGAAACTCACCACTACGCCTTGAACATTTCACTCCTTCTAAGGCCTTCTTTTGCAAGAAAAGTTGTCATTGAGTTTCTTTCTCTTGGAACATAAGAGAATTGAACATTCGAATTGTTTTCCCCAATTTTTTGGTTTCTTCAAAATGATCCTACCATTTCCAAGGAAGTAAAGGAGATCCAATTTAAGTTTACATGAGAATCAGATTCCGCAATTAGAATTGTTTTATCATTATAATCAGCTTCAACAAACACTTCGATGGCAGATTTTAAAGCCTTCAACATTAAATTTAACCTGATTAGCAAACGGAGCTTGCCATTCTGAATTAACCCCTGCCTTTATATCAGCTATGCAATCCCATGGCCTTTTCCACTAATTCTTTTCATTTAATACATCTTTTTTAACGCTTTATACCAATTAGTGCATACATCTTTGAGAAGAATACAATATCTTTAAATTTCATATTTTTATTCTGAAAATTTTTCTCATTCCATGCTAACCACAAACTTCAAAGAATTGATGCTATGCAAATTAACCAAATCGACTTTGTTATTTCTGCCAGCCGAACCTGAAAAAAAAAAGTTAATAAGTTCATGCACACTATTCAGATTTAGTCAGTGTATTCCCTACCAACTACAAATTAATTTTCATGTAAGATCCAAACCTACATTGAATGAACTACTTCATTAGCAATTAGAAAAGGAGTAATATAATCACGATGTTAAGATTAACACTTTGCTCAAAGTTTAAACATTAACTATTAAATTGTAAGAGAAAAAGTAAAAAGGTGATCTTATATGCACAAGGCCTGAGTTCAAAGTTTAAAATAAATTAAATTGATCAAGATTCTCTCATGCATGAATTCAGGAGGCCCAATCTATTTTTATTTTTCATCCTTTTTTTAAATTTTATTTTATCCAACCGAACGATCTATCATAAAATTATTTCAACATTGGGATTTTCACTATCTCGATTTATATATTATTCTATTACTTTTAGACTTCCATGGTACTGTAAATATTATACAGTCTTTAACATCATTTTTATCTTAGAACATATTTTAAAATTTTAATTATATGATTTCTGAAAATTGAGTATATGCTATTTTTCGTTCTTAATTTTGATGAAAGTACTTGTTCTTTTAATAATTTGGAATATTATAATGTAGGGTAAATTACATCATTTCTCGTTGTACTATACTCTCTCTCTTATTTTCCTCACTCAACTTTCATTTTTTCTATTTTGCTCACTAAACTTTACAAATTGAATCATTTTGTTCACTCCCCCATCTACAGCGGTATACGGTGGCCAAAATGAAAATGACGTGGTGACCGGCGGAGAGAAAATGGATAAGAGAAGGAAAAAGGGTAAATTACACTATGAGTCACTAAACTTTACTCTCTATCATATTTTACTCAACAAAATGATGTCGTTTTAGAATATATTTGAGTTTTTCAAAATAGTGTCATTTTGTTTCCTGTGTCACTTCATAATGTCATTAAAAAGTTAACGACCGGGTGAGCAAAATGATTCAATTTGTAAAGTTCAGTGAGAAAAATAGAAAATTAAAAGTTGGGTGAGGAAAATAGGAGAGAGAATATAGTACAGTAAGGAATTGTGTAATTTACCCTTTAATGTAACATTTGCTAGAAAAAATTAATCTATTAGTAATATATATATATAATTGATTAAATTCAATTCTTTTAAAGAAAAATAATATTAAAAATATTATTTAACGTTCGCCTCAAACTAAAAATTCACCAAATCTAAGTACTCTTTTTAGTATGCTGTTAATCTGTTGGTCGACCATGGACTAATAATTATTTTATATTATGTTTTATTATCATTTTTGTCTTTATCCATATATGTATCTATGAATCATAAAAAGTATCAAATTGATATTTTTCCTAACATTTTAATGGTAATTCTAAAAGAAAATAAAAAAATATATCAATTTTTATGAAGAAATGTTTTTTGAAAATTATAAAATATTTTAAAATTTTAATAATATGATTTTTTAAAAAATGAAATTATTAAAAAAAAAATACTTAACATTTCAAACATAATTTCCATTGGTCAAACTCATATATGAAAATCATATTATTTAGTCGTCATTTCCAATGGGCAATGGGTGGTGGCAGCTGTGACTTTGTAGATGGTAATGCATATAATTTTAGTGCATTTTAATTAACATATTTTTTACTATGGATAATTACCATCCAACTAATTGTCCTGGTATAATAAAATTATATATTCAACTTTAATAAGTACAATGTAGGACCGTTAGCTACGTATGAGTATGCCTCATATACTATGTGATACCATCAAATTTAATTTCGGTGAATCTGTATATTTTGACAATTTCAAATAAAATTTTAAATTCAGATATCGGATTTAAATAACTAGATTTTAAACTGAAAAAATTGTCCAATGCACTAAAGGTCACTCAACTATCTTATAATGAGTATTTTAGTCATTTAAACTTTAAAAACTATAAAATGGTCATTAAATTTATTGAATAGTTACAAAATTGATCCTTAAAACATTATGATTAATTCTAAAAGTTTGATAAACTTAATGATAATTTCGTAACATTCTGATAAATTCTAACGACTATTTGTACTAGTTTGATAAATTTAATGATTATTTTCTAACCATTCAAAAAATTTAATAATTATTTTATAATTTTTAAAATTTATTGACAAAAACAATTGTTTTAACATAATACGGTGACTTCTAGTGTAATTTATCACGAAAAAAAAAGTAAATCTAATAAATAATTAACTTCTTTTTTTTGGTTATAAATAGGGGTAAAGGCATGCACCAAAACAGACACATCCTAAACACATAAAGCATAGATCATCTTACATGCAATGGCAACTAAATTTTTCCATCAACTTCTCGGAGCATTCCTTACGGTTCTCGTGTTCCAATCTTTTGTGGTTAAGTCTAGACATGTGAAATCCGAATCTTCCGGCCAGGGAAGTCATGGCGATCAACCAACTTCTGATGACTCGTTTCATTCGGACGTTAACAACACCATCTTGAGTGGAAGATGGTACACTTTTCCGGTGACCTACGGCTTCATATCCAGCTCTTACATGCCGGCATATTTAGATCCTCAAGCAGTGGCTACAGCCATCGATACGGCATTCCGAAAATGGCAAGCCGCCATCCCTAAGTTTGCATTCCGAAAGATATATCCAGGCGAGTATGCTAATATCAAAATTGGGTTCACTCCACTAGACGGGTATAATGATTATGGTTATTATCCACCTGATGGGAGGCTTAACCTGGATAACAGCCACACGTACTGGAGCACAAAATCTTACCCTGCATGGTACGAACAAGACCTGATGTCCGTTGCCTTGAATGCAATAGGTCATACCCTCGGCCTTGGGGATAGTACCAATCCGAGTGCGGTCATGTACCCAACGCTGTATGATGGAAGTATCAAAAGGGAGCTTAGCGAAGAGGACATGAATCGAATACACAATTTATATAATCCAGACCTTGAGTTAGGGGAACCTATGTAGCTTTCAAGACCTTGGGAAGCTTGGTTTTTAATTATCGTATTAAATAAGTGATTAGCACAGTTTGGAAGATTACAATATGTAAACGTTAAGGCTTCGTTGCTTTGTCATGTATGTCGTCTGCTGGTTTTTAAGTTGCTGTAATTGCATGTACTACCCTTGTTAAAACACGTGTGAACTACTTGTAAAATACTTAGTACAATACCATATTTATACACTTCAATTACAGCAGCTGGTTTACTAACTAATTGTTAACTAACTACTAACCAACTAACAAACTTTCTAAAACTACTTCTTAACTTCTCAACACTCCCCCTCAAGTTGGTAGTCTAAAGATATCCTTGACTCCCAACTTGGAAATTAAATATTCATGTTGTTGTGTTCTCAAAGCCTTGGTCAAAACGTCTGCTAACTGATTTGCTGATGAAACATAATTTGAAAAATTACCCCCTTGTATTTTCTCCCGAATGAAATGACAATCTATTTCAATATGTTTTGTTCTTTCATGAAATATTGGATTTGTTGCAATCTATAATGTTGCCTTACTATCACAATAAAGTCTAGCTGGTTGTAGATCTTTGACACCCAATTCCATTAATAGATCTCTTAACCATACAATTTCTACTGCCACCATTGCCATACTTTTGTACTCTGCTGATGATCTTGCTATGGTATTATGTTTCTTTGACTTCCATGAAATCAAAGAATTTCCAAGTTTAACACAGAAACCAGTAACTGATCTCCTTGTCATCAAACAAGCTGCCCAATCAGCATCACAAAAGGCTGTTAGCTAACATTGTCCTACAGATGACAATAAAATTCCTTGACCATGATTCTTCTTTATATACTTAACCACTCAAAGGGTTGCTTCTAAATGTGATCTTTTGGGTTGTTGCATAAATTGACTTAGATGATGTACCACATAAGTAATATATGGTCTTGTATGAGTAAGATATATTAATCTTCCTATCAACCTCTGAAAGACCTCCTTTTCACTCTACAACATTTCATCATTTATCCTCTTCTCACCATTTTCCATCAAATTAGAATCATAACCAGTAAAAGTAAATTTGACATTCTGTTCCATAGGAGTACAAATAGGTTTAGCCCCTTCTAATCTTGTTTCTTCAATGATCTCTGGTGCATACTTCCTTTGGTTTAACAAAATCCCTTCACTAGATCTAAGTATCTCAAAGCCAAGAAAATACTTAAGTTCCCTTAAATCCTTCATTCTAAAATTAGCATGCAAAATTCCTTTCAATTCTTCTATCATTACCAGTAATCAATAAATCAACAACATATATAAGCATGATCACTATGTTTGTTGCATTTCTTTTTGTAAAAAGTGAGTAATCAAACTTACTTTGAATGTATCCAACAACAACTAAAGCTTCAGTCAACTTCATTTTCCACTGCCTAAAAGCTTGTTTGAGACCATAAATAGACTTCTACAGTCTACAAACCATGTTTTACCCAAGGCTATAGAATCCCTGAGGTAGCTGCATATAAACTTCCTCAACCAAATTTCCTTGAAGAAATGCATTGTACACATCCATTTGAAGCAAATACCAATGTCGCAAAGAATCCAGTGCTAAAACAATTCGTATTGTAACAAGTTTAGCAACAGGCGATAAAGTCTTAACATAATCCACAGCTTCTCGCTCATTATAACCTTTCACAACCAAACGCGCCTTGTAGAGCTCAAC
Source organism: Hibiscus syriacus (assembly GCF_006381635.1). Taxonomy (NCBI): domain Eukaryota; kingdom Viridiplantae; phylum Streptophyta; class Magnoliopsida; order Malvales; family Malvaceae; genus Hibiscus; species Hibiscus syriacus. The sequence goes on along the minus strand of NW_024063507.1, from coordinate 1,479,142 downwards.
CTCATCATTGGAGCAAAACTTGACCTTATACACCCATTTGCATCCAATGGGAACCTTTCCTGGTGGCAAAGGAACTACACACCAAGTATTGTTTGATTCTAATGCTTGAATCTCCTCTTACAAGGCCTTAATCAATAAATGGTCTTGAATGGCATCATTATAACTAGTAGGTTCAATGATAGAAGTAGAAGAAATGAAAGATTGAATGTGAAAAGGAAGATGAGAATAAGAAATGTTATTCAAAATGGGATAAGGACTAGAGGTGGATGATTGGCAGGAAACATACTCATTTAACCAAAGAGGAGGCTTGGACACCCTAGAAGACCTCCTAACAACTTGATCAACTGGAGCAACAATATTAGGAGAATGAAAAGAAACTGATGCGGGAGACACTGGAACAACAACATTAGGACAAAAACCATTAAAATAATGACCATATTGAGACTGTTGAGAAGACAAATTAGGATGACTATCATGATCAGAAAAAAACATCTATTGAAGATAACTCATAAACAAAAAATTCAGAATCAGAAACAAAAGGCTGAGAAGGAAATAACCTAGATAATAACTCAGGAGAATGAAAAGGAAAAAATGTTCATGAAAACGAACATCCCTACTAACAAAGAAAGTCTTGGAAACAAGACTAAACATCAAATAACCCTTTTGAGTAACCGAGTATCCCATGAAAATTGAAAGAAAAGCTCTAGGAAAAAAATTTATCACGAGGCTTAGTATTAGTAGCATAACCCAAACAACCAAAAACCTTTAAATGAGTCAAAGATGGTGGTTGATGATGAAACAATTCTTTCAATTAAGGATACCAGAATGAAGCCTATTAATTATATAACAAGCAGCTAAGACACACTCTCCCCAAAACTTAATAGAAACCTGTGACTGAAAACGAAGTTCACGAGCCACTTCCAATAAATGTTTATGCTTCCTTTCAACTACCCCATTTTGTTGAGAAGTATCAACACAAGAAGACTGATGAATAACCCCCAAAGAAGAGAAAAAAGAAGAACACTCTGTGTTAAAGAACTCAGACCCATTGTCACTACCAATTGTTTTGATAGATGCCTGAAAATGATTAAGAACTAGGGGAAAATTTTCTTAAAGAGACAAGAGTATCAGACTTAAGCTTCAACAAATAGACCCGTGTAATTCTATTGTAGTCATCAACAATTGTAAGAAAAAACCTATGACCACTATGAGTGGAAATCCTATATGGACCCCATAAGTACATATGAATCAATTGAAAAGGAAGACTAGATCGAAAATGACTAATCAGGAATGGTAACCGAGCATGTTCGGCTAAAGGAAAAACAGAACAAGAATGAATGACTGAAGAGTCTAATTTACAATCAATCAAAGGCATATGATGCATTTTCAAAAAAGAAGCATGACCCAACCAAGCATGCCAAATAGAAGTTTTATTATCAACAGATGACATACAATGAGATTTAAAATTGAAAGACACATTGGAAATCTTAGAAGCAGTACTAGAAAACAACCAAAAGACTTAAGAACATAAAAGCCTCCTTGTTTCCTACCAATCCCCAGCATCTTGCCATTGGAGATATCCTGAAAGATACAAATATCATGATAAAATTGAACAACACAATTCAAATCAAGGGTCAATTTGAAAACAGACAACAAATTGTGAGTGAAACAAGGCACAAATAGGACATTGTGTAAAGAATGAAGAGAATCAAAATAATAGGAACCAATGTGAGTTATTGGAAGGGTTTTACCATTCGGAAGATGGACAAAATGTGAGAAACATACAACAGGATTACTCAAGCATTCAAAGTCAGACAACATATGGTCAGTAGCACCAATGTCAAGAATCCATTTAACTAAACTAGTTTTAGAAGCAGGTAAACCATCATGAACCATACCTGCAAAATTGGCAGCAGCATCATCACCAGAATCAGAAGCATCTTTGTTGAGAAGCCCCAGCAGATGATAATATTGGTATGTGGTAAACATCAGAACCAAAGAAGCAGCCAAAGGAGAAGAATCAGAATGATTATCACCCTGTTCAGAACTAACAATCATGGCATATATATTCTTCTTGATCTTTGTGAACTTAAAATCAAGGGGGAAACCATTGAGCCTATAGCATTGTTCACGCTTATGGACACTAATCTTGCAAAAATCATAAACTCTATTGAATCTTCCATGACAAATGTTAGATGAGTTTGAGTACATTACAGCAGAATCAGAAAGAGGTGAACGCCTAAGTAATAGAACCATTGTGACTCCTCCTAAACCACCATGGAATAAGCACAATTAATCGATGGATGTGGATCCAGAAGAAGGATTTGGGTCCGAATTGCAAAATATGTCTCATTCAGACCCATTAAAAATTGAAACAGGCGTTGTTGAAGAACATGATTTAAGACTTGCGAAGAATCAGCACAATTACAAGAAGAAATATGGACTAACACACTGTATTCATCCCAAAAAAGCTTGAGATGTGAATAATAAGTCGAAATCGAAGAGTCTCCCTGAGTGAAAAGAGAAATCTCACGATGCAAGAAAAAAATTCGAGATCAATCAATTTTTCTGAAATGTTCTCTCAAATCCTTACATATAAAAGCAGCAGTAGATGCAAACACTAATCCAGCAGAAAGTGCAGCACTAACATTATTCAGTAGCCACGAAAGAACGATAGCATTACAGCGATCCCACTGTGATTGTAGAAGTTCACCGAAATCATCATGAGCGTAATCACCATTGATAAACCCTAATTTGTTCTTCACCAACAACACAATCTGAATCAAACGACTCCAGAGATTGTAATTCTCAATCCCAATCAATTGATGCAAAGTCAACACTGTTCCAGGCGTATCAAACGGATTAAGGTAAAGAGGATGGGTGAAATTAATAGAATCCATGGAAAAAAGAAGGAAGAAAACAATGAAATCAATAAGGAAAGAATGAAAAAATCAGAAAGGTTGAGCCCCCAAACGAGACATTTCCTATGATACCATGTTAAAACATGTGTAAAAAATACCTCATTTTTATTACTTGTAAAATACTTAGTACAATACCATATGTATACACTTCAAATATAGCAATTGGTTTACTAACTAATTGTTAACTAACTACTAACCAACTAACAAACTTTCTAAAACTACTTCTTAACTTCTCAACAATAGTGCATTCTGAAAACTTCAAAATTACCATGGCATCTCTATTAAGGTTAGGCATGAGACAGGTTGTGTCAATTTTTTTATCATTTTGAATTCGAATCGATATCGATCCAATTCAACTGTTGGTGATCTTTTATCCGACTTGAATATAAAAATATAAATATCTATCTTCGATCAGTAATGGCCATTTTACCTGGACCCAGCGGATTTCAACTTGACCTAACCCGATTTATTATTTTAACAATTCGAGTTTGAGTTGGATTTTCATAAGGGTGGTGGCGGGTCGGATTAATGATAAAAAAAATTCGATCCGACTTGACTCAACATAATATTATAATTATCTCTTATATATTTAGGGATAATTGTAATAATATCTTTTTTTCTATATAGTTTTTCAAATAAGTCTTTATTTTATCTAGCAAAAATAATTATATATATTTAGGTTGGATCAAAACGGATACAATTTAGATTTAAAAATCGAGTCAGATTCCAAGATTCCAAGTACGAGTGAATGAGTTTAATTTTAGAGTTGAGTTCGAGTGAGCTAAAAACCTTACCTGACCCGTGAACATCCATATGACTCTCACTCAACACAATTAAATTTTTTTATTACAAAATAGGAAGATAATTAAAATATTTATTAAAATTATTATAGTAATTATATTAAATATGTAGGGGGAAATATACTATTATCTCAAGTCATATCAGATATTTTTTTATCCCGAATCTAACTAGGATCAACCCAAACGTGATTTTTAAAAAAAAAAAAAAAAACCTTACAAAATTAAGTCGAGTTAAAATTTTGAACAATTTTACTATCCCAGTCTCTACACTCTACCGGTATATAAGAAGTAAAAGGGGGGGGGATATAACAAATACATAACGAATGGAGCCATGGCCATGTTTGTAGCATATAAATTCCAAAGTATTTCTACATCCTCATTAATTTCTGGCTCTATCTATGTTGTTTCTAACTCAATATCTCAATGACAATGAAGTTGTATGACTTGCAATGTCCACATGCACCTCCAAGGTTATAGCCTGTCTCCACGAGCATGGTGCAGAATTTGAGCTCGTCCCTGTCAATCTCCAAAACGATGAACAAAAACAGCCTGCTTTCCTTGACAAGAATGTAATTATTCATATTCCGTTTTATTTATTTTTCTGCTGCATCTTTAAACCATGACTCGTATCCTAAATTTATTTATGAAAGTATATGCAGCCCTTTGGTCAGATCCCCGCACTAGATGATGGCGACCTAACTCTCTTTGGTAAGTTCTTTTCAAAATGAGTCTATCTCCTATTTAAGGAGGTTCATGGATCGTCGGGTCGGGTTGGTTCGAGTTTTTGACCTATTTGAATTTAATCTAAAAAATAAACCTCTTCACTTTTATCCGATTTAACTCGAGATATAAGAGGATGATATGACTATAAATGAGTCGAGTCGAGTTTGAGTATTGCTGAGCAACTCAAAAACTCTAAAATGGAGTTCTACTCATCTCGAAAACCCGTGAGCCTAAATTGTCAACCTCAACTTGAAGTTGAAATCATGAATTGAAGTTCTAAAAAGCTTGCCAAAGCTCAAAATAAAATAAAATAAATCTTGAACTTAACTCGGTTAAAGTTCAAACTCAAAGTCAAACTCGAACATAAACTTTAAGTACATGAAAACCTTATATTCTACTACATTTAAAAAAAAGAAACATAAATATTTAATATTATTAATAATTTATTTTTTAAAATAAAAAACTTAATATATAATTTTGTTCTAGTTGCTCGAGCTCGAGTCGAGTATCAAGTAGTTTGTTTCATATCGTTAAGAACTCGAGTCGAGTCCATTTGAGTTGAGTATTTATCGAGCGTTGACTTAGTCGATCTTGAGTTGCTAATGACATGTCTCATCTCATTTACAGTCCTAGGAGGATCCCACATAATCAGAAATCTAACTCAATTTTTTAGGTCAAAACTCACACTCATTCCAACTTATATATATATATATATATATTAGAATCTAATTGAAAGAAATAAAAAAGGTGTTATAATAATTATCTTTGAATATATAAAGGATATTCATAATATCATGTCGGATAAAAATTTCCCACTGTCAACTCGAACCTAAATCTTATAAAATTTGATCTAATCTGAATTCAAACTTTAAAAAGAAAGAACTAATCTAATTAAATCAAAATCCATCAAATTCGTGTGAAATGCGGATCTTAATCCTACCTTAATTTTGTTTCATTAATGTTTATATGTACCCCTGAAAAAAAAAGAATGCAAAGCAATCTCAACATACGTGGCTGAAAAATTCAAAGGAAGCAGTTGTGATCTTCTGAGAAGCCAAAACCCTAAAGAAGCTGCACTGGTGAAGACGTGAATGGAGGTGGAATCCCAGCAATTCAGCACTGCGATCAGCCCAATATTCTACCAATTCATCATCGTGCCCATTATGTAGGGCGGCTCACCAAACCAAACCATCATCGATGAGATGGATCATATAATCTCTCTCTAAAAAAATATTTAAGGACAGTTGGAATTATAAACCTTGCATCAAATTCATAATAGAGGACTGAGATTAGAGTCTAGCATTTGCTAAGTCCCACTAGATCTTTAATTTTTTTTTCAACAAATATAATTTTATTAAAATCATCATAAAGTCTTGATTAAAAAAGAATGTATGTTAAAGATTTATAAATCTATATGAAAGAAAACAGTATATTAAGGAAGAATGTCTCGTTAAAGATCTCTAAACATATATAAAAGAAAAGAGTATATTAAGGAAGAATGTCTCGTTAAAGTTATCTAAATCTAGAGATCTTTAACGAGATATTCTTCCTTAATCAGGAGTTTAAGAAAATAGTACATTAAAAATCTCTAAACCTATATGAAATAAAAAAGCACATTCACCCAATAAACTATAAGATCTTAAAGTCCTTATTATCTATAAGATCTTAAAGTCCTTATTATCTTTAGGACCATATTATGACGGGTGTTGAAGCATGGCTTATCTATTGTTGAAGGAATGGTTAAATTTCTAAGGGAATATTCTTTATTAAGTAATATTTGGTTTTGTGGTCTAGTGAATCCAAACTCCAATAATTCAAGAAAAAATTGATATGTCCATAACACATGTATAAAATTCAATTTAAATCAAAATAAATATTTTTGTTTAAAATTTTATTGTTTGAATGAATTGATTAAATATTTTGAATGAATGAATGAATGAATGAATGAATGAATGAATGAATGAATGAATGAATGAATGAATGAATGAATGAATGAATGAATGAATGAATGAATGAATGAATGAATGAATGAATGAATGAATGAATGAATGAATGAATGAATGAATGAATGAATGAATGAATGAATGAATGAATGAATGAATGAATGAATGAATGAATGAATGAATGAATGAATGAATGAATGAATGAATGAATGAATGAATGAATGAATGAATGAATGAATGAATGAATGAATGAATGAATGAATGAATGAATGAATGAATGAATGAATGAATGAATGAATGAATGAATGAATGAATGAATGAATGAATGAATGAATGAATGAATGAATGAATGAATGAATGAATGAATGAATGAATGAATGAATGAATGAATGAATGAATGAATGAATGAATGAATGAATGAATGAATGAATGAATGAATGAATGAATGAATGAATGAATGAATGAATGAATGAATGAATGAATGAATGAATGAATGAATGAATGAATGAATGAATGAATGAATGAATGAATGATGAATGAATGAATGAATGAATGAATGAATGAATGAATGAATGAATGAATGAATGAATGAATGAATGAATGAATGAATGAATGAATGAATGAATGAATGAATGAATGAATGAATGAATGAATGAATGAATGAATGAATGAATGAATGAATGAATGAATGAATGAATGAATGAATGAATGAATGAATGAATGAATGAATGAATGAATGAATGAATGAATGAATGAATGAATGAATGAATGAATGAATGAATGAATGATGAATGAATGAATGAATGAATGAATGAATGAATGAATGAATGAATGAATGAATGAATGAATGAATGAATGAATGAATGAATGAATGAATGAATGAATGAATGAATGAATGAATGAATGAATGAATGAATGAATGAATGAATGAATGAATGAATGAATGAATGAATGAATGAATGAATGAATGAATGAATGAATGAATGAATGAATGAATGAATGAATGATAATTTAAATAATAACACGTTTAGACGTTCCTAGGACTCTCGGGTCAGAGTCAGTAAGAGTTTATGAGTATACATGCCTCTAGGGAGTTAACAATACTTTTGTGTCTGGAATAATGATAGATATTCCTCGTTATTGTTTTAGTTTCAGAGTTTTAGACATGGATGAGAGCCCATGACATAGTCATTAGGGTAGGTACGAGAGTAGGGCTTCTATTGCGGGCGATGCAGGAGATAAGTTTGCTTTAGATTCAAAGTATAGAGAGGTTGGGTTCGCAGGAGTTGATAAAGTAACCCTCTTTAGAGATATGACTGTGACCCTGTGACATATTGCTAGAGCTATTCCCATGACCCCTACTACCCCACCTACCCAACCAACTCCACCAATCCTTCACTTTGTAGCACAATAAGAGTCCCTAATTGAGAGGCTCTAGAGATACAGGACCATAGATTTCTTTGACACAAGAGATGATAACCCTGTAGTGAGCGATTAGTGGTAGAGAGAGATGCTTAAGACCATTCGTCAGTTACACCTCACCCATACGGGTATGCATGAGTGTGTCACCTCCCTACTGAAAGGTGACACTATTGACTAGTGAGAGACAGTCAAGATGTCATTAGAGCATGATCGAGCCACCTGGGATTGTTTCTTGGAGGAGTTCTTCCAACAGTACATGGGAGAGGCTCACATGGATGAATTGAGGGATCAATTTGTGCGTCTGACTCTTGGAGACATATTCGTCTTTAAATATGAGGTAAAGTTTCTCTAACGGTGTCGATATGCACCACAGCTAGTTTCATCTAAGTGTCATCATTGTAGAAGGTTTAGGGAGGGCCTCCATCTAGATATTTTTGACTCATCTATCCGTCAATCCCTCGAGGGTTTTACCTAGTTGATTCAACTGACGAAGGATAAAGAGAGAGTTTTGGGGAGGAAAGATGAAACATTAGGTACTACCTCTAGTCAGGGTAGAGGAGTGGTTGAGTCCTCTGGGCCACCCCTAGTCATCCAAGAGGATAAGGGATTCTCAAGGGTCATGGAGAGCCCTAGCTAGTCAGTTTAGTAGACCAGTTCAGAGTGCGAGTAGAGGGGGTAGATCTGATCATCATAGAATGTTGTTGGATACTAATTCAATGGCGAGTTTTGAGGGTTTGGTAAGAACACCTTCTAAGCCCAGTTATTCCACCTATGGAAGGAGGTATCTTGGGGTTTACCAATAGGATTCGAGTTAGGTTGGGTTGGATCGGTGCATTTCTAAGTAGTTTAGCAGACGGTGGACTTTTCCCACGCGTAGAGGCGATGCATTGAGGCGCGTGCATGGACTATGGGGGTCAGAAAAATTCTAAAAAAATTTATAAGTGTGTTTTAAGGGGTTTTGAAATACTTACCAAACTCGGTTCACAATGGTGAACAGCGGAAAGCTCAATTTCAAAACATCAAAAACTTGATATTTCTTACCCCTCACACGCGGGCGACGACGGAGATAAGAAAGACAACGCAAGTAACATGATGATGTGGGAGGTATCGAAAACAGAGCAACGATCAGCGACAAAACATCGATCAAAGATTTCTTTCTAAATGAGGAAAATATTGATGAGAAAGAAAATAAAATAATTTAATTTTTTTTTGATTTTGGGGTTATATAAACTGTAAAAAGAAAATGGAAAAATCATGTCATAGGTACTTCATCTTTAGTTACTTTCTGAATTTGGATCCAAATTTAATCAAAATTTCACTTTGGTCCCAAAATGTAATCAAAATTCAATTTAGTCCTAAAATATTTAAGAAAATTTTAGGCCTTATTTTTTGGTGTGACACCCAGGTTAGTAGTTTGGGTTAACCTGAGACATATAAAATGAGCCCAAAAGACCTATTAGAATAGTTTGAAATAAATTAAGTTGATTGTGGGCTTGAGTTGGGTCCAAGAGTTATAGAGTGGTGATGATTATATTATGAGAAAGCAAGATGTACCCAAACTACAATTTAACCATTTCTTAAATCAAGAACTGAAAACCCCTTTCTATTTTATGATTTCACGTAACCAATCCCACAAACCTCACCAAACATTCTTCCTCTTCGTGTCATTTTTTCTCTCTTTTTCTTCTCTTCCAATGTGAAACAAATGGAAAAGTTTTAAGGGTTTCAAGTTTAGTTTGGTTTAATCAAGGTAAGTATTGAAAACAATTTGATGTTTCGATATAACAAATTAAGTATAAATGAATTTTAAGATTTTACAAATGATTTTCTAAGTATATTTGATTTAATTATTCGAATATCAAATTATTACTCCAAGTCTTCAAGATCGATTTCAAACCTTACTAAATGTGTAAAATTGTGTTTTATACTACATATATTTTTGAAACAATTTTCACAAAGTATTTTGAACCAAAATCAAGCCTAAAATCAATTTTTCAGAGTGATGCACCAATCCATGCATCGATGCACCATGGAATAAATTGAACATCGAATGCATTTCATGCATCGATGCACATACTATGCATCGATGCACTCAGATTTTTATGAAAACATCGAATGCATTTGATGCATCGATGCACCAGCCATGCATCGATGCACTCTGGCTATTTTGAAACATCGAATGCATTTCATGCATCGATGCACTCTTAGTGTACCAATGCACTAAGGGCCCAATGGTCAAAATATTTAAATTTTACACTTGATGCACTGATGCACCTTGGGTATGCATCGATGCACTGACGCTCCCAACTGATTTAATTAATTGTTTCACACTTAAATGGCTCTATTGACTCCACTAATCATCCCCAACGTTCAGAATCATTTGAAGGTGTATTTAAACAAGCTTAGAAGCCATTGATCAAAAACAAGAAAGCACAAGAAACAAGAATCAAGAGAGAATCAAAGAGAAAGCATCAAACCTCAAGTTTGAGCATTTCAAGCCTATTTTTCATTCAATATTCATTTTGCTTTCAAGAACACTACTTGTACTCAATTGTATTCATTTTTTAGTGTTCTTTTCTTTGTTCTAGAATTGTGCAAACAATCTACCTTGTGACGATTTCCGTGTAAGTTTGCAAATTTGTAATCTTCTCTTTGAGAATGAGTGTTCTCAAGAATTGGGGTATATTCTTGAGGGAGTTGTAAGGTTATCTCTTTGGCCTCAAAAGAAAGAACAAATTAGTGAATTTGTTGGAAAATTCTTAGTGTGGATAGCTAAGGTAGTGGACGTAGACTTTGGTTGAGAAAGTCGAACCACTCTAAATCGCTGTGCAAATCTTTTCAATTTTCTGCAAAAGCTTCCACCAAAATTTTAATTGCCAATTCACCCCCCTCTTGGCCAATTCCATCGATCGATTAACTTAGTAATTAGTATCAGAGCCTCACTTATTTGAAGGTTTAATCACCTATTGATTCGATTCGGGAAGAGTTACATCGATTATCAAGTCATCAATGGTCTCTACTTCAAATGTTGACTCCGGTCTCGATTCGATGCCCGTCAACAAGCCTCATTTCTTCAATAGAGCTAACTATGCCTATCAGAAGAATAGGATGATGTATTTCATTCAAGCAAGTGACATGGGAGCATGGAATGTTATAGAAGAGGGATATATCAAGCCTCTCACTCATCCAAGATTGTGGAGTGAATGAGAGATAAGAATGTTCTAGCTCCACTCCAAAGCCATCCATATCATATTTTGTTCTCTTGGACCAGATGAATATGGAAGAGTTTCATCTTGTACAACCGCCAAAGAAATATAGGATAAACTACAAGTCACTCATGAAGGCACCGACGAGGTAAAAGAATCTAAAATTAGTCTTCTAAAACATAGCTATGAAAATTTCAGGATGAAACCAAATGAAGATATCAAAGCTATAACGGATAGATTCTCAACGATTGTCAATGGTCTCAAATCATATGGAGAGATCATTAAAAAATGAAAATCTTGAGGAAGTTAGTTTACTCACTTCTAAAATTGTGGCAATCAAGAAGACGACAATCATTGAGGCTAAGAACCTAAAGTCCTTAACTCTTGAGGAACTAATTGGTTCCCCCTCACTCATGAAATGATGCTTGAAGATGAGGTAGACCTCGATAAGATTGACGAGACACCAAAGGAGAAGAATAAGAAGAAAAACATTGAAGTTGCTCTCAAATCCACAAAATATGATAGTGATTCGGATGAAGGTGACGATGACGAGGAAATGACATTGTTTGCCAAGCGGTTCAGAAAAATGATGAGACCTTACCGAGAAAGACAATTCAAACAAAATGAAGGCCTCAAAAATAAACCAAAAGAGAAAGACCCAATCATTTGCTATGAATGCAAAAAGCCGGGGTATGTCAAATATGATTGCCCACAATTAAAGAGAGAGGGTCAATTAAAGAATAAGCACAAGGCTCATATGGCTACATGGACTGATAAAGAAGGTTTCGATGAAGAGGAAAAATAAGTAGCAAACTTGTGCTTGATGGCATTCGGGGAAGATTCTAAGGTAATCTCTAACTCATCTGAATTAGATGATTTATCTTATGATGAGTTATTAGAGGAATATAATGGGTTGGCTTCGGATTATGAGAAATTATTTTTAAAATATAAAAATGATGTCTCAAAATTGAAAAATGAAAATAAGCTCATATTCAAGACCAACAATGATTTTGAAAGTAAAATCAAAGATTTGAAAATCAAACTAGAAGAGTTTGAAAAGAAAAATTCGGATTTGAAAACTTTACTTTCAAAGGTCAATGATGATCATCAAAAGAAAATTGATGATCTTAAAGCTTCTTTTGATAAAGTTAGAACAAAACATTTTGAAAATGGAGAAAATTCAAAATCCAACTTTGTTAGAAAAAGTTTTAAAAACTACAATCATAGAGGTCCCCGAAGAACCTCTAATGGAAAAATTGTTAGAAGTATATGGGTTCCTAAAGGACTCATTACTACTAAAGATAAAGATATCCTACACAAATGGATACCTAAGGGGACTAGGATTTTGGAAACTAATGAATATGGACCCAAAAGAATTTGGGTACCAAAAATTAGAAATTAATTTATGTTTGTAGGAAAAGGAGCATTGCTACAAGGCACGGGAAACAAATTCAAACTAATGGTACCTTGATAGTGGATGCTCAAGACATATGACCAGGGACAAAAGCCGGTTCATAGAGCTTAACGCCAAAAATGGAGGAGAATCGACTTTTGGTGATAATTCAAAAGGTCACATTGAAGGTATAGGTACAATAGGTAATACCTCTTCCATACAAATTAAAAATATTTTATATGTGAAGGGGTTAAAGCATAATCTTTTGAGTATTAGTCAATTATGTGATAAGGGATTCAATGTCATGTTTGAAACTAATGGTTGTAAAGTCATTGACATTGCATCTAATCGGATTATGCTTATTGGTCATAGAATAGGAAACATTTACATGGTGCATTTAGATTATATTGATATGACTAATTTATGCCTAGTTGCTAAGGATGAGCATGATAGTTGGTTATGGCATAAGAGACTAGGACATGCTAGTATGAGCGTTTTGCAACAGCTAATTCAAGGTGATTTAGTTCGAGGGTTGCCTAAACTAAAATTTGATAATGATAAAATCTGTGATGCTTGTGCTAAAGGAAAACAGAAGCGAGTTTCTTTTAAATCCATTAACGATGTATCAACTAGTAGAGTATTACAATTGATCCACTTAGATCTTTTTTGGGCCATCTAGACCTACTAGCTTGAGTGGAAAACAATATGCATTTGTCTTGATAGATGACTATTCTACACATACTTGGGTTCTATTCTTAAGTACTAAAGATGAAGCATTAGAAAAATTCATCACATTTTCAAAAGTAATCCAAAACGAAAAAGGTTACTCTATAACTAGTGTTAGGAGTGATCATGGAACTGAATTTAAAAATCTTGGATTTACTGAATTTTGTAATTCAAATAGTATTAGCCATAATTTTTCAGCACCTAGAACCCCTCAACAAAATGGAGTTGTTGAGAGGAAAAATCGAACTTTTGAAGAAATGGCTAGAACCATGCTTCGTGAAAACAATTTGCCAAAATATTTTTGGGCGAAAGCCACAAAGACCGCTTGTTATGTTATTAATCGAGTAATGATTATGCCTATTTTAAAGAAAACTCCATATGAACTTTTTAAAACTAAAAAATCTAACATTAGCTATTTTCATCCTTTTAGATGTAAATGTTTTGTTTTAAACAACGGTAAAGACAATCTTGGCAAATTTGATGCCAAAAGTGATGAAGGAATTTTTTTGGGTTATTCCTTAAATTCTAAAGCTTATCGAGTATTTAATAAAAGAACTTTTGTTGTACAAGAATCTATACATGTTGTTTTCGATGATAATATCCTTCCGAGGAAGGATTCTTGTTTGAATGATGATGTAGGTGTTATAAATACAAATGACGTTAGACATGACATTGGACAACCATCATCAAAGAAAGAAACGAAATATGAGGAAACTCATGATCCTCTCGAGAATCCAACCATTGAAGAAAGGGAAGTATTTTACCCAAGAGAGTACAACTATGTCAAGGATGGTTAAATTATAGGTGATCCATCCAAAGGGGTAACAACTAGATTTTCTCTTAGAAATATTTGTAATTATGTTGCATTTATCTCATGCATAGAGCCTAAGAATATTAAATAAGCATTAAAAGGTGAACATTGGATTATGGCTATGCAAGAAGAGTTAAATCAATTTGAGAGAAATAAAGTTTGGACATTAGTTGAAAGGCCTAGTAATAAATCTATTGTAGGTACTAGATGGGTATTTAGGAATAAGCTTGATGAGAGTGGTAATATAGTGAGAAACAAGGCTAGACTTGTTGCTCAAGGGTATACTCAAGAAGAAGGCATAGACTATGATGAAACATATGCTCACGTAGCTAGGATGGAAGCAATTAGAATGTTATTAGCATTTGCATGTTTTCATGAATTTAAATTATATCAAATGGACGTTAAAAGTGCATTTTTAAATGGTTTTATAAAAGAAGAAATGTATGTGGAACAACCTCCAGGTTTTGAAGATTCAAAATTTCCAGATCATGTTCTTAAATTGACAAAAGCGTTTTACGGTTTAAAACAAGCTCCTAGAGCTTGGTATGAAAGATTGTCAAACTTTTTAATTGAAAAAGGTTTTTTAAAAGGGAAGGTTGACACTACATTGTTTTTAAAGCATAAAGGTAAAGATTTATTAGTAGTTCAAATTTATGTTGATGATATAATATTTGGTTCTACTAATGATGTTCTTTGCGAAGAATTTTCTAAGTTAATGCAAAGTGAATTCGAGATGAGCATGATGGGGGAGCTCTCATTTTTCTTGGGACTCCAAATCAAGAAAAGAAAAGATGGAATCTATTTATCAATCAAGCTAAGTACGTTAAAGACATGCTCAAGAAGTTTGGACTAGAAAATAGGAAACCACATGACACTCCAATGAGCTCATCAACAAAGCTTGACATATATGAAGGAGGTAAATGTGTGGATGTTAAATTATATAGGTCAATGATTGGTTCTTTGCTTTATCTAACTGCAAGTAGACCAGACATTATGTTTAGTGTTTGCTTATGTGCTAGATTTCAATCATGCCCTAAGGAATCACATTTACTAGTTGTTAAGAGAATCTTTAGATACCTTAAGGACACTCCTAATTTAGGACTTTGGTATTCTAGAGACTCTAGTTTTAGCTTGCATGCCTTCTCTGATGCGGATTATGGAGGATACAAATTAGATAGGAAAAGCACCTCCGGTACTTACCAATTCCTTGGAAATATGTTGATTTCTTGGTTTTCAAAGAAACAAAATTGTGTTGCATTATCTACCACTGAAGCAGAATATCTTTCAGCTGGTAGTTGTTGTGCACAAGTTTTATGGATGAAACAACAACTTTTTGATTATAGAATTGAAGTAGCTACCATTCCTATCAAGTGTGACAATATTAGTGCTATTTGTCTCACTAAAAATCCCATCCAACACTCTAGAACTAAGCATATTGAAATAATACATCACTTCATTAGAGACCATGTCGCTAAGGAAGATGTAGTTCTAGAATTTGTTGATACTTTGCATCAATTAGCGGATATCTTTACAAAACCTTTAGACAAAGAAAGATTTTGGACACTTAGGAGAGAATTAGGTTTAACTGATCTATCTTCACTTAGTGTTTAAAATAATTTTAATATTTTTAAGAATAAATGAAAAATGCTTATAATAGTAATTTTTGATTGCATTCATTGATTAGGGGGAGTTTATGTTCTTTGGTGAAAATTAATTTTATGTTCAAATGTTGTTTAAGGATTAATTTGATTGATTGAACATGATTAATTTTCAATATATGAGTTGCCAATACCACTAGAGCTAATTAATTTAGCATTTTTGAGTGTTTAAAATGGATTTTTGTCATTTTTGTGCTTCATGCATCGATAGACTTAACAGTGCATCGATGCATCCCTTTGAATGTGCATCGATACACCATGAAGATGCACCGATGCATGCCTTGAATGTGCATCGATGCACAAGGCCATGCATCGATGCATCCGTCGGGTTTTGGGTTTAAAAGGCTTATTTTCTTATTTATTTCAAACCCTAAAACTAAACCCTCTCTAGCCATACGCCTCTCTTCCTCTCTAAATCCTCCATTTTCTCAAAATCAACAAAAATTTGTTGGAATCTTTGAGCTTTTCATCTCTATATCCTGCTACTATTATTAAATCGTGCAACACAACATCTCATTCTCTTCAATCCGAAATTTTTTCAAGGTATTTTTCTAAAAACTTCTAGTTTATCATATTTTGATCTTAGGACTAGTTCTAGGATGAATATTATATCGGCCATTGATTGTTTGATGATTTCAAACTAGATTTTACAACCAATTTCATCAAAAACTCACAAATTTTCAAAGAATTTTTGAATTTTCAAAATTAAAAAAAAAATAAAAATCTAAATTTGATTTCTAAATTTGATGTTTTTTGATTTAATTATGTTGTTTTCATGAAAAACTATACATATTATAATTTTTAAACATTGTTTTCTAAATAGTTTTTCAAAACTATGCCATTAGGATTCAATTTAGAGAACCTTGAATTATTACGGACTCAATTAAGTTTTGGGATTGATTAAATTGCATACATGTGTTTCAATTTACAGGTTATATTCCTTTTTCGATTCTTAAACCATATCTAATCCCAAACGCCCTAGAACTTCATCGAGTCATTCTCGTTCAAACCAACCTCCTAATCCCGTTCAAACCAACCTCCTAATCACGTTCCTCCTCCACCTACATCTCTTATAGGATCCTGTTTTAATATGCCTGAATTTCGTAGAGACGACTTGTACCATAGGTATATAAATTATTTCCAATCTTATAGAATCCGGGAAGAGCGTATTCCTTCTCTTCAAGCCATGATAGATATTGACTTCGAATACCTTCTGATTCTTAAAACTTGGAAGTTTGATAAACTGTTCACCTCAAACCTATCGTCTATCATCAGTTAGTCCGCATTTTCTACTCCAATGTGGTATGCATTCAAAACCAAACTCAATGTGGTACTATAGCAATTAGATCATATCTTTTAGGCCAATATATTAATATTAACCCCGAGACTATAGCTTTCCATTTTGGGTTAGATGACGAAGGTTTATTTAATGAGAATGAAACTGTGGATTATCCCTATGTTCTAAACGCTAGTGTTAGTACTCTACGTTCTCATCACGATCATTTTCTTCATTTGATGATCTCTTGGTGGTTTAGACCATCCGAAGGTAGATACTTCACTCTTCGTGCTAGGGATTTATGGTGGATGCACTGTCTCAAGAATAAAAATAAAATAAATATGTCCCACATTATTTTTAGTCAATTAGTGGATATCATAAAAATTGTTCCTTCAAAACATGTCAAAACATTAGTTTATAGATGTCTTATTAGTAACCTTTTTATCAAACTTGGTCTAAACGTCTCTCTTGACAATCCAATTCCTCTCCAAAACCCAATCAATCTCATCTTGTTGAAGAAAGCCGATTGGAAACAAGATGAGGTAACCGGTCCTTGGGTCTTTCGACCCGGTAAGCAAACTCCGGGAGCGAGTTCTTCACGAGCTGCTCCTAGCTCTTCTCGTGCTCCTCATCCTCCTCCGGCACCGGATGCTGACGATGATCCAGAATTTTAACAGTTCATGCAAGATATCGACGATCATGTACCAGACGATGAGCCTGCACCGGAACCAGCACGACAAGAAGATCAAACGCCACCATATTTTTTATCTTTCTTAGAGTCGTTTGATCTGAGGTTTGCCTCCATGGTGTCTCATATTACTGATTTTTAGTGGGAGATGTGTGAACAAATGGACGCTCTCACTCTTGAAGTTCGAGCTCATTATCCTCCTCCTCCCTATCCTTTGATGGAGTATATTTGCTTCCTTGTTATGTTTTCTTGGTTTTCTAAAACTTGGATTGATTTTGATGTTTCTGGATTATTTATTTTGGATCCTTAAATGTTTGAATTTGTTAGGAGTTATGATTTGGATGCTTGGCTGATTGAACTTATTATATATATTTGGTTTGGTTGAATTTTCTTTTTTTTACATCATTAGACATATATTACCTATTTATGCCATTTCACATTTGATTATGATTATTGTTTATGAAAGCTAATGGCTAATCTCTCTTTTGATCTTTGATCTTAGCATCTTAAGGTATATATATATTTAATCAATTGGTTATGTTTTTCAAAACCTTGTTTAATTCGATTTTTAAGTCTTTTTGATTTAACAAAAACGGGGAGAAGTGTTAAGTGTTAAAATGTTTTAAATGGGATAAGTGTTAAAGTAAGGGGGAGTAATTTCAAACTTAATTTTTCAAAATTTATTTTCAAAGAAAATCTTAAAATTACACACATGTTTTGTCATATCAAAAAGGGGGAGATTGTTGCAAACATTTTGATGTTTCGATATAACATATTAAGTATAAATGAATTTTAAGATTTTACAAATGATTTTCTAAGTATATTCGATTTAATTATTCAAATATCAAATTATTACTCCAAGTCTTCAAGATCGATTTCAAACCTTACTAAATGTGTAAAATTGTGTTTTATACTACATATATTTTTGAAACAATTTTCACAAAGTATTTTGAACCAAAATCAAGCCTAAAATCAATTTTTCAGAGTGATGCACCAATCCATGCATCGATGCACCATGGAATAAATTGAACATCGAATGCATTTCATGCATCGATGCACATACTATGCATCGATGCACTCAGATTTTTATGAAAACATCGAATGCATTTGATGCATCGATGCACCAGCCATGCATCGATGCACTCTGGCTATTTTGAAACATCGAATGTATTTCATGCATCGATGCACTCTTAGTGTACCAATGCACTAAGGGCCCAATGGTCAAAATATTTAAATTTTACACTTGATGCACCGATGCACCTTGGGTATGCATCGATGCACTGACGCTCCCAACTGATTTAATTAATTTTTTTCACACTTAAACGACTCTATTGACTCCACTAATCATCCCCAACGTTCAGAATCATTTGAAGGTATATTTAAACAAGCTTAGAAGCCATTGATAAAAAACAAGAAAACCCAAGAAACAAGAATCAAAAGAGAATCAAAGAGAAAGCATCAAACCTCAAGTTTGAGTATTTCAAGCTTGTTTTCAATATTCATTTTGCTTTCAAGAACACTACTTGTACTCAATTGTATTCATTTTTTGAGTGTTCTATTCTTTGTTCTAGAATTGTGCAAGCAATCTACCTTATGAGGATTTCCTTGTAAGTTTGCAAATTTGTAATCTTCTCTTTGATAAAGAGTGTTCTCAAGAATTGGGGTATATTCTTGAGGGATTTGTAAGGTTATCTCTTTGGCCTCAAAAGAAAGAACAAATTAGTGAATTTGTTGGAAAATCCTTAGTGTGGATAGCTAAGGTAGTGGACGTAGACTTTGGTTGAGAAAGTCGAACCACTCTAAATCGCTGTGCAAATCTTTTCAATTTTCTACAAAAGCTTCCACCAAAATTTTAATTACAAATTCACCCCCTCTTGGCCAATTCCATCGATCCATTAACTCAACAGTAAGAATGTAAGTCTTCACCCTTCAAGCTTTATTTTAAGTCTCATATTCAAGTTTTGGCCATAAAACCCAAAAATGGGTTTTAGGGAGGTTTAAGGGAATTAAGTGGTTCAGGATTGTTTTCAGTGGTTTTCAGTTATTTAGAGTGTTCTTAACTCTAACCCAAGCCCATAGGTAAGTTAGTAATCCATTTATTGTTTTGTTTAGTGAAAGAAGTGAGGGAGGGCTTTAAAGCTAGAGGAAAAGAAAATTTGATCATTGATTGATTTTTATGGAGGTTCAAGCAGTTAGAACACCAGGTAATACATTTATAACTCTTTCATACCATTTATGGGTCATTAGAAATACATTATAGCTTAAGAATTGAGATGAAGCATGTTGAGCATTTTTTATGGTAGATTTCATGTTATAGAGTTTTAACATATTTTAAAGTCTTATTTATGACCCCTAATACAGACATAAAACATTAATAATGATTGGGAACCTCAAAATGGTAATATGGGTGAGTTTGAGTGTTAAATTCTTGCCCAAACAAGACAATTTTGAGGGTGAGTGTCGGTATTGTAAGAACAATACCGATACTATTCTTAAGAGAGGCAAAAATCAAAGTGATTTTTTAGAGGAGTATCAATACTCATTATCTCAGGGTCGATTTCAAAACCAGCCAAGGGTATCGAAACCATTTTTCCAGTGTCCATTTTGTGTATCGGAAGTCAAGGGGGGTATCGATACTCCCTATAGGAGTATCAATCTACACATACTACATACAAGCATATCTAATCAATCTACCAGAAACTCACCACTACGCCTTGAACATTGCACTCCTTCTAAGGCCTTCTTTTGCAAGAAAATTTGTCATAGAGTTTCTTTCTCTTGGAACATAAGAGAATTGAACATTCAAATTGTCTTCCCTAGTTTTTTGGTTTCTTCAAAATGATCCTACCATTTCCAAGGACGTAAAGGAGATCCAATTTAAATTTACATGAGAATCAGATTTCACAATCAGAACTGTTTTATCATTATAATCAGCTTCAACAAACACTTTGATGTCAGTTTTTAAAGCCTTGAACATTAAATTTAACTTGATTAGCAAACGGAGCTTGCCATTCCGAATCAACCCCTGCCTTTATATCAGCCCTGCCTTTATATCAGTTATGCAATCCCATGGCCTTTCCCACTAATTCTTTTCATTTAATACATCTTCTTTTTAACGTTTTATACCAATTAGTGCATACATCTTTGAGAAGAATACAAGATCTTTAAATTTCATACTTTTATTCTGAAAATTTTTCTCATTTCATGCTAACCACAAACTTCAAAAAATTGCTGCTATGCAAATTAACCAAATCCACTTTGTTATTCCTGCCAACCGAACTTGAAAACAAAAGTTAATAAGTTCATCCACACTATTCAGATTTAGTCTGCATATTCCCTACCAACTACAAATTAATTTTCAAGTAAGATCCAAACCTACATTGAAGGAACTACTTCATTAGCAATTAGAAAAGGTGATATTATTAACACTTTGCTCAAAGTTTAAACATGAACTATTAAACTTGTAAGAGAAAAAGTAAAAAGGTGATCTTTATGCACAGGTTCTGAGTTTAAAGTTTAAAATAAATTAAATTGATCAAGATTCTCTCTTGCATGAATTCAGAGGTCCAATCTATTTTTATTTTTCATCCTTTTTTTTTAATTTGGAATATTATAATGTAGGGTAAATTACACCGTTTCTCGTTGTACTATACTCTCTCTCCTATTTTCCTCACCCAACTTTCAGTATTTATATTTTGCTCATTGAATTTTACAAATTGAATCATTTTGCTCACTCTTCCATCTACAGCGATCGATGGTGGCCGAAATAATCATTCGATATATTTGATGAAAGTATTTCTTGAATCCTAAAGAACTTATGCTTAAAAGAATCTCTTAAAAAATTTATTTAATGTTCGCCTCAAACTAAAAATTCACCAAATCTAATTACTCTTTTTACTAGGTTGTTAATCTGATGGTCGCTCATGGACTAATAATTATTTTATATTATGTTTTATTATCATTTTTGTCTTTATCCATATACGTATCTATGAATCATAAAAAATATCAAATTGATATTTTTCCCAACATTTTAATGGTAATTCTAAAAGAAAATCAAAAATATCAATTTTCTGAAAAATATTATTTGAAAATTATAAAATATTTTAAAATTTTAATTATATGATTTTTAAAAAAAATGAAATTATTTTTTAAAAAATACTTAACATTTCAAATATAATTTCCAATGGCCAAAATCATATTATTTAGTCGTCCTTTCCATTGGGCAATGAGCGATGCATATAATTTTAGTGAATTTTAATTAATATATATTTTACTATGGATAATTACCATCCAACTAATTGTCCTGGTATAGTAAAATTATATATTCAACTTTAATAAGTAAGTACAATGTAGGACCGTTAGCTACGTATGAGTATGCCTCATATACTATGTGATACCATCAAAAAAAAAATTCTCAGCAAAGTACAATTTTTTAAAATAAAAAGAATCGAAGTTCAACCTATAAGCCTCATTAAAAACCTCCCTAATCTAATTGGAGGAAAAGAGTACTTCATAAGAGAACAATACAAAACACATCGAACCAAAAACAGAAACCAGAAACTCAAGTATACCACTCCCTACAAAGTCAACTCTTAACCATCCAAAAGAAGCAAATCAATACAGCCTTCAAAGCACACGAAGGTACAAAAAACAACAAAGTAATTCCAGTCGATAGTTCAACAGTCGAAACCAGTAACTCATACTAAGACACAAAAGCATTTCCACACCATCCACCGCCGGTCACTAGAATAGTTTACGAAGATGATTACACTACCACAAATACTTTGGAATTAAGAACAAGGTCCTTCCTAATGTCACCAAACTTCGGGTCAAGAAAATCTCGACAAACCAA
The DNA here is from genome assembly GCF_006381635.1 of Hibiscus syriacus. Classification (NCBI taxonomy): domain Eukaryota; kingdom Viridiplantae; phylum Streptophyta; class Magnoliopsida; order Malvales; family Malvaceae; genus Hibiscus; species Hibiscus syriacus. The sequence continues at coordinate 1,456,723 of NW_024063507.1, read as the reverse complement.
ACAATCACTAACCAAGCAACCAAACCACCATCATCTATAAACCAGCAATATAATTACAACACTTACGATCCACTACTTCCAAAGCCTCTGAAACTCAATCCAGCTAGAATAACTCCCCATAAGCAAATTCCACTATCAGCAACGCCGACCACACCCAACTTGCCTCCACATTTAGTACCAAATCTGAATTTAAGCGACAAATCTTCACATAAAAACTGCAAAATAGAACTGAAAATAAAGCTTTCCTCATACCAATACAAAGAAGTAAGAACGGGCCGCATCATATAAGCCTCCAATGAAAATGGATCTTCCATAATAATTCCAGCTAAATAACCTCCACTTGATATTAATCAGATCAGAACCTTATTGACTCCAAAATCCAGCCCTTGAATCGTTCATAACATTACATTAAACAAACACTGCTCTGTTAAACAATGCATTGTCCAAGACCCATAATGCAATCCAGTATGATCGAAATTATAACACCTACCCATATCTTCTAATGATCCTTGAATAAGAACATCTTTCAATCATCTACACTGGACCTCAGAACAAAAACCTCAATTTTCAACGCAAAAAAAAAACCAACTCAACCCCTACAACTCAAACACCAGCCTCAATACATTTCTAACGTCGTTAAATCTTTAACACCTCACTTTCAGGACCAGCAAACACAATACCGAAAATCTAACCTAATGAAAAAGCCGCACACATTTCTTAAAAGAAGAATCTGAAATAGATCTACCAGCAGAATCCAAACCTCTGTCAAACAGCAGCAACACCCTCTGTACTATTCCAGACTCAAAAGATATCAAACAGGTATTACAATAACTAAACTAACGAAAAAACAACCAAGTACTCTTCCCCCACAACCCCCCAGGAATTAACAACCAGGAATTAAACACACAAACTCTCTAAATACACCAAGTATAAGACAAAACCAACATAGTAATGAAGATAAATATAACAGATTAACAACCAGGATAAAACCTCTTTTCGAAAAATCCCCTAATGAAGACATCTAAAATTCAATGGGCTTAGATTGAGATTCACATTCCAATTCCTCCAGGACTATTAATTCCTTAACCAACTTCTCTTCTGAGCCTTTTAAAGCTATTCCTAATTCTCTACCAAGTTGTAACGTTAACATCGCTTCCCTCTTGTTTCTATGGCATCCTGCTTGTATGTCAGAATCAGATAGGGATCTACCTTCAAGTTCATTCATTTCTTCCTCGCTCTGTTTCTTCTTCTGGCTTTTCTTCATTCGACAAGTTCTATTCTTCCTTTGGGTATTTTCGAATTTCTCCTAAATGCTTTGAAGAGAACTGTAGTTTTTATTTTTCCCTACCTTTGCTCTTTGGATCTGCCTGGATTTTAGAATTAAAATATCCTCACTCAACTCTTGACCTTCCTCCCCGTTGATTCTTTTGTTGACAAAATTGTTTGAAAGGTCCATATTAACCTCATCCTCCACAGCCCTAGATCTATTCGACCTTCTCATATCGTCAAGTTTTTAAAATCTTCTGCCACTATCTCCTTATGTTCCACCACTTCCTCGTTTTGCTTGTGAACCTTCCCCATTCCATCATCTTTATTCCTCAGTCTGGAAATTGCTTCCTCGCCAATGTTTCTTTCCTCCTCCTCCTCCTTCTCCTCATACAACAAGTTACCACCTCTAGGAATGATTCCCATACAGCGTACTTGACTGTCATCTTCCTCAAACCACCTTTCAAAATTCTTTTCCTCCGATGAGACCTTACTTGTTCCTGCAGAGAACTCAGAATCTAACACAACCGGACATTTTTTATTTTCTCGCTTAGGAACAGTTGTAACACTTCTGCTTGTGGATTGTTCCACACACTAATTTTAAATATATATCTACCAGCTTCCAGATCAACCGTTTCATCAATGGACTCTTTCATGTCTGTTGCAATAAGAACTGTCACCTCGTCGCATCCCATCTCTTGCATAGCATTTTCTCCCATCAATAAGAATTCACCCATTGTTCTGCCATCCTCTTAAAGGTAACATGGTTCCAACAATGCAGTGGAACTCCAAATAATTTAATCCAAGTAATTCTTTGAGGCGATCTATACAATTCTGTCCAAGGTTGTACATCCAAGAAGACTTTCTTAAGATACAACCAGTTATTCTCCTTCAGTATCCTGAATAACTCATCGTCGTCAATCTCTATTAAGAAGTCTCTCCCTCCCAGGGATTTAGTTCTTATTTCTCCTAGGCCTCCAGCTCGTAGTCTATCTTCCACTTGACTCGAATAACAAACTGACGACATCGTCCCTACCAAGCATTTTTGAAACTTTCGAACAGCATTCTCATCTACTTCCCCCTGAACAATCTTTCTTCTCCTCTTTGCTTGCTCCTCCATGCTCGCTCCAGAAATACTAATCTTTTCTTGTTCTGCCAATGATACAACTTTGGAATCTGATGGCGTATACAATTTCCTGCTTTGGCTCTTATTTTTGTACCTAGCTTCATTGACTGTTAACCGGTATCTGAGAATCCATAAATCATTCAACCTAAGAGATGCTCCATCTGCATCGATCCTGTTGGAGAAACTGACAAAACCAAATCGCTTCCCTGCTTTATCATACTTCCTTGCTATGAACGAGCTCACCACATCTCCGTGCCTACCAAAGAGTTGCCTCAATCCTCTCCAATGATAACTCGGTGGAATATTCTGAACAAACAAAGTTGTTGTTTCGCCTTCCTTCCTCTCCATTTTACTCAACCCGTAGACTAACGATAACAGACTAGTTAACTGTGATTTTTTCACAAACACCTTGCATGCAGAAGTAGCAGTCACAACTTGACTTCCAGAAACGAGCTAATTTAACACAATACCCACACAAAGGAATAGATAAAGAGACATTGAAATATTTGAGCATCAAAAGCTTTTCAAGTGATCTGGGAATAGTTTCGGACAGATTATTCCTCGACAAATCCAGGAATTCCCCCATCAAATTTAATTTCGGTGAATCTGTATATTTTGACAATTTCAAATAAAATTTTAAACTCAGATATTGGATTTAAATAACTAGATTTTATAATGAAAAAATTGTCCAATGCACTAAATGTAACTCAACTATCTTATAATGAGTATTTTGGTCATTTAAACTTTAGAAACTATAAAATGGTCATTAAATTTATTGAATAGTTACAAAATTGATCATTACAACATTATGATTAATTCTAAAAGTTTGATAAACTTAATGATAATTTCGTAATTTCTGATAAATTCTAACGACTATTTTGTACTAGTTTGATAAATTTAATGATTATTTTGTAACCGTTCAAAAAATTTAATAATTATTTATAATTTGTAAAAGTTCATTGACTAAAACGATTGTTTTAACATAATACGGTGACTGTTAGTGTAACTTATCATGAAAAAAAGAGTAAATCTAATAAATAATTAACTTCTTTTGATGGTTATAAATAGGGGTAAAGGCATGCACCAAAACACACACATCGTAAACACATAAAGCATAGATCATCTTACATGCAATGGCAACTAAATCTTTCCATCAACTTCTCGGACCATTCCTTACGGTTCTCGTGTTGCAATCTTTTGTGGTCAAGTGTAGACCTGTGAAATCCGAATCTCCCGGTCAGGGAAGTCATGGCGGTCAACCAACTTCCGACGACTCGTTTCATTCGGACGTTAACAAAACCCTCTTGATTCGGAGATGGAAAACTTTTCCGGTGACCTAAGGCTTCATATCCAGCTCTTCCATCCCTGCATATTTAGATCCTCAAGCAGTGGCTACCGCCATCGATACGGCGTTCCGAAAATGGCAAGCCGCCGTCCCTAAGTTCGCATTCGGAAAGATATATCCAGGCGAGTATGCTAATATCAAAATTGGGTTCACTCCACTAGACGGGTATTATGGTTATGGTTATTATCCACCTGATGGGAGGCTTTACCTGGATAACAGCCACACGAACTGGAGCACAAAATCTTACCCTGCGGGGTACGAAGAAGACCTGATGTCCGGTGCCATGAATGCAATAGGGCATACCCTCGGCCTTGAGGATAGTACCAATCCGAGTGCGGTCATGTACCCTACACTGTATTCTGGAAGTATTAGCGAAGAGGACATGAATCGCATACAGAATTTATACTATTATACGCCACACCTTGAGTTAGGAGAACCTATGTAGGTTTCAAGACCTTGGGAAGCTTGGTTTTTAATTATTGTATTAAATAAGTGATTAGCACAGTTTGGAAGATTACAATATGTAAACGTTAAGGCTTCGATGCTTTGTCATGTATGTCGTCTGCTGGTTTTTAAGTTGCTGTAATTGCATGTGCTACCCTAGTGCATTCCGAAAGCTTCGAAATTACTATGGCATCTCTATTAAGGTTGGGCATGAGACAGGTCGTGTCAATTTTTTTATCATGTTGAATTCGAATCGATATCGATCCAATTCAGCTGTTGGTAATCTTTTATCCGACTTGAATATGAAAAAGATAAATATCTATATTCGATCATTATTTTACCTGGACGCAACGGATTTCAACTTGACCTGACCTGATTTATTATTTTAACAATTCGAGTTTGAGTTGGATTTTCTTAATGGTGGTGCGGGTAGGATTAATGATAAAAAAATTTGATTCGACTTGACTCAACATAATATTATAATTATCTCTTATATATTTAAGGATAATTGTAATAATATTTTTTATATTTTATTTTTCAAATAAATCTTTATTTTATCGAGTAAAAATAATTATATATATTTAGGTTTGATCAAAACGGATGCAATTTTGATTTAAAAATCGAGTCAGATTCCAAGATTTCAAGTATGGGTGAATGAGTTTAATTTTAGAGTTGAGTTCGAGTGAGCTAAAATCCTTACCTAACCCTGAACATCCATATAACTCTCACTCAGCACAATTAATTTTTTATTTATTTTTATTACAAAATAGGAAGATAATTAAAATATATATTAGAATTATTATAGTAATTATATTAAATATGTAGGGGGAAATATACTATTATCTCAAGTCATATCAGATTTTTTTTTCGCAAATCTAACTAGGATCAACCCAAACGTAAATTTAAAAAACAAATCTTACAAAATTAAGTCGAGTTAAAATTTTGAACAATTTTACTATCCCAGTCTCTACTCTGTACCGGTATATAAGAAGAAAAAAGGGGGGAGGGATATAAAAAATGCATAACAAATGGAGCCATGGCCATGTTTGAAGCATATAAATGCTCGGTCCACATCTTCACATCTATGTATAGAACTAATATCCCATCATTAATTTAAAAATTATTTTTTAATATATTCTAAGAAACCAAAGTATTTCTACATCCTCATTAATTTCTGGCTCTATCTATTTTGTTTCTAATTCAATCTCTCAATGACGATGAAGTTGTATGGACTTGCAATGTCCACATGCACCTCCAATGTTATAGGCTGTCTCCACGAGCATGGTGCAGAATTTGAGCTCGTCCCTGTCAATCTCCAAAATGGTGAACACAAACAGCCTGCTTTCCTTGCCAAGAATGTAATTATCCATATTCCGTTTTATTTATTTTTCTGCTGCGTCTTTAAACCATGGCTCGTATCCTAAATTTATTTATGAAAGTATATGCAGCCCTTCGGTCAGATCCCCGCACTAGATGATGGCGACCTAACTCTCTTTGGTAAGTTCTTTCAAAATGAGTCTGTCCTATTTAAGGAGGTTCATGGATCGTCGGGTCAAGTTGGTTCTAGTTTTTGACCTATTTGAATTTAATCTAAAAAATAAACCTCTTCACTTTTATCCGATTTAACTCGAAATTTAAGAGGATGATAGGACTATAAACGAGTCGAGTCGAGTCGAGTTTAAGTATTGTTGAGCAACTCGAAAACTCTAAAATGGAGTTCGACTCATCTCGAAAACCCGTGAGCCTAAATTTTCAACCTCGACTCGAACTTGAAATCATGAATTGAAACTCAAAAAAGCTTGCCAAAGCTCAAAATAAAAATATCTTGAACTTAACTCGGTTAAAGCTCAAACTCGAACATAAACCTTAAGTACATGAAAACTTTATATTCTACTACATTTTAAAAAAAACACATAAATGTTTAATATTATTAATAATTTAATATTTTTAAAATAAAAATTTTAATATATAATTTTTTTAAATTGCTCGCGAGCTTTTCGAGTCGTGTATCAAGTAGTTTACTTCGTCTCGTTAAGAACTCATGTCGAGTCCATTCGAGTTGAGTATTTATCGAGCGTTGACTGAGTCGATCTTGAGTTGCTCTCGACATGTCTCGTCTCATTTACTGCCCTAGGAGGATCCCACCTAATCAGAAATCCAACTCAACTTTTTAGTTCAAAATTCACACTCGTTCCAACTTTTATATATATATTAGAACTTAATTGAAAGAAATAAAAAGGGTGTTATAATATCATGTCGGATCATATTTTCTCACTGTCAACTCGAATCTTAACCTTAAAAAATTTAATCTAATCCGAATTCAAGCTTTAAAAATAAATAACTGGTCCAATTAAATCGAAATCCATCAAATTCATGTGAAATGCGGATCCTAATTCTACCTTAATTTTGTTTCATTAATTTTTATATGTACCCTTGAAAAAAACAAGAATCCAGAGCAATCTCAACATACATGGCTGAAAATTCAAAGGAAGCAGTTGTGATCTTCTGAGAAGCCAAAACCCTAAAGAAGCTGCACTGGTGAAGACGTGGATGGAGGTGGAATCCCAGCAATTCAGACCCGCGATCAGCCCGATATTCTACCAATCCATCATCGTGCCCATCATGTACGGCGGCTCACCAAACCAAACGATCATCGACGAGACCTCGGCGAAGTTAGGCAAAGTATTGGATGTGTACGAGAAGAGGTTGAGCAGCAACAAGTACCTTGCCGGAGATTTTTATAGCTTGGCCGATCTGCACCACCTCTCTTATATATACTATCTGATGAAGACTCCGTATGGGAAACTGATCAACGAACGCCCTCGTGTTAGGGCGTGGTGGGAAGATATTTCTTCCCGACCGGCTTTCAAGAAGGTGGCTGCCGATTTAACTTTGGGTGACAAAAACTAGTGTCGGATAAATCGTCGGTGAAGATAAAATCCAGGGCTAGGGTTAGCCTATTGAAGTAAGGGCATTTTGCAGTCAGTAGTTGAAGTGTTCACTGTTTCATTTCTTCTTTGAAAATAATTAAACGTTTCATTTAATAAAAGGATAAAACAGTGATTGATTGATCCAAGCTCATTAATATGGCGTCTTTGAAGATATGATAAATGGGAAAATGAGTTAATTGAATGGTTGAATATTATTTTATTATTTAAATTTTTTAAGTAGATAATAGCAACCTACTCTTAGTTTTATCATGTAAAGTCTAGATGTGTGAATATTATGATCAAGTGGATGATATAATCTCTCTCTAAAAATATATTTAAGGACGGTTTGGAACTATAAACCTTGTATCAAAATCATAATAAAGGACTGAGATTAGAGTCTAGCATTTGCTATGTCCCACTAGATCTTTAATTTTTTTCAACAAATATAATTTTATTAAAATCATCATAAAGTATTGATTAAAGAAAAATGTCTCGTTAAAAATCTCTAAATCTATATGAAAGAAAAAAATATATTAAAGAAGAATGTCTCGTTAAATATCTCTAAACCTATATAAAAGAAAAGAATACATTAAGGAAAAATGCCTCATTAAAGATCTCTAAATCTAGAAAATTTTAACGAAATATTCTTCCTTAATCAGGATTTTAAGAAAAGAGTACATTAAAAATCTCTAAATCTATATGAAATAAAAAAAACGTACATTCACCCAATAAACTATAAGATCTTAAAGTCTTTATTATCTATAAGATCTTAAAGTCCTTATTATCTTTAGGATCATATTATGACGGGTGTTGAAGCATGGCTTATCTATTGTTGATGGAATGGTTAAATTTCTAAGGGAATATTCTTTATTAAGTAATATGTGCTTTCGTGTTCTAGAGAATCCAAACTCCAATAATTGGAGAAAAAAGTTGATTTGTTAGAGAAACCTTCTTTTTAATTGTTCCACGATATAATGATATAGTTGACATTTTATGTCCGTAACACATGCATAAAATTCAATCTAAATCAAAATAAATATTTTTGTCTAAAATTTTATTGTTTGAATGAATTGATTAAATAAGTCACATAATTTCATTCTATAGAATGAATGAATGAATTATAATTTAAATAATAACATGTTTAGACGTTCCTAGGACTCTCGGGTCAGAGTCAGTAAGAGTCTATGAATATACATGCCTCTAGGGAGTTAACAGTACTTTTGTGTATGAAATAATGATAGATACTCCTCGTTATTGTTTTAGTTTCAGAGTTTTAACCAAGGACAAAGAGAGAGTTCTGGGGAGGAAAGATGAAACATCGGGTACTACCTCTGGTTAGGATAGAGGAGTGGATGAGTCCTCTAGACCACCCCAATCATCCAAGAGGATGAGGGATTCTCAGGGGTCATAGAGAGCCCTAGCTAGTCAGTCTAGTAGACCAGCTCAGAGTATAAAATTAGTACAGAAATCATTGTCATAATACTATAAATAATTATAATAAAATTAGTACAGAAACTCTAATAACTCGACTCGAATAAACTCGAATTTCTTAAACTCGATTCGACTCAAAAAATTTCAAGTTAAGTTAGACTTGTAAAATAAGATTCTTCAACTCGAATAACTCAAAAAAAATTTACTCAACTCGATCGAATGCTCACTCCTACTATAAAGTATAATAAACCAAACCATTTCTACCCAGGGGTAGATGCACTCAGCCCCATTCTGGGCTAAGTGTATCCCATTATTTAAGAGAAAGGGTAAAATTAGTTTAATATAATAAAAAAATATAAAAATAAAATAAAATTTTTGCATACTCATTATTTTTAAGAAAATAATATTAAAATTTTGAATTCTTTAATCTTAAATTTCTAGATTCGTCATTGATTCTACCTATTTTTCGCAGTTTTCCAAGGTGTGATTTGTATCAAATGAAACAATATTACCATTTGTCCTTCCTTACTTTTTCATTTCACCTTTATTATATAATATATATTAAAATAGGAGAACTTGATATAATATATATTAAAATAGGAGAACTTTATGGTACAATCTCTTATTATAAGGCTAATTATAATATTTTAGGTCGTAATTTAAAATATTAATTTTTTTTATTTTTATTGGTTGCAAACATATTTTAGGTTACAATTAAAAATATTATCATTTTCATAATATTTTTGGTTGTAACCGAAAATGTAAAAAAATATATAATCTTTTATGTTATGCGCAACATAAAATTTTAGAACATTTTAAATCGCACTTTATAATATTTTAGATCACGTCATTTCTTACCCTTATATTAGGTTGTCGCACCCAGAACTCCTCGTTAAAATAATTGATATTTAGTTGAATAAATACCTTGGCTAACCCTGTCGGCCCATTGTAATAAAAATGAAATGATGAAAAACGAAAACTAATGCATCCACGTTTTCTTAATTATTATAATTAAATTTATTACTATAATGATTTAAAATAATGAAACGTGGCCTGTTAAAAATATTTCTACTTGTCGAGGAATAATCCAAATTGTCAATAGTTTATTTTTAATGCAATTGGTTTGCTAAGCTGTCCCTGTCCCTAACCAGCATTCAATTATTAAGCATAAGCTGGAGTATGTATATTAATGCAAGCACAAGAAAAAAATGCATCAACCATAATACGAAATTATTTGTTTGATAAACTAACCAAATTTTTGTCTCTTAAAAGTACTAAAATATTAATATCACATGTCATATTCATATTTTTATCAAATGTTTAATGTGATATATTTAATCTTAAATAGTTAAGGTAAAATTATTAATTTGATAAATTAATCAATTTAAAAGATATGATCAGCGGTTTAAGTGCATATGGTAAAAGAGAACGTTAATATCTCTCGACGTCCTAAAACCGAACACCAACGTCTACAGACTGTGTATGCCCTGTTAATAGATTAAGGAAGATTACTCCTGAATTTGTTTTGTAGTACTATTTGGATTGTAAGTTTGTATTCTGTGGGAGGTTTTGTACCATCCGGTTTGTATGTATTACTTTCCTATATTTAAGATTCGGGAGATTTTTAATGAGCATGTAATTTGAATAAATTTGATAAATAATATCATCTTGTCCAGTAAAAAAATAGAAAATTCCTAACAAATATTATTTCATAACTACTCAAATTATTTAATCATATTAAATACTTTTTCAAATAACAGGTACTACATTTGATATTTTATTAGAGTATGTGTATTATATAAATAAATTAATTGGTTGAATATCAATTCAATGAAAAACTATTAAAATATGATTTATTAAGTGATTTTAGTGATAAAATAGAAAATTATTCTCCTTAGAAATTCTAAATTGGAATAATTGTATTTATAAAATGATTATACATTATTAATAGATTAAAAAAAATTTATGAACATAATATTTTATGATCACATTGATCATTATTAAAAAAACCTATTAAAATATTTTTATTTTATACTTGATCATTCATATAATATTTTATGATATCACATTATCATTATTAAAAAAACTATTAAAATATTTTTATTTTATACTGGATCGTTCTAGAACGACGGGAGGTCTCGTCCTCCTTCCACGTTCTATATATTATATGCATACAACAGCTTCATTGCCATATTGCACAAACAAAAATTTCATGCCTTGAAGACTTGAACAAGCTACCGTCGTCGTCATCGAGAAAGTATGGCAGCTATCAAAGTCCATGGAATCCCCATGTCAACAGCTACTCGGAGGGTTCTTGCATGCCTTTACGAGAAAGAACTTGATTTCCAGTTTGTTCCTGTAAACATGGCCGCCGGTGAACATAAATCCGAGAACTTTCTTGCCCTTAACGTAAGCATTTCGTTATCAAAGATCTATTAATCCATGTTTCCCGGAAAACTATAACTTTTTTGGTCATGTTTATGAAGCCGTTTGGTCAAGTTCCAGCTTTTGAAGATGGGGACTTGAAGCTCTTCGGTACAGTTTCATCACCCAGACCTTGAATTTGTTCTCAGTTTTGATCATTAGCTAAAACCCTGTTTTGAAACGCAGAATCAAGAGCGGCGACCCGCTATCTCGCCCATGAATACGCCGACAAAGGGACCCAGCTGTTGATCACCGGCTCCAACAAGGAGGCGGCGGTATTAGATTTGTGGACGGAAGTGGAAGGCCAGCGGTTCAACGCTCCAGCTTCAGCGGTAGGCTGGGAACTGTTTTACAAGCCGTTCTTCGGCATGATGCCCGACGCTGATGTTGTGGAGGAGAACGAAACTCAGCTCGGGAAAGTTCTTGACGTGTACGAGACTCGGTTGACTCAGTCAAAGTACTTGGCATCCGATAACTTCACCTTGGCCGATCTGTATCATATCCCCAACATCCAGAACCTGTTGGCGACGCCGGCGAAGAAGCTGTTCGAATCGCGGCCGCATGTCAGCGCTTGGGTGAAGGAGATCACTGCTCGGCCGGCGTGGTCCAAGGTTCTCGCTATGCAGAAACAGTGAAAACACTCTTCGGTGCTGTTCAGTACTACATGTTTTTAATGAATATTCTGGGTTTTCAGTGTTTGTGTTTCAATGGCTTTTGAGTGTCGTCTTCTTCCACCTTCGATGTGGAGATTGATGGTTTGATGCTTTGGTGCCTCTTCTCGTGTGTTGTATCTTTGTGTGCCGTTCGCCACACTGCCTTCAAATTTCATGTTGAAGGCTTAGAGGTTGTGTTTCATCTCATCTATTGCTAATACAAGCTACACTTGCTTTTTTCCGATAACTCTAGTCTTCGGATGCCAACCAAAATACAATAGGGTAAATTACAAGTTTAATACCTATATTATCAGTTTTGATCTGTTTTAGTATCTTAATTTTCAATTTTTTTCAAGGTTATATTTAAAGTTTTGTTTTTTTTCTTTTCATTTTAGTACTTCTATTTAAAGTTTAACGTTAAGTTTTAAAAAAAAATGGATTAAAATTGATAATTTTGGTATTAAATACGTTAATTTTTTAACGACGGGTATTAAAATGAAACAAAAATTAAACTTTAAGTATGATTTTAAAAAATTAAAAATTTAAGTATGATTTTAAAAAATTAAAAATTTAAGTATTAAAACGGATTAAAATTTATACTTTAGGAACAAAAAACATAATTTACCCAACAAATAAAATATTCAACCATTGAATATATTATTTCTTAATTATTTTTTATATAATAATGTTGAGAATGCGATGGCGACTATATTTTTGCACCGAAGTTGCGCAACATTAATAAAAAAATAATCAATATGGTAAATTACATTAAATACGGCTTAAATTTAAGTGATGTATTATATATTACTGTATTTTACATTTTTTAATTATATTATTAAACTTTAGTTTTAATATTAATTATACCTTTGAACCGTTAAAATCCAAACGATATGATGAAATTAACAAAACAATATTATTTTAGTGTGACTATTAACCTCTAAAACGACTTCCTTTTAAGCACTGAAATTTAGGAAAGCATATATTTTGCCTATTAGTTTTTATTTTTTTTGGTTTTGCACTTTTTCCCATTATCGTTGGCTACCAATCATCATTCGTCATTAATCATCTTTCATGGCAATATTAGTACTAAAATAATTGCATTTCACTCATCTTTCTTCTCTATGACTAGTTTTTCACATAACCCACTCAAATCGATGAAATCGAATAAAATATCTATCATATTTTAAAAGTTTTGGGCTTTTTCATATTTTAGGGATTTTGGATGTTTATTTGAAAATTCATACAGTGAGAAGTATTATTTCGATAAGACAAATAACATATCTCAAAATCAACATTATATTGATCATGAAAAGAGATCGAAGTATTAACCTGTTGAACTTTTAAATGGATTTTCATTATTTTCGGGCGAATTTCATGGAAAACCACTCCTAAAAGAAGAAAGATGTGTGAAAAGAAAATGTTTTGATGTTGATTTTGTCAATCAAATATGGTTGATGATGGGTGGTATTTGAGTGTCGATGATGGTCGAAAAAATAAAATGTACCAAAATTGATAAATCTCTAAAATTAAATTCCTAAAACGACACGTTTTTAGTCATCAATAGTCGTTACCAAAATGGCATCTTTTCACAATGAAGAGAAAATTTTTCCATGTCATTATATTGTTAAAACTTAAAGGCTAGTGATTAATTAAAATCGAAATAGAAATCTAATGTTTTAGAAACAACTAAAACTCTAGTGGTATAAACAGCACACGTCTAAAGTTAAGTAATATTTGTACAATTTATCAATAAATACGCAAAAGTCAAAGAGTTGTTGAGCTGATAATTGATTTTTTTAGAATATAAATTTTAGGATAAATTATGTATTTTGTATCTAAATTTTCAGTTTTAATCCGTTTTAGTGCTGAAACTTTAAAATTTTCAAAAACATACATAATGTTTAGTTTTTATTTCATTTTAGTATCTCACCCTTGAAAATTTAAGGCATTTAGTACGTAAATTATTAGTTTTGGTCTGTTTTAAATTTTGAACGATGATATTAAAATAAAACAAAAACTAAAGTTTTTAAATACAAGTATTAAAATAAAACAAAAATTAAATTTTAGGTAATATTTTAAAAAGATTAAAAGTTTAAATACTAAAATAAATTAAACTGATAGTTTAAATGTTAAACTCGTAACTTAATCTAAATTTTAGTCGCTTTTGATGTGTAATTTAATTTTTAATTGTTTTTTTAAACAAAAGAATTAGTCAAAGAGAGTGATCTGAAGCAGAGAGTGAAAATGAGGATGGTTGGGCTAACTGGAGGAATTGCATAGGGGAAGAGTACAGTCTCTTCCATGTTCAAGCACAACAATATTCCCATAGTCGATGCTGACGTCATCGCTCGTGTATTTTCTCCTCTTTTACGGAAACTTTTCCTGTCTTTGCTTTTGGGCGATTTAATTTAACTAACACCTTATACACTTATAATTCCTTATATAATATCGTTTGATTAATATTTTCTTAATTAACACTCTTTCGATTGAGTTGATACAAAGGTGCGTCTCCAGATATACGCTTTACTGGGGTTTGTTTATGTGGACGTAAGACAAGTTTTTAGGAATGTGCTTTCCAGCCACGTGTAAAAAATGAGTGTTAATATTGTAAATATTTTTAAAATGATGTCTAATATGTAATTAAATTCTATTAGGGTGATATTTATGTAAAAACGTCAATTTTATTTATTTTTTTTGTTAAAATAACTTTCTACTTTGAAATCTTTAAATATTCTATTACAAATTATTTTATAACTCGACAAATTTTAATTTTTGCATGAAATAACATAATACGTGTAATATAGTGTAGGAAAACTTTGTGGGTAAGTAATTTAAAATATGAATAATTTTATAAAAATTTTATAACTAGTATTTTTTTTACAAAATGATGATATGATGATGATGAGAAATTTTTTTGAAAAAATTTATTGACTTTTAAAATTATTTGTTTAAAAATATAAAAAAAATATTAAAATAAACTTTTAATTACAATTGAGGGATCAAATAAATTATAATTCATTAATTATTAATATTTATTTTATATTTTTTAAAATTAATATTAGAAAGAATATTTTAAATAAAGAGGTGATATTTTTTAGCTTTACATTCTTTTTCATTAGAATGTTATATTTATTTTATAATTTTAAAATTAATAGTAGAAATAATATTTTAAATAAAGATGTGATATTTTAATAATTAATTAATAATAATTAATTTGATCTCTCAATTGTAATTAAAGTTTATTTTAATATTTTTTTTATATTTTTAAACAATTAATTTTAAAAGTCAATAAATTTTTCAAAACTATATGAAATTTATAATTTTTTTAAATTATAAAATATTTCTTATCATCATAATCATCAACATTTTATAAAAAAATATTAATTATAAAACATTTATAAAATTATTCATATTTTAAATTAGTTACACTAATTTCATGCAAAAATAAATAAAGTAGACATTTTTACATAAATATCACCCTAATAGAATTTAAATACATATTAGACACCATTTTATAAATATTTACAATATTAACACCCGATTTTTACACGTGGCTGGAAAACGCATCCCTGAAAAATGTCATTTGTGTCACCTCAGTCGAAAGGGTGATAGTTAGGAAAATATTGGTCAAAAGGTGTTATATCAGGCATATTAGCTTTATAGGATGTTAATTAGGTCAAATCACCTCGTTTTTGCACACCACGTGTTCGATCAATTACAATTAGAAAAAATAAGGGGGGAAAAGAATGTGGTACTACTATTTTTTTTGCAAGGATGCTCTGTAAAAGGGATCCGGCGGGTACAAAATGGTTGTGGGGGCATTTGGGCCGGACATTTTACAAGATTATGGCCATGTTGATCGTTTGAAATTGGGCCTGTCGCGGTCGTCTTTCGGTTGGGCCCGAAATTGGGCTTCGACTTGAATGAATTGGGTTAGGAGTCGCCACCGATCATTTTAAAGAAATATTAGGCTGATCGGACGCCGTCTTACCTGATCTGCATTTTACCAGAAACGTGTAGGGTTCGGGAGTCGGTTACGGTCAAGGAATGATTAGCACCTGTGAACCGTCCTTTCGGTACCAATTAATTTGTCAGTTGGATTTAATTGCGAAAATTAGAATTTAAATTAGAATTTAAAAATTCAATTCGAATTAATTACATTTGATCGATTGAAAGTATCCCTAAAAAACTAAAAGTGTTGGATTGTAAAAATGAAAATAAACATGAGAAAAGAATAATAAAAAATATTAATATAATAACATTAATAAAAAAATGAAATATATATATATATATATATATATATATATATAAATGTAAAAAGAAATAAAAATATTAAAATTAGGAGAAAATGAAAAATATATATAAAGTAAATAAATAAAAAATGAAATAAAAAGAATAAGTCAAAAGTTGTTACATCTCTCATGTTTTGTGTGTAAAAAAAATTGGATTTGCAATGAAAATGATATGCCACTCCTAGTGCTTTTAGATACTGGCTTTGGATCTTCCACGCTTATTTTTTGTCCTTTTCTTCCCTCGGTTTTTCCAAATCGTTGCCCCTTCCTCTGATTTTGATTCCACGTTTTTCTCTCTATTATTTCCTCTTGATGCTTGAGTCTATTTATAGTCTAAAGAACCTATTTTTAGCTCAGATTTAGAGTCCTACTTGGACTCAAAATGCTTCGGTTTTAGTGTTTCAATAGGATTCAAATGCGTTGATTTATTTTCTAAATCTCACTAAATCAGGGTTGTTGAGTGTGGGCCTACAAAAATAAATAATAATAATAATAATAATAAATAAATAAATAAATATAATATAATAAAATGTTTTTGTAGACCCGGACAATAACGGGTGTCTACAGCTGCCCCTCTTTGCACATTTTTGTGTTAACAAGAATAGGGCAAAGATGAAAAAGACAACCAGTTTTTGTCTGGTTCTCTTTGATTTGAGACTTGATAGTGTTTGTTGTGACACTAAGCAGATCCATTGGGCACGATATCCTTGGTGAATCGGAAAGTGACTCTTGGTCGACAATCTTGGTCGACCTTGGTCTTCTTCTCGATTTAAAGACCTGGGTGTAAAAATTTGACCGGAAAGTAGTTCCTTGTTGATGCAATGTGGTTGATACCCCCTCGAGCTGAATGGAATCAAACTCGAAGGTCTTTGGCAGATAACCTTTCTTGCCTTGAGCTATACTGCAAATGATGGTTCCTTTGAGTTGAGTGGAGTCGAACTTGAAGGTCTTTGGTTTGACAGATAGCCCTTCTTGACTTAAGCTATGCTGCAAATGATGTGCCTTTGAGCTGAGCGTAGTCGAACTCGAAGGTCTTTGTTGGCAGATAACCCTTCTAGCCTTGAGTTATGCTGCAAATGTTGTGCCCCCGGAGATGAGTATAATCGAACTTGAATGTCTTTGGTTGGCAGATAACCCTTCTCGACTTAGGTTATGCTACAAATGCTATGCCTTAGAGCTGAGCGTAGTCAAACTCAAAGGTATTTTGGTGACAGATAACCCTTCTAGCCTTGAGTTATGCAGTAAATGATGCGCCCTCGAAGCTGAGTGTAATTGAACTCGAGGGTCTTTGGCAGATAGCCCTTCTCGACTTAAGCTATATTGCAAATGATGTGTCTTGGAGCTGAGCATAATCGAACTCGAAGGTCTTTAATTGGCAGATAACCCTTCTCGACTTAAGTTATGCTACAAATGATATACCTTGGAGTTGAGCGTAGTCAAACTGGAAGGCTTTTGGTGGGCACGATTCCCTTCGTCGTGAAGTTGAGACAAATATTTGTGTTGTTTTGAGGCCAATATCCTTCGCCGTGAAGTTAAAATTGACTCTGAAACTGGAAAGTTATTTGTTAATAGCCAATCGCCCCTTTGCTGTGAAGTTGAGCTTGTGTTGTCTAGAGTCCAATATCCTTCACTGTGAAGTTGAAATTGACTCTGAATGGAACTGAAAAGTTGTTTGTTGACAGTCAGTCGCCCCTTTGCTATGAAGTTGAGCTTGTGTTGTCTCGAGTCTAATATCCTTTGCTGTGAAGTTGAGCTTGTGTTGTCTCGAGTCTAATATCCTTCGTTGTGAAGTTAAAATTGACTCTGAATGAAACTGGAAAGTTGTTTGTTGATAGTCAGTCGCCCATTCGCTGTGAAGTTAAGCTTGTGTTGTCTCGAGTCTAATATCCTTCGCTGTGAAGTTGAAATTGACTCTGAATGAAACTGAAAAGTTATTTGTTGACAGTCAGTCGCCCCTTCGCTGTGAAGTTGAGCTTGTGTTATCTCGAGTCCAATATCCTTCACTGTGAAGTTGAAATTGACTCTGAATGAAACTAAAAAGTTATTTGTTGACAGTCAGTCGCCCATTCACTGTGAAGTTGAGCTTGTGTTGTCTCAAGTCCAATATCCTTCGTTGTGAAGTTGAAATTGACTCTGAATGAAACTGAAAAGTTGTTTGTTGACAGTCAGTCGCCCCTTCGCTGTGAAGTTGAGCTTGTGTTGTCTCGAGTCCAATATCCTTCGCTTTGAAGTTGAAATTGACTCTGAATGAAACTGAAAAGTTGTTTGTTGACAGTCAGTCGCCTCTTCGCTGTGAAGTTGAGCTTGTGTTGTCTCAAGTCCAATATATTTTGTCGTGAAGTTGAAATTTACTCTGAATGAAACTGAAAAGTTGTTTGTTGACAGTCAGTCGCCCCTTCGCTGTGAAGTTGAGCTTGTTTTGTCTCGAGTCCAATATCCTTCGCTGTGAAATTGAAATTGACTCTGAATGAAACTGAAAAGTTGTTTGTTGACAGTCGCCCCTTCGCTGTGAAGTTGAGCAACCACCATCAATTTCCTAATGCGCTTTTGAATCGAGTATCTTGAGGTTGAAATTGACTCTAAAAGCTGTAAAAAAAATATGCGTGCTAAAAATGATAAATGTGATGCTCTTAAGTATGTCTAAGATGCATGCAACATGAATGAGTTATGTTTTAGCTCTTGGATTGGAGTCTCGTGCTTTTTCTGCCAATCTGGTCCTTGGAATCGATCGTGCCCCATTTACTTCTCTAACTTTGGCTTTACAGAGCTTTCATGTCTGAGACTGTTATGTTTGAAAATGTTTTCTCATTTTTCTTGTTTTAGGAGGGAAAAAGATAAAAATATTGAAAATATTGTTTCTTAATTCAGGCTCGCAATTGAATCAAATTGTAAATATGAGTTCAAAGTATATCAAAGGAATCAATAGCTCTTTTTAATGCTTTCAGAGTTATAGCTTTTTGACAAATGTTCAAAAGGATGAGTTAGCTTTGGGTTGGCCTTCTAAAAAATGTCATTTTCGGTCATTGATTGACTTGACATTTTAATTGGATACGGACAAAATGAAGCAACTAACATGATCAATTACTAGACCTTCTATTTTGGTCTTCTGAAATCTTCCATTTGTTCAAGTTTTGTAAGTTCTTCTAACAAAGGTAGTGCAGAAATATCGGTCTAAAAATGAAATTCTTGAGTGCTCGTGTGAATTTAACTATAACAGGTGTTCCTTAACTCCCTTAGTCTATCATTACCGAAAATTTCTTGGTTAGATAAATTTGATTTAATTTGTCATTATCTGGCTAGCCAAATCCATAAAGCCGGGGCATTTAACCAATTGTTTTAGAGGGAAAGCTTAATATTATAATCACTTTTATCAGGTTAACTGAAGGGTTCCTCTCATCACAAAGTCTTTAGCCTCACAATAGCAGTGAAGCAAACACCGAGTTGCCAAGTGTCCGAGCAATGTCATGGTTTGAACGCAATCTATTCATAAAGCCAGGGCTTTCGAGTTTCCTCTATAACCAATTGCCTTAGCGGAATAGCTCAGTTTTTACGAATTTAATTTCTTAAGATTGTCAAGAAGAACCTGTTATAGCCTAGGTGTTGTTAAAAGTCAAGGAATCTCATCTTTAGAGTTCAATTTCCAAGCAACTGCCCTAAACTAGATTTGCTTACTCGACTATTACATCTGTAAAGATAATGATCATCATTGAATCTTAAACAAAAAGTATAGTAATTGTTATATGCAAATGATGCCCCATGTTGTTCGCACCTTATAAAAGGAAAAGGTTACATTGGTTAATTGGAAGAGCAGGGTACGGTGTTTGAGTGTATATTCTGGGTAAGGTCAAAGTCCTTGTTTTGAATCATGTTACTTTGTCAAAGATCTGTAACTTTGAACCATTTACAGAGTTTCTTAATTCAGTTGATATTCAAAGAATTGCAGGTTTGCAAATGTGATTCATTTTTCGTCATCATTAAAGTAACATAAATTTATTCAAATGTTCTTACAAAAATTTGAGAAAAAATGAAAAAACAAACTCAAACAGAATGTCTCAAATGATGAAATGATCTTCCTCACTTGGATGCCCCAAGTTGTTGAAGTCAATCCAGTTCTAATTACGCCTCTGCTACACGACTCTCTTAAATGCGTAACAGTTCTCAATTGTGTGCCCTGGGACACCGCCGTGATACTCACAATGAGTATTTTCATCATACCACTTGAGGTATGGGGGCTTCATGGGTTTCATCATACTCACAATAGAGTCGAAATGTTCCATTTCCCTCCTTGGTTCTCTGGAATCTTGTTTCTATTTTCTTCTTTTTCAAGTGGGTGTTATGCGGATGGGGTGTGTTCAACTCTTGTTAATTAATATGAATGAAAATAAAAATAAATATGAAATATGCAAGAATGCATGATGCATGATGCATGATGCATGAAATATTCGAGGCATTGTTCCAAAAAATATGTATGTTATTATGAATAATCCTTATTGGGGGCACAAGTGTTTTATCTTTTAAGAAACAATAATATCCTGACAGCTTATGACATGTTGACTAGTCTTCTGTCTTTGTATGTCACCAGTTGAATAACCTGTCAAACCGCTCTGGCTTCTTTGGATGAACCGTGCAAATGTTGAGTTGTTTTTTGTACTGGCCCAAGAAGTCTCGAATGACTGAATCTCTGACATTTATCTTTATGTTGAACATGTTCCCAACAAATATGTTATTGGAGCCCTCAATTGATAGGAACTATGTGAAGTTCATTTTTCTGTTTCTTGAATTCGTCAGCAATGGTCTCTAATTTTAGCTATCATTTTGCCATTGTTGTCTTTGAAAGGACTCCCAAGATCAGTAACCTTCATCTTGCCCCTACAACCTCTTCCATTCAGTTCTTCAAAGATAGACTTTCATTGTGCTTGATGTAGACTCGATTCATTTTGATTCCTTTATAATGCAGTAGAGTGATATACTCTTCAATTGTGGGTACCACGTCTTCTGGATTGAATGTGACACATAGTCTCCTTGTTGACTGTCCTTTGTATTTTCATCTCTTGTATTATGTCCGCTCTTTGTGAGTACTAAAATATGATGCGGATATGTATGCAAGTATACACAATCGAACAAGTAATAAAGTGATAAGTAGAGTATCGTCTCCACAGGGAATTGGGGAAATCAAATAGGTTTGTCAAGGCACTTTACTTTGTCACCTAAGTAAAGTTAGTTATGGTATATACAGATGAGAATGTTGTGGCAAAATGGAATGGACGTAGTGGAAATGGAGTGGTGATAGTGTGGTAGCAGATAGATATGTCTTGGCAAATTAAATTGTGATACGTGAAAACAAATGGAAATTTCAAGGCAAAATAAAAATGCAAATACTAGGTTTAATATATGTAGGACTTTAGCTTTCTCACAAGACAAACAGCAATGGAAATGAGTGATGGGAGACACAAGGAAAACTTAAGTTTATTTCTTTGAATGGTGCTTCTTCTATGCTTACCCTGCCCGACAGAGTCTACTGATGTGCCCTATGCTATCTCTAGTAAGGGACTCGACAGACAAAAGATGCCCTGGCAAAACCGATTGGCGTAAGCCCAGGCAGTGATCCTATTGACTCAGCTAATAGAATATGTCTCGGCAATACCTTTTTGCAGTAGCATTAACATCTAACCTATCGTTTATACACAACTCCTTTTAGTCGAATGAAATCCTATTCTTATCTCTAAGGTGGATTAGGCCTAGTTACTATCTAGAACCCGTTGTTTATGTAGTTCCTCCCTAGCTTCTCTCGAAGACTAAAGATAAATTGCCAAGGCATTCTCTCGAACCTCATGAACTCTCCTAAGGAAAGGCTACTCTCATATGTCTTACAACCTCAAGACTTTAAGCATCATAAACAAAACAGAATAGAGCATGAAACAACAACCATTCATTAAAATAACAACTTAAATAACCATGCAAACTCCCACCAAATAGGATTAGTTCATGGTGGGGCTCGAAATCAACAAGCACAAAGCAAGATTCATTCGTTCCTTACAACCCAACAACAAAATATAAAAGCAAGGACTAAGGGGAGGAGAGAAAGCCTTCGACGTGCACTGCCAAATGCCTTTCTCCGCCACCAAGGACTGCTCCCAGTGGACTAGCTCCTCTCGGATGCTCAGAACGCCACTCCCTTCTGCTAGTCAAGGAGAAATGTCACGGCAAATGGGATTGACGGAGAAAGATGAGACTTTCTCTCTCTAACTTTTTAAGATCAAATGTGGCTGGAACTAAAGTCCTCTTCAATATGGCTTCCTCCTCTATTTATAGGGGAAACGAAATCCTAAGGTTTGGTGTTAACCATCCTAGGAAACCCCAAAACCATGGTTGAGTTACTTAGGAGTCGAGCAGACTAGGCAATGATACAGCCTAGGTAGCTGGCTAGAGACCGGCATAATCCCGCTACAGGCGCCCTAGGACCGACATGATCTGCAGGGTCAGACTAGGCAACGTCATCAACAGAACCGGTGGTTGAATCGCCAAAATGTTGCGGTGGGTATCTCGGGCAGAGCATGCATAAAATCCGGAACAGCTGGCTAGAAAATATCTTCTCTCTCCTTGTACGCTCCTGAAATGACATTTGAACTTGTCATTTTTATTTAGCTCAGCAATATCCTTATGTCACGACATTTTAAATCCTCTTTTCCTTGCTTTCAACACCTACACATCATCAAACAAGTACCTTTCCCATAAAGCAGCACCGCTGTAAAAATAAAATGCCACGGCAAACTGAAATCCACCACATGCAACTATATGCTCCTAAATGCATCTAAATGGTCCTAAATGGGCTCTTAGACATTCAATAACTTAAGTGAAAAGGTCCCAAAATATGACCTTTTCAAGGAGTTATCACACCCCCAAACTTAAGCTATTGCTTGTCCTCAAGCAATGGATAGTGATAAGCTAAACAAAAATACCATGACAAGTTCAGAAGCAGAATAGTTATATGGGATAAAATTTCAGCCCTCAGCTCATATGGCTTCAACATGCTAGACTAGTTTGAGAAATCAAGTACCGTCCCCTAGGGCAAGATTCTTTATGTGGGTGTGTGCGTGTTTGTATCCAGTCCATGCTTAACAAACCCAAAAATTTTCTACTCAAGCTTTCTCAATTTACCATGACATTTTCAAATTACTACTCCCTTTTGTTTTCTTTGATTACTTCTGCTACGAGGAGAGTCAGCCCATCACTCTACCATCCCACACTCTAGATGAAAGGGAGCATACCTTTCACCCCCGAGCTAGTCAGGTAGAGTCATCCTGTGACTACTTTCATTCACTCATATGCCAAGACATAGCGGAGTGTTCCTCTACAGATATGCCAAGGCATTTATTTATAATTTATATATTTTTTTTATGCGGGGTTTTCATCATTCACAGTTTTATGCCACGACATTTAATAATTCTCTTATAAAAAATTTCTAAGTTTCTCAAGCATGGAAAACATACACTCGTGTTCAAGGGTTTCAAAGAAGCAAGTCCTAGAGTTGGTTCTATCATTCTCAACCAGTCATATACATTCTATCATAGCCATCAAGAATTCTTCATCATCGGGCATCCTTAATTAATTCTAGAAAACTAATTCTATATTTACTAATATCATGGCATATTCATTTTACTAATACTATCACACAATGATGCGAGAACCCTACTTCCCCCAAACTTGAGAGAAGCATTGTCCCCAATGCTTACTAAATCTAAGAAAAAATGAAAACTACATGCTATGAATGCAATGCAATGCAAGGTACCTTGGCTTCATGGTGGTGGTGCAGCAGTTGCACGGCGAGTGCGCTTGCGGAGCTTAGCGGGGCTGGAATGCTCAGAGTCAGAAGCTGGAGGAGTGTGAGGGTCTTCTTGAACAGTTGGGAGCGGGGGCTCTTGATGTTGAGATGCCTTTCGTAGGCGACGTCTGCTCCTACGCAAAGGAGCTTGCCGTGGCATCTCCGATTGTGACTCCTCGGCTGACTCAGTAGGTTGTGATACTTCGGGGTTGGCTGCTTCCATCAGTACAGCAGGTGGTGGCATTGTTGGATGTTCTTCTGCGAACGGTTCAACAAATGGGGGCAGGCTCTGGGAAATTAGCAAGTTGGAGGTTGGCTTCTCTGTCTACATCAGGCGAAACTGCGTGGATCGGATCAGGGTCCACTGGCTCCTCTGCTTCAGCTCGCTGGGGACTGTCTTTACTCGATGAATGTTGAGCAGCAGCTGGGGCGGGTGGAGGTACTTCTGCAGATGCCTCGGCATCTCCATGCGATGGGACGAGCTCATCAGGAAAAGGGGGAATGGTAAAGTTAGTGTATGGGAGGAACCCCATCAGGGCACTGGTGAGAAAGGCATCACGTCGTTTGGCATAAACAAAATAGACCATCAGTTTGTCGGACAACTGCCCAAAATGCTAGTGAGTGCGCTGGACAGCCTGCTCTAGGTCAGTTGAAGATGCCCTGACATGTGGTGATGATGCAACGAGAGATGTGATTGCCTCGTGTTCCTTTCCTTTGGCTTCATTGTAGCCCAACAACATAGGTATTTTCGCTTTGTTGAGTCCAGCAATGCCCGGCAAAATCTCATCAAACATTTCTTCTCGAACTTTCTTTTTTCGGCATAAAGCAGTGATGATATTTGGGAATACCAAGGCACTTGCCTGTCACTTTAGGCATAGATGAGCCTGTTCCACGATAATCTTCCCTATATCGATGGTTCGTCCGGTGATGATAGAGTGCAGCAAAAGCATCCGCTGGCATGATACAGTTGTATTGTGGGAGGTTGGCATAAGCTTGTACTTCATGAAATGGTTCCACAGTTTGACATGGGGGAGCAGTCGATCCCTATCCACGGTCTTTCGTTTCAGTTGCTGACCGTTCCACTGAGTATCGGGAAGACACAAGTCTTCCAGGATGCCTTGGTAAGTTTCATGGTCGGCCTCTTGGGCAAAGCTCGCATGGTGGTCATCAGCAACCTGCAGTTTAAAATAACGGTTAATAGCGGTAGGAGTAAAATGAATAGAAATGCCGCGAACCATCACGACATGCTGATTTGGCTCGGTAATGTTAGAATAAAACTCCTTCACTATTGTGGCGTTGACAGGGGTAGGATGTTTGGTAAACTTCTGCCACTTATTCTTAGTGACCATGTCCAGCACTTCGCTGCCCAAATCGGCATTCTCCGCCTCGGAGAAGACAAAGCCCAACTCAAAAAAGAGTCGCCGGTTATTTATGGTTTGATAGCGTTCCTTGGCAGCCTCGTCGACAAAGTGTGGTGGTGAGGGTGGTGGGGCTGGTCGTGAGCGCACCATCGTGAGACTGCAAAAATAAATGAAGGAAGAGAGCTTTTTGAGGCGGTTGTTATGGTGGTCGACGACAGTTGGAAAGGAGAAGAGGAAACTAGAAAGTGAAAGTAAAAAGAGAAAGTGAAAAGTGAAAAGTAAGCGGGGTAGGCTAGTTAAATGGAAATATTTGGGGGGGGGGGGAAATAGATAAGCGGTGGGGTAGGGCGGGAAAGAAAACAAAATGAAAAAAATTCATTCCTAAGTCAAAAGTCAAAATAAAATTTCCCTCCTTTTTCCTTTTCATTTTGCCGCCTAAAGTGTTCTCAACTTCGTCAACACGCCTCACGTGCTTAGTGCGTGGGATTCCCTGGCAAAAATATGAAATGAAAATAATTACTGAATAATGAGAAATATTAAAATAAAGGCAAAACAAAAATAATTTATGTACAGATGTAAGTTAAAAATTCCACGACATCCTTAAGATGCCGGACCAGTGTCAACGTCTTGCAAGAGCAACGCCGACTTGTCACGTGCAGGTGGGACTCCTTGATAAGCCTTTAGGCGCTAGCCATTGACTTTAAAGATGGATCCATCGTCTAGGTTCTTGATATCAACAGAACCATAAGGGTAAACATGGTGAACTTCAAGTGGTCCAGACCAGCGTGACTTTAATTTGTCTGGGAAGAGCTTGAGCCTAGAATTGAACAACAGTACTTTCTGACCCATATGAAATTGTCGTGGCAAAAGCATTCTGTCGTGCCACTTTTTGGTTTTTTCCTTGTATAGCTTGGCATTTTCATATGCTTGCACTCGAAACTCTTCTATTTCATTTAGATCAAGTAATAGTTTCTCCCCAGCAATTTGCTCGTCAAAGTTTAACTTTTTGATTGCCCAGTACGCCTTGTGCTCTAGTTCAACAGGGAGGTGGCAGGCTTTTCCATATACCATCTTAAAGGGCGACATTCCTAAAGGTGTTTTGAATGCTGTCCTATATGCCCATAATGCTTCGTCAAGCTTTGGGGACCAGTCTTTCCTTCGGGGGTTAACCACCTTCTCCAGGATTTGCTTAACTTCTCGATTGGAGATTTCAGCCTGTCCATTCGTCTGCGGATGATATGCCGTGGCAATCTTATGTCGCACTCCATATTTCTGTAATGCCTTGGCAATCAACTTGTTGTCAAAGTGAGTGTCCTCATCGCTGATAATAGCTCTTGGGACTCCAAAACGAGTGAAAATGTTCTTATGAAATAACTTGAGCACAGTCTTTGAGTCGTTTCTCGGCGTAGCAATTGCTTCAACCCACTTTGAAACGTAATCCACCGCTAGCAAGATGTATAAATCTCCAAAGGAAGATGGGAATGGTCCCATGAAATCGATGCCCCAAACATCAAAGAGCTCAATCTCCAGAATATTTTGCAGCGGCATTTCGTATCGTCTGGAAATATTTCCAGTGCGCTGGCATCTGTCGCACGCCTTGAAAAATGCGTGGGCATCTTTAAATAATGATGGCCAATAAAAACCTGACTGGAGGACCTTTGCAGCAGTTCTCGAACCTCTAAAATGCCCTCCACAAGTTGATGTGTGGCAATGGTGTAAGATATCGCTTTGTTCTTCTTCGGGGACACACCGTTGAATCATTTGATCAGCACATTGCTTGAATAAGTACGGCTCGTCCCAAAAGTAGAACTTGGCATCATGAAGAAACCTCTTTTTGCCCTGGCTGTTCAGTTCATAAGGAAAAACTCCACTAACAAGAAAGTTAACCAGGTCAGCGTACCACGGAATTGCCGTGGCATATAAAATTTTCTCGTCAGGGAATTCTTCTTTAATATCAAAAACGTCATTGCATTCTGAAATATTTTCTAGCCTAGATAAGTGGTCTGCAACCTGATTTTCAGTACATTTCCTATCAATTACCTCTAAGTCGAATTCTTGCAGAAGTAATATCCACCTTATCAGTCTAGGCTTGGCATCTTTCTTGTTCACTAAATATTTTATAGCTGAATGATCAGTGTGAACTATAACCATGGTGCCTATCAAGTATGGCCTAAATTTGTCAAATGCAAATACCACGGCAAGTAATTCTTTCTCAGTGGTTGTGTAATTTAATTGTGCATCATTTAAGGTACGACTAGCATAATATATGACATGAAAGATTTTACCTTTACGCTGCCCAAGCAAAGCTCCCACGGCAAAATCACTTGCATCACACATTAATTCAAATGGGGCCGTCCAATCTGGGGGAACTACAATTGGTGCAGAGATAAGTTTCTGCTTCAGCTCTTTGAATACGCCATGGCATTTCTGATCGAACACAAAGGGTTGGTTCTGTTGCAGCAAGGTGCACAAAGGCTTGGATAGTGTGGAAAAATCCTTGATGAATCGTCTGTAAAAACCAGCGTGGCCAAGGAAACTCCAAATGCCCTTGACAGAATTTGGTGGGGGAAGCTTCTCGATCACCTCGATCTTAGCCTTGTCGACCTCAATGCCCTTTGCAAAAATTTTATGTCCTAGAACAATGCCTTCAGTCACCATGAAGTGGCATTTTTCCCAGTTTAGTACGAGATCAGCCTCCTCGCATCGCTTCAGTACCTTTGCCAAATTGCCGAGACATTTTTGAAAATCGTCTCCGGAAACAGAAAAATCGTCCATAAAAATTTCCAAAAAATCCTCCACCATGTCAGAAAAGATGGCTTGCATGCAACGCTGAAAAGTTGTCGGGGCATTACAGAGTCCAAAAGGCATTCTTCGAAAAGCGTATGTGCCATACGGGCACGTGAATGTCATCTTCTCTTGGTCCTCTGGTGCTATGGCAATCTGATTATACCCTGAATAACCATCCAATAAACAATAGTATGCCTTGCCCGCAAGTCGATCCAGCATTTGATCGATGAATAGCAAAGGAAAATGATCCTTCTTGGTGGCCTTGTTAAGCCTGCGGTAGTCCATGCAGATGCGCCATCCAGTGACAGTGCGAGTAGGTATTAAGTCATTTCCTTCGCTCGTTACCACGATCATGCCTCCCTTTTTAGGCACGCATTGGACGGGACTGACCCACGAACTATCCAAAATAGGGTATATCACTCCAGCATCGAGCCATTTGAGAACCTCTTTCATCACAGCGTGCTTCATGATTGGATTTAATCTTCGCTGTGGCTCTATGGACTTGCCGTGGGATTCTTCCAGCAAAATTTTGTGCATGCAGATTGTTGGACTTATTCCCTTGAGATCTGCCATCGTCTTCCCTAACGCTTTCTTATGCTGTGACAAAACACTTAGCAAACTAAATTCTTGGTTAGGAGTAAGGGCAGAGGAAATAATCACAGACAAAGTGTCATTACTACCTAGATAAGCATATTTAAGATGTTGTGGCAAATTTTTAAGTTCAAGGGTAGGTGCATGCTGTAATGAGGGCTTAGGAAGAACAAACTCTTCGAAATTCAAAGGTTCAAAGCGCGTACTTGGGCTAGTTTTGAGGAAGCTAGCCTGCTGTTCCTCGGATGAAAAGTCATTCGACTCTTCAAGGAGCCTCTCATCAATATCTAGCTGAATGAAATTGTCGTGGCAAAATTGATCTGCCTCTTTTGTAATTTCAGTGTCTACCTCAAAAATGCTCTGACATTCTTCATAATCATCCATGTGTTTGAGAGGTCGGAAAACATTAACAGTGATCTGTTGATCGGCCACTCACATGGTTAGGTCGCCCTTCTCGCAATCGATGAGAATACGACCGGTGGCTAGGCTTTCAATTTCAGGATCAATAGGTTCCAATGGCTCTTCAGGGTTGCTTCTGGTCATAAACTCGAAACAATCTGAAAAATTAAAGAAAATATAAAGTAAAGATAACTAAAAGAAAAAAAAATTACACAAGTAATATAAAAATGCTATGACAAATCAATTTAACTTCCAGTTGCAATTCCCTGATAACGGCGCCAAAAACTTGTCCGTTGTTTGTGAGTACTAAAATATGATATGGATATGTGTGCAAGTATACACAATCGAACAAGTAATAAAGTGATAAGTAGAGTATCGTCTCCACAGGGAATTGGGGAAATCAAATAGGTTTGTCAAGGCACTTTACTTTGTCACCTAAGTAAAGTTAGTTATGGTATATACAGATGAGAATGCAGTGGCAAAATGGAATGGACGTAGTGGAAATGGAGTGGTGATAGTGTGGTAGCAGATGGATATGTCGTGGCAAATTAAATTGTGCTACGTGAAAACAAATGGAAATGTCAAGGCAAAATAAAAATGCAAATACTAGGTTTAATATATGTAGGACTTTAGCTTTCTCACAAGACAAGCAGCAATGGAAATGAGTGATGGGAGACACAAGGAAAACTTAAGTTTATTTCTCTGAATGGTGCTTCTTCTATGCTTACCCTGCCCGACAGAGTCTACTGATGTGCCCTATGCTATCTCTAGTAAGGGACTCGACAGACTAAAGATGCCCTGGCAAAACCGATTGGCGTAAGCCCAAGCAGTGATCCTATTGACTCAGCTAATAGAATATGTCTCGGCAATACCTTTTTGCAGCAGCATTAACATCTAACCTATCGTTTATACACAACTCCTTTTAGTCGAATGAAATCCTATTCTTATCTCTAAGGTGGATTAGGCCTAGTTACTATCTAGAACCCGTTGTTTATGTAGTTCCTCCCTAGCTTCTCTCGAAGACTAAAGATAAATTGCCAAGGCATTCTCTCGAACCTCATGAACCCTCATAAGGAAAGGCTACTCTCGTAGCTCCTACAACCTCAAGACTTTAAGCATCATAAACAAACCAGAATAGAGCATGAAACAACAACCATTCATTAAAATAACAACTTAAATAACCATGCGAACTCCCACCAAATAGGATTAGTTCATGGTGGGGCTCGAAATCAACAAGCACAAAGCAAGATTCATTCGTTCCTTACAACCCAACAACAAAATATAAAAGCAAGGACTAAGGGGAGGAGGGAAAGCCTTCGACGTGCACTGCCAAATGCCTTCCTTGGCCACCAAGGACTGTTCCCAGCATACTAGCTCCTCTCGGATGCTCAGAACGCCACTCCCTTCTGCTAGTCAAGGAGAAATGCCACGGCAAGTGGGATTGACGGAGAAAGATGATACTTTCTCTCTCTAACTTTTTAAGATCAAATGTGGCTGGAACTAAAGTCCTCTTCAATATGGCTTCCTCCTCTATTTATAGGGGAAAAGAAATCCTAAGGTTTGGTGTTAACCATCCTAGAAAACCCCAAAACCATGGTTGAGTTGCTTGGGAGTCAAGCAGACTAGGCAATGATACAGCCTAGGTAGCTGGCTAGAGACCGGCATAATCCCACTACAGGCGCCCTAGGACCGACAGGGTCAGACTAGGCAACGTCATCAACAGAACCGGTGGTTGAAGCGCCAAAATGCTGCGGTGGGTATCTCGGGCAGAGCATACGTAAAATCCGGGACAGCTGGCTAGAAAATATCTTCTCTCTCCTTGTACGCTCCTGAAATGCCATTTGAACTTGGCATTTTTATTTAGCTCAGCAATATCCTTATGTCACGGTATTTTAAATCCTCTTTTCCTTGCTTTCAACACGTGTACATCATCAGACAAGTACCTTTCCCATAAAGCAGCACCGCTGTAAAAATAAAATGCCACGACAAACTGAAATCCACCACATGACACTATATGCTCCTAAATTCATCTAAATGGTCCTAAATGGGCTCTTAGACATTCAATAACTTAAGTGAAAAGGTCCCAAAATATGATCTTTTCAAGGAGTTATCATATTACAACCCCTTTGTCCATTAATGCATATTATTCATGTTTAACAAACACGTTTTTGGTGGATCAACACCTCTTTTAAATGATGCGAATGATGAGAACAAAATGAAAGAGAACAAAAAATAAAAAGATTTAGTGAGGTAAATCAAAACAATAAAAAATGAAAAATCCTACCCCACATGCTTTAATTCCTACCCGTACATGATCTTTATCCCCGCATGCTAATTTCAAACAAATTTTAACTGCATATTTGTCTAGTTCGCATGCTTTGAACAGAAAATAAAGCAGGAAACGAAGCAACCTAGGGTTTGGAATAAGATTTTGGGGTGGGCTCTAATTCCCTGTACTCTCCCGGTTTAGGTTCTAAAAAGGTACCCGAGCTCTCCTTGCTGGTGCCCCCTTGGGCTTGCCAGACCCTTAGTCCTAAGCCTATATCAAGCTTATGTGAACTAAGTTAAACTTGGGAGGAAACATTCCTTTATGCCATACGAAGAATAATTTCACACGAAGACATAAAGTATATGAATCTTGAATGTTACTTGCTAGGCCCATACGGTGAATAAATTCACACGAAGGCGTCGCTTTTGCCCCCACTTAAAAGGGTTCGAAGCTCGGGTATAGAGTTAGAGATGACAATTTTTGAAAAATCTGAAATCATTAAAAAACGTCAGTACAACTATTTATTTGAAAAATAATCAAAGGTAAATAATTGGAATCGAATAAATAAATTAAAATTTAAATTTATCGTTTTCGCATAAAAAGACAACCGAAAATTAATTTCGGCCTGACTCACTTACCTGTCCCCAGCGGAGTCGTCAAGCTGTCGCGGTCGTCTTTCGGTTGGGCCCATAATTGGGCATCGACTTGAATGAATTGGGTTAGGAGTCGCCATCGATCATTTTAAAGAAATATTAGGCTGATCGGATGTCATCTTACCTGATTTGCATTTTACCATAAACGTGTCGGGTTTGGGAGTCGGTTACGATCAAGGAAGGATTAACACCCTTGAACCGTCCTTTCGGTACCATTTAATTTGTCGGTTGTCTTTAATTACGAAAATTAGAATTTAATTTAAATTTAAAAATTCAATTCGAATTAATTACATTTGATCGATTGTTATCCCTAAAAATTCAAAAGTGTTGGATTATAAAAATGAAAATAAACATGAGAAAAGAATAATAAAAATATTAATATAATAATATTAATAAAAAAATGAAATATATATATATATATAAATGTAAAAAGAAATAAACAATATTAAAATTAGGAGAAAATGAAATATATATATAAAGTAAATAAATAAAAAATTAAATAAAAAAAAGTCAAAAGTTGTTACATCTCCCATGTTTTGCGTGTAGAGAAACTGGATTTGCAATGAAAATGATATGCCACTCCTCGTGCCTTTAGATACTGGCTTTGGATCTTCCACGCTTATTTTTTGTCCTTTACTTCCCTCGGTTTTTCCAAATCGTTGCCCCTTCCTCTGATTTTGATTCCACGTTTTTATCTCTATCATTTCCTATTGATGTTTGAGTCTATAATTATAGTCTAAAGAAACCTATTTTTAGCTCAAATCTAGAGTCCTACTTGGACTCAAAATGCTTCGTTTTTAGTGTTTCAATAGGACTCATATACGTTGATTTTAGTATTTTAATATGACTCAAATATGTTGGTTTTAGTGTTTTAATAGGACTCAAATACGTTGATTTATTTTCTGAATCTCACTAAATCAGGGTTGTTGAGTGTGGAGCCTACAAAAATAAAAATAAATAAATAATAATAATAATAATAATAATAAATATAATATAATATAATGTTTTTGTAGACCCGGACAAAAACGGGTGTCTACATGGCCAAATCCTCTTCTCTGATGCCTCCAAACGTCAAGTCCTTCATCAGTAGATTTTCTGTAATATCCTCTTCTATTGTCCTTATTCTGGTTGCCTACTAGTTCTAGAGGCCGGAATTTTAGCTTCACAAATGGTGATAAAAGTTAGAATTTGTAGTGTTGCATTTGTTCTTCTTTAAGTTGGTTTAGAACATGATTTTCTCAAGTAGTCTCTTATGGTGCTGATGTCATCAAACTCTATTACTTTGATGATGTTTCATTTCATCTAGGCTAAATGCCAGGAATGTCAGTGTCCTTTATCCCTGGAGGTATTCTGGAGGCGTGATTATGTAACATCGTCATTTACCTTGTCTTGGAATTGTGGATTGCATCGATCCAAATTTTGGTTAATTTTCTTCTCGTAGGTTATTGGCTCCTTATATATTTTCTGGCCTCTTTTTAGAAATTTTAAAGCTTTGGATATAGGGTCATAAGGTGATCGTTCTTGACATACCATTGCTGTTCGAGGCCAAGTTGAATAAGTGGACAAAACTCATTGTTGTTGCGTGGGTTGATGCTGAAACACAGCTTCGACGACTTATGGGAAGAGATAATTAGACAGCTGAGGATGCCAGAAATAGGATAAGTGCTCAGATGTCTCTAGATTTGAAGAAGAGCCGAGCAGATATAGTGATAGATAACACCGGATCACTTCATGACTTGCAGGAAAAGTTCGGCGACGTACTGTCTCAGGTCAAAAGGCCCTTGACATGGACTGAATTCTGGCTTTCCAGGGATGAAGCCTTATCAGCTCTTATTGATGTGATAATAGGTGTTCTTGTTGTCAAGAAACTCTTTTAGTAGTTTATAGGTAACTCAAATACAATCACCATCTTCTTGTGGTTTAAAACTGGTTATAACTGTCTTTTCTTGGTAAGGAAGTGATGTTGTTGTAGTATTAAATGACAGCAATTAAGTTGAATTACTCTTATTGTTGCTAGTTTTATATATAAGATTTTTCTACTGCATCTTTTACTTGAAGGTTATGACAAATTATTTTAGAAGTCATGTAATAGTTGAGCTTTTTCCTTGTGTTATGTACCAAACGTGGCAATCTTTAGACGCGAATCTGACTATATTTTCACCGAGACCAAAGACCAGCTCTGATGTAAAGCTGAACTTGCTCCTTAGGATAAGCATACTTTAGAATGGATTTATGGCATTGGTTTCTTTTTCCTTTCTAATGTTTTAGAACCATAGAAGTAGATACCTTTTGGTGCTGCTGCAGGCTTACCGGGTTCGCACCAGGCCGAAGAGATTTTAGTCAGTGGAAAAGTATTTCAGCTTGCTTTTTTTCCCAATAATCATCTCCAGGGAAGCTGATATTTTACTTTCCAATTAGAAAGTTCCCTCATGTGCCCATCCCAGGTTCATAATTGAACCTGATTCATCTGTTATTACTCGAATATCATACTCGAGTTTAATTACTACATTTTTTATTGCCTTGTTTTATGGTTTGATTGTTCTCTACTTGGAATTTATCATCCGAGGTAGTCCTTATTTGAGTTATTCTCCCCAGGTTTCGGTGTTTCACAATAACTTTTGAAAGTCTAGTGATTAAAATGGTCATCTTAACATTGTTGAGTGACCATTTGAGAAATTTACTCTATTTCATACTAATAGTGAATCTCGTGTGGGATCAATGATGGTAAACGTAAACATTTCAATTTCCCTCCTATAAATATACTTTATAAGTTGTAATCTTTCTCATTTTTGATCTGTAAAGTCGTTCGTCCCCCCTCTCTCAACACTCCCCCATTCTTTTTCAGAAGATGGCTGCCGATCAAGATGCCGTTGGAGGAGCACTGAAATATGAGGTCAGGCAAGGGTATTTCATCATTTGCTCATTTCTGGTGAATTTAATGGTAGTTTTCTAACTGAGTTGACTCATCCTTTACTGTTTTATAGACATGGGTTTTGAAAGTCCTCATCCATTGTGAAGGCTGCAAGAAGAAAGTCAAGAAAGTTCTTCAAGCCATTGATGGTACGTGCGCATGTTACTGTTCCTGGTTCGTTTCAAATGGTGATTCTGCTTCAGTTTGCTTCTTGTTTATCTCGTTTTTAATATTTGTTTATTTTTTTCTCCAGGTGTTTATGAGACGAAGATAGATTCTCAACAGCACAAGGTGACGGTCATTAGCAGCGTGGATGCAGAAACGCTCATCAAGAAGCTGACCAAGTCTGGAAAACACGTCCAGCTTTGGCCGGAATTAAAGCCTGTAAAGAAAGACAAAATTCCCGGAAAGACAAACAACAATAACAAACAGAAAGATGGCGGAGGAGAAGCCGGTGGTGGTGGTGATGATGATAATCATGACTCAAACAATAATAATTCAGCAGAGAAACCGAAACCAGCCAGCGCCGCCACTAAAGGCACTGCCAGAGATAACCAGCATGACCAAATGGGAGGCAGAAGCGAGGAACTCGACCCTACACAAAGTGCTAGTGGTGCTACCAATGGAGGTAATAAAAAGAAGAAAAAGAAAGGCCAAAAAACCAACCATGGTCCCAACGGCGACACTCAATCGGCCGTGGCACCTCCGGACCATGCACCAATCAATCCGAGCCCTCGGATTCAGCCAATGTACCCTTACACGCCTCTGCTCTATGGCTCTCCATTTTCTGGGGTAAGTTACAACACCACTTACCCTAGCTCAAGCTCTTTATATTTCACCCCTAGAATGCATTACGTGCCACCAGCTCCAGCGTCCGATCCAAGCGATAAATTCAGTGAGAATTATTACTACCATGATGATGATGAAAGTGGCTGCTCAATCATGTGAAACAAGGGATTAATATGTATGCAAATTTGAAAGAAAAAAAGAGGCTACTTTTGCTTTGGGAGAAATCAAAAGCCGTTCTTACTTTTATTGGGGTTTGGAGGGTTTTATAGTTATTAGCTTGTCTTTATTTACGTTGTTTGTAATAACTTTTCTTTTAGGGTTTCGTTATTAAGGACAATAAGCCCTTTCTAAGGGGTGTTGTAGGGTCTAATTTCTCCTCTTTTTCTTATTTATAAATGAAGAAATTTATTAAGATTTGGTCTCTCTCTCTCTCTCTCTCTCTCTCTCTCTCTCTCTCTCTCTCTCTCTCTCTCTCTATATATATATATATATATATATATATATATATATATATCTCATTTTCCCATATGTATGAAAGAATGGTTGAAGATATTAGTGGGTTCTCACGTCTCCCAAAATAAAGAAAATGTTGTTTATTTTCAAATTTATATACATTTCCTTCATATCAATTGCAATACAGAATTCTCGTTTGTTTACAACCATTTTAGCAAAAAAAAAAGTAAAAAAAAGTTTTTTAATAATACGAGATAATTATAAAATCATATTTATTTTAAAAAAATATTTTCATAACGTAAACCACTTAAAAATTTAAAGATAAACTACGCATTTAGTACATATCAGTTTTGATCTGTTTTAGTATATAATCTTTTATTTTTTTTCAAAATCATACCTAACGTCTAGTTTTTGTTGCATTTCAATACTCGTTAAAATTTTAACACATTTAATATCTAAACTATCAATTTTTGTCTGTTTTAGTGCCTAAACTTTCAATTTCTTTTCAAAATTTAACTTTAAGTTTTTAACATGATACTAAAATGAAACAAAAACTAAAAGTTAGAAATGGTTTTAAAAAAAATTAAGTACTAAAATGGAATAAAATTGATAGTTTGGACGCTAAATACGTAATTTACCCTGATTTTGAAAAATGAATAATACTATTTTTTTCTTTTATTTTTTTGATAACATGATTTATAAAATCTAGACAAGTACCCCACCTTTCTTTGCCTCTTCTTCAACTCAATCACTTGAAGAAAGACCCATTGTTGATTCCCTAATACCCAAGATTTTTTAAAATAAAAAGAAAAGAAAAGAAAATCAAAGTTCTTAATAATTATTACTATCTAATTAATAACATGAGCTACCTAAAAAGGTTGAAAAAGTATACAATTTTATTAATCCCATTGTAACACCCCCAACCTGTACCCGACCCGAATACAAGTCTAAGATGTTACATTGACTTTTTGAAACAATTTTCTTACAAAATAACAAAACATTTGAACTCATATTAGGAAAATATAATAAATACTATTAAATTATGCTTCATTATAAAATTTGAGGTAAAAGCGTATTTATGAACAATATAATACGGTATGAACAGTATCATGAACAGTGAAAAATTTCGAATATAAATTATGTATCGATGCACTGCTACAGTACTTTCGTAAAATACACATAAATTCATAAAAAAACTAAGTTTTCATCCGTATAAAATTTTCATTTACATATACGCGTTTGAAACATTACAAAACTCAATTATGAGATTTTACAAAACCGCTAAAAATATATCGGATTCAAACCTCTGTTTACATGCCAACTACTATAAGTATTACAAAATACATACTATTAACTTCTTTTCTGATCTGATCTTTGGAAAGGAGGAACTGACTGTCTTCTATAACTTTTATCAATCTTCCTCTTCTCAAAACCTACGCATGAAATAATCACACGCTAAGTCAATGGACTTAGTTAGTCATATAAAATATATAACAATGAATTCATGAAACATGCATTTTTACCGTTCAATCATAACATTATAACCTGCATATATCCATTACACTACAACATATATGATAATGTCATGCATATATGAAATTTATCATCTTATGCAAGTTTTACTTCACTTTATCTTTGTATTTCCCATGTACATTATTGAGAACAGGAGGTAAATGAGTACACTGAGGTTGTGCACGAATGTTGTCATCGCAGCTAGAATAAATTCCCACTAGGGGCACTGAATATTTATCCCGAATGACCACTATGTCCCAAAGGACCATTATATATGTCCCGAAGGACCACTATGTCCCGAAGGACCACTGTATAACCCTCGACTCTTGGCATGCCAACTATACCTCTAGCCCTCATGACATATAACATGGGCATTATTATTTATCATTTCACATTTTTATATAAGCTCATAGCTTCGTTCACATATACATGTAATTGTCGAAACGATTTTTAAAACGGCGGGAGGGGCGAGATTTAGAAAAACCGCGTCATTTTTAATTGTTCTCTTTACGATTGAATTTTTATTAAAAACAATGCAATTTTAGAAAACCTCTCGTTTCAAAAAATTTGGGATTCCTTTTAAATAAATAAAAACGTAGGTTCGAGGAGTCGCCACCAATCTTTGATTAGGGTGTGATTGGGCACCCAAAAACGTTGTCATTTTAAATAAAAATTAATTTTAATTAAAACGACAAATTTACGGTCTACGTTACCAAAATCCAAGTTCGGGAGTCGGTTACGTGTGGGGAAGGATTAGCACCCCCACAATGCCCTAAATCGGTACCTAGTCGATTAATTAATTTCTTTGCGACGATTTCACAAGTTCAAATTTAATTTGATTAATCCCTTTAAACGACAAACATGCAAATTTGCAACATTCAAAGCAACAAAATAGATTTAATTTAAAATTACCAAGTCATTAGAAAGATAAAGAATATTCGATTATTTAAAATATCGAGACCAGATCTTTAGTTCAGTTCTAACGACCTTTTCTCGAAAAGTTTAAATAGTCGAATATTTCCTTTTCTTTCGCTCCCAAATTTTACAAGGATATATCCGAATTTAATTAGGCGTTACTGACGGGATATACTTTTAATTTAAAATCGTCAAAGCGGATATCTAATCAGTTAAGACAACCACTTAAAACAATTTTAAATTAAAAAGATATTACCCTTAATTAAATTATGTAAATACATCGAGTTATGCACACGAGGTTACACACGATATTAAAAATTATCTATTAATAAATATATATGAAAACTAACATGCACTAACATTACTTAACGTATTAATATGTAACATACTAATGGGACTTAAATACGAAAAAAATAAAAACATAACATACCAAACTATACATGTTACACTAAAACCAAATCACATTAAACCGAATTTTAATATCCAAAATATAAACAAAATAATCATTGAAATGAACATACGAGTAGTACACATAGTAAACAATGAAACCAGAATAAAACAAATCATCACCATAATGGACTAAAATATAATAAACCCTAAACATACATAGGACTAAAAAGAAACATGCAAAACATTCAAAGTCAAAAGTCTAAGAAAACAGAAACTAAGTATATTACCACTCAGGACTAAAATGCAACATGCAGAACACGAGGGTCAAATGTTAAAACAGTAAGATTCAACTACAACACTACTTAGGACTAAAGTTAAATGCGGGTAAAATAAAGAGACAAAATTATAAACATGCAAACAATGATTTATGGACCAAGATGCAACATCCGAAAATTAGGAGACAAAACTAAAATTCCCATAAAGCTCGACTTAAGGACCACACTGGAATGAAAAGAAAAAGGAAGGACTTAAACTGCTGTTAGCCCATTTTCCTAAAACCCGGTTCACCTCTACCAGCCTCAAGACGCTGCCGTTTCACGCCTCCGTGAAACTACGCCGTTTTGGCGTGATAATATATGGGGTATCAGGGTAAGCATTTTACCCTAATTTCATTTCATTTCCCCCCAGCCGCAACCTCTTCTTCTCCTCTCCAAGGCACCGCTCTCTCATCCCTACCCATCTCCTTATCTCTTCCTCAACACAACAAACCAGAAGCTAAAAAAACGACCATGGCCAACACTCTGTCAGTCGAAACCCTCATCCCAAGGCCCCCGTCATCACATGCAAGCTTAAGGATTCTAACCGAGCAACGATCAACACAGGGTCTGGTGACAACTCGACAAAGGTAAAAGCTTTACTCTCTTCACTGTTATTCTTGAAAATGCTTTGCTTTATGCGTTGGTTGTTGCTGATGATAGTTTTGGATGGCATTTCACTTAGAGCTCTTCATTTTGTAGAATGATAAAAACGAAGAAAAAAACTTATGAAGAAATCGGGAAACAAACTTTAAAAATGATTTCTAGCCTTTCATTACTCTGTAAAATCATGGAAGGATCCCCGTTTACATTGTTTTCGAATACGGGAGAATCCCTCTCCAGTTACACTCCTTTTCCTTCAAGAACCCCTACCGTTGTTAATGATCGCCACCCCCTCTGTTTGAGAACCCAGAACCCCCTGTGTTGATGAGCCCTTTTTATTTTTCCCTATTCTGTAGAAAAGCCGAACCTCTCACTGTTGGTTTTTTTTTCCTTTTTTTCCTTCCTCTCGTCCCCCTCCTTTTGTTGATGATGAAAACGCTCTCCCCGATGGCCTCCTGTTCTGTTTTCGTTGATGCCCGTGTTTTGCTTTCCCAGGTACCTCGGTTCTCTCTGCCTCGTTTGTGATGTTGCAGGTCACGGGTGACGACCTCGAGGGACTTTCCATGGGGTGCTCACGCTGCTCGAGAGGCGTGGATCCTGGATGCTGTCGGCTCGTGATCAGGGTACGTGGGGGGAGCAGACTTCACGTGGGATGCTGCTCGGTTATAGCTGGGAACCGAGCCTCGTCTGCTCGGTTGTAGTGATGGCAGGACGTGGTTCACGAGCTGCTGTTGGGCACTCCACGTGGGGACAAAACATGGGAGCATGGGAAGCAGAGGCATTGTGGAGCCAGCTGGTGGCAAGCGTGGACCGCTTGGCATTCACGTGGGCAACTCAGTTGCTGCAATCGGGTCGGATTGGCGCAACCAGGTTGGGTTGATGAAACTGGGCCAACTTGGGCCTGATCTGCTTTGTGGCTCTGGATGTAATTGGGTTTCATGTTGTTGTTGGGCTCTGGATTGGGTCATAATATTTGTAATCTAATTTGGTCTTGTAAGTGGACTTTAGACTTAATTTGGATTTTGGATTGACTTTGAATTTGTATCTCGATTTCTAAAATGAAAACGTATACGATATCAATCCAATTAAGCACCAAAGTTTCCAACTGCAAGCTTCCACGATTCATCACTTGAATTCATTCCCCATCGAGCACAAATAACTTCAAATTAATTATCGGTCATCTCCAGGGA
The DNA here is from genome assembly GCF_006381635.1 of Hibiscus syriacus. NCBI lineage: Eukaryota > Viridiplantae > Streptophyta > Magnoliopsida > Malvales > Malvaceae > Hibiscus > Hibiscus syriacus. Next base: position 1,415,853 of record NW_024063507.1, on the reverse strand, counting down.
ATTTAAAAGGCCCAGACAAAATTAAAAGGGTATTACAGCTGCCCCTCTTTGCCCGTTGTTGTGAACACAAGAACGTAGCAAAGATAAAAAATGACCTAATTTTGTCTGATCGTAACGCCTTTTCCTTTCTTCAATCTTCTTCTTGACTTTGGCCTTTATCTCACGTGCACAACCCGAGAATCTTCGACTTTTTTTTTTATCTGACGGTTTGCTCCAACACTCTTCTGAGAAAGCTTAAATGGCTCGGACGACTTATATTGTATTTGGGCGTTTTTGTCCAATTTCATCTTCTTGCTTCAAAATTTGATAAGAGATCTCCTTCACTCCTCCTTTGGGTAAGTGAGACTTGAAAATCTTTGGAAAAAATGTCTGCTCCCTATTCTTTCAGAGAGTATAGGACTCGATTAATCTTCAATCAGCGTACTTGCTCCTTATTCTTTTCAGGGAGTATAGAATTCAATAATCTTCAGAAAAATGGGTTCGCTCCCTATTTCTTCAGAGGGTATAAGACTTGAATCATCTTCAACAAACTTGTCTGCCCCCTATTTCTTCAAGAGTATAAGACTCGAACAATCTTCAACGATTGCGTCTGCCCCCTATTTCTTCAGAGAGTATAAGACCCGTATCTCATCAATCGCATCTGCCCCCTATTTCTTCAGAGAGTATAAGACTCGAACAATCTTCAACGACCGTGTCTGCCCCCTATATCTTCAGAGAGTATAAGACCCGAACAATCTTCAACTATTGCGTCTGCCCCCTATTTCTTCAGAGAGTATAAGACTCGAACAATCTTCAACAAATGGGTTCGCTCCCTATTTCTCTAGGAGTATAGAACTCGAACATCTCTTCAAACGGGTTCGCTCCTTCTTTCTTTAAGGAGTATAGAACTCGAACATCTTCAACTGGGTTCGCTCCCTTCTTTCTTTAAGGAGTATAGAACTTGAACATCTTCAACTGGGTTCGCTCCTTCTCTCTTTAAAGAGTATAGAACTCGAACATCTTCAAACGGGTTCGCTCCTTCTTTCATTAAGGAGTATGGAACTCGGATATCTCACACGGGTTCGCTCCCTCTTTCTCTAGGGAGTATGGAACTCGAACATCTTCAAACGGGTTCGCTCCTTCTTTCTTTAAGGAGTATAGAACTCGCATCTTCAAACGGGTTCTCTCCTTCTTTCTTTAAGGAGTATAGAACTCGCATATCTTCATTTGCTTCACTACTCTATTGTGAAGGCTTGAGTTTGATTTGCTTCAAAGGTCGAACCTGAAAATCAAACATTATCAATCATTAATGTATGCTTGAAGATTCGAAAAACATTATACTCAAAAATTTAGAATTTAAGAGAATCTTTTCGAAATCATTTCTCTTGTGAGAGCTTGTCTCGCCGCAATTGAATACGAGAGTCTTCCTTGACTTGACTGCCATTTGAACCTCTCCCTTTATGGGACCTTGAATCGGTTAATGACTCCTCGCACGCGTTTCCTTTTAATCACTTGATCAGCTTCTTTGTACTCGAAAACTTTTTCTTTTTCTCCTACATCTGATGGTCGGATGGTTTGTTCCAACACTCTTCTGAGAAGGCTTAAAATGGATCTGCTTCACTACTTTTTGGTGAAGACTTAAGATGGTTTGCTTCACTACTCTCTGGTGAAGACTTATGATGGTTTGCTTCACTATTCTCCGGTGAAGGCTTCAGATTGATTGCTTCCCTATTCTCCGGTGAAGGCTTCAGATGGTTTGCTTCACTATTCTCCGGTGAAGGCTTAGGATGGTTTGCTTCACTATTCTCCAGTGAAGGCTTCAGATGGTTTTCTTCACTTCTCTTCGGTGAAGGCTAAAGATTGACTTTGCTCCAATCTCATGTGTGCAAGTCTTTCTTCATACACTCAAATCTTCGTTTTTCTTCTACATCTGATGGCCTTCACTTCAAAGCAATGCTCCTTCTATGGATTAGACCTCTCTGTTTTTCAGGGTATGCCTCTTTAACACTTTGCATTTGAGGTTTGAAATCTTCCTTTCGATCATTGGGATTTTAACATTCTGCATCTTCTCTTTGCGCCGGAAGATCTGTCAAAATCATGTATTTATGCAAGAAACACGAATGCAATTCAACGTATCAGTGTAATGCATTTTCTTTTATGCAAATGATGTTATCATGAATGCATAAATGTTGAATCAATCTTCACTTGGCTCCAAAGTGGTGAGCTCGGTCTTCTTCTATTTCATCATTCTGTCAAGGGTATACTTCATATGCTCATGTAACAACTCATAGTTTCCAACTTGCATCTTTGAAGAGCCATCTGATCTTCTTTTATCCTCTTTTCGCCTTTGTCTTCTGTCTTCATTTTGGAGAAAGCGCTTACTCTCTCGAGTTCTTGCTATGGTCAGAAATACGAATGTGTTGCCTGATTTCCATCCTCGGCTCAATTATGCTTTAGAGTTGTTCTTCCAGGACTCTGCCATTGGTCGATGCTCAATTGACTTGCTTTACAAGGTAAGCTCAGCTCAAATTCATGGTCTGCCCCTGAAACTTTGAGTTGCGCGACTCATTCTCAATAACTTCTTGGTCTGAATCTTATTTTCTCATCATGATGTGGGTTCAGTCGTGCCCCAACATTATCTTATACTGGTGCGGGCCTTTCAAAATGCCCCTATTACCTCAAATTGTAAGCTCATTCTTGCCTCCTTGGTCTGAATCTTTTCATCTCAACATGATGTGGGTTCAGTCGTTCCCCAACATTATCTTATACTGGTACGGGCCTTCAAAATGCCCCATCACCTTAGTTTTGTAAGGCTCATTCTTCATGCCTTCTTCTTCTTCTGAATTTTGTCATCTCAACCTAATGTGGGTTTCAGCCGTGCCACAACATATCGCAACTTAAATATTCTCATTCTGGTGTCACTACACAGTAGAGCTGTCAATAATTTGAGGGCTTTCTTCACGCTACTTAAGAATGATCAACCCTTCTAACACAATGTCTTCAATTTTCATTCGCGCTGAGATATGTGCCCCTTTCAATATGGAGAGCATCTACTCCTTGATGGTTACTGACGACGTCACAAGGAAATGCTGCCAGTTATATCCTTCATCAATTCTGATTTCTCGGACCATCTGCTTCAAGGTCGCGAAATGCTTCATGTTATGGCGCCGCTTATTCTTTTCTCCATAGAGGCACAATGAGCCTCACCCGCTTCAAGGACCTTTTACATTTGAATTGTCCTGTTTGAAAATGCTTTTCTCTTTCTCTTATTTTAGGAGTAAAATGAAATCTTATAAACATTGTCCCTTAATTCAGACTCACAATCAATCAAATCATAAACATGAATTCAAAGAATATCAAAAGAATCAATAGCTCTTTAATGTTTTCAGGGTTATAAATCTTTGACAAGTGTCAAATTGAGGGGTTGGTTTTGGTTGGTTCCTATTTTCTAAGGCTTTCGACACCAAATACCATCTCTTTCTTGATCGTTGTGACCATCACAACATGCCCTTCTTTCTTGTCTTGGTATTTAATCGGATGCGACAAATGACGCAAATAGTATACTCCATTACTAGACTTTCCAGAACACTTCCATTTCAGTTCTCTGAAATCTTCCATTTGTTCAAGCTTCGTAGACTCCTCTAACCAAGGTAGTGCAGAAATATCGATCTAAAAATGAAATTTCTGAGTGCTCGTGTGAAATTGACTATGACAGGTGTTCCTTAACTCCCTTAGTCCATTTTTATCGCAACTCCTTATTTAGATAAACTTGATTTAATTTGCCATTATCGGGCTTGCTGAAATCAGCCTTATTGTAATTTGCCTTTATCAGCTAGCTGAAGGTTCATCTCATCACAAAATCTTTGACTTGACAATCACAGTGGAGCATACACCGAATTGCCAGGTACCCGATCAAGGTCATGGTTTGAGTCTATCTATTCATAAAGCCAGGGTTTTCGAGTTTCCTCTATAACCAATTGCCTTAGTGGAATAGCTCAGCTTTATTGTATACATGTATATTATATATTTTGATGAGTATGTGGATTCAATTTCTTAAGCTTGTCAAGAAGAACCTGTCATAGTCTAGGTGTTGTTGAATGTCAGAAAATCTCATCGTTAGAGTTCAATTTCCAAGCAACTGACCTAAACTAGATTCACCTACTCGACTATTTCATCCGTAAAGATCATAATCATCATCGAACGTCGTCAACAAAATGGTCTAGTCAATTTTGTAATGTCATACGCAAAAGATGCCCCATGTTGTCCGCTCCTATGCATACCTGAATACCAAGCCTATGGTTCATTCCCTTATGATAGGAGAAGGCTATATCGGTTCCTGCAAGAAAAGGGTATGGTGTTCGATTGTATCTTCTGGGGTAAGGTCAAGGTCCTTATTTTATCAGGTTTCAATCTTGTCATTTTGTCAAAGATTTATAACTCTAATCATTAAAGAGCTTTTAATTCAATTGATATTCAAAGAATTTCAAGTTGAAAATTCGATTCAATGCTCACCATCCTTAAAGTAACATGAATTCATTTAAAAATCCTTACAAACAGAAAGATGAGAAAGTACAAAAAACATGTTCAAACAAGATGCCGCAAATGAAAAATGCGATTGTGGTGGAGCACAACCTTCACTTGTTCAACCAAAAGGCCCTACTTTCCCTAGAATAGCGGGTGCCCCGTTGGATTAGGGTTTTTACCCTCACTTACTCCCCATTTCTCGATCACTTCTCTTGTCAGGACTCCTTTTTCAACGAGCCTTTCTATCTCTTCCATCAATGGTATACACTTATCAGTGTGATGGCCCAATGCCCCTAGATGAAAATCGCAAGCACTATTCGGGTCATAGCCATAAGCGGATGGGCTAGTCTTCATTCTTAATGGCCTTGGAGTGAGGTATTGATTTTTGATTAAAGGGGATAGCAAGTCAGAAATGGGCACTTGAAAAACCTTGAGGGTCGTATTTTCCCACGACATCTTCTGCGGCCAGTCTCGGACTACCTCTCCTTTGACTTTTATCTTGTCACTTCCCACTTCTATCTTCTTTTTTAGTGTCAGAGAGGTCTCAAGAGTTGGGTAATTTATCTTTGCTTCACATACCTCGATTTCCTTGACTTTGCTCTTCTCTTTTTCAACACTCTCTTCCGTATGTACTTCACTTGTTTTGACCCCGTCAACTCTATTCTGGGGATTGACTTTCAGCTGTTTAGCATCCACCTCTATAACTCCTTGAGCCAAAAGATCTCGAACTTGTCGTTTGAAGTTGCTACAATTATCGATGGAGTGTCCTCGGGCTCCCGCATGATATTCACAGGAAACTTTCTCATTATACCAACTCGGATAAGGGGGCAACAAAGGCTTGGCCAGACGTGGAGCAATCAGCTGGGCTTGGAGCAACTTGGGATATATCTGGCTATATGAAAGCTCTTTTGACCCTACTTTCTCCTTGCCGTTATTATGATCATATTGAAGACCCTGTGACTGACCACTGGAACGTTCACTTTGAAGGTTTAACGTTTGACCAACATCTTGGAGAGACATTGATTTGCATATCTCCCTTCATCGACAAGTTTTGAGCTTCCGGGGAGCTTAGGTTTTCCATTTTCAAAGCATAACAACCCTTCCGTGATGAAGTTTTGAACTTTATATCTCAGGATCGTACAATCTTCTGTAGAGTGACTAAACTCTTGAGAATGATAACCGCATGATCTTTTGACACCTTGCCAGTCTGGACGCAAATAAGTATTATACCTCGGAGGAAAAGGCTTTAGGAGCCCACTTTCAAAAGAAAGGGTAACAAGTCTGAATATGAGATCGGAATCGAAATCAGAGACATCCCCTTCTTCTTCTTTCTATTCTTTTTGGCCTTCTTCACTGGCATTTGAACATCCTCTATGCCTCTCTTCTTTGAGTCCGGCTCCACTTTCGTATTAGAAGTTTCACCCTTAACTTCTGCTTTTCCCAGTATAATCTCCGTAGCATCTTCTGGAATCTTACTTGATTTTTGGAGTTGACTTGAATTACCACATCCCCTAACAGGTTCTTGATCATTTGCTATCATCACATTGGCTGCAGCGCTAACCTTCAGATTCTCACCCGAAGTCTTCATCTTTTCTTGTGTAACAGGGTCATCTGATGATTTCTCCCCATATATCACTGTAATCATCATGCTCATCAACTTGGACATTTGTTCCCTAGATTCAACTTGGAACTTCTTTACTTCATCAATCATTTCTTGTTGGGTCTTTACGAGCCGTTCTTGAATTCTCTCGATCCTACTAACTCGTGCTAATATCTCATTCATTGCTCTCTATCTTTCCAGAAACACGTCTCGGATAACTTCAATTTGCTTTCAGAGCTTCTGCCACATCATCATTCACGAGTTACTCTCATATTTTCATGATTGATGCATGTAAAAATGCTTAAATCAATACATGCAATGCGAAAATGCAAAATGCAAATGCAAATGCACGAGGTGTTAATCCCAAAAGTGACCACTTAAGAACAACCGTTCACTTAGACAACAAGAATTTCGTAAGTACACCATGTAGTCAAAATACAACTGCGATTTTTCATCTCTTCATTTCCTTGAGTCGTACTCTTCATGGGATCTGGTATCGCACCTCCAAAGTTGTTGGCGTATTTCATCACCTTTGATGACGTCGAATGTCTTTAAATTGAATCTTGAAATCTCCATTCTCACCTCCAATGTGAAGTGGTCTTCATGTCGTTATGAAGGTCTTCTCGTCGTTATGAAAGGTCTTCTCGTCTTGATGAATGGCCTTCTCGTCTTGATGAATGGCATTCTCGTCTTGATGAATGACATTCTCGTCTTGATGAATGCTCTTCTCGTCCTTGGTACAATTGTATCTATCCCTTAACTCAACATCTTGGCCTTTACAGTTTCTTCAATCAGCTTCAGATCTCTTCATTCATCGGGTATCCTTCATGGATCGTTTGAACATCTCTGGATCTCCTGGTTTTGACTACATAGTGGAGAATTTCTTGCCTCAATATGGTCAGCCTTCTTGTTAGTCATCACTTGTGAATTAACACCCCTCGATGACATGAGGATGCAAATGCAATAAAATCACAATAAAATAGACATAGAACGAAAACGGGTTAGTACACATAAGATAAACAACAAGATAGTGGATACCGTAAACATCACATAAAACCTACCCTCACATGCTGGCTACCCAATCATGCTTTAGTAGATCCTACCCGACATGATATCTACCCACATGTTTGTCATTCATAAAAGATCCTAACCGCATGGTATCTAATTCACATGTTTTGTGCGAAAATATAAAACCTAACCGCATGCTTTTCTAGTTCTCATACTTATTGCAAAAATAAATTCGAGGAAAAGGTTAGAATGAGTTTCCCCTTCGTGTCTGCAGACAGAGATTCAATAAGATGGGCAGAGTTTCAGTATTTCTAAAAGGGTCCTCGAATTGTCCATTGCTGGTGCCCCCTTGGGCTTGCCAGACCCTCGATTCTCACCCATTATAGGCTTAAAACGAATCAAGTTCAATCCGAGAGGATACATTTCCCTATATCCATGCGAGAAAACTCAATGTTTTCTCGTAGACATAAAGCATGTACCCCAGAGTTTACTAGCTAAAGCCCGTGCGGAGAAAAATAATTTTTCTCACGTAAGCGTAGCTTTCACCCCTACTTAATAGGACAGAGCACAGTTAGAAGGCTCTAGAAAAAGTTATAGCAACAATGGGGAAACTCATAATCCTTTGCCTCGATCAAAGAAACACAACAAGTGAAGGTCAGAAAACTGAAACATGTAGATCACACGTTAGTACAACTATTTATTTATAAACCAAATCACAAAAATGGAAACAAGAAATTCCAAACAAACAAGGGATCAAAAACCAAATTAAAACGAACTTATAACTTTCATTTGCAAAGACAATTAATTAATCGACTATCGGCCTGACTCTCTAAAAAAAAGTCCCCAGCGGAGTCGCCAAGCTGTCGAAACGATTTTTAAAACGGCGGGAGGGGCGAGATTTAGAAAACCGCGTCATTTTTAATTGTTCTCTTTACGATTGAATTTTTATTAAAAACAATGCAATTTTAGAAAACCTCTCGTTTCAAAAATTTGGGATTCCTTTTAAATAAATAAAACGTAGGTTCGAGGAGTCGCCACCAATCTTTGATTAGGGTGTGATTGGGCACCCAAAAACGTTGTCATTTTAAATAAAAATTAATTTTAATTAAAACGACAAATTTACGGTCTACGTTACCAAAATCCAAGTTCGGGAGTCGGTTACGTGTGGGGAAGGATTAGCACCCCCACAACGCCCTAAATCGGTACCTAGTCGATTAATTAATTTCTTTGCGACGAATTTCACAAGTTCAAATTTAATTTGATTAATGATCCCTTTAAACGACAAACATGCAAATTTGCAACATTCAAAGCAACAAAATAGATTTAATTTAAAATTACCAAGTCATTAGAAAGATAAAGAATATTCGATTATTTAAAAATATCGAGACCAGATCTTTAGTTCAGTTCTAACGACCTTTTCTCGAAAAGTTTAAATAGTCGAATATTTCCTTTTCTTTCGCTCCCAAATTTTACAAGGATATATCCGAATTTAATTAGGCGTTACTGACGGGATATACTTTTAATTTAAAATCGTCAAAGCGGATATCTAATCAGTTAAGACAACCACTTAAAACAATTTAAATTAAAAAGATATTACCCTTAATTAAATTATGTAAATACATCGAGTTATGCACACGAGGTTAACACACGATATTAAAAATTATCTAATTAATAAATAATATATGAAAAACTAACATGCACTAACATTACTTAACGTATTAATATGTAACATACTAATGGGACTTAAATACGAAAAAATAAAACATAACATACCAAACTATACATGTTACACTAAAAACCAAATCACATTAAACCGAATTTTAATATCCAAATATAAACAAAATAATCATTGAAATGAACATACGAGTAGTACACATAGTAAACAATGAACCAGAATAAAACAAATCATCACCATAATGGACTAAAATTATAATAAACCCTAAACATACATAGGACTAAAAAGAAACATGCAAACATTCAAAGTCAAAAGTCTAAGAAAACAGAAACTAAGTATATTACCACTCAGGACTAAAATGCAACATGCAGAACACGAGGGTCAAATGTTTAAAACAGTAAAGATTCAACTACAACACTACTTAGGACTAAAGTTAAATGCGGGTAAAATAAGAGACAAAATTATAAACATGCAAACAATGATTTATGGACCAAGATGCAACATCCGAAAATTAGGAGACAAAACTAAAATTCCCATAAAGCTCGACTTAAGGACCACACTGGAATGAAAAGAAAAGGAAGGACCTAAACTGCTGTTAGCCCATTTTCCTAAAACCCGTTCACCTCTACCAGCCTCAAGACGCTGCCGTTTCACGCCTCCGTGAAACTACGCCGTTTTGGCGTGATAATATATGGGGTATCAGGTAAGCATTTTACCCTAATTTCATTTCATTTCCCCCCAGCCGCAACCTCTTCTTCTCCTCTCCAAGGCACCGCTCTCTCATCCCTACCCATCTCCTTATCTCTTCCTCAACACAACAACCAAAGCTAAAAAACGACCATGGCCAACACTCTGTCAGTCGAAACCCTCATCCCAAGGCCCCCGTCATCACATGCAAGCTTAAGGATTCTAACCGAGCAACGATCAAACAGGGTCTGGTGACAACTCGACAAAGGTAAAAGCTTTACTCTCTTCACTGTTATTCTTGAAAATGCTTTGCTTTATGCGGTTGGGTTGTTGCTGATGATAGTTTTGGATGGCATTTCACTTAGAGCTCTTCATTTTGTAGAATGATAAAAAACGAGAAGAAAAAAACTTATGAAGAAATCGGGAAACAACTTTAAAATGATTTCTAGCCTTTCATTACTCTGTAAAAATCATGGAAGGATCCCCCGTTTACATTGTTTTCGAATACGGGAGAAATCCCTCTCCAGTTACACTCCTTTTCCTTCAAGAACCCCCTACCGTTGTTAATGATCGCCACCCCTCTCTGTTTGAGAACCCAGAACCCCCTGTGTTGATGACCCTTTTTTTTTTTCCCTATTCTGTAGAAAAGCCGAACCTCTCACTGTTGGTTTTTTTTCCTTTTTTTCCTTCCTCTCATCCCCCTCCTTTTTGTTGATGATGAAAAACGCTCTCCCCGATGGCCTCCTGTTCTGTTTTCGTTGATGCCCGTGTTTTGCTTTCCCAGGTACCTCGGTTCTCTCTGCCTCGTTCGTGATGTTGCAGGTCACGGGTGACGACCTCGAGGGACTTTCCATGGGGTGCTCACGCTGCTCGAGAGGCGTGGATCCTGGATGCTGTCGGCTCGTGATCAGGGTACGTGGGGGAGCAGACTTCACGTGGGATGCTGCTCGTTATAGCTGGGAACCGAGCCTCGTCTGCTCGGTTGTAGTGATGGCAGGACGTGGTTCACGAGCTGCTGTTGGGCACTCCACGTGGGGGACAAAACATGGGAGCATGGGAAGCATGGGGCATTGTGGAGCCAGCTGGTGGCAAGCGTGGACCGCTTGGCATTCACGTGGGCAACTCAGTTGCTGCAACCGGGTCGGATTGGCGCAACCAGGTCGGGTTGATGAAACTGGGCCAAACTTGGGCCTGATCTGCTTTGTGGGCTCTGGATGTAATTGGGTTTCATGTTGTTGTTGGGCTCTGGATTGGGTCATAATTATTTGTAATCTAATTGGTCTTGTAAGTGACTTTAGACTTAATTTGGATTTGGATTGACTTTGAATTTGTATCTCGATTTCCAAAATGAAAACGTATACGATATCAATCCAATTAAGCACCAAAGTTTCCAACTGCAAGCTTCCACGATTCATCACTTGAATTCATTCCCCATCGAGCACAAATAACTTCAAATTAATTATCGGTCATCTCCAGGGAATTTAAAAGGCCCAGACAAAATTAGGGTATTACAGTAATCATGTAGTTTCTTTTCACGTAGTTCATGTCAATTCTCATGTTACATGTACCTTTTCTCTTATATTTCATATCATATAATTCATGTTCTATCCTCTTATGTTCACATGACATATAATGCATACAAATCATATTCATATATGCCTTTACTCTTGAATTCATACATCATACAAATCATGTCATCTCTTATTCTCATATGTTTCCAATACATCACATATATCACTTTTATTACATTAAAAGATAGACATGTAGGTCTTATATGCCCTACCAATACTATCTGTTCACATAATCTCTTATTACCTTATAAGTAATACTACTTATTTTATGTCACCTTTTCGTTTATTCTCCTAATTATTTGGTCTCTCTATATATATATCTCATTTTCTCATATGTATGAAGAAATGGTTGAAGATATCTTTCTCTATATATGTTCTTTTGGCTAAAACATTTTGGTATTTTACTAATGTCTTTTGCTTTCAACATGAAGGGATATTAGTGGGTTCTCACGTCTCCCAAAATAGAGAAAATGTTTGTTTATTTTCAAATTTATATATACATTTTCCTTCATATCCATTGCGATACAGAATTCTCGTTTGTTTACAACCATTTTAGCAAAACAAAAAAAGTAAAAAAGTTTTTTAATAATACGAGATAATTATAAAATCATATTTATTTAAAAAAAAATATTTTCATAACGTAAACCACTTAAAAAATTTAAAGATAAACTACGCATTTAGTACATATCAGTTTTGATCCGTTTAGTAAATAATCTTTTAATTTTTCAAATCATACATAACGTTTAGTTTTTTGTTGCATTTCAATACTCATTAAAAATTTAACACATTTAGTACTTAAACCATCATTTTTTGTCTGTTTTAGTGCCTAAACTTTCAATTTCTTTTCAAAATTTAACTTTAAGTTTTTAACATGATACTAAAATGAAACAAAAACTAAACGTTAGAAATGGTTTTAAAAGTTTAAGAACTAAAATGACTAAAATTGATAGTTTAGACCTAATACATAGTTTACCCTGATTTTGAAAAAGGAATAATACTAATTTTTTTCTTTTATTTTCTTGATAGCATGATTTATAAAATCTAGACTAGTACCCCACATTTCTTTGTCTCTTCTTCAACTCAATCACTTGAAGAAAGTCTCGTTGTTTGATTCCTTAAATACCAAGATTTAAAAAAAAAATCAAAGTTCTTAATAATTATTACTATCTAATTAATATCATGAGCTAACCTAAAAGGTTGAAAAGTATACAATTTTATTAATACAACTAATTTAACAATTCATGAACTTTATTACTTTCTTTTTCTTTTCTTTTTTGAAAGAAGCAACCATTTTTTTTTTCAAAATAGGAAACATCCCAAATTACAATAAAAATTTACAGTCACAACCGTAAATGAAGCACATTATTAAGAAATTTCCTATAATATTTGAAACAAACTAGCAACTTAAGATCACATAAGGATCATACAAGAAAAGATTAACTCTAACCAAGAAACTCGAACAAAGATAGATACAAACAAATTTGATCACATCGACAAACGAACAACAAAAAGGGATCAAGCTATTAAAAGACCACCGACAAACCGCAAATCAAACTCGAGCGAAGTGAAAAGCTATCCATGAACGCAAATCGGGTATCCAAACCCAATATGAGGGTCCAAAGCATGGAAGATCACAAGATACCAGATAAGCGTCATCTTAAGCAGTCGTAACGATGTCAAATTAACCCTTAGAAAAAAAAGATAAATGAAAAACAACTAAAAAACCGAAAAACATGCCAAAAAGCATAAAACAATGTGTCATAAAGGTAGTGGAAAACGTGCAACACATGCATATTTATTGAAAAAATAAAGATACGATATAGAAAAGAAGACAATAAAAAATACATGCATTGGCAACTAACATTAAAGTTGGTACCACCGTCGATCACAAAGACAATAAAAAAAAGATGAGCACTAGGTTTTTGAGATACAACAATAAGGTGGCGTTTGGTTGGATGGAATCCCTTGGAATTGGTGGGAATTGGAATCCAATTTCCACCACTTTCCCATGTTTGGTTCAAGTTTTTCAAGGGAATTGGAATCTCTGGTGGAATTCAATTCCATCAAATGAGGGAAAGTGAATTCCATCCAAAAATGGATGGAATTCAATTCCCTTGTTGGAGGGAATTGAAATTTGACCATACTACCCTCATCAATCCTTTGGTAACTTATTCATATATTGAATAAAAAAAAAAATTTATTATTTCGGGTCGGGTCGGGTTTCTAATTCATATATTCGGGTCGGGTTCGGGTTTAGGGTGAAAAAAACGGACCGACCCGAAAATATATATAATTCGGGTCGGATTAAGTCACTATTTTATTAAATAAAAATATTTTTTTATTATTAGGTCGGGTCTGGTCGGATTTCTAATTCATATTCGGGTCGGTCGGATGAAACTTTATTTTATTCGGGTCGGGTTGGATTTTTTAAGTGTGATATTCGGTCGAGTCGGTCGGTTTTGTTAAGTGTGATATTCGAGTCAGGTCGGGTCGGGTTCAGGTTTAAGGTGAAAAAACCGACTGACCGAAAAAAATATATAATTTACCTTATATATTTAGGAATAATTACAATAATACCCCTCTATATAATTTTTTTCAATTAAGTCAATGTTTTTATTGAATAAAAATATTTTTTTATTATTTTGAGTCGTGTCGGGTCGAGTTTCTAATTCATATATTGAATAAAAATAGTTTTTGGTATATTTTTTGGTAACTAATTAACATACTCCGATTGGAATGTATCGAAATATTGCTCTATCTTTTGGTAACTTATTAACATATTTTGATTGCGATGATTTTAACTTATAATGTTTATTAGCATGCTTTTTATAATTTATTGAAATGAATAATCAATCAATAAAATGAAAATTTAATATTTAATATTTTTTAATTTTTTATAATATATTACTACATGTAAGTTGTAAAATAAACTAAAATAAAGCAAAAAACAAGAAGGGCAATTCTGTCATTTTACATTACTGAAATCAAATTCATCTGACATGTCTGCGAACCAAACAGAATATGGAATTGGATTCCAATTCCATTTCCTACCAACCAAACAGAATATGGAATTGGATTCCAATTCCTACAGATTCCAATTCTCTCATAAACATTCCAGCGAACCAAACGCCACCTAAGAGAAAACTAGGTTTTTTTAGTGTTCAATAAATTTAATTCATGAATTTTATTAATTTAATTGATATTTGATATACAACTTATTGTTGTCAGGAATAAAGAAATCATAAATAAATTAATGGAGAGTTGAGAAAAATTATTTATTTATAAGTTTAAAATTATTATTATTATTATATATATATAATTAATAATTTATTTTTTTTATAAAATTTATAAGACTAAGAGACACGACAACATGAATATATGGTAACATCTTTGATTTAAAAGCCTCAAGTAGAAACATAGGAAAATGCAAGGACACACATTATATCCTTTGCTTTATTTTAGGGTAAATTACACCTTTAGTATCTAAACTATAAATTTTTAGTCTGTTTTAATATCTAAACTTTCACCTTTTCTAAAATCATACTAAACATTTAGTTTTTGTTTTGTTTTAGTACCTCGCTGTTAAAAACTTAATGGATGATTTGCACATGGCGACTTTTTTATGGGTAAATTATATCATTCATTGCTCAACTATCTTCTCACTCTTATTTTGGTCACTAAAGTTAAATTGTTTTTAGTTTAATTACTTAACTTTTAAATTACTCTTAATTTAATTACTCTAACTTTCAAACTTATTTTTGTAATTATATATTAATAAAATAATACTCCCTCTGTCCACTGTTGACTTCTTTGTTCAATTTTTTTAACTTTGACTCATCATTATTTAAAATTTCCTATTGATAAAAATATGAAAAAAATATATTTTAAAAACCTTAAATCAAGTAGTTTTTAAATATATATTTCATAAAAATTTAATTATTTAAATATTTAAAATAATAATGGTCAAAGTTTAAAATTTTTGACTTTTTGAAGTTAATAATGGACACATTTAGTGAGACGGAGGGAGTAATAAAGTGTCATGTCACAAAAATTATTAATAAAATAAACTAGAGTGATTAAAATAGGAGCAATTTGAAAGTTTAGTAGTTAAATTGAAATTTTTTAAACTTTAGTACCAAAATAGGAGTAGGAAGATAGTTGAGTGATAATGATGTAATTACCCATAAAATACAGTTTAATTCAGTTTTAAGCGATGAGGTACTAAAATGGAACAAAAATGAAACAATAGGTATACTAAAAAATTAAAAGTTTGGTACTAAAACGGACCAAAACTGATAGTTTAGATAATAAACACGTAATTTACCCTTGTTTTTTTTTTACCAAATTTGACCCTTTCATTGTAATTGAATTTGATATCGGAATAAATAAATTTTAAAATTAATTATCACTCCACTTAATATTATTTACTAAATAATTTTTTAATAAATACTATTATATAAAATATTTTCTTTACTCATAATTATATAAAAAATTATTTAAAATTCTATTAAAAACTAGGGTAAACTATACCAGACCACCCAACTATAGCTCCTTTTCATTTTGGCCACTATTTTTGAATTCTTGTCAATCAAACCACTCAACTATTTAAATGCATTTAATCAGGCCACTAGTCGTTAATGGTTAACGGAAGTGTTGATGTGGCAGTTAGTAAAATTGATATAATTTACATTTAGTCCTTACTACTTACACAATCTATCAAAGTGATCATGATTTTAAATTAATTCAATAAATTTAATCCTCTAATTATATGATGACATATGTAAACTAATATTTATCTTATAATATAATGAAGGCTAGAACAATAAAAACACATCAACTAATATTATTTCAACTATTTTTTGATATAATTCTCACATCAACTAATATTATCTTATAATATAATGAAGACTAGACAATTAAAATAGAAGCAACAATAAAACGACTGAAGTTGGGACGGGTCAAATATAAACAATATATTATTTTCTGGGTGGTTCGAACATAATATATTACTTTGACCATCTAAAATAATAAAAATAGAAACAACACTAAAACGACTTGATTCCAATAAATTAATATTTTAAAATATATTGTTTATATTCAACCTGTCCCACTTAGATAATATATTGTTTATATTCGACCCTCCTCGACTTGATTCGAATAAATTAATATTTTAAAATGGTTGAAATAATATTTGACCCAGATCGAGTTTAAGCAAAAATATATTCTTTTAACCATTTAAAATACAATAAATAATTATAAATATATTATTTCATCTATTTTAAAATCTTAGTTTATTCAAATCAAGTTGAGGCGGGTCGAATATAAACAATAAATTATCTGGGTGGGGCGGTTTGAATATAAACAACATATTCTAACATAATAATTTATTTGAATCAAGTTGTTTTAGCGTTGTTTCTATTTTTATTATATTTTAAATGGTCAAAGTAATATATTTATTATATTCAAACCACCCAGAAAATAATATATTTAAAATATAGTGTTTATATTCTACTCGCCCTGACTTGAGTCGTTTTAATGTTGCTTCTATTTTTATTGTTCTAGCCTTCATTATATTATAAGATAAATATTAGTTGATGTGAGAATTATACAAAAAAATAGCCTTAGGGCATTGGTTGAGCTGGTTCCTTATCATCCAAGGGGGTAGAGGTTTGATTCCCCCGGCCCCCAAAGCAACACAATTTGTTTTCTTTCCATTAAAAAAAAATATTTAAATTAAATAAATTAAATTAGTAAAAGATCTCCAATGATATTGTGACACTGTCATCATATAATTGGAGGATGAAATATGTTGAATTAATTTAAAATTATGACCACTTTGATAGAATGTGTACGTAATAAGGACTAAATGTAAATTATATCCATTTTACTAACTTTCATATCAACACTTCCGTTAAATGTTAAGGGCTAGTAGTCTTATTGAATGAATTTAAATAGTTGGGTGGTCTGATTGACAATAATTCAAAAATTGTGGTTGAAATAAAAAGGGGTTATAGTTAGGTGGTATATGGTATAATTTACCCTAAAAACTAAATAAAATAAATTAACCAAAATTAGTAAAACATTAACAACATAGAAAAGCAGCTTGGACACCCAAATTCAGGATAAAATGTTGAAGGACAATCCCACGTTAGAATAAGAAATACCTCTGAAGACTTTGCAAATATTACTCATTAGCTTTATGTTGCAAATAAAAGTCCTGCTGTATAATTATAATAAAATCACAACTATAAGTAATACAATTCATAATCTAATCAATCATTATAATATACATATATACCGATAATTAAAGGCAAAATGGTAACTTTTGTCCCTGTAGTAAACACAATTTGACACTTTTTCCCTTATCGTATTTTCGCATTAATTTAGCCCTCAAAGTTGCTCAATTGCATCATTCTATAACCCTACCCGTAACTTAAAACCCTAAATTATAATCCTTAAACCATAACCCTATTACCTCTAAACACTAACTTAGGATTTATAATTTAGGGTTTTAAGTTAGGAGAAAGATATAGAATAATGCAATTAAACAACTTTGAGTGCTAAATTGATGCGGAAATACAATAAGTCACTACAGCAAAAGTGTTTTGTAGCGGCGTTTTTAGCGACGTTTGGAGAGTAAACGCCATAATATTTTGAAATATAGCGGCATTTTTTGAAAAAACACCGTAATAGAGTGGTAATTTAGCGGCGTTTATGGCACAAACGTTGGTATAGAGTTATTTATAGTGGCGTTTTATCAACAAACGCCGCAAAAGAGTAGTCATTTAGCGGCGTTTGTATAAAATCACCGCTATTGAGTATTAATGGTGCGGCGTTTTTTGATAAACGCTGTAATATAGTTGTTTTTAGTGGTGTTTTATGTACAAACGCTGCAATATAGTGGACATATAGTGGCGTTTTACAAGAAACGCCGTAATAGGGAAGCAATTTACGGCGTTTTAGGCCAAACGCCACAATATAGCGGTAATTTAGCGGCGTTTATACCTCAAACACTGTAATAATTAATACTTTCGCGTCATTTTTAGACAAACGCCACAATAGTATTAATCAATAGTGGTATTTTTTTATAAATGTCGTAAAATGTTAAATATATGGTCTTCTTTTTCTCCTACCTGAACCTTAAAATCATTTCAACTCTTCTTCCCTCAAACCTTCTTCTCTGGTACAATAACAGGCTGAGCACGATTCCAAGTGACGTCGTCTTTTGAATGTCCCGGCGACCAAATCTTCCCTTTGATCGACGAACTATAACACAATTGCATGGTTTGATCCCTCTTAAATTAATGATATTTTTCATTTTTGTTTTTGTGGGTATTCTGAAAATGGGGAAAACCCAGAAAGCTAACGTATTGGAAAAAAAGAGCAGGTGTTGCCTTGAGTAAGAGAAATTATCGTAGGAATGTCTACGTGGCGTCTTTGTTCTGACGATGGATCAAATTATCGTTGGGAGGCTATCGGTCCAGTCTCACCGTCGAAACTCGATGATGACCCAAAAGGAACTTCTATTGCTCCATACCTTTCCATGGCCGATCTCCTACTTGAAGGTAATAATCTATAAATCTTTAAGCCGCTATACACTATTTTTCTATAGTCACTAAAATTTCATAGATCGTACGCATGTAGGATCTTCGAAGCTTATTTAGAACGATGATAGAGGAGTGGATAAATACCCGATGTTTAGAACCGAATTTGGTAACTCTGTGGCATTGAAAGAATCTTCAATTGCAAAAGCAGTATCTATCCTCAATGAAGACGATGTTTCCTCTACTGTTACTCCAAGTAAACATTTATATCATCTATTTAAATTTATTTTAATGTTTGATTCATTTCCCAAGCCACCTCCAATCAAGTTTCGTAGTGTAGGTGGAAGTTTGTTATCTGTTTCAAGTGAAGCACTGAAGCGCGCAAAGAGTCTTCTTGGTGAACCGGAGGTAGGGGATTTATTTGGTGAATGATGAACAGTTTCTCCATATAGAGTTTACAGGGAGGAAAAACTTAACGATGCGTCGTCAAACAAGGAAAATAACTTTCCTACGTCATTCCCCCACGAAGAAGCAGAACTAAATATATTCTAGTGAACAATATGATGCAGACTGTTTATGCATAACTTTAATGTTTCTACATTTTAATGTGTTTTGTTGTTAAGTATATTTATGCATAACTTATGGCTTAATTGAAATGTATGGATGTTGGTAATTAGGTTAAACTACAAGATAGTAAATATATGTTATGTACATCATAAATTAAATATTTAAAGAATGTTAATCTTATATAAATCAATGTATTTAACAGCATTTGTATCAAAAAACGTCGTTATAGGTTCATCTATAGTGGCGTTTTTTTACAACAAACGCCGCAATAGGTTCAACCATACATTTAATTTAATGTTTATCACTTTTAATTTATTTTGTTGTTAGGTTTTATTTTGCATAACTTGTGGGTTAATTAAAATGTATATTTGTTAATTAGATAAAGCTACATATATCAGTCAGTTTAGCTGATGTAGAGTAGAAATTAAATATGTAAAATCATTTTTATCTAAATAAAGGTAATTAGCGGTGTTTGTTTACAAACGCCACTAACTTTAGACATATAGCGGCGTTTTTTAATAAATACTGCAACAGATTAGTACTTTAGCGGTGTTTCGAGAAAAATGCCATAATAGGGTTAACATATAGCGGCGTTTTGGTATCAAACGCCGCAAATGATTCGGACTTTAGTGGCCTTTTGATAGAAAATGCTGCAAATGTTTTTTTATTTAAACGTTATTAACTTTAGACATATAGCGGCGTTTTTTAATAAACGCCACAATAGATTAGTACTTTAGCGGCGTTTTGATAACAAACGCCGCAAATGATTCGTACATTAGTGGCGTTTAGACAAAAAACATCGCAAATGTTTTTTATTTAAACGTCATTAACTTTAGACATATAGCGGCGTTTTTTAATAAACGCCACAACAAATTAGTAGTTTAGCGGTGTTTTGACAAAAATGTCGTAATAGGGTTCACATATAGCGGTGTTTTGGTAACAAACGCCGCAAATGTTTTTTATTTAAACGTCATTTACTTTAGACATATAGCGGCGTTTTTTAATAAATACTGCAATAAATTAGTACTTTAGTAGCGTTTTAACAAAAATGCCACAATAGGTTGCACACATAGCGGCGTTTTAGTAACAAACGTCGTAAATTAACGATACATTTATGGAGTTTTGACAAAAAATGCCGCAAATGTTTTTAACATTAGTTGCGTTTATAATTAAAAACACCGCAATTGGTTACCCTTCAGTGGCATTTGTATTGTTAAACGCCGTAAAGTCCGTTTTAATTCACCATTCGCCCTAGCCATTTTTCCATCACGATTTTCCTTTCATCTCCTTCACTGCGCCCAACATCCTTCACCTCCAACGTTGTCACTTCCAACAATCTTCGGTCGAGAACTAAAATCCAACCCAGCATTTCTTAACCCTTCTTCCCTTGTTTCCCTTCAATTTCTCTCTGATTTCAGACTGGGGAAAAAAATTACGTGACGAAAACGAGAAGCTTTTCGCGATACCCAGGTTAGGCTTTCTTTCTCTTAGTAGTTGATTCAACAAGAATATTGGGTTTTAGTTTCTCTTGCTGGCTCGACTCTAGTGACTTGTAATAAGCAGTTTCCTAATGTTTTCATCTCATTTCTTTGTAGTGTCTTCATCAAACTATTTCAAGGCAGGCATATTCCGATAAGGATGTTGATGATGCTGTCAATACCACTTACAAATGACTTGAGAAGTGTCTACTGAAACATATTCTCGAAAATTCCCAAGGTCTGATCATCAATTTCACCTTCGTCTTGATGTTACTGTCGCAGATTGCTCGATTTTTATTAGCAATAGCGCCCTTACTATAGCTTTTCAAATGGAAGTTTTGCATTTATGTGATTGTTAGTCAAATGTCTTTTACCCTTATTTTGCATTTATGTGATTGTATCCTTCCATTTTTCTTTCATCGTGAAACGTTTAGTAGAGTATGCAGTCAATTAATTAGTTCTTTTTCTTATCAATCTATTTTGGTTTTGGTGTTTTATTACTATTTTCTGAGTTGCTAATTTTTAATTTTTTTGTAAATCTTTTATAAATGGTTCATGAAATTAGTTTTTCTCAAGGATTAAGTACTTGTTGAATTTAATTTGATTGACTCTCTTTCTTCCAACAACCGAACACGCATCAGAACTCCTGTCAAAGGGCATGCATGTAAGCATCTCCAGGTGAGTCTTTCTTGAGGTATTTTTTATTAATAAAGTTGTGAAACTTGAAGTTTTACAACAGTTTACCTGAGTTAATAGCTCACTACATCCTGAATTCCTTATGGCGAATTTTGATCCTTTTAAACCTTTATCATTGAATCTTGCTTTCATTTCGAAAATCCTGACTAAAAATATATACTTCAAGTAACAGTTTCTTACTTGCCTAGTCATATTGCAATTCTCATGGTAGTCTGGTTCCTCTTGTTCTTGATGTTTATAAAATTTCTTTGATTTGGTGTAGTTCTTTGATTTCAATAACTATGTTGACATAAACTCTAGAAGACCATCCTGGCGCTGCCCACATTGCAATCAACATGTTATGTGTGACTTGTGCAATTTTATATTAAAACAAGCAGGGGAGAAAGTATACACTAACTAACTATATACCAACTCTTAGTTTCAGAATCGGTTTATGTAAACCTTGCTTGTCAGTGATTTTTTACTTTAATTGAAAGTTACTTATATTGAACTGATTTTTAATTAAAGCTAAAATGATTATAGCTCTTATTGCTGGTTGTTTGTATATAACTTTGCACATATGACCAAGGGAGGTGTTAGAATGTTTTGATTGTGGGGTCAATTTGTTAATGTTAGTCCTGTACTGATGTTAGATAATCATTTGTGTTTGTGAATTCAGGATTTTTTAAAGCTCCAAATCAGTGAATACTACATTTGTCGACCCTTTTTTACCACTTGTCTACTGTTTTTTTCTTGAAAGGTTGATTCTCAAAGAGTTTTAGTGAACATTACCCTTATTTGTATTTAAATCTCTCCACAATTAAAGATAAGAATATTTTAATTATCAATATAAAGATTTAGTAATTTTTAGATTGATTAGTTCATACAGTACAAATGATTGTATAGAGTTCTAATAAAAACATGAAAGTCAAAACTATTGTTTAGGAAAAGGAAAGGTGACTAATTGTCGGGGTTGAAAGGTTTGATCGAAAAATGTTTAGGCCAGGGGTGACTCTCCCAGTTTAGGGTCAGGGTATATCTAAGACCTAATTGGAATTTATTCTAGAATTTACAGATTATCCACAAAGAGAGACGGTGATAGAATTCAATGTAATGCTTCTGTTTAGGTTCTAAATTTATCTATAATATTAGTAATTAACATTTTAATTTGAAACTCCAGAAATACGAAATGGATAAGTGTTGGATGGATTTCTCAAGGGTAAGCGGCGAATATCGAAATGGAGTCGAAATTTTTTTAAATTTAGCTTTTCTGAATACAAGCCAAGAGAATATGATTCTTTGCCCTTATAAGAATTGTGTTAACATTAACTGGCACATTCGTGAAGTTGTGTACGAACATCTAGTTATTTTGGATTGTTCGTGGGTATAGAAAATGGAACTTCACGGAGAGTTTGTATCAGGTAGATCAGCTTCCACGAGTTATTCGACTTATCCTGCTCCTTCTCACCATCCAACTTTTAGTGAAGATGACATGGAAGGGATGTTACGAGATGCATTTAATATGCACACTCATCAGCCGTATGTTACAGAAAATTATTGTCATAATGATGTTAATGATTTCATTGAGATGGGAAGAATTGGTAGTACTGAAGAGCCAAATGGAGAAGCGGAAAAGTTTTACAAGTTGCTGAATGAAATGAATGAACAACTTTATGAGGGATCAAAGTTTTCAAAGCTTTCTTTCTGCATTCGTCTTTTCCATTTAAAATGCCTGGGAGGGTGGACTAGTAACTCCTTTACGCAATTATTGGAGTTACTAGGAGAAGTGTTTCCTTTTGCAAAAATTCCTCAATCATGCAAAGATATGAAGAAAATGATAAAGATTTGGGTCTTGGATATGAAAAAATTCATAGTTGTCCGAATGATTGTATGTTGTATTGGAGTGATCGAAAAAATTAGGACTCTTGTCATGTATGTGGAAAATCTCGATGGATGATTAGGGAGGCAGAAAATGTTAATGAGGATGAAGCTCAAGCACGATCAAGAAAGAAACCGATTAAGATTCTGCGATATTTTCCTCTCATACCTAGGCTACAAAGATTGTTTATATCCTCCAAGACTGCTGAGTCTATGAGGTGGCATCATGATGGCAGAACCGATGATGAATTATTACGGCATCCAGTGGATTCTTTAGTTTGGAAGTCATTTGACAACAAGTATCAAAGTTTTGTGAGAGATCCTTGAAATTTCAGGCTCGGTCTTGCAACTAATGGGTTTAATCTATTCAAAATCATGAGTACTTCGTATGGTACTTGGCCTGTTGTACTTGTTCCATACAATTTGTCTCCCTGGATTTGCATGAAACAATTATCTTTCATCTTATCCATGATAATCCCCGGCGAGAAAGGCCCCGGAAATGATATTGATATTTACATGCAGTCGCTAATTACAGAGTTGAAATAGTTATGGGAAGGGGTCGAAACGTATGATGTGTTGACGAAGGAGAACTTTAATTTACGTGCGACTTTATTATGGACAATTAATGATTTTTCTGCGTATGCAAATTTATCGGGTTGGAGTACCAAAGGTCGTTACGCTTGTCCTTATTGTGCTGTAGAAACATGTTCGAAGTGGTTGGTTAATGGAAATAAGTTCTCTTATATGGGACATCATCGATGGTTACCTGATAATCATAGATTTAGAAGTCAAAAGAATATGTTTGATGGTGATGAAGAGTTTTGAAATGCTCCTAACCAAACAACCGTCTCTCAAATATTCAGAATGTTGAAAAATATCAATTTTACTTAAGGAAAGATGAATCAACCAAGTAGTGCACGATCATAGAAAAAGTCAAAGCAAGTGAATGAAGAGGTTGAAGTTGACAAACAAACTGATGATGAGTCTGATGAAGAGGATGATCCAAACGATGTAGACTTATGAAAAAATAGGAGTATATTTTTCGAGTTGCCTTATTGGAAAAAACAGATTTTGAGAAATAATCTTGATGTAATGCATATTTAGAAGAATGTTTGTGAGAATATTATCGGGACCATTGTGAATGATGGCAGAAAATCTAAATATAAGCTTAAGAGTCGACTTGACTTAGTGGACATGGGAATTCGGCAAGATCTTCATCCGCAATTACGTCTAAATGGAAGAAATTTCTTGCCGCCTTCTATTTTTTCTCTTTCGAAGAAAGAAAAAGAAGTGTTTTGCACGATGTTGAAGGATATAAAAGTCCCAGATGGGTATGCATCAAACATTTCTCGATGTGCCAGTGTTAAAGATCGAAGACTTTATGGTTTAAAGTCACATGATTATCACATATTAATGCAAGATTTACTGCCAGTAGCTGTTCGCTGTTGCATGTCGAGTAAAGTGACGTCTTGTATAATTGAACTTTCTAATATAATTAAAGCCATCTGTGGGAAAGTTCTAATGGTTGAAGAACTTGATAAACTACAAGATCGAGTCGCCTTGACTTTATGCAACTTGGAGAAGATATTTCCCCCTTCATTATTCATAATTATGGTGGATCTGCTAATTCATCTTCCTCATGAAGCAAGAGTTAGTGGTCCAGTTTTCTATCGATGGATGTACCCTATAGAGAGGTGTTATTTGAATTACACGTTTCAAATTACTACTGATTATACCTCTCACTCAAATGTATTTATGTAGTAAGTTGTTTTGTGTATAGGTTCTTGGGCAAGTTGAAGTCTTATTGTCGTAATAAGCGTTATCCGGAAGGATCAATTGCTGAAGGGTATTTGGCAGAGGAATGTATGACATTTTGTTCTAGATATTTGGAAGATGTTGAAACAAGATGGAGTAGACCAAATCGAAATGATGTGTCATGTACTGATGACTTACCTCAACATTATTTCTTTAGAAGT
The DNA here is from genome assembly GCF_006381635.1 of Hibiscus syriacus. NCBI lineage: Eukaryota > Viridiplantae > Streptophyta > Magnoliopsida > Malvales > Malvaceae > Hibiscus > Hibiscus syriacus. The sequence continues at coordinate 1,390,691 of NW_024063507.1, read as the reverse complement.
TATGGTCAACCATTAGGGAAAGTTGAAATTGCACACTTAGATGACATGTCTTGGGTACAAGCACATCGATATGTTCTTTTCCATCACGATTCAATAGATCCCTTTCACACGTAAGTCTTTCGGACCCAATCCTAATGAAATCTCTTTATCTTTTATATTTATCAATTTTTAACGACATAATTTCTTTATAGTGAGTTTAAAGAAGTATTGAGATCTCGAGCACGCTCCCGAAGATTAAATCAGCAAGAGCTACATAAGTTATTCACAGAAACTTTTCATAAATGGTTAGGACAGACGGTAAGCAACTAAATCTTACGGAACACTTATAAATTATATACGTCTTGCTTTTTATATCGACGTCAATGCAAATTAATTCACCATTCATGTGTAATAGGTTTGGAGTGAGAGAGAAGTTAGTGAAGAAGTTAAATGGCTTTCTCAAGGTCCGAATAGAATAGTTAAAAGATATAATGCCTTCCTCATTAATGGGTTTAGGTTCCACACGAAATCTCGTGAAAGATTAAGAATGACACAAAATTGTGGAGTCGTAGTTACTTCATCAACTACAAGTTATGCTACTGTAAGGGACAATAATCCGCAGGAGGGAGAGGTTGATTATTATAGAAATCTTACAGACATTATTGAGTTAGATTATTATGGAAAATGAAATGTTGTGCTGTTTCGGTGTGACTGGGTTAATGAAAACAGATGTATAAAAAGAGATAAATTTGGGTTTACAATGGTGAATTTCTCTCGATTAATTCACACGGGTCAACGTTTTATGGATGAACCATATGTATTTTCTTCTCAAGGTAAACAAGTATTTTATTGTCACGATCCAATGGATGACGGTTGGTATGTTGTGCTTCGAAATACTCCCAGAGACTTGATAGACATCGGGGATGGAAGTAGAGATGACATTGAAACAAGATCAGAAAGTTTACCTCTACTACCACAAAACTTAGATGGAACTATCAGTAATACAACACAATTTCAATGGGTTCGGGAGGACGTTGATGAAGATATTTATGACAACTGACATTATATAAGACTTTTGTACGATTTTATGTCTTCATTTATTTATTTATAATGTTATAACCTTTAACATGTTGTCTTTCAATATATTCATTAATTAATTCATTTTTGTATTACTCATGTTTTTTTATTATAGATATCATGCCGAGGAGAAAAATAAATGATTTGTGGGTTGTTCGAGCTTCTGAAGACTATGAAGAAAGAAATAACAAGGAATCGAATGCACCTGAGTCTTTCGAAGTTCCAGAAACTGTTGAAGAAGATGTAGAAATTCAAAGTAATCTTCGAAACATTATTTACTACTTTGTTCATTTTCAAAACTGGCATTTAAAAATTTCTTATATAGATGAAAATGCTGGAACGCGCAAGACTCGAGGACGTACAACTTTGAAGGAATTATACCAACTTTCTCCTGGACATCGTGTTAAAGTTTCAAGAAACGATGTCGGTCAACCTATTGGCCCAGAATCACGCCTTCTAGCAGGTTACTTAGGCATAGTTGGACGTAATGCGAATCCGTTACCGATCAATTACGAGTCATGGCGCGAAATGCCTAATAATAACAAAAATCAAGCGTTGGGTTTTGTTAAGGTAATAATGTCATTATAATATATACTCTACAGAAATTCAATACTAATTTATACTTACGGTGCACACTTATTTGCTGTATAGAAGAAATTTTCTTTAGAGGTCTCTGACGATTATGTGAAGCAAACGTTAGGGAAGAGATTGAGGGATCACAAGAGCTCCTTAAAGAAGAAATACTTCAAGAATAATCTCAGGCTTGAAGAGAAGTTGCAATTAGTCCTACCAGGAATACTCAAGTACCAATGGGAAGATGCAGTCAGATTTTGGAGTTCACAAAAAGGACATGTATGATGTATTTTTCAGAAATAATTGTAACGAATTGTAAATCATCATTAAAAGTGGTTGTTTGACATTGTAGGACCGAGAGCATATTGGTGTTGCTAGCAGGCAACAACAAAAGTTTACGCACACGGCTGGATCGAAGAGTTTTGCTTGTATAGCTCATGAGGAGGTATTATAGATTATTGAAATAGTTTTTTGTATTCCAAGTACATACTAACTCATAGTAATTATATTATGGTACATTGTAGGAAAATACATCTGGTTCTAAAGTTGGTCGAATACAACTCTTCGACATGACACATACGAAGAAGGATGGCACTCCTATGACTACTGACGCTGCATAAATTATGGTACGTTTGTTGGGTAGATGTTTTAAATTTACCTGACTTTGTTTATATTTGTACCATGACATTTTTTATTTTAATTAATTATTCAATTTATTAGGAAAAAGTGAAGGAGAAAAGGCGGAGTATCATGTTACTGCTTCGAGTCAAGGTATTGTTAATGATGATGACATTGAAAACCAAGCTACTAATGACGTTTTGGGTCCTCAAAGATATGGTCGGGTGCGCTGTCAAGGATCATTCATTACTCCCACCAAATATTTTGGATCCAGTTCATCACAGTACATGTCATCACAGTCTCGATCTTCCCACCAAGAAGTTTGTCATTTAAAAGAAAAGTTGGCTGAGATGGATCAACAAATGGCTAACTTGAAAGTGGAAAATAAAGCAAGGGAAGCAGAGAGAGCAGTAGTAGTAGAAGCAGCCAGAGCAGCAGCAGAAGCAGAGAAAGAAGCAGCGGCAGCACATAGAGAAGTAGCATATCAGCAGAGATGTGAAGAATTTAAAAAACGACTCAATGATATGATACTAATGATTCAGAAAACGCAACCTCATAATCCACCATCGTAGTCTCATTTATGTTATGAGCATTCTACTGAACCTTGTTTAACTGAACTTATATTACGTTAATGAAAACTTTTATTTATTATATTGGATTTGATGTTGTTTGTTATGGATATAGAGTTTGATGTTATTATTGTTTTGTTTGTTGGATAATGGAACAGGTTGAAAAAATAGTTTTGGGGTAATCAAGCATAATTTTTAGGACTGTTAAATTATGTGTTATTTAGCGGCGTTTGTAACAAAAAACGCCGTAATATACCATGCATCTATATACAAACCTTTACCGGAATTTTTAGCAAAAACGCCGCAAAACATCAACACCTATTGCGGCATTTGTCACACAAACGCCGCTAAATATCAATACCTATTGAGGCGTTTTTTTAACAAAAAAACGTCGCGAACTTTAGCAGCGCTATTTTCAATGGTGGTTTTCGCGGCGTTTGTCTTAATGCCACATGTGTTTTTAGCGGCGCTTATAAACGCCACTAAAGGTAAAAAAAGCTGCAAAAAGCTTATTTTGCTGTAGTGAGTGACCCTTAATTTGATCTACTACAGGAGCAAATGTGACCCTTAAGCCATAATTAAAATATATAAACTTTTACAAAGTTTACATATAATTAGACTTAAAATTTGAACCAGTCATATTAGACTTGATCATAAGACTTTTTATATCACGTTAATGTGTTTAAACTTTTCTTTTAAAACTCTTCGATCGAAATATAATATATTTTTGGGTAAATTATGCATAAACTATCAATTTTGACATGTTTTAGTATTTAAACTTTTAATTTTTTAAAAATCGTACCTAAAGTTTAAATTTTGTTTCATTTTAGTACATGTGTTCAAAATTTAACGTGAAATTTTGAAAAAATTGAAAGTTTAGGTATTAAAAAGGACCAAAACTGATGGATTTTGTACTAAACGTGTTAAGTTTTCAACAGTGGGATACGAAAATGAAACAAAAACTAAATATTAGTTATGGTTTTGAAAAAATTGAAAGTTTAAGTACTAAAACGGGTTAAACCTAATAATTTAATGTAACCCACTCAGACCGATACGGGTAGTGGTGTGCAAACCCGGGTACCCAGAACATCCGGGTCAGTGATTTCTCAGCCCGTGTCCCGACTCGAATGTTTCGGGTACCCGGTTTTCGGGTACTCAGATTTTGCGGGTACCCGTATGTCAGGTACCCGAATACCCGGATTTTTTTTCTTCAAATGATTGAGAAACAAATTTCACAACCATACATAAAAGCAGACTCAAAACAACCGATACATTTCATATTTCGTAGCAATCCATTGAAAATATATGTGAATAGAAAGATTCACATAAATATTGCAGTAAAAGGAAAGGTTCTGTCTGGTTTACTGCTCGTCCCATTCATCATTCTTGTACGAAACAAGAGTACCAACGCACCTAAGAAGATTATAAATAATGGTTCGAAAAAGAATGTGCTAGTTGGAACAGGGAGAAAAGTTTATCAAATGTATAAAAACATGTACCCAAAAAGAGAACCAGTGTATCAGAATAAACCTTGTTTTCTCATTCCTGATTAGCATGGAGGGTTGATCCTAATCTCGTAAACTATATGAGCAGCAACTGGATAAATTTATAAATTTCACCAAACTCAAAGCAAAAGCCAATAGAAGTTGTAATCACCATAGATATTCAAGTTCGAGCCAACAGAAAAGCAATGTACAGAAACTAAAGCATAACATAATCAAATGCCTTAAACATTGAGAACTATGGAGAAACATCTTGTTGTAATACCTGAAGTCCAACATCGAAACACAAAATTTAATTAAACCATAAGTTTAAAACTTTAATCAATGAAAATATAACTAAATCATTTAGTTAATATATTAAAAAAAACTTAACCGGGTACCCGAAAAAATCAATTTTTATGACCCGGGCCTGACCCGGAAAATGTTGGGTCGGGTACCCGACCCGACCGGGTATTTTTTTTAATAAAATTACCCAGTTTTTTTATCTGGGTCGACGGGTCGGCGGATCGGTCAACCGGGTCGGGTAATTTTGCACACCCCTAGATGTGGGTGACCCAATCCGATCTGGGGTGTCACATTAGGGCTACTGAAGCGACCCACTGTAAAAATCCCAGAAAATTAAATTTTTTACTAAAATATGTAAAATCATAAAACAATTTATAAACACAACAGTAAAATTTAACAATATTCATAAATAAAACAGATTCTAGACTCAAATATAAAAACATAACACAAGCTACATGCCCCCTATCTACATGCACCGTACTCCGCAAGCAACGCCAGTGTAACTCCCATACCGATGACGATAGCTGCACTGGTTTAATCTTTTTAACCTGAAAATGTGAGTAACAGAGTGAGCTTTGGAAAGCTCGGTAATACAGAACTACCAGATGATGCTGAAGAACATGAAGATACCAGATAAGCATATGTTTCCTTATTGATTCGAACATCTACAAATTTTTATGCTGAGCTGAGGTCCCACTGATATCTCAGATAGTACTAGATATTAAGCTTTCAGTTCAGAGGAAATGTTTCAGATGGCGAAGTTCAAGATATCATAATAGTTGTCTAGTGTGTTCCCATAAAACCAGTGAAAATATACATATCATTTTTAAAACAATAGCAATTTAAAACGTATATTTAAAAACCATAGTAAAACCCTCCAACCGAACGCCATATACAGTTCCCCTGAACTGCATAACCTAATAGAGCACCTTGGGGCCTGAGAGCCTACCCAAGAAAGTTCTCAGGGCCTCAGAGCCTACCCAAGGGTCACCTTAGGTCCATAAGGAATTACCAGTCAGTGTTGAATCTATACAAGGAATTGCCAGCAGCGACTAAACCTGCTAGAGATAGGAATTATCAGCCGATACTGAACCTATACAAGGAATAACCATCAGCGACTGAACCTGTTAGAGTCTTCATCCCAGATCCCAGAGTACCCAAATAAAAATATTTTTAGTCAGTAAACTAGAGGATCTAGTAAATTTCTCAGAGATACTTGGTATTTATCAGATATGGAGCTAAGGAATTTTTGTAAGCAGGTCGAATCCTAAGAACGAGATCCTAATAACAAGGGGTCGATAGTTAACGGAACAACCAATCATTCCGAAATAGATTTATCAGGACCATAAGTTATACAGTTATAACTACCAAATATTTAAGAACTGTTGCGTCAGACTTTTTTCAGGATTCAAATATTCCTGATGTGATTCCATAACTTTTTCACATGCAAGGGCACTTTAGTACCAATTGATTAGTTTTACATAGGTGAGCAGTAATCCATATTATTTCAGATTTCAAACGTCTTATCCATCTTCTAAGTCCATTCGAACTGATCAGCTCCCATCTTCTTAGTACTGAATGCGCTCTAGAGTTGAGCTGAGCTAAGTACTTCTAGATTTATCATCGATCAGAACTTGATGAGACGAACAAGCATTCAAGTGGTATTTATCCCATTCAGATACTAACATAGCATTAGAGTTGGTCGACCTACTTAAGTTGTGTTCCATAACTTTTAAGGGCAGTACAACATCCATGTTTATTTGGATTCCTTAATTAATCCAAGACATTCACTTATTCTAGGCCATAAGAGTATTTAGGTCATTTGGTGCTTAAGGTTATACCAGTCATTTCAGAGTTTAAAGATATCCAATCATTCTCGAGCTTAGTGATATTCTTGGGTCATTTGCACTCCAGGGGTATTTTAGTTCTTTTACAGATCCAGGGTATTTCATTCATTTCCTTTCGTCTGGTCTTTTTATTTAATCCAAACTTATCATCTCTTTCAGTCTTTTTGGATAACTATGACAAATAGTACTTTTGATAAATTAATCTTCAGGGATTTTCTCATAACTCAGAAATTCCAGTCGAGTACCTTCTCAGAGGTTACAAACTGATTATCCAAAAAAATTTGTATAAAAATGTGAACTTAACGGTTAAATTAGTAATTCATTGGATTAGGCATGAATTCTTGGGTATCATTCAGGGTCAATTCAGATTATTTTTACCTCTCAAGGGCAATTTCATAATTTCATAACCATGTAATTTCGATATTAAAACTGTTAACAAGAATAAATAGAATTTAGAGATCCTAGAGTTAATTGTTTTTCCGAATAATCTCTGAACATGAAATTATTGCTTATATAACTTCTAATATCTTATTAAAGCCATCAAGATTTTATTCAGTTACTGACTTTTGACCGCATTCGGATCGAGTTTAGAAATAATTAACTACATAGACGAGGCCAAGCATTTTTTTATTCATGTATTTACCAATACCAACATGTTCCATAAATCATTAATAAGGTAGAAAAGTATTACCTCAGTTTTCGTGCCATGTCGGTCAACTATTTAAACTCCATTCGATCACTCTCGAACTTGAATTCAACGTCTAATAATTCTTCGGATACATAATAACCGAATTTACGTCATAAACTGAACTTAAATGAGAAACTATATTGAATCTGAAGGTAAATCACTGAAAAACGGCTTATCGGTGTGAATTTGGAAAAACAAACTTCGGAATCAGACTCATGACGTCTAAAAACATAAAATAGGGCTTTTCGGAAAATTTGACTTTTTTGTCAAAGTGAACGGTCTGACATATCAAAGTCCACGATCAAACCGGTCAACAGGTTGACTCAGTCAAATTTAATGAATTGACTCAGTGAGTTGACTCAGTGAGTTGACTCAGTGACTGAGTCAGGCAGATGGGTCGGGTCAGGTCGGATCAGACGGGTTGGGTCAACCAGACCCAATTCTGGAACTTTCCTTGGGATAAAACAAGCCCCACACACATAGCCAGTACGTGACAACGAGTGGAACAGCAACGGAGGCAGTTACAGGCGGTCGAACACTCCCTGTTCATGTACTTAAAATCAATCCAACCAGCATCAACATTTCAGCCAAAAACCAACAAAATTAAAAGAAGATGACTGGAATGCTTACCCACTCTGTCGGTCGATAAAAACGGTGATGACAGCCTCACCCATTGGTTGAGTTTTGATCACATGGAGCTAGGGAGTCTTCCTAGGGTGGCGGTGAGGCGAACAGATTGGCCGAAATCAGGGAAAATCGCGGAGACAGGGTTGAAACCAATGAAATCTTACATCGAAAATTATGATGTTAGTGGTCGTTTCACGTCGAGGGATTTGAGGGGTTTTGGTCGCCGGTTGCTGGTGGGTCAAACGACAGCCACAACGCGCTGTATGGCGGTTGGACAGAGCGACGATGATAGTTTTGTTGATGAGTTTAGGGTTTAGGGTTTCATCGAGGGATTATTTTGGGTTATTAGATTGGGGTCTCAGGTTTTTATTTTTTTCCAACAGATTAGAAAAATGGGATAATTTAGGGTTAGCTCTATGAAATTCCAAGAGTTTCGAAACTGAGCTGCAAGTTTCTAGAACTTGCAATTTAGTCATTTAAATCTACTTAAATTAATAAACCCAACCCCTAAATTGGGGTGTAACATTTAGATACCAGATGCGTAATTTATCTATAAACATATTTAAATTTACGTTCTTCTAAATATTAAAACAAAAATTATAATAATTTAAAATTAAATTTATACATATTGAACTATAGCCTAAAATCCCGAAGACTTAATAAGTATACATTTAAATGCTCCTTTCAAGTGCGACACCAAAAAAAAGTACTAAAAGATTAAGAAATTTATATATACGAGTAGGGATAAACGTAAAATTTTATATTATAGGAGATGAACTTTTAAAATCCTAGGAGAGGAAAAAAATAATATTAATAAAAATACAAAAATAAAAATTAAATTATATGATAATTCCATTTTTTCGATCTATCCCTACTAATTGGCTAACAATTTTGTTTTCCATTGTAGTACGCCTTTAGCTTATGATTTGGTTGCATCTAATTTCGTGGACCTAATTCTCTTCAAGTTTAATAATGGAGTTGACAAATCAACTTTTTATCAAAGCAATTTCAATAAAAATAATAAAAAATTATTTTAAAAATAATCACAAATTATTATAAAAATAATAAAAAATTATTTTAAAAATAATATAAAAATTATTTAAGATAGATTATTAAGTGACTTGTAACTTTTTATAGTCAATTGACTATTTTGTAATTTTTTATAGTCAAATGATTATTTTATAACTTTTTATAGTAGAGAGACTTAATAAAACAATATCTTATAGTCAGGAGATCATTTGTGTACTTTACACATAATTTTATATGATTTTTATATATTAAATAACATTACAAATCTTACTAATCTTATTTCTACATGTGAAATAATATCAATAACATTACAAATCTTACTTAAACATGTAAAAAAATAACATGATGAGTAAAAGTATATGATAAACATTATATGCAAGATTTAATATTAGGGAGATGATTTATTTTAAGGAGAAAAATATATTATCAATAAAAATACAAAAAAATATAAAACATATAGAAATTTGAAAAAATTTTGGGACGATTGCCAAAGCCACTCTCCCTCGGTCTATCCTTGGTTAAGACGATGTTAAGTATCTTTCTTTTCCTTTTTTGATAAATCTAAGGTGAATATAGAGCAGTAGTTGTTATTTAATTTAAAATTAGTTTAAAAATATATTTGACAAGATCTAACTACTATTTATAAAATTATTTTTTTCTACTAATATTATATTAAATGATTATCTAATTTATATATATTAAGAAAAAGAGATAGATAGTCATTAAACATTAGGGATAGATATGAGTCAGATTTTTGACTTTGATACCGACTCGACCCGAAATAATATAAAATTATTAATTTTATTCAATAAAACATGAATTTAATTGGAAAAATAATATAAAGAGATATATTATTGTAATTATTCCTAAATATATAAAGTATAATTATATTATTTTCAGGTCGAGTAAAATTTTTTCATCGTAAAGCCGAATCCGACTTAGGCCGAACTTATTTTCTGATAAACTTGACTTGACTCAACCCAAATATATATATATTTTTAAATCCGACCCAATCGGATCGAGTAGGAATTTGGGTCTTGTGCCTAATGCATATCCCTATTAAAGATGTAGAATACATGGGATTCAAACAAAAATGGCTACTCGGTCATGCCTGTGTGCTTTTCTCCTCCTCCTTTTCGCATTTCAATCCCCCATTGTTAGGACCAACTCTGTTCCGCTTCCTCCACCTCAGTTCCGGCCATTGGTGGCTTCCACCTTGCCCGCATTGAGTTATTTGTTCAGTTGCTCATAGTCAAAACTGAATTCTTCCTGCGCTCAATCGGTCTTCAGATCAACAATATATCACCGGGGCTGGTCCAAGGCCCTGACCCCATCAGAGCCACCAACGCCACGGTCGATATCCTCACAAGAAGGATTATCGAGCAGTTTGCTTTGAGTAACGTCCGACGTATCAGGTTTATATAATAGAATGCGATTATTTAACTGTTGTTTTGATCCGACATAGTTCCATAAAATGTAATTAAATTACTGGTCAGAAAAAAGTTTGATTTTTTTTATTTTTTTGCAGGGCTATCGTTAACAGGACACTTCTAAATGCTCCGCTACAAAGGCCACTGATTACTGTGACCCCAGTAGCTTTTGACATGGCTTTGAATGCCTATAATTTGACACCCCCATTAAATATCTACTGCAACAGGCTCGCATATTTCTTCTCGCCGTTCGATTTATTCTGTCTGTTATTACTCAATACGAGGGTACAATGACTCCTCTGACTGTCGGCACCAACGAGCCACAGGTAAGTACTTCTCTTTCCGATTCGATTCTCGAATAACCGACTTCGTCTTCTTCATTTAGCTGCTGGATGGAATCAAACGCACCAACGCGGCGGAATACGGAGCCATCAACGCCCTACTCTTCCAAAGCGTCAATACAACGGTACCGCCTACTACATTAACGGTGGGGAATCTCACCAACATTACCGCTGAAGGGGTTAACGTTCTTGGGAGGTGCGGCGCAAAAAACGAAGGGATGATCGTCCCGCTGCAACTCGGAGCCGAGAAAAAACTTTAATTAAACCATAAGTTTAAAACTTTAATCAATGAAAATATAACTAAATCATTTAGTTAATATATTAAAAAAAACTTAACCGGGTACCCGAAAAAATTAATTTTTATGACTCGGGCCCGACCCGACCGGGTATTTTTTTTATATAAAATTACCCGGTTTTTTATTTATCCGGGTCGACGGGTCGGCGGATCGATCAACCAGGTCAGGTAATTTTGCACACCCCTAGATGCGGGTGACCCAATCCGATCTGGGGTGTCACATTAGGGCTACCGAAGCGACCCACTGTAAAAATCTCAGAAAATTAAATTTTTTGCTAAAACATGTAAAATCATAAAACAATTTATAAACACAACAGTAAAATTTAACAATATTCATAAATAAAACAGATTCTAGACTCAAATATAAAAACATAACACAAGCTACATGCCCCCTATCTACATGTACCGTACTCCGCAAGCAACGCCGGTGTAACTCCCATACCGATGATGATAGCTGCACTGGTTTAATCTTTTTAACCTGAAAATGTGAGTAACAGAGTGAGCTTTGGAAAGCTCGGTAATACAGAACTACCAGATGATGCTGAAGAACATGAAGATACCAGATAAGCATATGTTTCCTTATTGATTCGATCATCTACAGATTTTTATGCTGAGCTGAGGTCCCACTGATATCTCAGATAGTACTAGATATTAAGCTTTCAGTTCAGAGGAAATGTTTCAGATGGCAAAGTTCAAGACATCATAATAGGTTGTCTAGTGTGTTCCCATAAAACCAGTGAAAATATACATATCATTTTTAAAACAGTAGCAGTTTAAAACGTATATTTAAAAACCATAGTAAAACCCTCCAACCGAATGCCATATACAGTTCCCCTGAACTGCATAACCTAATGGAGTACCTTGGGGCCTGAGAGACTACCCAAGAAAGTTCTCAGGGCCTCAGAGCCTACCCAAGGGTCGCCTTAGGTCCATAAGGAATTACCAGTCAGTGTTGAATCTATACAAGTAATTGCCAGCAGCGACTAAACCTGCTAGAGATAGGAATTATCAGCCGATACTGAACCTATACAAGGAATAACCATCAGCGACTGAACCTGTTAGAGTCTTCATCCCAGATCCCAGAGTACCCAAATAAAAACATTTTTAGTCAGTAAACTAGAGGATCTAGTAAATTTCTCAGAGATACTTGGTATTTATCAGATATGGAGCTAAGGAATTTTTGTAAGCAGGTCGAATCCTAAGAATGAGATCCTAATAACTACCAATCATTCTGAAAGAGATTTATCAGGACCATAAGTTATATAGTTATAACTACCGAATATTTAAGAACTGTTGCGTCAGACTTTTTTCAGGATTCAAATATTCCTGATGTGATTCCATAACTTTTTCACACGCAAGGGAACTTTAGTACCAATTGATCAGTTTTGCATAGGTGAGCAGTGATCCATATTATTTCAGAGTTCAAACGTCTTATCCATCTTCTAAGTCCATTCGAACTGATCAGCTCCCAATATTGTGATACTTATCGAGTTTGGGGGTTGAGTAGTCTCACGAATATTAACTTCTTAGTACCGAATGCGCTCTAGAGTTGATCTGAGCTAAGTACTTCTAGAATTATCATCGATTAGAACTTGATGAGACGAACAAGCATTCAAGTGGTATTTATCCCATTCAGGTACTAACATAGCATTAGAGTTGGTCGACCTACTTAAGTTGTGTTTCATAACTTTTAAGGGCAATACAACATCCATGTTTATTTGGATTCCTTAATTAATCCAAGACATTCACTTATTCTAGGCCATAAGAGTATTTTGGTCATTTGGTGCTTAAGGTTATACCAGTCATTTCAGAGCTTGAGGATATCCAATCATTCTTGGGCTTGGTGATATTCTTGGGTCATTTGCACTCCAGGGGTATTTTAGTTCTTTTACAGATCCAGGGTATTTCATTCATTTCCTTTTGTCTGGTCTTTTTATTTAATTCGAGCTTATCATCTCTTTCAGTCTTTTTGGATAACTATGAAAAATAGTACTTTTGATAAATTAATCTTCAAGGATTTTCTCATAACTCAGAAATTCCAGTCGAGTACCTTCTCAGAAGTTACAAACTGATTATCCAAAAAAATTTGTATAAAAGTGTGAACTTAACGGTTAAATTAGTAATTCATTGGATTAGGCATGAATTCTTGGGTACTTTATCATTCAGGGTCAATTTGGGTTATTTTTACCTCTCAAGGGCAATTTCGCAATTTCATAACCATGTAATTTCGATATTAAAACTCTTAACAAGGATAAATAGAATTTAGAGATCCTAGAGTTAATTGATTTTCCAAATAATCTCTGAACTTGAAATTATTGCTTATATAACTTCTAATATCTTATTAAAGCCATCAAGATTTTATTCAGTTACTGACTTTTGACCGCATTCGGATCGAGTTTAGAAATAATTAACTACACAGACGAGGCCAAGCATTTTTTTATTCATGTATTTACCAATACTAACATGTTCCATAAAACATTAATAAGGTAGAAAAGTATTACCTCAGTTTTCGTGCCATGTCGGTCAACCATTTAAACTCCATTCGATCACTCTCGAACTTGAATTCAACGTCTAATAATTTTTCGGATACATAACAACCAAATTTACGTCATAAATTGAACTTAAATGAGAAACTATATTGAATCCGAAGGTAAATCACTGAAAAACGGCTTATCGGGTGTGAATTTGGCAAAACAAACTTCGGAATTGGACTCATGACGTCTAAAAACATAAAATAGGGCTTTTCGGAAAATTTGACTTTTTTGTCAAAGTCAACGGTCTGACATGTCAAAGTCCACGGTCAGACCGGTCAACAGGTTGACTCAGTCAAATTTAATGAATTGACTCAGTGAGTTGACTCAGCGACTGAGTCAGGCAGATGGGTCGGGTCGGGTCGGATCATACGGGTTGGGTCAACCAGACCCAATTCTGGAACTTTCCTTGGGATAAAACAAGCCCCGCACACATAGCCAGTGTGTGACAACGAGTGCAACAGCAACGGAGGCAGTTATAGGCGGTCGAACACTCCCTGTTCATGTACTTAACAAAATCAATCCAACCAGCATCAACATTTCAGCCAAAAACCAACAAAATTAAAAGAAGATGACTGGAATGCTTACCCACTCTGGCGGTCGATAAAAACGGTGATGACAGCCTCACCCACTGGTTGAGTTTTGATCACATGGAGCTAGGGAGTCTTCCTAGGGTGGTGGTGAGGCGAACGGATTGGCCGATATCAGGGAAAATTACGATGACAGGGTTGAAACCAATGAAATCTTACATCGAAAATTATGATGTTAGTGGTCGTTTCACATCGAGAGATTTGAGGGGTTTTGGTCGCCGGTTGCTGGTGGGTCAAACGACAGCCACAACGTGTTGTATGGCGGCTGGACAGAGCGACGATGATAGTTTTGTTGATGACTTTAGGGTTTGGGGTTTCACCGAGGGATTATTTTGGGTTATTAGATTGGGGTCTTGGGTTTTTATTTTTTCCAACAGATTAGAAAAATGGGATAATTTAAGGTTAGCTCTATGAAATTCCAAGAGTTTCGAAACTGAGCTGCAAGTTTCTAGAACTTGCAATTTAGTCATTTAAATCTACTTAAATTAATAAATCCAACCCCTAAATTGGGGTGTAACATTTAGATACCAGATGCGTAATTTATCAATAAACATATTTAAATTTACGTTCTTCTAAATATTAAAAAAAAAATTATAATAATTTAAACTTAAATTTATACATATTGAACTATAGCCTAAAATCCCGAAGACTTAATAAGTATAAATTTAAATGCTCCTTTCAAGTGCGACACCAAAAAAAAGTACCAAAAGATTAAGAAATTTATATATACGAGTAGGGATAAACGTAAAATTTTAGGAGATGAACTTTTAAAATTCTAGGAGAGGATAAAAATAAATTATTAATAAAAATACAAAAATAAAAATAAATTATATGATAATTCCATTTTTTCGATCTATCCCTACTAATTGGCTAACAATTTTGTTTTCCATTGTAGTACGCCTTTAGCTTATGATTTGGTTGCATCTAATTTCGTGGACCTAATTCTCTTCAAGTTTAATAATGGAGTTGACAAATCAACTTTTTATCAAAGCAATTTCAATAAAAATAATAAAAAATTTATTTTAAAAATAATAAAAAGTTATTTTAAAAAATAATCAAAAATTATTTTAGATAGATTATTAAGTGACTTGTAACTTTTTATAGTCAATTGACTATTTTGTAACTTTTTATAGTCAAATGATTATTTTATAATTTTTTATAGTAGAGAGACTTAATAAAACAATATCTTATAGTCAGGAGATCATTTGTGTACTTTACACATAATTTTATATGATTTTTATATATTAAATAACAATACAAATCTTACTAATCTTATTTCTACATGTGAAATAATATCAATAACTTTACAAATCTTACTTAAACATGTAAAAAAATAACATGATGAGTAAAAGTATATGATAAACATTATATGCAAGATTTAATATTAGGGAGATGATTTATTTTAAGGAGTAAAAATATATTATCAATAAAAATACAAAAAATCTAAAACATATAGAAATTTGAAAAAAATTTGGGACGATTGCCAAAGCCACTCTCCCTCGG
Source organism: Hibiscus syriacus (assembly GCF_006381635.1). NCBI lineage: Eukaryota > Viridiplantae > Streptophyta > Magnoliopsida > Malvales > Malvaceae > Hibiscus > Hibiscus syriacus. The sequence goes on along the minus strand of NW_024063507.1, from coordinate 1,375,207 downwards.
TCTATCCTTGGTTGAGACGATGTTAAGTATCTTTTTTTTTTCTTTTTTGATAAATCTAAGGTGAATACAGAGCAGTAGTTGTTATTTAATTTAAAATTACTTAAAAAATATATTTGACAAGATCTAACTACTATTTATAAAATTATTTTTTCTACTAATATTATATTAAATGATAATCTAATTTATATATATTAAGAAAAAGAGATAGATAGTTATTAAACATTAGGGATAGATATGAGTCAGATTTTTGACTCTGATACCGACTCGACCCGAAATAATATAAAATTATTAATTTTATTCAATAAAACATGAATTTAATTGGAAAAATAATATAAAGAGATATTATTGTAATTATTCCTAAATATATAAATTATAATTATATTATTTTCAGGTCGAGTCAGATTTTTTCATCGTAAAGCCGAATCCGACTTAGGCCGAACTTATTTTCTGATAAACTTGACTTGACTCAACCCAAATATATATATATTTTTAAATCTGACCCAATCAGATCGAGTAGGAATTTGGGTCTTGTGCCTAATGCATATCCCTATTAAAGATGTAGAATACATGGGATTCAAACAAAAATGGCTACTCGGTCATGCCTGTGTGCTTTTCTCCTCCTTTTCGCATTTCAATCCCCCATTGTTAGGACCAACTCTGTTCCGCTTCCTCCACCTCAGTTCCGGCCATTGGTGGCTTCCACCTTGCCCGCATTGAGTTATTTGTTCAGTTGCTCATAGTCAAAACTGAATTCTTCCTGCGCTCAATCGGTCTTCAGATCAACAATATATCACCGGGGCTGGTCCAAGGCCCTGACCCCATCGGAGCCACCAACGCCACGGTCGATATCCTCACAAGAAGGATTATCGAGCAGTTTGCTTTGAGTAACGTCCGACTTATCAGGTTTATATAATAGAATGCGATTATTTAACTGTTGTTTTGATCCGACTTAGTTCCATAAAATGTAATTAAATTACTGGTCAGATAAAAGTTTGATTTTTTTTTTTTTTTGCAGGGCTATCGTTAACAGGACACTTCTAAATGCTCCTCTACAAAGGCCACTGATTACTGTGACCCCAGTAGCTTTTGACATGGCTTTGAATGCCTATAATTTGACACCCCCATTAAATATCTACTGCAACAGGCTCGCATATTTCTTCTCGCCGTTCGATTTATTCTGTCTGTTATTACTCAATACGAGGATACAATGACTCCTCTGACTGTCGGCACCAACGAGCCACAGGTAAGTACTTCTCTTTCCGATTCGATTCTCGAATAACCGACTTCGTCTTCTTCATTTAGCTGCTGGATGGAATCAAACGCACCAACGTGGCGGAATACGGAGCCATCAACGCCCTACTCTTCCAAAGCGTCAATACAACGGTACCGCCTACTACATTAACGGTGGGGAATCTCACCAACATTACCGCTGAAGGGGTTAACGTTCTTGGGAGGTGCGGTGCAAAAAACGAAGGTATGATCGTCCCGCTGCAACTCGGAGCCGAGAATCGAACGACCGTCAACGTCGTGCCGGGGGATGTCAATTCCCTCGCGGTTGCTCGCACCACGAGGGAGGCCCTGACCTGAGGATCCTTTATGGAACTGGCAACGCCACCATGCCCGGTGCACTTATACGGGCTGGCTTCACATGTTCGTTAATTTCTCGAATTCTACTCCAAAATTTGGGCTAACAGCTTCGAAGCATTGGCGAACGCAGCATCCCATGAAAGCCAGCTTTTATCATATATAATCGTATTAGTAGACTAAAAGTAATCAAATGAATAAAGACTTACAGGTAAGTAGCTGTCTAGTTTGGAAATGATGAAGACTATACATGTTAGAAAGAAACACACATGTTTATATATATAGTTATATGTAAGTTCGAACTTCGAACAGTCAATAATAGAGCTTTGGGATTATGTGATTCAGCAATATTACAGCAATATTACAGTAGTAAAAAATGAGTAAACTACTCCAATGGTCTCTAATGTTTGGGTAAGTTTTCGTTTTCATCACTGATGTTTCAAAAGTCATAAATTGGTAACTAACATTATCGTTTGATACAAATTGATCACTCGCCGTTAACAGGCGTGACGGAAAACACACGTGGACTGTTAACAGTCGTTAACAAGCTTACCTGAATGGTATAATTACACAAATAGTCCATATTATTTACATATTCTTTAAATTTGGTCCTAGTTTTAATACATTAAAATAAATTTACCTACGAATCAGGAGGTGTCATGTGTCATTGGTTACACACATGTCATGACACATGTTATCATTTGATTGGAAGACTAAATTTATTTTAATTTATTTTTAATTTAATATTTTTATTTTTACCAATAAAAGGGTGATACATCTAGTTGGAATAAAATAAAACAACAAATAAAGCAAGTATGGGGATTCAAACATAGGAAAAAGCAAATATGGGGATATGAACATAGGACACTTTGAAAAATGATGCAAGCCAAATCATCAAGCCAAGAGAACCATTTGATATATTTTAGACAACAAATTGTATATATCTTGTATATTAGTATGTAAATGTTTTACTCAAAATTAATAATATGTTATATATCTTAAATTTTAAAATTATCTCTTTATTTTTGTTTTAACTTATTAAATATTTTTATTTTTGTTTTAATTTATTAAATATTTTTTTTATCTTAATGTAATAATATATAGTTTATCTTTATCGTCACTTAAAAATAATTTTTTTATATATCTTAACTTAAAATATATATAAATCTTTTACTATTAATTTAATATAAAAATATATATTTTACTCTTATTTTTATTTTAAAAAATATAATATTTTAATATATTTTTAAAAGTTGAGATAATAATAAAATATATTTTTAAGTAAAGATAAGAATAAAATATTATATATTTTTTAATTTAAAATAAGAGTAAAATATATATTTTTTACATTAAAATAAAAAAAATATTTAATAAATTAAGACAAAAATAAAAATATTTAATAAGCTAAAGCAAAAATAATGAGATAATTTTAAAATTTAATATATATAACATATTATTAATTTTGAGTAAAACATTTACATACTAAGATACAAGATAAATATCATTTGTTGTCCAAAATATATCAAATGGTTCCCTTGGCTCAATGGTTTGGTTTCCATTATTTCACTTAAGAGTCCTATGTTTGAATCCCCCACTTGCTTTTTTGTTGCTTTATTTTATTCCAACTAGAGGGTGACACGTGTCACCCTCTGATTGGTAGAAATAAATATATTAAATTAAAATAAATTAAAATAAATTTAGTCTTCCAATCAAATGATAACATGTGTCATGAGAGGTGTGTAACCAATGACACATGACAACTCCTGATTCGTAGGTAAATTTATTTTAATTTATTAAAACTAGGATCAAATTGAAATAATATATAAATAGCATGGACTATTTGTGTAATTATACCATCCAGATAAGCCTATTAACGGCAGTTAACAGTCCACGTGTATTTTCCGTCACGACTATTAACGGTGAGTGACCAATTTGTAACAAACGATAACGTTAGTGACCGATTTATGACTTTTCAAACATCAGTGCTAAAACAAAAACTTACTCAAACTTTAGTGACCATTGGAGTAATTTACCCAAAAAATTCTACTTCTATTCGTGCACATTATAATATTATGCTACGGTAACATATCATGACGTGGAAGTCTAATCGAAATTTTAATTTTAATTTTTTTTAGATTTAATAAAAATTTAAAAATCTTGACGGATTTGATGAGTTTTTTAAAAATAATATCAGGATCTAATTAAATTTCAAAAATTTTGAAAGATTTAATGCAATTCTGAAGGGGGTTAATTAAACATTAGAAAAACAAGACTTCACGAAAATTTTTAGTGAATTTAAAGGGGCCAAATTAAAATATTTTAAAGTTCTGAGAGGTGTAATTCAAATTTCCCTAAACATTAAGAGAGCCAAGACTCTCTAGCTCTTGTTAACATCCACCTGCCTTCGACTACGTGTCATCCGAATTCAGATTTAATTCAAATATTTATATATAAATATAATTTACTAGAGATCACATGCACGAAGGAATTGCATCGGACTTTCAACTTCCTTTCCCTATATAAAAGGAAACTAATAATAATAATAATAACGGGAATCAAAGTTCATAATAAACCTAAATAGCATTTTGGCATTGCACGGAGGTAAAGCATGAATGTTAACCACCACACCATATTTTCATCTACTGGTGTTTAAGGCAGATAATTTGTGCTCAAAGTTCATAGAATAAAAATACTTATACAAGTAAAAAAGGGAGATGGGAACTCCAAGTATTGTCCCTCTCTTGACAAAAGTTGTCTCAAACAAAACCAAATGTCGCCAACTTACCATCACAATCAACTGCAAGTTATAGTCTTTGGCCAAGTTTCAGGCCGAGCCTTCATCTTGTTTCGCTTCATCCGACTTCTGCTTTGTCGGGTCTAACAGGGTTAAGGAGCCCTCTACTCCCATCTCTGCTTTTAGGTCATTGAAGCTTTGCTCCAACTCATTTATACGGTTTCCCATATCATCGAGTGCTTAGGAGTAAAGTCAACAATAGTTGTCCCACACTCAACAGTAATAAATAGCAACTCTTTCCATTTAGAGAAATGCTAAACAATGGAAACATGACAAGGTTTCAACCTTGTTCAAATCTGGCCAACATAACAATTATTAGATACAGGTTCACAATCACTAACTCAGAAAGAATCTTGTTCTTATAGTCTAGGATTTCCTCATAAGTTGGTAATTGTGTAACTAAACTTAAGACTATTTTACACCATTCAACCTGGTTATTTAAGTTAATAGCTCAACAAGAAAAAGAGAACTTTTTCGGTAAGCAACAGTTGAGACAAAAGTTGCTATCCTACGAAAGAACATTTGAAAGGATATTCTTGGTGATAATGGAATCAGACATCGTTTTAAACCTCGATTGCTGCAAACGAACTCTTTGTCAATACAAAAATAAAATCCAACAAAAGAGGGTCCAATAATAACTCACCATTCGTTGAAGAAGGTTTTGCACCTGAAACCAAAGAACTTGTTACCAAAGAGGTACGAGAAAGGCAATAAAGAAACCAAAGGAAAGGGTTGTTGATTTACACCCATTAGATAGCATTTCCTAACCAGGCAATCTAAACAGTTCAACATTAATCAAATTAGGCAGTGGTTATGCCGTGCTAGCAAATTAGCATACTTTAAGCAGTTCTTTCATGTTATAAAGAAAGGTTAGGAACTCACAAAAACTGTCATATCAGCGGTGTTTTGCTTTGACTCATCCGAATTATGCCCATCCTGCAGAAAGCATAACAGTCAATCCCCTACTTCAGATTGTTTTAACGCCAAGGCTATAGTTGATCAGATCCTCAAATTACTACTCTGAAACTGTACTCCTCTAAAGAACTTCACACAAGTCAAATTTTCTTTAGGAACTTCAGCGGAAACTTCATAGGAATTATGAAAAATCTCGAGGAGAACAAGGAATCGCATGCCACTATTTTAAGGTTTCGTCGCAGAATACACTACGACTGAAAATACAGCTCATAAATCAACACCAGAACGCCAGAATTTCAAGCACAAACAATTCTAATCCAAAAAAAAAAATTACAAAATCAATAACAAAATGATAAGATCCACGAGTTTAAGAGAACGGATCTAAAACAAGTTGATATTTATTTCAATTTCTTTATAAAAAAAACGATATGATTTTGGATCATAGCTTTATAAGCAATCAAAAAGGATCCGAGTAAAGTGATATCGAGGAAGATTATCAATTCGAACGATGTTAAAATGGAGAAAGAAACAACGAAAGGAAATAACGTTAACCATTGTTTCGCAGTGGATCTTTGGATGTGCTCCTCAGTTGCTAACCCAACCCGCAAGCTTCAATTTCAAAATCTTGGAAACCTTTAACAAAATTGAAATTGATTGCTTCGCTGCTTCTTTTATGGGCGGATGGTTCTGTTTCTTTTTCATCCCAGCTTACACCTTTTATTTACCAATTTGCTACCCCTCTTCAAAAAAAATTTAAGGGTAAACCTGCATTTAGTACTTAAATTATTATTTTTAGTCCGTTTTAGTATCTAAGCTTTTAATTATTTTTAAATTATATCTAATATTTAGTTTTAGTTTCATTTTAATACCCCACTATTAAAAATTTAACCTATTTAGTACCTAAACTATAAATTTTAGTCTATTTTAGTAATTAATATTTCAATTATTTTAGAACTTAACGTTAATTTTGAACATGATATTAAAATTTAAAAAAAAAACTAAATTTTATGTATAGTTTAAAGGATAATTTACTTATTTAATATCTAAACTATAAATTTTAATTCATCTTAATACTTAAACTTTAAAAATTAATATTTTTTATCGATTATTGCCTTATTGGCCCAGAATGCTATAACTTCCACTATTAGGCATGTAAACGAACCGAATGCACACGAACGGAGGTATGTTCATTTAATAAATTAATGAACAAAAACGAACACGAATATAAACGAATAAGTTTTTTTTGTTCATGTTCGTTTATTAAGGAATATAACTTGTTCATGTTCGTTCATTTAATAAATAAACGAACATAAACGGACACGAACATAAACGAACACGAACATAAACGTTGGAGACCCTACATTCCATTGTTCTTTCATGAAAAATAGTCGACAATGCAAATCAACCAAATCTACAGTGATAAATAGCGTAAGAGCTTATTAGCAGTTATGAAATGTTTGAAGATATCAAATATTTCGATCGATCGATTTTTTAAAGATATTAAATGATTCACACGACTTTAATTTAACGCTATAACATTTATCTTAGTGGTCCATTATTATATATGAAAAATCATTTTCCGCTATTACACTCTTTTTCAGAAATTGCATAGAAACCTTTGTTTTAGTTTTTGGCAAATTCTATATATTTTTCTCTTTACTGATGCTCGTATACTTACGATTGTTACCTTTATCTTCCCATCTATTTCTAGAAAGAAGTATTATGTTTTCTTGAGTTTTAGATGTGAAGATACCCGTAATAACTTTACATATAAACTATTAAGTCAAATAAAACAGAGAAAGAGATGAAAACAGACCTGTAAAACTTCATATTGCACTATAATATAACTTGTTTTAAAGCTTTCAGATATCGTCTCCACTCTCTAATGAACACTAAGGTTTTGGGAAAAAAAGAGGAAAATGAATATAAGTGCGAAGTGCCTCACAGGTTAACATATTGGATTTAAATCACAGGGGGAAAATGAATATAAGGTTAATTATGAAGTTGGTCATCAGAATATCAGATTAATATTTTTAATATACTTATAAATTGGTCACAAAAATTGATTTAAGAAGATTGGGTTAAACATAAATGAATGAACATAAACGAACATAATTGAACGAACATAATCGAACGTTCACAAACGTAAATGAACGAACGATACCTATGTTTATGTTCGTTCATTTAATTAAACGAATAAAAAATCTTGTTCATGTTCGTTCATTTAATAAATAAACGCACATACACTAACTTCTCGTCGCACGATTCATGAACAATTCACTAAACGTTTAGTTCATTTACAGCCTATCTACCATGGAAAGGAGAGAGAAACGACCATAGGAATGAGTACAAAGTAACACATGCGTTTCGCGTGTCAAACAGCCGTGCCACTTTTCAATCATTCACGACATGAAAACGACTCCTACACTTCCACACGTCAAAAAAAAGTTTAAACCCTCATCTCAATGGGCTCACCAAATTTTCCCTCTGGCCCAAATTACACAGAGTCCAAAATGATCATGGTGACCCTTTTAATCTCGCACCACGTGGCAGAAAATGAATCATAACCATAGGAATTGCTATAAATGGGGGTGTTGTTACAACGCTCTGGTTCGTCTCTTTCGAATAAAGTTTAGTTTACATCTCTCTAGTCTAAAAGTCTGTTACTTCTTTTCAAAGTATTAGTCTAGGAAATGGTGAAAACAATGGCGGAAACGGATGTTAAACGGCCAACGGAGGAGGAAACCACTGTGAACTCATCAACAACAGAGACCGATCCAAAACAAACAGAGGCGGTAAGCAGAAGAAGCTTCTCTTGATAATTGAATTCTTTTTTCGTTTTTTTTTTTTTGGATGAGAAGTTGATCTTGTTTTGTTTTTGAAGACACCTAATTTCATCCACTTAAACTAATATTATTATATAATATTATAAATTATAATATATGCATATTTATTTACATTCTATTTCTTATGTACAGGTCCAATACAAAACGGCCCCAACCGTAGCCCTACAGAGCCCCCAAACCCAAGCATGCACGCGATCCGAATGGAGATCAGAACCGATTCAATAAAGCACCTGAATCGGTTAGAGTTTTTGAAACCTTAACCCCATCTCTCGTTAAGCATCCTTGCATTGCGCAACCGTCTCCAACATGCATCACCAAGTCCTCGACCGATTTTCTTGACACCCATTGTTGGATTTTTCGACAACAACCATCACCAACAAACGCAAGTTAATTTTTGAGTCCGAATAAAACTCTAAAACACTAAAAAATAAGACCCTTTTTTGGTACTATAAATAAGATATCCAACACAAAACAAACACAAATCCTAGGAAAATACCAAAAGAAATATCAAAGCATTCAAGTTTTTTTGTAAACGTTTTGAAAGGAAATAAAAAGATAGTATTTTTTTTACCTTGTTCGTTTGCTTCTTGCCTTTGCATGTTGATCTTATTTACTTGAGATTTGACTCGAAAATACCCTAAAAACACTAAAATCATCGATGATCGGGAGGGTTTTTTGAGATCTTTCTTTTGATCTAGCCCTCTCTTGATCTCAAAAAACTACTTTGATTTTCGAAAACTAGAGAGAAAGGGTTTTTAAAAAAATCAAAATTTTTACGCGGTGAAAGTTTTCTGAAAAATGAGATGGTTATTCATCAAGATGATGAACAGTTGAGAGTATTTTTTTAAATGAGGTCTCTCGATTTGAAGATGAGAAAATGAGGCTAAAAGCCAAAATGTTGGCTTAAATACTCGACTCATGGACCCTGAACGACTCGCTTGCTAATCCGACCTATAACCCAAAGTCTGCATGTTTTTGTTTCAAAGTGGGCAAACCCCCCCCCCCACTTCGTTCCCCGTATCTTTCTAATACCTATTTTGACTCCAAATTCTTTTAAATTGGTCTCTAATTTTGATATTCTGTGAATTTGACCACCCAACTTATTTTTTATTTCAATGTAATCCTTGTATTATTATTATTATTATTATTATTATTATTATTATTATTATTATTATTATTATTATTATTATTATTTTATTATTTTCTATTATTTATTTTGTTTTATAGATATATATACAAATATTTTGTTAATATTTTATTTACACCTATTATTAATATATATATTTTTAAATTATTTTTATTTGATTATTTTTTATTTAAGTACTATATTTTATCATTATATATATAAAATTATATTTATTTATTTATTTATTTTTTATTTTTTATTACTATTATATTATATTATTTTTATTTTCTATTTTTTTACTGCATTATATTGTTTCATATTACTCTTTTGTCTTTATTATTATCGTTATATATATATATATATTTCATTATTATTATTATTATTATTATTATTATTATATATTTTACATATTTTATTTTATTTTATTTTTTCTCTTAATATTTTATTTATATGCATCTTTATTTTATTTATTTATTTACTTACTTATTTTATTTTTATTTATTATTATCTCACATTTAGATGTTGTCATTATTGTCTTTATTTTATTTATTTATTTTATTTATTTTATTCACTTTTCTTTTCTTTTTTTTATTTCTTTTACTTTATTTTACTTGTTTTTTCTTTTATTCACTTTTATTTTTTCCTTCTAACATTTTTATCTTTTAACGGTATTTCAATCAATTATAGATAAGTTTTGGATCGTTATTTTACCTTTTAATTTGAACTTTCAACTTTCTTAATTAAAGACAGCTGAAAATTACGAAGCACCGAAAGGGCTCCCTTCATTGATTGTATCCGACTCCCGAATCCGACATATCTTTGGAAAGACACAGATCAGATAAGAAAGAAGGTATTCGATCAACCCATTTGTTTTAAAATAAATGATCAGTGGCGGTTCCAAACCATTTCATTCAAATCGAAGCCTAATTCTGGACCTACCCGAAGTTGCGACAGTTTTGAATGTAGATCGAAGGAAATGTATCGAAGAAGCTTAAGTATCTGGATTTCGTTCAAGTGGCGTCTATTTATGAAGTTTTTTGTATCAAGCGTCTACGAGTACGCCAAACAGAATTTCGATCCACTTAAATCGGGTGTACAAACTGTCGAAGAAACCTTTAAGACTGTCGTCGACCCCGTTTACGACAAATTTCACGATGTACCGTTCAAGCTCCTCGAGTTCGTCGATCGCAAGTTAAGCATTCAAATCAACGTCACGTGCCGTCTCTGGTAGATCAGGCTTCATGCCAAGCTCGATTCGTGGTTTCGAAGGTCCAACGAGTTGATGTTCTAGACGCGGCTAAGATGATCACGAGGGACGTTTACACGAAGTGTGAACCGACGGCTAAGGAGATGTACGACAAGTACGAACCAGTAGCGGAACGGTACGATGCGGTTGCTTAACCGTCTCCCTCTTTTCCCTCTGGTGGCTCATGTAGTAGTCTCCACGGCTGCTTACTGGTCGGAGAAGTATAATCAGGTGGTACGTTACTCCGTAAAGAGACGGAACGCCGTGGCGTAGTATTTGCCGTTGGTCCCGGCTGATAGAATCGCAATGGCTTTCTAAGAGGGTGACGTGGTTTCGAGTAATAGGGAAACGATTCGTCGTCAATGCAATCGGTAGGGCTTATAGTAGGGTATTGGGGATTAGGTGGTTAGCTTCCTCAACTGGAAAATGGAGTCACTGACTCCATTGTTGGCCTTCTTTTTTTTAGCTTAATATTTTGGGTGCTCAAGATTAGTGCTGAATGGTTTTTCTTTTTCTTTCTAATATGATAAATATCTTTTATAAGTGGGTTTTCAATAAAAATTAAAATATAAATAATATGAGTTAACACTTAACAGTGCAATAAGAACATACAAAATTAAAATGAATAAAAACAATATAAAACGTTATTTTAAAATTATTACGTTGAACTATATAAATTATGGTACATCATAAAGAAAAGATATGAACATTGTACTCAGATGAACGTGTTATATTGTATAGAATAAATTGTTAACACCTAAAATTTTATAATATTATGAGAATATAAAATAATGTGAATACAAATATTTAAAAAATATATAAATTCAATACAAACATAGAAACGCAATGAAATATAAAATAATGTGAATATAAAATATTTTAAATTTTATAATATTATGAGAATATAAAATATTTAAAAAAAATTAAAATTTTAATTGTTAACACCTAAAATTTTATAATATTGTGAGAATATAAAATAATGTGAATATAAATATTTAAAAGAATATAAATTCAATACAAACATAGAAACGCAATGAAATCGATATAAATAAGTTATTAAATTATAAAACCTAATGAAAGGTGTACAACAAAACTGTTCAATAATGGTATTTTTTTAGTCCTATGTTTATAAGCGCAACAAAAAAAAACATTTTGGCAAAAAAAAAGCCGAAAAAATGCCAGTAAAACGAGCGTCTCAAACAGTAAAAGCGTTTGTAAATAAAAAATACAACTTTAGTGATGCTTTTAAAGAAAATGACATTAGATACTATGATATTTAGTGATGTTTTTATATAAATGTGGTAAAATATTAGATCATTTAGTGACGTTTTAGGAAGAAACACTACAGAAGATAGATAATTTAGTGGCATTTTTAACTGAAAACACCACAATGTTGTAGTCCAATAGTGATTTTTTTAGTCTTAAAACGTCGCAAAATCAACTGATTTGTAAATATTATTTTCTTTTATTTATTACCCAAATTTAATATCATGTAGCAATATCTAATAACAACAAATTTAAAATTTAATTACGACTCGAATTAAGAAAAAAACTATTAACATAAATAAATTAAAATTTTCAAACATTCAAGTGAAATATAATGTACTTCAACATCATTAACTAAAATAAATAATTGTAATAACACTTTGAGCAATTCAAATTCTAGCCACTGTCTTAATCAAAGTATCTTCTCTCACATGTTCAACTTATGCACTTTTGAGCAGCTGGGTCCTTTGGGATGCAAGCTTGCACACTATACACATGAAAATTATCTAATTTTTATAATCAAACAATATAAAAATTATTATGGAGATCCATAATTGAATGAAATGCTATCTACTTTGCCTATGATTTCCTTATTATACTCAAAGGTCATCTACTCCAAGAACGGTCATGTATCTTGTACAAGCAAATTAAAGATATAAAGCCATAAGCACCCTTAACTGCATACATATTAGAATAAGTGGAACAAGATGAAATTGTCATGAAAGTCTAACCTGAAAGTTTAGGCCCTGTCACAAGCTGAATATGATAGTTTGATGGAGAGTTCTTCAACCAGCCAGACAAACTATATACAACTTTTAACCCACTTCCATGTTTCTCAACAAACTCGGCAAGCAACCTAAGTATGAGCATAACTATTTATCAGTCAGCAAACATAATCATTATAACTAGATTCTTTGTGGGGAAATTATCTCATTGCGACATTGGATGAGACCAGAAAGTTACGACTTAACCACTTGTAGGACACCTGAAAGGATATTTCATTTTGAACCAAATGAGAAAAAGGGAAATTATATAAACTCCCAGAATATAATGAAATTTCTAGCCTACTAGCAAAAGGAAAGTAATTTCACAGGCCCAAATTAAGAAACTCCTGTAAGACAATTTTCTTCTAACTGTGAAAATCAATAAGACAAGGTGATTCCAGTTGTTGCCTTAATCCTAAATATTATTGTAGACAACCATTTTCGTTTAGGGTTATTTTAATATTCTTATAATATAATATGTAGTTTAAAAAATATAATATAAATTTTTTTGAAAATATATAGTTTTAAAAGATATATATAGTATATATAATTTTTGAAAATATATAATATAATTTTGGAAAACGTATAATATATAATATAGTTTTGAAAAATATATATGGTTTTTAAATATATATATAGTTTTTAAAAACATATTCTATACTTTTTGAAAATATATAATATATATAATATTTGAAAAGATATAGATTTTTAATAAAATATAATATATATAGTATATGTATATATTTATTATTATTCTTAATTTATTTTGTTTTATTTTGTTTTATTTTTCAGGTACAAATAAAAAGTCCAGTCCAAAATGATGGCAAGGTCCAACAAAGGTCACGAAGCCCAACAGATAGACCTGCCTGAGCTAGCAGGCCGAATCTGCCAAGCCCAAGAAGCAAGTCCAAGAAGCTAGGTTTTATACTTAACCTTGGCGCCGAACAAACATCAATCGTTGGATCAAAATGGAGATCAACGACCATGATCATAAGAAAGCTAGGGTTGTTAAACCCTAAACATATCATCACAAGTGCATCCAATCTGGACCGTAAAATCTGACCCAATCCAATTGTCGAAAAATCAACTGGAAGATTCCAGAAGGCTCGAAGAACACCAACGGACACCGACTGATCAGTAATTGGCACGTGAAAATCACGCGCCAAAGATGAGCACCATACGAACCAAAGCATAGGGCAATTCCAAAATGTTCGAGCCATTTTCGGCAAGAAACCAGAACCAAATCAAAACTCAAACTCAGGCAATCACAACAATCACGCCGAATCAGACCAAACTTGGAATCAAGATAGCAAACCAAAGCAACAACGGCAAGAATCGAGAGAAGGATAAAAAATACTCATGCATGGCAACAAAACCATGACGGTAAACCAAATCAAACCCAAAATTGGGCAAATCAAAAACAAATAGAAGCAAATCCTGGTGACAACGGAGATAAAGAAGGGAAATCGAATCATCTCTAATCAGGAAACAAACCTCCAAGGCCCCTATAAATTCCTGCAAAATTGAAGAGGAAAACGGGGGGATCAACAACCAATTCGAGCACCAAAAATTACAAAAAAGAGAAGAAATTCCAAGCGGTGGTCGGAAAAGACGTAAAGACGCCGGAGAAAGTGAGAAGCCGAGGCTTGCATGTCTTAATCCGCACCGAGGGGTTGCTTTTTTGGTGGTTTGGTAATGGGATTAGGGTTTACGAAGGGGAGAGATTTCTTTTGGGATAAGGATTAGGTGGGTGGCTGGAGCGGCGGCAAAAGCGACAGAACACAGTGGATAGGGGGAAGAATGACCGAAGAGGGGGAAGAATGACAGAAGAGGGAGAAGGAGGGGAGTTAAGAGAATTTGGGGGGGTATGAGAGTTTAGAAATGTTTTAAATGAAGGAAAATGGAAGGATTTTAGGTATTTATATTCCAGGGACTGTTGTGCAAATAACAAATAAAGGAATTCTTTCATCAATCCCTATAGTTTTGAATCGCATCCAATATAGTCACCATTTGTAATTTTCCCTTAAATTTCAATTTTATTTAATTTAATCATTGTTTTATTTTTTTTTTATTTTTTTTGGTATATTAACTTTTTCTTCTTCTTATTTTATAACACTTAAATTTTACTTTTTTCTTTTCTTTTTACACTAATCCTTTTATTTTTTTTTATTTTTTTTTATTAAGGAGCATCTTGAATCAAGTGTAAACTACTTGGATTGAACTTTTAAATTTTATATAAATTTCAAATTTTGCAATTAAGATGACCTGGTAATCGATTGGTATCGAAAGAGTGATTCGGGGGTGCTCATCCTTCCCCGATCGTAAACGACTCCCGTACCCGACAATTTAACTGGTAAGATGTAGATATGGTAAGCAAGCATAATTAAGGTATTTGATCTACCTCATTCGAAAACGATCGGTGGCGACTCCATCACATGATTCCAAATCGAAGCACGAACCCGGGACCCCAAAGAACCATTGCGACAATTATTTTATCAAATTCTTCATTTATCCTGTGCAGACAACGAATCATATCTACCAAAAACTTCATTTATCAAATACATAAACGAACACTTTAAAGCAGAGCTTAATTCAGTTGATTTCACATTCAAAACATACCTGCTTCTTTTCAATTCCCAAATAAAATAAAATAAAAACAAGAACGGAAGAGGAACAAATTTCCTGAGTAATCAAAAGAGACTCCATTTCAACCCAACCCAGAAATCACTTTATGCAATAAATTAGTAAAAAAAAAATAAGAAAAAGAAGAAAGCATTGCAGCATGCAAGTGATCTTGATGAGCCGGAGCATTGAGGTTTCAAGATTCGCACATTTAAAAAATATATAAATTAACACAGCGTCACAAAAGGCAAAAACAAAAACAAAATCAAGGAATTGTGATATTGAGAATTTCAAATAATAATAATAGTAAGAAAAATCGTTACCAGTTTTTGTTCTTGATGATCGGAATCGGAAAAATTGAAGAAAATTAACAGAAGAAATTGTATCCTTCAAATGGCTTAGAATGCAATGCCATCAACGCTTCTAAATCAGGAGCCTCTGTCCTCGCTGAGCTTTTGAACTTCCTCTAAATTTCAAGAGCATCGATTGGAGCTAATAGAAACTTCGAACGGCGATTATATTGTAAAATTGATTCATATATAGATCATCTATGAGTGAATTCTTTTTCATTTTTATTATGAATATCAATTTCAATAATTTTAATGTAAAAATTATATTTATATTCATATAATAGGATTGATTTAAGTATTTATTAAACCACAAGTTTAAATACTTGTTATTATGAGATTATTATTAATTTATTTATACATTAGTTATTTAAATATGGATAGTATGAAATTATTTGTTAAAATCACATGAGATTATTAAATAAATTAATCGAAAACAGGTTGTGAAATAAAATAATAACAAATTGTGAGAAGATTGAAGATACTAATTATCTAAAAGCATTGTAATTTTAAAAATAAAATAAAATAAAATAAAATAATAAAATCTAATATATGCAGACAAGACTTTTTTTATTTATTAAGCTAAGATGATTACGTAGTATTGTCTGTTCTAAATACTCTTAATTATTTAATAATGAACACTTAATCACCCTACTGTAGTTGTTGGTGCTTGAACCCGTGACCTTTAGGAACAACAACGATTCCTTTAACTACTGAGGTAAGTTGGTTCGTGCTCCAGAGAAGACTTAGCTAATGAGTTGTATTCTCTCTTTTAATTCAATTAAATTTTTTTCTCTAGCGACACGTACAATAATGTTACATAAGATAAGTATTTGTCTTTTCAAATGTATATTTTAAAAATACAACTGAAAAAATACATATTTTTTAATATTATATATTAAGAAATAAAAATTTTTCCTTTTAGAAAATATAGATGCCGTCAAATAATTAAAATAATGGTATTATTTAGGTAATTTTACATATGGCAAAATATACAAGTATGACAAAATCTATAGCTTTAATTCCATGTAGTTGGCCTTCTACTTGATGTCTCAAAATCAACTTGTCAACTTGATAAATATGAATGAATTCATGGTTGCATACATTGACCATGTAATAATTGATGTGCATTCGTTTAGTACGTCTAAATGAGACGATTTTGACAATCTTAAAACAAATCACCACCACTTTTTTATTTGTCTCGTCCTTTATGTATTATTTATGTTTCATTAGTTAAATGATAATTTTAATTTTTAAAATTATATTATATTACGATTTTAATATTTAAATAAGTGTTTGATTTTCTTTGACATCTAAATTTTTAATTATGTTACATGTTATCTCGATTTATGTATTTAACACTTTAAGGATATAAAGCATGATAAATATTTTAAAGTGGATTGACAAAATCTGAGAAAATTCTAATCAGTAAGATTGGTTCAAGTAGTAAACAACTTGATATCACTTAAATGAATATCGAGTTTGAGTCTTTATATATACAGAAAATTTCTACTAAAAGATTCACCCACTATAATAACATATGGGAAACGAGTCGATCTAAATTAGACAAGATAAAATCTTTGAAGAACCAAAGGAAAAAAAAACTCCTACAAAATTCTTCGCTCACCCGCATTCAAGGACACTGAATATCAATAATCCGACCAAACGGCAATAAACGTGTTTAAAAAAAATCCTCAAGACAAACATGTTACATTACATTACTTACTCATTGAACTATGATCTTATTTCTATTTTGGTAACTAAACAATAAAATTGTTAATCTAATCATTAACATTACTGATTGGGTTGGTTCAAGTGATAAACAGTTTGATATCACTTAAGCAAGTCTCGAGTTTAAGTGGTTATATATGCAGAAAATCTTCACTAAGAGACTCACCCACCAAAACCAGGTGTGCAACCCGAATCAATCCAGATTAGTCAAGACAAAACCTTAGGAACCGGAAGGGCAACCAGAAAAAAATCACTAACATTATATAAATTTACCAATCAGGTCAAATAATATTAAATTGATAATGGATTTGATGCTTTTTAATCATAATAATGATAATTTTAGTCATCTATATTTATACATTAATCAATGTGATCTCAAATCTAAAAGTTATATTTTTCCGTATGTCTCGACAGCTTACAGTAATATATCAAAATTTTCATCTTTTAATTTAAATTACGATTTATTTGGATATGAAGAAATCAAAAAAAATTCAACGAGTTTAAACCAACTGAAAGAAAGAGAAAGAGAATATGAATAGTTTGATGATTAAAACGACATGAGAACTATCAAATGATTATAAAAACGGCGATAAAAAAATTAAAAGTTCAAACTTTTGAATATGTTATTATTAATCATCAGATAAATTTGAACTCGAACCATGTTAATATTCTAGACAAAAGGAAGTCTTCTCACTGTTAAGATTGACTGGCGATTTTATTAATAAAAAACTCAAGTTTTACAATAATTGTCAATTTAGAAAATTGGGAGTTTTGGAAAAGAAAACTCCACATCAATACTTTCTAACGACAACTAAAGACACTGATTATAATAAAATTGAAGTAAAAGCTTAGTGGTTATAATAAAAAATTTAAAATTCTAGTAACCAAAATGAAAACATTCTAAAGCTTTAGTGACTACCAATATAGTTTACTCTTTTTAAATTAGCAAAACTGCAAAGTAAACCGGCAAAATTAGTTAATAGTAATTGGTGGGTTGCTTGCTTGGTACTTGTCGACCGGAACTAAAGACTGGGCCTTGATATGAAAAAGTTTCCAGATTGCGTATTTCCTCGTTCCATGGCGGCATCATGTCCTCAGATCGTCTATACAAAAGAGTAGCAAACTGATCAAAGTAATTCATTGTTCCTTGGAAATGACGGAAGTAGTAAAACCCTTTGATTCCATGCAGGGATGGGAAACAAGGCACCCGAGAGTACCCTTTGTCTGTTCTTTGTTTTTATTGTGGGAGAGGACGGCTGTTACTTTCGATGGTGAAGATTGTAACCGAATATTTATAAACCTTGTTGTCATAGCAGCAGGTCTAAATGATATCATTATTATGAATCAAGTTGTGTTTACTGTTCTATTCTCAAAGACTTTCGGTTCAGAATACAATAGCATTCCCCGGATGAATTTTACTGTTCTTGTGACTTGTCCAATTAATTCTGAAATAATGATTCTGAAACAGTACAAGTATTTTATAGTAACCAACAAGATAAGAGGGGAAACAAGGTTTCTTTATTTGGCTTTAATGGCGTGATACACAAGCAAGAAGTTTAAAAAAAAAGTAAACATTACCTGAATCTAATAGAATAAGATGAAAAAAAAAAACAATGGAGACAGAAGGCTATGATCCATCAAACATGGAACCATTTATTCTGACAGCCTGAAATGTGGCGCAGAGCTGATCTCATCATCCCATTCTTCAAAACTTGCGTCGTGTACAATCTAAAAGCGCCGCCGAAGGAACCGCCGTTTACCGTCGCATCTCCTCCCTCTTCTCCGCTCTCGGTGAAGCACACGTTATCCACCATGGACCTTATGCACCATTCCTCGACATTTCTTCTCTAACCTACGCCCTCGTCGTTCTTAACCAAAACCTCCCCAGATTCACTCCTCTTCTATGGAAACACGGTCCTTACTCCATCTTTTACACTTTTTTTCTGTTGAATTTCAATACCCATAATTTTGTGTCACTTCGAGAGTCATATGCTCTGTTTCGCAGTCTTTTTGGTTTAGAGCAGCTCAGCTTCGGCTCTGTGCTGACAGTGGTGCCAATCGTGTGTACGATGAGATGCCTCTGTTGTTCCCTGAGGAAGATGCTTCCGGTGTTCGACGCAGGTTTCTTTTCCTTTTCAGTTGTTGTTCGACGTGTTGGTTTTTATTTTATTCCTCCCAAATATGTTGTTCTACAGAGTTCAGTTGAAATCTCAATACTTAAATCTTTCCATTTGAGCTTTTGATTCGGCAGATACAAGCCGGATATAATTGAAGGAGATATGGATTCCATTCGAAAGGAAGTACTTGACTTCTATACCCGCCTTGTAAGTAGTGTTAATACCAACTATATGCATTTGTGCATGCATGCTGGTTCATAGACGTTTTCACTTATTGCTTTGGTGTAGGGAACAAAGATTGTTGATAAAACTGATTATCAAGAGACGACTGATCTACATAAATGTATGTGTGCATGTATGTATGTAGTGGCGGATCCAGAAATTTAAGAGTGAGGTCTAAAATTTTTAATTTTTTTTTTAAATGATTGGAATGTAGAAATTTTCTTTTCTTTTTATTAACACATTAAGCTAAATTTAACCATTTTTCCAAAATAACGAGGATGCACTTAGACCTGTGGGGGGCTTAGTGCATTTATCACTGTATGTATGTATGCTTCCTCTGGTTCGTAGACGTTTTCACTTGATGCTTTAGTGTAGGGAACAAAGATTGTTGATAAAACTCATGATCAAGACACGACAGATCTACATAAATGTATAACATGCATCCGTGACTTTGCTCCGGGTTTGGATAAATCTACGGTAATCGGCCATATATGCATGAGTATGCTTATTCGAGTAGAGCATAGGAAGATAATGTACATTTCATCTTGTATAGTGTTGGCTTAGATAAGCCTTTCCATTTTCCTGGTTTAATAGCAGCTCTGCATTCTTGTTGCTGGAGCACTTGGGTGGACAATTTGACCATGAGATGGGAAACCTAAATGTCATATGTTGTTTCTCGTCCCTGTGAATAATCCTTTTGTCCGACGATGATCTCATCCATCTCCTCCCGAGGGCTCACCGTCACGAGTTATATATTCAAACTTCTGTCCAGGGTCCGCACTGTGGACTAATTCCGATCGGGATGCCATCGAAAAGCAGTACAACAACAGGGCTTCAGTGGGATCTGGGTAAGCATATATCATTTACGTTTTACTTGGCCGTTGAACTCAAATGGACATAAGCCCATCTCATCCCTTTCATGATGCCTTGTATCGTATATGATCAGAGTCTTTTAAATTACTGCTGTTTTTTATTTGTATGGTTATGTTACTGAATTGCAGATGGAAACGGAGATGAAATTTGGTGGGTTGGCAAGCACATCGAATATGGTAAAAGGGGACCAACTTGAATTTATAAAATTTCAGGTGACAACAAATAATTGTTCAAATAAAAAAATCTAAAATATATTATAATTTTAAATTTGTAGGTGAGACGACCTTCACCGTCCTTATGTCAATCCCCGATGAAGTCGATGTTGACGGGGTCATTTTGGATTAGACTTGTAAATAAACTGAACGTTCAGCGAACAGTTCATGAACCGTGCGGCGGGAAATTCGTTTATGTGCTTTTATTTATTAAATGAACGAACATGAACAAGATTTTGTGTTCGTTTAATTAAATGAACGAACATGTACATAAGTCTCGTTCGTTCATTTACGTTCGTGAACGTTCGGTTATGTTCGTTTATGTTCGTTCGGTTATGTTCGTTCGGTTATGTTTGTTTATGTTCATTCATTTATGTTTAACCCAATCTTCTTAAATCAATTTTGGTGACCAAATTTGTAAGTATCTTAAAAATATTAATTAATTGATATTCTGATGTCCAACTCCATAATTAACCCAATTTTATTTGGAGATTAAATCCAATATGTTAACTTGTGAGGCACCTCGCACATATATTCATTTTTTCTCTTTTTTCCCCAAACCCTAGTGTTCACTGGAGAGTGGAGACGATCGCTTAAAGCTTCAAAACAAGTTATATTATAGTGAAATCTAAAGTTTTACAGGTCTGATTTCATCTTTTCTTTGTTTTATTTGGCTTAATAGTTTATATGTAAAGTTATAGCGGGTATCTTCACATCTAAAACTCAAGAAAACATCATACTTCTTTCTAGAAATAAATGGAAGATAAAGGTAACAATCGGAAGTATATGAGCATCAATAAAGAGAAAAATATATAGAATTTGCCAGAAAACAAAACAAAGGTTTCTATGCAATTTCTGAAAAAAGTGTAATAGCGGAAGTAATGAGTTTTCCAGGAAGAACCCATTAATAAGTAGAAAAGTGACTTTGACAATGAACTTTTGTTTTCATAGTTCTTGTGTGACATTTAGTAGTGGAGTAGACTTTAGGTACGTGAAAATTTTGAATGGTGGTTTTGCAATAATATCAGTTACAATATGTAGCATCGAAGGGATTTCAGATCTATGTTATTGCCTTGTAGTCCAATTTGTACAATTCGAAATCTTCATGCTGTTAAATTTTTACTCTGCCAACGGAAAGGACCATTATTAACAAACCTCACTAAAGTCTGACATTGATGTCACAAAACTTTTAGCCGGCGAATTTATTAGAATAACATAGTGAAAAATAATTGTTCATATGTAATCATGGACCACTAAGATAAATGTTATAGCGTTAAATTAAAGTCGTTTGAATCATTTAATATCTTTAAAAGATCGATCGAAATATTTAATATCTTCAAACATTTCATCACTGCTAATCAACTCTTACGCTATTTATCACTGTAGATTTGGTTGATTTGCATTGTCGACTATTTTTCATGAAAAGATAATGAAAGGTAGGGTCTCCAACGTTTATGTTTGTTTATGTTCGTATTCATTTATGTTCGTGTTCGTTTATGTTCATGTTCATTTATGTTCGTTTATTTATTAAATGAACGACCATGAACAAGTTATATTCCTTAATAAACGAACATGAACAAAAAAATTTGTTTGTTTATGTTCGTGTTCGTTTATGTTCGTTTATTTTTTAAATGAACGAGCATGAACATACCTCCGTTCGTGTGCGTTCGGTTCGTTTACATGCCTATTTTGGATAATAGGAAAAATATTGAATTGATGCCTGCAAAAGTGCATTGCGATGTAGCAATTGACAAGTTTTCTGGATTGGTTAACAATTTACATCTTTATCTGTTGAAAAGAAAGATTTCTTGATTACTATCCGTGAGAATAGATTGGTTAAGGTGATGAAATATAAGAAATGAGTATTTACACGTTTATTTTATTGTTAGATGAATAAAAATATATATTTTTTTAAATTTTTTAATAAGTAAAATTGGTTATTAATATTAACAGCAAGTAAATAATTATTTTTTTAAAAGATTTATTTTTATTTCAAAAATTATAATTATAATTATAATTAGGGTAAACACAAGTAGCTATTTAATTATAGTGTTGTTTTGTTGAATTTCCCGACTATTATAAATTATAAAATGGTTTATCGATTATAAGACGTTGCTTTGTGGAGTTGCTTTAAAGTTATAAAATAATCATCCGACTATTTATACAAAGAGAAAATAACCTCAGTGACCAAAAATCCATATAATATACGATTTTAACCAACTTTTTCGGATTTTCCAAAATGACCAATAAAATCGCAATGCGATCGCTAATTCGCAACGCGATCTCCATTATCGCAAATCAGTTTCCAGATTCATAACGCGATTATGACTATTGCAATGCGATTTTACAATTTCGCGTTGCGATTTTCCCAATTCGCAATGCGAATAAGTAAATCGCAATGCGAATTTGGAAAATCGCAATGCGATACTGACTATCGCAACGCGATAATACAAAATCACAACACGATACTGACTTTCGCAACGCGATTCTGACTTTCGCAACGCGATTCTGACTTTCGCAACGAGATTCTGAAAATCGCAATCATCTTCAAAATCCCAATCACAACCGGCTTCACCTTTTGGGACTGTTAACTTAGGTGATTTTTAAATGCAAACGTTGTATTATGTGTATTTTATGTGTGCACTTTTAACATTTTCAGATAGGCATGTATTAGTAACTTGAGTTTGAACATTGCTATGATCTGTTCAGTTGTTATCACTTATTAGACATTCATTTGACTATCGCAACGGGGAAATCGCAATGCGAAAATGACTATCGCAACGCGAAAATGGCTATCGCAACGAGAAAATCGCAATGCGAAATGAAAATCGCATTGCGATTTTCTCGTTGCGATTTTTATTTCGCATTTTGATTTTCATTTCGCATTGCGATTCTCTCGTTGCGATAGTCAGTTTCGTGTTGTGATAGTTTGTTTTGCCTTCAACATAATGTAGATTGAAAATCAACAAATCAACAATTACATTTCAATCAATTAAACAAGCATAAGTAAGAATTATGTACACATCAATTAAACAAATCAACATTTACAAATCATTTTTTACAAATCAATTAAACAATCAAAAAATAATAATAATTCTTATTTCCTCATCAATTATTGAATCAATGAATCAACTTTTGCAGCCGTACATCCATTTCACGCAGCTCACTTAAGGATTAACCTGCAGAAACCAAACATTTGCTCAAACAAGACTTCCTACACATCTAAAACCTACAAACATCAAATTATTGAATTCTAGGTACTTAACCAAACATTTTCAAACCAAAAGGAGTATATATGTTAACAAAACTTGCATTTGACTTACCAATTAACAATGGATACTTTCATAACGCGGATGCAGGTAGGCAGCGTCTCGAATATATCGCTCTAGCCATATAATGCCGAAACCACAAGCCTACTGCAGCTCTATCTCTATCGGTGGGAGGTAGAAACTCTGTGCTTCCCGTCGTCAAACGCGCCAAGCACAAGCATACGAGAGGACCACAATCCCCTCTGGCTCCCGGTGATTGTTGTGGCGCGGTCTCGTCTCTGACAACTGTGACATTGAACTTCTTTGGCTTCTTGTGTCCAGAATGAGTCCAATAATTAATCCCATCCAAGAATTTAGCCAAATGAGAGCTCCATCCCTTGATAATATCTCTCAAATCAGACAGTGATATGTAATTTATCATGTTGTCATATACTATTATCTTCAGGGATGAGAGCTGAAGTTGGACGAGAAGCCAATGACGACGTTCCAAAACAGGGATAAATACCTACAATCATAAGTAATAATTCATTTATTTGCGCACTTATTTATGAACACCTTTAAAAAAATTTAAAAGAAAAACACTAACCTTATCGACCTCCCACCATGCAGGATAAAGTTTAGCTTGTCCATTGTCCAACGAAAATGATTCATCTCGTTGATTCTTCAAGTGAACTGCGTGAAAAGCCGCCGGCATTATTGTATATCGCGAATTTTTTTTATTTTTCCTAAGCTTCCTTATTATTAGAAGACGTGACACCCACGCATCGATATGCTGTTTTACAAAAAAAGACATATATTAGTGAATTACATTAATTTTTAAAAAAATTAATCAAAATCATATATAAGACAAATATAAGACTTACCTCCCCATCGAAATAGCCACTGTCTTCAACCCCTAATAAACACCCACCAAGACCGATTAAAAACAAATACATCTCATCGTTGAGTTTGCTTATGTCAGTGTAACACCCTTGGCTCCGCTCATGTAGAAAAATCAACGGTCTTAGCCCAAAGGGTATTATCCAGAATTTTTCTGGTAGTTGTCTCCTCTCCACTTCAGATACCGGAAGGGTACTAGCGGTAACTCATACGAGAGCCAACTCATCCATCATGTCCGGCAACGGTGGGGGTTTCTTCAATAATTCGATATATTACCCCATGTGAATCGGGCTCTGGAATAGTGGGAGGACCTCTTCAACGATGACAGTGGCCTCTTGAACGGTGGGGGGACTCTTGAGGGATGATAGGGGCCTCTTGAACGATTGGAGGGGACTCTTGAGGGATGACAGGTGAGTCGGCTTCTTCTTGCGGAGTCTTCGCACCATTGGGGTGAAGGAGACGTAATAGCACGTGCACGCCGTCTTGCGTGAACTCCGTCGTGCAAGGAAAACCCGACGTAAACATCCACCTTATCGGGCCGCTAAAAAAATTAATACATAAATCAGTAAATAAACAGACATGATATTAAACAAAGACAAATATGTTTCAAACTTGCATTGTATTCACCCAAGTCATTATTCTATCATAGTTCACAAAATGCATCAGATAACATTCCATAAGTAAGCACTTATATAAACATTTAAAAGGACAACATATATAAACATTCCAGAAGAAGAATAGTTTACTTTCACAACACGAAACTTACTTTCGCAACGCGAAAATGACTATCGCAACGCGAAAATGACTATCGCAACGCGGAAATGGCTATCGCAACGCGGAAATGGCAAAATCGCAACGCGAAATGCTATCGCAATGCAAAATGCGAATCGTTGAGATTTTGTCGTTGCGATTTTCATTTCGCATTGCGATAGCCATTTCCGCATTGCAATAGTCATTTTCGTGTTGCGAAAGTAAACTATTCTTCTTCTACAAATTGAAACTTGAATGGATTGCATTACTTCAACCAAAAGACAAAAACAAAACCAAAAACAAATACTAACAAAAACAGTTTAGCAGTATTGGCAGCAACCGAATGAATTTATTAAGCAATCTAAGTGAAATGGTTAATCTAAGTGAAATTACGAGTAAATTTATCATCAAGTTAAATATGAAAAATCTTAAACTTACCTCGTTGCGTAGAGTATGAACCTCATTCTGCAACGATGCTACCAACTCACGTAGAGCGGCTACCTCACCGCGTAAAGTAAACACCTCAACACGCCATGCACCATCGTCTTTGTGTAAAGTACCGACCTCCTCACGCAAGGCATTGACCTCAATACGTAACTCCCCTAACTCATCCCGTGGAGGTGGAGAACAGGGAGATAAACGTCGTGGCAACTTTGCCGGTCGCCTATCTTGCGGTGATGGTGGAGAAGAGGCTCGATGATGTGACAGAATAGGTGATGGTGTCGTTGTGGAGGTGTATAGTCGGGTCGATCAGGTGATGGCTCTGGGTGAGGTGATAGCTCTGGGTGAGGTGATGGCTCTTGAAGTGGAGGCTGCTCATCATCCGTGCCATCAAAAAACGCTTACTAGCTTGCCACCAATCAGTGGCAAGCTCAGCTTCCGTGGGTGTCAGCCTCTGTAATGGAGTGTTAGCCTCCTAACAATATAAAAGCTCAAACAAAGTTAAACGTGTACTAGTAACTTGTTTATAAACATATGGTAGTATTTATGTTAACTTACATTATTTATTGTCGTATACCGTAGTAAATCTTCCCATTGCAAGGTCCGTTTCTTCTTCCAGGAAATAGCCCTGGGAATATCATTTGAAGTTTTTATTTCATATGTCTTCATGGCGGGAAAGGCCTCAAATATCCAAATCTACAAACAATATAATAACAAACATTAGTAATTGTTAAATAATTACTTATAATTTTGGAAACATTATATAAAATTCTTACCTTAAATGCCCAAATAAAGCCTGTCAAAGTGTATTTGGAACCATCGCCATGCAAACTTTTTCGATCATCCAAGGCAGACGATAACTTATTCCATGTAGCTTTCCATAAATACGAGCCCCACGGAAACAGGTTCCACGCATTTAGGTCTTCTACCAATTTGATTAGATCATTCGGAATAGGTTGTCTGGCCTCTCTGCCTAAAATGCCGGCATGCAAAAGTATTAGAAGGCATACTCGGACAACATCGATGTCATCCATCGAGTAAAACCAACTTTCTTATTCAATAATCTCGTCAGGTCTTCCACGTGTAGATTCGGCCTCTCCAGCTCAGGAAAAACCCGGGATAACCATGATGGGCGGGTAATGTGTCTAGTGTACCGACCTACATCATCGTGTCCGAAGCGTAGACCGGTGATTAAGCAAAACTCCTCCCGCCCAAAACACGTATACGCCGGTGGAAAATCAAATCATATCTCTTCATCACGACGTTGTATAGTATCTGGTAGATCGCTAGTCATGGTTTGATGAAACAGGTGTGTCAACATCGCATCTCCACCGGGATGTTGTACTTTCAACCATGGCCCGAAGCAAATATCCTCAAACATTTTTCTTTGTGCAGGTGAAAGCTTCGACGTAATTGTTTTGGCCAGGCTAACTTTATTTCTTAAGGTCAATTGAGCCGAATAAAAGTTCTACAAAAACAATAAACATACTAAGTTAGATATACCAAAAACTACACTGTGAAGATATACCAAAAACAATAATAAACATAAAGAGTAGTAGTTTATTCTTCAAACACTGTGAATTTCTTATTTGTCTTTGTTTTTTGGTTGAAGTAATGCAATTCATTCAAGTTTCAATTTGCAGAAGAATAATAGTTTCTGAAAATGAAAATCGCAACACGAAAATGATAATCGCAACGCGAATTTGACTATCGCAACGAGAGAATAAAATCGCGTTGCGATTTTGTCGTTGCGATTTTCATTTCGCGTTGCGATTCTCGGTTGATTTAATAAGCAATCTAAGTGAAATGGTTAATCTATTATTGAAATTAACAGTAAACTTATCATCAATTTCAATATGAAAAATCTAATAATAATGCAAAATTTTCAAAAAGAAAATAATTAAAAAAACTAACCCTCGGTGGTTGATTTGGTTGATTTTCCATTTCTGATTGTGAGGGTGGCTCTGAGAGATGGAGATAGACGGATTTCGCCGGAGATGGGGACGGATTTCGTCGGAGATGGGTGAGAGAGTGAGAGATGGAGATGAGACTGAGTTGTGATTTTAGGTTTTAGGTTATGAGTTGCGATTACGGGATATACTGTGGACGGTTCAGTGTTCCAATATATTAATATTCGTGTTTGGAATTTGAAAATAAAATACGCTTTGCGATACTAATGGCGCTTTGAAAATCGCATTGCGATTATGTATTATCTCGTTGCGAAAGTCAGTATCGCGTAGCGAAAGTAAGTATCGCGTTGCGAAAGTCAGTATCGCATTGCGATTTTGTATTATCGCGTTGCGATAGTCAGTATCGCGTTGCGATTTTCCAAATTCGCATTGCGATTTACTTATTCGTATTGCGAATTGGGAAAATCGCAACGCGAAATTGTAAAATCGCATTGCGATAGTCATAATAGCGTTGCGAATCTGGAAACTGATTTGCGATAATGGAGATCGCGTTACGAATTAACGATCGCATTGCGATTTTGTTGGTCATTTTGGCAAATCCAAAAAAAATTGGTTAAAATCGTGTATTATATGAGATTTTTGTAACTGAGGTTATTTTCTCTTATACAAATTGTCAACACTGAAGTTTTATTCTATATATCAGTGTGTTCTGATTTTATAGACGTTTTGGAAGGTTAGCAAAAACCCGCCGGATCCTCTCGAAGCAAACTCTATATTTAAATCAGTGCGTGAGGTTGAAGAAAGAAAGCTTAAAAAGTGAGATCGAATTTCAAATAAGGAAAAGCTTAAAAAGCTTTTTTTTTTTTTGTCTCTCCTCAGCTGGCTTTCTTCTCTCCCGCCGGATCCTCTCGAAGCAAACTGTATATTGTTTGGGATTTTCATTGAGTCCATTGATTCCTTCTCTCCGCTATCAAATCAAAGCTTTAATTACGTGTAGCAATCATGAGTTATATAATATTATAAATTGTCTGTCTGAGCTAGGGTTGGACTTCAAATCGTAATTGTTCTACCGTTATTAAGATTCAAATTCCTTGTCGTTCTTTAATAATTTCCTGAGAAATCTCCGGGAAAAATGGGAAAATTGGGGGAAAATGTTCCAGGCAAGTTTTCTTGTGCTGTCATTGGGTTTTTGGATTGATCTTATTTTCTGTTAATTTTTAGAAAGTTATACATTTGTATCTACTTTTCTCGGCTAACCCGCTTTATATGCATTAGTCTTGCTAATTGGAGATTAATTTCTACCGAGAGTTTATGGTCCAGTTTGCGTTATATGTATCAGTCTGCTATGTTTGGTTTTCTGTTTTGAACCCCACTGCTTGTTACTCTGTTTCGTCTC
The DNA here is from genome assembly GCF_006381635.1 of Hibiscus syriacus. Lineage (NCBI taxonomy): Eukaryota > Viridiplantae > Streptophyta > Magnoliopsida > Malvales > Malvaceae > Hibiscus > Hibiscus syriacus. The sequence continues at coordinate 1,345,897 of NW_024063507.1, read as the reverse complement.
GCACTCTCTTTGTTTACTCTGTAGAGTGCATTTTATAAATAAAAAGCTATCGGTGCAGCGAAACGATGGACTGTTATCGCCGATATTTTCTGTTACACTGCAATTTGCGGCTGTGATCTGAGGCTATTGATGTGAAACTTGTTCACACTGCTGTTGAGCTCTTTAACGGTGGTGGACAAATAGTGGCAGCGGACACCGCTCAGCTCTATATGAAACCATAAAGTTAACGTTGCTTAAAACCTAATGTATCGTATTTACTACAGTGTTTTCGTGTCTATTAAACATGTAGCTTTCATGTCTTTAAAGATTACCATGTCTGAAATATCTTCAGCTATTTCATTGTTGCAGCTATAAAGGAAGAAGAAATAGACCGATGCCAGATTCAAGAATGGTACCCAAAATTTAAATCAGTGTTGATTAGGACTTTGATTCATGAGCTTCTTGAATCTTTTGTCCAGTACCTGGTCGATGACTCGGGACCTTTTGTACTTCCTGTTTCAATCTCAAACGAGGATGCCTTTCCGAATAGAATTCATATTCCAGATGAGGAAGAAGATTATCAAGTATCAGAAGGATCGAAGCAGAACCCTCGTTGCCACCTTCTTTCCCTAGATTTGAGTTAAAGATTAAGGAGTCAATTGAAGCCCTTGGGGGTGCAATCTTTCCTAAGTTGAATGAGTGCACCAACAAACTCTGCATGGATATGCACATCCGAGACTCTCCGGTGCACTACATTCACCGACATTGCTCTCTTGCTTCGCTCATCTGACTCTTTGATCCATGATCTATTCCATGCATATTCAAGTAGTGACAAAACCATTTCAAGACCACCAAGTTTCTTCCTTGCCCTTTGTAAATGGTACCGTCTTTACGACCGGAATTGGAATTTTGTTGCTTTGTAAGGGGCCAGAAGCTTGTAGGAATTTCGCAGTGGGAGGTTACTACATTTTATCCAGTTCTTTGTGGGAAGAAGAATGATCTTCAAGTGTTGATTGAAAAACTCTTTAATGTCAACTGGAGACTGAAATTTGAATCGGATGATTACACATTTGATGTTTATGTTAGAGATGATGAATTAGTAAAGGCATTGGATTTCAATCATTGGGGTGCTTTTACACTGTCGTTGTTGCTCACCTGGGATGAATTAGAGCGGAATCTCGGGGATGACGCAACCTTGGATGAATTGGAGCTGAATCTCAGGGATGAAGGAAACAATTTGAAGTTCAAATTGTGGAGAGCCAATGCGGTGTTCGGTCAGGTTTGAATACGGCGGTTCCATATGATTACTTGGATATTAGTGAATGCAATGGTTGGACCAATTCCTGAGAAATGCTGATGATGAGTTGTAGAGGTATCAAGTCTCCTGAAGCTGGAGCTTAACAACTTCATTTCCCTTTTTTAAATTTCGATCGATGTTTGTTGAGATATGTTAAAGTAGTGTATACACATAAGCTAGAGTGCTCATGCATACCATGCATGTAAGCTGAGAGGTGAAGATGGATGTGGCTAACCATCATAGGGAAGCTATTAGGAAACAATATTAGGGTTGTTAAGTTGTTAGAGTTTGTTATAAGTGTGCTATAAATAATAAGTGTAAGTGAGAAGTAAAGATGAGCTAATTCAAAAAAGAATGATTTTCTTATTCGTTTCCGTTAGTTCCTTTTGCTGTAATTACAACATTGCTTGACATGGTATCATTCACCGGACGTTTCTGAGGTTCCTTGCCTGTTGTGCCAAGCTCTCGATCATGGAGGCTCATGCTGGAAAGACCTTCACAAACAAGAAAGTTAACATCATCCTTGATGAAGCTAATTTCCTACTTTGGAAACAACAAATCTTACTGACTGTTCGCAATCATCGGCTGGAACAGTTACTAATCGGAGCGGCGTGTCCTCCTCCTAAAACAATTGAGGATGAGAATGATGATATGGTGGCAAATGAACCGCATGAGGAGTTTGTTGCATAAGACAATACAGTATCTTCCTGGTTACTATCCACGATCAGCTCACATTTAATGTACCAGTTTGTTGGAGCAGAGACGACAGCGGCGGTCTGGAGTAAGGTGCTGTAATTCTTTGTAAATCGGTCTACTACGGTGGTCATCAGCCTGCACTATAAACTCCAGTCACTCAAGAAAGGCACACTATAAACTCCAGTCACTCAAGAAAGGCAGTGACAACATGCGCGTACCTTACTCGCATCAAAAAGGTGTGTGATGCATTAGATTTGTGTGTCAACGCGATTCCTCAGGCCGAACAGGTTGCGAGCATTCTAAAAGGTCTTCCTCAGAGTACTAACCTTATATTGCGTTCATAACCACCATGAAAGACGCCTTGTCCTTGACAAGATTTGCTCGATGCTGATCGATGCAGAAACACAACTTGCGGGTTTTGACTCTCAAGAAGAGTTTTTGCCGATGAGTGCTCACTTTGCTCAATCTGGTTTTAGCTCGAAGACTGTTAATCATACATATCATGATCGGTCTTGTGGCAGGTCTGGAACTAGTGTTGAAGGTCAAACTAGAGGTCGGGGCCGTGGTCGACCACGAGTTTAATGCCAATTATTTGGGAAAAAGGGCCACCTCGTTGTTGATTGCTGGTACAAGTTCGATCAGACATTTACTGGCCGATCGGCTGAGCGAGCTGTAAGTCATGGTGGTTTGGGGTTTGTAAACTACACGAGCCTAGAATCGTCTCCTCTTGATGTAAATGAGTGTGTATGTTGCATTAAAGCTAAGGCTGAAGCACATGTATACTGCTCATCACAGCCGCAAAGCCATATCACTACTAGCAGGAGGGACCACTGGGTGCTGGACTCTGGAGCTACACATCATGTAACTGCTGACTCAACCAAAGTTTTTAGCCTAAAAGAATTCTCAAGAACAGGTAAATTAGTGGTTGGTAATGGTGGTTTACTTCCAATTCAAGCCATTGGTAAATCAGTTTTGTGTACTTCTTCTCCAGCTTTACTGTTAAATGATCTTCTTCATGTACCTAAGGTAACTAAAAACCTACTATCGGTCTTGAAGCTTGCTAAGGACAACAAGGTGTATTTCGAATTCCTTGCATCACATTGATGTGTTCGTGATGAAGCCACTGGTGATGTACTGCTGCAGGGACAGGAGAAGGATGGTCTGTACCTGTTTCAAATTGATGATAGCCATAATAAGAGCATTTGTCTTGTAGCTAATAAAGTTGTTACTTCAAATCATTTGTATGATTTGTGGCATAGGCGCATTGGGCACCCTGCTCATGCCACTCTCGAGCAAATATGCAAGCTCATTGATGTAAACATTGAACAAAAATATAATGAAAGTTGTGTTGCTTGTCACATGGGAAAGAGTCACAAACTCTACTTCTCGGATTCAACTATTATGCATGAATCTCCCTTTCAACTTGTTCTTATTGATTTATGGGGGCCATCGCCTGTTATTTCAAACGGTTTTAGGTACTATGTCAGTTTTGTTGATGCCTGCACTTGACACACGTGGTTATACCTGCTTAAGGACAAATCTCAGGCTACACATGCCTTCCTACTGTTTTAGCAACTTGTAGCAACACAGTTTGGGTTAAAAGTCTCGGCAGTACAAAGCGATTGGGGCGGTGAATATCGTCAATTGTCTCGTGTGCTTGCAGAAGCTGGTATATCCCATCGTGTTAGTTTCCCACACAAGTAAGAACATAACGGTGACGTGGAACGTAAACACCAACATTGGATTGAGCTGGCTCTAGTGCTGCTTGCACAGGCGTCCATGCCAATCAGCTACTGGTCCTATGTTATGGTTATGGTCGTTCACTTAATCAACAAGTTGCCTTCGAAGGTACTAGTTGGAAAATCTCCCTTCGAGTGTGTGTTCAACAAGAAACATGACTATGGCTCACTTAAAATATTTGGGTGTTGGTGCTTCCCTCATCTAAGACCGTTCAACAATCATAAACTTGACTTTCGGTCGCAGGCATGCACGTTCTTTGGGACAAGCCCTCAACACAAAGGGTACTTATGTCTTACACCTGATAAACGAGTTGCTGCGAAGACTATTAGCAACAACATCATAGGATATAACACCTGATAAACGCTCATATATGCGAAGACATCCACATGTATGTACTCCCATGGTTGCTGCGAAGATTGATGGTCAAGCTAGTGATCTAATGACAAATGCTCGAGAATATAAAAGTGTTGTGGGAGCTCTCCTGTATGTTTGCCATACACGACCGAACATTGTGTTTGCAGTTAATAAAGCAGCCTAGTTCATGTAATCTCCGCGAACGAGTCATTTTGTAGCAGTTAAACGAATTCTACATTACCTGGCAGGTTCCCTTGATCATGGGTTGATGTTCTCAAAAGGAGATGCTCGGTGTGTGTCAAAACATTCTCTGACGCTGATGGGCTGGTGATGCAAGTGATCGCCGATCCATGTTTGGATATTGTGTTTTCCTTTGAGAGTGTTTGGTTGCATGGAACTCAAAGAAGTAGAAAACTGTTTCTCGATCAACAATGGAGGCTGAGTATAGGAGCGTTACTGAGTCTGTTGTAGAGGTGACATGCCATACGGCACTGTTGTGTGATCTTGGGTTGTCCCTGCAGGAGGAACCTGTTATTTGGTGCGATAACACAAGTGGTGTGGCCTTGAGCGTGAATCTGGTTTGTCATGCTCGGTCTAAACATGTTAAACTCGATGTTCACTTTATTCGTGAAAAGATTGCAGTTGGCGTTCTTCGGGTTAGTTATGTAACACCCCCAACCCGTACCCGACCTGGATTCGAGTCCGGGGTCACATTGACTTTTTCAAAACATTTACTTGTATAAAATAGTGAGTAATTTAAAACTTTTATACATGTAGCTTATTCAAAAGATTTCCAGAACTATTCAGAGCTTAAATGTTTTTGCAAAACCGTTCAGTGCATATACAATTCAGACATTTATTTACATGCCAACCATTTTCAATGTACAGAATATATCTAATTCAAAACATCTTTTCTGATCTGATCTTCGGTAAGAAGTAACTGACCTGTCTTGCTCCACATTGTTCTCTATATTCTTCTCGAACCTACGTGTAAAACAATCACATGCTAAGTCGATGACTTAGTGAGGCAAATAAAACATATAATAGAAATCATAAAACATTCCATATAACAAAACACATGAACATTTAATACTAACTTATCATACAAAATCATATACCTTTTTATATAACAAAGACACTCATATACATATATCATCATCTACTTTCTTAGCATTATCATATATATTATTATCATTATCTATATCATTATCATCGAATTATTTATCACATAATCTTGTACTTATCATTTCTGTATATCATATCACTCATATATCATTTCACCAAAAGCATATACATTATATATATTGTATTTATGTTATCTCTTTGATTAGCCCATGGTACACTTGTGAGAACTATCGATATGTGAGTCTATAGAGGTTGTGCACTAATGCTGTCACCACAGCTCGTATCATTGCACCGAAGTGCACGTAGAATTAAACCGTAGTGCCATATAATAATGTCCATAAGGACCACATATCATTCCTTAAGAATCATATACATATACTAGGGATCAAGTATGTGTCTTACAAGACTTCACACATGTTCCACAGAATATATATATATCCAGAAGGACCGCGTAGAATTGCACCGTAGTGCCATATAATAATGTCCATAAGGACCACATATCATTATTTAAGAATCATATACATATACTAGGGATCAAGTATGTGTCTTACAAGACTTCACACATATTCCACAGAATATATATATATCCCGAAGGACCGCGTAGAATTACACCGTAGTGCCATATAATAATGTCCATAAGGACCATATATCATTCCTTAAGAATCATATACATATACTAAGGACCAAGTATGTGCCTCAAAGACCTCATAATGTTCCAAAGAATATACATATGTCCCGAAGGACCACGTAGACCCTCGACTCTTGGCATGCCAACTATACCCCTAGCTCTCATGACACATAACATGGGCATTATCATTTATTTCATTTCAAATATTCACATAAACATGTAATTCACTTTCACATATCACGTATCACATAGCTTCTTTTCATATTATCACATAGTCACATAGTTCACTTACACGTAGATCATTTTCATATAATTCACATGTCACATATCTCATGTTCTTGTATTCATATAACATATAATCACATAGATTACTTTCATATCACATAATTCATAGTTATGATTTCATATATTTACCTAATTACAAAGCTAATTCACATATACATGTTTTCATATAATTTCTATATTTTCTCACCCAATCACATTTATTCATGTAAACATACTTATCATATATTGTTCACATATGATCATATACTTCATATAACATATAGAAACACCTAGAACACTTTCACATAGCTTATATCGTATTTCTAAATATATATCATTTAATAGTATTTTTATTTAGGTAATAATTTAATCTATTTACTTAATTCAATTTCATAATTTCATTATAATCTTTTCATATAGCTCCATAGATATTTAGCATATAACTTATCTTGTATATTCGTATCGTCCCTTTATATTCAAGTTTCCTAATTGATATACTATTCCCATTTCATTCTATAATTCAATCTTATTTAGTTCCCTTAACTCTCATTAAATCAAAAAGCTCTATTACACTAATTCCCATAATGGATCATACCACTATGTACTTGTCCAACTCATGTTTACCTAGTTCATATCACTTCTCATGAACTCACTCTCATCATCTTTTCCTATTCTTACATATTTTATCTCATAACCATGTATTCACATAGCCTTATATTTCATTATCATATTACTTATATTTGTTCTCCTATGACTCTTTATAAACATCTATTTTTATTTCCCTACATCTCTTGACTTATCTTCTATATTCATATAATTTCATAACTTATTTTATATTCTCTCATTAACACTTAACCGTATTTTTACATAAACCACATAGCACATACAAAACAAAACATATCAATTCATATAATCAAACATACATACACTTCATATCGTTAACATACTTATAATCAAGACTTAATGAGCTATTACTATAAGAATAGACTTATCACAAGTCCAATTTCCATATAATCTTATACAATAAGATGCACTCACCTGGGCCTCATTGTTTTGAATCAATCCTAATCCTTAGTTTGTTCCGGAACAAGCTTTCATTCTATATCTACATAATAATACATTAATACTTATCAGTATATTGATTGATATATTCGAAACTATCACTCCTTAGGCTCAGAGAAAAGCCAATTTCATCTTTTAATGAAGGTATGCATCGATGCACTACTGATGCATCGGTGCATAAAATGCATTCGATGTTGTATTATTATAGGGATGCATCGATAACCTTCAAATAATTTATGGGTTTTAACCTTGATGCATCGATGCACTATGAATATGCATCGATGCACTCTGCCCAGAATCCTCTTTTATGCCCGAAAATCCACTCTTTTCAGCTTAATACTTCATATATCATCCCCTTTCTTATTTTTAACTTACATACTCATATTCAAACTCATTCATATCCAATAATCACCTCTTTAACATCAAAATCCTATTCTCCATATGTAATTCAAGAATTACACTAAATTTTCAACATGTTCCAAATTCAATTCTATTGCTTCTAGTTTCTTAATTATACCCTTGACAAGTCAAATCCATCTTTAGAACTTCAAAAACCTTTCTATAACAAAAATTCATTTCTACACCCTTCATATCATCTCCTTTCTAATTCTCTATTCTTGATGTTTAAAGCTTATATAAGCTTTCCTTAAGCTTATATAATACTCCAAGAATCAAAATCAACTTATAAATCCAAGAATTAAACAGCTGAAATTAAACTCACCTTTAAATAAGGCTTACGGGGAGAAGAAGAAGCTGGAGAAGAAGACTCTGGATAATTCTCTCCTTTCCCACGTGGTTTCCTTAAAAAGGGAAAATAAAAATCTTCTCTTAGAAAAGACCATAACACCCTTGTTATTTTCCAGCTTTACTACTAAATCCATGAACTTTTAACTTATTTCGAAATCAAGCACTTAGTTTTCAAAATTTGCAATTTAGTCACTGACCCTGAATTTCAGGATGTTACAAATCTCCCCTCCTTTAAAGAAAATTTGTCCTCGAATTTTCACTGAACATATCAATAAGAACATATCTTCTAATGTTCTCATACTACCTCTTTCACTTAATCTTTCCTTCCTTTATTTCTTCAGTTGCCTCTTTCCTTTATACATTCATGTACTGACACTTATCATATAAACAGTAACTAGTAACTTTAATCCATTTATGTCTTCTCTCTCCTTCCTTTATGCATTTTCCTTTGACCATTTCTGAAATTTCATATAATGTCACTAATCACATAGACGGTAACATCAATTTTCATCACTTAACATCATAAATTCATCCCTAAATACTTTATAATAACCAAATTCATTTTCCATCATCATTTAACCAAGAATACGACCTTAAATCTTCTTAAATACGATTCAACATACACTTTAAAGAATCTTTTCACATCACCTTGCACACTTGTCTTATTTGTATATCAAAATTGTCATCTGTACTTCCATATTTATCGTATTTTATCCTTTAAATCAATCCCTTCATTTTTTATTCCTTATTCCTTATACATAAATCATATTTCCTTTCATGTTCACATACTCTGTCTTATCACTTATACTCATCTTTATGTACCAATCTTCATTGCATCCTCATTACTCTGATAACCCATTTCTTATACATAACTTCTTTCTTTATCATTTCTTATACTTGTATTTTCCTTCCTGAAGGTTCCATGCAAATACTTATCTCTGTTTCTACATCATAGCTATCTGCTCAGAATATACAACTATATTCAAATTCACATCATAATCAATTAACTCAACTTTATCTTTTCCTTCAATCTTATAACTCTATCACCTTTACTATGACAACTATTCAATAACATCTGTTCAATCTAGGGCACAAGTCCTAATCATCCAATCATATACATCCCGAAATTTCCGTTGTTCAAACTCAACATTATGACTTTCTTTGTCTTATAAACTAATTATCGATATACACATTCTCAAACTCTTCTTATCAATTCTCAGCTTTACTCAAATATACAACTGTATCCAGATCCATTCCATATTTGATTATCATATCCCGACAATATCTTACATTCTTATACTTCCCGTACATTCCCACATATTCTTGTTAGCCAACGCTAACTTTTCTGTCTTAACTGCAAACCCTTATCATATAAACACTCTGGCTTATACACAATGTTATCTCTTCATTTCGAACTCATAAGCTTTGACTTATACATCTTATACGCTTGTCACTAACATACTTATTCTTGAACTCTTCTACCAAATCTTACTACATCATTTGATCTTTTTAACGCTCTTATGGTGACATTTGTTCACCATATTCTATCTTATCCACATACTAACAAAACTAATTCATATAACTTTTCCGATTCAACACAATAAAGATCTTCTATCATTCTAATATGATTTCAACTTTCTGAAATTAACCTTTAATCTTATAAGACACTTTCTGAGGTTTCTCTTCATCCTGCCTAGCCAGGGCAGGTGAATTGCTATCACCATCAGATTTGTCAGTTATCGATTAATTTACTTTGACAATTTTATAATCAATTCTTACTATCTCATACAAATCTTATTCTATTAGCAAGACAGTATACTCCTTACACTATCATATCAGAAATTTTCACCTTTAGTTGGTATGTACACATTTTTAAACCTCCTTTGACTTCGGTTTAAGTCTAGAATCGACTAAACCTTAGCTCTGATACCATTAAATGTAACACCCCCAACCCGTACCCGACCTGGATTCGAGTCCGAGGTGTCATATTGACTTTTTCAAAATATTTACTTGTATAAAATAGTGAGTAATTTAAAACTTTTATACATGTAGCTTATTCAAAAGATTTCCAGAACTATTCAGAGCTTAAATGTTTTTGCAAAACCGTTCAGTGCATATACAATTCAGACATTTATTTACATGCCAACCATTTTCAATGTACAGAATACATCTAATTCAAAACATCTTTTCTGATCTGATCTTCGGTAAGAAGTAACTGACCTGTCTTGCTCCACATTGCTCTCTATATTCTTTTCGAACCTACGTGTGAAACAATCACACGCTAAGTCGATGACTTAGTGAGGCAAATAAAACATATAATAGAAATCATAAAACATTCCATATAACAAAACACATGAACATTTAATACTAACTTATCATACAAAATCATATACCTTTTTATATAACAAAGACACTCATGTACATATATCATCATCTACTTTCTTAGCATTATCATATATATTATTATCATTATCTATCATTATCATCGAATTATTTATCACATAATCTTGTACTTATCATTTCTGTATATCATATATCATCATTTCACCAAAAGCATATACATTATATATATTGTATTTATGTTATCTCTTTGATTAGCCCATGGTACACTTGTGAGAACTATCGATATGTGAGTCTATAGAGGTTGTGCACTAATGCTGTCACCACAGCTCGTATCATTGCACCGAAGTGCACGTAGAATTACACCGTAGTGTGTCCATAAGGACCACATATCATTCCTTAAGAATCATATACATATACTAGGGATCAAGTATGTGTCTTACAAGACTTCACACATGTTCCACAGAATATATATATATATCCCGAAGGACCGTGTAGAATTGCACCGTAGTGCCATATAATAATGTCCATAAGGACCACATATCATTCCTTAAGAATCATATACATATACTAGGGATCAAGTATGTGTCTTACAAGACTTCACACATGTTCCACAGAATATATATATCCAAGGACCGCGTAGAATTGCACCGTAGTGCCATATAATAATGTCCATAAGGACCACATATCATTCCTTAAGAATCATATACATATACTAAGGACCAAGTATGTGCCTCAAAGACCTCATAAATGTTCCAAAGAATATACATATGTCCCGAAGGACCGCGTAGACCCTCGACTCTTGGCATGCCAACTATACCCCTAGCTCTCATGACACATAACATGGGCATTATCATTATTTCATTTCAAATATTCACATAAACATGTAATTCACTTTCACATATCACGTATCACATAGCTTCTTTTCATATTATCACATAGTCACATAGTTCACTTACACGTAGATCATTTCCATATAATTCACATGTCACATATCTCATGTTCTTGTATTCATATAACATATAATCACATAGATTACTTTCATATCACATAATTCATAGTTATGATTTCATATATTTACCTAATTACAAAGCTAATTCACATATACATGTTTTCATATAATTTCTATCATTTCTCACCCAATCACATTTATTCATGTAAACATACTTATCATATCTTGTTCACATATGATCATATACTTCATATAACATATAGAAACACCTAGAACACTTTCACATAGCTTATATCGTATTTCTAAATATATATCATTTAATAGTATTTTTATTTAGGTAATAATTTAATCTATTTACTTAATTCAATTTCATAATTTCATTATAAATCTTTTCATATAGCTTCATAGATATTTAGCATATAACTTATCTTGTATATTCGTATCGTCCCTTTATATTCAAGTTTCCTAATTGATATATTATTCCCATTTCATTCTATAATTCAATCTTATTTAGTTCCCTTAACTCTCATTAAATCAAAAAGCTCTATTACACTAATTCCCATAATGGATCATACCACTATGTACTTGTCCAACTCATGTTTACCTAGTTCATATCACTTCTCATGAACTCACTCTCATCATCTTTTCCTATTCTTACATATTTTATCTCATAACCATGTATTCACATAGCCTTATATTTCATTATCATATTACTTATATTTGTTCTCCTATGACTCTTTATAAACATCTATTTTTATTTCCCTACATCTCCTGACTTATCTTCTATATTCATATAATTTCATAACTTATTTTATATTCTCTCATTAACACTTAACCATATTTTTACATAAACCACATAGCACATACAAAACAAAACATATCAATTCATATAATCAAACATACATACACTTCATATCGTTAACATACTTATAATCAAGACTTAATGAGCTATTACTATAAGAATAGACTTATCACAAGTCCAATTTCCATATAATCTTATACAATAAGATGCACTCACCTGGGCCTCATTGTTTTGAATCAATCCTAATCCTTAGTTTGTTCCGGAACAAGCTTTCATTCTATATCTACATAATAATACATTAATACTTATCAGTATACTGATTGATTGTAACACCCCCAACCCCGTATCTGACCCTGATACGAGTCCGAAGTGTCACATTGACTTTTCAAACCTTAACTCTTAAGAAAAATCCCGGGAAATTTAAAACTTTATTTAAAACAAAATACAGACTTTATCAGAGTGCTCGTACTTAATGACTTATTACATGCCAACACTTTATACATAACCAAATACACACTTTGTCAAATATTTCTGATCTGATCTTTTGGTAAGGAAACTGACCTGTCTTGCTCCGCATCACTCTTTACTCTTCTCGAAACCTACGTGTGAAACAATCACACGCTAAGTCGAAGACTTAGTGAGGCATAACAACTTATAATGCACTTTAAAACATATATCGATACATGCATGTTTTGTTCTATCATGTTATAGCAATTCCATGCATTTTTCATATCGTATAAAATCATATCAGATTAATTGCAGTAAATACATACATACACATAATTCATCATTAACAGTTTATCATATAATCACATACTTTTTCAATCAAACACTATACACACACAACATCATATCATTTCTATAGCATTTATCATACCACTAACTTATATTTGTTCATATCTCTGGATTAGCCCATGTACGTATGTGAGAACTATCGATATGTGAGTCTATAGAGGTTGTGCACTAATGCTGTCACCACAGCTCGTATAATTGAACCGAAGTGCCGCGTAGAATTGCACCGTATTGCCATATAATAATGTCCATAAAGACCACATAGAATTCCTTAAGAATCATATACATATGCTAGGGATCAAGTATGTGTCTTTCAAGACTTCACACATGTTCCACAGAATATATATATATCCCGAAGGACCGCGTAGAATTGCACCGTAGTGCCATATTGTCGTAACCGTCTTTCGGTTGGGCCCCATAATTGGGCTTCGACTTGAAAAATGTGATTGGAGTCGCCACCGATTATTTATTTAAAAAATAAATAGGTTAATCGGATACCTTATATCTTACCTGATCTGCGTCTTACCAAATATATGTCGGATTCGGGAGTCGATTACGGTCAAGGAAGGATTAGCACCCTTGAACCGGCCTTTCGGTACTACGTAATTTGCCGGTTGTCTTAAATTAAGAAAATTGTAATTTAAAATTAAAAGGTAAAAATACGATCATAATTACTTACCTTAGATAGTTTTAAAGGTGTGGCCTTAAGAAGGTCAAAAAACCATGTTAGATAAAAAGGTAATAGATAAAAAGGTAAGAAATAAATAAATTAATTAAATTAAAATAAAGAGAAAACAAATTAAATAAAAGATAAGATAAAGAAAACAAAGATAAAATAGTAAGTAAAATAAATAAAAAAATAAAGAAAAAGAAAAGAAAAAGAAAAAAAATATAGAAATAAAACAAATAAATAAAATAATAATAAAAAGTAAAATAATAATATATAAAATAAAAAAATAAAAAAAGTAAATATATATATATATATAAATTAATAAAAACTGATAATAAAAATACTATATTATATATATAATCTGAAAAAAATAAAAATATACTAAAGTAAAAAAGAAATATTTAAAATGTAAAAAAATATTACATGAAAAAAAAAATAACAAACAATTAAATAAAATGAGTAACAAGGGAAATGTGCTTATATAAAGTTAAATAAATAAAATAATAATAATTAAAACGTAAATGTAAGAGACCAAATCAAAGTAAAAAGATACTACCTTTTATTTATTTTCGAATCGTTTACAATAGCTTTGCCTTGTATCTTCTCGTGCTTTCCTCTATGTTTTGTGTGTAAATCCTGTCTTACAATGGTGAGTTACAATGGCTATTTATAGTGCTGTGATCCTATCTTTAGGAGTTTAAATCATAAAATTCTATCCTATTTTTGAATCCTAGCAAAATTCTATCATATTTAGGAGTTTGAATCCTAAAATTCTATCCTTTTTAGGAGTTTGAATCTAGTAGGACGAAAAATGTGTGTTGACAGCTGCCCTCTTTGCCCATAGTCGTGTAACGGGGATAGGGCAAAGATTAAAAGACACTTTTCGTTCAGTGGAGTTGAAAATTAACTCTGATGTTTCAATAACTCCCTGTCGAATTGAGTTACGGATGACTCCTCCATCGTGAAGTCGAGTTCATCTTGAAATGATATGAAATTAAAGCCGTAGTTCGGATTTTGAATCAGCACGTGGCTTCCCGTTACCTTCGGTCTTCTTCTCGGTTTAAAGACTTTGGATCGGAATAGAACTGAGAAATCTTCATTGACAGATAGCTTTTTCTTGACTTAAGCTATGCTGTTTGAAATGTTTGCTTGTCACTAAGGCACGGCTAACCCAGGTCCTCTCCTCGACTTGAAAACCTCGACTGCAACCGGAAAGTAGTGCGATTGATGTGTCATCGAGCTGAATGGAGTCGAACTCGACAATTTGATGGCAAATAATCCTTCTTTGAGTTGGATATCCTTCGTCGTGAAGTTGAAATCCAAGTAAGTAGCATTGTTCCAAGTCCAATATCCTCCGTCGTGAAGTTGAAATTGGCTCTCCGAAAATGTTGTTGACAACCAGCCGTCCCTTCGTTGTGAAGTTGAATTTGTGTTGTCTCGAGTCCAATATCCTTCGTTGTGAAGTTGAGATTGGCTTTGTTTGTGACAGTCAGCCGCCCATTCGCTGTGAAGTTGAGCTTGTGCTGTCTTGGGTCCAAATCCTCCGCTGTGAAGTTGAAATTGGCCCTGAAACTGGGAAATTGTTGTTGACAACCAGCCGTCCCTTCGTTGTGAAGTTGAACTTGTGTTGTCATAGGTAGCATGATATCCTCCGTCGTGGAAAATCAGCTTTGAAATTGGAAATTGTTCGTTGACAACCAGCCGTCCCTTCGTTGTGAAGTTGAACTTGTGTTGTCTTGAGTGGCACGATATCCTCCATCGTGGAGTTTGAAATCGCAGATGGCCCTTCGTTGTGAAGTTGAGCCTTGACTTGAAATCCTTCGTCGTGAAGTTGAAATCCAAGTATTGTATGTGCGGGTGGACACAATTCCCTTCGCCGTGAAGTTGAAACCGTGGAGACCCTTATTGTGAAGTTTGGCTTCGAGCTAGATATCCTTCGTCGTGAAGTTGAAATCCACTCTCGAGCAAATTGTGTCTCTTTGAGTTCAATATCATTCGCCGCGAAGTTGAAATTGACTCTAGCTAAAACCTGAAAAAGTTATGCATATGTGATGCTATGGATGCAATGCTCTTAGGTGCCTAAAATGCATATGCAACATATGTTTTTTTTGGGCTCAGGAGGAAAATCGATCTCGGTGCTTCTCTGGAATCTTAGTTCTGGAATCTTCAAGTTCTGATCTGATCTCGAATTCTTCAAATGTTCAAATCTGATGTGCACATTCTATTTTTGATTTGAGAAATGCTTCTCGACCATCCCAAGTATGTGCCTGAGCTGAGTGTAACGGTTTAATGATGCTTCAAGAGAAGTTGTCTTAAAAAAGACAAAATTCGTTTCAAGGGAAACGATCTTAAAGATATATGTTGTTCATGAGAAACGGCCTCAAGGGAGACAAAATTTTGTTTTAAAGGAAATAAACTCAAAGATTTTGTGTTTCAAGAGAAAAATGTCTCAAGGGAGACAAAAATTTGTTTCAAGGGAAACAATCTCAAAGGTTTGTGTTTCAAGAGAAACATTTTCAAAGGTTTTTGTGTTTCAAGAGAAACAATTTCAAAGGTTTCTTTTTGTGTTTCAAGAGAAACTGTATCAAGGGTGACACAAAAAAAACATATTCAAGGATTGATGTTTCAAGAGAAACTGTCTCAAGGGAGACAAAATTTGTTTTAAGAAAACATGTCTTAAGATAGACAAAATTTGTTTCAAGAGAAACTATCTCAAGAGAGACGAAATTTGTTTAATGTAAAACATATTCAAAGATTTGTTTCAAGGGAAACTGTTTTCAAAGTTTAGTTTCAATAGAAACTGTCTTAAAGGAGACAAAATTTGTTTCAAGGGAAACTATCTCAAGAGAGACAAAATTCATTTCAAGGGAAATGTTTTCAATGTTTATGTTCAAGAGAAATTGTCTCAAGGGAGACAAAATTTTGTTTCAAGGGAAACTATTCTCAAGAGAGACAATTTATTTCAAGGGAAATGTTTTCAATGTTATGTTTCAAGAGAAACTGTCTCAAGGGAGAAAAAATTGGATATCCTTCGTCGTGAAGTTGAAATCCAACTTGAAAATACGAACTGGATCGGTTCTGAATTATCTCTCGAACTCATCTGAAGTTGATTCTAAGATCTGTCGATCTTTCAATATGTCAAATTGGTTGAAGTGTAGCTTCTTGCTGCTGAGTTAAGCAACCAACATCAATCTTTAAAGGTGCTTTTGAATCGAGTATCCTTCGTCTTGAAGTCGAAACTTGACTCTAAAAGCTGCAAAAATTATGTATGGGAAAAATGATGCTCTAAAATGTATGCATAAGATGCATATAACATGAATTGGTTATATTTTATCTCTTGAAAAAGGCCTGATAATTCGCATTAGGATGTTGAATCCCCAAAGATGCCCAAAAAAATGCCCCAATATTTCATGTTGAATCTTCAAGATGCCCCAAATGTTCCTCATTTCTTGCTTCAGCATTGATTATGAGCATGAGTTTTGTGTCTAAGAGTCACATGTCATTTACCAAGATCCACTCTAGAGAGACTGTCTTGTTTGAAAAAAATGTTTTTCTTTTTCTTTTAATATCAATTAAAAGAGTTTCAAAAAATGTTTAATCCCAAGTTTTAAAAATATTGCCCCTTTCACGGTTTTACAATTGAGACGAATCATAAAACTAGAGTTCATCGGATATCAAAGAATTAATTATAATGTTAATCCTTCAATAAATTATAGCTATTTGACAACTGCCAAGATCCAAGCTATCTTTGGGAGATAGTCAAGTAAGGAAAGGATAAAAAGTCTCAGGTTATTGTGTTTGGTCAAAGGTTTGGCATTTGATGCTCAAAGGTTTGACATTTGATGCTCAAAGGTTTGACATTGGATGCTCAAAAGATTGATGGGGTAGCTTGCATGATCCTCTGCTGGAAGTGTTCCCTGACTCCCAACCTTTGTTGTCACACTCGGATTGTGCGATGCCTTATCAAGGAATTACGTGATCGCCTCAGTTGCACAATTTTTATATTCGAGCCGCCTTTTCAGGTTTTCAACTCGAACCCTCCTTTGGTTTCAAGACGTTATTCAGGATTTACGTCTTGAACCCCCCTTTGTTATTTTTTTTACCATGCATTAATTACATTGTTTTTTTGCAAACAAAGATTAATCCTGATGGGCGGGATGAAATCTGAAGATAGTCTCTTCTGTTTAGAAATCCATGTATGATTAGAAGGGACTTTTAAGGCACGTAATGTAGGCCAAGGCTCATGGTTATGAAATAAAAGGATAAATAGGCCCAAACAAGTGTTTCAGGGTGTTGAACCAAGGATCAATTCATTCTGATGCCTTCAATCCTGTCTTGCTCAATTTGGATCTGCTCATATGTGTTTCTTGGATTTTCTCTGGATGTTCCATGATCTTCGAGTGAAGTGATTCAGAGATTCGAGAATGATTGTGCTTGATCAATCTCATAGTTTGAAGCTTGATGTGCCATTTGTCTTTAGGGAATCTTTGCATGTGCTTTTTGTCCCTTTTTCTTTTTGATTTTTGCTATTTTTTCCTTTTGTTCTTGTTTCTCTTTTTCTTTGTTTTTTTTGCTTTTTTGCTTCTTTTCTTTTTTGTTCTTGATTGGATCTTCGCACTTGCCATTTGGTCCACATTTTGGTGTCTCCTTTTGATTGATGTCTTCACTCATGTGAGCAGATTTCTTCCACCTTGCCCCCCAATGTGGAGGGTGATCCTTGGTTAGGGGAATCAGAAGAAAAATAATACTATAGGCTCAAAAGGGGACGCAAGGGATATATTTTCTCCTGTGTGAAGGGATAAAGAAAGAAAGTCGTTCATCATTTCATACATGTAAGTCTTCACAGAAGAGGTATCCCCAGGGGGATAGATTTTCAGGATTAATTCTATTCACATGAAAACAATGCAATTAATGCATGATAGAATTATTTCGAATGAATTGTTTTTCTGCTCCTTGCTCCCATCATGTCTCAATGTTCAGGCTCCCGGCGAGATGCCCCAATTGTATCTTGGAAGAATGCTTATGTTCAATGAACAACTCAATGCCTTGGGTTTTAATGGTAAAAAGGTTAATTTGAGTCTAAAAAGACAGTTGTGTGATCTTATTGACTCAAAGAAAGGTATGGGTGTATCAAAAAGATAAAGGTAATGTTCAAGAATTTCAAATGGAGGTAATGTCAAAATTTGGTCTTTTTGATCAAGGTATTTCATTTTGGGGGTTTAAGACAGGATAAGAAAGGTCTAATCTTGTCATATGTCAAAAATCTATAATTCTTGAAGAATTAAAAGAATCCTTAATTCATTTAATATTCGAAAAACTAAAGATTAAAATTTGTTCAATTGCTCTACCTTAGAAAGTAGCATAAATTCAATCATTTAACAGATTAAGCGAAAGATCAAAGACGTGTTCAAACAAAACAATCCTCTAAGTGCAAATGGTATATGCCATGTCCCCTTCTTCGGCAAGCGCCTTATAGGTTTCAGAGGAATGTTTGGGGCTTCTTACGTGGTAACAGCTAGCAGCTAATCTATAATTCTTGAAGAATTAAAAGAATCCTTAATTCATTTAATATTCGAAAAACTAAAGATTAAAATTGTTCAATTGCTCTACCTTAGAAAGTAGCATAAATTCAATCATTTAACAGATTAAGCGAAAGATCAAAGACGTGTTCAACAAAACAATCTCTAAGTGCAATGGTAATGCCATGTCCCCTTCTTCGGCAAGCGCCTTATAGGTTTCAGAATGTTTGGGGCTTCTTACTGGTAACAGCTAGCAGCTTCAACATCGTGACCCTTAGGATATGGGGTTCTTTTCTTAGATCATCCTGGCAAGCTTTGTCCTACAATCAGCTGATCAGGCTCCTACTGTTACAATCTTGCTTCCATGTGGTTAAATTCGCTTCATCGAGCCCTTCACGACTTAATTTCATGTTTGTGAAAATGCTTAAAATGTAGATGAAAATGCAAAAAGGTAAAAATGCAAGAATGCATGAAATGTTCGAGGCATTGATACAGAAAAGTGTCCATTATCATAAATAATCCTTATTCAGACAAAAATGTTTTATCTTGTAAGAGACATAAAAACAATAAAAGGTATGTTCGGACTAAATCTTCTAGACATCCATTCGAGATACTTTCTTCCATGACTCGACTGCTTCTTTGATCATCTTCTTATAACTGTCACCGTGATACATAAACTCTGATATAGATAATCCATATGTTGATGGGACAAACTGATGTGCCCCATACTGTCTAAGTGCCAACAACGGAGCATACCCAACTGCACCTCAAAGTCCAAATAGGGTCATAGTGTCAGAATTCCCACACTTGAAAAACATCACTGAGGAACAACCAGGGGGCTCTCCAGGTAATATCCCGATCCTGTAGATGAGTGAAGACTTTCATCCATTTCTCTTTTGAAGCGCCTTCATATCCTGTCATGGTGATGAACTCTCTCAAAGGTGAATACGTAGTGTTAAATCTACAGTAGGCAACCCCATTAGTCTTCTAGAAGTGGATGTGAATCCAGACTTGAAGGAAACTGAACACATCCAATGAATCTACCTCCGCCAGCTCTTCGACAATGGTTGAGAGATCAAAAGGTCTCAGCTGAGTGGTCGGTGATGGGTTGACTCGTTTCGGAAGTTGCTCAACATTCCACCACGGCTGCGTCAATGCATCCTAAAACCTTCGAAAGATGATCAAGCCATACAGACCTAGTGCAAAAGGTCTATAGTCTTGCCCGTTACCTTTGTTTCGGAGTCGGTCAGTCACCCATTTTTCATCAACTCCTGCAATCTTAGCCAGTCTTTCTTGAAAGGCTGACTCTTGATGTGTTTGATGTAGGCTCGCTCCAGTTTAATGCTTTCACAGTGCAATAGTGTAGTATATCCTCGATGGTAGGTACCATGTCCTCCTGGTTAAAATGAAGCAACTGTATCCCAGGTTCCAAAATTGAACCAAGACTCGATTAAGGACTCATTGGTCTTAACATGAAGCAAAAGTGCAATGTCACCATACCGCTGATTAAACTTCTGTTTCCGATCATTCTTCCAACTATCTCATATGTCTCGAAGTTCTTGCACATTATTCTGTTTTAAACTGATAGAGGCGTAGCTAACAAGCTCTGACACATAGCTTCCTTGAAGACTATCTCCATTTTCCTTCTGAGTCTTCTCGGACCATAGTCGTACCTTAGGGTTTTTAATCTCTTGTATTACAACACCTTTGTCCATGGATTCAGATTATTCGAGTTTTAACAAACACATTTTAGTGGATCAACACCTCTTTTAAATGATGCAAATAATGAAAACAAATAAAAGAGAACAAAAGTAAAAAAGAGTTAGTGAGATAATCAAAACAATAATAAAACGAAAAATCCTACCCCACATGATATCTACCCCGCATGCTTTAATTCCTACCCGGACATGATCTCTATCCCGCATGCTAATTTCACACAAATCCTAACCGCATATTTGTCTAGTTCGCATGCTTTGAACAGAAAGTAAAGCAGGAAATATTCCGGCATCCTAGGGTTGAAATGAGTCTTGGGATGGGCCCTAACTCCTTGTAGTCTCCGGGTTTAGGTTCTAAAAAATAGGTACCCAGTTCTCCTTGCTGGTGCCCCTTGGGCTTACCAGACCCTTAGTCCTAAACCCATCACAGGCTTGTGTGGACTAAGTTAAACTCGAGAGGACACATCCCTTATGCCCATACGGAGAATAAATTCACACGAAGGCAAGGTATATGAATCCCGAAGGTTACTTGCTAGGCCCATACGATGAATAAATTCACACGAAGGCGTCGCTTTCACCCCACTTAAAACGGGTTCGGAGCTCGGGTATAAAGCCTTTAGATGAAAAAAAGAAACTTTAAAGGCTGAAATCATGAAAAAACGATTAGTCCAACTATTTACTCGAAAATAATCAAAAGTAAGTAAAAAGGATCGAAATATTACCTTAAAATTTAAACTTACCCTTTTCGTTAAAAAGACAATTGGAAATTACCTTAGCCTGACTCACTTACCGTCCCCAGCGGAGTCGCCAAGCTGTCGTAACCGTATTTCGGTTGGGCCCCGGAATTGGGCTTCGACTTGAAAAATGTGATTGGAGTCGCCACCGATTATTTATTTAAAAAATAAATAGGTTAATCGGATACCTTATATCTTACCTGATCTGCGTCTTACCAAAGATATGTCGGATTCGGGAGTCGATTACGGTTAAGGAAGGATTAGCACCCTTGAACCGCCCTTTCGGTACTACGTAATTTGCCGGTTGTCTTAAATTAAGAAAATTGTAATTTAAAATTAAAAGGTAAAAATACGATCACAATTACTTACCTTAGATAGTTTTAAAGGTGTGGCCTTAAGAAGGTCAAAAAACCATGTTAGATAAAAAGGTAATAGATAAAAAGGTAAGAAATAAATTAATTAATTAAATTAAAATAAAGAGAAAACAAATTAAAATAAAGAGAAAACAAAGAAAACAAAGATAAATAGTAAGTAAATAAATATAAAAATAAGAAAAAGAAAAAAAAAAATATAGAAATAAACAAATAAATAAAATAATAATAAAAAGTAAAAATAATATATATATAAATAAAAATAAAAAAAGTAAATATATATATATATAAATATATAAATTAATAAAACTGATAAAAAAAATATATTTATATATATAATCTGAAAAAAAATAAAATATATACTAAAGTAAAAAAGAAATACATAAATGTAAAAAAATATTACATGAAAAAAAAAGAAAAATAACAAAACAATTAATAAAATGAGTAACAAGGGAAATGTGCTTAAATAAAGTTAAATAAATAATAATAATTAAAACGTAAATGTAAGAGACCAAATCAAAAGTAAAAAAGATACTACCTTTTATTTATTTTTCGAATCGTTTACAATAGCTTTGCCTTTGTATCTTCTCGTGCTTTCCTCTATGTTTTGTGTGTAAATCCTGTCTTACAATGGTGAGTTACAATGGCTATTTATAGTGCTTGTGGATCATATCTTTAGGAGTTTAAATCATAAAATTCTATCCTATTTTTTGAATCCTAGCAAAATTCTATCATATCTTTAGGAGTTTGAATCCTAAAATTCTATCCTATTTTTAGGAGTTTGAATCCTAGTAGGACGAAAAATGTGTGTTGACACATATAATGATGTCCATAAGGACCACATAGAATTCCTTAAGAATCATATACATATGCTAGGGATCTATATGTGTCTCACCAGACTTCACACATGTTCCAAAGAATATATATATATCCCGAAGGACCGCGTAGACCCTCGACTCTTGGCATGCCAACTATACCCCTAGCTCTCATGACACATAACATGGGCGTTATCATTTATTTCATTTCAATATTCACATAAACGTGTAATCACTTTCACATCACGTATCACATAGCTTCTTTTCATATTATCACATAGTCACGTAGTTCACTTACACGTAGATCATTTCCATATATTCACATGTCACATATGTCATGTTTTCATATAATTTCTATCATTTCTCACCCAATCACCTTTATTCATGTAAACATACTTATCATATCTTGTTCACATAAGATCATATACTTCATATAATATATCGAAGCACCTATAACACTTTCACGTAACTTATAGTCATAGGTCTTATCTCATAACATATACTTGTTTTCACATATATATTTCATATCATTTCTTATACCCTCACATAATTCATTTAACACATACATATATGTAACATTATAATAGAAATACCTATAAGTCATATCACTTAGAGCACATATACTTATAGTCACATTGCTTATATCTTAATCTTATGCCTTCTCTTAGACATATATATATATTCACATGTTCAGGTAATCCACATTTCATCACATAATTATGTATTCATATAACTCATTTAATTTCATATCTATATATATATATATATCCTCAAGATTTATCTTAATATAAATCATATAGCACTCTTATAATTCATATTCATATTCATCTAGGGAGACTTATAAAATATCTCACTTCTATTAGATCAATATTATCCAGCTTATTTCACTTATCATATATAATAATATATTTTACTATGATCACATAGTTTATATCTCATATAATTCATAACCTTTCTTATGTAATCACTTACTTTCTCACCTAACACATAAAAGAACAGATCAATCCATATAATCAAGCATACATACATGCATATTCAATTCATGCCTTTAATCATGCATTCATGTGTAACATTCAGGAAATAGACTCTCGCAAGTCTTATTCCCATCGCACATCGTATACTATTGAATATGCACTCACCTGGGCCTCGTTGTTTGAATCAATCCTAATCCTTAGTTTGTTCCGGAACAAGCTTTCATTCTATATCTATAATACATTAATACTTATCGTCGTATACTGATTGATATATTCGAAACTATCACTCCTTAGTCTCAAAGAAAAGCCAATTTCATCTTTTAATGAAGGTATGCATCGATGCACTACACCATGCATCGATGCATAATCCTATTCGATGTTTTCTATTTAATGGGGATGCATCGATGCACTACTTATGCATCGATGCATAATCCTATTCGATGTTTTCTATTTAAATTCATGCATTGATGCACTGCATGTGCATCGATGCACCTTAAACAAATTTCTGGTATTTATCATCGATGCATCGGTGCACAAATGAATGTGCATCGATGCACATTGCCCAGAACTGACGTTTTAGCACGTAAATCATCAACTCTTCCCTTAATTCTTCTATTCTAAGCCCCTATTTTGACATTAAACTCAATTACCATTACTTGAACCAACTTATATCCATGTAATCATCTTTAACCTCAAAATCCTATCTTCTTTATGAGATTCAAGAATCATACCAAATTTTCTATATGTTCTA
This sequence comes from Hibiscus syriacus, assembly GCF_006381635.1. NCBI lineage: Eukaryota > Viridiplantae > Streptophyta > Magnoliopsida > Malvales > Malvaceae > Hibiscus > Hibiscus syriacus. The sequence continues at coordinate 1,321,570 of NW_024063507.1, read as the reverse complement.
AATCCAATCTATCACTCCAAATCTCTTAATTTAACCATTGACAAGTCAAATTTAACTTCCAATTTAAGAAGAATGAACTCTACTTCAAGATTTCACTTTTCTACTTCCTTTCTTAATTCTTCATCTACTCCTCATCTTATAGTTTTAAGATAATCTAAGCTTTCCTTAAGCTTAGTTATTATCTAAGGATCAATCAGCACCTTAAATTCATCAAGAATTTGATCCACAAGAAAACTCCCACTATGAAGAAGAAGAAAAGGAGAATAGAACTCTGGATGTTTCTCATTTCCCACGTTTATATTACCTTTTAAAAGAAAGATAAAAATCTTTCTGATCAATGACCATTTAACCCTTAGCTTCTTTTTTAATAATTACAAAATAACCTTCATCATATATATTCAATAATCATTGAACTATTTCATTCTTATACTTTAGTCAACCAAATTCTGAAACTTTACAATTTGGTCACTAACCCGGTATGAGGATGTTACAAATCTCCCCTTCTTTAAGAAAATTCGTCCCCGAATTTTCAATGCACATCTAATAAGAACATATCTTCTAATGTTCTTATGTTGCTTCCCTGACTTATTCTTTCTTGTCATCAACAGAACTTACTTTTTTAATCCTTTAGTTTTCCGACTATCTTTTTCGTTTATACATCCTCTGTTGCTTATCATATAAACAATAACCAGTAATACCAATCCATTGTTGTCTTTTCTCTCATTCGACTATGCATTTTTCCTTTGACCTTTCTAAATTCCATATAATGTCACTCATCACGTTGACAGTACATCCATCTCATCACTCTATATTATAATCCATCTATTTCTTCATAACTCTTTAATTACCTTATAACCATACCAAACTGTATTTCGTCATCATTTGACCAAACATACTTTAAGGAGTCAAACAATATTTTCACATCACCTTGCACACTTGTCTTATTTCTATATCAAATTATCCTCTGTACTCCCATATTTATCGTATCTGATCTTTAAATCAATCCCTTTCATTTCTTTATTCCTTCTTCCTTATACATAAATCATATTTTCCTTTCATATTCATATACTCTTGTCTTATCACTTATACTCATCTTATGTACCAATCTTCATTGCATCCTCATTACTCTAATAACCCATTTCTTATACATAACTTCATTCTTTATCATTTCTTATACTTGTATTTTCCTTCCTGAAGGTTCCATGCAAATACTTATCTGTTTCTACATCATAGCTATCTGCTCAGAATATACAACCATATTCCAATTCACATCATAATCAATTAACTCACTTTATATTTTCCTTCAATCTTATAACTCTATCACCTTTACTCTGACAGCTAGTCAATAACATATGTTCATCTAGGGTACAAACCTTAATCAACCAACACATACATCCTTTCAAATCGAAATTATCTTAAAATTCGCTTACTCAACTTATCAATTTCACCTCTATTCTCATACATCCTGAAATTTCTTTTGCTCAAACTCAACATTCTGACTTCCTGTGTCTTATAATCTGATCATCGATATACACATTCTCAAACTCTTCTTATCAATCCTCAGCTTTACTTAAATATACAAATTCTTACTTCCTTTTCCTTTACTATACCACATTACTATGATCCAAATATGCAACTATATCCAGATCCATTGCAGATCTGGTTATCATACTCTGACAATATCTTATAATCTTATAATTCCAGTACATTCCCATCGCATATTCTTGTTATCCAACGCTAACTTTTCCGTCTTAACTACAAACCCTTATCATATAAACGCTCTGGCTTATACACAATGTTATCCCTTCATTTCGAACTCATAAGCTCTGACTTATACATCTTATACGCTTGTCACTGATGCACTTATCCTTGAGTTCTTCTATACATACTCATCACGTCATTAGATCTTTTTAACATTCTTATGGTGACACCTGTTCACCATATTCTATCTTATCCACATAATAGCAAAACTACTCTATATCATTTTTTCTGATTCCAAACGATGAAAACTTTCTATCATTATTCAGATATGATTTCAGCTTTCTAAAATCAACTTTTGATCTTACTAGACATTTCCTGAGGTGTCCGCTCTTCATCCTGCCTGGCCAGGGCAGGTGAATAGCTATCACAATCAGGAATATCACCTTTTACTTACTTCGAAATTATCACGATCGGATTTCTACTGTATTAAATTATTCTTATTCTATTAGCAAGACAACATATTCCTTACACTATCAGATCAGAAATTTTTTCAATCTATGTTGGCATGTACACCTTTTATGACACTTTGGACTTCGGTTTATGCCGAAAATCGGCTAAACCATAGCTCTGATACCATTAAATGTAACACCCCCAACCCGTATCCGACCCTGATACGAGTCCGAAGTGTCACATTGACTTTTCAAACCTTGACTCTTAAGAAAAATCCCGGGAAATTTAAAACTTTATTTAAAACAAAATACAGACTTTATCAGAGTGCTCGTACTTAATGACTTATTACATGCCAACACTTTATACATAACCAAATACATACTTTGTCAAATATTTCTGATCTGATCTTTTGGTAAGGAAACTGACATGTCTTGCTCCGCATCACTCTTTACTCTTCTCGAAACCTACGTATGAAACAATCACACGCTAAGTCGAAGACTTAGTGAGGCATAACAACTTATAATGCACTTTAAAACATATATCGATACATGCATGTTATGTTCTATCATGTTATAGCAATTCTATGCATTTTTCAAACGTATAAAATCATAACAGATTAATTGCAGTAAATACATACATACACATAATTCATCATTAACAGTTTATCATATAATCACATACTTTTCAATCAAACACTATACACACACAACACATATCATTTCTATAGAATTTATATACCACTAACTTATATTTGTCATATCTCTGGATTAGCCCATGTACGTATGTGAGAACTATCAATATGTGAGTCTATAGAGGTTGTGCACTAATGCTGTCACCACAGCTCGTATAATTGCACCGAAGTGCCGCGTAGAATTGCACCGTAGTGCCATATAATAATGTCCATAAGGACCACATAGAATTCCTTAAGAATCATATACATATGCTAGGGATCAAGTATGTCTTTCAAGACTTCACACATGTTCCACAGAATATATATATATCCCGAAGGACCGCGTAGAATTGCACCGTAGTGCCATATAATGATGTCCATAAGGACCACATAGAATTCCTTAAGAATCATATACATATGCTAGGGATCATATATGTGTCTCACCAGACTTCACACATGTTCTAAAGAATATATATATCCTGAAGGACCGCGTAGACCCTCGACTCTTGGCATGCCAACTATACCCCTAGCTCTCATGACACATAACATGGGCGTTATCATTTATTTCATTTCAATATTCACATAAACGTGTAATTCACTTTCACATATCACGTATCACATAGCTTCTTTTCATATTATCACATAGTCACGTAGTTCACTTACACGTAGATCATTTCCATATAATTCACATGTCACATATGTCATGTTTTCATATAATTTCTATCATTTCTCACCCAATCACCTTTATTCATGTAAACATACGTATCATATCTGTTCACATAAGATCATATACTTCATATAATATCGAAACACCTAGAACACTTTCACGTAGCTATAGTCATAGGTCTTATCTCATAACATATACTTGTTTTCACATATATATTTCATATCATTTCTTATACCCTCACATAATTCATTTAACATACATAACATATTATGTAACATTATAATAGAATACCTATAAGTCATATCACTTAGAGCACATATATACTTATAGTCACATTGCTTATATCTTAATCTTATGCCTTCTCTTAGACATATATATATATATATATATTCACATGTTCAGGTAATCCACCATTTCATCACATAATTATGTATTCATATAACTCATTTCATTTCATATCTATCTATATATATATATCCTCAAGATTTATCTTAATATAAATCATATAGCACTCTTATAATCATATTCATATTCATCTAGGGCAGACTTATAAACATATCTCACTTCTATTATTTCTTTATATATATATATATAATCTAATTTGTTTACTTAATTCAATTTCATATAACTCTTATAATATTCTCATATAGCTTCATAAATTTCTATCATACAACCCATGTGTTATAGTTTTATTTAAACATATGAATCTTTCCCATCTAGCTTATCTTATATGTTCATCTTATCATTTATGTTCAAATCTCCTAGTTAGTGTACTGTTCTTACTTCATCCTATAGATCAATATTATCCAGCTTATTTCACTTATCATATAATAATAATTATATTTTACTATGATCACATAGTTTATATCTCATATAATTCATAACCTTTCTTATGTAATCACTTATACTTTCTCACCTAACACATAAAAGAACAGATCAATCCATATAATCAAGCATACATACATGGATATTCAATTCATGCCTTTAATCATGCATTCATGTGTAACACTTCAGGAAATAGACTCATCGCAAGTCTTATTCCCATCGCACATCGTATACTATTGAATATGCACTCACCTGGGCCTCGTTGTTTGAATCAATCCTAATCCTTAGTTTGTTCTGGAACAAGCTTTCATTCTATATCTACATAATAATACATTAATACTTATCAGTATACTGATTGATATATTCGAAACTATCACTCCTTAGTCTCAAAGAAAAGCCAATTTCATCTTTTAATGAAGGTATGCATCGATGCACTACTCCATGCATCGATGCATAAATCCTATTCGATGTTTTCTATTTAATGGGGATGCATCGATGCACTACTTATGCATCGATGCATAAATCCTATTCGATGTTTTCTATTTAAATTCATGCATCGATGCACTGCATGTGCATCGATGCACCTTAAACAAATTTCTGGTATTTATCATCGATGCATCGGTGCACAATGAATGTGCATCGATGCACATTGCCCAGAACTGACGTTTTAGCACGTAAATCATCAACTCTTCCCTTAATTCTTCTATTCTAAGCCCCTATTTTGACATTAAACTCAATTACCATTACTTGAACCAACTTATATCCATGTAAATCATCTTTAACCTCAAAATCCTATCTTCTTTATGAGATTCAAGAATCATACCAAATTTTCTATATGTTCTAAATCCAATTCTATCACTCCAAATCTCTTAATTTAACCATTGACAAGTCAAATTTAACTTCCAATTTAAGAAATGAACTCTACTTCAAGATTTCACTTTTCTACTTCCTTTCTTTAATTCTTCATCTACTCCTCATCTTATAGTTTTAAGATAATCTAAGCTTTCCTTAAGCTTAGTTATTATCTAAGGATCAATCAGCAACCTTAAATTCATCAAGAATTTGATCCACAAGAAAACTCACCTTTAGCTTGGCTCTCCCACGTATGAAGAAGAAGAAAGGAGAAGAGAACTCTGGATGTTTCTCATTTCCCACGTTTATATTACCTTTTAAAAGATAAAAATCTTTCTGATCAAATGACCATTTAACCCTTAGCTTCTTTTAATAATTACAAAATAACCTTCATCATATATATTCAATAATCATTGAACTATTTCATTCTTATACTTTAGTCACCAAATTCTGAAACTTTACAATTTGGTCACTAACCCGGTATTGAGGATGTTACATTGATATATTCGAAACTATCACTCCTTAGGCTCAGAGAAAAGCCAATTTCATCTTTTAATGAAGGTATGCATCGATGCACTACTGATGCATCGGTGCATAAAATGCATTCGATGTTGTATTATTATAGGGATGCATCGATGCATGACTTATGCATCGATGCACTAATTGCATTCGATGTTTCTATTTTAAAAGAGTGCATCGATGCATTACCAATGCATCGATACACCTTCAAATAATTTCTGGGTTTTAACCTTGATGCATCAATGCACTATGAATATGCATCGATGCACTCTGCCCAGAATCCTCTTTTATGCCCGAAAATCCACTCTTTTCAGCTTAATACTTCATATATCATCCCCTTTCTTATTTTTAACTTACATACTCATATTCAAACTCATTCATATCTATTAATCACCTCTTTAACATCAAAATCCTATTCTCCATATGTAATTCAAGAATTACACTAAATTTTCAACATGTTCCAAATTCAATTCTATTGCTTCTAGTTTCTTAATTATACCCTTGACAAGTCAAATCCATCTTTAGAACTTCAAAAACCTTTCTATAACAAAATTTCATTTCTACACCCTTCATATCATTTCCTTTCTAATTCTCTATTCTTGATGTTTAAAGCTTATATAAGCTTTCCTTAAGCTTATATAATACTCCAAGAATCAAAATCAACTTATAAATCCAAGAATTAAACAGCTGAAATTAAACTCACCTTTAAATGAGGCTTACGGGGAGAAGAAGAAGCTGGAGAAGAAGACTCTAGATAATTCTCTCCTTTCCCACGTGGTTTCCTTAAAAAGGAAAAATAAAAATCTTCTCTTAGAAAAGACCATAACACCCTTGTTATTTTTCAGCTTTACTACTAAATCCATGAACTTTTAACTTATTTCGAAATCAAGCACATAGTTTTCAAAATTTGCAATTTAGTCAATGACCCTGAATTTCAGGATGTTACAAGTTATGTTCCCGCTGAGTTTTAAATAACAGATGGTCTAACCAAGCCTCTGACCAAGGCTGCATTTGAGGAGTTTCGTGGGAAATTGCAAGTGTTATCTTGTTAAAGAAGAGGAGAAGAAAAGAAGTGGAAAGAATGTTGAGATAGGTTAAAGCAGTGTATGCACGTGAGCTAGAGTGCTCATGCATACCATGCATGTAAGGTGAGAGGTGATGATAGATGTGGCTAACCATCATAGGGAAGCTATTAGGAAATAGTTTTAAGGTTGTTAGAGTTTATTATAAGTGTGCTATAAATAATAAGTGTAAGTGAGAAGTAAAGATGAGTTGATTCAATAAAGAATACTTTTCTTATTCGTTTATGTTAGTTCCTTTTGCTGCAATTACAACATTGCTTGACAATGTTGTATTTTATTACCAAGAGCTTCTACTTTGTTCTCTAATGCAGTACATGTTTTGGGGAGAAAATGAATAACTTAGAATTCAACAACTTCCATTCTTGACGTTCACCATTTTCGTATGCAACATTTTCGTATGCAAATTTGAGAAAAAAGTGCATCTTTTTTAGAAAAGTAGAGTTACAAAACAACGCTATTAGAACACACGAGTGCAAAAACAATGGGTATAATTTAGTAGGGATTGTGCCTACAGTTTTTGCGAGTTCATGGTGACTTCTTAACCAAAGCTATTGAGATCCAATACCGGCTAATCTCCGGTGAATCGTCACCCATCCAACAGCACAAATGACCATCCTCACCACCCGTCCATCCAAAAATGCCTCGACTTTGAGCAAGTCCACTTTGCATGTTTGACATAGGCAATATGCTTCTAACAACACCCCTATGGCCACCCCCAAGAACAGCTTCCAGGGATCTGATCACTGCTTCTCCTTTATACTTTACCGAGAAATAACCACAATTAGTCCCACCAATCCATAAATTATCTCCTCCATAAGTGTGACAATCAACAAATAATCAACCTGCAAAAGAACTTGAAAACTTGGTGCATGTTCAATCAGGTTTCTTAGCTTCTTTACCCTAGAAAAAGCTCTGGATTTGAACTTCGAAAACGACTAGTAATGGAAGAATGCCGATAAATGAATTCAATTATTTTACGACTTACATGATCCAATGTCCAACTCTCCGATGCCAATGAACGAGCATCCTCAAAGTTTGCTTCATTGGTTCCTTCATTCCAATTCCATACACTATAAGTGGCGGTGAAATAAACATCAAACACTAGTTCTGGGGAAAATATATACATGTATTTTGGAGCAAAGTCTTCCAACTTTATCTTATTTTCCGTATACGTCCTACTTCACCAACTCTAAACAAAGAGTAGACTAAAAAAAGTCCATCTCACAATATTTTGCCAATTCAAAAACAAAGCCTTGTATTTTATGGTTCAAGTATAAAGATACCTTATGGTCTCAATGTTTTTCAAACACGAGAGCTTCTCAAAAGAGTCCCCGAAAAACTCGACCTTCGCAATTGATATTCCAGCGTTGATAACGTAAAATGTGTTATGATAATAATTAATCATATTTCCAGGGTCAGGAATTTATTAATATGAAATTATACACTCTCTAAATAGACCGTTCAATGGTCGAACTAATATAAAAACAAATCCACACTTACATATTCAAGATTATCATCATCGTTGATATCTACATTGGTATCAAATACGCATATCAACCCATCAACAGATGTAGAAGCTAGTTTGTTTTAATGACCAGGGATGAAATGTACCTTTAGATAATAAGAGAAGCATCAACGATGCCAATAAGCCACATGATTTAACCAACAAAATCGGTTTATTAGCTTACAGCCAAAGTATAAATTTGTTTAATCCACATAAAGCTTCAGTGCCATAAAAATTGGGGTGCAATTATATAAAATAATCGATAAAAACTCAAAGACCTCGATCTACACGGTGATCGAATTGAACAGTGGTCAAGACTAACCTGAGTAGCATTAAGATTCCTCCAAGCACGCAACTTGTTTCTTGTTCCTCTAATCCCAGAAAAGTATCTGTGTAATTGATAAACAAGCAAGAAGAAACTGTCAAAAAGAGTTATACCTGATAACTTTTGAGAAGAACATTGTTGAAAATTAAAAAACACATGGGCTGCTTGAAATTAGCAGTTGACTGCTTGAAAAAAATGGGGCTGCTGAATTTTTTATTATTTTATAATAGGGATAATTACAAAATTGAGTCATTGAACTTTAGGGTATTTTCAAAGAATAGTCCCCAGCTTCAACTATAAATACCTAGCTCATTTAGCTTAAATATCATCCTAAAATCATTTCTTTCTTCCAATACTAGAGAGCTTTCTTGTGAGTAGTGAGTGTTTTGTAAACACCTGTAAATTTTCTCTCTTAGTAAAAGATCTGTAGCAATTCAGAGACGTAGGCATAATTGACTGAACTCCGTTATCAATTTCGGGTATTATTTTTCCGCTTTTATTTTGTATTCTCACTAATCTGGTTATAGAGAAATTACTTGTTCTCGTTTATTTCCCAACAACTGGTAATCTGAGCTTTTGGTTGTGAATTTTGTTAATTTTTTTGCGAGGTTACTATTCATTACTATTCACGTAAATAGTGAATTGTAAAAAATTTGTCGACGATACAAGCTTGTCGACGAATGTGTTCTAATACACGATGGTTCGCAAGAATTGTCAAAACGATCTAAACGAAGCCAGATTCGAGTTGGAGCAATGGCTGCAGACGAAGGGAATGTGAAAATTGAAAAGTTCGATGGTGCAAACTTTGGCTTTTGGAAGATGCAGATTGAAGATTTTCTGTACCAGAAAAATCTATATCAACCTCTCTCAGGAAAGAAACCAGAGGGCATGAAGAATGAAGACTGGACTCTTCTCGACAGACAAGCTCTCAGAGTTATCCGACTGACGTTATCCCGCAATGTTGCTTTTGACATAATAAAGGAAAAGACCATGGAAGGTCTTATGGCGGGTCTCTCTAGTATGTATGAGAAGTCATCAGCCTCAAACAAAGTTCACTTGATGAGGCGATTATTCAATTTGCGGATAGTGGAAGACGCATCAGTGGCTCAACACCTAAATGAACTCAACACAATTACAACTCAGTTGAGTTCCGTGGAAATTGAATTCGATGATGAAGTTTGAGCTTTAATTCTCTTATCATCTCTACCAGATAGTTATAATGCTACTGTTACAGCAGTCAGCAGTTCGTCGGGAAACAACAAATTAAAATTCGACGATGTTCGGGATCTGGTATTGAGTGAAGAAATTCGACGGAGAGAATCGGGTGAAGCATCAACCTCCTCATCCTTGCACACGGAGTCTAGAGGGAGAACTTCAGAAAGAAATTTAAATCGTGACAGATCCAAATCCAGGAGGGGAAAATCAAGAACGGGAAAGAAAGATTATACCTGTTATAATTGCAGAAGGGTCACTTTAAAAGAGATTGTTGAGCACCAAAGAAAGATACAGACGCACATGAATCTACCAACATGACAGAGGAGAGAGGTGATGTCATGATTCTAAGTGCCATCAATCTAATTGAATCATGGATCTTGGATTCAGGGGCATCTTTCCACTCCACCCCATGCCAATAAATCATGGAGAACTATGTCAGTGGTGATTTTGGGAAGGTTCATCTAACTGATGATGAAATCTTGAAGATCGTCAGAAAAGGAGACATCCGATTAAAGCTGCCAAACCAGACCACCTGGAAGCTGAAAAGAGTGAGACATATTCCTGGCCTCAAAAGAAATTTGATTTCTGTAGGATAGCTTGATGGAGAATGATATAGTACAACCTTTTAGGTTGTGAATGAAATATTACCAAAGGAGCACTCGTCATTGCTCGTGGTAAGAAGACTGGTACTCTCTATGTAACCTCAAATTTAGAGAATATCATTATAATAGCAGATACTGATGGAAAATCAAATCTATGGCACCAAAGGCTTGACCATATGAGCGAGAAAAGGATGAAGACACTTTTGTCAAAAGGGAAGATGTCGGATCTAAAGAATGTAGATGTCGGACTATGCGAGGATTGCATCTTTGGCAAACAAAAAAAGTCAGTTTTACAAAGATTACAAGACACCCAAGGCAGAAAAGTTAGAGTTGGTTCATACTGATGTATGGGGACCATCTCCAGTTTCATCTCTTGCAGGCTCACTATATTATGTCACCTTCATCGATGATTCAACAAGGAAGGTGTGGGTTTATTTTCTGAAGAATAAATCAAAAGTATTTGATACCTTCAGAAAATGGAAGGCCATGGTGGAAAATGAGATTGGTTTGAAAGTCAAACGGTTGAGGTCTGATAATGGAGAAGAGTACAGGAATAGAAGATTCAGAGATTTTGCGCAAACAATAGGATCAAGATGGAGACAACAGTTCCCATGACACCGCAGCAGAATGGCGTAGCAGAGCGCATGAACAGAACTCTGAATGAACATGTCAGAAGCATGAGGATACATGTTGGCTTGCCCAAATCGCTATGGGCTGAAGCTATCAACACTTCAACTTACCTAATCAACCGTAGGCCCTCAGTTCCTTTGGATGGCGGAATACCATAGGAAGTTTGGAGCAAAAAAGAAATAAATCTTTCACACTTAAGAGTGTTTGGTTGCATTTCTCATGTACACATAAATTCTGCTGAAAGAAGTAAACTTGATGCCAAGTCCAACAAATATGTCTTTGTTGCTTATGGTGGTGATGAGTTCGGTTACCGGTTTTGGGATTATGAAAATCGAAAGATCATCAGAAGCAGAGATGTCATTTTCAATGAAAATGTGATGTACAAAGATAGGGCAACCATAGAATCAAGTAGCTCCAATACTTAAGCTGAAATAAAGGAATTTGATGAGTTCGAGGAGATTTCTGGAAATGATATTCAAATCAGTCCTAAAGCAGTTCAAAAGAACCAGGCACACCGGAACTAAGACGCTCCTCCAGAATTCCTAAACCAACCCAGCGTTATTCGCCTTCTTTGCACTACTTGTTGCTAACTGACAATGGTGAACCAGAGTGCTATGATGAAGCAATGCAGGTGGAGGATTCAGTCAAGTGGTAGTCTTCCATGAAAGATGAGATTGACTCGCTTATGTCAAATCAGACGTGGGAATTAGTTGAATTACCACCAAGCAAGAAAGCACTCCACAACAAGTAGATTTACAGGATCAAAAAAGAGCACGATGGGAGAAAACGCTATAAAACAAGATTGGTTGTCAAAGGTTTTCAGCAAAAAGAATGTATTGACTACAATGAAATTTTCTCTATAGCCGTAAAACTGTCTACAATCAGACTGGTGTTGAAAATTGTAGCTGTAGAAAATCTATATCTTGAGCAGTTAGATGTAAAGACAGCTTTCCTTCATGGTGATTTGGAGGAAGAAATCTTTATGAGGCTGCCAGAAGGCTTCATAGAGGCAGGCAAGAAAAACCTGGTATGCAGGTTGAAGAAGAGATTGTATGGTTTAAAACAAGCTCCTAGACAGTGGTACAAGAAGTTCGATAGTTTCATAGGTAGCAGTGGTTTTACTAGATGCCAAGCAAATCATTGTTGCTACATCAAGAAGTTCGGCAATAGCTTCATTATTTTATTGTTGTATGTTGATGGCATGCTTGTTGTAGGTTTAAACATGCAAGAGTTTATAAACTTGAAGCAAAAATTGTCGAAGCAGCTTGCAATGAAATATCTGGGCGCTGCAAAGCAGATTCTAGGGATGAGGATCAAGAGAGACATAAAGTCGGGGACTTTGGTGTTATCACAGGTTGAGTACATCAACAAAGTACTCTTCAGGTTCAACATGCAAGATGCTAAACCAGTAAGTACACCTTTAGGTGTTCATTTTAGACTCTCCAAAGAACAGTCACCAAAGACGAAGAAAGTACGTGCACACATGGTGAAGGTGACGTATGCCTCAACAATTGAAAGTCTGATGTATCCATGGTCTGTACTAAACCAGATATTGCTCATGCAGTAGGAGCTGTTAGCAGGTACAAGAATAATCTGGGCAAGGTACACTGGGAAGCAGTCAAATGTATCCTCAGATATCTGCGGGGTACTACAAACAAAGCACTTATTTCAAAGGTGGAGATACGATACTGATAGGTTATGTAGATATGACTTAGCCGAAAATGTTGACATCAGAAGGAGCACTACAGGGTATGTCTATACTCTAAGAGGAACCGCAGTAAGTTGGGTTTCTCAACTATAGAAGATAGTTGCTCTCTCCACAACTGAAGCAAAATATGTCGTTGTTACGGAAGCCAGCAAGGAGATGGTTTGGCTCCAAAGTTTCTTGGAAGAGTTATGCAAGAAACAAGAAAATAATGTCTTGTATTGCGATAGTCAAAGTGTTGTCCATCTAGCAAAGAATCCGTTTTTTTCATTCCAGGACGAAGCACATACAATTGAGATATTATTTTATCCGGACTCTTCTGGAAGATGGGATTTTGAAACTTAAAAAGATTAGTGGAGCTCAAAATCCGGCAGACATGTTGACAAAGATGGTGACTACGGAAAAACTGAAGTTGTGTTCAACTTCAGTTGGCATGCTAGAATAAAAGACCATAAATGCTGATGCATTGATCAAGGTGTGAAGACAAATTAAAATCAGTCTTCAAGTGGGAGATTGTTGAAAATTAAAAAGCACATGGTCTGCTTGAAATTAGCAGCCGACTGCTTGAAAAAAAAATGGGGCTACTGAATTTTTTTATTATTTTGTAATAAGGATAATTACAAAATTGAGTCATTAAACTTTAGGGTATTTTCAAAAATTAGTTCCTAAGCTTCAACTATAAATACCCTAACTCATTTAGCTTCAATATCATCCCAAAATCATTTCTTTCTTCCAATACTAGAGAGCTTTCTTGTGAGTAGTGAGTGTTCTGTAAACACCTGTAAATTTTCTCTCTTAGTAAAAGATCTGCATCAGTTCGGAGACGTATGCATAATTGACTGAACTCCGTTATCAATTTCGGGTATTATTTTTCCACTTTTATTTCGCATTCTCACTAATCTGATTATAGGAAAATTACTTGTTCTCGTTTATTTCCCAACAAACATATCCAGTCTTACATCAAAACTAGCAGATGCTAAGCTAAAGTGGGAAAAACAGTAACTTCAAAACATAAATTTTTTAGACCTGGGATTGACATCTTGCAGCCAAAAGACTATCATCCGACCCTCCAAATGAGAAGCTAAAGACCTCTTGAGAAGAACCAGCAATTATACACGAAACCTGAAAAAAAAATCAAATTGCACCATTTTAAAAAAAATGTGGATTCCAAAATTTCTGCAGGAAAAGGCTGGTATGAAAATCACCAGTTGAAAAGTTCTGGTATACCACGCTCTGATAGTTCAATCAGATGAGCAAGAGTGCAAAACATGCTTATTAGAAGCACCAGAGAAATTGATATGATTGATAGTTGAGGAATGTCCCTTACACTCTCCAAGATATTGACCAGTCATAGGAGAGTAAAGTTTCACTGCATTTGTCGACAATGATAATGGCATGGAAGTCCAATCATCTCTTTATCCAAAACCCACCATAAATAACCAATCACCGTCAACTTTAACACTAGAAAAAAATTCAAAAGTTCCCATTTTTCCAGTGAACAGAATTGATTTTAGGAGAGGAAGCGTACCTGGGGACGATTTGGAAAACGTAGTCGTCACAGAAATTGGTTTGTATCGAGTTTTTTTAGACCAAATGTCTTGATTGAGCTCTGACTATTCTAAACTGGTCGTTGTTCTTCTTATTCTATTTCCATATCTGTTTTTTTTTTTTTTGTCAATCGATGTGTTTATTTGAACTTTGTCTATTGAAAAAGAAAGAGAGTGGCAAACCAAGGCAGGGGCGCCTAGCATAAGGAATTCAGGGTTTTAAACAGGCGATTGTAAAAAACAGTCAAGTTCAGCTTAACTTGTATCCTGCAACCAATCAATTTTTGCCACCTCATTCCCCTTTTATTGTGTCGAATTTCTTGGCTTTGAAGTTAGCAACTCGAAAAAAGTCCATCTTTTTTTTTTCTTGAACTTTTGTTTTTGAAATAAATCTATTTCTAGACCTATAAGAACAAGAATGTCTAAAGAAATATATTGTTCAAGATTAATATCATTTGATACATTAAAAACAATAAACTCGGGACAAATCGAGTTAAAGAATAACGCATTATCAGAATGAAGTGTTCAAGAGGTAAACTTATGACGATTTTATTACAGAACGAGATACATAACAGAGAAAAATACCTACTAGCTAACATATCACGTGCATCATCCAGATGAAAGCTAAGAATAGATATATCATGTGTCACAACTCAGTTTGTTAATAGTCATTGTTGAATTTGACTTAAAAATTACCTTTTGCTATTGGTCCTCACGAGCAAACGCTAGACCAGCAACAGAGGCGTTGTATTTCCACAAGGCCCGCTTTCACATAGGAATGAGATGAGAGAGTCATTGCACCCAACGGTAGGTTAGTCGAGTCTCGGACTATCAATCCCACAGCAGCTAAATATTGTTTAGGATAGAAGGCGCCATCCACATTAATCTTAACAACACCAGAGTCGGGGGGAATCCAATGTTGATCCACGGTACTTACTGGTGCAACTTGATGTTGGGGATATTGCTTTTTGGTCCCAGCAGCACGATGTCTGACCAAGGGGAGCACGATGTCTGACCAAGGGGGACACCATCACAGATTGTCAATACGATGGTCCTTTTAATTATAAGTCGATACAATGATAAAGAAGTACATAATCAACTGATGGATTGGTTCCGTAGGTAAGAGTGGTGAATGACGTATAATGGATCGAATTTACAACAATAATTTAATTTTGAAGAATAATAACTTTGGTTACTCCTCCTCGATCAATATTGTTTTGTATATATATTTTAAATATATATATATATATATATATATATGAGGATAAATTATTTCATAGACCTGACTCACCACGTCATCCATGTCAATAAATAACAATCACAAATTTTAAAATAACTTTTAAATAATCACTCACTTTTTATTTACATGTAAGAAATAGATGAATTTTCACATAAAATGATGTAAATATAAATACTATTAGTTGAGATCACGAATAACGTAATGAGCCGATACAATCTAATAATTTCTCAATTTCTCATATAAGAGAGGCCAATGAAAGTACGAGGCCTGAGTTTCCAGATGAGGCCAATGAAGGTGTGAGGCTCGAGTTTAAATATTAGGATTCGAAACTGATAATGAAGACTTAATGATTAATTTTTTATTAATAAAATATAAATCTTGTCATCGCGAATTTTACGATTCAATTTAACTATAAAATAATCAAAATATGAAAAAAAAAATTAAAATTGAATGAGAATCCCCCTTTGAAATTTAAGAGTTGCATCGATTCTCCAAACCAACAATTCTACATCTTCAGGTTAAATTCGAAAACAGAGTCTGCAACAAGGATGAAATCCAGATGATGTCATTTCTAAATGATCAAGATCAAACAAATGATTTAAAGGTATACATACAGCATCCTAATTCATGTCAAGGATCTAAAATTGTCTACCCATCGGACTTAAACATATATCTTCCCGGATTCAGCAATCTTCTTTATCTCACGCAATTCAAAACACATCAAGCTTTGATCCCAGTTGATGGTACGAAAAAAAAAAAGACATCAGGCACACCCATAGTTAAACATCATTTCAATTTTCAGCCAAACTGATTTCATGCGCTTGCTTCTGCATTATTTTTCTCTGAAGTTCCGGCATCGTGCTCCTCCGGCTTTGCATCTCCTTCAGCCTTGTAAGCTGGCTTTGTTGCTTCTTGCCCTACATTAGGACCAAAATCAGCAACATATTAGCATGAACCATCAAGAGAAAAGTTAGTCTCGCAGGAAAAACATCAAACACTAAAGCATTGTAGTATTCTTACCTTCATCATCACTGTCTTCAAACTCATCCATGCCACCCATGCCGCCCATTCCACCCATCATGTCACCCATGCCGCCCATTCCGCCCATATTACCGAAGTTCTAAACACCACAACAAATATTAGGTAAGAAAGCAAGTCTTCATAAGTTACTTCTAGAACTAGAAATTGTACATAAAATATTATATATCCATTCCATACCGAGAAGTCCATTCCTCCCAAGTCAAGATCACCAGCACCTATTCAGAAGTAGTAGCAAATAATAATTTGTCAGTTTGAACTGTATCGGCATCCGCATCAATTCAATACAAATAAAGAAACATACCCTTGTCTTCATCTTCATCCACCCATTTGTCCCAGTCCACTTTGACATAATGGGGGACTTTGCCATCCCCACGCAATAATTTTTTCCACCACACTTTCTCATCTTTCTCCAAGATGCAGAATATGCTCCTTACACCTATATTTATTTTGCTTTCCTTTTTTCCAGAAAAAAAATATAAAATGTCAAAAATGATGGAATAATGCTTATACCAAGCATTGAGAGCATATAAAGAGGCAACACTTTCAAGGCGTCCCAAAACAAATTTAGACTTGGCTTGATAGAGTTGATAGGAAAGATGAAACATATTTTTTGGCATTAGTATGATTGGTAGAAAAGAAAAAATGAAATGTTTCACTAATTGGTTGCTACACATGAAAATTATTTAATTAAAATAATTTACTTCACTATTTCACTCCTCTTATTTCCCACTTTCTAAACACACCAAAAAATTTCATTTTCTTTCACTTTTATGGAGTTAGAAGCAGCATGAGTGAATGAATATGTGTTCCAAAGAGGTTAAAGATTGTCGAAACATTTTTAGTAATAATGAACTTAAAATGTAGTAGTCCTAAAAGCAAGACACTAAGGAGCTAAATGCTAGCCATAAAATATTCATAATTCACTTAAAATGAAACCAATCATCAACATAATACAATCATCAACAGATCAACATAATCCATCAGTTCGACAGTCATCCAAGATTCTCAAATAACCCTAAACAAATGGAACAAACAATTCTTTGATTCTCGATAATGGCTAGGTCAATATCTTATATCTTACCTCCACAACGACTTTATCAAAAAGTTCCAACTTCAACTCATATTGGTTATTTCCAGCGGTACCAGAGAAACTAAACACTCCCTCTGGCTCAAGATTGACCTTCGCATCCTTAGAATCGGATAACATCACCGTAATGAAAACCTTATCAGCTCTTTGAGCCCATTTCACCTCAGGATGACGACTAGCAACAAAGAAAAAAAATTAAACCATGGTTAATTAAAGAAGAATTCAAATCAAAACATACTCAAAACAAAACAATATCTAATGAAACAATCTTAGATACCAAAGTAATCAAGCCCCACTATATCAGTTCTCCCCAATAGCTAATTAAATCGGTTGAAACAAAAGAAGAACACAAATGGTAACAAAAAGCTTAAAATCAACCAAAATCAGTTGCGGGCGGCTGGGGTAAAAGATCCGAAATATGAAATCTAAAAATCAAAATTAGAAAGAAAAAACAGATTGTTAAGCTTACCTCATGATTTAGTACTGGGTAGAGAGTGTTGAAATGTGAAGAATTGTAAAACCCTAAAGAAAACACCAGCCGACGATTAATGAGAGCAAGGTTTTTAACTTACAAAACGGACACCATTTGCCCTTAGCTTTTCCTTTTATATCGTGGGGTAAATTATGGTCTTTTTAGTAATTTCAAGTTCTGGATTTTTTTATGCTATTGTGCGATATGTTTATTCATCACCGCCGTGTTATTTTTATTTTATTTTTTGGGTATGAATCGGACGCTTCAAAATCAAATCAGCACCTCTGGTTTGTTCGGTTAGCCTAGCCCAATATAACTGGCTCGTTGATCCACTGATACAACTAAGTTCGCCCAATTGGGTAAACTACATCATTCATCACTGACCTTACTCACTAAACTTTTGATTTTTTCAATTTACTCACTAAACTTTTGATTTACTCCTTTTAATCACTCTGAATCATTTTATTATTATTTTAATGTGATAAATTTTATTATTATTTAATATAAAAATAATTTAAAGTATAAAATTAAACATAAATGATAGTCGCTAAATGATAGTCGACTGTGAGGATGGTGATTATTTTAAATTATTCATTTATATTTAATAATATATAAAAATATCATGTCATAGAATAATAATAATAAATAATTTATATTGACTAAAACAGGAGTAATTCGAAAGCTTGATGAGTAAATTAAAAAAAATTGAAAGTACATTAGTGAAATAAGAGAGAGAAAAGTTTAGTGATGAATGGTGTAGTTTACCCAGCCCAATTGTGAATTGGACGTTCGGATTTGGGGCTCAATTTTATTAATTTATTTTTACATATTTCTTAAATTATTTATAAATAAATAATTATACATTTAACAGGGGAGGATGCATATGGCCACATAGGGTCAAATGCACACCCATTATTTTAGATTAAATATTCAATATAGTTCAATATATTAAAAGAAGAAGAAAAAAATAAGAAATTTTGCATACTCATTATATTGAAAAGAACACTATTAAAATTTTTGAACCCCCGTTTCTAAATTTCTGAATCCGCCACTAACATTTAAGCATGTTCAAACTATAATTTTCTATTTTCTATAATTTTCACAATACTGTAAATAGGAGTGTATAATATTCACATTATTATAAATGTGTATTCTATTCAGTTTGATTTTACAATGGGAGCATGAGGCAGAGAGCCTCTGTGCTATGGGAGAGTTATGCTTAGCCGCAGCAGGCTCTTGTTCATGGACAGCGACTGTTTCCGTTGATTCGCAAGCCGATGCAGTAATAAAAAAGATCATCAGGGGAGACTTTGCAGCCTGCACAATTATCGGCATTATTCACATAATATCCACAGCCATGGACTGTGTTCGGGTTATAGTCGTCGATACCAGTGCATGCTTCATTCATTTATTACCAGACTCAGCAGTATGTGTCGAATACGAATAGGTGTCCGACACGACTAAACTTTAAAGTCGAGCATTCGTCATAGTTTGTCACATGAACTTCATAGCTAACAGTCCCTGGTAAAAGAATTTGACAAACCATCAAGAATGCTCGAGAGGCCGACACTATTTGCAGCATTGGTTCAAGAATAATACCATATTCTTAAACTCTGAATAGTCAAAAACTCCATTTTATTCAGAAATTGACTTCATCCAACGATTCATTTACAATACTGTAATGTCATTCAATATAACAGTTTCGAAAATGTTACTGAAGAATGATTTACACTGGGAAATAAAAACACTCCTAATACATTAGAAAGAGAATAAAAAGAGTTTTAGTTTAATGTAGATTTCCCGACATTCGGATTTCCAGTGTTCCTGTACCTGTTTATTCTCTCCGCTCTTTCTGTCTGAAGTTGCTGCTCCTTGTATTCACCACAGCTCTTCCAAAACAAATGCATGATTCTTATAAGAACATATCGAGCAAGTTAAGTCAATATCGAGCTTGATAGAATCAAAGAATTCGCACGAAAGGAACGGTTTGCCCTTGTTAAATGTGAGGAAGTAGCCCTCAAACATTGCAGGGGTCATCCCTGATTTGACCTTGGTTTCCCTCAAATTGATGTGGAAAGCCGTGAGCTCACATAGCCATGGCGATTGAAGGATTTCGATGTGCATACTTTGCGCCTGCGACCGGAAGGCTTGCCCTTGTTTCGAGAAATGAACCTGCATCAACAGCAGAATCAGAACAAAACCTCTTCAACCACAAGAAAATTACAATAAGTGCAGATATTCTCCACAGAGAGATAAACAAACATATTATATACCTTATCGTATTTTTTCAGTATTTTTCGAATAGCGATAGCATTAATCAACGGATAGTTAACCAAATCCTTCCCTTCTTGAATCAAGGCAACATGGCTTCCTTGCAGCTTACCTTTGAACCAGATGGAGTACTTCCTAAAGCCAGAAGCCAAGTGCAGTTCAAGCAAGTTCTGGGCACGCTCATTGAAGGAACTGACTACATCGGACATTTTCTAGAGAAGAGAAGGGAAGAAGGTCCCGTCGCACACTGCCCATTATTTCATAATTTCATACAGATTAGAACAAAGGCTTAAGAAATCCAATTCATGAAACCCAGAATTCAAATCATAAAAGAACAGATCAACAAGAAAAAGGGAAGAAAACCCATAAAACATAGGGAAAAATGTAATAACCCCATTTTTAAATAAAATAAAAATTAAAAGTTGAAATTAATTTAAGTAAAATTAAGGGACTAAACTGCAAGTTTCTAAAACTTGCAGCTCGGTTTCGAAACTCTGAGAAGTTTAGGGACTTAACCTTGAATTTCCCCATTTTCCTTAACATTGAAAAAATAAATAAATCTGCAAGTTGTAGCTGAAGGGTCTCGAACCCCTAGGGTACTGTTGATATTTATATAAATATATATATAATCGGTTAAAAATTGATAAACCCAAAAATCCCAAATCCCTAACTTACCTATTGACCCCTCACCGGCCTCCCCAAATCGACATCGTCCAGCCACCTTTGGAGCGTGTCGCCACCCCCACCGTGACCACCATCTCGTCCCGATCAAAACCCCTCATCGTGAAATGGTGTCTAACATCATAAATTTCGATGCAAATTTTCATCGGTTCCAACCCCCGCCTCTATGAATTTCCTTGATTTCCGGTTGATCCAGCAACCACGTACCTCACCGTCCTTACCATTACATTCACCGGTGTCGTAGGACCAAAACCCGATCAGATTAGTCCCTCGTCGTCGCGCTATCGTTTGGGGGTAAGTTTCGAATATTTTCGATTGATTTAAGTTGTTTGGGTTAGTTAAATGGCTGATGTGGATTATTTTAAGTGCGTAGATGCTTAGGGGAGAATCGGGCATTCAAAACGAGCCTCGTCGCCGTTGCACACGCCTGTAGTGCGTGTGGGGCTCTTCCGTCGGTCCAGGAGGTTTCTGGAACTAGTCCAGTCAGAGCAAACCGGTCCAGTCAAACTGATTTGATCCGAGTCAACTCAGCAGAGTCAACTCATCTGAGTCAAACAGGACATAGTAAACTCGTCCAAGTCAACCCATTGACTTTGATAAAAAAGTCATATTTTATGTTTTTCGACGTCCTGAGTCTAAATTCAAAGTATGTTTCGCCAAATTTGCACTCGGTAAGCCATTTTTCAGTGTTTTATCTTCAAATTCAATTTGTTTTTCGATTAAGTTTAGTTTCTGAAGTAAATTCGTTTGCTATGCATCCGAGACATGGGCGTGGAATTAAAGTTCGAAGACAATCGAATGGAATTTAAATGTTCGATCGGTGGAGAATATAAATCGATGTAATACATTACTACCTTATAAATGTTGTATGGAACATGTTGGTAATGGTAAATGCATGGTTGAATATGGTTACATGTGTGTAGTAAAAAAATTAAACTCGATCCGAATGTGAAATAAAGTAATGTTAAACCGAATAAGGCTCAGACTACATGCATAAACACAATAAGACTGATAAGAAATTATTTCAAGTACAATGATTAGTCTAAAGAGAAATTAACATCTCTAAATTATATTCATTGTCGTTAAAAGTTTTAATACTGAAATTATTTGATTATAAAATTATAAAATTGCCCTTATAGGGTAAAAATGGCCCAGACTTGCCTGAGAGCAAAAGTACATTGAGAATTTGTATTTTAATTCGATAAATCATTGTTTCATCTGTTAAAGTCCCGATCTGCACGGATAGTCATTGATAATTGGATTCTAACATTTGAGAAGGTACAAGACTTATAATTGTTGATTATCGGAAATCATCTAAAGACTAAAATATTGGAAGTACTATTTAGGTTTGAATTTTTCGGAAAAATTAAATTAAATAGAAAGACTGGACGGAATGAAAGGACTAGAATACCCTTAAATTGTAATTTGACCAAAATGCCTTTGCACTGCAAAAAGACCAAGATTTATCCTAAAAGAGAAAAATAACGCTAAACGGATATATTTGACCAAATTACCAGAAAAGGTACGTATGTTTGGATTGATCAGAATTACTGAAATATCCTCGAGCTATGAAATAACTAAAATAACCTCAAATGTTCAAATGACCAAAATACCATGAACTCTAAAGGAACCAAAATACCTTGAAGTTTAAGATGGTCGAATTAACCTCGACTGTTGAAGAGACCCGTTTTTCTAACAGCTTAAAATAAGTAGATATCTCTGGTAGATGTTTAGAATCACAGATAAATCTAAGTGTTGTTTCACCATTTGTAGTGGATCACGACCCAAGTACGATGACCGTTATGGATATTATAGCAATTTATGAATAAATTAAACACCGCCAAAATATTGGTTCATCATGTGAAGATCTTGTCGATGTTGATTATAAATGAGGTTAGTTCAACTAGTGTAATCAGTTCTGGGGAGGGAATACATGTTCGTCTTCATAAGATCCATTCAGCGATGATTCTGAAGATGATCAGCTCGACTAGGGATGTCAGTATTAAAGGTGCATCCGTTTGACTGGTTGGTAGGTATCATAATGCTAGGATTGGTTTAGTTTGAGTTGACTCGATATCCTGATAAATCGACATGAATCTTAATTATCATGAATCATCATTTCACCCTTATTAGAATAAATTACTAAGAATTCTTCAAGAACCAAATGTTCAAAATGCCCACGATTTCCTTAATAATGAAACCACTTCGGTCATATTTGAAATCTTAAGTAAATTTGATGCAAAGAATTCTGAATACTTTCCTGATTACTTAGTATCTCCGAAAAATATTGAACATTATATGATCTTGATAAATCACTTCCGAATGACTGATGAATCTGTCAGCTACCAATCTCCCCTTTTTTGTAGGGATCTTGTTCTAAAATTTAATCAGTTTACAGAAGTTTCGTGTTTCCCTCACTTCATAATTGCTACGTACCTCAAGAAAACAATTGTATCCTCTAGTGTGTTCCCTATGTACTACATGACTATTTTATCTATTTTGAAATGTGTTTCACTGAAATTTATGATTTACTAATTTACTAATTTATTGGCTTATGAACTATGGCTACATGGTATGTGTTCTCTGGTTACTTGTTTTCATTGAAAAATATAACCGTTTATAATTTATGGATCATGGAATTTATTGTTTATTGTATGAATCGATTAGTGGGTATCATTGGGTAGGTTAGAGTATGGAGGTTCATCTCTGATCAAGCTAGTAATTCTTTACGGACCTAATGAGACCTTGGGTAGGCTTTAAGGCCCCAAGGCTGTAACATCCTCAATACCGGGTTAGTGACTAAATTGAAATATTTCAGAATTTGTTGGTTAAAGTAAATAAATTAAATAGTTTGGGGACTTATATTGTAAATTTTTATATAGGATTAAATATCAAAGAAGAAAAATGGAAGGAAAATGGTCATTTGACCTATAAATGAATTAAAAATGGGATATGGTAAGGATATATACACGTGGGGGATAAGCTTAAGGAGAGATTTCTCTAGAAAACTCTCATTTCTTCTTCTTTTTCTTCTTTACCGTGAACCCTAAAGGCAAAGGTAAGTTCTCTTGTTAGTTAATTATTCATTAATTTTAAGTTTGGTTTGTGATCCTTAGATGCTACTTAAGCTTAAGGAAGGCTTAAGTTAACTTTAAATCAAAGAATGAATGAGTTATGAGAGATTTAAGATAAAGAGTTTATAAATGAAATTTTGGAAAAGAGTTGATAAGTGGAATTTGAAACTAAATTTGACTTGTCAATGGTTGAATTAAGAGATATGAAGTGATAAAATTGAATTTAGAACAAGTAAAAAATTTAGTATGATTCTTGAATTCTATATGGAGGATGAAAGTTTGAGGATAAAGATGTGATAAATGAGTAAAAATGAGTTTAAGTGAATGTATTTGAGTTAAGGATATTTAAGGGGATGAAACGTGAAGTGTTTAAGCTAATAAGAGTGAATTTTCGGGCTTTAAAAGGAAAATTTGGGCAAGGGGTATCGGTACTGCTTCATCAGGAATCGATACCTCAAGAGTAAAAACAAAGAAGACAATCAAAGGGTATCGATACCTGGGAAGAACAATATCGATAACCAGGGTACCGATACCTTAAGGAAGGTATTGATACCATATTTGAACGAGAATTATAGAAACAATATGGCTATCGATACCTAGTCAAGGTACCGATACCACAACTAGGGAAGAATCGATACCCTATTGGGGGTACCGATACCACTGCAAGATAAAATTTGGATTAACTCTTTCTTCTAGCTTAAGAAATTAAGGATTGAATCATAGTATTTGGAATGTTGATATGAATGCATGATTGTGAAAATATCGATCGAGTGCAACGTCCGGATAAATCAACAAGTAATAGTCATCGAGAAGATATAAGGGAATGATATTGACTAGTGAGGTCATGTGAGTGCATATTAGATATTATATGATGTTTAATGGAAATAAGACTTGCGACAAGACTATTTCCTATAGTATTATGCCTGAATTCATGAACATGAACATTTGTTTGTTAGGATTTATGAGTTATATATTATTGTATGTGTGACATGATTTGTATGAATATATACTAGTGTGATAAGACATAGGAACTGATATAAGTGATATTTATGTTTATATAAGTTATATGATATTGACATAATAGATGATATATATATGATGATATAAGAATAAGATATGAGTTATATGGGAAATATATGTGAACAATATATGACATATATGTTTATGTGAAACCATGCGAAGTGATTTGAGCTATGTGACATATGAATATGAAATCATATGAGAAGTGACATGAATTACACGAAAATAAACTACGTGATTACAAGAATATGTGAATTATCTTATGTGACATGAATAACTGATATGTGACAAGTGGACGATAATGCCCATATTATGTGTCATGAGAGCTAGAGGTATAGTTGACATTCCAAGAGTCAAGGGTTACCTATGTCTTTCGAGACATATGGATAGTAGTCATTCGGGACATATTGGTCCTTCGGGACATTTCTACGCTGTCCTTCGGGACAAATTCATATGCCCCTAGTGGAACCTTATACGAGCTGTGGCGACAACATATGTGCACAACCTTTATGTACTCACATATCTATAGTTCTCACATGTGTACATGGGCTAATAAAAGATAATATAAATAAACTTGATATGATGACGCATTGGGTTATGTGTGAAGTGATATATGTGATATATGACGTGTATATATATATATAGTTGTCATATGAATTGTTATATGATATTTGTATTAAGTTAATATTTGAAATGTGTTACAGAAATTTATATGATGATATGTACATTGTTTGCTTAACAATGTTAGGTACAAGAGCTCATAACTAAGAGATATGATTGATAATCATGCTAATAATGATAAGAATAATAATAAGAATAATGAAATGATATGTATATGTATGTATTTATATTTTGATGCATAATTCATTCTATAGCTTATCACGATTACATGAAGTATGCATGGTATGAATTAGTAATGATATGTTATAGTACGTTTATTTATGCCTCACTAAGTCATCGACTTAGCGTGTGAGTGTTTCACACGTAGGTTACGAAAAGAGAGAATTGAAGCTAAGAAGAGAAAGATCGGTCAGCATCTCCCTTATGAAATTCAGATTAGAAAAGTAATAATTAATATGTATTTTGTTCTTTCGAATATAGTTGACATGTACTAATAGAATTGAGTTGAATATGCTCTGACATGTGTGGTAAACCCATTTGTTTTAAAAATAATTTGAAATTCTTCATTCTTTAGTAAAAGTAAAGGTTTTGAAAAGTCAATGTGACACCTCGGACTCGTATCAAGGTCGGGTACGGGTTGAGAGTGTTACATTTAATGGTATCAGAGCTAAGGTTTATCCGATTCTGGGCTTAAACTGAAGCCAAAGAAGTTTTAAAATGTCTACATGCCAACATAAAGTGAAAAAAAATTCTAATCTGATAGTGTAAGGAGTATGTTGTCTTATTACTAGAATAAGATTAGTATGAGATAATTATGAGAATGTTCAAAGTGAATCAAGAGGCGATAAACCTGATGGTGGTAGTAATTCACCTACCCTGGCCAGGCAGGATGAAGAGAGGACACCTTAGGAAGTGCCTCGTAAGATCAAAGGTTGATTTCAGAAAGTTGAAATCATATCTGAATAGTGATAGAAGGTCTTCAGTG
Organism: Hibiscus syriacus; assembly: GCF_006381635.1. Lineage (NCBI taxonomy): Eukaryota > Viridiplantae > Streptophyta > Magnoliopsida > Malvales > Malvaceae > Hibiscus > Hibiscus syriacus. The sequence continues at coordinate 1,294,784 of NW_024063507.1, read as the reverse complement.
TTTTGAATCGGAAAAGTGATATGGAGTAGTTTTGTTATTACGTGGATAAGATAGAATATGGTGAATAAGTGTCACCATAAGGACGTTAAAAGATCAAATGGTGCAGTGAGAATTTGTAGAATAGTTCAAGAATAATAGAAAAGTTTAATAATGAATATATCGACGATCAATTTATAAGACAAAGAGAGTTAGAACGTTTGAGTTTAGAATAGGAGAATAGTACTGTGTATGAGTAAGAGTGTGAGTTTGAAAAGTTGAGTAAGATACCGCTGAGGAAAATTTTGACGGAAAAAGAATGTATATGATCGGCTTGATAAGGGTTTGTACCATAGATTAAAAATTTAGGGTTGACTAACAAGGTTATAATGGTAAGTGCGTTAGAATTGAAGGATTAGAAGTTGATGCTAAGTTAAGTTAACCAAGTATAGTGTGGAATTAGATATAATTATGTATCATGATCATGTAGATATGATGTAGTCAAAAAGATAAGGATTTATATGCTTAAAGGGAGCCTTAAGGAAGTAGGACAAGTATTTTAATGGATTGAGTGATTATTGGAACTTGGTACTTGATGAATTAAGTGAAGGAAATACAAGTACAAGAGACGATAAATAATGAGGTTTTGTATAAGTAAAGTTAATTATCAAAGTTATGAAGATGTGATAAAGATTGATAATCAGAGATAAGTATAAGTGACCTGAAAAGAGTATGGGAGTATGAAGGAAAAAGATGTGATCTATATTACCAGGAAACATGGATTTTTTAAATAATAAGTGGATAAGGAAATGAAATGATGGGGTTTAAAAGACCAAATATAAGAAAGAGTTGTTATAAAGTATGTATCAGAGTATTTTTTTTAAGACTAAATATGGACTTATTTGATGAAATGAAGTAAGTTAGCACCATTTATGATAAGAAAATGAATATTCCTTAAATAAGTACGGAAAGTTATATTAAAGGATTATGTGTATCATAATTTTATATAAGGATCCGTATATCTGAAGAAAGCTAAGGATGTAGTAGGAAAGTAAAGATGATAAAAATGGATATGTGTATTGTGATTTGAACAAGGATTAAGGAATTAGTAAAGGTTTGGGTTATGTGCAAAGCAGTTAGAGAATGATGAAAGAAATCAATTGATTATAATATTAAGTATTAAGGATTGGAGTTATGGTTTATATAATAAGTGACAGTATATGGATTTTTAAAGATTGGATGTATATGAAGGATTGAATGGGGAAACGGTAAATTGAAGAGGTAATATGTGAATATGAATAGGAGATGTGTAGATAGTTTCTTCATCTATAAGTGCAGTGAAAATTCGAGGACGAATTTTCTTAAAGGATAGGAGATTTGTAACATCCTCAATACCGGGTTAGTGACTAAATTGAAATATTTCAGAATTTGTTGGTCAAAGTAAACAAATTGAATAGTTTGGAGACTTATATTGTAAATTTTTGTATAGGATTAAATATCAAAGAAGGAAAAATAGAAGGGTAAAATGGTCATTTGACCTAGAAATAAATTAAAAATGGGATATGGTAAGGATATATACACGCGGGGGATAAGCTTAAGGAAAGATTTCTCCGGAAAACTCTTCTTTCTTCTTCTTCTTCTTCCTTTTCACCGTGAAACCCAAAGAAAAAGGTGAGTTATCTTGTTAGTTAATTATTCATTAAATTTAAGTTTGGGTTATGATCCTTAGATGCTACTTAAGCTTAAGGAAGGCTTAAATTAACTTTAAATCAAAGAATGAAGGAGTTATGAGAGATTTAAGATAAGGAGTTTATAAATGAAATTTTGAAAAAGAGTTCATAAGTGGAATTTAAAACTAAATTTGACTTGTCAATGGTTGAATTAAGAGATATGAAGTAATAAAATTGAATTTAGAATGAGTAGAAAATTTAGTATGATTCTTGAATTCCATATGGAGGATGAAAGTTTGAGGACAAAGATGTAATAAATGAGTACAAATGAGTTTAAGTGAATGTATTTGAGTTAAGGATATTTAAGAGGATGAAACATGAAGTGTTTAAGCTAATAAGAGTGAATTTTCGGGCTTAAAAAGGAAAATTTGAGCAAGGGGTATTGTTACTGCTTCATCAGGTACCGATACCTCAAGAGTAAAAATAAAGAAGGCGTTCAAAGGGTATCGATACCTGGGAAGAACAGTATCGATACCCAGGGTACTGATACCTTAAGGAAGGTATCGACACCATCTTTAAACGAGAATTACATAATGCAATATGGGTATCGATACCTAGGCAAGGTACCTAGGTATCGATACCACAGCTAGGGAAATATCGATACCCTATGGGGGTACCGATACCACAGCAAGAGAAAATTTGGATTAACTATTTCTTCTAGCTTAAGAAATTAAGGATTGAATCATAGTATTTGGAATGCTGATATGAATGTATGATTGTGTAGATATCGATCGAGGGCAACGTCCGGATAAATCAGCAAGTAATAGTCATCGAGAAGAGATAAGGGAATGATATTGATTAGTGAGGCCAGGTGAATGCATATTAGATCGTATATGATGTTTAATGGAAAAAAGACTTGCGACAATACTATTTCCTATCGTATTATGCATGAATTCATGAACATGAACATTGGTTTGTTAGGAGTGTATGAGTTATATGTTATTGTATGTGTGACATGATTTGTATGAATATATACTAGTGTGATAAGACATAGGAATTGGTATAAGTGATATATATGTTTATATAAGTTATATGATATTAACATAATAGATGATATATATAATGATATAAGAATAAGATATGAATCATATAATATGAGTTATATGGGAAATATATGTGAACAAGATATGACATATATGTTTATGTGAAACCATGCGAAGTGATATGAGCTGTGTGGCATATGAATATGGAATCATATGAGAAATTACATGAATTACACGAAAATAAACTACGTGATTACATGTATATATGAATATGCCTATGTGACATGAATAAGTAAATATGTGACAAGTGGAAGATAACGCCCATGTTATGTGTTATGAGAGCTAGAGGTATAGTTGGCATGGCAAGAGTCAGGGGTTACCTATGTCTTTCGAGACATATGGATAGTGGTCCTTCAGACATAGTGGTCATTCGGGATATTTCTACGCGGTCCTTAGGGACAAATTTATATGCCCCTAGTGGGACCTTATACAAACTGTGGTGACAGCATATGTGCACAACCTCTATGTACTCACATATCTATAGTTCTCAAATGTGTACATGGGCTAATAAAAAATAATATAAATAAACTTGATATGATGATGTGTTGGGTTTTGTGTGAAGTGATATATGTGATATATGATGTGCATATATATATATATATAGTTGTCATATGAATTGTTATATGATATTTGTATTAAGTTAATATTTGAAATGTGTTACAGAAATTTATATGATTTATGTACATTGCTTGGTTAACAATGTTAGGTACAAGAGCTCATAACTAAGAGATATGATTGATAATCATGCTAATAATGATAAGAATAATAATAAGAATAATGAAGTGATATGTATATGTATGTATTTATGTTTTGATGCATAATATGCATTCTATAGCTTATCACGATAACATGAAATGTGCATAGTAGGAATTAGTGATGATATGTTATAGTATGTTTATTTATGCCTCACTAAGCAATCGAATTAGCATGTGAGTGTTTCACACATAGGTTACGGAAAGCGAGAAGAGAAGCTAAGAGGAGCAAGACAGGTCAACATCTCCCTTACGAAATTCAGATCAGAAAAGTAATAATTAATATGTATTTTGTTCTTTCGAATATAGTTGGCATGTACTAATAGAATTGAGTTGAATATGCTCTGATATGTGTTGTAAACCCATTTGTTTTAAAAATAATTTGAAATTCTTCGTTCTTTAGTAAAAGTAAAGGTTTTGAAAAGTCAATATGACACCTCGTACTCGTATTCGGGTTGGGTACGGGTTGGAAGTGTTACAAAGGCACTCTCCCTTGGGTAAATCATGGGACTACATATGGTGTACGGGTGTAGGGCAGTTATGTGGTTTTTTTCATTGTCATTCTTACGAGATTTTACTGGATCATCATCCCAATATTATTGTTTACTGTTAAATCTGATTTCTATTGGATATTGTATGGATATGATTCTGGAGTATGGAGGTTCAGCTCTGCTCAAGCTGGTAATTCCTTAGGTAGGCCCATAGGCCCTAAGGTATTCCCTTAGGGTGGCTCCTTTGCTGTGTGCTTAGGGTAAGTCCTTATGGATGCAATTCTGGGGAAACTGCATAAAATTGTTCGGTTGGAGGGTATTACCATGGTTTTAAAATACGTTTTAAACTACTAACGTTTTTAAAGGATATATATACATTACTCTGTTTTGTTAGAACACACTAGACATCCTATTCTGATATCTTGAACTTGGTCCTCTGAATGTTTTCTCTGAACTGAAATCTTCATGTCTTTTACTCGGAAAAAAATATCAGTGGAACCACAGCTCATCCCAAAAACCTATAGATGTCTGAATCGATAAGGAAATATTTATGTTTGCCTATTATCTGCATGTCCTTCAGCATCACTTGGTAGTTCTGTATTACTAAGCTTCCCAAAGCTCACTCTTTACTCACCATTTCAGGTTAAAATAATCGAACCAGTGCAACTCTCGACATTAGTAAATGAGTTACACTGTTGTTGCTTGCGAGTACGGTGCATGTAATTAGCGGGCATGTAGGTTGTATTATGTATTTATATATGGATCTGAAACTTTTATGATTTTAATTCTATTTGTAATATATGAATGATTTTCTGAACTTATATTTTAATTACAAATTGTTTTATGATTTTACGCGTTTTAATAGAAATTTTAAATTTTCCAGGACTTTTCTGTGGGTCTCTCGATAACCATAATGTGACACCTCGGATCGGATCGGATCACCCGCATCGATCGTGGGTGTTAGAGGAAAAAAAGTTGAATCAACAATCAAAATCATCATAAGAGAAAAACCCAGATATGTTTTTCAGTTTTCATCAACTGTCTCGATATATACCTGAACAATGGTGAGGACAAGTTTGGATATCAAGAACACCATGAACGTCCTTCTTGGATTGAGTATCCCTCCGACAGTCCTTCAAAATTTTCTTGAGCTTCTTGAAACCAACCCCCGTAGTTTCTTCTCTTGTCCCTGCATGTAGTCTCGATATTTCTTGCAGAACTTCATGCCTCTCTCTCTCTCTAACAATAATTATTTATCCTTTAAACCTAGAACAAAAGATATGTCAAATTACCTGGTTCCCTTAACTTACATTAACTGGGGAAAAAATTCATGAAGATGATGATGTGTAGCTTTAGATTTTATGTGATGACAATATAGATTGGCGGAGTGTGTTGGCAAATGAAGAGATTAGTGAGGGGGAAATGGCGAAATCTTATTTTCTATCTCGATCGATTGCTTCAAACGGGCTCTTTTTTATGTGTATTTATCACTAATGGATATGAAGATCTGCAGCTGACAAAGACATAAAATTTGGTAAATCATTAATAAATAAAATCCAAAAGAGAAAATAACCTCAGTGACAAAAAATGCCTTATAATATACGATGTTAACCAACTTTTTTTGGATTTGTCAAAATGACCAACTAAATCGCAATGCGATCGATAATTCGCAACGTGATCTCCGGTATCGCAAATTAGTTTCCAGATTCGCAACGCGATTCTGACTATCGCATTGCGATTTTCCAAATTCACGTTGCGATTTTCCTAAATCGCAATGCGAATACGTAAATCGCAATGCGAATACGTAAATCGCAACGCGAATCTGACTATCGCAACGAGATTCTGACTATCGCAATACTGAATTTCAAATTAGCAACTCGATTTCTGAATTCACAACAAGTTTTAGTCTCGCAACACAAATGTTTTGGGTATATAACTACTCAGCAACAACAACTCATAACCTAAATTCCTAAATCGTAACTCATTCCATCTCCATCTATCACTATCTCTGGCGACATCTGTTCCTATATCCAACGACATCCTTCCCCATCCGACAACAGGTTTTAGTTTCGCAACTCGTTTGTTTAGTAAATTAATTTACAATAATGAAATCATCTAATGTTGATCATGTTTGGATAAATTTGTGTTTTGGAGGGTCATGGGAGAATGTTCATGGTGTTTTACAATATATGCCTTTACCCATGAATCTTCAACTAAAACTGTCATTAAAAAAGTTAACTTATGAAACTCTAATGTTACGTGTTGCAAATAAATTGAATTTAGAGCCCCTAAGTGGATTTAGGCTATCTTATCAGAGAAATGGTAAAGTTTATTTGTTAACTGACAATGAAGATATTGAACGATTCATTGCTTACATTAGTGTTTCAAGTGATGATGTTACATTGTATGTTGTTGAACCTAGAAGTAGTGAAGTTGGGTCAGTAGCGGGTAGTAATCAACTAAGTTTTTCAATCCCAGTTTATGGTGCTCAGAATTTAATGGTTCCACCACAATTTCATCACCAAGCAAATATTGTTTCACCATATTTCCAATACCAAACACAATCTCAAAACCCACAACCTTTCCCTAATCCAAATCCCAATCAACTTTCAGAACCAAATTCCGGTTTTTGTATTGACCAGTTAGACGATGATGAGCCAACAGAAAAAATTGTGAGTACTAGTCAGTATTCGAAATTTGATCTTGGTCAATACCCGGACTTTGATCTTGGTCAATACTCGGATTTTGATGATTTTTCAGAAGAAGAAACAGACCCTGCGTGTAATGATTTTGATATTGGTCAATACCCGAATTTTGATGATGAAACAACCGTTGCCGAGGAAGATGTTGTTGATGATAATGAGGAGGAAGTTACGACTGTAAATGAACATGTTGAACATCCATTCTGTAATTAATATAACCCTGAAGAAGAAAAAGAAGAAGAATAAATCCCCAAAGAAAAGTCCCCGAAGAAAATGCCACAGGAGTATAACTGGAATATGCCAGAATTACTTCAGATACCGGAAGAAGAGTTGGTAAAGATAGCAGTTGATTGTTACACAAAAATTATTCGTATCAAGAAAGATGATTGTTTTGATACAATGGAAGACTTGAAGATAGCTTTGTATACGAAATGTGTAGAAGATGGCTATCAACTAAAAGTTAACAAATCAAGCAAAGATCGTTTCGAAACAAGGTGTATGATTGACAAAAACTGTATGTGGCGTATGATTGCAAAGAGGATAAAAGATTGCGAAATATTTCAAGTTAGGACTTTTATTGATAAACATACATGTTCAAGAACCCAAGTTTTTCCTCACCATAGACAGGCAAACAAAAAGGTGTTGAGTGGTTTTCTGGCTGAGTTAATATTTTTGAATGGCAGGGTATATCGGGGACATGAAATTATGACTGACATGAATGCTCGGTTCAAGATTAGTATCTCATATTCTCAAGCTTGGAGAGCCAAATGTTATGCCTTGGAATTGTTGAGGGGGTCGCCAGAAGCATCGTTTGCCCAACTGCCGTCTTATTGTCACAATTTAAAGCTGAAAAATCCTGGGTCGGTAACTCATATCAAAACAGATAGAGATGGACGCTTTGAGTTGCTGTTTATCACCATCAGTGCTGCGGTTAGTAAATCAATATAATTTTGTTGACTCCATTTTTGTTAGTTACATGTATTTCACATTTAAATGATTATATTTCTTGTGTATATGATTTTGTAGTTTCGTTCGTTTATTACTTGCATGCACCCAATTATTATAGTTGACGGAGCACATTTAAAAGGTCGATACCTTGGAGTAAACTTATTAGCAGTAGCCATGGATGCTAACAATGGGATACTGCCAATAGCTTACGGGGTTGGCAAATCTGAAACCTCTGATTCATGGACATGGTTTATGGGGTATCTTAGGGATTGCATAGGTCTTATTAGTAATCTAACAATCATATCCGATAGGGCAAACTCAATTGACAACGTTGTTAGAAGGTGTTTCCCAGATGCTTTTCATGGACTTTGTGGTGTTCATTTGTATAGAAATCTTAAATCAATGTCTTTCTGGTATAAAAAATCACAAATGGACATACTGGAAGGCTGTAAAAGCTTATCGGGAAGTGGATTTTAATAAGCATATAAACTGTTTAAGACGTGTTTTGCCTCAGTGTGCTCAAACACTAGAAGATGTCAGGTTTGAAAGATGGTAAGAGTACATCAACTTGGAGCAAGATATGGTTTCATGACGTCTAATAGTGCAGAATCAATCAATGCTCTAAGTCGTCATTCCCGGAAATTGCCCATTACTATGTTAATGGAGTTTTTTCGAGCCTCTATTCAACAGTGGTACTACAAGAAAAGAAACCATACATGTATTATTTCTTTAAATTTGTAACTTATCATATATTTTACTAAGTATTATTTATTTAAATTTACAGGAACATTGGAACATCGTGTTACACCATGGACTGAAAAAAAGATAACGAAACGTGTTGTGAAGTCAACGTCATGGAGAGTTGAACCATGTTCAAACACTTTGTTTGAAGTACTGGATAATAACTTAAATGGGCTTGTCGATCTAAATGCAAATACGTGTAGTTGTATGAAATGACAAACATCTGGTTATCCGTGTGGCCATGTTATAAAAGTTGCTCTTCATCTAAACCAAGATGATTCAAGCGCATACGCTATGGATTGCTACACTACAGAAGTATATCGACAGACTTATGTCAAGATTGTCTACCCTATTCCACATCCTTCTAAGTGGGACATACCAGATGACTTACAAACAGTTTTGCCACCAGCCATGGACAGAAGGCTACCTGGCCTACCAAAAAGTCACGATCATATACCGTCTAAGGGTGAAGAGAAGAAGAGATCGACATATAGTCAGTGCATGGAAAGTGGTCATACAAGGTTGACATGTGGATCACCAGTGCCATCACAATCATCTTTTCCTCTACCAAAATATGGATCCTCATCAAAATCCCAATCACAACCGGCTTCACCTTTTGGGACTGTTAACTTAGGTGATTTTTAAATGCAAACGTTGTATTATATGTATATTATGTGTGAACTTTTAACATTTTCAGTTAGGCATGTATTAGTAACTTGAGTTTGAACATTGCTATGATATGTTCATTTGTTATCACTTATTAGCAACGCGAATATGACTATCGCAACACGGAAATGACTATCGCAACGCGGAATTGACTATCGCATTGCGATTCTCTCATTGCGATAGTCATTTCCGCGTTGCGATAGTCTGTTTTGCATTCAACATAATGCAGATTGAAATCAACAAATCAACTATTACATTTCAATCAATTAAACAAGCACAAATAATAATTATGTACACATTAATTAAACAAATCAACATTTACAAATCATCTTTTACAAATCAATTAAACAATCAAAAAATAATAATAAGAATTATTTCCTCATCAATTATTGAATCAACTTTTTCACCCATACATCCATTTCACGCAACTCACTTCAGGATTAACCTGCAGAAACCAAACATTGAATCAACAACACTTTCTACACATCTAAAACCTACAGACAACGAATTATTGAATTCTAGCTACTTAACCAAACATTTTCAAACCAAAAAGAGTATATATGTTTAACAACACTTGCATTTGACTTACAAATTGTTTATGGACACTTTCATAACGCGGATGCAGGTAGAAAGCGTCTCGCATATATCGTTCTAGCCATAAAATGCCGAAACCACAAGCCTACTACACCTCTATCTCTATCGGTGGGAGTTAGAAACTATGTACTTCCTGTCGTCAAACGCTCCAAGCACATGCATACGAGAGGACCACAATCCCCTCTGGCCTTCGTTTGTTGTGGCGCGGTCTCGTCTCTGATAACTGTAACATTGAACTTCTTTGGCTTCTTGTTTCCAGAATTAGTCCAATAATTAATTACATCCAAGAATTTAGCCAAATGAGAGCTCCATCCCTTAATAATATCTCTCAAATCAGACAATGATATGTAATTTATCATGCTGTCATATACTATTATCTTTAGGGATGGGAGCTGAAGCTCGACGAGAAGCCAATGAGTACGTTCCAAAACAAGGATAAACACCTGCATCGAAATGTAATAATTCAAATTGCGCACTTATTTATGAACACCTTTAAAATATTTAAACAAATAAATACTAACCTTATCGACCTCCCACCATGCAGGATAAAGTTTAGCTTGTCCATTAGCCAACACATATGATTCCTGTCGTTGATTCTTCAAGTGAACTACGTGAAAAGACGTCGGCATAATTGTATATCGCATTTTTTATATTTTTCTTCAATTTCCTTACAATTAGAAGACGTGTCACCCATGCATCAATATGTTGTTTTACAAACAAAGACATATATTAGTGAATTACATAAATTTTAAAAAAAATTAATCAAACTGAAATATAAGAAGAAATATAAGACTTACCCCCCATCGAAATAGCCGTTGTCTTCAACCCCTAATAATACACCCCACCAAGACCGTTCAATCAACAAATGCATATCATCGTTGAGTTTGTATATATCAGTGTAACACCCTTGGCTCCGCTCATGTAGATAAAAATCAACTGCGGTCTTAGCCCAAAGGGTATTATCCAGAATTGTTTTCGGTAGTTGTTTCCTCTCCACTTCATCTGCCGGAATGGTACTGGCCGGTAACTTATACGAAAGCCAACAGTCATCCATCATGTCCGGCACGTGAGGGGGCTTCTCAATAATTCGATATATTACGCCGTGTGAATCGGGCTCTAGAATGTTGGGAGGGACCTCTTCAACGATGACAGTGGCCTCTTGAACGGTGGGAGGGGACTCTTGAGGGATGATAGGAGCCTCTTGAACGATAGGGGAGGCCTCTTGAACGATGACAGGTGAGTCGGGCTTTTTCTTATGGATTCTTCGCACTATTGGGGTGAACAGAGACGTAATGACACATACGTGGACCATCCACCTTATCGGGCCGCTAAAAATAAATTAATACATAAATCAGTAAATAAACAGATATGATATTAAACAGTGAAAACAAAGACAAATATATTTCAAACTTGCACGGTATTCACCCAAGTCATTATTATATCATTGTTCACAAAATGCATCAGATAACATTCCAGAAGTAAGCACTTATATAAACATTTAAAAGGACAACATATAGGTTTAGTGCAGGTTCAATGACAACATAAAGAGTATTAGTTTATTCTTGAAACTTAAATTTTCAACACTGTGAAGTTAGTATTTGTCTTTTTGTTGAAGTAATGCAATTCATTCAAGTTTCAATTTGCAGAAGAAGAATAGAATCTGAAACTTAAAATCGCAACGCGAAAATGACTATCGCAACGCGAAAATGACTATCGCAACGCGAATTTGACTATCGCAATGCGAATTTGACTATCGCAACGAGAGAATCGCAATGCGATTTTCATTTCGCATTGCGATTCTTTCGTTGCGATAGTCAAATTCGCATTGCGATAGTCATTTTCGCATTGCGATAGTCATTCTCGCATTGCGATAGTCATTTTTGCATTGCGATAGTCATTTTCGCATTGCGATTTTGTTGTTGTGATTTTCATTTCGCATTGCGATTCTCTCGTTGCGATAGTCATTTTCGTGTTGCGATAGTCATTTTCGCATTACGATAGTAAACTATTCTTCTTCTGCAAATTGAAACTTGAATGGATTGCATTACTTCAACAAAAAACAAATACTAACTTTCAGGGTTAATGAATAAACAGTTAAACAGTATTGGCAGCAACCGAATGAATTTACTAAGCAATCTAAGTGAAATTACGAGTAAATTTATCATCAAGTTAAATATGAAAAATATTAAACTTACCTCGTTGCGTAGAGTATGAACCTCGTTCTGCAACGATGCTACAATCTCACGTAGAGCTGCTACCTCACCACGTAAAGTAGACACCTCAACACGCCATGCACCATTGTCATCGTGTAAAGTACCGACCTCCTCACGTAAGGCATTGACCTCATTACGTAACTCCCCTAACTCATCCCGTGGAGGTGGAGAACAGGGAGATAAACGTCGTGGCATCTTTGTCGGTCGCCTATCATGAGGTGATGGTGGAGAAGAGGCTCGATGATGTGACAGAATAGGTGATGACTCTCGTTGTGGAGTTGTATATTCGGGTCGATCAGGTGATGGCTCTGGGTGAGGTGATGGCTCTCGAAGTGGTGGCTGCTCATCATCTGTGCCATCAAAAAAATGCTTACTAGCTTGCCATCAATCAGTGGCAAGCTCAGCTTCCGTGGGTGTCAGCCTCTGTAATGGAGTGTTGGCCTCCTAACAAAATAAAAGCTCAAACAAAGTTAAACGTGTACTAGTAATAACTTGTTTATAAACATATGGTAGTATTTGTGTTAACTTACATTATTTATTCTAGTATACGGTAGTAAATCTTCTCATTGCTGCAAGGACCATTTCCTCTTCCAGGAAATAGCCCTAGGAATATCATTAGAAGTTTTTAATGCATATGTCTGCATGGCGGGAAAGGCCTCAAATATCCAAATCTACAAACAATATAATAACAAACATTAGTAATTGTTAAAGAATTAATTATAATTTTGGAAACATTATATAAAAATAATTACCTTAAAGGCCCAAATAAAGCCTGACAAAGTGTATTTGGAACCATCGCCACGCAAACTTTTTTGATCATCAAAGGCATACGACAACTTATTCCATGTAGCTTTCCATAGATACGAACCCCACGGAAACAGGTTTCATGCATTTAGGTCCTCTGCCAATTTAATTAGATCATTAGGAATAGGTTGTCGGGCCTCTCTGCCTAAAAAGCCGGCTTGCAAAAGTATTAGAAGGCATACTCGGACAACATCGACGTCATCCATCCGATTAAGCAAAACTCCTCCCGCCCAAAACACGTATACGCCGGTAGAAAATCAAACCATATCTCTTCATCATGACGTTGTATAGTCTCTGGTAGATCGCTAGTCATGGTTTGAAGAAACAGATGGGTCAACATAGCATCTCCACCCGGATGTTGTACTTTCAGCCATGGCCCGAAGCAAGTATCCTCAAATATTTTTCTTTGTGCAGGTGAAAGCTTCGACGCAATTGTTTTGGCCAGGCTTACTTAATTTCTTAAGGTCAATTGAGCCGAATAAAAGTTCTGCAAAAACAATAAACATACCAATTTAGATATACCAAAAACTACACTGTGAAGATATAACAAGAACAATAAACATAAAGAGTAGTAGTTTATTCTTCAAACTTAAATTTGCAACACTGTGAATTTAGTATTTGTCTTTGTTTTTTGGTTAAAGTAATGCAATTCATTCAAGTTTCAAATTGCAGAAGAAGAATAGTTTCTGAAACTTAAAATCGCAACACGAAAATGAAAATCGAAACACGAAATGACTATCGCAACGCGAATTTGACTATCGCAACGCAAGAATCGCAACGCGAAATGAAAATCGCAACGACATAATCGCATTGCGATAGTCATTCTCGGTTTCAAATACTAAAATTGAAAGAAACTTGAATGGATTGCATTACTTCAACCAAAAGACAAAACAAAGATAAATACTAACTTCACAGGGTTAAAGACTAAACAGTTTAGCAGTATTGGCAGCAATCGAATGAATATAATAAGCAATCTAAGTGAAATGGTTAATCTATTATTGAAAACACCAGTAAACTTATCATCAATTTCAATATGAAAAACCTAATAATAATACAAAAATTTCAAAATAAAAATAATTAAAAAAACTAACCCTCGGTGGTTGATTTGGTTGATTTTCCATTTCTGACCGTGAATGATTTCGCCGGAGATGAAGACTGATATCGTCGGAGATGGGGACTGATTTCGTCAAAGATGGGGACGGATGTCGCCTTAGAGAGTGAGAGATGGAGATGAGACTGAGTTGTGATTTAGGGTTTTAGGTTATGAGTTGCGATTACGGGATATACTGTGGACGGTTCAGTGCTCCGATATATTAATATATTCGTGTTTGGAATTTGAAAAAAAATGCGCGTTGGATACGAATGGCACTATGTAAATCGCATTGCGATAGTCAGATTCGCGTTGCGATTTACGTATTCGCATTGCGATTTACGTATTCGCATTGCGATTTAGGAAAATCACAACGCGAATTTGGAAAATCGCAATGCGATAGTCAGAATCGCGTTGCGAATCTGGAAACTGATTTGCGATACCGGAGATCGCGTTGCGAATTATCGATCGCATTGCGATTTAGTTGGTTATTTTGGTAAATCCAAAAAAAGTTGGTTAAAATCATATTATAAGGTATTTTTGGTCACTGAGGTTATTTTCTCAATCCAAAAATGGTACACGGTAATGGTTTCTATACTAAAATCAAAATTGGATATAAAATAATAAATAATAATTTTTATTATTTGATTTTATTCTCATTCTTGTTTTAATTATACTAAACTTATAAATTATTAAGCGGCTGCGTCTAATGTTTATCCACGTGGAATCGCATTGTCTGCGTATCTGATTAGTGGTCCGACGCTTTTAACTCAGTGGATGGTCCACATTTGGCTCACCAACCCAAACCACAGAGTCCCCACCACCGCCAACAGAAATAACACCAAACCGACAGCGGCCGGGGAAAGTAATGTCTGAACAAAATCAAGAGCCCCACACCTTCTAACCCTTTTTTTTTAAGTACACAAATAATCTCCTATAGTATATTATTTTATTAAGTCCATCAATTAATAAAAATTATAAAATAGTCTTTTGACTATAGAGGGTTATTTTATTGAGTCTTTCGACTATTAAAAATTACAAAATGGTCACTGAACTATTCATTATATTCAAAGCTTGTTTTTATATTAAGAAAATGACTATATTTTCAATTAAACGTTAACTTACTGACCATGATATGATAAAATCTGATCCCAGAGTCTCAAACGATTACCATATCTCGATCATCATGTTAATGTCTAGATTAGACAACCGCCAAATTTTTAACGAAAAAGAATGAATTTGGAACATAATGAATAGTCGGGTGACAATTTTGTAACTTTTAATAGTTGAGGGACTTAATAGAACAACATTCTATAATTGGAGGATTGTTTTGTATCTTTTAATAGTCGAAGCAATACCTTATAGTCGGGGACCATTTGTGTGCTTTACCCTTTTTTTCAAGTTATGTTTGAGATACGATATAATATAATCATAGCTTATTAGGAGTGTGCAAAATCATATATTGGATCCGATCTGATTCGAAAATTTGGATATCTGAAATTTCGTATAGCTAAAATAACGATCCAAATTCAATCGAAAAAAAATCATATATACGAACATTCGATCCGAATATATATGTAATACCCTTAATCCATATATGTACTTGTATACAAGTCAAAGAGTCGTATAAAACACTTGACGTTCAAAAACCGATAAAATTTTGTTTCTTTAAAAATTTTAAATCACATTTCTTTATTTTAAATCTATTAATTGTGTAAAATCATAATTTAATATTTTAATATCAAAATCGAATATAAATTTAAGCAGTAATCAGACAGTTCAACATTATTTCATACTAAAAATAAAACTGATTAAAAACTGGCTAATTAAAATATCCACTAATTGATTTTTAAAATATGATTTGTTAAAATATTATTCATTATCTATACTAATTATACTTAAAATTTATATATTTAAAATATTTGCAACCTAAATAAATTTCATATCAGAGCAATTAAAAATTCTATAATATACATGTCACTATATAATTAAAAGTAATATCGTATGATGCCTGATGTCCTTACTGATTCTAAAGGCAGATTCGATTCCTAAAAAATGATGTTGACATGATCTCTACTCTGCTCACTTGCTCGTACCTACTTTTGAAATAATCACACGCTAAGTTTTCACTGAATAATTAATAAAATATTTCTATAATAATATATAAAACATATATCTTAGTACAAAAACATCGTATAGAAATATAGTATAAAATAAATAAAATTTATTCAAATTATTTTCATACACTAGTAACTTGTAATTTTAACTTTTCGTTTATAAATTATTCAATATTAAATCAAGCTTTGCATATAAAACTTTAATGTAAAACATAATAGTTAAACATGTAATATTCCTTTTTTCATATACTATTTTTGTCATGTACTATCCCTTTTTCTATACTACTTCTTTTTCTGAAATATACCTTTTAGTTTATTTTATAGTTCAATATATAATCATGAGAATACGTGATACAAGAGTAAAAAAAAAATGAGTGTTCTATACTATATGCAATATAATTGCATGTAATTATATAGCACATTTAGTGTCCTGTAATTGTATGCCATATTTAGTGCCCTGTTGATGTACATGTACTATAGAACACAACAACATTGTACCAATGAATTCTGAATACATAAATATATCCGATAATTATGTTGTATAAGAATGTACTTCTGTATAATCGATCGATAACGCTTTACCTCATGACATGTCAATTTTAGCACTAACTCACATACATTAGGCTTTTATTAAAGTTATATTTTATTTCGCATCTGTTAAAAAATTATTCATATACAAATATAATAAAAGTCTCATAAAATGTGCATTGGACTGTTCATGATTAAAATCATACAAATTATGAAATAAAATATTATATAAAAATGTATAGGGTAAATTATACCAAAAATCATTTAAAAACTATTTTGTAAAATAGTATAAAAATAAATCATAAAATAATTAATATCGTTTTCATTTGAAAATATTTGAGGTTGGCTCATTATAAGCCGTCCTTATATCGTATATAAAATAAGTAAGATGCACTCTCCTGATGTCTCGCTAAAGTGCTTTACTTATGCTATCACTTTCACTCTCGAACTTTGTCATTTTCTTTTTACTTGTTTTGGTCTCGATTTCGGTCACAATCTATTCATAAATTATTTTATCTGACATAAATTTCAAATTGTATGTTAGTATTTAACTAACAATAAGCTTGTATTTGTATAAAAAAATCTAAAAATACAATAATATATATTCGATTCTAATTTTTCTCTTAAACGAAGTAACCTTTAACTTTTTCAAATTAACCTTTTAAGTCCCTCAAATAATCATTCATGACTTTAACTTTTCAAACTTCCACATTTAACCATCAATATACATTTCTTTAAAACATATCCTAATATTTTTAAAAATAAAATAAAAAATAGTCCCTTGCTATTCACTTTAAATTCCATATTAACCACTGTATCCAACCAATCTTGCAATACTTTCAACCTAGTTCCTCAATTATACACTTTTGCCATTTCATCACTAACTTCTTCAAAATTTATAAAATGGTCCTCCAACATATATAACTTTCTAAATTGATCCAATTCAATATTCCAACATTAAATTTCAGCATAGAACAACAAATTTCAAACATTTACACTTCAATCCCTAAAATTTTCAATTTATGCAAAATAGTTCCTATACTTTCATAAATTCTCAAATTGGTCCAAACCAATTTCCAATGCATGTAGAATCATTTTATTATCAATTCTAACCCATAGGAAATTTTTATAAAAATTTCCCTTATTTTTCCTTGATGGTCGAACCTATGTAGTAGTCTTGAACATGCTTTCTGTTAGGATTATTGAAGAGGCTCAATTGACAACCGAAAAAGTGTAAAGGGATTTAAAAGTTAAAATTGAATTTAGGGAGTAAGGAGAACAAAAATATAAGACAATTTGGAACAAGGATTTAAAGTGGTTCGACTTATCAACCAAGTCTACATCCACTACCTTAGCTCCTCACCAAGGATTTTCTAATAAATTCACTAATTTGTTCTTTCTTTTTCAAGGGCAAAGAGATAACATTTACAACTCCCTATCTTTTCAATGGCTAAGATAGAACCAAAACCCTTTACAAGTAAAAAGAGTGTAAACAAATAAACCTCTAGAAAGGAAGGTGTTTACAAATTAAAAGCTCACAAAAACACAAATATTTACAAGAGAATTGAAAATAAGAATGAAAAATTCTTCTCTTGTGTTTGATTGCTTGGATATGTGTTCTAACCCCTCTTCAAGTGTCTTGAACTTGTATTTATGTGTTGGAATGTTGTTGTGGTTGTTTCTAGCCGTTGGAGATTGTTTGGAGCCGTTGGGGATCAATTTTCATGCAAAATAAAGTTTCCCAGACCAAGGGTATTGGTACTTCTAAAGAGAGTATCGATACTACCTTTGTTATATTTAAATCCAACTAGCCGTTGGGGTCTGATGGTATCGATACTATGGCAATGGTATCGGTACTACTATGCATATTAGTATCGGTACTCCTTTGGGTATCAGTACCATTTTTGCATTCTGGAATTTGAGCAAAGATGGTAGTATCGGTACTACCTAGTGAGTAGCGATAACTCACTTACCTTTGGTATCGGTACCATATGAATAGTATCGGTACTTGTTCAATTGGTATCGATACTGTAGGAACAATATCAATACTACTTGTATAGAAAATTGTTTTGTGCTCAATTCCAAACTTTTAAGGACTTTGAATTATTTTTGAAAACTTTGAAAACTTTTAAATAAATTCAATTCAAGTCCAAAAACATTTTTGCCTTAATTGTTATATCAAAATATAGTTCACAAATCTCCCTCTTTTTTATATAACAAAATATTTGAAAAGTTACTTTTGGCAAAACTCCCCCTTAATAAAACGTTTAATGAAAAGATATCAATTGTTAGAAAATATGTGAAAATGTTCAACTCCCCTTTTTCATTAAGATATTGAATTTTTCAAACTCATGCTTCTCCCCCTTTTTGTTAGATCAAAAAAGAATTCAACTTTAAAGTTATAAAATAAATTTGGAGAATAAGTGATAAATTTGACATTAAAAGCATTTGAAAAATCAAAGCTCCCCCTTAAAAAGTGCATTCCAAACAAAATTGGCTTTTAAGAGCTGGAAACAAAATTGAATTTCAACAAAGAGTAACAAACAAGTTATTAGCTCATGAAATTCAATATATCCAAGTCTAAAATACTTTATGCAATATCAAGTGTTGAAATTAAGTGCATATGCATAAAGCTTTTCAAAAATGTTATGCATTTGAAAATTTTGATATCAATTGTTAGAGATATATTTTTAACATTTAAAAAAACATGTATAATCATTTAAAATTTAAAATTTGTAATATCAAAGCATTTGAAAAGTTGATATCAATTGTTAGACATGTATCATTTGCATTGAAAATCAATTTTGACCAAAATTCATTATGATGAACTAAAAATTATGAAAAATCATTAAAATTTAAAATATTCATCATAAAACTTTTCAACATACATGAGGTTAAAAAAAATGCATAATCATTTAAAATCAAAACTCATGCATGCTTTAAAAAAACTAAATGAGCAACTAAATAACCAAAATAAAAATCATTAAGCTTAAAGGTTACCCATTCCTTTTCAAGTATGGCTAGAGCATCTCAATTTCTTCGTTTTCATCACCATTGCTCCCACACACCTTCAAGTGACATTTATTTGGATTTTGGTATCCAAATTACTTTGGATCCTTGAACGTTAGTTTCAACACCCCTTGTTCCCTTAGGAACCCATACTTGTCTAATTTTAAAAGATTTTCTTTTCTTTATAGGACAAGCATGTTCCAAATGACCATGAAAATGTCAATGTGAGCATTTTATCATTTTTAAGCATAATGAGTTGTTTTTAGAAATTAATTTTTTTTCTTTTGTTAAGCTTTCAAGCTTGACTTTTAAAACAAAATTTTCTTTTTCTAAATCATTGATTTTGACTTTTAAAAGCTCTAAATCATTTTTCAAAATTTCATTTTGATTTTCAAAATCAAATTTTGCTTTCAAAACCAAATCATTTTCAACTTTAAATTTTGAAATCAATTTATTATATTTGGAATTCATGGTCTCAAATTCCAAATACAACTCATTATAAGCATCTTCTAAATCATCAAAAGAATGTGAATTTAAATCATTTGAGTTAGAAGAACCTTGGGTTCTTCATGAGTGGCCAAGAGGCATATGTTGATTACTTCATCATCATCATTGGAGTCATCTTCATCACTCCAAGCTGTCATAAATGCCTTCCTCTTTGATGATCCCTTCTTCTTTAGGAGAGGGCATTCATACTTGACATGCCCTTTTTTTGACAATTGAAGCACACCGGGGGACCCTTCTTCTTGGTTAATTCATGTTTCACTTCCTTGGAAGACGTGAATCTTTTGAACTTTTTGAAGAGCTTGGCCATCTCTTCTTCTTCTTCATCATCCTCATCCACCTCTTCACTTGAATCTTCATAGCTTTCATTGGTGGACTTGAATGCAACTCTTACCTCCTTCTTCTTTTATTCCTTCTTCTTTTGCTTCTTTTCTTCACCATCTTCCTCTTGCTTCACCATCAACTCATGAGTGATAAGAGAACCAATCAATTCGTCGAGAGTGAGAGACTTTAGGTCTCTAACTTCAATAATAGTTGTCTTCTTTGATTGTCGAGACTTTGGAAGAGAGTATATCATCTTTCTCACTAACTTCTCATTAGAGTTAACTTCTCCAAATCATTTGAGACCGTTGAAAATCACGGAAAATCTATCTTTCATAGCTTTGATGTCTTCATCGGGTTTCATCTTGAAATTCTCATAGCTATGGTTGAGAAGACTTATCTTGGTTTCCCTCACTTCATCGGTTCCCTCATGAGTGACTTGGACCTTATCCCATATATCCTTGGCATTGGAACAAGAGGAGACTCTTCCGTATTCATCTGGGCCTAATGCACAAAAGAGGATGTGCATATCCTTGGCATTGAGCTAGAACTTCTTCTTCTCTTCATCACTCCAATCGTCCATCTTGTCAGTTGGAATGGTGTATCCTTTAATGATCGAATTTCAAGCTTCTAGATCGTTGGCTTGAATGAAGAGCATCATCATATTCTTCCAATAGGTATAATTTACTCCATTGAAGTACGGTGGCTTGTTGACTGGTTATAAATCTTCAATGTAGTATGCACAGGAGGTTGAAGCCATTTCTTTTTGGTTGTGTCGGGAATTGATATAGCTTTTTCTAGGAACGTATCAAGGTAGTTAAACCTTCTAAATGAGTTAGGCTCTGATACCAATTGTTAGGATTATTGAAGAAGCTCAATTGACAACCGAAAAAGTGTAAAAGGGTTTAAAAGATAAAATTGAATTTAGGGAGTAAGGAGAACAAAAAGATAAGATAATTTGGCACAAGGATTTAAAGTGGTTCGACTTATCAACCAAGTCTACATCCACTATCTTAGCTCATCACCAATGATTTTCTAACAAATTCACTAATTTGTTCTTTCTTTTTCAAGGACAAAGAGATAACATTTGCAACTCCCTATTTTTTCAATGGCTAAGATAGAACCAAAACCCTTTACAGTGAAAAAGAGTGTAAACAAATAAATCTCTAGAAATGAAGGTGTTTACAAATTAAAAAGCTCACAAAAATACAAATATTTACAAGAGAATTGAAAATAAGAATGAAAATTTTTTCCTTTGTGTTTGATTGCTTGGATAGGTGTTCTAACCCCTCTTCAAGTGTCTTGAACTTGTATTTATGTGTTGGAGGTTGTTTGGAGCCGTTAGGGATCAATTTTCATGAAAAATAAAGTTACCCAGACCAAGGGGTATTGGTACTCCTAAAGGGAGTATCGGTACTACCTTTGTTATATTTAAATCCAACTAGCCGTTGGGGCCTGATGGTATCGACACTATAGAAATGGTATCGGTACTACTATACATAGTAATACCGGTACTCCTTTGGGTATTGATACCATTTTTGCATTCTGTAATTTGAGCAAAGCTGGTAGTATCGGTACTACCTAGTGAGTATCGATACTTCCCTTACCTTTGGTATCGGTACCATATGAACAGTATCGATACTTGTTCAATTGGTATTGATACTGTCGAAACAGTATCGTACTACTTGTATAGAAAATTGTTTTGTGCTCAATTCCAAACTTTTAAGTACTTTGAATTATTTTTGAAAACTTTTAAATAAATTCAATTCAAGTCCAAAAATATTTTACCTTAATTATTATATCAAAATATGGTTCAACACTTTCCATTTTAATAAACATGAATTCAACCTCTTAACTTCAATTCCATGAAATTCCAATCAACTCTGTATCAAATTCAATCAAGATCAATAATTCTTCATGAAACACTAAAGTGATCAACTCTTCATAACCATTTCTATTGGTTTTTATTCATAACATAAGATCGAAAACAACTCTACAACAACAACTGCATCAAATTCAACCTTTAAATCACCAAAATCCAACTTGTTCTTCATCCGCCATATTAAAAAATTCAACATTTCAAATAAGAAAACCATGAGATTTTTACACTAAATGAAAGAGAATTCAATGTAGAATATTTTCTATTTCACACTTTAATTCAAAAACCTAACAAAAATAGCTCAAAATGAAAAAGAATAAAATTTCCATAACTAGAGGAGGAAGCTCACGGCCATAAGGATGGAGGAAAGAAACTCTTGAAATCTATTTCAAAAATATCTACTACACTTGTCATTTAAACTAATTAAAATGAATTTAAAATTTCTTTAATGTTAATTTACCATTTTACCATGAATGAATTTTGATATTTACCTCCATGCCATCCTTTCATCAACGTTTTATATCATTAAATAAATATAAAAATCATATTTATTTATTTTCATCTTTGCCCTTTCAATTTTCTAAAATTTTAATTTAGTCACTTTAATTCCACTATTCTACTTTAACATGGAAAATCCACTTAATTCCACAATTCCATATTAAATTCTACTGTTTAAAAATATCAAAATAGTATTTGCTAACTTTATAATATTATCCTTCAAATTTTTGTAAACTTTCGATTCGATGCGGTTATCCGAATATTTTACTAAACTTTATCGCTTCATAACTTTTACACAAACTCCGGATCAAAATCTAATTTCCATAATAACTTCATTCTTAAGGATATAATGTTTATAGAATAAAATTGGGAAAATTATCTCTTTGGTCCTTAAACTTTTCTAACTCTTTTACTTTGGCCACCAAATTTTTAAAATTTACATTTTGGTCACTTGTCTAAATTTTGAGATATACAATGTCACTTATTTACTACCCATATTCATGCTGTCATCGACTAAACCATATTTAAATTGCTCTTTAAAGATATATTGACAATTAAATGATGCCAATTTAAATACTATGACGTGTTTCTGCAGTTAATGATGGGGAACATTGCATCGACAAACCTACAATTTCGTAACTTTTTGAAGTTGCGTGCAGAAGAAAATAGGGATACTAATGTGAATCAAACAACTACAACATTAACATTGTGGATTGAGGTGGGAGAAGTACAGAACCAGTAGGTTGAGCTTCGTTATCTATTCTCGAATAAACAAAGAGATTGTTGCAGAAACAAAGAATGTACTTGTGCTTGGTCTGGCTTGCTGCCACCCAAACCCCATTTATAAAAACTTGTTGGTAGGTTTTTAATATGAGGGGTTGAACCTCCACAAGTCCCTGCTCAGATAGGGCTGTTGGGCCTAGAGCTAAAACCCATTTATTTTTCGGATATTCGGAAAATCCGAAATTAAGAGTTTTCCGATCCGTATCTGATCCGATTATTTGAAGAAAAAAATTCGAATATCCTATCCGAATTATCCCAAAAAATCGGATCGGATCAACGGACAAATCATATTAGATATTTTTGCACATCCCTATAGCTTATACGAATTGTTTAACTTGCAAACTTTTTTTTAATATTAATAAATTGATTCATATCAAATTTTATAACTATCTATTATGAGACAATATTTTTAAGGGTGAATTATGCTTTTAGTACCTAAACTATCAATTTTGATATGTTTTAGTACCTAAACTTTCAATTTTTTCAAAATCATATCTAACGTTTAATTTTTGTTTCATTTCAGTATCTCACCGTTAAAAACTTAACGAATGATTTGCACGTGATACCTTTTTTATGGGTAAATTGCATCATTCATCACTCAACAATCTTCTCATTCCTATTTTGGTCGATAAAGTTTAATTTTTTTAATTTAATTACTTAACTTTTAAATTATTCCTAATTTAATCACTCTAACTTTCATTTTTAATTATATATTAATAAAATAATAAATAAAAATATCATGTCACAAAAATTACTAAAAAAATCGATTAGAGTGATTAAAACATGAGCAATTTGAAAAATTGAGTAGTCAAATTGAAAATTTTTAAACTTTAATACCAAAATAGGAGTGAGAAGATAATTGAGTGATGAATGATGTAATTTACTCATAAGAAATACAATGTTGGTAAATTTTTAACTATGATGCACTAAAATGAAACAAAAATTAAATTTTAGATATAATTTTAAAAAATTGAAAGTTTAGATAATACAACAGATCAATATTAATAGTTTAAGTATTAAACACATAATTTACTCTTAAAAATATTGTAAAGATTATCATATAAATTTCTTGTTCCAATCCAAGTAGATTTCATTCAGTTTTAAGAAAATATAAATTAAATTATATAGAATATAGTTCATTTCTTTGGTGCCTCAAAGAAGAGACAACTACGTGACAAAGAATAGTATTTATTCTCCGTATATACCATGCTAACATTTGCTGAACATGCTGCTGCTGATTCATGTTTTGCATAACTAGACCACTTCCACCCACAAGGCCATAACATTAATATATATTCAGGGACATACACAAAATTTTATATTAAGGATAAACTTGAACTTATAAAATTTCAAGAGGCGAAAACATATTTTTAATAAAAATATATAGAAAAAAATCTAAAATCTACAGTGATATTTTCAAGAGGGAGCGACTGCCTCCTACCCACCCCTCAGTCCATCCCCTGTATCTAATGATAGTGTCGATGATGCCAATTTTAATCTCCAGTGGAATATCCGAACCTCCATTAGTATCTGATATGATAGTTGAGTTGAGCGAGGCATTCTCCCATTTATCTGTATCATTCAACTATACGCCCATACTGCCAATACTGATACAGCTTCAAATCCAGCTGCAGCTCAGGGATCTTCTACTGGTGAACCCAATGCTTCAACTAGGTCCAGATCTTTTCTACATTGTTGATGGGAACAATTGAAGTACGTCAACCGTTTCACAGTTCATCATTTCTGGTTTGGGTAAAGAGTTACAGTTAATAGTTGTACGATAATTGACTAGTGATATTAGCGATTAAGGTACGATGGAGAATCGTGAGAAAGAGTGAACGAAGAAGTCTATCTCTTGTGTCATTGGAGTTTATATATCGACTACTTATGCATACTTAAATCATACCTAGAACAGTGATTACTATTTAAATCATGAGAAAACTACTTCGTTGCTTACTCCCACAACTTGAATCAAACTGGTGACTTCTATGTCTATCCTCCATCAACCTCATCAGCTCAGAAGAACCTACATGAAGCAGAAAGCCTGTATCCAAAGAATTATAGCGCTTTCGAAAGAGAACGTTTATCTCATTTCCCAACCGTAGCAATAGCAACAGGTTGGGGGCATATTTCTAGCCTGTATTCTGGCAACTGGTCAAGGAGCTTCCGCTGTAGCGGACTTAGAGGTTTGGTTGTTGTTGGTCAAAATAAGTTAGACTCGTCAGCTATGGTTTAACACTTCTGTTTTAGACAAAAAGTCGTGTTCGGTGAAAGATTGTCGGTCGTTAGCCAGTATTTTTGTGGAGAAAAAGAGGGTTCATGAGAAAGAAGACGATGATAGGTGAAAGATAAAGAGGCAGCGTCGTTTAAAAGGATTTCAACCCCTTTTCTAATCTTCATTGAGGATGTCTATAGTAATCGTGTGTCAGTCATAAGGTTATCATAACTATTTATAAACTGACCAGCTAAGTAAGTTTGATCATCAAACCTTGGATTTTGCTATGACTTAACTGTCATAAGTGGAGAGGTCAGGAGCTTCCGCCATAGAGAACTAGATAAGTTGAAGTTTGGTTGCAAATGCTTATGAATTGGTTTGTCCATGTTCGTAAAAACATTTGGCATTCCTATTACATTGCCTTTATATATCCCTTTCAAATCTCCTCCGATCCATACATTAAGACCTTCGAAGAACGACTCCGGACATAAAGCACCTGAAGCCTCACGCCCCAAAGGAAGGAAGCCACGATCCTTTGAAAAGACCTCTAACAGATCTCACGCAATTTGTCAGAATCAATTGACAGATAACAACATAAAGAAAATATGTCTATCTTGTTAACCTACAAATAGCTATTATGGTCCTGCATTTGACACCAACACTATAGATTAATATAAAATTTCTTGATAAAGACCAAGAAAATGAGAGATCCAATGTCCCTATCTTCATCTTTCTTCTTTACCAAACGAAAAAAAAAATTACATCAGTCAACGATCGATCCACCACCGGCAACAACTCTCCACCCAAATTAAAAGAAATGAACCGCCTATAACCACCTATAATCCATTTGTTACTGTGAACAAGTTCTATCACCCGTACGTATAGCAACAAGAATTTTAAGATCCTTCAAATAGGTTTTTTTTATAACTGAGAAATATTCCATGCTTGCACAAACGTGAAAACAGAAGACTGAACCATGACCAAAGGCAATGGTTAACTCTGATTTACAGTAAAATTATAAGATTATTGATTAGTAGCAGAAAAAAATAAGCATTCAATCCGAAAATTTAACAGTTAAAAGACTTAAATTCAACTTCACTGGATAATCTAATGATCCAATGCTAGTATACAATGTGACAATCACCCAGAGTCTTATCCACCAAGAACACCAACATGAAAAGAAAAGAACTTCAAACAGTAAATGAAAACACACTATTAAATGGTAAATTCTACTTGCAAATTCCTCTTTTATTGAAATGAAAACAACTTACTTGATCCGATATACTGTCGCTCCTAAGCGTACAGAGGCAAATCAGTCCAAGCACCGGAAACATGCCCGTTCTCACAAACATATGCTCGAACAACAGGCTCCCCGTCGTCATGGTACCCGAAAACCCGCCTCAAACAGAAAGCAGAACGCAAATCCCATGTCTGTTCGCAAGAGCAGAAGGCGCAGTTCAGATCGGTCTTGTTTCTGTTCCCATCGTTTATAGTCCTCCACACATGGGATTTCTTGAAGTTCTTGAAAATCCCTCTGAAAAGCATGTAATTTCGCTTCTCCTCCGAGTGAATGCACCCCGGCCAGTCGCAAATGTATAAGCAATCGCCTCGGAATCGGCTTGCTAACAGCTTATTGCCTCGTTCTCGGCTTAAGTTCCAAACGCCGTATGCTAGATGGGATCTGAGCGGTTTAGATATCTTCCTTCGCTTACAAACGGAAAGCCCGAGTTTAATGTCTTTGTTGTCGATTGTTTCTACAGTATAACCATCTATAGACTCAGACACATTAGACACTGTGTCGTAACATTGATCATCGATAATGTGCAATGAAGAATCGGACCTGGGAACGTTAACTTCGGGATCCGGATTGGGCTTCTTTTCCACTTTGCTGGAATATAGCTCGGTGTACGGCCTCGAGGCTTGGGGTACAGCGTCGCCGAAATCGGAGTGCTCGAGAAGGACGCCGGCGTGGTGGAGGCCAGGGCAGCATACAGAGAGCTTGTGGAGAGACGCCCAGCCGCCGGGCAGGATGGACGATGAGAAGAAGAGATCGGCGCAGACGGAGGGGATGGTTTTGGAGCATCTTTGTTTAAAGCAGGTGTTGCGAATCAGGGAGGAGAATTTGGTGCAGACGCAAGCGATACAAGCCCAGCTCTTGGGGTCATCTTCGAGCTTCAAGAAGATGCTCAGAACAACGTCGTCGGAGAGTGCCGAGAACGACGTCTCTGTCATTTCTCAAATTGGGAAATCTGTTGATGCCCTCGAGACGGTGGAGCAGGTGAAACTTGTGGTTAGCAGGTGGGCGAATTTCATAGAACAGCTCAAGAAAAAAAAGTAGAGAATTTCCTTTTCTTTATTCTTACCACTGTTTTTGAGGTTGACCTCAGCGAACTTTCAAGGGCAGCTGCCCGTACCTGTCCCACGAGAGACGGTGGGCGTAGCATCTTGTTTAAACAACTCCTTAAGCACACAGGTTAAGTACCTACAATCCTAAAACTGACAAAATAATCTTCTAATTATAGAATATTATTTTATTAATTTTTTTAATTATTAAAATTTATAAAATGATACTTTATTAATATTATGTTATAAACTCGTCATTTTTTTAAAAAATTGACGATATTCTGAGTTGAATATTAACCTGTGACTGTGATATAATAAAATCTCAAAAGACTATCTTTATTTAATCATCATGTTAACGGCCAACTTACATAACTGACAATTTTATAACAGAAAATGATGAGTTTGGTATAATGAACAATCAGGTGACCATTTTATAACTTTTAATAGTTGAGAGACTCAAAAAAACGACAAATTATAATTAGATAACTATTTTATAACTTTTAATAATCGATAGAACAAAGTAATACCCTATAATCAAATGATCATTGTTGTACTTTACCCTTATAATTTTTATATGATTTATACAAATAAAAGAAATTATTATTTTTAAAAAAACTCAAATTCGATTAATATAAGATTGAACTGCCATGGCCAAATCCAGAAAGGAAGGTACATGATAAGAATGGAAACTGGCGGGTTTGGGGCGGATTTTGCTCGCCCCGAACCCGAAATGAATCACCGACCCCGACCCGACCGTCGGGTTTTTATCGGGATACCCGTCGAAGATTTTTTTTGCCCGTCCCCGAAACCGACCCAAAATATTATATTCAAACCCGAACCCGAAAATATTATATATATAATTAATATAAAAAATATAAAATATTATATATATATATAATCGGGTCGAGACGGGGAGGAGATACCTTGCCCCGTCCCTAACCCGACCCAAAAAAATCCCCGATACCCGACCCGAACTTGACCAAATTTCGGGTTTCCCCATCGGGTTCGGCCATTCTACCATCCCTAGTACATGAAGAATGGAAGAGAATTTTGCTCCTTCCAAAATTTTTGGATTAATAATATTTTAGACTATTATCAAATTAAATTTAAATAAAATTAAACTTTAGTTTCTCTAATTTTTAGATCAAATAATTTAATAAATCTCTGTTGTTTTAAACTTATGTAATCTGTCTTTCCCGGTATTCGATCGTACTTGGTCAAAGGCAAAACAACAATAATCCATTCCAAGGAAAGGGGGAAAAAAAGGTAGTCTAGCAATGAGTTAAAAGACCAGTCCCAACAAAAATACCACAATCAGACATGCACTATTCTTATTATTATTCTTGGAAAATTAAAGGATCACAAAGTATCACTATGCATGGCGATGAACACCGTCTTCGCCTTCCTTGTCTTTTCGTGCAGCAGCTCTTAATTTACGTTGCTCCTCCTTATAAATCCGATTTCTTCGTTGAAACTGTAATAATTATCAAGATTAGTAACAATAATGTCACTTAAGAAATGGATCCACATGGATTATGGGATAAAACCAAACCATCTAAATTAAATTTATAATTCCAAGTAATATGAAAATTTCTTTGCCATTGACCTAAGTTCACACATCTAACATGTTTTTTTGGGATAGAATGATAAAGACATGATAAATTAAACTATAGCTAATGATACCACTTATTAGAAATTTACAAATGGAAAAGAAAACAACGTGAGATCAACGCGTAATGGATCACACACGAGAGAAGATTGAACTGATTCAACTCTGTCTACTTTCATGGATGAAATAAACAACAATCCACTGTAAACCTAGAGATTACAAAGAACACAAATATATGAAATTCTCTATGCGACCGAGACAACAAAAGTTATAGAGATCTCAAAAAGGATAACTTTGTCTCCAATAATTCTAAAGATTCCTTCATGATAATGCATTCAAACTAGCTGCTCCTACGAAAGCACTAAAACACCATTTGCAAGACAATGTGATTGACTTTTTCACAATAAATCACACACTTGACATCATTTTCGTCTTGTGACAGTGTTTCATATGTCACAGAAAATTGGCATCCTTTTAAGCAAAACCACACACATCGATGCTATTATTCCAATAAACTCATAAAACTGTAGGAATAAGAAGTTCATTAGATTCCCTAAAACTTCCTCAATGTCAAAGGTATAATTGATCCAGATATCAGGCACTGTAGCTCTAATATACCATTCGAACTACAGTCTATGTTTCTAGGACACAATGGGTGGAAAAGCATGTATTAATCAATTCACAACAACACACATACAAATATCAATTCGAGTATCCTTCTTGAAGGCCACTAATGGTATTGCGGCTAAGATATGGTTAGCTTATCATTCTACCATGTGCCACATCAGTCAATTGATGTACCTGGAGTAGAATCCTTTTGAAGTGACAAACTCAAATTGTATTGAACGAACAGTTAACAAAATAAGAATTCGTCGATATCACATAAGTGGTTTCAAATATCATCACAACTCAGTGGCTCTGATATGATACTTTCCGACAAGTTTGGATGGAGTTCGGATCAACCCAAGACAGTAATGAGCAATCTAATCACTCCTGGTGACCTAAAGTTACTGTCACATAAGATTCCAAAGTTACTACCAAACACGGTGATTAGATCACCGTTGATTTTAAAGAATTAACCTCATACCAAATGCCACCTAAAGGTAGAAGAATTCTCAAACTAGGACGAAAACAAAGCACTAATATTAAGGCCTAATTCATAAGCAGCACTGAGAAACTAATTGAGAAACTAATTGAGCACTCAATTCTGTTATCGAACTTAGGAACAAATCGATGAAGCAGTTCTCATTTGCAAACAACTTGAGAAACTAATTGAGCTCATTCCAACGGAGTTAGGAGTTTGAGGACGACCAACAAGGCGTGGTATTCAGTAAGCTCTACATCAATACTTAACAAAGCATGGAATTCAATGAAAAAGGGGTTTGGGGAACCAAAAATCTGGAATCGAAATGGAAAGAAAGAAAATAAAACTTAAGAAGAGAATGACCTCTTTGGAATGGTGGAGGCACTCGAGATAGTCTTCGCGGAGGAGGCCACAGTCCTTGGGCTCTCTGCAACGGGACATACACTCGCTGAAGTCGACCCAGAAATCGTAGCACCGACCTTTGGTCCCATTGATTCCCCAACCAGATGCCATCTCTCTCTCTTTTCTGTACCTGTCTCGTCCGCTCGATCAGATGGATTATGCCCAGAAATTGTGCACTTTCGGTAGTTTCAATCAGGTGCCCTGGAATTTACCAAAATATCAGAAGAGCGGGTTTTTGGGGCAACCCATGGACCGCCGACCCATTACTTTTACACGAGAGGGATTTTAGAGTAAACGCGATTAATACTCAAATTATCAGTTATTGTCTATTTAAATATTTAAACTTTTAATTTTTAAATTATATCTAATATTTAATTTTTGTTTTATTTTAATACTTATCATTAAAAGCTTAACCTCTTTTAATACTTAAACTTATTTCATATTAAAAATTATATATTTAATTCATGTTTTATTTTTTAAATGCTTTGTATTAGGTATTATAACGATCTTCAATGTAAATTTAAGTTTTTATTGATCAAACGACTTTGGTAATAAAAGAATCGTTGTTATTCTTTGATGTATCGAATTCGAGCATCAGAAATATCATAAATATGAGCGTTTAATGTCAAACGGTTGATAGTGTTCTTTTGAGATAAAATTTGAATCTGGTTCGACCCAACCCGAAATAATATATTTACAAAAAATATTACTTTTATTCAATAACAAATAGGGATTTAATTTAAAAAATAATATATAAAAATGTCTTATAACAATTGTCACGACCGTCTTTCGGGTGGGCCCGGAATTGGGCTTCGACTTGGAATGAGTGGGTTGGAGTCACCACCGACCATTTTAAAACGAATTTAGGTGGGTCGGACACCATTTTACCTTATCTGCGTTGTACCAAAAACGTGTCGGGTTCGGGAGTTGGTTACGTCAAGGAAGGATTATCACCCTTGAACCGCCCTTTCGGTACCAATTAATTTATCGGTTATCTTTAATTGCAAAAATTAAAAATTAAAATTTAAAAAATCCGATTCGAATTATTTACCTTTGATTGATTTAAACGAAGACCCTTAAAAAGATAGAAATGTTAGATAAAAGTAATAAAATAATAATAATAATAATAAATAAACGAATAAATGAAAATAATAAATTTAAAGGAAATAAGGAAAAAATAATAATAAAAAATATAAAAAAAAATGAAAAATGAAAAACAAATAAAAAAGAATATATATATATATATATATATATATAATGCTAGTGTTAAAATTAAATGGAGCTAAAAGGAGAAAAACATTTATATATATATATATATCTAATAATAAAAAAATAATGTTTAAATAAATAAAATAAAAAACACGAAATGACCAAATTGAAAGAATAATAACTTGAGAGTACAATTTAAGAGAAAATTGGGCTAAAATTGAACCTGGGGGTCGAAATAGAAATTATAAAAGATGGGGACCATAAAACGATTCCCCCCTTAACAGTTAAAAAATGCTCAGATCCAATGGCCCAGGTCGGGTCGCGCGCGGGTCGATCCATGGGTTTGTATATAACCCAAAAAAATTCCAAAATCCCTCATTTTCCAACTTTATCCCAAAATAACATCTCTCAGCTTTCAAGCTCTTTCTCCTGGGCGATATCCGACCACCGCCCGGTGGCTCAACCCTGCCGTGCCGCCACAACCGACGGCCGAAAAAACCCAAAACTCTAAAAAAAATATCCTCCTCTCCCCCCTCAACACTAATCTGAAACCCAAAATCCACAAAACTTCCCAAAACGGCGCAGATCTGAGTGTAAAAGTTCGACCTTTACCATTTTCGTCGGTGACCGTTTGACTCCCAGCGTGCTTGCTTCGGTTTTTTTTATTTTTGTTGTGTATTCACTTGCTCTGTTTCTTCTGTGTTGTTGTATTTGGGTTTCGATTTTGTTTGTGTTGTACTGGTTTGATGCTTCTAGGCTCGATGTTGTGGTTTTTTTTTGTGGACTGGTTTTATGTGGCTCGATGATGATGGTTGTTGTTTTTTGGTTCGCTGTCGTATGGGTTGTTCTCTGTTGGTACCGTGGTTGTATACTGTTGATGCCCCGTTTACTTGTGTTCCCTTTGTATTTATACAGCCCCTCACGGGGGCTGTTTCCGATGATAACGGGGTCATTCCCGTATACTTCGGGCCTAACGTTGTTCTATTCGTGGTGGACCGGTCATCCCGGGATGGGTCAGTCCCGGGATCTTCTGCCGTCCATTTCTCCCTCTGACCGTTTGGCTCTCTTGTGCGGCGCCGTTTGACTGACTTGATATGTTATGGTTTTGAAAACCTAGTGGACTGGGTTAGATCAGGCCCCAAAACCCACTGGACCCATTGGACCCTAAAAATAAAATAAAATAAAGTTAAAAAATAAAATAATAATAATAAATAAAATAAATATTTTAAAAAACCATATAATATATAGTTTCAAAATTTATTTTTTAAAAACTATATATTATACGTATTTCAAAAACGTTTTAAAAAACTATATAATATATATTTTTTCAAAAATGTTTTAAAAACTATATAATATATAAATATTTTCAAAATGATTTTAAAAACTATATATTATATATATTTTCTAAAATGTTTTAAAAACTATATATTATATAGTTTTCAAAAGTGTTTTAAAAACTATATATTATATACATTTTCAAAATGTTTTTAAAATTATATATTATATAAATTTTCAAAAACCGTTTGCAAACTATAAGGTAGGTAGGTAGGTCGGTAGGTAGGTAGGTAGATATGTATATATAAAAATAAAAAATATGGAAGAAAATGAGTGTCTACAACTACCTCTCTTTGTCATTTTTTCGTGGAACGAAAAGTATGACAAAGATAAAAAGACACAAATTTTCGTTCGGTGGAGTTTAAAAATTGACTCTGAAAGAATAACTCCCTGTCAAATTGAGTTGCGGATGACTCCTCCGTTGCGAAGTCGAGTTCATCTTGAAATGATATGGAATTGAAGCCGTAATTCAGAATTTGAATCGGAATGTGGCTTCTCGTTGCCAAATTGTAATCACTTCTGTCTTCTTCTCGGATTAAAGACCTCAGTTTAAAAGTTCGACTGGAAAATAGTTCCTTGATTCCACCATGTGGTTGATAGACCTTCAAGCTGAATGAAATCGAACTCGAAAAGTCTTCATTGATATATAGTTGTTCTCGACTTAAGCTATGCTATCGGAAAACGATTCATTGTCGTTAAGGTACGGCTAACCCATGCCTTCTTCTCGACTTGAAAACCTCGACTACAATCGGGCAATAGTGATTGATGTGTCATCGAGCTGAATGAAATCGAACTCGATAATTTTGCTGACAGATATCCCTTCTTTCCTTGAGCTATGCTTTAAATTTGATTTGCCTCTGAGTTAAATGTAATCGAACTCGAAGGTCTTTGATGACAGATAACCCTTCTAGCCTTGAGTTATGCTGTAAATTATGTGCCTTTGAGCTGAGTGTAATCGAACTCGAAGGTCTTTGGTTGGAAGATAACCCTTCTCGACTTAAGCTATGCTGCAAATGATGTTCTTTTGAGCTGAGTATAATCGAACTCGAAGGTCTTTGGTTGGCAGATAGCCCTTCTCGACTTAAGCTATGCTGCAAATGATGTGTCTTTGAGATGAGTGTAATCGAACTTGAAGGTCTTTTGTTGGCAGATAACCCTTCTAGCCTTGAGTTATGCTGCAAATGATGTGCCTTGGAGCTGAGCGTAGTCGAACTCGAAGGTCTTTGGTTGGCAGATAGCCCTTCTTGACTTTTGTTATACTCCAAATGATATGTCTTTGAGCTAAGCGTAGTCGAACTCGAAGGTCTTTTGTTGGCAGATAACCCTTCTAGCCTTAAGTTATGCTACAAATGATGTGCCTTGGAGCTGAGCATAGTCAAACTCGAAGGTCTTTTGTTGGCAGATAACTCTTCTATCCTTGAGTTATGCTGCAAATGATGTGCCTTGGAGCTAAGCGTAGTCAAACTCCAAGGTCTTTGGTTGGTAGATAGCCCTTCTCGACTTAAGTTGTGCTGCAAATGATGCACTTTTGAGCTGAGCGTAGTCGAACTCGAAGGTCTTTTATTGGCAAATAACCCTTCTAGCCTTGAGTTATTCTACAAATGATGTGTCTTGGAGCTGAGCGTAGTCGAACTCGAAGGTCTTTTGTTAGAAAATAACCCTTATTTCCTTGAGCTATGTTACAAATAAACACTATATCCTTCATCGTGAAGTTGAAATCGTGGATGACATTGCTGCTTGTGGGCACAATATCATTCGTCATGAAGTTGAAATCGTGGCGGACCCTTTCATTATAAAGTTGAGCCTTGAATTGGATATCCTTCATCGTGAAGTTAAAATCCAAGCTTGTATTGTTTCGAGTCTAATATCCTTCGCCGTGAAGTTGAAATTGGCTCTGAATGAAAATGGGAAACCCCTTCTTCAAGAAGTTGAGCTTTGAATTGGATATCCTTCATCGTGAAGTTGAGCTTTGAATTAGATATCCTTCGTCGTGAAGTTGAAATCGTAGATGGCCCCTTCGTTGTGAAGTTGAGCCTTGACTTGAATATCCTTCGTCGTGAAGTTGAAATCAAGCTTGTATTGTTTTGAGTCCAATAACCTTCGCCGTGAAGTTGAAATTAGCTCTGAATGAAACTGGGAAGCCCCTTCGCCGTGAATTTGAGCTTTGAATTGGATATCCTTTGTCGTGAAGTTGAAATCCATCTAAAGTTGGCACGATATCCTTCGTCGTGAAGTTGAAATCGTTGATGGCCCATTCATTGTGAAGTTGAGCCTTAACTTGAATATCCTTCGTCGTGAAGTTGAAATCCAAGCTTGTATTGTTTCGAGTCCAATATCTTTTTCCGTGAAGTTAAAATTGGCTCTGAATGAAACTGGGAAGCCCCTTCTCCGTGAAGTTGAGCTTTGAATTGGATATCCTTCATCGTGAAGTTTAAATCCAATCTAGAGTTGGCACGATATCCTTCGTCGTGAAGTTGAAATCGTGGATGGACCCTTCTTTGAAAAGTCGAGCCTTGACTTGAATATCCTTCATCGTGAAGTTGAAATCCAAGTATTGTATGTTTCTTTGAGTTGGATATCCTTCGTTGTGAAGTTGAAATCCAATCTCGAGTAAATTGTGTCGCTTCGAGTTCAATATCATTCGCTGTGAAGTTGAAATTGACTCTGAACGAGACTCGGAAAGTTGTTTTATTGTCAGACATTCACCCCTTCGCTGTGAGGTCAAGTAACCACCATAAACTTTTGAATGTGCTTTTTGAATCGAGTATATTTCGTCTTGAAGTTGAAACTTGACTCAAAAAGCTGCAAAAAAATATATATGCTAAAAATGATAAATGCGATGCTCTTAAGTATGTCTAAGATGCATGCAACATGAATGAGCTTTGTTTTACCTCTTGGATGGAGTCTCGTACTTTGTCTACCAATCTGGTCATTGGAATCGATCTTGCCCCATTTTCTTCTCGGGCTGCAGTTTTAAGTACATTTCACATTTGATATTGTCCTGCTTGAAAATGTTTTTCTCATTTCTCTTAATTTGGGAGGAAAGAAATATATATATAAAAATGTAAGAATTTTGTAAGACATTGCCCTTACTCCAGGCTCGTAATCAAATCGAATCAAATCATAAACATAAGTTCAAAGAATATCAAAGGAATCAATAACTCTTTTAATGTTTTCAGAGTTATAGCTCTTTGACAAATATTCAAGTGGATGAGTTAGCTTTAGGTTGACCTAAGGTTTCAGCATAAAAATGTCATTTTTTCGGTTATTGCAACATGTATTTTCTTTGGCTTGACATTTTAATTGGATGCGGACAAAATGACGCAACTAGCATTATCAATTACTAGACCTTCTATTTCAGTTATCTAAAATCTTCCATTTGTTCAAGCTTTGTAGGCTCATCTAACAAAGTCAGTACAGAAATATCAATCTAAAAATGAAATTCCTGAGTGCTCGTGTGAGATTGACTATAACAGGTGTTCCTTAACTCCCTTAGTCCATCTTTACCGAAACTCCTTATTTAAAATTTGCCATTGCCTGGCTAGTTGAATCCATAAATCTAGGGTATTTAACCAATTGCTCTAGAGGGACAACTTAATATCATTGTATATATATTATAATCACCTTTATCAGGCTAGCTGAATATTATCCATAAAGCCAGAGCGTTTAACCAATTGCTCTAGAGGGACAACTCAAACTTTATTGTATATTATAATCACCTTTATTAGGCTAGCTAAATCTTATCCATAAAGTCAAGGCGTTTAACCAATTGCTTTAAAGGGATAACTCAAGCTTTATTGTATATATATAATATTATAATATTATAATATGGATATACGATTCCAATTTCTTAAGTTTGTCAAGAAGAACATGTTATAGTCTAGGTGTTGTTGAAAGTCAATAAATCTCATCTTTAGAGTTCAATTTCCAAGCAACTAGTCTGAATTAGATTCACATACTCGACTATTCCATTTATGAAGATCATTATCATCATCGAAC
This sequence comes from Hibiscus syriacus, assembly GCF_006381635.1. Lineage (NCBI taxonomy): Eukaryota > Viridiplantae > Streptophyta > Magnoliopsida > Malvales > Malvaceae > Hibiscus > Hibiscus syriacus. Next base: position 1,257,199 of record NW_024063507.1, on the reverse strand, counting down.
GTCTTAAACAAAAAGTATAATAATGTCATATGTAAGGAATGCCCCATGTTGTCTGCTTCTATGCATACTAAATACCTAGCCTCTTGTTTATTGGTTTTTGCAAGAAAAGGGTATGGATTTCGAACATATCTTCTAGGTAAGGTCAAAGTCATTTGTTTTATCAGCTTTTAATCGTGTTATTTGTCAATAAATTAATTGAAATATCCCCATAAAAAGAAATATGTCAAATTTCAAAAGCATGTTTCAACAAGAAATATGAGAAAGTTTAAAAAAAACAAGTCCAAAAATGATGCTTCAAAATGGAATAAAGCCTCATTAGGATGCCCCATTTTTTCTAGAATGTCAGGATTAGGGTCTTCATCTGCACTTGCTCCCCATTTTTCAACCGTTTCACTTGACGGGGCTCCTTTTGATATATTCTCAGATGAGCAAATTTCTTCTTCGGGAGTGTCCTTGCTTTCATCGTAAAATTCCCGCTCTTTTCTATTTGAACAAATGTTATGTGGATGAGGTGTGTCCAACTCTTGTTAATTAATGTGAATGAAAAAAGTGAAAATAATCAAGAATGCATGAAGTTTCGTGGAACTGATCCAAAAATGTGTTTATTACTGTAAATAATCTTTATTGGGGACAAAAGTGTTACGTCTTAGGAGACAAAAAACATTTTAAAGGTATAGACCCCAAATAGCTTCAGACTGGTTGGTTCGTCTTCAGCCTTGTACTTATCCCAAGAGTATCGAACGACTGCATCTCTGATTTTCACTCTCTGCTGAGTCTGCCCTCAACGGGAGCGCATTTGGAAGCCTCCATTGAAGGGAACTATCTGAAGTTTGTTTCTTTAATTCTTCAACAATGAACTCCAATTTCAGCTAACGTCTTGCTATCTTTTAAGGGACTCTCCAGTCCAATAACTTTTTATCTCATCTTGCCCCTACAACCCTTGTCAGCTCAAAAAGTTGACTTCTGGTGTGCATAGTGTAAACCTGATCCATCCTGAGTATTCTTTGACCATATCTAGACTTCTGAGCTTTTCATCTCTTGTATTATAACCTCTTTATCCATTAATGCAAATTATTTACGTTTAATAAACACATTTTTGGTGGATCAACACCGTGTTTTTTAATGATGCAAATGATGAAAATTAAAATGAAAGAAAAAAAAATGAAAAGAGTTTGGGGAGGTAAATCAAAACAATAATGAAAATAAAAGGTCACACCCTAATGATATCTACCGCGCATGCTTAGTATTCCTACCCGGACATGATCTCTATCCCACAAGTTGATTTTGATCAAGTCCTAACCGTATAAATTTCTAGTTCACATGCTTTGAACATGAAATAAAACAGGAAAAAAATAGCCTAGGGTTTGAAATGAGGTTTTAGGGTGGGCTCTAATTCCCTGTAGTCTCCTGATTTAGGTTCTAAAAAGGTACTCGAGTTCTACTTGCTGGTTCCCACTTGGGTTTGCCAGACCCTTAGTCCTAAACCCATTACAAGCTTATGTGGACTAAGTTAAACTCGAGAGGATACATTCCCTTATGCCCATACGGAGAATAAATTCACACGAAAGCATAAGGTATATGAATCCCGAAGGTTACTTGCTAGGCCCATACGGAGAATAAATTCTCACGAGAGCGTCGCTTTCACCCCCACTTAAAAGGGTTCGGAGCTCGGGTATAGAGCCTTAGATGGAAATTTTTCAAAAATCTGAAATCATTGAAAGAAAGCATCAGTACAACTATTTACTTGAAAAAATAATCAAAGATAAATAATTAGAATTTAATAAATAAATTAAAATTAAAATTTACCATTTTCGCTTAAAAAGATAACCGAAAATTAATTTTGGCCTGACTCACTTACATGTCCCCAAAGGAGTTGTTAAGCTGTCGTTGCCGTCTTTCGGGTAGTCCCAGAATTGGGCTTCGACTTGAAATGAGTGGGTTGGAGTCGCCACCGACCATTTTAAAACGAATTTAAGTGGGTCGGACACCATGTTACCTGATCTGCGTTGTACCAGAAACGTGTCGGGTTCGGGATTCGGTTACGGTCAAGGAAGGATTAACACCCTTGAACCGCCCTTTCGATACCAATTAATTTATCGGTTGTCTTTAATTGCGAAAATTAAAAATTAAAATTTGAAACATCCGATTCGAATTACTTACCTTTGATTGATTTAAACGAAGACCCTTAAAAAGATATAAATGTTAGATAAATAATAATAATAATAATAATAATAAATCAAAAAATGAATAAAAGAAAAAAATAAAATAAAATAATAAATTTAAAGGAAATAAGAGAAAAAATAATAATAAAACTAATAATAAAATAAAAACTGAAAAATGAAAAATGAAAAACAAATAAAAAAGAATATATATATATATATATATATATAAATTTAAATAAATAAATACTAGTGTTAAATTAAATGGAGCTAAAAGGAGAAAAACATTTATATATATATCTAACAATAAAAAATAATAATGTTTAAATAAATAAATAAAATAAAACACGAAAGGACCAAATTGAAATAATAATAACTTGAGAGTACAATTTAAGAGAAAATTGGGCTAAAAATTGAACTTGGGGTCGAAATAGAAATTATAAAAGATGGGGGACCACAAAATGATTCCCCCCTTAACAGTTAAAAAACGCGCAGATCTAATGGCCCGGGTCGAGTCACGCGCGGGTCGATCCATGGGTTTGTATATAACCCAAAAAATTCCAAAATCCCTCATTTTCCAACTTTCTCCCAAAATAACATCTCTCAGCTCTCAAGCTCTCTCTCTTGGGCAATATTCGGCCATCGCCCGGTGGCTCAACCCTGCCGTGCCGCCACCGTCGGCGGTCGAAAAAACCCAAAACTCTAAAAAAATGTCATTCTCTTCCCCCTCAACACTAATATGAAACCCAAAATCCATAAAACTTCCCAAAACGGCGCAGATCTTAGTGTAATGGTTCGACCTTTACCGTTTTCATCGGTGACCGTTTGACTCCCGGCGTGCTTGCTTCGGTTTTCTATTTTTTTTGTGTATTCACTTGCTTTGTTTCCTCTGTGTTGTTGAATTTGGGTTTTGATTTTGTTTGTGTTGTACTGGTTCGATGCTTCTCGGCTTGATGTTATGGTTTTTTTTGTACTGGTTTTATGTGGCTCGATGATGATGGTTGTTGTTTTTTGGTTCGATGTCGTGTGGGTTGTTCTCTGTTGGTACCATGGTTGTATACTGTTGATGCCCCGTTTGCTTGTGTTCCTGTTGTATTTATACAGCCCCCCACCAGGGTTATTTCTGATGATAACGGGGTCGTTCTCGTATACTTTGGGCCTAACGTTGTTCTGTTCGTGGTGGATCGGTCATCCCGGGATGGGTCAGTCCCGGGATCTTTGGCTGGCCTTTTCGCCCTATGACTGTTTGGCTCTCCTGTGCGGCGCTGTTTGACTGACTGACTTGATATTTTAGGGTTTTGAAAACCCTAATAAATTAGGCTTAATCAAACCCCAAAATATACTAAACCCATTAGACCCTAAAATAAAATAAAATAAAGTAAAATAATAATAATAATAAATAAATGTTTTAAAAATCCATATAATATATAGTTTCAATTTTTTTAAAAAACTATATATTATACGTATTTCAAAAACGTTTTAAAAAACTATATAATATATATATATTCAAAAATGTTTTAAAAACCTATATAATATATAAATGTTTTCAAAATAATTTTAAAAACTATATATTATATACATTTTCAAAATTATATATTATATACATTTTCAAAATCCATTTGCAAACTATATAATATATATATATATATATATATATGTATGTATACAAAAATATGGACGAAAATGAGTGTCTACAACAATTATCCTTAAATATATAAGAAACAATTATATTTTCTCGAGTCGGATCAGATATTTTTTACCTTAACCCAAGAGTGATTCGACCCAAACATAATCTTAAAAAACCAACCTAACTCAATCTAAACCCATTCTTTAAAAAAATCAACCTAATAAGATGAAATCGGTCAAAATCTATCAGATTTAGGTCATGTCCACATCCCCATATATGACAAAAATGCACATTCGATAGTTTCAATCAGGTTCCTTGGAATTTACCAAAATACCAGAAGAGCAAGTTTTCGGGGCTTGCCTTGGACCACCGACCCATTTTTTTTAACAACATTACTTTTAGGTGTTTTATCCAAAAAATCACCCTGACAAAATTTATTTACCTGTCAGACACTCTTTCATCTTTATTTATCGATATAACACCTTTTGCAGGAAGGCGCAACCCATGCACCGCGCCTTACGCTGTTCTGACGCCACTTGGGGTAAGGCGTGACCCAAGCACCGTGCCTTATGCTGACATGGCGACACGAAGGGTAAGGCGCGGTGCATGGGTCGCGCCTTTTGCCACGTAGGGGTATAGCGCGGGGCATGGGCCGCGCCTTCCTGCAATTATGACATGCCTCAGAATGGCGCGGTGCATGGGTCGCGCCTTACATAATTGCATCCGCACTTCTCGGGTTTAAAGCATTTCCTCTCAGCTATAAATACCCCTCTCCCCCGTAAACTTTCTCACAACTCCATCTCAACCGAGAAACTAATACAATAATCCTCTCAACCAGTAAAAAACACATGGTAATCCTCTTATATTTGATTCAGAAGTTCGTTCGATCTTTCGTTATAAGGTAATTTTTTTATAATTATATATTATTATTTGAAAAAAATATTGTACTAATTGTTTTCAATTAATTTTTGTGGTTGTAAAATTAGAATGCGGGAGCATACGTCGAAATAGTTTTACCGATATGATATTAATATAAAATTATATTATTTAAATTATTTACATTTATGTGTAAAATCTTTATTGTGTTATATTTTAATTCATATATTATTTATTTAATTAGGCTTGTTTTAGGTTTTTTTTGAAGATATAATATTGTCTCACTTTCAAACTCTAAATATGGCGTGAATTTCAGCTATTGTTTATTATGATGGAGAAATTCGGGAAGATGAAATCGGCGTTGTTTACATATCAAATCATTATGTTAAAATATCCTTCAAGAGAAACATAGCTCTTGAGGAGGTGATAACGAAGATTTCAAGAAAGGTTCATGTTGGAAGTACTATAAGAATGTTGTCACTTCAGTACAGATTTCGAACATCATTGTTGTCATTAACTTATACAACGTTCAAACTATCGAATAATGATGATGTTGAAATGATGGTTGATTCTCAAAGTAATTATTCAGACACCGATACGGAGATGTATGCAAAGTTTGTTGAAGTACGTGTTGTTCGGGGTCTGTCATTAAGCTCCAACTATAGGCTGGCTGAACAAGTTGATCAAGTTGACAACCTGACTACAGTAATGTGTAATAATTTTAATGCCATAATGGGAAATCCGCATCATGGTGTCGTCCCATCAACTTCAATGGGGAGACATTCATCAGCAACTCCTTACGATCTATACCGAGGTGTGTTCACGAACAATCCGTATGGAAACATCGCGTCCATTTCAAGGGGAAAGCATTCATCTCCCAATTTCTTTGACCTTAATATGGAGATGCCCAAAAACGCAACAATCTGTATAGTTTCTATTTGACACAATGGCTTCAAGCTCTAGGGGAGGCATTCGACTGCGTGCTTTTTCGATCTCAATGTTGATATGCCTTCTAGTTCAAGGGGAAGACATGCAAGTATTAGGTTCTTCGACCTAAATGTGAAGAGCATGAAGGAACCATCATCTCCACCAGAAGAACCGCTTCATGAGCCATGTGCGGATGGTGTTGAGACTGGACTATTCATTCACCAGAATTACCGCAATTCAACTCCAATGATAATGATGATATAGATTAAGTCCTCTCAAATGTGGCACAAACTGACCCTCCAGCACACATGTATGAAACTGACTATGGTGCAATGTACGGGTCAAATTTCCGGATATACCTCATCTCAGTGGCTATGGATTTTACTTATCAATAAATAATGGTGAGTTGTCTTTAGGCATGGAGTTTTCAAGAAAAGAAGAAGCGATGATGGCTATAAAAAATTTCAATATTCGTAATTCTGTTCAATCTAGAGTCACCCGCTGTACGACAGAAAAATATGTATGCCACTGTGCCCGACGTGAAAACGGATGCAATTGGATGGTTCGCGTATCGAAGAAGAAGAGGAAAAACATTATATGGGAACTAACGGTATACAACGATCCTCACACATGTTGTGTTGGAGGGATCAACCAAGATCATCCTAACTTGGACTCTAAAGTGATCTGCCAAGCCATCATGCCCATGGTAAAAGCAATCTCACATATAGCTATTTTTGTGTTGATTTCAGCTATACAATCGCAGTATGGGTATTCCGTCTCATACAGAAAAGTATGGAAGGCAAAGCAGAATTCCATTAAAAAACTTAATGGCGAATGGGATGCATCTTACAACGAACTTCCAGGTTGGTTTAGGCTAGTGCGGAGGTTGAATCCTGGGATAATTGTGGACTTCGAATCCTCTCATGCATACTTTAATGATCGAGTTCTCCACAATCGATGCCAATTCTACCGGTTTTTTTAGACTTACCCACAATGCATTAATGTTGTCAAATACTGCAAGGCTGTGGTCCAAATTGACAGGACTTTCTTGTATGGAAAATACAAACAAGTTTTACTATTGGTAGTTGTCCAAGATGGTAATCGCAACATTCTTCCAGTTGTTTTTGCTCTTGTTGAAGGAAAAGATACAAATTCTTGGGTTTTTTTCCTCTAAAACTTATGTTTTCATGATATCACGAGGGAAAAAATGTGTCATTTTAGATTACAGAGTTGGGATCAAAGTAGCAATGGAGTCTTTGGGTCTAATCTGGTAACCACCCTTTGTTCAACATAGGTATTGTATCCAACACATTTATGCGAACTACCATGGAAGGTTCAAGAAGAATGATGAGCGACAATTACTTGTGCGCATGGGTAAGTGAAATTGTTATAGTTTTTTTTTCTTTCGATCATTTTCATTTTTTAAAGAAACAAAGTTAGTAAGTTATACATTTTATGCTCAGGTTATGAACTGCAACCTCAAACATTTGAATCCATGCTTCAAGATTTGCGGGCGAAGAACGAGGAAGGATACGACTACATTAGCCTCATCGATAAAGAAATGTGGACAAAAACATATGATGGTGGATATCGATATGGACACATGACGACCAACTTGGCTGAGGCGATCAATTCAACCTTAAAGGGTGCACGTCACTTACATGTAGCGGCTTTGGTGAAAACTACATATTTTCATTTGGAGATGCTTTTTGCGAAACTCGGGGGACAAGTTCAAACCTGGATGCAAGGTGGTCATGTCTATCACACTAGATTATTTACAGATCTATAAAAAAAATTGTTGCATCAAATGGAATGTCTGTAACAAGCTTCTCTAGAACACATGAATTGTTTCGTATCACAGAGTTGCCGCGACCGCTTCAAGGGATTAAAGTTGTGTTGTTAAGAGTAAATCTACGGGACAGATGGTGTGACTGCGTGTTTTTCAAGCTCTGAATTATCCATGCTCTCATGTGATAGCAGCTTGCTCGCATACTCGTCAAAACTATAACCGTTTTGTGGATCCCGTATACCTACTATCAGAAGTGTTTAAGGTATACGAATTTGAGTTCCCCCCATAGGTAATGACAAAGACCCTAATGAGGTTCAGAATTGGGTTCTGATTGTATCAGATCCGACTTTATTGAGGGATCGTGGTCGTCCAAAATCCACTCAAATTTATTGTGATATGGATATTCGAGAAAAATCTAGACACGACAAAAAATGTGGGCATTGTAGAAACTTAGGACACACTAGAAGAACATGTCCACTTCTGTTGTCATCAAGTAACCATTGATGAGGAACTGATGTAGTTGTTGTTTATCAAATAATAATTCTTGTAGTTTAATTTACATTTACTTAAAGTTAATTTCATTTGATAACCGCTGATAAAGATTAAAAAATGATACAAGAAAACGAGATTCGACGTTGGCGTTATATGTGATTATAATAAAAGAGATAATAAATGATAAACTTAAGAAAATAATCGAACACAATTATTAAATTCTATCAAACTAATAGCAATTTGGTATTTGAATATAATTTTAAATACAACAAACTTACAATAAGTATTAAATGGTAAATAATAAAAAAATTACAATAACTGATATTAAATGGTAATAAACAAAAATTAACAAAATAAATTAACAAAAAGTCCAACAAAATTAACAAAATAAATTAAGTATTAAATGATAAATAAAAAAAAATTACAATAAAAAGTCCAATAAATAACTAAATACAAATATAATAAAATATCAAAACCTATCGATGTTTGCGGTGCGAATGTGTTCCGCAGGGCGGTGGCTGTCTGTCTCAAGGAGGATTTCTTCGTATAACTGGTTCTAACTCCTCACAGTCATCACCATCATCATCTTCGTCGTCGTTGTCGTTGTCAGGAGTAGATAGATTTTGTTGATGAGGAACTGATGACGATGTAGCACCTCCATAGAATAAGGACCCTGGAGGTGTGTGACTGACTATCCCATCGCTTATAGAAAACTGGGAAAACTCAGAAAACACAGACACCGATGAGTGTGAAAACTGTACAAGAGGTGTATGTGCGGCGACCATCGGTGATGAGGTTGTACCCGTCAAATAACCAGTATATGAACCCCAAGTCAGATCTACAAACATAGACCCATAATATCCTCCAGGAGGAGTCATATAACTCTATGACGGTGGCGATAGCAACATTTGGTAAGGGAAAAGCGGTGGCGGCATCAGATATGGCTGCAACGTGTACGTCGTTGTAGAATGTGGTTGTTGTGAAGGTTCCGGTGGTGCAACTGACGACGAACCGGAAGCACCTACTCTCCGTCCACGAGTCGGGGGATAATGAGGTTATGACGGTACACGTCTCTGTCGACGTCGATGAATGGTCCATCCTCATGCATCCTCAGAAAGCAGAAATAATTTCTCGTTACTGTTGAACCACTCATAATAACTATCTGCAACCGTCAAATGGTTAACATAAATGGATTCTCTATAGGGAATGTGCCGATGTCGATCCTCCCATATAATGACCCACTCATAATGCTTCACCAGCCAATCAGTATCCGTCTTACCGCGTCGATCTATATTATGCAACTGGTCCATATTGCGAGGTACTTCCAGAATTGGTTGTACAAAACCAAATTGTCGAAGCACACGATTACTGGGTGCCACTCCACAATCGCATAACAGATCAAAGGGACCACCTCCATCCAAACATCTAATGGGCCCCTCAACTCAGGTAGGATGCACATCCTCATATCATCATTAGAATAAGGTGTCCATTCAAACTAAAACAAATATATGTAATTCTTATCAAAATAATAATCTAAATATTATACTATGATACAAAATCGATTTCAAACATTAAAATACATACCTCTATGTCATCCTTCTGATCGATTAGTAGTCTGATTATTTCTAATTCATCAGGTAGATCCCCATGATTTTTTCTATCAATAGACCACATATTCAAGGAAATAATTTTTATTATAAACTGGATAAAATGATTAATATACGAAATCAGTTTTGTAATTACCTCAATAGCAGAAGAAATACTAACAGGTTCTTCACAACATGACATAAAAAGGGTAAGCGATACCATGCCCAAGACTGTAGTAGAAGGAGACATCTGTCGATAGCATTTTTCATGTTGTCAGTCGCTCGACAAATCTCCCTATACAGGAAAGCCAAAACTGCCGAGCCCCAACTAAGTGATCCGGACAGATAAAAATCATCAAGATGTCGCAACCACATACAGTGAACTTGGTTACGTGATTTTTCCTGCATTAGCAACCCTCCTATGAGCTGCAGTATGCATTCCTGTGCATACTTTTTAACTTTATCCTCTGAGGCGTCCTTACTCAAATTCTGAAAATTTGCATCTAACCAATTTAACGGTATCCGACCACCGTTAAAATTTCGTGGGACACCTCCTAGATACTCCTGGTACAAAGTAGTCCATTTATCGCACGCCATCCCTGAAATCAAATCTTCATCCACTGAAAGCCCCAATGCATGGAAACATCCTCAAGAGTAATCGTGCACTCTCCGCACGGAAGATTGACTGTGTGAGTCTCCGGCCTCCACCGCTCAACTAATGCAGAAATTAGGTTTGGTTATATCCTACAATGGCCTTCATATCTAGCTATGTGACTGAATCCAGCATCGACTAAATACAACCAGACACGGTCGGGTATCGCTAACTTAAGGTTCCGGATAAAATGATCTAATATACGGTCGCTCTCTAAAAATATTAATAATTACCGTAAATTAATTTATAAACTAATAATCATACATTAAATAAATAAATTATTATTAATAATTTAAATTAAATTAAAATATAAAAATGTTGTCGTATCAGTATAATGACGCGATATATGATTTCCATCCAACGAAGCAGACCGCCTTCTATTTTATAACTGCACAAAAAATTATTAAATAAATATTAAAAATTTAAATAATTAAACAAAATACTAACAAAATATTAAATACTAATAAATACCTTAAAGAGCTATGAGAGAATATAAGAGTATTTGAGATAAGTTGAGAGGATTTAGTGTGATGAAAAATGATTGAGAATTGAGATATTTATAGGGAATGAATGGGGGTATGAACGGGTAATTAAAGTAAAGGCGCGGCCTATGCACCTCGTTATACCCCTACGTGGTAGAAGGCGCGGCCCATGCACCGCGCCTTACCCAGCGTGTCGCCAGATCAGCGTAAGGTGCGGTGCATGGGCCGCGTCTTACCCCACGTAACACCAGATCAGCGTAAGGTGTGGTGCATGGGTTGCGCCTTCCTGCAAAGGGTGTTAAATCGGTAAATAAAGATAAAATGGTGTCTGACAGGTAAATAAAGTTCGTCAGGGTGATTTTTTGGAAAAATCGCCTTACTTTTACGTATGAGAGGGAATTTGTTTAGGATAAACTACACATTTAGTACCTAAGTTATAAGTTTTAATTCGTTTTAATACTTAAATTTGTATTTTTTTCAAAATCATACATAACATTTAGTTTTTGTTCTATTTTAGTACTTGTCGCAAAAAACTTAACATGTTTAGTTCATAAACTATCAATTTTTTTCAAAACTTAACGTTAAGTTTTTAACGGGTACTAAAATAAAAACATTAGATATAATTTTAAAAAATTGAAAATTTATGTACTAAAATAAATCAAAGCTGATAGTTCATGTACTAAACGCATAGTTTATCCTTTTCTTTTTTTGGTATTAAATGAACGAAGGATCTGAATCCATTTATGGATCGTTTTGATTATTTTTAATTTTTAAAAGTTATCGAATAGTTTTTATATTTAACAAAAGGACTATTAAATTTATTAAGTATTGTACACATAATTTCGTCCCATTCGCATGTCACATATTTATATATATATATTTATGTTTATTTAACGTGTATATATATATATATATACATGTATATTTATTTATTATTTTATTTATTTACAGGCCCAACAAACATTTAATACACATTAGGCCTAACAGTGGCCTGTTTTCAGCAACCCATATGACCCAGCACCCAGCTACCCAACAGCAGCAACCCACGTGACCCAGATGGAGCCTGAACCGGATCCAGTAGAGCCTTAACCCAAACCGGCCTCCAAGTCTGCTGGTGCCCGACTTGGACAAACAGGCTAGGGTTTCCACAACCCTAGCGTCGCATGGAGTCAAGAGTCCTCACCCCAAAGACTCTGATAGCCGCACGCCGTATGCTTCTCAACCAAACGCAGTCAACGCCGTTTTTCTCGGTACCAAGTAACACCTTGGAGTTAGAGGACACAACAAACAACAAAAATCAAGAGTTTTAGTTCAGTTGGGACTCAAAATTTTTAACTAAAAAAGCATTCTTTTTTACTATATAAACATGTAATCGATACATTGGAAAGGGGGAGGATTACACGATTTGTACAAAAATCACACACGAAAATACGAGAGAAAAATCAAAAACATTTTGGGGGTCTCGAACAGAGTGGAAAATAACCAGAGAGGAAGGAACCCATCGAAAAAAAGAAAAACAAAAGGGCACTCGTTCGAACCCTAGCAAACAAGAAACCGAGGGGGAAAGAGAAACTTACCTCGTTCAAACGTTGAGGAAAGTGAAGAAGTATGAATTCCCGTGGCCTGCAGATCCGAATCCAAATGTGAAAGGCAGAGTCCTAACTCATCTTTTCCATTTCAAGCCTTTGAAAGAAAAGTAAAGCATTGTTAATTTCAAGAAAAAGATGAGTGGCGTGAGGAGCATGGCAAATGAAAGTGGATTGGACTTTAATGATCAGATTATTTTATTGGAGAATAAAATATTAATAGGCCCTGAAGGACTTAAGCACACATTTCACCCCTAGACAACGTGTGAACATTGCCCTGCACCCTCCTTATGTGTGTTTGCACATTAAGGGACAATAAAGGATTAGGTCCCTATTGTGTTGTAACATTTTATTTCAGTCAGGTAATGAAGCTTGATTATATTCGATTTCGAGTTCTTATGTTTTTATCCTTATATTTTAATCATGTTCTTAAATGTTATGTATGTTTATTATTGTTTTATTTTAGTCATAATATTTATACATGTTACATTTAGTCACTGTCATACCATGAAGCTATGGGAAAGGGTGATAGAGGCTAGGTTGAGACAGGTTACTAGGGTTTCGGAAAACCAATTTGGCTTTATGCCAGGCAGGACTACTACGGAGGTGATTCATCTACTCCGACGACTTATGGAGAAATATAGGGAAAAAATAGAGATCTCCACATGGCGTTCATTGACCTTGAGAAGGCGTATGATAGCGTTCCCCGCGATGCGATCTGGAAGACCTTAGAAACGAGACGGATCCCAACTGCTTATATATGGGCGATTCGTGATATGTAATGTAAATCTACTACATACGTTAGGACTACAGTTGGCGACACCGAGGCATTCCCAGTGGAAATCAGACTCCACCAGGGGTCATCTCTTAGCCCTTACATCTTTGCCTTGATTATGGATGACATCTATTGTGCAACACCAGACGGTGTTCCATGGTGTATGCTTTGGAAGATTGGAACAAAAACTGAGCTGAATAGTAGACTGGCTACCTGGAAGACTGTTTTGGAAGAAAAAGGTCTACGGATCAATATTGAAAAGACATAGTATTTATGTTCAAACTTCAGTGGGAACCAAAATGATGAAGATGTAGAAGTATGGATAGAAGGACATGCCCCTTAAAGGATTGTTTCAAGTACTTAGGGTCTATGATATATAAAGATAGGGGTGTAGATGATGACGTTAAACACCGTATAAAGGCGGGATGACTAAAATAGAGGGCTGCTACTGGAGTTTTGTGTGACAAGAAGGTGCCTTTAAAACTTAAGGGAAAATTTTATAGAATGACAATAAGACCAGCGCTGCTGTATGGATCAGAATGTTGGGCAATCAAGAAGCATCACGTAAGAAGGATGAAGGCCGCAAAAATGAGAATGCTTTGATGGGCATGTGGTAGGACTCTGTAGGACATGACACCATACTCTGTAATTAGGATGTCCATGGGGGTGGTGCTTGTATCCGAAAAATTGAGGGAGGGAATACTACGATGGTTGGGCATGTCCTTAGGCGACAATCGCCAGATACGATCAGGAGGGTAGAGTAGATTACAGTCGACGGTGCCAGAAGGAGAGGATGACCAAGGAGGAAGTGGATAGACTGTTTGAGATCTGATTTGAAGGATTTAGCCCTTACCGAGGACATGACCTCTAATAGGAAAGTATGGATACTTAAGACCAGGGTAGTCGAGTAGTGTGGGTCACAACCATAGGGTGTAGCATCTCTGTTTTCTTTTTAATGCCTTTGTAGTAATTTCCATGACTTCTACTTTTTATACGTTTCTGTCATTGGAATTTATGAAGGCTTAGAACTAGGGTAGCTGAGTAGTGTTGTCTTAGTTTAGGTTTTAACCCATTTGACTATATTACTTCTCGTAGCTTGATATCGCTGACTTCTGTGTATCATTCTCTTCATGTTTCCTCCTTTTAAATTTAGTCGGGTCTTACGTTTCTGTCTATATGCAGAGATTTTTACGCAGTGATTACTTCCCATTCATACGCGCATATGAAGACTGTTCAATTATGTATTTATTTATTTATTTTTTTATACATGCATTGTATTTTATCTTTATTTTTAATTTTCTGACTGCCGGAGGTCTTCCACGGAAGCTGCTCTCAACCTAGCGTTGGGGGAAGCTTACTACCATACCTCCCCCTTACCCCATTGCATATGGGAATATGATTTTGTTGTTGTTGTACATTTAGTCACTGTCTAGACAGTTAGTTTAATTATTGTTTAGTCCCACTAAACTTTTATTTCTTTGATTTTGCAGCTCATCTTTTTTTCCGATTTAATCTATTAATTCTGATTTGTTTCAATTTGATCCTCTAAGTTTTTTTAATTATTTTTTTAATTATTTTCCCTTTTTTATATTGATTTTTATTTTGTTACTTTTACAATCTAACATTGTTTTTTTTTATTTTTTTCTTTTACTTTAATTTATTTAATACTTTTCAAAATTATTTTTTATTTTATTTCATTTTGTTTCCTTTTTTAATTTTTTTATTTTATTTTATCTATTGTTTTACCTTTTTTCCTTTCCTTTTTTTTATTTTTTTACGTTTTTCCTTTAATTTATTTGATATTTTTTATTTTCTTTTATTTTTTTTCCTTTGATTTTTTATTTTTATTTTTTTCCTTTTTCCTTTTGATTTATTATTATTTTTTATTTTATGTTTTTCATTGATTTATTTAATATTTATTTGTTGTTTTTTATCCAACATTTTTTTAGAAGAATATACAAACAATCAAAGGTAAGTAATTCGAATCGAATGTTTTTAATTTTAATTTTAATTTTAATTTTCAAAATTAAAGACAACCGACAAATTAATTGGTACCGAAAGGGCGGTTCAAGGGTGCTAATCCTTCCTTGACCGTAACCGACTCCCAAACCCGACACGTTTCTGGTATAATTTAGATCAGGTAAGATGGTGTTCGACCCACCTAAATTCGTTTTAAAATGATCAGTGGCGACTCTAACCCAATCCATTTAATTCAAGTCGAAGCTCAATTCCGGGCCCAGCCGAAAGACGGTTCCGACAGCTTGGCGACTCTACTGGGGATAGGTAAGTGAGTCAGGACAAAATTAATTTTTGGTTGTCTTTTTATGTGAAAATAGTATATTTAAATTTAAATTTATTTATTCGATTCCAATTATTTACCTTTGATTATTTTTCAAGTAAATAGTTATACTGACATTTTTTTCAATGATTTCATATTTTTGAAAAGTTTCTATCTCTGGCTCTATACCTGAGATCCGAACCCCATTTAAGTGGGGGTAAAAGCGACGCCTTCGTGAGAATTTATTTTCCATGCGGGCCTAGCAAGTAGCCTTTGGGATTCATATACCTTATGCTTTCGTGTGAATTTATTCTCCGTATGGGCATAAGGGAATGTTTCATCTCGAGTTTAACTTAGTCCACATAAGCTTGTAATGGGCTTAGGACTAAGTGCCTGGCAGGCCCAAGAGGGCACCGACAAGGAGAACTCGAGTACCTTTTTAGAACCTAAACTGGGAGACTACAGGGAATTAGAGCCCACCCCAAAATCTCATTTCAAACCCTAAGCTGCTTGAATTATTTCCTGCTTTACTTTTTGTTCAAAGCATGCGAACTAGACAAATATATGGTTAGGATTTGTTTGAAATTAGCATGCGGGATAGAGATTATGTCCATGTAGGAATAAATAAGCATATGGGTAGATATCATGTGGGGTAGGACTTTTCATTTTCATAATTTTTTTATTATCCTTACCTCACTAACTCTTTTTATTTTTGTTTTCTTTTATTTTAATTTTCATCATTTGTATCATTTAAAAGAGGTGTTGATCCACCAAAAACGTGTTCGTTAAACGTAAATAATTTGCATTAATGGACAAAGTGGTTATAATACAAGAGATGAAAAGCTCAGAAGTCTAGCTATGGTCAGAGAATACTCAGGATGGATCGAGATTTACACTATGCACATCGAAAGTCAACTTTTTGAGTTGGTAAAAGTTGCAGGGGCAGATGAAAAGAATGTTACTGACCTGGAGAGTCTCTTCGAAGACAACAAGAGCAAGATGGCAAGGCGATAGCTGAAATTGGAAGCCATTGTTGACAAATTCAAGAAGCAAACAAATAAACTTCGATGGAGGGCTCTAATGGCGCTTTCGTTAGGAACAGATCCAACATAGAGTGAAAACCGGAGATGCAGCCATTTGAGACTTTTTGGAGCAGGCAACACGTTACTCACACAGTTTAGCCAGAGAAGCCGAAACGGTTCAATAGGGTATTCAACAGGTGAAAAAAAAGGCAAAAGAAAAATCAACCTATCAAAAGCTGTTATGGTTTATATCTTTAAAATGTTTTTTGTTTCCTAAGATATAATATTTTTTGTCCCCAATAAGGATTATTTATAATAACAGACACATTTTCGGATCAATGCCTCGAGCATTTCATGCATTTTTGCATTTTTCATTTACATTTCATTTTTAAGTATTTTCATAAACATAAAATTAAGTCATGGAAGATTCAATGAAGTGGTCCTAATCATGTGACACCACATGACAACAAGATTTTAACAATTAAAAAACTGAAATCAATACAGTGTGAGCCTGATCAGCTAATTGTAGGACAAAGCCTGCCATGATGATCTGAGAACAGAATCCTCATATCCTAAGGGCTACTATGTTGAAGCTGTGTGGGAAGCTCTAGAAATTCCTCTGAGAACTATAAGACACTGAAGCGTAAGACTCAAAACCTAATAAATTTAGGGGCATATACAACCGAAGAAGGGGACATTGCATCTACCATTTACATTAGGGAGCATTGTCTTGTTTGAACACATTTTTGATCTTTCATGTTTGCTTAATCTTTTAAACGACTGAAGTTATGCTACCTTTTGAGGTTGAATAATTGAACTAGTTTTAATCTTTAGTTCTTTGAATATTAAATGAATTAAGGATCATTTTAATTCTTCAGGAATTATAGATTTTTGACGTATGACAAGAGTATACCTATCTTATCATGTCTAAAAACCCCAAAATAAAGTACATTGATTCTTTACCCAAAATAACTTATGGTCATTACCAAAAGACCAGATTTTGATATTACAACCCTTTGAAACTTTTGAACATTGCCTTTATCTTTTCGATGCACAAAGAGTCACACCCATACCTTTCTTTGAGTAAATAAAATCACACCATTGTCTTTTTAGACTCAAAATTGACATTTTTATTAAAACCTAAGGCATTGAGTTGTTCATTTGAACATGAGCATTCTTCTAAGACACAACTTGGGGTATCTCGCAGGGAGCCTGAACATTGAGACATTTTGAGAGCAAGAAGCAGAAAGAATGATTCATTCTAAATAATTCTATCATGCATTAATTACATTGTTTTCATGTGAATAAAATTAATCCTGAAAATCTATCCCCCTGGGGATACCTCTTCTGTGAAGACTTCCATGTAGGAAATGATGAACGACTTTCTTTCTATATCGCTTCACAACAGGAGAAAATATATATCCCTTGTATCCCCTTTTGAGCCTATAGTATTTTTTTTGATTCAACCCTAACCAAGGATCACCCTCCACACTGGGGGGAAAGGTGGAAGAAATCTACTCACATGAGTGAAGACATCAATCCAAGGAGATACCAAAAGGTGAACCAAATGCCAAGTGCGAAGATCCAATCAATAACAAAAAGAGAAGAAGAAAAACAAAGAAAAAAAGCAAAAAGAAAAAAAGAAAAAAAAAGAAAAAATAGAGGAAAAATAAAGAAAAAAGAAAACAAGACGCATATGCAAAGATTTTTTCGATTCAAATGACGCATCGAGATTCAAATTATGAGATTGATCAAGCACAATCATTCCCGAATCACTTCAGTCGAAGTTCATGTAGCATCTAGAGAAAATCCAGAGAAACACATATGAGCATATTCAAAATGAGAAAGACAGGATTGAAGGCATCAGAATGAATTGATCCTTGGTTCAATACCCTGAAACACTTGTTTGGGCATATTTATACTTTTCTTTCATAACCATGAACCATGGGCTACTTTACGTGCCTTAAAAGTCCCTTCTAATCATATATGGATTTCTGAACAGAAGAGACTATCTTTAGATTTCATCCCGCCCATCTGGATCAATCTTTATTTGCAAAAAGTTTTCTAAAATATTTAATGCATGATAGAGGAAAAAACAAAGGGGGTTCAAGACGTAGATTCTGATTATTCCTTGAAACCAAAGGAGGATTCGAGTTGAAAACCTAAAAAGGCATCTCGAATATACAAATTCCTTGATAAGGCATCGGAGAATCTGAGTGTGACCATGAAAGCTGGGAGTCGGAGAACACTTCCAGTAAAGGAGCATGCGAGCTACCCCATGAAACCATTGAGAATTAAATAAACAAAAATGCCAAATCGTTGACCAATCACAATAACCTGAGACTTTTTTCCTTGTTTAACCATTTCCCAAATATAGCTTTGATATTGGCACTTGTCAAATAACTATAATTTATTGAAGGATTAACAATGTAATTAATTCTTTGATATTCAATGAACTCTAGTTTTATGATTCGTCTCAATTGTAAAACCTTGAAAGGGGAAAGATTTTCAAAACTTTTGATTAAACATTTTTCGAAACTCTTTTAATTAATATTTTCAGAACTTTGAAAATAAAAGAGAAAGAAAAACATTTTTTTCCAAATAAGACAATCTCTCTAGAGTGGATCTTGGTAAATGACATGTGGCTCTCAGACACAAAACTCATACTTAGAATCAATGTTGAAGCAAGAAATAAGGAATAATAGGGGCATCTTTGAAGATTCAATATCGAATATTGGGGCATCTTTGGGGATTCAACATCCTGATATGAATTATCAGATCTTCTGAAGGCTTTTCCTCCCCATGCAGGAACAAGCAGACAAAGAATGATGCTCCATCCAAGAGATAAAAAAGAATTAATTCATATTACATGCATCTTAGACATCACATTTATCATTTTTAGCATACATAATTTTTTGTACCTTTTTGAGTCAAGTTTCAACATCAAGACGAAAGATACTCAATTTAAAAGCACATTCAAAAGTTGAGGGTGGTTGCTCGACCTCACAGCGAAGGGGTGACTGTCTGAGGACAAAACAACTTTTCGAGTGTCATTCAGAATCAATTTCAACTTCACAATGAAGGATATTGAACTCGAAGCAACATAATTTGTTTGAAATTGAATTTCACTCCACGACGGAGGACATCCAACTCAAAACCAACTTTCTCAAGTTTGGATTTCAACTTCAAGATGAATGATATTCAAGTCAAGGCTCAACTTCACAACGAAGGGGCCATCCACGATTTCAACTTCACGAAGATTGATATCATGACCGATAAAGTGATTTAGTGTCATAGAAAACATGTCATCCACAGATTTGACTTTCTTAAGTCAACGAATAAGAGCTTCTGAAAGGATTTCTTTAACATATCACCTTTGAGATTGTTTCTCTTGAAACAAGGGGTTGTCTCGCTTGAGACTAATTTACTCAAAACAAAGTTTTGTCTCTCTTGAGACAGTTTTTCTTGAAACAAATTTTGTCTCTTGAGACAGTTTCCCTTGAAACAAATTTGGTCTATCTTGAGACAGTTTCCCTTGAAACAAATTTGGTATCTCTTGAGATAGTTTCCCTTGAAACAAAATCTTTGAATCTTTTTTCCTTGAAACAAATTTCGTTACTCTTGAGACAGTTTCTTTTAAAACAAAGTTGTCTCTCTTGAGACAGTTTCTCTTGAAACAATTTTTGTCTCTCTTGAGACGGTTTCCCTTGAAACAAATTTTTTCTTTCTTGAGACGGTTTCCCTTGAAACAAAATCTTTGAATTTGTTTCCCTTGAAACAAATTTCGTCTCCCTTGAGACAGTTTCTTTTGGAACTAAGTTTTGTCTCTCTTGAGACAATTTCTTTTGGATATAAGTTTTCTCTCTCTTGAAACAGTTTCTTTTGAAACAAATTTTTGTCTTTCTTGAGACAGTTTCCCATGAAAAAATTTTGGTCTCTCTTGAGAAAATTTCCCTTGTAACAAAATCTTTTGGAACTAAGTTTTGTCTCTCTTGAGACAGTTTCTCTTGAAACAAATTTTGTCTCTCTTGAGACAGTTTCCCTTGAAACAAAGTTTTGTCTCTCTTGAGACAGTTTCTCTTGAAACACCAATCTTTGAACATGTTTCTCTTGAAACAAAAATTTTGCCTCCCTTGAGACAATTTCTCTTGAAACACAAAACAAAAACCTTTGAAATTGTTTCTCTTGAAAAAAAACCTTTGAAAATGTTTCTTTTGAAACACAAAACCTTCGAGTTCGACTACGCTAAGCTCAAAGACGCCATTATTTACAGCATAGCTCAAGGCGAGAGGGGTCAACAAAATTGTCGAGTTCGTTTCCATTCAGCTCAATGACACCTCAATCACACTACTGTTCGGTTGCAGTCGAGGTTTTCAAGTCGAGAAGAAGACCTGAGTTAGCCGTGCCTAAGTGACAAGAAACTGTTTTTTAGCAGCATAGCTTAATTCGAGAAAAGCTATCTATCAACGAAGACCTTTCGAGTTCGATTTCATTTAGCTCAAAGGCCTATCAACCACATCGTGGAGTTAAAGAATTATTCACCAGTCGAATGTTTAAACCAATGTCTTTAAACCAAGAAGAAGACCGAAGTTGACTACAATTTGGCAACGAGAAGCCACTATCCAATTCAAATTCAGAATTGTCGCTTCAATTCTATATCATTTCAAGATGGACTTGGCTTCGCGACGGAGGAGCCATCCGTAACTCAATTCGACAGGTAGTTATTCTTAATTGAAATATCAGAATCAATTTACAACTCCACCGAACGAAATTTGTGTCCTTTTGTCTGTCCTATTTTTCGTTCCACAAAAAAGACAAAAAGGGGAACTGTAGACACATAATTTCATCCCATTCGCATGTCATATATATATATATATATGTTTATTTAACGTATATATATATATATATACATGTATATTTATTTATTATTTTATTTATTTACAGGCCCAATAAACATTTAATACACATTAGGCCTAACAATGACCTGTTTTCAGCAACCCATATGACCCAGCACCCAGCTACCCAGCAGCAGCAACCCACGTGACCCAGATGTAGCCCGAACCGGATCCAGCAGAGCCTTAACCCGAACTGGCCTCCAAGTCTGCTGGTGCCCGACCCGGACCAACATGCTTGAGTTTCCACAACCCTAGCATCGTATGGAGTCAAGAGTCCTTACCCCGAAGACTCCCACAGCCGCATGCCGTATGTTTCTCAACCAAACGCAGTTAACGCCGTTTTTCTCGGCACCAAGTAACACCGTGTAGTTAGAGGACACAACAAACAATAAAAATCAAGAGTTTTAGTTCGGTTGGGACTCAAAAATTCGAACTAAAAATAGCTTTCTTTTTTACTATATAAGCATGTAATTGATACACTGGAAAGGGGGAGAGATTACACGATTTGTACAAAAATCACACACGAAAATACGAGAAAAAATCAAAAACATTTCGAGGGCTCTCGAACATAGTGGAAAATAACCAGAGAGGAAGGAACCCATCGGAAAAAAGAAAAACAAAAGGGCACTCGTTCGAACCTTAGCAAACAAGAAACCGAGGGAAAATGAGAAACTTACCTCGTTCAAACGCTGAGGAAAGTGAAGAAGTATGAATTCCCGTGGCCTGCAGATCCGGATCCAAATGTTGAAAGGCAGAGTCCTAACTCATATTTTCTATTTCAAGCCTTTGAAAGAAAAGCAAAGCCTTGTCAATTTCAAGAAGAAGATGAGTGACGTGAGGAGTATGGCAAATGAAAGTGGATTGGACTTTAATGTTCAGATTATTTTATTTGAGAATAAAATATTAATAGGACCTGAAGGACTTAAGCACACATCTGACCCCTAGACAACGTGTGAAAATTGCCCTGCACCCTCCTAATGCGTGTTTGCATATTAAGGGACAATAACAAATTAGGTCCCTATTGTGTTGTAACATTTTATTTCAGTCAGGTAATGAAGCTTGATTATATTCGATTTCGAGTTCTTATGTTTTCATCCTTATATTTTAATCATGTTCTTAAATGTTATGTATGTTTATTATTGTTTTATTTTAGTCGTAATATTTATACATGTTACATTTTAGTCACTGTTTAGGCAGTTAGTTTAATTATTGTTTAGTCCCACTAAACTTTTATTTCTTTGATTTTGCAGCTTATCTTTTTTTTTACGATTTAATCCATTAATTCTGATTTGTTTCAATTTGATCCTCTAAGTTTTTTTAATTATTTTTTAATTATTTTTCCCTTTTTTATATTGATTTTTATTTTATTAATTTTACAATCTAACATTGTTTTTTTATTTTTTTTCTTTTCCTTTAATTTATTTCATACTTTTCAAAATTAATTTTTAATTAATTTTTAATTTATTTCATTTTATTTCATTTTTTCGTTTTTTTATTTATTTTATTTTATTTTTATCTATTCTTTTACCTTTTTTCCTTTCATTTATTATTTTTACGTTTTTTTTCATTTAATTTATTTGATATTCTTTATTTTATTTTATTTTCCTTTGATTTTTTTCCTTTTTATTTATTATTATTTTTTATTTTTATGTTTTTCTTTGATTTATTTAATATTTATTTGTTTTTTTTTATCCAACATTTTTTTAGAAGAATATCCAAACAATTAAAGGTAAGTAATTCGAATCGAATGTTTTAAATTTTAATTTTAATTTTAATTTTCACAATTAAAGACAACCGACAAATTAATTGGTACCGAAAGGGCGGTTCAAGGGTGCTAATGCTTCCTTGACCGTAATCGACTCCCGAACCCGACACGTTTCTGGTACAACGTAGATCATGTAAGATGGTCCACCTAAATTCGTTTTAAAATGGTCGGTGACGACTCTAACTCAATCCATTTAATTCAAGTCGAAGCCGAATTTCGGTTCCCACAAATATAAATAAAATGATTATTAAGTTTTATTGAACGGTTGTAAATTAGTTATTAATTTTTTTGACTTTTTATAATTATTATAGTACCAAAATGATCATTTTATAACAATTTAATAAACTTAATAATTATTTTGTTATTACTAACTGTTTTGATCTAAATATTATTTCGGTATAGTTCTATAGTCTTTGTTATATTTTACCCTTGTTTATTTACATATATTATTCAAATAAGATTCATTTTTAATTCTTATTTCATATTAAAATATATTTATTTCTCATTTCATCTTTTAAATGCTTGGTATTTGAGACTATAATGATCTTCGATATAAATTTAACTTTTTATTCACTTTTGGGATGTGTGTAATCCAAGAGACCACCATAACTCCTCTACTTTGGATCATACGTCTCTTATATGGTATCGACAACCAAGACTCTCAAGCACATGCTTAGGTTTGGCTTTCATAAGAAAACATATTAGAATACCTAATAATGTATCTTCACATATTAAGAACTAAAAATTACCTCTTTTATTTTAAGATGACAAAGAAATCATATTATTCGAGTATTTTTCTTATGTATTTATTTAAAGATTTTGAGAAAACTATAATTAATAAAAAAATTCTAAACACTCTTCTAAAAAAGAACGTAAAATTCTTCTTCTTTTTTGTGCAGATCAAGTGATTTAATATAATCGTAAAGTTGTTAAATAATTCACTTATTGATCTTGGATCAATCCACGCAGTTACTACAAAAGTCATCTATCAATGCAATATGTATGTTTGAAAATTAAATGTTGAGATTAACAATAAGAAATATGAAGATATTCACTGGGGGAAAATGAGTTAATCTCAGCTTTTGATTTCCTCTTATCCAACGATCCTAAAAGGGTGTGAAAATTGAACACTTTCGCATAGAAGATGTAAAACAAATATTGGGCATTCTAGAAAAAAAAGTAGAAAAGCATTATCGAAATTGATTTTCACAAAATTTTAATCCATTTAATCCATTTTCATTTTTTTTCTAAAGTAAAAAAAAAACGAAAACGGATTTTGAACCTTCAGCACAATCCATAGATTTGGACCAAAATTGAATAAATGTAAAACTAAAAGTTTTACACCAGATGTAAGTGAATCATATATATATATATATATATATATGGACTCGAAATGGGAGCAAATTTGAAAGAAAAAAAAAACTTTAAAATGTTTAATGTTGAGTCGAGAGGGTCTATCAATGCATTTTTTTGGGTATTCTTATTAAAATTATTTCTTATACGACAAATACTTGTCTTGGTAAGGAAGAAGGCTTGGAGAGTGCAGTAATAATTGATTGGATGTATTTTTTGTACACAAGCATAAACAATACATGTATAAATCTTTTTCTTTTCTTTTTTTAAGGGTATCTTTAGGGATGGGCATGAGACTCAAACTGTAACACCCATCACCCGTATACCTTTACATATACGAGCTGCAGATGTCACATCACATTTTTAAAACAGTTCCTTGAAAATCCGTACAATTTTGTTTCATTTTATAAATCATTATAATTTACTTATAATAAAACATGCATTAAACTTAAATAGACAAATACAAAAAGATGTTCAACATTTCACCGTTTTACAGTAGTTTAATTCAAAAGTTTTTCAAAGCGTTTTTACTAAACTTGCTACATGCCAACTAAAATATATCAAAAGTAGACATGTATGTCATACTGTTACTGATTAGGTGACTCTGACTTGATGTCTGATGATCTCCTTACTCAGCTGGTATTCAACCTACGCGTGAAATAAACACACGTTAAGTATTACTTAGTGAGGCAAAACTAATCATACAAAGAACTCATTATATCATTATATCTTATCTATAAAATACCAATTCATTATTTTCCATTCATTATCATTTCTTTATAATGCACCCGTAGTGCTCATATGTTTATTTATAAACAAATTATGAATTCCGTGAAATGCACACTTATTGCCGAAACGGTTATTCATCCACATAGGATGAATTCTGTGAAATGCACAGTTAGTGTCGAAATGATTATTCATCCACCTAGGATGAATTCTGTGAAATACACACTTAGTGTCGAAACGGTTATTCATTCACCTAGGATTTCGTGAAATATCACACTTGTGCCGAAACGATTATTCATCCACCTAGGATGAATTCCGTGAAATACACACTTAGTGTAAAACCCATATCCCATATACCTTTTTGTACATGAGATACAGAGGTTACATCAATTTATAAAACTTTCTTTCATTTGAAAATCCGTAAAAAAATGTTTCAATTTGATCAACTACAAAGTATGCTTTTTATAAAATAGATATACTAAAACTATCACTTAAGTACATTACAAAATATGTACTATAGTTTAATTACATGCCAACTAAGTTCTCACAATGAATAAGATTGTCATAATATTACTGATGAGTCAACCTTTAATTGATGAAAGTTGCTGCTACTGCTACACTTCTTACGCAATTAATATTTTATCTTTACCTACGCATGAAATAACACACGTTAAGTATTTACTTAGTGAGACATAATAATGCAAAGATATTACAATTATACTACAATATCTTATAAATACAGAATAATTTAATTTCATCATTTATAAGGACCAGTTAAGCCCTTCTCAATTAAACCATAATTCTTTCATACCATCATGAAAATTATTCCTAGTATGTCCATCATACTTATCCTTATGTATGTTTTCCCCCTTTATTCTTTTATTTACTCTGTATACATTAAATGTGAAAGTACTATACATGTATTACACCAATGTGCTAATTGATCATGTATCTTTTATAATCATTATGGTGGCACTTTAAATACTATTTATACACCGTTTTGTACTTTCATTTAGGTATCTTTGTATACCCATTATGTTCTGTTTATGTTATCCTTTATAACATCCCTTCATATGAGTTATGCATTATTGTACATTATATATATATATATAAATATATCATCCCTTCATATCACTTATATATCATTCATATCACATTACATTATAATACATTTATTCTTTTACCCAAAGGTATTTAGATTTTCACTTAACTTGCATGTTTGACACTTTTCTGTCAAATGCACAACTAGTCCATTATTCTTTTACTCAATAGTGTTTAACCTTTCATCTTTTACTCAACAGTATTTAACCGTTCATCTAACTGGCATAATTGACACCTTTATGTCAATTGCACAGTTAAGCCATTATTCTTTTATTTTAGAGCAATCTCTACTATAATAATCATTCCTAGTATTAATTAACCCTTCCAATCATTATACATTCTATGATTAATACCCATAATGCCAGTGCAATAATACCAAAATTTTTCTGTAATTTACATGGACACTCATCCACTACAATATGACAATTCACCTTATATATATACATAAGTATTTCATTAATAACATTCATTCATGTTTGTAATGCACCATTATGCATTTCCAATTATAGCATTCTTTTAGGTTTATAATGCACCCATATGCATTTCAACATTGGCATCCTGTCATGCCAATAATGCACCCATATGCATTTCAACGTTGGCATCCTGTCATGCCAATAATGCACCCATATGCATTATTCTTTTATGTTGATAATTCACCCATATGCATTTCAGCTATGGCATCATTTCATGCCAATAATGCACCCATATGCATTTCAGCTATGGCATTATTTCATGCCAATCATGCACCCATATGCATTATTCTTTTATGCTGAAAATGCACCCATATGCATTTCAGCTATGGCATCCTTCCATTCCAATAATGCACCCATATGCATTATTCTTTTATGTTGATAATGCACCCATATGCATTTCAACTATGGCATTCTTTCATGCCAATAATGTACCCATATGCATTATTCTTTTATGTTGATAATGCACCCATATGCATTTCATCTATGGCATCCTTTCATGCCAATAATGCACCCATATGCATTATTCTTCTATGTTGATAATGCACCCATATGCATTTCAGCTATGACATCCTTTCATGCCAATAATGCACCCATATGCATTATTCTTTTATGCTGATAATGCACCCATATGCATTTCAGCTATGACATCCATTCATGACAATAATACACCTATATGCATTATTCTTTTATGCTAATAATGCACCCATATGCATTTCAGCTATGGCATCCTTTCATGCCAATAATGCACCCATATGCATTTCAGCTATGGCATCCTTTCATACAAATAATGCACCCATATGCATTATTCTTTTATATTGATAATGCACCCAAAAGCATTTCAACTATGACATCCTTTTATGCCAATAATGCACCCATATGCATTATTCTTTTATGCTAATAATGCACACACAATTCCCATACGTCATTCATAAACATATTATAAATTCCGTGTTTTGCACACTCAATGCTGAAACGATTATTCATCCACATATGATGAATTCCGTGAAATGCACACTTAGTTCCTATTTGGTAATCACCACATGCATTTTTAAAATGGTCATACATATATGATTAGTACATAATATATTTATACAATTAAATGCACTCACCTGACTTTCCTCGCTAGGTATCCAAAACGTAAGGCTGATTACTCTGGAACTTTGCCTTTGCCCTTAATTTTGCTTGTCTTGGGTGCTTGGTTTCGATCTATTCCATATTCATTAAGTACATAAATGATATCAATTGTTAGTATATTTCCTAACAATTATTCTTAAACATTAATTAAAAGTACTATTATTAACCTTTCTACAACAATATCAACATAACTTAAAATTTCTAGTTCTTTAGTATTGATACCCTTACCATGGTATCGATACTACTATACTATGGTATTGATACCCCCTTCCGGTATCGATACCAAAGTTAGGTTCGATGTTGCTTGGTATCGATACCCTTGTCAGGGTATCGATACTACCTCGTTGGTATCAATACTGATTGAATCAATATCGATACTTCTCATCTAATTCAGCCTATTTTTGCCTATAGTATCGATATTGTTCTATAAATACAGATACCCATGCCCAGATTTTCCAGTTTTCAACCCGAGAAATACCCAAATTTGGCCAATTTTCCTCACATTTACCCCTAACAATACTATGTAACTCTTCTTTACTTAACCATACTAATTTTCCTTCATTTAGGTACTTAAAACATCTCATATCCCTCAATAACATTTGATTCCAAGAATCACACCAAAATTTATAACTTGTTTTTACACTCATTCCAGGCTTCTAATATTTCATTTACCTCTTTGCCAATTCAATTTTACCAATAAACATCAATAAACACTCATATATCAACAGATCATTTAAAAACTCATTTTCTTTAATCTTTATTATTTCCCTTATCTCATAGTTTTAATCCTATCTAATCATTCCTTAAGCTTCTATCATACCCAAGGCTTCAATAACTAACTAAAAATAAAAGGATAAACCATCAAATTGAAATCTCACCTTTCTTATGGGGGAGAGCCTTTCCACGGGGAAGAAGAAGAAAAGAGAGATGGCTTCTGGTAACCTCTTTTCCCCTTTAACCCTTTTATTTTAATACCTTATTAAAATAAATTTTAAATTCATTTACCCCTTAAAGGAACAAAATTCCCTATTAATTTATCTATTGTACAAATTAGTCTAAACACTATTCCAAATCATTTTATCATCTTTTACTAATTATTCAAATAGATCCTCAAATTCTAAATCTTTTCAGTAATGTCACTGACCTGATATTTGGAGTATTACACTTAGTGTCGAAACGGTTATTCATCCACATAGAATGAATTCCGTGAAATGCACAATCAGTGTTGAAATAGTTATTCATCCACCTAGGATAAATTCCGTGAAATGCAAACTTAGTGTCGAAACGGTATTCATCCACATAGGATGAATTCCGTGAAATGCACACTTAGTTTCGAAATGATTATTCATCCACCTAGGATGAATTCCGTGAAATTCACACTTAGTGACGAAAGGTTTATTCATCCACCTAGGATGAATTCCGTGAAATGCACACTTAATGTCGAAACGATTATTCATCCACCTAGGATGAATTCCGTGAAATGCACAGTTAGTGCCTATTTGGTAATCACCACATACATATTAAACAATCATACATATATGATTAGTACAACATATAGTTACACAATTAAATGCACTCACCTAACTATCTTCGCTACGATATCCAAAATGTAAAGCTGCTTACTCAGGTACTTTGACTTTGCGCTTCGTTTTGCTTGTTTTGGGAGTTTGATTTTGATCTACTCAAGTATCCATTAAATACATGTATAATATCAATTGTTAGTATGTTTCCTAACAATTACACTTAAACATTACTCAATAGAACCTATTATTAACATTTCTACAACATTATCAGCCTATCTTACAATTTTTGGTTCCTCAGTATTGATACCCATACCATGGTATCGATACTACCATACTATGGTACTGATACTGTGCTGTGGTATCAATACCATTTTTGCATTCTGTTTTTGAATGGAATCGATACCTTCCCTTCGGTATCGATACTCCCCCTTCGGTATCGATACCGATTGAATCAATATCGATACTACTTAGCAAATTCATCCCATTTTATTCTATAGTATCAGTACTGTTCTACCAGTATCGATACTCGTGCCCAGAATTTCCAAATTTCAACCCGATTATCACCCAATTGGGGTCATATTTCGTTATACTTACACCATACAATACTATTAAACTCTTCTTTAACTATCCATACTAATATTCCTTTATTTAGTCTCTTAAAACATTTAAAATCTTTCAAGAACATTTAATTCTAAGAATCACACCACTTTTCCTGATATGTTCTTAATCCTATCCAATGCTTCTAACCTCTCATTTACCTCTTTGACAAGTCAAATCTACCAGTAAACATCAACAAACACTCATATATTAACATATTATTTCAAAACCCATTTTCTAAAATCTCCATTATTTCCTCCATTTCATAGTTTTAATCTCATTTAATCATTCCTTAAGCTTCTATATCACTTAAGGTTGTAAAAACAACCCATAATCAAAAGGAAAAACTGATTAATTGAAGCTTACCTTTGGAGCTATGGAGGAGGCTTTATCCACGTGAAAGAATAAGAAAAGGGAATAGCTTTTTTGTATCTACTTTCCCTTTTCCCCTTAACTTTAATACCTCACTAAATAATAATTTTAAATTCACTTTCATTTAAAGGACCAAAATGCCCTCTTAATAATCCATTATCACAATTTAGTCTAAACCATTTATCCTAATCATTCTCATCTTTTATCATTTAATCGAATAAATCCTCATATTTTTAAATCATTTCAATAAAGTCCCTAAATCGATATTTGGGGCATGACAATTCTTCCCCTTAAGAAAATTTTTCCTCGAATTTAAAAAGTACCTGACACGAAGAGATTGGGAAACTGCTTTTTTCATATCTTCCTCTCTTTCCCATATAACATGTTCTACCTTATGTTTCTCCCAAAGCACTTTAACCAATGGAATCATTTTGTTACGTAATTCCTTGGTTTTCTTAGCCATGATCTATACTGGTTCTTCCTAATAAGTTAAATCTGGTTGGATCTCTATTTCTTCAAGAGTGATAACATGAGATGGATCCGATCTGTACCTTCTAAGCATCGATACATGGAAAACATTGTGGATCTTGTCCATATATGGAGGTAAAGCTAACTGATAAGCTACGGGTCCAACCCTATTTAAAATCTCATACGGTCCAATGAATCTCGGACTCAACTTTTTTTTTCCGTCCAAAACACAATACCTTCTTCCAGTCCGATACCTTCAGAAATACTTTGTTCCTCACTTGAAATTCGATTTCTTTTCTTTTCAAATCAAAATAAGACTTCTGGCGATCTGATGTTATCTTTAAATTATTCTGGATTATTTTCACTTTTTCCTCTATATCTCTCATCAAATCTGGTCCAACCATGTCTTGATCTATCAGTTCAAACCAATTTAATGGGGTTCTGCATTTTCTCCAATACAAAGCTTCATACATGGCCATTTTAATACTTGATTGATAACCATTATTATACACAAACAATACATTTTCTATGATCCCTTAAATTCAATCACACATGCCTTAAGCATATCTCCAGTATCTAAATAGCTCGTTCTGACTGTCCATCTGTCTGCGGATGAAAAGCTGAAAAGCTGTACAAAGAGAGTACCTAATGTGTCATGCAAAGACTTCCAAAATCTTAAAGTAAATCTTGGGTCTCGATCGGACTCTAACGATATTGGTATTCCGTGCAGTCTAATTATCTTTTTTATATACAACTATGCATACTTATCCATTGAATAGTCTACTCGAACTGGAATAAAATGAGTCATCTTGGTCAATATGTCTACTATTACCCAAATCAAGTCTTTTTTACCCGTGACAACGATAGCCCTGAAACAAAATCCATTGTAACTCGATCCCACTTCCACTCAGGAATGAATATTGGATGTAGTAACCCAGATGGCACTTGATGTTCAGCTTTCACTTGCTGACATGTACAACATTTAGCAACAAACTCTGTGACAG
Source organism: Hibiscus syriacus (assembly GCF_006381635.1). NCBI lineage: Eukaryota > Viridiplantae > Streptophyta > Magnoliopsida > Malvales > Malvaceae > Hibiscus > Hibiscus syriacus. The sequence goes on along the minus strand of NW_024063507.1, from coordinate 1,225,537 downwards.
CTCTTTTTATGCCAGACCATCAGTAATGACTTTTCAAATCCTGATACATCTTATTTCCACCTGGGTGTATATTCAACGAGCTATAATGTGTCTCACCAAGAATATATTTCCTCAATTCATCATCATCAGGAATGCAAGGTCTTCCACGGTAATATAAACATCCATTATCCCTTATTTCAATATCTTTAGCTTCTCTTTTTTCTACTTGCGCCAATCTCATCAAGCATTTCTTATCTCGACCTTGCAGCTCTTTTACCTGATCCATAAGCATTGACTTTAACTTTAATTCAGCAATCAAAGCATCATCTTCCTTTAAAGATATTTGTGTATCTAACGATCTTAAAGCTGCAAAAGTCTTTCGACTGAGCGCATCCGCTACCACATTAGCTTTTCCCAGATGATAATCAATAATCAAATCATAATCCTTTAAGAGTTCAACCCATATTCTCTGTCTTAAATAATGGCGACAGATTTTTAAAGCAAACACCACTACGGCCAATTCTAAATCATGTGTCGGGTAATTTCTCTCATGACTCTTCAACTGTCTTGAGGCATAAGCCACAACTTTTCCCTCTTGCATCAGCACACATCCCAATCAGTTATTGGGTGCATCACTAAAAATGACATAATCCTTACCTAACTCGGGTTGGACAAGCACTGGAGCCTCTGTTACTATTCTCTTTAGCATTTCAAAACTTTCTTGGCATATTTCCTTCCAAACAAAAAGCGCATCCTTTTGTAACAACTTAGTTAGCGACAGAGCTAACACAAAAAAATTCTTCACAAATCGCCTATAATAACCAGCAAGCCCCAAGAAACTCCAAACTTCTGTAATATTCTTTGGGGGTTGACAATCTACTATAGCTTGAATCTTTTTAAAATCCACTCTTATACTTTCTGTAAAGACTACATGACTAAGGAAAGCAATCTCCGCCAACCAAAATTTGCATTTAGACAATTTTGCATACAACTTATTTTCACGCAGTGTCTGAAGAACCACTCGAAGATGAGCATCATGTTCCTTCCTTGACTTGGAATATACCAAGATATCATCTATAATCACTACCACAAACTGATCCAAATACGGTTAGAATACTCTGTTCATTAAGTCCATAAATGTTGTAGGGGCATTTGTTAATCCAAACGACATTACCATAAATTCATAGTGTCCGTATCGAGTCCGAAAATCCATCTTGGAAATATCCTCCTTTTCAATTTTTAACTAATGGTACTCCGACCTCAGATCTTTGAGAACACTACTGCACCTTTCAATTGATCAAACATGTCACTTGTTCTTTATTGTTACTTTATTCAACTGACGATAATCAATACATAACCACATAGATCGGCCATTCTTTTTCACAAATAGTACAAGTGCGCCCCAAGGAGAAACATTGGGTCTGGTAAATCCATTATCAAGCAACTCTTGTAACTGTGGTTTTAGTTCCCTTAACTCCGTTGGAGCCATTCTATATGGAGCCATAAAAATAGGTTCGATACCTGGGTAAACCTCAATCATGAATTCTACTTCACGATCCAGAGGTAAACCCGGTAGATCTTCCGGAAAGACCTCTGGAAACTCCTTGACTGTTAGAATATCTTTCAATCTCACTTCTGGCACTCGAATATCTATCACATTAGCTAGAAAACTACACATCCTTTTAACATAATTTTCTTTGCCGTCATAGCTGATATCACATTGGAGGGTGATTTCACTTTTTCGCCAAAATACTACTATTTTGGAGCCTTCCGCATCCTTAAAGAATAATCAATTCCTGCGATAATCCACCCATCCATGATATGGAGATAACCAATCCATGCCCAAAATGATTTCAAACTCGTCAAAAGTCAACTCCATCAAGTTAGCCGAAAATACAACCCCTTGAATCTTATTTGGACATTTTCTACATACCCTAGCCACTCTTGCACTTTGACCTATAGGATTTATCGCTATCATTTCACTAGAAATTGGTTCTAAAGAAATTCCTCCAATCTTAACCAACTTTGTACTAACATAAGAGTGCATAGAACCAGGGTCAACTAGAACAAAAACATGCTCATCAAAAAGGTGAAATGTACCTGTTATTATCTCTGAATTATCCCGATCATCACTGGTCTTTATATTATAAACTCTGGTCACTCCCCGAGTCTCTTATCTTTGGCTAGCCTCAGATTGACCGCATGATCTTCCTCTTCCTCTGTTTCTACTAGGTGTTGCTACGGATCTCTCAGATTAGACTGAACTATCCCCGGATCTCTGTGGACAACTCATAGCATAATGACACATTCCTCCACAAATAAAACAAGAGCCAGAGAGCACTCTACATACTCCCCGGTGAAATTTTCCACATGTCTGACATGTATTACCTTTTTCTCCAAAAGCTCTACTCGAGCTCGCAGTAAAAGATTGGGACTGCTTAGTTTTCTGAGTCGCTGTAGCAGAATCAACTCTCTCATAATATCGGGAACTTGATACCTTGCCTCTCTTAGCAAAATGTATAGATGAAGACATCCCCATCATTTTTCCCGTCTGCATACTCTGTTCCGCTGCTAGAGTCTCTTCTTGGGGCTATTTTAATAGCCTTCGCTCTGTTTATCACTTCTTGCAAACTAGGCAAATTTAAGGCCAACATTATCTCTTTCAACTTTGGCCTTAAATCCTCAATGAACCAATCTCGACGAGCTTTATCATTAAAAACCACCTCTGTAGCATAACGACTGAGCTTATTGTATTCGGACTCATACTCATGCACTGCTCAATCATCTTGCTTCAAATTAAGAAACTTCAACATCATTGATCTCATAAACTGCTTCTCGATATGCTTGTTCTTGAACTCATCTTGGAAGAATTGGCAGTTCACCTGTTCGGGTGACGCATACATCGTCGTATTTATCCACCACACCCGAGCTAAACCTCAAAGTAACGATACAACTCCGCCCAATTTCTCATGATCGGAGCACTGTAGGCTTTCTAGCATCATCATTACATCGTTCAACCATAAATTCGCGTTCATTGGGCCTTCACCTTCTTTACTCCTAAATTCAGGAGCTCATAAACTTCTTAACTCCTTAGGAATTAGCATTCGTGATGCTGGAGGAGTAGGGGAGGCGGAGGAGGTTGGAACCTTGTCAAAATAGCATTGAGAGCTTGCATAAAAACTCCAAACTTTGGAACAGGCATACCCTAAAGTGACGGTTCGCTGGCATTCTCAGACAGAATCGAATGTTCGCTATTTTCTTCATAACTTTCACTACCCGATTCGTCTCTACTCTCTTGACCAACCGCTCTTCTCGAATTCGTAGAATCGGACATCTATTGCAAAATACATAAAGATAATACTTAAATTAGTAATGAGAGATATCTTATCATATTCATTCTATATCCTATCAGTAACCTTGACATCTTAGTGGCATGTAAACTCTATATATATCAAAATACACTAATTTTCTGTAAACCTGTAGCTCTGATACTAATAAATATAACACCCATCTTCCGTATACCTTTACATATACAAGCTACAGATGTCACATCACGTTTTTAAAATAGTTTCCCATTTGAAAATCCGTACAATTTTGTTTCATTTTATAAACCATTATAATTTACTTATAATAAAATATGCATTAAACATAAATAAACAAATACAAAGAGATGTTCAACATTTCACCGTTTTACAGTAGTTTAATTCAAAAGCTTTTCAGAGTTTTTTTACTAAACCTACTACATGCCAACTAAAATATATTAAAAGTAGACATGTATGTCATACTTCTACTGATGAGGCGACTCTGACTTGATGTTCGATGATCTCTTTACTCCGCTGGTATTTAACCTACGCGTGAAATAAACACACTTAAGTATTACTTAGTGAGGCAAAACTAATCATACAAAGAATTCATTATATCATTATCTCTTATCTATAAAATACCAATTCATTATTTTACATTCATTATCATTTCTTTATAATGCACCCGCAGTGCCCATACGTTTATTCATAAAAAATTATGAATTATGTGAAATGCACACTTAGTGCTGAAACGGTTATTCATCCACATAGGATGAATTCCATGAAATCCACACTTAGTGCCGAAACGGTTATTCATCCACCTAGGATGAATTCTGTGAAATGCACACTTAGTGCTGAAACGGTTATTCATCCACCTATGATGAATTCCGTGAAATGCACACTTAGTGCCGAAGAAGTTATTCATCCATCTAGGATGAATTCTGTGAAATGCACACTTAGTGCCGAAACGGTTATTCATCCACCTGGATGAATTCCGTGAAATGCACATTTAGTGCCGAAACAACTATTCATCCACATAGGGTGAATTTCGTGAAATGCACACCCAGTGCCGAAACAGTTATTCATCCACCTAGGATGAATTCCGTGAAATGCACACTTAGTGCTGAAACGGTTATTCATCACCTAGGATGAATTTCGTGAAATGCACACTTAGTGCCTAAACGGTTATTCATCAACCTAGGATGAATTAAGTGAAATGCACACTTAGTGCCTATTTGGTAATCACCACATACATATTAAACAATCATACATATATGATTAGGACAACATATAGTTACACAATTAAATGCACTCACCTGACTATCTTCGCTATGGTATCCAAAATGCAAAGTTGCTTACTCAGGTACTTTGCCTTTGCCCTTCGTTTTGCTTGTTTCGAGAGTTTGATTTCGATCTACTCAAGTATCCATTAAATACATGTACAATATCAATTGTTAGTATATTTCCTAACAATTACACTTAAACATTACTCAATAGAACCTATTATTAACATTTCTACAACATTATCAGCCTATCTTACAATTTTTGACTCCTCAGTATCGTTACCCATACCATGGTATCGATACTACCATACTATGATACATATACTATGCTATGGTATTGATACTATTTTTACATTATGTTGTTGAATGGTATCGTTACCTTCCCTTCGGTATCGATACTCACCCTTTGGTATCGATATCGATACTACTTAGAAAATTCATCCCATTTTAGCTTATAATATCGGTAATGTTCTACCAGTAACGATACTTGTGCCAAAAATTTCCAGTTTTCAATCCGATTATCACCCAATTGGGGTCAAATTTCGTTATACTTACACCATATGATACTATTAAACTCTTCTTTAACTATCCATACTAATATTCCTTCATTTAGTCTCTTAAAACATCTAAAATCTTTCAAGAACATTCAATTTTAATAATCACATCACTTTTCCTGATATGTTCTTAATCCTATCCAATGTTTCTAACCTCTCATTTACCTCTTTGACAAGTCAAATCTACCAGCAAACATCAACAAACACTCATATATTAACATATCATTTCAAAACCCATATTCTAAAATCTCCATTATTTCCTCCATTTCATAGTTTTAATTTCATTTAATCTTTCCTTAAGCTTCTATATCACTTAATGTTGTAAAAATAACTCATAATCAAAAGGAAAAACTGATTAATTGAAGCTTACCTTTGGTGCTATGGAGAAGGCTTTATCCACATGAAAGAAAAAGAAAAGGGAATAGCATTTTGGTATCTACTTTTCCTTTTCCCCTTAACTTTAATACCTCACTAAATAATAATTTTAAATTCACTTTCATTTAAAGGACCAAAATACCCTCTTAATAATCTATTGTCACAATTTAGTCTAAATCATTTATCCTAATCATTCTCATCTTTTATCATTTAATCAAATAAATCCTCATATTTTTAAATCTTTTTAATAAAGTCCCTAATTCGATATTTGGGGCATTACACGAACCCGACGGTTTTCGACCAGACCTGATCCGATCGGGTTGGATTTTTTTTAAAAAAATTCAGATTCGGGTCGGGTTTTTTAATGTGATGTTCGATTCGGGTTTAGGGTGAAAAATACCCGACCCGACCCTATCTGACCCAAAAATATATATAATTTTACCTTATATATTTAGGAATAATAACAATAATACCCCTCTATATATTAATTTTTTCAATTAAGTCATTGTTTTTATTGAATAAAAAAAAATTTATTATTTCGGGTCGGGTTGGGTTTTTAAGTTATATATCGGGTCGGGAGAAAACTTGTTTTGGTTGGGTCGGGTCTCGGGTGGAGGACTCCTTGTTCTCGGGTACGGTCGGGTGGACCAAAGACCCGACCCATGCCCATCCCTAGGCGTCTTGTATGTATTAAAAGATAAATAATATACAAATGCAATGACTATGGTCAAGGTCTCGTTAAAAAACATCCATAATCCTAAATAGATGAAAAAGAGTGTACCAAACCAAAATCATTAGATAAATAAAATAAATCAATACAATAGAATCCAGTACAATCCCACAAGATCAACAAAGCACTCGCTGAACCACAACTATCAAAGCACCACAAAGACCGAAGCAAAATCAGGCTCTGGGTGAAATAACAAAGATCACTATAGCACCAGACATCATTCAAACACACCATTACAATATCATTCCAATCCACAAAGGTGCCTCATATCCAATTATAGCCAACAATCGAGCTGCACTCAACCACTTCTGCACTAAATTGAGCTGACACCGTTCCATTATCAATGCAATGGAAACACAATCGCTTTTGAACCAAAGTACATATAGCTAATAAAGTAATAAAAATGCAAATCAAGCCTCCCATCGACTCTACCCTATTGCAACAACATGATAAAGATCAATAATCAGAAATTAACATTCACAAAGCTACTCTCAATCACAAAGCGATTTACACACTCACAAATCTCTCACTAAAAGCAATTAATTTCACCCAGATTTATAAGCAATCCAGATTGATCTCGTACTCCCACTCGCATCCTCGACTCCATGAATAAATATATATTTAAAATATTATATTAAAAAATAAAAAAAAATACACAAATCAAACGATCTCATTATGAATTCAATATTATAGATTCAATATGTATTGTGTGTGCATTTTTTGAATAAATTTTTATGAAAAAATGATCATTTGATATGTATTTTCAATTATTTCAATGTCACACAAACTGAAAATATATATATTATCAAACACACTTTCTTTAAAATACGATTCATATAAAACATTGGCATAACAATTTTTTATTTATATACCATTAAAGAATATTTTATTTTAATAAATAATAATAAATAATAATCTTTTCGTCCCACTAAACATGTCTCTTGATTTTTAAAATCATAATATTCAAAATATCATATTGAAAAAGTCAATAAACAATAATATTTATATTTTTTATCCTTATAAATCCAACTCTTTTATACTAATCAAACTAAATCTGTTAAAATTATCAATTATTTTTTTGAAAATAATTTTATTATTATTATTGATTAAATATATCCTCTAAAATTATATATAATTAATGGGATCAATGAAATATATCGGTCAACAAATACAAGGTGATAAGCTTTAGGTCGTCGGTTCGTCCCCACGACTGAGCTTATTCTTTTCCACAACATTGAAAAAGGCCGCGCGACCCACTTCCATTCTAAACTTGAGCGCGAAGGGGTCGAGCTTCCTTTCCACAACATTTCCCGCACATCTCTCATCTCTGTATGGCAGCGCTCCATTGGCCCCGTCAAGATCCGTCAACAATCATAGCCACAAAAAGGTTGACTTGTAGTCAACGTCCGTACATATCCTCACGATTCATCTACGCACTACCGTCTCTGATCCCCCGCTCCCCTTGAGGAAGGGGAAAAAAAAACAAATGGACTAATAAACGACACAGCGGGAGGGAGAGTCGGACTTCGGACCGAAGGCAAGCGAGGAATTTATTTTCTATTTAAAAGGACTGAAGAAACCACAGTAAGCAAAAGCGAAAAGAGAAAAAAGCAGCTGTGCGAGCAGCAGAAGAGAGGGATTTTCAAAAGTTTGAAACAATGGCGTCATCACCGTCTCCATCGGAGCAGTCGTCGTCATTCTCGTCCTCCGAGTTCTCGTCTCTACCCGTCGTGGCGCTCAGGGAGAGAATCGTTGAGAAAATACTCGAGAATCGCGTCACTCTCATCGTCGGTGAAACCGGCTGCGGTACTGCTTCCTTTTCTCTATGTTTTTACACCGATTTCGGTTTATTTACTTAATTAGGCCGTGTTTGTTTGGTTGTTGGTTAGTTCGAGAAAACTGTCTTTACTAAATTAGTAGTCTTCATGGCGATCCTCAGGAAAAATAATAAAGAGAAAAATATATATCTCTGTTTGGATGTCAGTGTTACAATATTAGTTAAGTTGCGCATGATGATGATAATAAAATGAAAAACCTAAGGGAGCAAGTTACTTCAACTAGGTCAAAGCTACGTTTGGTTCAGTCTAATGGAGGTTTACAGTGTCTAGAATCAAGATAAATCACATTTCTGATTATTTTGTTTCTGTTTTTTTTCATTTGTTTTATTCGAGTACAGTCAGGGATGTCTATAAAATGGAGTTACAAGGACTTTGAATTCTTTCATTTTAAAAGCGCTAATGTCATTGATTTTTTCACTTGTAATTCCTAATATACTAATACTGGAGAAAGTGTAGTTAGCTTGCCTTTTTCATCCATTGTTTCAATCTATCTCTACAGATTATAATTAGGAATGTCTCATGTTTGACTAGAATTTAATTATATTATTTTAAGTTGCTATTTGCTAATGACTTTTTTTCTTTTTATTTTTCTTCTATTATAAGGGAAGAGCTCACAAGTTCCACAATTCCTATTGGAGGAAAACATGGCTCCCGTGTTATGCACACAGCCAAGGAGATTTGCTGTTGTAGCAGTGGCCAAAATGGTTGCAAAAGCTCGGAAGTGCGAGCTGGGTGAGGAGGTTGGATACCATATAGGTCATTCAAAACATCTATCATCTAGGTAATTTCTAGTCAGTGAACTGATTATATGTGCTAGCTAACAAACATATTGAAACCTTCATTTAGCAAGAAGCCCTTTATTGTTCTTTTTTCCCCTCATAAACACATAAGAAGACTTATTTTTTAACCTTAGTCTGTCGAGGTGTCATTACAAATATCAGAAATCAATAGCAATGCTTAAAAGACATCATCCCCTTTAATGGTACTTCATTGATTTTCATTCTCATAGATGAAAGTAATGGCTTTCACAGTCTTAGTATCTATTTTTAATTCACCTTATTGTTTTGACTAGTATTGATATAGCCATCATATATACTCTCCTACCGCCCTTTTCTTTTTCCATTTTCCTTTCTCCATGAACACGCAAAAGATTTTATGTACAAGCGGTCTGCTTCAATTTCCGCAGCCACTTCTAGGCAATTTTGTTTGCTTCTGTCAGAATCTTAGATTTGATGTTCATTTGTGACAGGAAAAATTGTTTTCAAAACTGCTGGAGTTTTGTTGGATGAAATGCGAGATAAGGGATTCCAGGCACTTAAATACAAGGTTATTATTCTTGATGAAGTGCATGAAAGATCCATCGAGTCTGATCTTGTCCTTGTTTGTGTGAAGCAATTTCTACTGAAGAACAAAGATCTGAGGTTAACAATTAACATATTCTTTCAGTTTCATGTGTTATTTTCTGTTTTCAAATCCATTTAATCTGTTCATTTTAAAGCCAGCATGGAGTTGGGGAATGTTTTTTTGTCACTCAACCACTAACTCAATCGCAATGATAAATCTGTGAATTCCCCAGGGTGGTATTGATGTCTGCAACTGCTGATATTGGAAGATACAGGGATTACTTCAGGGAGCTTGGTAGAGGTGAAAGAGTTGAGGTGCTGGGAATTCCCAGCTCTAACCAGAAAGAAGTTTTCCAGCGTCAAGTTTCATATCTTGAACAGGTCAGCTGAACTTTTGAACTTTTGGGGATTTTGGATATTCATTGAGAGACACATTCTGATGGTGCATCGTTGATAATCTTTCAAAGAAAAAAAATGTATTCTTCACGAAGTATTAGAGGAAATGTGATGTTAATAACATGTTTAAGGGAAACAACTTTACTGTTAATGAATGAGTTATTGTTATCTGTATATGGTCTATGATAATACTTGGCCATGTCAAATGTGATAATGAGATTTGGATTTTTTAGATAAGTCACAGTGGCATTCAATGGTTTCAAGTGTATATGAAATAATAAAATATGATACTGGAGCCATTCTTTTCATGGACATCTTGATTGCGTTACTTTTTTTTTGCCAGGTAACTGATTTTCTTGGAATCAGTTCAGAGTTAATAACTTCAAGATATTGTTGTGGTCCATGCCCTTCCATGGCAGATGCTGAAATCAAACCTGAAGTGCACAAGCTTATTCATGAATTAGTGTTGCACATCCACAAAAATGAGCCTGATATTGAGAAGAGCATTTTGGTTTTTCTTCCCACGTACTATGCCCTTGAGCAGCAATGGTACCTTTTGAAGCCATTTAGTTCATCCTTTAAGGTTTACATTTTACATCGTAGTGTTGACACTGAACAGGCTCTCATGGCTATGAAAATTTGGAAATCTCATCGTAAGGTATACCTTTTAACCCTCATTATGACTGCCTGAGTATTAACGGCTGAGCCTGCAAGACATTGATTATGCATATGCATCTTTTAGCATGCTACATGGATCTGTCAATTGCTTTTTCATTTAACTGGGAAGGTTGTCCAAAAGATATGATCATTTCCAGTTATACAGGAAAGCTAATCTGATAGTTTGATTTTGGTTGTTCATGAAGTTTAAATTTTGGCTTCCATCAATAGCATCTACGTTGGTGACTTTATTCTTCAAGTTTTATATCTTGTGTTGTGCTTACCGATGTTTCAAAAAATAAACTATTTTCTGCAGGTAATACTGGCGACAAATATTGCAGAATCTTCTGTGACCATACCCAAAGTGGCATTCGTTATTGATTCATGTCGGTCTCTACAAGTCTTTTGGGACTCTGCTCGGAGAAAGGATTCAACAGAGCTTGTTTGGGTTTCTAAGTCTCAGGTATTGAAATTTTTGATGCCAATGTTGATGTTTTATTATAGGGTTAACTACGCATATGATCACTAATGTTTATGCTTTGTCCACTTTTGGTCACTGATTTCAAAAAACATAAGATATGATCATTTTCATTTTTATTTAATTAAGATATGATCACTTTCGTTTAATTTAATTAAGATGTGTTTTTATTTAATTAAGATGTGGCTATCACGGGTTAATTGCTGTTAACAATTAACAGAATATGTGACGTGATAATCACACATTTGGTCCCTGTTATTTACATATTCTCTTACTTTATTCATACTTTTAACATAAAATATATATTTTTAAATGAAAATAAAAATAATATATTTTTAATTAAGTTAATAATAAAATATATTTAATAAGTTAATATAAAATATATTTTTAAGTTAATATATGTAAAATATTATGAATTTTAAGTATTTATACACTAAGATATAAAGTATATATATCATGTTGTCTACTTTAGACCAATCAATGGTCTTGGCTTAATGGTTAGATACATGTTTAGTTTCCTAAGTGACCAAGGTTTGAATCATTTTCCCCCCAATTTGTTTTTCTTCGTTTTCTTTCAACCAGAGGGTGACACATATCACTCTTTGATGGGTGGAAATAAATATATTAAATTAAAATAAAGTTAGTACTCCAACCGAATGGTGACATGTGGCATGACATGTGGTATCATTTGATTGAAGAATTAAATTTATTTTAATTTCTTAAAAGTATGACTAAATTGAGAGAATATGTAAATAACAGAGACCAAATGTGATTATATCAAAATATTTAACTGTTGTTAACGCAATTAACTTGGGGGTAACCACATCTTAATTAAATAAAAAAGAAAGTGACCATATCTTATGCTTTTTGAAATCAGTGTCCAAAAGTGGACAAAACACAAACGTAAGTGATCATCCTTGTAGTTAACCTTTTATTATATTTAGTTCCTCCTTTTCACCTAAACTTTTTAGGCTGAGCAACGGAGAGGTAGAACTGGTCGTACTTGTGATGGCATTGTATATCGGTTGGTTACACAATCATTTTTTAGCGATCTTGAGGATTTTGAGTGTCCGGCTATACTGAAATTGTCATTGAGGCAGCAAGTGCTTCAGATATGTTGTGCTGAATCCAGAGCCATTAATGATCCCAAAGGTGTGCTTTATATTTTGATTGTAAATGATAGGTTATACTATTACTTATTATGTAGTTATAGATGTCTTTTTGTGATTTTGATTAGTCAAGAGACACATTAGATTTTTTTTTTTTTTAATTTACAGAGAATGTCTTGAGTCTCATAGTTTTGAGCCTGCATTTGTAGTATCAATATTGGCTTCAGTTTTCCTAGAAAATTGAAGTTGGATGTGCAAAGTTTGTTTTTATAAGAATTGGAGGTCTCGTTAAAAACCTCTTTCATAATAATCAACATACTAAACCGTATGTCAACAAAAATTGGAAGGAGGAAAATAGTACCTCATGATTTATTAATTAATCAAACCAGTACACCTTAGAGGAAAGAAGGCACCAATCTAGATACAGACACCAAATCAAGAAAAACCAGAAAACCTCTAAGAAACCCCCCACAAAAAGCCAAATAAAACAAGGACAGCCCTATCCGATACCAACTCACACCTATCCCGAGCCTCACATCACTAAAAACCAAAAAAACCGAAAGCAACACCCAAATCCATTAATGTGAAAAATTGTGGTATCAATATTGGCTTCAGTTTTCCTAGGAAATTGAAGTTGGATATGCAAAGTAACTTGCTTGCCAAAGGCCTATCCCTATGTATGCACTGATTCTTTTGACTCATTTACATGCTAAAAGGCCAAATGGGCTCTAACTTCTGGTATATTGGGGTTAGCTTTGTTGCAGAAGGCTTTGGACCCTCCACACGCAGAAGTTGTTGAAGCTGCATTGAATTTGCTACTTCATGTGAAAGCACTTGAAAAAATAACTTCGAGGGGCCGGTATGAACCTACGTTTTATGGAAGGCTGCTTGCCAGTTTCTCATTGTCTTTTGATGCATCCGTGCTTGTTGTAAAGTTTGGAGAAGCTGGGATGTTGCGAGAAGGCATTCTTCTGGGAATATTTATGGATACTCAACCTCTACCTATTCTTCATCCTTTTGGAGATGAGCATTTGGTACTGCCCATTAAGTCATAAAATTGTGTTTTACGGGTACCCTTATGTGAATTTTCTTTCTCATAAACATTTTTTTACTTCAGTTTACAGAGTACATAAACTGCTACTTCTGTAAAATTGTCCTAACTGGTCGGAAGGAGGTCTCATTCTTAGGAAACCTTTGTGCATATCAGTTCTGGCAACGTGTTTTTAAGGTACTGTGTCTTCAAAATTGGCCGAGGTTTCATCCATCCGTACTAATTTTCAACTTATGTTAATGTGTTCCCTCTTTCTGTAGGATAAGCACCGTCTTGAACATTTGGAAAGAGTGCTGGAGTTTGAAGAAATGAAACCTGCAACATTATTGCTGCCAAAGCTTGAAGAAGAATGGTGCTCTTTCCATCATCTTCTGCAGTCATCGTTGCACCATGTCTCTCAAATGTGTATGAATTGATAAATATTAAATTTCCTTTTTGTTTTTCAACACAATTTTGTGTGATTGTTTCTGGTCTTGTGTATTAAACATTGATTGTCCAATTTAAAATACCGGCCTCGTCTCTTTCTCTCTGTCTCACGCACACACACACACACAGAGGTTCATAAAAGCATAAGGACTTAATTGTTTTCTTTTAGTTTCTTCTCAACTTGATCATCTTTCTGTTGCAGATGAAGATATATTAAATTCCATGCACCGTTTCCGGCCATACTTTCTGCCTGCATCTAATGGCATTCCAACCTACTATCATCCTTATGAGTTTACACACACTTGCCTTCTTGAATGTCAGCCACAGGGAGAAATAGATGCTCCTTCTAGTGATGAACAACATGAGGAATCTTTTGAATTAAGGAAATGTGTTGCTGTACCGTTTGTTCCTTCTGATCACTTTCGGACTAATGATGTGGCCAAAAACTTGGCAAATACTATTAAGAAGGTACTATTATATATATACCATGTTTTCATCCTCTTCGTTTTTGGGCATATTTAATTTATCTTTTATTGTTATATTCAACAGATAAGAGTTCAATATGCAGAAGACTTTTCTGGTAATTACCAGGCAATTAATAATGTCTATGATTTGCACTTTGATGGAGAGACTTCTTTGTGTGTTTATTTTGTGAATGGAAGTTGCAACAGGGGTAGTCTCTGCAGATTTTCTCATTCACTCCAAGCTAAAAAGCCAGCTTGCAAATTCTTTTTCTCTCTTCAGGTATCTTTTGCTCTAGTTCTTGAAAATGATATTTCGAGTACCATACGTGACCAAATATGTTGTTAATTTCACCACTGGGGCAAGTTGAAACCCACTGTATCCTTATTACCTTTGTGTTGCCACTAGTGATTATGTGCATCTTATTTTGAGGTAATTGTGGAACATCAAATTTTACAGATGGAAGGAGCAGACTTTTATGAATATAGTCTGCTTGTATTTCATTGACATGGTTGGGGATGGAAAAGTGGAATGTTTGGATGGTGCTTATGCAGCCTTCAACATTTTAGTTTTTTATAACGATCATGTACACGGTGACATGATCTGGTCTGTTGTTTGCTTGCATTTTGTACGGAGAATGTATATGATTTATAGTTCATATCTATTACTATTTAAAGTTTCTATAATTTGTTAAAACAAATGGAACAAACTATATATATATATATATATATATATATATATTCACTTGCAGTTAGTCGGATCACTGATGACATTGGATGCTGTCAGGACTAATAATTTCATCACTTGTTAACTTCAGCGTCATTAGCACATGATAATTTCTCATGGTTTAGTTTTTAATACTGTGTAAATGGTTTTGCAGGGTTGTAGGAATGGAGATCTGTGTTCCTTCTCTCATGATTCGTATCACTCAACCTCATCGAATGGCTCCAATGTATGTTTACCAGAAGCGGATCATGCAGATCCCTCACCTCTTCTACAACTATTAGCAACCTCTTCCGATGGATACTTCCTTTTGTTGGATGACGCTAATATGCATTTCACCTCAAATCTTGCTAACTATTGCAAGCCGTCAAGAATTATCTCTACTACGAGTTTGGCAGAAGCATCGATATGTGACCCATTATTGACCGATGTCAGAATCCTATGGGGTCTCCATCATCCCTACCAGACCATTATTTCAAACACAGGGGAGAACCGAATACCATGGAATGAAGTCAAGATCGTCCTGTGGTTTCCTTATCTCGATGGGCATAGTGAAAACTTGGATGCACAGAAAGTTCTTGTGCAGAACTTTTTTGAGTATCTGGCTATCCGAATATTGAGTGATGCCCTTTTTGAGGTTAAAATTATTCTTTCCATGAACAACATCAAATTTTCACAACTAGAGGTAAATCATCAATGCCCATACCAATGTTATGCTCTTATCATAGGCCGTAGTGATCGTGGAATTAAAATTCTCTTGATTTTTTTCATTTTTTTTAACTTGTGTTGAGGTGTGGTATATTTTCAGGTGGAAAAGTTGGCGAGAGAGAGCTTCTTCTTCCTTACGGAGTCATTTCTGCTTGACGAAGCAAGCTTTGGGGAGTTACTGGATGCAGTTACAGTTAGCAAGCCAATGCTGACATCGAGGTCGGTCTCATATGTGTTTGACCTGCACCCACCTAGTGATATCCAGTTTGGTGACTATGGATCCGTGTTCCACAAACATCTGCATGACCGGTAAACTTCTCGAGAATTCATTGGTTATGTCTGCTTTGAGTTATACCTAGTTCTAAGGTTTCGCTCGTAAATATTGCTGGCCGCATTTCACACCATAAAACGGAGAGGGTTTCTACAAGGTAATTGGTTATGTTCATATTATATCTGCAACAGCTCCGTGAGGCATCACTAATGCCCGACACTAGTGATGAAGCATGTATGTCTATATGATGCAATTCACCTGTAATTTGCGCTCAAAATTATCAAAAACTGCTAGGATCACTAGATAAAAGTTGACGTTTTAACTGCCATGATCACTAATTCTTGTGAATTGCATCATTGATTTGATAGAATCATGTGACTCGAATTAAATGAGGATTTGTTCAGTACCTTCTACCTATCCTTTTTAAAAAAAATGATGTTCAATTATTAATTTGGTTACAAATGTGTCATTTAAAAAAAATTATAAATCAGTCACCCAATTATATTATTATTACAAATTGATTATTTGCCATTAAATATTGGATGGAGTGGTAACGTCGTCTGATATAATATTAGTTTTAATATATTAATTTGGTCTTAATTTAAAACAATTCAATGAATTTAATCATTCACGTTTGAAGAATTCTATTAAATTAGTATTTATTCCTCTCGTAGAGATTTTTTGTTGCTTTCATATTATAATAAAAAGTTAACAATAATTTCTTGTTCTACAGCTGAATGTAGCTAATCAATGTTTCTTGATTTGACGAATTCATTTAGTTTGATAGTAAAAAATTATTAAATTAATAAAATTTTTAAATATGAAAGATTAGATATATTGAATTGTGTCGATTTATAACCAAATAGTTAATTATTAAAATTATTTTAATTTTAACTGTCAGTGATTTATTTGTAATAGTATTTTTTATTAATTTGGGATAAGTACCAAGTACAAGGTAATATATGTTTAAAAATAATTCTTGATCATTTGACAATAAACACTCGTACTTTTAGCATTTATGGTGTTCAACTCGAGATCTCATGGAATAACAATAATCTTTTACCATTGAGGTTACTTGGTTTGTGCATGATAATATTTTAATTGAATGATTAAATGATAATTTTTTTTTTCAAAAAACAAATGTGACTGATTATAACTAAATCAATAATTAGGAGACGTGAGGTGTATTTTGTCCAAAGATATATTGATGCTAGAAAGTAACCGAAATTAACAGAAAATCGTCCTTATTCAGCAAAACATCAACTTATACGTCCGCCTTACCTGATAACTTTGTTTTGCACGTTAAGCCTATTAGCCATTTCTTAATCTTTCTCCTCTCATTTGCCTTGTTTTACCATTATACAACTCAGTGATAAGTACAACTTGAAAACCTATATATGAGATTAGTTTCATGCTGAGTTTAACCCTTGGACGTGACATTTTTCACAAAAATAGAATTTGCTTGAAATCTAAACAAGAATTTAATCTTGATGTAAGCACTGAAGGTTGCACGAACCATATTTCAGTGGTTAAGATATGATTGTTATTCTTAAAAGTTTTGAGTTCGAGGATCAGCGATTGTAACAAAGGTGATTTGATATTTATTGTTAAATGATTGAGAGAATATTATTTTACAATTACTTTAGTTTAATAAAAAAATTGTTGTTGTAAAAGCACTATGCGATCATTTGCACAGTCATCAACGTTTTCTACTTATCAAAAAGGGAATATAACTAATCTGAATCCAAATTCACGAGTAACCCAATTGTTCTCTCACATGTTCTGCACACTTTATAACCTATTCCAATAATCCTATCTGAATTTTATTGCTTTCACCCTTCTCTCGCTTTTCCTTTTCCATTTTCAAGAAATGTACCCGTGTCGGTGAGATTAATATTACAAAACAAAAATATTAATATTATCAATAACAAATAATGTATCAAATATTATTATTAACAATAACAAATAATCGTATTAACACGAACACGACAGATATGTGGGAGTTTTATTTACAAGAAGGATAAATTATGCGTTTAGTACATAAACTATTAGTTCTGATATGTTTTAGTACTAAAATGAAATGAAAACTAAATGTCAGATATGATTTTGAAAAAATTGAAAATTTAGGTATTAAAATGGATCAAAATTGATAATTTAGGTATTAGATATATAGTTTACCATGTAAGATCATTTAAAAAGCTATATCTATAGTTTTCGAAGATACAATTAACTTCTTTGCATTACCTAAACCCAAGTCTTAAAAAAAAATCCCCTTTATAAAGAGCTATCCTCTGCAGATCCAGAGAAATCATGTAGTTCACACAACAAAGGGCTCTTCCATCCTTTTTCTTAAAATCCAAGTAACTCAAGGCTAATGGCAAACGCCAATATTTACCTTACACTCCTGCTTCTCCTAAGCATCCTAAAATGGGGTCAATCAGCAAGCAATTACGTGCAAGAAGCATGCAGCGTGACCACATATCGTGCCCTTTGTATCAGCACGCTAGCACCCTTTTCCAGCTCCGCCAAGATAAGCCCGAGCAGGTGGGCTCGAGCCGGGGTTTCGGTGACCATAGGAGAAACCAAGAAAGTCACCCAGTACTTGTTGAAGGTGAAGAAACGCAGGGAGATGAGAGGGAGGTACAGACTCACACTCTCGGATTGCATCGAGTGCTTTCGAGATGCCATCGACCAACTCCACTGCTCACTCGGGGTCCTTCGGAATCTAAGCGCCAGGCATTTTTACGAACAGATGGGGGACGTGGCGACCTGGTTGAGTGCGACGCTAACCGATCAAGATACCTGCTTGGATGGGTTCGAGAATCCCAGGGGGAAGCAGGCCAAGATGGTGCAGTACAAGGTTTTGAGATCGTCGTACTTTACGAGTAATGCTTTGGCTCTGGTCAATAAACTTGCAACTTCTGGGCTGTAGAGCTTGGAATCATCATCCTTGATGATTGTTAAATGAAGAAGGGATTTGAAATCTTCAAGTATATACAGTAGCATAAATCCAAGCATCAAATTCTGTTGTTTCCATGCAGCCATGTAATGTATGAATATTAATCGTTTGTTCATGTAATTGTAAAGCCCATGCCTTCGAGTTTTTGTTTCTTTAATTTTTAGGCTTGGGTAGGCAAAACAATACTCAAAATCTAAATTGGTCTTCGAAGCTTAATTATATACTAAATGGATCCCCAAATTATCAAATATTATTTATGGTAAATTATGCATTTAGTACTTAAACTATTAGTTTGGGTTTGTTTTAGTACCTAAATTTTCATTTTTTTCCAAAATCATACTTACAGTTTAGTTTTTATTTCATTTTAGTACTCTCGTTCAAAATTTAATATTATGTTTTGAAAAAAATTGAAAGTTTAGGTACTAAAATGGACCAAAATTGATAGTTTAGGTATTAAACGCATTAAGTTTTAAATGCGTTAAGTTTTTAACGATGGGTACAAAATGAAATAAAAATTAAACGTTAGGTATGATTTTGAAAATATTGAAAGTTTAGTTACTAAAACGGATCAAAAGTGAAGTTTAGGTACTAAATGTGTACTTTACCTATTGTTTAATCAAAATTTTTATCAGTCCACTTACATGTTTGAGAATAGAGTTTTCATAATAAAATAGAAAAAAATGTTTCGTTTTGAATTTTCTTACTATATTTTACTAAAATTGGGAAGTCAATTTTCTTACTTATTTGGATTGAAAAAAATTCATAAACTTACTTTTTTTTATTATTCTGGATAAGTAGGAGTGTAAATAAATAGAACGATCGATAAGTTGTTCATAAATTATTTGTATAATGTTCGTTTATTAATCTAAATAAAAGAATATGAACAAAATTTGCATATTCATTTAATAAGCAAGCGAACACGAATATAAGCATGTTCGATTCATCTATCTTCACGAACAAGCTCGTTTATTGATTTTTTTCCTTTTTTTTTATATTTTAAACATAGGTGAAGATAAGGACTAAATTGTACATAAGGTAAACTTTGAAGTTCAAACTAGTGACATAGTTTGACCATTTTTCTTTGACTTGCAATGAAAAGATAAAAAGAAAGTGTTGGTTTTGAACATTAAACGAACATGTTCACAAATATTAAACAAATATGTTCGTGAACACTAAACAGACAAATACAAATACTATCAAAAATAAATAAACGAATACGAATATAAGGATGACCCTAGGGGGAGCGGGTGGGGGCGACCGCCCCCTAAAAGTATAAAATTACTATATATTTTAGATTTTTTCTATTGAAAATATGTTTTCGCCCCACTAAAATTTAATAACTTCTAATCCGTCTCCCTGAAATTTTACGAGTTCAAGTTTGCCCCCTCTAACTTAAAATATTGCGTCCGTCCCTGTACGAATCTAATACTAAACAAACATGAATTGAATATGAACACTTTTAAAATTAAACAAACAAACATTAATACAATTTTATTTATTCAAATTTGATTCATTTACACTCTTACCAATAAAAACAAACGTTAATAAAAAGCCACATATTCACAAACATTAATAAAAAGCCACAGATTCACATGCTACGGTAGCTAGCCCATGGCGAGATAGGGCTTTTACGCATTATTAAAGGTCTCCTTTCAAAATGCCCAACACATTCAATGTGGGACTTACCATGTATATATTCAATCAAGTTCATATTTTATCAAATAAAAATGATAATATTTATATTTGTATCGGGTGAAATTTTTATCTTAAAATTCGGATTGAATTTCAGATCAAGTGAATCTTTCTTAAACTTAGGTGGGTGAGATGTCGGTTGAGGAATACAATTTTTGGATCGAATTCGAGTGGATCAGAAATCTAACCTGACCCAACTTGTTATCACCCTTAATTATTATATTTCGTACTGCTATATGCATACAACTAGAATTTTAAGGTTTAATGTGTTTTTGTATAATTACCTTATAATTTAATGTTGATTATAGCAAAATTCTTTTTATTAACATGTAAATTTCATCCTTTAATATTTTTTATGGAAATTTATATTATGTATTTATTTCTTATTTCTTTTAAGATTTACTTCACGATGAATGTCACCAACAAATACTATGACGTCAATAATATAATCATCTGTAAATTAGATATACCTGCAAAATTACAATACATTTTTAAATTTTATTACGAGATTGAAAAACCGAAACAACACATTATCTTAGTTTTGGATACTTATTTTCTTTTATTTTTTAATTTGGTTCAAACTGTTTTCATAGAGAAAAATAGGAACCGAACTAAATTATATATATATATTTAACTGAACCGAAATTGACCCATAAATTAAAAAATCAAACCGAACCACAATTCATTTTGAATCAATTTTTCGATTTCGTTGCTCAACCCTACCTAATCCCCTTATTATTTCATGTGTGACTGTCAACAACGATTACTCGTCTGATTATTTATTAAATTTTATAAAACTACTTAACTTTGAAATCTTTACGAATATTGCTCCCTTTAAAATACAATTTTAATGGAACAAGAGCGTAGAAAGATCCCTTTCATTAACTTTTTAATCCATAGTTTTAATTAGGTTAAAATGTATCACAACTCATTTAATTATTAGTTAGATAATAAATGAGTCATTGAATTTTGAAAATATACAAATAAATCACTCAATTAATCGATCATTACGAATATGTCACTATGTCATTAAGTATGTTAAAGATGTTAACCTTTTATTATAATTGAGTGACATGATTTTGATAGTCGTAAATTGAATGATTGGATTAAAAAGTTAACATATGTGTTTAACGATGAAGTGATTTGTTTGTAGCAATCAATAAATTGATTGACCCATCTATAACATTTTTAATTCAATGACCCATTTATAATGTTAGTAATAATTGAGTGATCCGTGGTGTATATTATCCTTTGAATTATCATGTACACATATGTATAAATTAAGACTATACATGTGGTTGGTGTTGATGGAAAATATTTAAAATTAATTAATTGAAAAAATCAACAAAGGGAAACTCAACAGAGGTAGTGCAGACATGGGCATGATTTTGGGTGATTTAAAGATGAGTTTTAATTTAAAATATTTTCATATAAAACTTTTACACATCAATAACATGGATGAAAATAAAATTAAAGATAGAAAGATATTAATTTAAAAAATAAAAGCGACCTATTGATTTAAACTCGAATTTAAAAGTTAATATTTAATTCAATCACTTTTTAAACTTATAAGGACCTAAATATTCATTAAACCAAAAAAATTTGGGGACGTAAACCCCTCCGATATGCTTGCTTGTACATAGTTCCGTTCCGTTATTTACCTCTGTTGCATCATTGGTAAATAAAATTGTGTAAAAATATACAAGTTATACAAATATATTACGACTATACTAATATTTTTAATTATGGGTTGAATTTATAAATTTCACTGGTTTATTCATTTAAAAATTGAAGCAAGTTTCCTTTTGGTTTCACAATAATCCCGCCGAGGAAAAAATAAATATAAATTTTTTCAATGATGTGTTTAATATATTAGCTAATAAAATGATGTATATAATTTGATTTAATAATATATATATATATATATATATATATTATACTTGACCTACTCCAACCTCGTGCGTTATGGGGCAAATGTTTTCTTGTATTATTATTATTATTATTATTATTATTATTATTATTATTATTATTAGACTTAATGTAAAAATAAGTGCTCAAACTATACCTAAAATTAACATCATATGTCTAATTTTTTTCTTTAAACTAACATTTTTAACATTATACTTTTAGGTATATGGACCATCACTATAGTTAAATTTTACCGTTAAGTGATATGTAACACCCTAATCCAATTTGACCCGAAGATCCAATTTGACCCGAAGATCCATTGATTACAATGTCACACGGGACTACTGAAATAGTGACCCAAAATTTTATCTTTAAAATTGTTTTTAAATTCACTGAAATAGTTCATCCATAATATTAAAACAAACATAGTAATAATCTGAGTTTACAAAATAATGGGGAGCTCCCAAAACACACCTAAAATAAATACAGCACCAGTACAAATCAAAGTTACAATTGAATATACAAAAAGGGTCCATAAATATTACATGCCCTCTAAAGAAGACTCAAGACGTACACTGATAGTCACTGCTGGTCTGGTCTGCAGCACTGGAATACCTACTGACGATAACTCCCCACGATCTGCCCCATAAGAACCTACACGCGGAAACACATTTTGAACACTAAGCTTACGAGCTCAGTGCCTCACTAATAACTATATTATACTATATGCATTCATTTAAATAGCTGACCAACGACACATGTCTGAAACATGCGAAGGCATAATATACTGAAAACTAATATGCTAAACTGTGGCAGGCATCATGGTACGACGGAGGGATTCTACCATCTCGGAGCTCATACCCTTCTAGCATACCGGGTGGGAATCTGAAATTCTGTCATCAGAAACTTACACCCGTCAACCACTTCATCGAGTCTTAGGGCATCTGGAACCCAGTCGGCTGCTGAAGTGTCGTGGCACTGACTTAGATCCACTGACTGTCGTATTTCTTCTAAGAGTAACTCGGGTGTCCTGGCTGTTTCCCGAGCGTCACACAAGGCTAATTTTATGTAACCTAACTGTTACGGTTTCTACTGTTATTGTAACACCCCCAACCCTTATCCGACCCGGATACGAATCCGAGGTGTCACATAGACTTTTCAAATAATTTACTTTTACAAGATAACTGAAATTTTTTAATTTCACATTAAAAAAAAATCGAATAATTTACATTAAATACAATCATATGATTTTACAAAGAGCATATCCAATTCAAATCTTTAATCACATGCCAACTACAATCAGTATAACAAAGTGCATACT
Organism: Hibiscus syriacus; assembly: GCF_006381635.1. Taxonomy (NCBI): domain Eukaryota; kingdom Viridiplantae; phylum Streptophyta; class Magnoliopsida; order Malvales; family Malvaceae; genus Hibiscus; species Hibiscus syriacus. The sequence goes on along the minus strand of NW_024063507.1, from coordinate 1,201,972 downwards.
ATTCAATTCTTTTCTGATCTGATCTTCGGAAAGGAGAAGCTGGGTTGACTTGCCTATCTTTGCTCCTTTTTCTTCTCGGAACCTACGTATGAAACACTCACAAGCTAAGTCATTGACTTAGTGAGACATATGAAGCTTATAATAGAACTTTAATTACTTAACTATACATGAGCATTTCATACAATAATATCATACAAACCCATAAAACATTTTATATAAAAAATGCATACACGCACATATACCATCATTATCATCATCAACATTCTTATTGTTATCAATATTATTATCATTAATCTCTTTAATCATATAATCTTGTAATTAACATTAGTAAACATCATATAATATATTTCACAAAGCAAAACACATAACATCACATTCAGTTTATTTATGTTATCTCTTTTAATAGCCCATGATACACTTCTGAGAACTTAAGGTATGTGAGTGCATTGAGGTTATGCACAAATGCTGTCACCATAGCTCGTATAAATTGCACTGAGTACCTTGTAGAAAATGCACCGAAGTGTCACATAGAATTTCCCGAATGACTACATATATGTCTCGAAGGACCTCGTAGAACCCTCGACTCTTGGCATGCCAATTATACCCTTAGCTTTCATATCACATACTATGGGCTTTACTTTTTACATCATTTCACATTTTCTATTATTCACATAATTCCGTATCACATAGACCATATCATATTTTCATATATTCACGTATGTCAATATCACATAGATTAACACATAGATATGTACTCACATAACTCGTAGTCACATAACTTATATCATTTCTCATATTGTCACATAGATCATATAACATATAACTCCTCATCACATAGCTTATATTACAGTTTCATATATTCACGTAGTTCGGTTCCATATGCATTATATCACATGTTTATATGATAGCTTAGGTCAATAACACATAGCTTATTTTACTTTTTCATTTAATCATAAAATCCCATTTTACGAGTTCACCTAATTTATCAAAAAATCATGTACTTACCTAGCTCATGATCATATGGTTTATATCACATTTTCACATACTTACATAGATCATATCACATATATCAATATCATACAACAGAGCATATAACAATACATGTTCACATAGAAACCATAGTAACAACATACTATTATTCATGTAATCATAAAAGCAAATCATTGGAAACAAACTCATCGCAAGTTTAATTTCCATATAATCATATATCATAGTAATATGTACTTACCTGACCTCACTAGTCGAAGCAACACTTGTAACTCTTATCTCTCACTTGATCAATCCTATCAAGTTGACTCGTTTGATACTTGTTTTCGTTCGATATCTATACAATACATATAATCGATATAAATGTCTTAATTTAAATCACTATTAATCAATCATATATAACATAAGTTATACAAAGTACTTAATTCTCAATTTCCATATGAATAGTATCGGTACTCAAGGTATAGTACCGATGCTTTTACACTATGGCATCGATACTATATTTCAATATCGATACCCAATTTCGATTTTGGAATTTCATCTTTAAAATGGTACCGATACTTGTTCACTGGTATCGACACCCTTTAGTATCGATACTACTTATTCAATATTGATACTCCTTACAGATTTCATCCACTTTTACCTTATGGTATCAATACTGTTCATCCAATATCGATACCCAGACCAAAATATCACTTATTTTTGCTTTGAAGTATCGGTACTGTTCATCCAATACTAATACTCCTTGCCCAGAATACAATCATTTAACTTGAAAATTTACCAAAACTTATACAAAATCCATACTTTGAACTCCTTTAGTACTTCAAACTCAACTATACTCACCCAAACCATCTTATATCATTTTAACTCATCTTAACATCCAATATTTAACTAGAACACTTGAAACTAAAAATCTTACCAAATATTCAAATATGTTATTACTTCACTATAACCTCTTAAATTTCTTATTTTGACTGATGACAAGTCAAATATGACTTCAAAATCCATTTACAAACTCTCTCAATAATTAATTTAAAACCCTCTTATATTCAATCTCTCATAACTTGCAAATCTTTTAGTTTTTACTTCTCTTTTAGCTTCTTTAAGCTTTCTTATCACTCTAAAAATCAAAATCAACTTTAAAATGAAAGGAATAATCAACTTGAGACCAACTTAACTTACTCATGGAGTCACTAGAAAAGAAAAAGAAGAAGATAGTTGCCCCAAAAGTCTCCAGATTTTTCTCTCTTTTCCTCCTCATTCTCCACGTGTATATAATACCTTCACTAAAGAATTTTTAATTATATTCTTATCAAATGACCGTTATGCCCTTTTCATTAACAAACTTTTTTATTAAATCCAACACCAATATACTCCAATTAAGTCTTTGAACTTTTCAATTTTCTAAAATTGATCACCAAGTTTCAAAAACTTTCATTTTAGTCACTAGCCCGGTTTTTGGGATGTTATAGTTATAATGTTAATTATTGTTATCACTTGAAGTCTTATTTGGTGTTGTTCTGAGTATGTGGGGTACCTCGAGTCTGATCCCTAAATCCTTGGATTATTTATCCAAATCTGCTCGTGGGAACCGATATTGATCATTCAGTATCGATACCCACCTGTTGGTATCGATACCCCCTGATTGATGTGGCTTTTGGACTAAAGCAATATCGATACCCTATGATGAGTATCTATACTGGAGTGTTGGGGTATCGATACTTGACCGAGTATCAATACTAAATTTCAGTTCGATGTTTTGAAAAATACCCTAGTATCGATACCCCTATGGGGAGTATCGATACTCCTGCCCTGGTATTGATACTCAATGAATGAGTATTGATACCAATCCTTTAAAAACATCTGATTTTTCCTGACTGAAGAACATTATCGATATTGTTCTTACATTATCAATACCATTGCTACTGGGGCTCTGTTTTGGCACGAAAATCCTATCTTTCCATACCCAAATGCCCCATTGAGGTCCCTAACTGATGTGTAAGTGTTTTATGTTTTGAAAGGTGTCATAAAGAGTCTATAAACATAATAAAAACACTCAAATGATGCGTTCTACCATGGCATGCTTCAAGCTTATAAAAATTAGCAAAACTCATTTAAATGAGCTATATGAGGTATATAGGAGTTAGGAGTGGGTTACTTGAGTATCTAGGCTGCTGGAAACGTCAATGGCTCAACCCAAGGTAAGCTTTTCCTTCGCCATTGCTTGAGAGTCCTCTCCAATCTCTTTCACTATAAAAAACCAAAATAAGTATTACTAGCTGAATTTAATGCTTTAGAAGACCCTAAGGACTCTTCTTAAGCATAGGAATTACTGGAAACAGGTCAAAATCTTCTAATTCCTTAAACCCCCACAAACTCGTTTCTTGAAAACTATAACCAAACTTTGCAAAAGTGGGTTTGGGATGAAGCTTTGGGTGAGTTAGATTCGATTCCTACCTTAGCTTGCTGTGAAATGTTGGAAATACACTAAAGTTTCGTCCTTTAATCCTAGCTTTCTCAAGAAGACGATGAAGAGGAAGAAGAATAGCTTGGGAGAAGAAGACGAGTTATTGAGAAAAAGAGGGACATAGACATACGTGAGATCACCAAATTTTTAATGGTGATTAGGCTTTATTTTGAACAATGGTCTAACTACACTTCGAGTCCTCCTGGTTTTAGTTGCAAACTAAAAATACCCTTTTTAACCACTATTGGACTCAATCAAAGCCCAATTCCACTTGTTCTTGGGTCAAGGCTTCCTATAAATTAAGGAATTACTTTAAGGACCCTCTTGGGTTAGTCCAAACTCCTAACCCGGGGTCCGAGGTGTTACATGATACGTGTGAGACATATAAAATTTCAATTTTTAAATAAATTTTTAAAATTTTTATATGTCTTAAATGTGTCACTTAACGACCGAATTTAACGACAGACACCTAAAAGTGTAACGTCGAAAATGTTAGATACCTATTTTTAACGAAAAATTCTTTAGATACCTAGAGTTAACTTTAGATATAATTTGAGCGCATATTTTTTATATTAAGTGTTATTATTATTATTAAAGTATTTGAATGAGAAAAGAGATGGTAATAGTATTATTAATTAGGTAAATCACTTGTAATAATTGATTCCTGCCGACAGAAAACCTTGTAAAATCCATTTTTATGTTATAATCCGCACCTGTTACCTAATAATGTTTGGTTATTAACTTATAATTAAGCAGCCCAATGATAAGGTGGTTACATTGACAGCAGATCATAGGGGCTTTGAGCAAATATTTGATTTTCAGGCGATAAAAAGGGTGGCTAATGGTGAATGCCTCCAATCGCGTTCGATCCAACTGCAAGTGCTCTCTTTTACGCGCACATATGTATAGGTATAGAATCCTGTTACATAATGTAAAACTCTATTAGTTTTATACAGATTAACAGTAGGAAATGTGAAGATATTTGCTGGTAAAAAAACAAAGAGTCAATCTCAACCATCTATTTTCATTCATCCAATAGTTCTAAATATGTGTAAAACTAAAGAGTTTTATATTTTATAAGTGGATCCTAATACACACACATATATACATACATAAGGGTAAATTTACGTGTTTAGTACCTAACCCATCAGTTTTGGTTTATTTTAATACTTAAACTTTCATTTTTAACAGTTTAGGTACTAAAACAGACCAAAATTAATAGTTTAGGTACTAAATGTGAAGTTTTTAATGCGATCAAATTTTGTTGTATTTATCTTTTGTTCGAAGTTATTTGTTAGGTTTTTTAACATTTTCCTTATATGGTCATTGTATGATCTTAAGTGACTATTTTTTGTATTAGGAAAATGTGCTTATTATGTGTTTAGTTTACTATTGTGATGATAAACCTTCGTTGTCATTTGGATATTTTTTTTATTTTTAATAAAATTAACTTTTTTTTGTAAAAAAAAAAAAGTTAACTTGATTTGAATGTCGAAGTAAGAAGTCATTTATCATTTTTAAGATCATAGAATTCCATGTTTTAATTAAAATGAAGGGTAAGATACACAAATGATCAACCGACTATAGGATGTTATTTTATTAAGCCCTTAGACTATTAAAAGTTATAAAATGATCCTTCGACTATATAATGTTACTTTGTTAAGTCCCTCAACTATTAAGAGTTACAAAATGGTCACCTGACTATTCATTATGTTCCAAACTCGTCCTTTTCCGTTAAAAAATTGACGGTTGTTTAAGCTAGACATTAACATGATGACTAGGATATGGTAGTCGTTTGAGATTCTGGATAATGTTTTATCATATCACAATCAACAAATTGACATTCAGCTCAGAATACCATCCATTTTTTAATGAAAAAATGACGAGTTTGGAATATAATGAATAGTCGGGTGACCATTTTGTAACTTTTAATAGTTGATGGACTCAACAAAGCAACACTCTATAGTCATAGGATCATTTTATAACTTTTAATAGTCGAGGGACTAAACAAAGCAGTACCCTATAGTCGAGGGATCATTTGTGTACTTTATCTTCAATTGAATGATGATGGTTAAATTAAATTTATTAATTTCCACTTGACACATATTAGCTTATAAATAAAAATTCTACTTATGAGAAAGTTAATGGTACAATTGACCTATAAGAAACATCCATTGCCACAACAATGAAAGCTTTCTTTCAAAGTGACATGTTTTTCATTATAGTGAAATGTATATGCCCTAGCAAAACGTGCATATCCCTTGTCGTTTAACATTACCCCAACGTTAGAAGTCACGAGGAAGACGTCCAAATTCATCAAAGTTTGCTCACATGAAGTAGCTCAACTTAAAAACAACTATCAACTAAATAAAAATCCAATGAAAAATAAACCAAATAATGAGGGCTCAATCATTAAGAAACTCTATTTATTACGTGTGATTTTAAAATTGAGTTGTGTAGATAGAGAAAGAGCGTTTCACGTTTTCGTATGAGGATTCTATCTGACTTGATATAAATTATGATAGAGACTCATAAGATGTTTGATTTGTAACATCTATATCTCGTATATGTCTCGAAATACAAGTCATAGATATCACATCAATTTGACAAACGTTCACTGAGCATAAATGTTTAAAATTTTGTTTCTTTTTAAACCATGTCTATTTTAACTTTAAAACTATTTCATTAATACCATACAAATTATAATTTAATATTTTATTGTAGAAAAAAAATTCATTTTTCAAGTAGTAATTTGACAGTTTAAAGTATTTTCGTAAACCATTTAGAACTGCCTAAATTCTGCTAAATTTTCAAACCATTTGAAAACATAATACTATATATATACTCTACTCATGCATAATATTGATAAAACAAGACTAGACAAAATATATAATGTTCCTACTTTACTATTACAGTTAAAAATAAATATGATAAATAAATCTATTGACATAATTATACATGCCACTAAAGTCAAAAACAACATCGTAGATAGCTTACTAATATTGTTGATATATATGACTTCCAAAAAGATGCTTGGGAGGTTCCTCACTGCTCGTCCTTATCTCTATCAGAACCTACGCATGAAAATCATCACACGTTAAGTATAACTTAGTGAGGCAGTAATAACTTAATATGAGAAATAAATTTATAAAATGTCATGTGTAAATTCAAACATTTAAAAATTAAATCAAATAAAATTTTAAAATGTTCAAACCAATTTATTCACCTAATTTCTTCATCAGAAACCTGAAAAAATCATCTTATGATTTTATCAAAAACAATAATAATCAATGTCAAACAGAATAATCATATAACATTTCTTTCCAGTCATACATTTTTCAGAAATTTCACATTTAATTTTCATATCCCAAAGTATATTTAAGAGAATTCAGTGTGCACAAGAAACACTTCAGTGCTATTATCAGAATCAGACTTTGCACTCCAAGTGCAATCTTATTATTCGTACCAACAATACTATACTTAATATATATACAAATGTACCAAATCAGAAACATAATCACTCCACCTCATGGCATGCCAATTGACCAATGACTCTCAATGTAACATACAATAGGCTTCAGAACGTATCGTAATCATTTAATAACCAACATTTTAAAATTCAAAATCATTTTATTTCACCATCATAAAAATCATATCTTGACAGTTCATACACTAAATCATTCATAAAACTTTATAAAAAATATTATTGAAATAATCCATAAATAAGATATAAATCATACTTTTAAAATAATATAAGATTGACTAATCACAAGTCGTTCTCAGTCAGAATAATTAAATAAGTAAACTACACTCACCTTAACTTCACTACCAAAACTTTTATATGATACTGTTGAACCACGTTTTATAATGTTTTGATATAACAAATTAAGGAAAAAATGTTTTTGGATTTGATTGAATTTGTTCAAAGTTTTCAAAAATAATTCAAAGTCCATTAAACTAGAATTTGAGAACAAAACAGTTTTTCTGGGTACGTAGTATCGATACTGTTCTTACAATATCGATACTATATGAACAATACCAATACTATTCATGTGGTACCGATACCAAAGGTAAGAGAAGTATCGATACTCTCTAGGTAGTATCGATACTACCAGTTGTTTTCCAAATTGCTCAAGTTCCAGAATGAAAAATAGGTATCGATACTCAAAGGGGTATCGATATTACTTTACACAGTGGTATCAATACCATAAAGTAAAGTATCGATACTGGTCAAGCCCAACGGTCTTTAACGACTAGTTTATTTAAATATTACAAAGGTAGTACATATAATCATTAAAGGAGTATCGATACTCCTTGTCATGTGCAGTTTTATTTTGTAGAAAATTAATCCCTAACATCTAGAAACGACCACAAACTCATTCCAGCATATAAAAACAAGTTGAGAACACTTGAAGAAGGTTGGACAACACCTATCCAAGCAATCAAACACAAGAGAAGAGCTTTTCATTCTTATTTTTCATTTCTCTTGTAAATTTTAGTGTTTTGAGCTCATTGCAAATATTTTATTTGTTTTCTTGCGAGCTTAAATATTTGTAAACACTTTCCTTTGAGAGGTTTTTCTTGTTTACATCTTCAACCTTTGTATAGGAGATTGGTTCTAGCTTAGCCTTTGAAAAACTAGGGAGTTGTAAAGGTTACCTCTTTATCCTGGAAAAAGAAAGAACAAATTAGTGAACTTGTTAGAAAATCCTTAGAGATGAGCTAAGGTACTGGATGTAGAATTGGTTGAGAAGTCGAACCACTATAAATCCTGGTGCAAATTTTCCTATCCCTTTATATTCCTTATTCCCTAAACTCAAAAAGTCAATTCACTCGTCTTAGCAATTATTCAGTTGATCATTGAGCTTTATTGCAATCCTAACAAATACTCTTAATCCCACACTTGGTCCCTTCCCTTTGGGGTCGTTCGAAACGCTAGATTTATCGTGATTTGACAATATCACATAATAACACAAAGTATTCGAAAACTACATGTTAGTATCATACTAACATAATACTAACATAATCTAACTTTAATATTATAAAAGTCTATAAAAATAGATTTGATACTTAATTGATATCAAACTAAATTATATCCCCAATATAATTTCAAACTTCTCATAATACTCATTCAAATCCATCAATAATTATTTTCATTCTTAACCCTTCATCCTTTGCCAATTATGAAATCAAGCCACTATTTGTGAATTCCTTTTTAAAAAGAGAAAATAACCTCAGTGACCGAAAATGCCTTATAATATACGATTTTGACCAACTTTTTTTGATTTGCCAAAATGACCAACAAAATCGCAACGCGATCTCCAGTATCGCAAATCAGTTTCTAGATTCGCAACGCGATTTTGACTATCGCAACGCGATAATACAAAATTGAAACGCGATTCTGACAAAATCGTAATGCGATTTTCAAAGCGCCATTAGTATCGCAACGTGTATTTTATTTTCAAATTCTAAACACGAATATTAATATATCCCGTAATCGCAACTCATAACTTAAAACCCTAAATCACAACTCAGTCCCATCTCCATCTCTCACTCTCTACGGCGACATCCGTCCCCATCTCCGACGAAATTCGTCCCCATCTCCGGCGAAATCTGTCTATCTCCATCTCTCAGAGCCACCCTCACAATCATTCACGGTCAGAAATGGAAAATCAACCAAATCAACCACCGAGGGTTAGTTTTTTTAATTATTTTTATTTTGAAATTTTTGCATTATTATTAGGTTTTTCATATTGAAATTGATGATAAGTTTACTGGTAATTTCAATAATAGATTAACCATTTCACTTAGATTGCTTATTAAATTCATTCGATTGCTACCAATACTGCTAAACTGTTTAGTCTTTAACCCTGTGAAGTTAGTATTTGTCTTTGTTTTGTCTTTTGGTTGAAGTAATGCAATTCATTCAAGTTTCAATTTTAGACAATGACTATTTGAAACCGAGAATCGCAACGCGAAATGAAAATCGCAAGTTTCGCGTTGCGATAGTCAAATTCGAGTTACGATAGTCATTTTCGTGTTGCGATTTTCATTTTCGTGTTGCGATTTTAAGTTTCAGAAACTATTCTTCTTCTGCAAATTGAAACTTGAATGAATTGCATTACTTCAACCAAAAAACAAAGACAAATACGAAATTCACAGTGTTGCAAATTTAAGTTTGAAGAATAAACTACTACTACTCTTTATGTTTATTATTGTTTTTGGTATATCTTCACAGTGTAGTTTTTGGTATATCTAACTTGGTATGTTTATTGTTTTTGTAGAACTTTTTTCGACTCAATTGACCTTAAAGAATAAAATAAGCCTAGTCACTACAATTGCGTCGAAGCTTTCACCTGTACAAAGAAAATTGTTTGAGGATACTTCCTTCGGGCCATGGATGAAAGTACAACATCCGGGTGGAGATGCTATGTTGACCCATTTGTGGCTTCAGACCATGACTAGCAATCTACCCGAGAGTATAAAACGTGGTAATGAAGAGATATGGTTTCATTTTCCACCGGAGTATTCGTGTTTTGGGCGGGAGGAGTTTTGCTTAATCACTGGTCTACGCTTCAGACACGATGATGTAGGTCGATACACTAGTCATATTACCCGCCCATCATGGTTATCCCGGGTTTTTACTGAGCTATCAATGGAGAAGCCGAATTTACACGTCGATGATTTGAAGAGATTATTTAATAAAAAAATGGTTTTACTCATATGGATGACGTCGATGTTGTCCGAGTATGCCTTTTAGTACTTTTGCATGCCGGCTTTTTAGGCAGAGAGGCCAGACAACCTATTTCTAAGGACCTAATATTATTGGTAGAGGACCTAAATGCATGGAAACTATTTCCGTGGGGTTCGTATCTATGGAAAGCTACCTGGAATAAGTTGTCGTCTGCCTTTGATGACCGAAAAAGTTTGCGTGGCGATGGTTCCAAATACACTTTGTCAGGCTTTATTTGGGCCTTTAAGGTAGGAATTTCTATATAATGTTTCCAAAATTATAATTAATTATTTAACAATTACTAATGTTTGTGTATTATATTGTTTGTAGATTTGGATATTTGAGGCTTTTCCCGGCATGCAGACATATGCATTAAAAACTTCAAATGATATTCCTAGGGTTATTTCCTGAAAGAGGAAACGGCGGCTGTTGGTTTGGGAAGAGTTACTACGGTATACGACAATAAATGATGTAAGTTAACACAAATACTACCATATATAAACAAGTTATTACTAGTACACGTTTAACTTTGTTTGAGCTTTTATATTGTTAGGAGGCCAACACTCTATTACAGAGGCTGACACCCACGGAGGTTGAGCTTGCCACTGATTGGTGGCAAGCTAGTAAGCGTTTTTTTGATGGCACGGATGATGAGCAACCTCCACTACAAGAGCCATCACCTCACCCAGAGCCATCACCTGATCGACCACACTATACACCTCTACAACGAGAGCCATCACCTATTCTGTCACATCATCGAGCCTCTTCTCCACCATCACCTCATGATAGGCGACCGACAAAGATGCCATGACATTTATCTCCATGTTCTCTACCTCCACGGGATGAGTTAGGGGAGTTACGTGATGAGGTAAATGCCTTGCGTGAGGAGGTCGGTACTTTACACGATAACAATGGTGCATGGCATGATGAGGTATCTACTTTACGTGGTGAGGTAGCCGCTCTACGTGAGATGGTAGCATCATTGTAGAATGAGGTTCATACTCTACGCAACGAGGTAAGTTTAAGATTTTTCATATTTAACTTGATTTACTCGTAATTTCACTTAGATTAACCATTTCACTTAGATTGCTTAGTAAATTCATTCGATTGCTGCCAATACTGCTAAACAGTTATAAAATAACCCTGTGAAGTTAGTATTTGTCTTTGTTTTGTCTTTTAGTTAAAGTAATTCAATCCATTCAAGTTTCAATTTGCAGAAGAAGAATAATCGCAACACGAAACTTAAAATCGCAACGCGGAAATGACTATCGCAACGGGATAATCGCAATGCGAAATAAAAATAGCAACATGAAAATTGCAATGCGAAAATGAAAATCGCAACGCGAATTTAGTTTCGTGTTGCGATTTTTATTTTGCATTGCGATTATCCCATTGCGATAGTCAAATTCGCGTTGCGATAGTCATTTCTGCGTTGCGATAGTCATTTTCGCGTTGCGATTTTAAGTTTCGTGTTGCGATTTTAAGTTTCAGAAACTATTCTTCTTCTGCAAATTGAAACTTGAATGGATTGCATTACTTCAACCAAAAGACAAAGACAAGTACTTCACAGTGTTGCAAATTTAAGTTTCAAGAATAAACTACTACTCTTTATGTTGTCCTTGAACATGCACTAAACCTATATGTTGTCCTTTTAAATGTTTATATAAGTGCTTACTTCTGGAATGTTATCTGATGCATTTTGTGAACTATGATAGAATAATGACTTGGGTGAATACCGTGCAAGTTTGAAACATATTTGTCTTTGTTTTCAATGTTTAATATTATGTCTGTTTATTTACTGATTTATGTATTAATTTTATTTTTAGCGGCCCGATAAGGTGGATGCTTTACGTCGGGTTTTTCTTGCACGACAGGGTTCACGCATCAGACGGTGTGCACGTGCCATTACGTCTCCGTTCACCCCAATAGTGTGAAGACTCCGTAAGAAGAAGCCCGACTCACCTGTCATCATTCAAGAGGCCTCTACTATCATTCAAGAGCCCATATCATCCCTCAAGAGTCCCCTCCCACCGTTCAAGAGGCCCCTGTCATCGTTGAAGAGGTCCCTCCCACCATTCAAGAGCCCGATTCACACGGCGTAATATGTCGAATTATTGAGAAACCCTCTCACGTGCCAGACATGATGGATGAGTGTTGGCTTTCGTATGAGTTACCGACCAGTACCATTCCGGCAGATGAAGTGGATAGGAGAAAACTACCGGAAATAATTCTGGATAATACCCTTTGGGCTAAGACCGCAGTTGATTTTTATCTACATGAGCGGAGCCAGGGGTGTTACGCTGACATATACAAACTCAACGATGATATGCATTTGTTGCTTGATCGGTCTTGGTGGGGTGTGTTATTAGGGGTTGAAGACAATGGCTATTTCGATGGGGGGTAAGTCTTATATTTTTCTTATATTTCATTTTGATTAATTTTTTTAAAATTTATGTAATTCACTAATATATGTCTTTTTTTGTAAAATAGCATATTGATGCATATGTGTCACGTCTTCTAATAATAAGGAAACTGAGGAAAAATAAAAAAAAATACGCGATATACAATTATACCGACGTCTTTTCACGTAGTTCACTTGAAGAATCAACGAGATGAATCATATGTGTTGGGTAATGGACAAGCTAAACTTTATCTTGCATGGTGGGAGGTCGATAAGGTTAGTATTTATTTTTTAAATATTTTAAAGGTGTTCATAAATAAGTGCGCAATTGAATTATTACTTATGATTGCAAGTATTTATCCCTGTTTTGGAACATAATCATTGGTTTCTCGTCGAGCTTCAGCTCCCATCCCTGAAGACAATAATATATGACAGCATGATAAATTACATATCATTGTCTGATTTGAGAGATATTATTAAGGGATGGAGCTCTCATTTGGCTAAATTCTTGGATGCGATTAATTATTGGACTTATTCTAGAAACAAGAAGCCAAAGAAGTTCAATGTTACAGTTATCAGAGACGAGACCGCGACACAACAAACGCAGGGAGCCAGAGGGGATTGTGGTCCTCTCATATGCATGTGCTTGGATTGTTTGACGACAGGAAGTATACAGTTTCTACCTCCCATCGATAGAGATAGAGGTGCAGTAGGCTTGTGGTTTCGGTATTTTATGGCTAGAGCGATATATACGAGACGCTGCCTACCTGCATCCACGTTATGAAAGTGTCCATAAACAATTGGTAAGTCAAATGCAAGTGTTGTTAAGTACCTAGAATTCAATAATTTGCTGTTTGTTGGTTTTAGATGTGTAGAAAGTGTTGTTTGAGCAAATGTTTGGTTTTTGCAGGTTAATCCTGAAGTGAGCTGCGTGAAATTGATGTATGGGTGCATAAACAACTGTCTGGGGTACACTTTTTTTGATTGTTTAATTGATTCTTAAAAGTTGATTTGTTTAATTGATGAGGAAAATAAGAATTATTATTATTTTTTGCTTGTTTAATTGATTTGTAAAAGTTGATTTGTTTAATTGATGTGTAAATAATTCTTATTTGTGCTTGTTTAATTGATTAAAATGTAAAAGTTGATTTGTTGATTTCAATATGCATCATATTGAAGGCAAAAGACCCATTGAAGGTACACTTTCGCAACGCTAAACTCAAAATCGCAATGTAAAAGTCAAAATCGCAATGCGAAAGCCAAAATCGCAACAAGAAAGTCAATTCGCGTTGCGATAGTCTAATACGCTTTGCAATTTTCTCGTTGAGATAGTCAAATTCCCGTTGCGATAATCAAATTCACGTTACGATAGTCAAATTCGCGTTGCGACAGTCAAATTCGCGTTGCGATAGTCGAATTCGCGTTGCGATAGTCAAATTCGCGTTGCGATATTCAAATGAATGTGTAATAAGTGATAACAACTGAACAGATCATAGCAATGATCAAACTCAAGTTACTAATACATGCCTAATTGAAAATGTTAAAAGTTTACACATAAAATACACATACAACGTTTGCATTTAAAAATCACCTAAGTTAATAGTCCCAAAAGGTGAAGCTGGTTGTGATTGGGATTTTGATTTTGATTGCGAATTTGATTACCTTTTGCTTGACACCATATGAGCTTTGGATTTTGATGAGGATCCATATTTTGGTAGAGGAAAAGATGATTGTGATGGCACTGGTGATCCACATGTCAACCTTGTATGACCACTTTCCTTGCACCGACTACATGTCGATCTCTTCTTCTCTTCACCCTTAGACGGTATACGATCGTGACTTTTTGGTCGGCCAGGTAGCCTTCTGTCAATGGCTAGTGGCAAAACTGTTTGTAAGTCATTTGGTATGTCCCACTCAGAAGGATGTGGAATAGGGTAGATAATCTCGGCATAAGTCTGTTGATATACTTCTGTAGTGTAGCAATCCATAGCGTATATGCTTGAATCATCTTGGTTTAGATGAAGAGCAACTTTTATAACATGGCCACATGGATAACCAGATGTTTGCCATTTCATACAACTACACGTCTTTGCATTTAGATCGACAAGCCCATTTAAGTTATTATTCAGTACTTCAAACAAAGTGTTTGAACATGGTTCAACTCTCCATGACGTTGACTTCACAACACGTTTCGTTATCTTTTTTTCAGTCCATGGTGTAACACGATGTTCCAATGTTCCTGTAAATTTAAATAAATAATACTTAGTAAAATATATGGATAAGTTACGAATTTAAAGAAATAATACATGCATGGTTTCTTTTCTTGTAGTACCACTGTTGAAAAGAGGCTCGAAAAAACTCCATTAACATAGTAATGGGTAATTTTCGGGAATGACGACTTAGAGCGTTGATTGATTATGCACTATTAAACGTCATGAAACCATATCTTGCTCCAAGTTGATGTACTCTTGACCATCTTTCAAACCCGACATCTTCTAGTGTTTGAGCACACTGAGGCAAAACACGTCTTAAACAATTTATATGCTTATTAAAATCCACTTCCCGATAAGCTTTTACAGTCTTCCAGTATGTCCATTTGTGATTTTTTATACTAGCAGACCTTGATTTTAGATTTCTATACAAATAAACACCATAAAGTCCATAAAAAGCATCTGGGAAAAACCTTCTAACAGTGTTGTCAATTAAGTTTGCCCTATCGGATATGATTGTCAGATTGCTAAGAGGACCTATGCAATCCCTAAGATGCCCCATAAACCATGTCCATGAATCAGAGGTTTCAGATTTGCCAACCCCATAAGCTATTAGCAATATCCCATTGTTAACATCCATGACTACTGCTAATAAGTTTACTCCAAGGTATCGACCTTTCAAATGTGCTCCGTCAACTATAATAACTGGGCGCATGCAAGTAATAAACGAACGAATCTACAAAATAATATACACAAGAAATATAATCATTTAAATGTGAAATGCATGTAACTAACAAAAATGAGTCAACAAAATTATATTGATTTACTAACCGCAACACCAATGGCGATAAACATCAACTCAAAGCGTCCATCTCTATCTGTTTTGATATGAGTTACCGACCCAGGATTTTTCAGCTTTAAATTGTGACAATAAGCCGACAGTTAGGCAAACGATGCTTCGGGCGACCCCCTCAACAATTCCAAGGCATAAATTTAGCTCTCCAAGCTTGAGAATATGAGATACTAATCTTGAACCGAGCATTCATGTCAGTCATAATTTCATGTCCCCGATATACCCTGCCATTCAAAAACATTAACTCAGCCAGAAAACCACCCAACACCTTTTTGTTTGCCTGTCTAGGGTGAGGAAAAACTTGGGTTCTTGAACATGTATGTTTATCAATAAAAGTCCTAACTTGAAACATTTCGCAATCTTTTATCCTCTTTGTAATCATACGCCATGTACAGTTTTTGTCAATCATACACCTTGTTTCAAAACGATCTTTTCTTGATTTGTTAACTTTTAGTTGATAGCCATCTTCCACACATTTCGTATACAAAACTATCTTCAAGTCTTCCTTTGTATCAAAACAATCATCTTTCTTGATACGAATAATTTTTGTATAACAATCAACTGATATCTTTACCAACTCTTCTTCCGGTATTTGAAGTAATTCTGGCATATTCCAATTATACTCCCGTGGCATTTTCTTCGGGGACTTTTCTTCGGGGATTTCTTCTTCTTCTTCTTCTTCTTCTTCAGGGTTATATGAATTACAGAATGGATGTTCAACATATTCATTCACAGTCATAACTTCCTCCTCATTATCATCAACAACATCTTCCTCGGCAGCGACTGTTTCATCATCAAAATTTGGGTATTGACCAATATCAAAATCATTACACGCAGAGTCTGTTTCTTCTTCTAAAACATCATCAAAATCCGAGTATTGACCAAGATCAAAGTCCGGGTATTGACCAAGATCAAATTTCGAATACTGACTAGTACTCACAATTTTTTCTATTGGCTCATCATCGTCTAACTGGTCAATACGAAAACCGGAATTTGGTGCTGAAAGTTGATTGGGATTTGGATTAGGGCAAGGTTGTGGGTTTTGAGATTGTGTTTGGTATTGGAAATGTGGTGAAACAAAATTTTCTTGGTGATGAAATTATGGTGGAACCATTAAATTTTGAGCACCATAAACTGGGGTTGAAAAACTTAGTTGATTACTACCTGCTACTGACCCAACTTCACTACTTCTAGGTTCAACAACATACAATGTAACATCATCTTGCGAAACACTAATGTAAGCAATGAATCGTTCAACATCTTCATTTTCGGTTAACAAATAAACTTTACCTTTTCTTTGATAAGATAGCCTAAATCCACTTAAGGGCTCTAAATTCAATTTATTTGCAACACGTAACATTAGAGTTTCATAAGTTAACTTTTTTAATGACAGTTTTAGTTGAAGATTCATGGGTAAAGGTATATATTGTAAAACACCATGAACATTCTCCCATGACCCTCCAAAACACAAATCTATCCAAACATGATCAACATTAGATGATTTCATTATTGTAAATTAATTTACTAAACAAAACGAGCTGCGAAACTAAAACCTGTTGCCCGATGGGGAAGGATGTCGTTGGATATAAGAACGGATGTCGTCGGAGAGAGTGATAGATGGAGATGGAATGAGTTGCGATTTAGAGATTTAGGTTATGAATTGTTGTTGATGCTGCGTAGTTATATACCCAAAACATTTGTGTTGCGAAACTAAAACCTGTTGTGAATTTGAAATTCAGTGTTGCGATAGTCAGAATCGCGTTGCGATTTTAAGTTTCGTGTTGCGATTTTTATTTCGCATTGCGATTATCCCATTGCGATAGTCAAATTCGCGTTGCGATAGTCATTTCTGCGTTGCGATAGTCATTTTCGCGTTGCGATTTTAAGTTTCGTGTTGCGATTTTAAGTTTCAGAAACTATTCTTCTTCTGCAAATTGAAACTTGAATGGATTGCATTACTTCAACCAAAAAGACAAAGACAAGTACTTCACAGTGTTGCAAATTTAAGTTTCAAGAATAAACTACTACTCTTTATGTTGTCCTTGAACATGCACTAAACCTATATGTTGTCCTTTTAAATGTTTATATAAGTGCTTACTTCTGGAATGTTATCTGATGCATTTTGTGAACTATGATAGAATAATGACTTGGGTGAATACCGTGCAAGTTTGAAACATATTTGTCTTTGTTTTCACTGTTTAATATTATGTCTGTTTATTTACTGATTTATGTATTAATTTATTTTTAGCGGCCCGATAAGGTGGATGCTTTACGTCGGGTTTTTCTTGCACGACAGGGTTCACGCATCAGACGGTGTGCACGTGCCATTACGTCTCCGTTCACCCCAATAGTGTGAAGACTCCGTAAGAAGAAGCCCGACTCACCTGTCATCATTCAAGAGGCCTCTACTATCATTCAAGAGCCCCTATCATCCCTCAAGAGTCCCCTCCCACCGTTCAAGAGGCCCCTGTCATCGTTGAAGTGGTCCCTCCCACCATTCAAGAGCCCGATTCACACGGCGTAATATGTCGAATTATTGAGAAACCCTCTCACGTGCCAGACATGATGGATGAGTGTTGGCTTTCGTATGAGTTACCGACCAGTACCATTCCGGCAGATGAAGTGGATAGGAGAAAACTACCGGAAACAATTCTGGATAATACCCTTTGGGCTAAGACCGCAGTTGATTTTTATCTACATGAGCGGAGCCAGGGGTGTTACGCTGACATATACAAACTCAACGATGATATGCATTTGTTGCTTGATCGGTCTTGGTGGGGTGTGTTATTAGGGGTTGAAGACAATGGCTATTTCGATGGGGGGTAAGTCTTATATTTTTCTTATATTTCATTTTGATTAATTTTTTTTAAATTTATGTAATTCACTAATATATGTCTTTTTTTGTAAAATAGCATATTGATGCATATGTGTCACGTCTTCTAATAATAAGGAAACTGAGGAAAAATAAAAAAAATACGCGATATACAATTATACCGACGTCTTTTCACGTAGTTCACTTGAAGAATCAACGAGATGAATCATATGTGTTGGGTAATGGACAAGCTAAACTTTATCTTGCATGGTGGGAGGTCGATAAGGTTAGTATTTATTTTTTAAATATTTTAAAGGTGTTCATAAATAAGTGCGTGATTGAATTATTACTTATGATTGCAAGTATTTATCCCTGTTTTGGAACATAATCATTGGTTTCTCGTCGAGCTTCAGCTCCCATCCCTGAAGACAATAATATATGACAGCATGATAAATTACATATCATTGTCTGATTTGAGAGATATTATTAAGGGATGGAGCTCTCATTTGGCTAAATTCTTGGATGCGATTAATTATTGGACTTATTCTGGAAACAAGAAGCCAAAGAAGTTCAATGTTACAGTTATCAGAGACGAGACCGCGACACAACAAACGCAGGGAGCCAGAGGGGATTGTGGTCCTCTCATATGCATGTGCTTGGAGTGTTTGACGACAGGAAGTATACAGTTTCTACCTCCCATCGATAGAGATAGAGGTGCAGTAGGCTTGTGGTTTCGGTATTTTATGGCTAGAGCGATATATACGAGACGCTGCCTACCTGCATCCGCGTTATGAAAGTGTCCATAAACAATTGGTAAGTCAAATGCAAGTGTTGTTAAGTACCTAGAATTCAATAATTTGCTGTTTGTTGGTTTTAGATGTGTAGAAAGTGTTGTTTGAGCAAATGTTTGGTTTTTGCAGGTTAATCCTGAAGTGAGCTGCGTGAAATTGATGTATGGGTGCATAAACAACTGTCTGGGGTACAATTTTTTTGATTGTTTAATTGATTCTTAAAAGTTGATTTGTTTAATTGATGAGGAAAATAAGAATTATTATTATTTTTTGCTTGTTTAATTGATTTGTAAAAGTTGATTTGTTTAATTGATGTGTAAATAATTCTTATTTGTGCTTGTTTAATTGATTAAAATGTAAAAGTTGATTTGTTGATTTCAATATGCATCATATTGAAGGCAAAAGACCCATTGAAGGTACACTTTCGCAATGCTAAACTCAAAATCGCAATGCAAAAGTCAAAATCGCAATGCGAAAGCAAAAATCACAACAAGAAAGTCAATTCGCGTTGCGATAGTCTAATACACTTTGCAATTTTCTCGTTGAGATAGTCAAATTCCCGTTGCGATAATCAAATTCACGTTGCGATAGTCAAATTCGCGTTGCGACAGTCAAATTCGCGTTGCGATAGTCGAATTCGCGTTGCGATTTTTGCGTTGCGATAGTCAAATTCGCGTTGCGATATTCAAATGAATGTGTAATAAGTGATAACAACTGAACAGATCATAGCAATGATCAAACTCAAGTTACTAATACATGCCTAACTGAAAATGTTAAAAGTTTACACATAAAATACACATACAACGTTTGCATTTAAAAATCACCTAAGTTAATAGTCCCAAAAGGTGAAGCTGGTTGTGATTGGGATTTTTATTTTGATTGCGAATTTGATTGCCTTTTGCTTGACACCATATGAGCTTTGGATTTTGATGAGGATCCATATTTTGGTAGAGGAAAAGATGATTGTGATGGCACTGGTGATCCACATGTCAACCTTGTATGACCACTTTCCTTGCACCGACTACATGTCGATCTCTTCTTCTCTTCACCCTTAGACGGTATACGATCGTGACTTTTTGGTCGGCCAGGTAGCCTTCTGTCAATGGCTAGTGGCAAAACTGTTTGTAAGTCATTTGGTATGTCCCACTCAGAAGGATGTGGAATAGGGTAGATAATCTCGGCATAAGTCTGTTGATATACTTCTGTAGTGTAGCAATCCATAGCGTATACGCTTGAATCATCTTGGTTTAGATGAAGAGCATTTTTTATAACATGGCCACATGGATAACCAGATGTTTGCCATTTCATACAACTACACGTCTTTGCATTTAGATCGACAAGCCCATTTAAGTTATTATTCAGTACTTCAAACAAAGTGTTTGAACATGGTTCAACTCTCCATGACGTTGACTTCACAACACGTTTCGTTATCTTTTTTTCAGTCCATGGTGTAACACGATGTTCCAATGTTCCTGTAATTTTAAATAAATAATACTTAGTAAAATATATGGATAAGTTACGAATTTAAAGAAATAATACATGCATGGTTTCTTTTCTTGTAGTACCACTGTTGAAAAGAGGCTCGAAAAAACTCCATTAACATAGTAATGGGTAATTTTCAGGAATGACGACTTAGAGCGTTGATTGATTATGCACTATTAAACGTCATGAAACCATATCTTGCTCCAAGTTGATGTACTCTTGACCATCTTTCAAACCCGACATCTTCTAGTGTTTGAGCACACTGAGGCAAAACACGTCTTAAACAATTTATATGCTTATTAAAATCCACTTCCCGATAAGCTTTTACAGTCTTCCAGTATGTCCATTTGTGATTTTTTATACTAACAGACCTTGATTTTAGATTTCTATACAAATAAACACCATAAAGTCCATGAAAAGCATATGGGAAAAACCTTCTAACAGTGTTGTCAATTAAGTTTGCCCTATCGGATATGATTGTCAGATTGCTAAGAGGACCTATGCAATCCCTAAGATGCCCCATAAACCATGTCCATGAATCAGAGGTTTTAGATTTGCCAACCCCATAAGCTATTAGCAATATCCCATTGTTAACATCCATGACTACTGCTAATAAGTTTACTCCAAGGTATCGACCTTTCAAATGTGCTCCGTCAACTATAATAACTGGGCGCATGCAAGTAATAAACGAACGAATCTACAAAATAATATACACAAGAAATATAATCATTTAAATGTGAAATGCATGTAACTAACAAAAATGAGTCAACAAAATTATATTGATTTACTAACCGCAACACCAATTGCGATAAACATCAACTCAAAGCGTCCATCTCTATCTGTTTTGATATGAGTTACCGACCCAGGATTTTTCAGCTTTAAATTGTGACAATAAGCCGACAGTTAGGCAAACGATGCTTCGGGCGACCCCCTCAACAATTCCAAGGCATAAATTTAGCTCTCCAAGCTTGAGAATATGAGATACTAATCTTGAACCGAGCATTCATGTCAGTCATAATTTCATGTCCCCGATATACCCTGCCATTCAAAAACATTAACTCAGCCAGAAAACCATCCAACACCTTTTTGTTTGCCTGTCTAGGGTGAGGAAAAACTTGGGTTCTTGAACATGTATGTTTATCAATAAAAGTCCTAACTTGAAACATTTCGCAATCTTTTATCCTCTTTGTAATCATACGCCACGTACAGTTTTTGTCAATCATACACCTTGTTTCAAAACGATCTTTTCTTGATTTGTTAACTTTTAGTTGATAGCCATCTTCCACACATTTCGTATACAAAACTATCTTCAAGTCTTCCTTTGTATCAAAACAATCATCTTTCTTGATACGAATAATTTTTGTATAACAATCAACTGATATCTTTACCAACTCTTCTTCCGGTATTTGAAGTAATTCTGGCATATTCCAATTATACTCCCGTGGCATTTTCTTCGGGGACTTTTCTTCGGGGATTTCTTCTTCTTCTTTTTCTTCTTCAGGGTTATATGAATTACAGAATGGATGTTCAACATATTCATTCACAGTCATAACTTCCTCCTCATTATCATCAACAACATCTTCCTCGGCAGCGACTGTTTCATCATCAAAATTTGGGTATTGACCAATATCAAAATCATTACACGCAGGGTCTGTTTCTTCTTCTAAAACATCATCAAAATCCGAGTATTGACCAAGATCAAAGTCCGGGTATTGACCAAGATCAAATTTCGAATACTGACTAGTACTCACAATTTTTTCTATTGGCTCATCATCGTCTAACTGGTCAATACGAAAACCGGAATTTGGTGCTGAAAGTTGATTGGGATTTGGATTAGGGCAAGGTTGTGGGTTTTGAGATTGTGTTTGGTATTGGAAATGTGGTGAAACAAAATTTTCTTGGTGATGAAATTATGGTGGAACCATTAAATTTTGAGCACCATAAACTGGGGTTGAAAAACTTAGTTGATTACTACCTGCTACTGACCCAACTTCACTACTTCTAGGTTCAACAACATACAATGTAACATCATCTTGCGAAACACTAATGTAAGCAATGAATCGTTCAACATCTTCATTTTCGGTTAACAAATAAACTTTACCTTTTCTTTGATAAGATAGCCTAAATCCACTTAAGGGCTCTAAATTCAATTTATTTGCAACACGTAACATTAGAGTTTCATAAGTTAACTTTTTAATGACAGTTTTAGTTGAAGATTCATGGGTAAAGGTATATATTGTAAAACACCATGAACATTCTCCCATGACCCTCCAAAACACAAATCTATCCAAACATGATCAACATTAGATGATTTCATTATTGTAAATTAATTTACTAAACAAACGAGCTGCGAAACTAAAACCTGTTGCCCGATGGGGAAGGATGTCGTTGGATATAAGAACGGATGTCGTCGGAGAGAGTGATAGATGGAGATGGAATGAGTTGCGATTTAGAGATTTAGGTTATGAATTGCTGTTGCTGCTGCGTAGTTATATACCCAAAACATTTGTGTTGCGAAACTAAAACCTGTTGTGAATTTGAAATTCAGTGTTGCGATAGTCAGAATCGCGTTGCGATTTTAAGTTTCGTGTTGCGATTTTTATTTCGCATTGCGATTATCCCATTGCGATAGTCAAATTTGCGTTGCGATAGTCATTTCTGCGTTGCGATAGTCATTTTCGCGTTGCGATTTTAAGTTTCGTGTTGCGATTTTAAGTTTCAGAAACTATTCTTCTTCTGCAAATTGAAACTTGAATGGATTGCATTACTTCAACCAAAAGACAAAGACAAGTACTTCACAGTGTTGCAAATTTAAGTTTCAAGAATAAACTACTACTCTTTATGTTGTCCTTGAACATGCACTAAACCTATATGTTGTCCTTTTAAATGTTTATATAAGTGCTTACTTCTGGAATGTTATCTGATGCATTTTGTGAACTATGATAGAATAATGACTTGGGTGAATACCGTGCAAGTTTGAAACATATTTGTCTTTGTTTTCACTGTTTAATATTATGTCTGTTTATTTACTGATTTATGTATTAATTTATTTTTAGCGGCCCGATAAGGTGGATGCTTTACGTCGGGTTTTTCTTGCACGACAGGGTTCACGCATCAGACGGTGTGCACGTGCCATTACGTCTCCGTTCACCCCAATAGTGTGAAGACTCCGTAAGAAGAAGCCCGACTCACATGTCATCATTCAAGAGGCCTCTACTATCATTCAAGAGCCCCTATCATCCCTCAAGAGTCCCCTCCCACCGTTCAAGAGGCCCCTGTCATCGTTGAAGAGGTCCCTCCCACCATTCAAGAGCCCGATTCACACGGCGTAATATGTCGAATTATTGAGAAACCCTCTCACGTGCCAGACATGATGGATGAGTGTTGGCTTTCGTATGAGTTACCGACCAGTACCATTCCAGCAGATGAAGTGGATAGGAGAAAACTACCGGAAACAATTCTGGATAATACCCTTTGGGCTAAGACCGCAGTTGATTTTTATCTACATGAGCGGAGCCAGGGGTGTTACGCTGACATATACAAACTCAACGATGATATGCATTTGTTGCTTGATCGGTCTTGGTGGGGTGTGTTATTAGGGGTTGAAGACAATGGCTATTTCGATGGGGGGTAAGTCTTATATTTTTCTTATATTTCATTTTGATTAATTTTTTTTAAATTTATGTAATTCACTAATATATGTCTTTTTTTTGTAAAATAGCATATTGATGCATATGTGTCACGTCTTCTAATAATAAGGAAACTGAGGAAAAATAAAAAAAATACGCGATATACAATTATACCGACGTCTTTTCACGTAGTTCACTTGAAGAATCAACGAGATGAATCATATGTGTTGGGTAATGGACAAGCTAAACTTTATCTTGCATGGTGGGAGGTCGATAAGGTTAGTATTTATTTTTTAAATATTTTAAAGGTGTTCATAAATAAGTGCGCAATTGAATTATTACTTATGATTGCAAGTATTTATCCCTGTTTTGGAACATAATCATTGGTTTCTCGTCGAGCTTCAGCTCCCATCCCTGAAGACAATAATATATGACAGCATGATAAATTACATATCATTGTCTGATTTGAGAGATATTATTAAGGGATGGAGCTCTCATTTGGCTAAATTCTTGGATGCGATTAATTATTGGACTTATTCTGGAAACAAGAAGCCAAAGAAGTTCAATGTTACAGTTATCAGAGACGAGACCGCGACACAACAAACGCAGGGAGCCAGAGGGGATTGTGGTCCTCTCATATGCATGTGCTTGGAGTGTTTGACGACAGGAAGTATACAGTTTCTACCTCCCATCGATAGAGATAGAGGTGCAGTAGGCTTGTGGTTTCGGTATTTTATGGCTAGAGCGATATATACGAGACGCTGCCTACCTGCATCTGTGTTATGAAAGTGTCCATAAACAATTGGTAAGTCAAATGCAAGTGTTGTTAAGTACCTAGAATTCAATAATTTGCTGTTTGTTGGTTTTAGATGTGTAGGAAAGTGTTGTTTGAGCAAATGTTTGGTTTTTGCAGGTTAATCCTGAAGTGAGCTGCGTGAAATTGATGTATGGGTGCATAAACAACTGTCTGGGGTACACTTTTTTGATTGTTTAATTGATTCTTAAAAGTTGATTTGTTTAATTGATGAGGAAAATAAGAATTATTATTATTTTTTGCTTGTTTAATTGATTTGTAAAAGTTGATTTGTTTAATTGATGTGTAAATAATTCTTATTTGTGCTTGTTTAATTGATTAAAATGTAAAAGTTGATTTGTTGATTTCAATATGCATCATATTGAAGGCAAAAGACCCATTGAAGGTACACTTTCGCAACGCTAAACTCAAAATCGCAATGCAAAAGTCAAAATCGCAATGCGAAAGCAAAAATCGCAACAAGAAAGTCAATTCGCGTTGCGATAGTCTAATACGCTTTGCAATTTTCTCGTTGAGATAGTCAAATTCCCGTTGCGATAATCAAATTCACGTTGCGATAGTCAAATTCGCGTTGCGACAGTCAAATTCGCGTTGCGATAGTCGAATTCGCGTTGCGATTTTTGCATTGTGATAGTCAAATTCGCGTTGCGATATTCAAATGAATGTGTAATAAGTGATAACAACTGAACAGATCATAGCAATGATCAAACTCAAGTTACTAATACATGCCTAACTGAAAATGTTAAAAGTTTACACATAAAATACACATACAACGTTTGCATTTAAAAATCACCAAAGCTAATAGTCCCAAAAGGTGAAGCTGGTTGTGATTGGGATTTTGATTTTGATTGCGAATTTGATTGCCTTTTGCTTGACACCATATGAGCTTTGGATTTTGATGAGGATCCATATTTTGGTAGAGGAAAAGATGATTGTGATGGCACTGGTGATCCACATGTCAACCTTGTATGACCACTTTCCTTGCACCGACTACATGTCGATCTCTTCTTCTCTTCACCCTTAGACGGTATACGATCGTGACTTTTTGGTCGGCCAGGTAGCCTTCTGTCAATGGCTAGTGGCAAAACTGTTTGTAAGTCATTTGGTATGTCCCACTCAGAAGGATGTGGAATAGGGTAGATAATCTCGGCATAAGTCTGTTGATATACTTCTGTAGTGTAGCAATCCATAGCGTATACGCTTGAATCATCTTGGTTTAGATGAAGAGCAACTTTTATAACATGGCCACATGGATAACCAGATGTTTGCCATTTCATACAACTACACGTCTTTGCATTTAGATCGACAAGCCCATTTAAGTTATTATTCAGTACTTCAAAACAAAGTGTTTGAACATGGTTCAACTCTCCATGACGTTGACTTCACAACACGTTTCGTTATCTTTTTTTCAGTCCATGGTGTAACACGATGTTCCAATGTTCCTGTAAATTTAAATAAATAATACTTAGTAAAATATATGGATAAGTTACGAATTTAAAGAAATAATACATGCATGGTTTCTTTTCTTGTAGTACCACTGTTGAAAAGAGGCTCGAAAAAAACTCCATTAACATAGTAATGGGTAATTTTCAGGAATGACGACTTAGAGCGTTGATTGATTATGCACTATTAAACGTCATGAAACCATATCTTGCTCCAAGTTGATGTACTCTTGACCATCTTTCAAACCCGACATCTTCTAGTGTTTGAGCACACTGAGGCAAAACACGTCTTAAACAATTTATATGCTTATTAAAATCCACTTCCCGATAAGCTTTTACAGTCTTCCAGTATGTCCATTTGTGATTTTTTATACTAGCAGACCTTGATTTTAGATTTCTATACAAATAAACACCATAAAGTCCATGAAAAGCATCTGGGAAAAACCTTCTAACAGTGTTGTCAATTAAGTTTGCCCTATCGGATATGATTGTCAGATTGCTAAGAGGACCTATGCAATCCCTAAGATGCCCCATAAACCATGTCCATGAATCAGAGGTTTCAGATTTGCCAACCCCATAAGCTATTAGCAATATCCCATTGTTAACATCCATGACTACTGCTAATAAGTTTACTCCAAGGTATCGACCTTTCAAATGTGCTCCGTCAACTATAATAACTGGGCGCATGCAAGTAATAAACGAACGAATCTACAAAATAATATACACAAGAAATATAATCATTTAAATGTGAAATGCATGTAACTAACAAAAATGAGTCAACAAAATTATATTGATTTACTAACCGCAACACCAATGGCGATAAACATCAACTCAAAGCGTCCATCTCTATCTGTTTTGATATGAGTTACCGACCCAGGATTTTTCAGCTTTAAATTGTGACAATAAGCCGACAGTTAGGCAAACGATGCTTCGGGCGACCCCCTCAACAATTCCAAGGCATAAATTTAGCTCTCCAAGCTTGAGATATGAGATACTAATCTTGAACCGAGCATTCATGTCAGTCATAATTTCATGTCCCCGATATACCCTGCCATTCAAAAACATTAACTCAGCCAGAAAACCACCCAACACCTTTTTGTTTGCCTGTCTAGGGTGAGGAAAAACTTGGGTTCTTGAACATGTATGTTTATCAATAAAAGTCCTAACTTGAAACATTTCGCAATCTTTTATCCTCTTTGTAATCATACGCCATGTACAGTTTTTGTCAATCATACACCTTGTTTCAAACGATCTTTTCTTGATTTGTTAACTTTTAGTTGATAGCCATCTTCCACACATTTCGTATACAAACTATCTTCAAGTCTTCCTTTGTATCAAAACAATCATCTTTCTTGATACGAATAATTTTGTATAACAATCAACTGATATCTTTACCAACTCTTCTTCCGGTATTTGAAGTAATTCTGGCATATTCCAATTATACTCCCGTGGCATTTTCTTCGGGGACTTTTCTTCGGGGATTTCTTCTTCTTCTTTTTCTTCTTTAGGGTTATATGAATTACAGAATGGATGTTCAACATATTCATTCACAGTCATAACTTCCTCCTCATTATCATCAACAACATCTTCCTCGGCAGCGACTGTTTCATCATCAAAATTTGGGTATTGACCAATATCAAAATCATTACACGCAGGGTCTGTTTCTTCTTCTAAACATCATCAAAATCCGAGTATTGACCAAGATCAAAGTCCGGGTATTGACCAAGATCAAATTTCGAATACTGACTAGTACTCACAATTTTTTCTATTGGCTCATCATCGTCTAACTGGTCAATACGAAACCGGAATTTGGTGCTGAAAGTTGATTGGGATTTGAATTAGGCAAGGTTGTGGGTTTTGAGATTGTGTTTGGTATTGGAAATGTGGTGAAACAAAATTTTCTTGGTGATGAAATTATGGTGGAACCATTAAATTTTGAGCACCATAACTGGGTTGAAAACTTAGTTGATTAATACCCGCTACTGACCCAACTTCACTACTTCTAGGTTCAACAACATACAATGTAACATCATCTTGCGAAACACTAATGTAAGCAATGAATCGTTCAACATCTTCATTTTCGGTTAACAAATAAACTTTACCTTTTCTTTGATAAGATAGCCTAAATCCACTTAAGGGCTCAAATTCAATTTATTTGCAACACGTAACATTAGAGTTTCATAAGTTAACTTTTTTAATGACAGTTTTAGTTGAAGATTCATGGGTAAAGGTATATATTGTAAAACACCATGAACATTCTCCCATGACCCTCCAAAACACAAATCTATACAAACATGATCAACATTAGATGATTTCATTATTGTAAATTAATTTACTAAACAAACGAGCTGCGAAACTAAAACCTGTTGCCCGATGGGGAAGGATGTCGTTGGATATAAGAACGGATGTCGTCGGAGAGAGTGATAGATGGAGATGGAATGAGTTGCGATTTAGAGATTTAGGTTATGAATTGCTGTTGCTGCTGCGTAGTTATATACCCAAAACATTTGTGTTGCGAAACTAAAACCTGTTGTGAATTTGAAATTCAGTGTTGCGATAGTCAGAATCGCGTTGCGATAGTCAGAATCGCTTTACGATTTACATATTCGCATTGCGATTTTAGAAAATCGCAATGCGAATATGTAAATCGCAACGCGATAGTCAAAATCGCGTTGCGAATCTGGAAACTGGTTTGCGATACTAGAGATCGCGTTGCGATTTAGAGATCTCATTGCGATTTTGTTGGTCATTTTGACAAATCGTATATTATAAGGCATTTTCGATCATTGAGGTTATTTTCTCTTTTAAAAATTACCCCAACTTTTCCATTAAATTCATAATGATCCTTCATCATTATGATCATTGCTTACTAAATTTTCAGCACTTTAACAAAATACTCAAATCAATACCTCAACATTCAAAACATTGCCATTTCAACCTAAACTTTCTTGAACTTTCGATTTCAACCACCAAACCTTATAAACTTGTAATTTACTCCCAACTCAATAATTAAACTAAAAAAACCAGCATATCAATAATATTTCCAGCATGGAAATTTCCTGTTCAGAACAGTACCAACACACTTGCAAAATCATAAACAAGTCCCTAAAGTTTTAGGATATTTCGAATTTCACCATTACAATTTGGTTCCAACAAATTTTCCAACTTAAAATTCCAGCACATGCTTATTAAAAATCAACATTAAGTACCTCAAATTGAACATTTACAAATTTAAGTCCCACAAGTCTCATAACTTGCAAACTAACCCTTTTTCTAATTCAAACTTCCAAATTGATCTTCAACTCACATAGAATTCTTCTATTATCATTTCTAGACCATAGGAAATTTTTCAACATTTTTCCCTAATTTTTTTCCTATGGTCGAATGCTTCTTACTACCTAGGGTAGTCTTTTTGTTCCATTTCAAGCATGAATTCAACCTCCTATGATCAAATTCATGCATTTCCAATCATCACAACATCAATTTAATTCAAAATTAATCCAACTTCAATAATTTCCATCTTGCCCAATCCTAATATAGGAATTTACACATAATTTTAATCATCACATAAGCCTTAAAATTAATCTCCAACCTCAAGAACATAATAATCTTTAATCAATTTGTCAAATCACCAAACCCTACATAAACCCAAATTTTCAATCTCAACACACAAGCATCTTCACCATGTAATATTTGTACCAAATGATAGAGAATTTAATGTAGATTAATTCTCTATCTAATAACTTAATCCAAAAATCAAGTATGTAACTTCGAAAATAAAAAATAAAATCTTACCTTAATGGAAACAGAGGTTTCAGCCTAGTTAGAAGAAGCTGAAAAGTTGGCTTATTTTCTTGATTATTCTAGTATTTAACAACTAATAATTGGCATTAAATCTAATTTAATAGAATTTAAAATTCAATTCTTGAAAAATCCCCAAAATATCATTAATAAAACTTGATATTTACAATATGTCATTTTCATATCTTCCATTAAAATATTCCATAGTCAAAGATGAATCAACTGGGCTTTAAATTTCTACTTTGGTCATGTAATTTTTGAAAATTGCATTTCAGTCTCTAAAATATCTACTGTTCGGCCAAATATGAAAAATTACTTTAATGTGTGCTAAATTTTGCTGATATAAAATATGTAAATAATATTTCCAGCACTTATCTATCATCCTTCAAATTTTCGTAAAATTATGATCTGATCCGACTATCCAATTTTTATATCGAACTTTATCGCTTTAAAACTTTTAACACAAATCCCGTACCGAAAATCTGATTGACACGGATATTCATGTTTTAGGTCAAACTTTTAATTTATGGCTAAAATATATAGCTTTTTAAAATTATAGTTTTAGTCCTTGAAATTTTTAAAGTTTATACTTTAGCCACTAGACTTCCAAAATTTACATTTTAGTCATTAGACAAAATTTGGGGGTATTTCATGATTCATATAATGTAAATTTACATATGAGAATATGATTCTCACAATGTATTATTATGTAACACATTATTGAAAAATGTTGTGTTACCTTATTTGATTCATTTGACAATTTAACTCAACACTAATTATAGTCGAGATTCATAAGAGACGTTGGTTAACAAAATATAAGAATATTTGAAATAAATTTCTCATAGTATAACATTATGTGACACATTTGTTCAAATGTTCCATTATATTATTTGATTATTTAAATTACTTAGTAGAATATTATATGGTATCAAAAAGTTTTTATTTTAGCGTGAAAAATTAATAATTATACTAATTTGAAAGGGTAATAATAAACTTCAATTCTTTAAAGATTAAATGGTTAAATTTAATCCAATAAAAGATGAAATTAAAACTATAAAGTTTACAAATGTTGAAGGTTAAATAAATTTTATATATAATAATTTCAGATCTTTCTTCACCAAACAGAATTAGGTCTATTTAGAAATAAAAATCTAAAAGATACAAGAGCCAATAATCAGATTTAAATACATAAATAAAATTTATAAAAACTAATAATAAATTTTCAACATATTTAAAAGTTAAAACTTGGACCCTACTTAAAACCCCCACTTCATTTGGTAAAGCAGCTTTACAAGTGAATAAACCCAAAAAAAAAGGTAAAACCTAATTAAAGCATGAACAAAAGGGAAATGTAATTAAAGTTCTTTTGAATTCGACTCTCACAAATCCGAGTTTCGAGTTTTGGAAGTTGGAAGGGCGATGGGGTCGGAGCTGATATACAGGGGCCACGAGTCTCAGCCGGTTTCGGAATCGTATTCGCCGAAACCCGTTAAACCGTGGGCTTCCTTCGCCGGTCCGATTCGTTACATGCTACGGGAGCAACGCCTGGTCTTTGTCCTCGTCGGTATTGCTATTGCCACTCTGGTTTTCACCGTCTTCCCAACCTCACGTGCTCCTCCTCCCCACGTTCCTCACCGCCACTTTATCGACCCGATCCCTGATTCCATCTCATACTTCCCCGTCGACTCGCACCGACTCGGTTTCCGGTCTTCCAACCCGGCGGGTAAGATTCCATTGGGTCTAAAACGGAAAGGTCTGAGAATCGTCGTGACGGGTGGAGCCGGGTTCGTCGGTTCTCACCTCGTCGACCGTTTGATAGAGAGAGGAGACAGTGTGATCGTCGTCGATAATTTCTTCACCGGAAGGAAAGAAAACGTCATGCACCATTTCGGTAACCCGAACTTCGAGCTCATCCGACACGACGTCATCGAGCCTCTGCTGCTGGAAGTTGACCAGATCTACCATCTCGCTTGACCCGCGTCTCCGGTTCATTACAAATTCAACCCAATCAAAAACATCATATCCTTTTTCAAATCACCATAGCTTTTGATTTCACTGTTTTTTTCTGTCTCTTCGGCATCCTCATAAGGAAACTTATTAGCGCAACGTAAATCCAATTGGTAAACATTAAACACCCTTTCTCCACTTGTGTTCTCTTATCTTTCCCGGTCACCGGAAAATCATCGGAAATTGTCGTGTTCTGGAATTTGGGAAGACCATATTTGCAGAAATGGCAGTCTAGAAAATTTTTAGATCTAGTCGATTTTTTTTTATCATTTCCAGGTAATCCGTGATTAGCGGTCATTTGAGTCGTGCGGCTAAATGACCTAAATATCACCCTATTTTCCTAATATTCCCTATGTAACACAGTTTTTTCAATATTTCCCAAAGTAACATCCATTCCGCTGATGTGGAAATAAGACGCGTTCCCGGGAGTGCGCATTAGCGGGATTTACCGATGTAGATGTAAGACGCATTTTAGGGGAATTTCCTTCCCGTTGATGTGATGTGATGTCACGGTAGAAAGAGCGTTTCAGGGAACATACATTTCCCCTATTTTTGAAGTAGGGTTTAAGTTTAAGGTTTATAGTTTAGGGTTATTAGAAGTTGATAATTTATTATGTAAAGACTTTCGGTTATAATTTAAGAATGATAGAAGGTATTTTTTAATTTTGTAATTAGGGTGGAGTGATTTTAGGTTAAAGTTGTATATGATTCGTTATGGTGAAAGTGGTGAAGGATTTTCTAGGTCAAGGGTTCGTTAAGGTTGTGTAGGTTAAAGTGGTTTAGGGTAAGGTTCGATTAAAATGAAAATGTTAATCACTTGAAGTAAGAGGTAAGTGGGAAATTTAGGTAGAAAATACACATACATTAGGAAATTATAGAAAATGCAATTATATTGAAATATTAGAAACAAAGACATGTATTGAAATAGAAAATGCAAATACATAAGTAAGGGTTACCGGTTAAGTGATGATAAAAGAGGTGAACATTTTTTCCTATTGTGGCCGATGTTTCTGCAATGCCCACATCTTTTTTGTTCTGTTGACCTCTCCCGAAAATCATATCACAATGAATTCAAGTGCATTTTGGACGACCTGAGTCCCTCAATAGCAACGGATCTGGTACAATTGTAAGCAAAGTTTGAATCTCATCTAGGTCTTTTTCGTTACCTATGGGCTTAAATTCAAATTTATATACCTTGAAGAGGACGTGCCATTTCGGTTACACGAAATAATTCACGGGTGCGAGAAAAATTCGTAACCAACATCCCATTTTATGCATCCACTTTTTTCTATAAATCAACTATTAGTCTTAGGTGATAAATATGGCCGTTTTGTATCCAAGTAAGAGCTTGTCCCCCGAGCTTTGCATATAGTTGACCCAAACGAAAGTAAGTCGTTTTGACCAACGTCGTGACTGGTAAATGACGCACCCCCTTTAAGTTTGAATTGATTGCTTCAACTAAGTTGGTTGTCATATGACCATAGTGATACCCCCCGTCATAAGCATTTATCCACATTTCTTTGTTGATATCCATAATGTACTCGCACCCCTTCTTATTTTTGTCAAACAATTCTTGTAGTATAGACTCAAACCTTTGAGGTAAGAGTTCGTAACCTAAGCTATAAGGAATATGTAATAGTTAATATGAAGTATAAATAAGTAATACGAAAATGATTGAAAAAAGAAAAAAAAAGTAACATACCCATGCGTACGATTAACTGAAGTTCATCATTCTTCTTGTATTTTCCATAATAGTTTGTAGTAATATAACGGACATAATAACGATGTTGAATATGTGGGGGTTTCCACATTAGACTCAAAGAGCCCATTGCCGCTTTTATCCTGGCTCCTAGGTCTGAAATGATGCATAAGCGTTCTCTTGTGACAACATGTAAACGTAAATTTTTTAGGAAAAAAGCCTAAGACTCAGTGTCTTCTCCTTGAACGAGGGCATACGCAACAGGAAGAATATTACGGTTACCATCTTGGACCACATCCATAATAAAATTTTCTTGTATTTCCCATACAAGAAAGTACCATCAATTTGGACAACTGATTTACAGTACTTCACTGCATTAATGCACTGAGGGTAAGTCCAAAACACTGTAGAATTGGCAGCGATCGTGAACCACTCGATCATTCACTTAATGATGTTGGTTTCGAACTCAACAATTGTCCCGGGATTAAGTCTTTGCATAACTTGAAACCAACTGGGTAGCTCATAAGAGGAATCCCATTCACCATGAAGTTTGACAATGGCATTCTATTTTGCCGTCCAAGCTTTTTTATAGGAGACAATGTACCCATTGTGATTGTATAACAGAAATCAACAATGCAACAACTATATGAGAGCTTTGCTTCACAATGGGCATGATAGTTTGCCATATAATGTTCAAGTTCAAGTTGGGATGGTTCTAGTTTATACCTCTTGCACAATACGCATGAGGACCGTTGTATCTTGTTAGTTCCCATAAGTTGTTCTTCCTCTTTCTCTTTGATACACGAATCATCCACTTACATCCGCTATCACGTTGGAACAGTAACAAACATATTTCTCCGTGGTAGATCAATCAACTCGGGAGTGAACTGAGTTACGAATATTGTAACTCTTAATTGCCATCATTGTTTCCTCTTTCGATGATAACTCCATTCCAATATATAAGTCACCATTATTGACTGATGACTGAAATCCATAGTTTCAAACACTAGGGAGATCCAGAAATTTAGGCTCGTACATTGCATCATAGTCAGCCCCATACATATGTGCAGGAAGTTCGACTGGTTCTGTATTTATGGGAACTTCATCCCATCATCATCAGAGTGTACGTTAAATTGTGGTGAGTCAAGTTCAACGAATAATCCCGTTTCAGCACCATCTGCATCTGGCTCACGAAGAGGTTCTTCTGGTGGAGTGAGGTTCCTCAGATAATCCAATGTTGAGGTCAAAAAAGTTGTCACTTGTATGTCCTCCCCTTGAACTTTAAGCTATTGTATCATATGGGTTGTGAACTGACTGTTGTGTCAATGGCATTTCCATGTGCAAGTAAAAAATGGTGGTAGATGAATGTCTACCCCTTGAAGTAGAAGAGATGTTGCCATATTGATTATTGGTGAAGCCACGTGGGTTGAGATCATAAGCAGTTGCTGATGAATGTCTTTCTATTGAACTTGATGGCATGGCATGGCGTTGGATTTGCCATTAATGATGTGAAATCATTACAAATCAGTTGCATCAGGCTGTCAACTTGATCAGCTTGATACGCCAAACCATAGTGAGAGGAATATGAAAGACCACAAGAATCACGAACCTCAATAAAAGTGACATACATTCAATAAGAGATTGTGAACATCCCATATGAGCATCACCATCATAGTAACATTATCATTCGTTGGAAAGTTGAAATGATGTATATGTGACTGGAAAAAGTTCAGTAGGAAATCTATACTGAAGTGAAGATAGTCTTCTCCTACCTGCAACACGATTTTTAACGAAATTTTTGTGATTAACTCCTTAAGAGTGATGTTTCTCTTCAAAGTTAAGGGGATATATTGATCTGACTAAAAATTAACCACATCTTCAGATTCCTGAATTTCTCCATCATAGTAAACAATAACAGAAAGACGACTCATTTTCAGAGAATATATGTTTGAGAGTTTGAGAATTTTAGAGTATGAGAGATTTAAAGGTTGAGAGCAAATGTGTGTTTGAAATTTTAGAATATATTGCATTTAATAATGTTTATAACCGAGGCACTATTCACGTGAAAGCGCTTCTTGTGGGACCTTTTCTTTTGTCAGAAAATAGGTTATAATTGTCCTATATGTGATGTTCCCCGACGGGGCACTATTCACGTCAACACCTATTATGTTTGAGGGGACACACAATGTGGTGAAAGCGCTTCTTATGGGATGAACCTTTCCTTTTTGTCAGAAAATATGTTATAGTTGCCCTACTATGTGTGATGTCCCCCGGCGGGGCACTACTCACGTCAACACCTATTATGTTTGAGGGGACGCAACAATGTGGTGAAAGCACCTCTTGTGGGACGCTCCTTTCCTTTTTGTCAAAGTATATGTTATAATTGTCCTATTATGTGTGATGTCCCCCGGTAGAGCACTATTCACGTTACCAACTATCATTCGTATAGATTAGAAGCTGTTGAAATACAAAAATTGTTTGAAAAGTTTGTACAAATTTTAAGATTATATCGATTTAGTCATTCAAAAATGAATTAGTCATTCGAATATATTAAATATTCTTCGAATATATTAATTATTATTTAAACTTAAAAAGTGAAATTTACTCCTCATTCTACTGCAAAATTAAGTCTTATTGTGGAAATATTTTTGAAATAATTTTTACAAAGTAATGTAATTTAAGTTTCAATTGTAGTGTCACTTTCTTTGTGAACTTTAATTGGAATATGAAGTGACTTTTAATTTCGAATACAATTTTAAATTTTAATTGGAATATTAAGTTGAATTTGGATTTGCATTTTAAAAACATTTAACAAACATTAAACATTTAAAAACATTATATATTAAGCATTTCATGTTGAATTTGAATTTAAATTTTAAAAACATTCTTGTAACAACCATTAAACATTAAATATCATTACAAAATTACATAAAATTTTGAAATACAACTATTAATATTACTTTCAATGGATCACAATGTGTCTTCTCGAATAAGTTCCATAGGGCGGTGTTTGTCTATTTCGCTGAGGATTTCTTCGTATAAATCCTCTTCATTCTCCTCATCTTCACTAGCATCACCATCATTGACATTTTGTTCATTTGGCATGGATGACGATGAAGGTTCTATAAAATAACGACCCTGGAGGAGTATTACTAACTATCCCTTGCTCAAAGAAATTGAGAAAACTATGAAAATATTGACATCGATGTATGTGATCCTTATGGAGGTGAATGTGGAGGTGTTTGTGGAGGAGGAGCACCATTAGCCAAATAAGATGCATATGAACTATATGTTGGATCATTAAGCATAGCCGTATATGCACCTCCATGGGGTGTCATAAAACCCTACGGACTAGGAATGTAACCTTGCGGGCTGGGTATGTACCCCTGTGTGCTAGGAATGTAACCCTACGGAGATGGCATATGAACTGGTGAGCTAGGCGTATACCCCTGCGGAGATAGCATATGAACTGATGGGTTGGGCATATACCCTTGCGGAGATAGCATCTGAAATTGTGGGCTGGGAATGTACCCCTGTGGCCTCATAATCGGTGGAGATGATGGATGTTGTGATGGTTATGGTGGTGCGACTGATGTTGAACAGATAGTGGCTGCTCTCCGCCCACGAGTCGGGGGATGATGATATTGTGATGGTGGACGTCTAACTCGACGCCTATGAATTCTCACCCCTCGTGCTTCCTCCGAAAGTAGAAATGGTTTCCCGTTTTCATTGAACCATTGCAGATAGTCATCCGTAACCATCTGACTAGTTTCAGCGTAAAATTGTCAAGGGGGCAAGCGTTGATACCGGTTCTCCCAAATCGCAATCCAATCTCTATGCTTCACCACCCAGTTGTCCTCTTTTTCCCCAATCTGTCTATCTTATGCATATTGTCTAAATTGATAGGTGCTTCAGGAATATATTGCGTATAACAAAACTGACGGAGCACACGATCAATCAGATACCACTTAACAATAGCGTAATATATCATAGGCACAACTAACATCCAAAAATCTAATGGCCCACTCAAGTGGGGTGGGATACAAGCCTCTATTTAATCGCTCGAATAAAGTATCCATTGAAACTGAAACATAAATATAATTCTAATAATATAATATTCTAATTGTATCAAGCATTTTAATTAAATTCTTTATATTTAAAGACTACTTCAGACCCAGTTTTTTGATCAATAATTAAACGGACTTTCTCTAGTTTACTGGGATATCTCTATGATTCTTTCTTCTCATCGACCACCTGTTTAATATAATATAAATATTATGCCATTGTTTAATTAAAAACTATTTAAATAAAAATTTAGTTATGAAATTACCTTAATAATAATTAAAATACATATGGCTCATTAACGATCGTGCATAAAAAGGCAGGTGGAACCACGCCCATGATTGGAGAAGCAGGAGACATCCACCGATAGCAGTTTTACTATAGTAGTTGCACGGAACATTTCTCTAAAAAGAAATGTCAAACTGCGGCGCTCCAACTGTATCTTTTTGCTTTATCAAAATCAATGAGATGATGTACCACATACAATGCATCTGGTTGCGAGATTTGTCGGGCATCAATATTCCCTAATGATTCGTATATATATGTCCGAGCACATGCCTTCGCTTTATCCTCATAAGCATTTTCATTTAAAACTTCAAAATTGGCTTTTAGCCATGATAAAAGATATCCGGCCTCCATTGAAATCTGACGGAGAAACTCCAAGATACTCCTACATAGTGAATGCTAATCATTATCGGCCACACCACACATAACATTTGCATTAACGGAGAGCCTCAAATGCATTGATACATCCTACAGTGTAATTGTACACTCTCCACATGGAAGATGAAATGTGTGTATCTCTGGTCTCCACATCTCAATTAATGCGAAAATTAGGGTGGGTTCCATTTTACAACCGTCAACAACTTTCGCAATATACCCGAACCAGGCGGAAGACATATACAACCAAATATGTGTTGGTGTCGTATCTTCGTGTTTCGAATAAAGTCTCCAAAATACGATCATTTTCCTAATTAATAAACATTCAAAATTTTAAAATTAATATAAATTTATGAAAACTTTATATTAAAAAATTATTAAACATTTACCTACATTTAAAAAAAATATTACCATATCACTAAAATGTCTTGAGATATGATTTGCATCTAATCGGAGTAACATCTCGTTTTCCATTATAACTATAGGCAAACAAATATAATTAGCATAATTAATTAATTAATTAATTAATTTAAATAAATAATAATTATATAATATTATTTTAATAAAAAAATATAACAACTTTTTAAAGAAAATATACTAATTTAAAAATAAATTTCTTACTAACTACTAATTTTTTAACTCAAATAAGATTAATTTGAGTTATATTAGAGGAAAAATGATTTGGTGTGAAGAATGAGAGGGGGTTAGGGGGTTTATATAGGGGAGGAGGAGGGGTGTTTAGGTGGGAGAAAAACGGGTGAGAATTAATTACTATTAATGGAAGCCGCATCCCCGACAACACTACTTCTGTGTCACTGTTCTGATGTCACTGAATCCCGCGAACGCGCGCCCCTTGCAAAGCGTCTTACCCACATGCATCTCAGTCAAGTAAAACCATGTAAGGATGTTTCTTACAAAGCACCTTAACGCGTGGCATCCCAGTCAGCAAAAATCCCGTTAAAGTACACTCCCGGAAACGCACCTTACTTTCGCATCAGCCGAATGAGTGTCACTTTGGGAAATATTGAAGAAACGGTGTTACACGGGAATATTAAAAATAGGGGTGATATTTAGGAATTGCCAAATAGTGCGGTCAGCGGGAATTTTACTTGATACACACTGACAGTCTAACACGTAGCATCATTACTACATGTTCAGTACCAGACAGGTTATTGTGCAGAAATTTTATGGTAAACAATGCATTAATTACTTAACTTAAATTATTTTGTCGTTTAAGTATTTAAATTTTATTTTTTAAGCTATATCAAATATTTAGTTTTCATTTTATTTTATTATATCACCATTAAAAACTTAATGAATTTGGTATCTAAATCATCGGTTTTGATTTATTTTAATAACTAACTTTTATTTTTTTTAAATTGAAAGTTAGTAGGTACTAAAGTGAACAAAAACTAATAGTTTAAATATTAAACGTGTTAAGTTTTAACAGCGAATACTAAAATGAATTGAAAATTAAATGTTAGGTATAATTTTGAAAAATTGAAAGTTTAGGTACTAAGATCAAAACTGATAGTTATTACTAAATGTATATTTACCCTTAGATAAATAATTTTTTAAAATGAAATGGGGAAATGGGGTTCACAAATTTATTTAGGGATTTGGTTGCTCTCTCATACTAGTTTTTTTGGAAATGATCATCCAGCTCAGTTGGTAAGCACAAGGTTCTTAACTCTGAGGTCGTGGGATCGAGTCCCACGGAGGACATTTCATAATTCGGAGGTCTCCTACTAAAAGCTGCTCAACCTGGTGTTGGGGGCAGCCTACTATCTTACCTCCCCTTACCCTATACATATAGGAAAAAAGGGACAAACCATTCTCATATACTAATCTTTTAGTTAAGTATCTTAAGATTTTGGTAAAGTCTTCTTCATATGGATTTAATAAAAATTGGAAGGTAAAATTACCGGCAGTTGTTGTCAGCGATTTCGTCGGAGTCCTGCGTAGTTATAAGCGATTTTAAGATGCTAAATTTATGGGGGAAATGTAGAAATTAAATTAAATGAAAAGTTGAGATATAACAAGTTAATTGTGCTAAGAAATAAACATGCAATGTGTTAATATGAACACAAATCGGGTTAAACGGTAATGCCTGTTTGATAATCTTGACTCTAATCATTCAATTTAGTTCTGGCATGTTTTTTATTCGTTCAATTTAATCCTTGTGTTTTTCTTTTGTCATTCAAGGACAGTTCCAAAGTTTGATAGCTGCGCAGACTCCAGTGAAGTCATAGGCAGTTTCCACCTACTTACATTTTTTTAAAAGCATATTAGGGGTTTATTTTGTCAAATGCGTAACGTATGAGGATGATTCGGAATATATTCTAGCAGGTGTCCGAAGTAGTTATGATCTCCACTGAGATTTTTTTAGAGAGTCAGGTCGATAGTCGATTAATTAATTATCTTTACAAATGAAAGTTATAAATTCATTTTAATTTGGTTTTTGATCCCTTGTCTGGTTTTAAATTTTTTGTTTATAATTTGATTAACCAATAAATAGTTGTACTGACTTGTTTGTTAATTTTCAGATTAATTGTGTGTTTAAGAGGAATTGAGAATTGATTTGAGTGTTTTTTTATTGTGTGTTTTTTTTTTTTCGCTTTTCCTCACATACTGCATAGTTGCATTATCATAACCTGAGCTAAAACCCGCTCCGTCCTATTTAAGTATGAGTGAGAGACTACTCCCTCGTGTGGTTTTCACCTCCGCATAGGATAGTGTATTACTCCTGGAGCTCAGGCCTTATAGTCTCGTGATGGTATTCACCTCCGCACGGACATAATGGGTGTGTTCCCTTGAAATTGAACTCGATCCCAAAGCTTGTGATGGGCCAGGATTGAGGGTTCGACCGCCCAAGGGGGCACCAGCAAGGACAATTTGAGAACATATTACCTTAGAACCGACCCCAAATTATAGTGAACATAGAGCCCAACTAGGTCGAGCCTAACCCGACCCTTAAGTCAAGTTAGAAGGGTATAGAAGGAAAAGCTTTTTGAGTCATTTAATTTTGTTTTTCGAATAAATTTATGCGAACTAGAGATTATGTGGTTAGGTTTATTTTTCAAGCAAGCATGCGAATTAGATATCATGCGTTAGGGTTTAATGTTCAACAAAGCATGGTGTAGATATCATGTTTGGGTAGGATATGATAAAGCATGATTGGGTAGCCAGCATGTGTAGGTAGATTCTTTAATAATTATTATCCCTTATTAATTGCTTTATGTTTACTAACTAATTTTTTGTTGTCTTTGCTTTATTTCTTTTTGTTTTGGCATTGCACTATCCATTTCATGGTGTTGATTTGGGATCGATGTCCATATAAAAGGCTAGTAATATGGACGAAGGTTCAGAAAGAGGTTGAAGACATGCATATGTTCTTGGTGGTCGGAACAGTACCAGCTGACCAATGGAGATAGTTTGATGCCTGGATACATGTCGGAGTTGTTTGGTTACACTCACATCAATGATGTCAAATGATCAGAGTGAGCTAAAAGAGGTATGAGGAATATGTGCAGTAGTCGATAGGAGATGTTTTATCAGTTGTATGGCAATATTCCTTATCTTTTAGATGTTCGAATTGACCGGAATCTGTTTAGAGCCCTGACGCAGTTGAATCCCGCTTATAGCTTCTTTACATTTGGTAAAGTGGATTTGACACCAACAATAGAGGAGTACGAGCAGGAGAAACAGTCGAGTAAATGACACATCCCGATGGTGAATCCTAAAAACATTAGCCTATGGAAGAATATTTGAGAATGGTGCCATTTAGAGCTAGCTAAACGTGATTTCGAGGCAGAAAAGAAACAATGGAGAGTTACTTTAGAGAAGTTAGAAGATGAATTGTATCAAAAAGGGCTGGAGATTGATATTCAGAAGGGTAGAGCGGATTGAATTAAAAAAGTGGAGAAGAAACTTCGACTAGACTTGACGATCTTCAGTTATCTTATCACGAATGGTAAAAGCTCAAACAGCTAGTTGAGTAAGTCATCTGTCGAATAGAGACAAGAAGTGGCGAGCCTAAAGAGAGCCGGAGAGAGTCAAGAAGAACTCAAGCAAAGTAGGCATCAAGTTAAGATTTTATCGAGAGAAAGAGTTATGTAGCAGATATTACAAGAGAGTCAAGTCCATAATAAGAAGTTAAAGGGAAGATTTCGAGTTTAGAGGCTGCATTACGACGATACCGAAGCAGGGAAGGTAGCTCGAGCCGTGGGGAGGTTGATAGTCTGAAGAATAAGTGAGTCAACTTGAGGCTATGGTTCAGGATTTTTAGAGGTGAGCAGCAACTTCCTATAGTTCCGTATGAGGGGTTATACAGTAGCGTTTTCGTGGGAGCAAGCCCAGGCAAGAGTTAAGCAAAGAGAGGACCTTATTACTTGCTAACTAGGACATGCTCGTGGAATAGCTCAATATTTGGTCAACCTATCTCAGGAAGCTGCTGCTGTAAATGAAAAACTGGAGCCCGAGATTGAAGAAAACCAGAAGATTGTGGAGTTGCTAGCACATGTAAAACAAATAGGAAAATATTGCAGATTTATCTATGTGTTTCAACCTATAATTGAATTTTGTTTCTAAATAAAAGTTGTTCTAAGGAGTCGTTCTAGGATTAATACCCTGCATTTTGCATACACATTTTTTTTACTTTTTTGCAATGCATCTTAATTTCTGCATCGCATTCTTATTCATTCATAGTCATGTATTTCATATTCATTAATGTCAACATTAACAAAAATATTGTGATAGAAGCTCTGAAAGCAAATTGAAGTTACTCGGGGTGTGTTTCTAGAAAGATAGAAAACAATGAATGAGATATTATCACGTGTTAGCAAGACTCGAGAGAATCCAAGAACAATTGTAAAGGCCCAACAAGAAATGATTGATAAAGCAAGGAAGTTCCAAGTTGAATCCAGAGAATAGATGTCCAAGTTGATGAGCATGATGGTTATAATGATATATGGGGAGAAATCGTTAGAGAACCCTATTATCCAAGAGAATATGAAGACTTCGAGTGAAAATCAGAATATTGATTGTGCCGCCAATGCGATGGCAACATATGATCAAGAACATGTTGGGGAGTATGGTAATCCAAGTCAACTATAAGGATTGGGTACGACTCTAGAAATGTGACAGAGACCATGTTGGGAAAAGAGAAAGCTAATGAGGTGAATGAATGTCACGCCCAGAGCCCCTACAGCCATAAAAGAAAAGGAGAAGCTAGTCGTTTGAGCCGACCAAATTAAGTCCCACGATCGAAAAATAATTTGAAAGTGTTTCAAACTTCTATCTAGGATTTGTACCCCTATTTGATTAAAGGTCAATACCTCACACCGAGGCCAGTGAAAGTGCAACCCAACCCTTCTGCCCACAGCTATGATCAAGATAGTGTATGTGACTTCCACTTGGGGCATTGAGGCATTCTACGGGGAATTGTAGGTTGTTGTTAAAGGAGATAGGATGCTTGTGGCAAATGAGACGTTAATAGAGGAATTGGTGGAACATGGATGACGAGCTCGAGTGGGGCATCAAGAAACATATGTAGCATCCGTTTGAGTCAAGTTCGTTGTATTAGATGAATATGGGGCATCCTAATTAGGAAGAAATCATTTCATTTCATCATGAAGATTTTTCTATTTGCAATATTGTTTTGAATTTGTTTTTCATCATTTCTCAGGTTTTTTGTAATGATATTTAAATAAACTTATGCTACTTAAAGATGGTGATCATTAAATTAAATTTGCAACTTGAAATTCTTTGAATATCAACTGAATTAAAAACTCTGTAAATGATCGAAGTTATAGATCTTTGATAAAGTGACATGATTGAAAATGGTAAAACAAAGACCCTTGATCTTACCCCAGAATATACAATCGAACACCATACCCTTCTCTTGTAGGGACCGATATAGCCTTCTCCTATCATAAAGGAATGAACAAGAGGCTTGGTATTCATGTATGCATAGGAGCGAACAACATGGGACATCTCTTGTGTATGATGTTACAAAACTGACTAGATCACAC
Source organism: Hibiscus syriacus (assembly GCF_006381635.1). NCBI lineage: Eukaryota > Viridiplantae > Streptophyta > Magnoliopsida > Malvales > Malvaceae > Hibiscus > Hibiscus syriacus. The sequence continues at coordinate 1,157,090 of NW_024063507.1, read as the reverse complement.
TTTTGTTGATGACGTTCAATGATGATTATGATCTTTACAGATGAAATAGTCGAGTAGGTGAATCTAGTTTAGGTTAATTGCTTGGAAATTGAACTCTAAAGAGGAGATTTCTTAACTTTCAACAACACCTAGACTATAACAGGTTCTTTTTACAAGCTTAAGAAATTGGATTCGTATACCCATATTGTAATTATATATGTATGCAATAAAGCTGAGTTATTCCACTGAAGCAATTGGTTATAAAGGAAACTCAAAGCTCTGACTTTATGAATAGATTGTATTCAAACCATGACATTGCTCGGTACTTGGCAATTCAGTGTTTGGTCCACTGCAATTGTCAGGTCGAAGATTTCGTGATGAGATGAACCCTTCAGCTAGCCTGATAAAGGCAATTATAATATATATAGATACAATAAGTTGATTCAGCTAGCCAAACAATGACAAATTTATAAATAAGGAGTTTCGGTAAAGATGGATTAAGGGAGTTAAGAAACACCTGTTATAGTCAATTTCACACGAGCACTCAGGAATTTCATTTTTGGATCGATATTTCTGCACTACCTTTGTTAGAGGAGTCTACGAAGCTTGAACAAATGGAAGATTTCATAGAACCGAAATAGAAGTGTTCTAGAAAGTCTAATAATTGATTATGCTAGTTACGGCATTTTGTCCACCCGATTAAAATACCAAGCCAAGAAAGAGGCGATGTTCACAGTGATAGAGAAAGAAATGACATTTTGGTGGCTGAAACCTTAGAAAATAGGAAGCCAACCTCCATCAATTTTGTTACTTGTCAAAGAGCTATAACGTCAATTGTAATACCTCAAATTTTATCTAGTGACTAAATAAGTTTTGAAGTTTAGTGAAAGTATAAACTTTGAAAAGTAGAGGGACTAAAATTATAATTTTTAAAAGTTATATATTTTAGCCTGTAAATGAACAGTTTGGATTAAAACAAAGATTTTAGTGGGAATCAGATTTTTGGTACGGGAATTTTGTTAAAAGCTATAAAGTAGTAAGGTTCGGTATTGAATCGAATATTCGGATTGAATTGGAATTTTATGAAAATTTGAAGGATGCTATAAAATGGTTGGAAATATTATTTATATATTTCAAAAAAGTGAGATTAACATGGATTAATGGAATTAAGGTCGATTTTCCAGGTTAAGCCAAAATTTTGGAATTATGTGACTAAATTACAATTTTCAAAAATTGCAAGGACAAACATGAAAAATCAGAATTAAGATTTTTTTATGGATATGATGAGGTAAAGGATGATGTCATAGACTGGCAAAATTGTAGTTATGGAGTTTCATTAATGGCAAAAATAGTTTTCCTATTAAATTGAATAAATAATTCAATAATAATGATACTTAGCCATGTGTAATGGCTAATTAACATCTGAATTTTCAAGAAACGTTGAGCATTTTCAGCAGCAACTCTCCAAAGGGGCCGAAAGTTTCAAGTGTTCAAAGTAAGATTTTTAGTTTGATTTTTGTCCATTTTTACTAGAATTTTAAGATAGGTTATTAAGGATAAAATAACCTACATGAAATTCTCTTTCATTTTACATAAAAATCTTCATGTTTCATGCTCAAGTTGGTAAGATATTGATGAAGGGGAAGTGTGATTTTTATGATTAAAGATTGATTATTGATATTAGAAGTGTTGTAAGAATTGATGAAGAACCTAAGGATTCAAATTAATGAAAACAATTTAGATTTTCGAATATGGCAATGAGTTTGAAACTTCACCAGAAATTCTATAAAAATTATTTGGAGGTGATTTTTATATATTGTGTTTGTATATCAATATAGTTTTGTTTAAAACAAACGAAGATCAATTTCAAGGTGTATACAATACATAATATATTATGTAAAAAATAGAGCACAAATGGTGTTCTTGAAAGCAAAATAAATATTGAATGAAAATAGGCTTGAAATGCTCAAACTTGAGGTTTGATGCTTTCTTTTTGATTCCCTAACTTCTCTTCTTAATTCTTGTTGATCAATGGCTTCAGAACATGTTTAAATACACCTTGAATTGATTCTGAACGTTGGGGGATCATTGGTGAAGTCAATAGAGCCGTTATGGTGTGAATGCCATTTAAAAAAATTATGTTAGGAGCGTAGGTGTATCGGTACACTATCAAGGTTTATCGGTACATTCAGTGTAAAATTCAAATATTTTGACCGTTGGTTGGCCTAGTGTATCGATACACCCTAGGTGTATCGGTAAACTAATTACATTCGATGTTTCTCAGAGCCAAGAGTGTATCGGTACATTAGTTGTGTATTGATACACAAATTACATTCGAAGTTGGGGGTGTATCGATACATCCAAGAGTGTATCGGTACCTTCCTTTGTAAAAATCATTTTTTGGCCCGATTAAGATTCGAAATACTTTTATAAATTGTTTCAAAAATATTTTAAGATTAAAACACAATTTTACACTTAAGTAAGGATTAAAATTGACATTTGAAAACTTGGAGTAATATTTTTGATATTCGAATAAATTAATCGAATATATAATTTTAAATCGAATATAATATCTTAAAATTCAATAGTGAATTATTTGTTATATCAAAACATCAAAATGTTTTCAACAATCTCCCCCTTTTTGATATAATAAAATATTTAAGTAATTTTAAGATTATCTTTGAAAATCATTTTTGAAATTAATTTTGAAAATTACTCCCTCTTACTTTATTCTCTCCATTTTTGTTAAATCAAAAAGACTCTATAAAACGTTTTTAAACAATATTTATTCTCTCCCTTAAGGTAAATAGCCATTTGATTTTTATATAGATATAACTTAAGCTGCTAAGATCACAATCAAGAGAAAGATTAACCATTAGTTCATAATCAATATTCATAAACAATATGTAATGGTAATTGGTCATATTTAACTAAGATGTAAATGATGCAAAAATTAATGAAATCAATATAAACATGAAGTTCAAATTAAATATTCAAACCATTCAAATATATCCAAACATCCAAAAACACACAAATCTAAATCATTTAAAATGTTTTAACAATAAGTTCAAATTTAATCCAAGAAAACTAAGCAAGAAAGGGTCTAGTCATCCATAGGTGGATCGGGAGGAGGAAAATGTGCTCGCATATCGAGTGTAAGCGCATTTAATCATTCGTTCATAGTTTTGTTGTTATCTCGCATCTCTCGTTGAATTTCCAATTGTTGAGCCTCCATTGCGGTTAATTGGGACTCTATGGATGCAAACCTTAAATCGAATGTCTCCATAAACGATCGAAAGTATGGAGGCATTGGACTCTCTTGCAGGACTAGCTCGTCCTCGGGTACATGATCATCGATGTCTCGCATAAGTTCTTCAAGCTCTGGATCATCATCAGCTGTCAGTTCTGGTGTAGCTCTTGAGGAAATAGCACCAGGTGTTTTCTGGGTTGATCGAACCCATTGATCTTTTTCCCCGGACCATCCCGATTTCTTCAAGATTGTGAGATTTATTGGGTTCTTAAGAGGGATGGCTACATCAAGTGTGACCCTAAGATTGGATTTGATAAACAAATTACTCAGAAGACAACTATAAACTAATGTTTCTATGTATTTAGACGGAACGTTGTTTATGGTTTCAACTAACTCAGCGAAAATGATTTGTGGAAAATTTATTTTCTTATTATGTTGGATAATATGTATCCACCATAAATCTAAAGCTCTAAGGGTGGAGTATCTACCTCCGGATGGTCTAAACCACCAAGAGATGATTAAATGAAGAAAACACTCATGGTGAGTTAATAGTGTACTCGCACTAGCCTTGGCTCTATAATTGGTAGCCACAATTTCTTTTTCGTTATCTAAACCGACATTATCTAAACCAAATGTGTTAGCGATTTGTTGGAGTTAATATAAATGAATATACCAAAAAGATAAGATCGAATCCCTAAGGTGGCAATTTGAGACTCGTTTTGGACACAAACCGCATTGGAATAGAAAATGCGGACCAGTTGATGATAAACGACTGATTTAAGCTGAAACAATTTATCAAATTTCCAAGATCAGAGGGTAGGAAGATATTCAAAATTCATATCAACCATGGGTTGGATAGAGGGAATACGCTCTTCCCGGATTCTATATGACTGAAATAAGTTAACAGACCTATGGTAGAGATTTTCTCGACGACCAGGTTGGTTAAAATAGGAATTTAAGATAGTTATTTCTGGTTCATTTGGATTTGGATTGGGAGGTGGAATAGGAGGTTAGTTTTATGGTTGGTTTGACCAACTAGAAGATGACCTATGGCTAAGGTTACCTGTAATTTTAAAACATATGTATGCAACAATATCAATCCTAAAACTCAATTTAAGTCCTCAATATTCAAGGTTCTCTAAAATAATATCCTAACGGGCAATTGTGAAAACTATTTTGAAAACGATGTTTGAAAAATCATAATACGTATAGTTTTCATGAAAACAACATAATTAAATCAAAAACATTAATTTAAAATAAATTTTTTTATTTCGAAAGTTTAAGAAAATTTTGAAAAATATTGTGGTTTTGATGAAATTAGTTGTATATTATAGTTCTAAATCATAATATGAACAATGCTCAATATCTAATTCAACCTAGAACTAATTAAAACTAGTCCTATGTTCAAAATCAATAAAATAGAGGTTTTAGAAAAATTACCTTGAAAATTCGGATATGAGTGAGAAGTGATGTTGTTTGCACGAATTTAATGATGCTAGCAGAATTAGAAGTTGAAATTTGAGCAATGAAGTGATTTTGTAGAGAAGAGAGGGGAAACGACAAGCAAGAGTATATGTTGGGGGTTTTCGGCTAAATGAAAATTTTAGGGATTTTAAGCCTAAAACCCGACGGGTGTATCGGTACACTTGTGAGTGTATCGATACATATTTAAGGAATGTATTTGTACACATTCATAGTGTATCGATACATAACGAGGGGTATCAATACACTTTGCACAAAAATGTCAAAAATTTGTTTTAAACACTTAGAATGCTAAATTAATTAGCTCTAGTTGTATTGACAACTCATATGTCGAAAATTAACAATGTTCAATCAATCAAATCTATCCTTAAATTTTATTTGAACATATTATTAATTTTCACTAAAGATCATAAACTCCCCCTAACTATTAGCAAATAATGCAATTAAAAGTGTTATTTTTATAAGCATTTTTCATTTCTAATTAAAAGTGCTAAAATAATTTTAAACACTAAGTGAATATAGGTCAGTAAACCTAATTCTCTCATAACTGTCAAAAATCTTTCTTTATCTAAAGGTTTTTTAAAAATATCCGCTAATTGATGCAAAGTATCAACAAATTCTAGAACTACATCTCCTTTAGTGACATAATCTCTAATGAAATGATGTTTTATTTCAATGTGTTTAGTTCTAGAGTGTTGGATGGGATTTTTAGTGAGATAAATTGCACTAGTATTGTCACACTTAATAGGTATGGTACCTACTTCAATTCCATATTCTAAAAGTTGTTGTTTCATCCATAAAACTTGTGTGCAACAACTACCGGCTGAAATGTATTATGCTTCAGTTGTAAATAATGCAACATAGTTTTGTTTCTTTGAAAACAATGAAATCAACATATTTCCTAGGAATTGACATGTACCGGAGGTTCTTTTCCTATCTATTTTGCATCCTCCATAATCTGCATCAGAGAAGGCATGCAAGCTAAAGCTAGAGTCTCTAGGATACCAAAGTCCTAAACTAAGAGTATCCTTAAGGTATCTAAAGATTCTCTTAATGGCTAGTAGATGTGATTCCTTAGGGCATGATTAAAATCTAGCACATAAGCAAACACTAAACATAATGTCTGGTCTACTTGCGGTTAAATAAAGTAAAGAACCAATCATTGACCTATATAATTTAACATCAACACATTGACCTCCTTCATCTTTGTCAAGCTTTGTAGATGAGCTCATTAGAGTGTCTTGGGGTTTTCCATTTTTCAATCCAAACTTTTTGAGCATATCCTTGATGTATTTTGCTTGATTGAAGAAGATGACATCTTTTCTTTGCTTGATTTAGAGTCCCAAGAAATATGAAAGCTCCCACATCTTGCTCATCTCGAATTCACCTTACATTAGCTTAGAAAATTCTTGGCAAAGAGCATCATTAGTATAACCCTATATTATATCATCAACATAAATTTGAACTACTAATAAATCTTTACCTTTTCGTTTTAAAAACAATGTAGTGTCAACCTTCCCTTTTGAAAACCCATTTTCTATTAAAAAATTGACAATCTTTCATACCAAGCTCTAGGATCTTGTTTTAAACCATATAAAGCTTTTGTCAATTTAAAAACATGATCTGGAAATTTTGAATCTTCAAAACCAGGAGGTTGCTCCACATACATTTCTTCTTTTATAAAACCATTTAAAAATTCATTTTTAACATCCATTTGATATAATTTAAATTCATTGAAACATGCAAATGCTAATAACATTCTAATTACTTCCATCCTATCTACGGAAGCATATGTTTCATCATAGTCTAAGCCTTCTTCTTGAGTATAGCCTTGAGCCACAAGTCTAGCATGTTCCTCATTATATTACCATTTCATCAAGCTTATTCCTAAATATCCATCTAGTACCTACAGTATAATTATTACTAGGCCTTTCAACTAATGTCCATACTTTACTTATCTCAAATTAATTTAACTCTTCTTGCATAGCCATAATCTAATTTTCATCTTTCAATGCTTCTTGGATATTCTTAGGCTCTATGCATGAGATAAATGCAACATAATTACATATGTTTCTAAGAGAAGATTGAGTGGTTACCCCTTTGGATGGATCACATATAATTTCACCATACTTGACATAGTTGTATTCTCTTGGGTAAGAGACTTACCTTTCATCAATGGTTGGATTCTCAAGATCATCGTGAGTTTTCTCATCTTTTATTTCTTCATTTGATGATGGTTCTCCAACGTCATGTGTATTTATAATACCTACGTCATCATTAACACAAGAATCCTTCCTTGGAAGGGGATTATCATCGAAAAAAACATGTATAGACTCTTCTACCACTAAATTTCTTTTATTAAATACTCGATAAGCTTTAGAATTTAAGGAATAACCCAGAAAAATTCCTTCATCACTTTTAGCATCAAATTTGCCAAGATTTCTTACCGTTGTTTCATTAACACAAAATCCTTCCTTGGAAGGGGATTATCATCGAAAAAAACATGTATACTCTTCTACCACTAAATTTTTTATTAATACTCGATAAGCTTTAGAATTTAAGGAATAACCCAAAAAAATTCCTTCATCACTTTTAGCATCAAATTTGCCAAGATTATCTTTACCGTTGTTTAAAACAAAACATTTACATCCAAATGGATGAAAATAGCTAAGGTTAGGCTTTTTATTTTTAAAAAGTTCATATGGAGTTTTCTTTAAAATATGCCTAATCATTACTCGATTTATAACATAACAAGCAGTATTTGTGGCTTCTGCCCAAAAATAGTTTGAGAATTGTTTTCACAAAGCATGGTTCTAGCCATTTCTTCTAAAGTTTGATTTTTACTCTCGACAACTCCATTTTGTTAGGGGGTTCTAGGTGCTGAAAAATTATGGCTAATACCATTAGAATTACAAAACTTAGTAAATCCAAGATTTTCAAATTTAGTACCATAATCACTCCTAACACTAGAAATGGAGTAACTTTTTTCATTTTGGATTACTTTTGAAAAAGTGATCAAATGTTCTAATGCTTCATCTTTACTACTTAAGAATAGAACCCGAGTATATCTAGAATAGTCATCTACCAAGACAAATGCATATTATTTTCCACCCAAGCTAATAGTCCTAATTGGCCCAAAAAGATCTATATGGATCAATTGTAATACTCTACTAGTTGATACATCATTAATGGACTTAAAGGAAGCTCTTTTGTGTTTTCCTTTAGCACATGCATCACAGATTTACCTTTATCAAATTTAGCTTTGGCAACCCTCTTACTAAATCTCCTTGAATTAGTCTTTGTAAAACACTTATGCTTGTATGTCTTAGTCTCCTATGCCATAACCAACTATCATGTTCATCCTTAGAGCCTAGGCACAAGTTAGTCATATTTATTGAATCTAGATGCACCATGTAAATGTTTTCTATTCTATGACCAATAAACATAATCCGATTAGATGCAATGTCAACAATTTTATAATCATTGAAAATAACACATTGTATTTTTGTCAAATTCATTATTTAAAAGATTATGCTTTAACTCATTCACATATAAAACATTATGCAATGTCGATTATCGAGATTAAGTGAATATGCATAAAGTTTTAAAGATGTTATGCATTAAAAATTGATATCATTAAAATTTTGAATTCTATACATAAACATTAAGAAGTTTAAGGTCAAAAATTTGTAAAACAAAAGTAGTTGAAAAATTGATATCAATTGTTAGAGAGATATAATTTACATTTAAAAAAACAATTTTGACCAAAAATTATTATGATGAACTAAAGTAATGAAAAATTACTGAAAAAATTAGATTATTCATCATAAAGCATTTTTCAACATACATGAGATAAAACAAAATTATTTAAGATTAAAAACTCATATATGTATAAACTAAATGAGCAACCAAATAAAATAATAACATTAAGTTTAGAGGTTACCCATTCCTTTTTCATGTGTGGCTAGAGCATCTTGAATATCATCACTTTCATCACTATTGCTCCCACACACCTTCAAGAGACATTTAAGTAGATTTTGGTATCCAAATTGCTTTGGATCATTGAACGTTCGTTTCAATGCCTCTTGTTCCTTTTGGAACCCCTACTTGTCTAATTTTAAATCGTTTTCCTTTCTTTAAAGGACAAGTATGTTCCTTGTGACCATGATAACGACAATGTGAACACTTTGTCATTATGGAACTAGATGAATTATTTAAAATGGTCTCTTTTTCTTTTGTTAAGCGTTCAAGTTTAACTTTCAAATCGAAATTATCTTTTTCAATACTTTCAAATTTAATTTTTGAAAGCTCTAAATCCTTATTCAATATTTCATTTTGATTTTTAAAATTCGTTTTAGTTTCTAGAAGAGGTTTGTTTAATTCGAAAATTTCTTTTTCAAAGTTTTCAGATTTCATTTTTGAAAGCTCTAACTCCTTTTTCAATATTTCATTTTGATTTTCCAAATTTATTTTAGCTTTCAAAAGAAGATCATTTTAAGCTATAAATTTAGAAATCAATTTCTTATATGCGGAGTTCATGGTCTCAAACTCCGAAAATAATTCATCATAGGCATCTTGTAACTCATTAAAAGAATATGAATCAAATTTATTTGAGTTTAAAGATACATTGGGCTCTTTTAGAGCTAATAGAGACATCATCGTTATTTGTTCTTCTTTCTCGTCTCTATAGATTTCCTTAAGCTTATCCCACAGCTCATTGGCGTTTGAACAAGAAGAAACTTCTTTATAGATGTCTGGGTTAATTGCACAACATAACATGTGCATAGCCTTTGTGTTTTGTTGAGTTTTCTTCCGTTCTTGATCAATTTACTTCTTTTCCTTCTTAATAGGAGAAGAATATCCTTTCTTGATTATTATACATGCTTCAAGATCATGTGCTTGGATAAATATCGTCATTAACATCTTCCAACGATGATAATTTGTTCCAATAAAGTAAGGAGGCACGTCATCTTTATCGATTTAACTCTTCTCGAATCAACTCAAGAGGTGTTTAAACCTTCAAATGAGTGTGGCTTTGATACCAATTGTTGAGTTAATCGATCGATGAATCAGCCAAGAGGGGTGAATTGAAAATAAAAATTTTGGTGGAAGCTTTTGTAGAAAATTGAAAATATTTGCACAACGATTTAGAGTGGTTCGATTTTCTCAACGAAAGTCTAAGTCCACTACCTTAGCTAACCACACTAAGGATTTTCCACAAATTCACTAATTTGTCTTTCTTTTGAGGACAAAGAGTAACCTTACAACTCCCTCAAGAATTATACCCCAAATTCTTGAGACCACTCTTTCTCAAAGAGAAACTTACAAATTTTGCAAACTTACAAAAAAACCTCTCAAGGTAAGATGTTTGCACAATTCTAGAACAAAGAAAGAACACTCAAGAATGAATACAATTGAGCAAAAATAGTGTTCTTGAAAGCAAAATGAATATTAAATGAAAATAGGCTTGAAATGCTCAAACTTGAGGTTTGATGATTTCTATTTGATTCTCTAGTTTCTCTTCTTAATTCTTGTTGATCAAAGGCTTCAGAACTTGTTTAAATACACCTTGAATTGATTCTGAATGTTGGGGATCATTGGTAAAGTTAATAGAGATGTTATGGTGTGAATACCATTTAAAAATATGTTGGAAGCGTAGGTGTATCGGTACACTATCAAGGTATATCGGTACACTTAGTGTAAAATTCAAATATTTCGACTGTTGGTTGACCTAGTGTATCGGTACACTAATTACATTCGATGTTTCTCAGAGCCAGTGTATCGGTACATCAGTTGTGTATCGATACCCAAATTACATTCGAAGTTGGGGGTGTATCGATACCTTCAAGAATGTATCGGTACCTCCAAGAGTGTATCGGTACCTCCCTTTGTAAAAATCATTTTTTGACCTGATTAAGGTTCGAAATACTTTGTAAAAATTGTTTCAAAAATATTTAAGATTAAAACATAATTTTACACTTAAGTAAGGATTAAAATTGACATTTGAAAACTTGGAGTAATATTTTTAATATTCGAATAAATTAATAGAATATATAATTTTAAATCGAATATAAAATCTTAAAATTCAATAGTGCATTATTTGTTATATCGAAACATCAAAATATTTTCAACATAATGTTTAAATGTTTGAGTATATTTTTGGATGTTTGAAATTGAATTTAAATGGCAAGAGACCATTTTAAATAAATTGGAAATTGTTGAGAAGAATTCTAAAAGAATTTATTTTATTGGTTAGATGGTAGAATTCGAAAGGTTCCAAAACCTTGTGAACTTGTTTGCAAATTCTTAAATGTAGAAGTATTATTTGAGTAAATTATTGAATGCTGTAAAATTTATTAGTATGTTGAATTTTGAATTAAATATTGAGTTGAGTTTGAATTACAAATTTATAAAGTTAAGTGTTGAAAATCGAAAGTTTGGGTTGAAATTTATAATGTTTTGAATATTGAAGAATTGATTTGAGTATTTTATTCAAGTACTGGAATTTTAGTAATTAATGTACAATTATCATAATGGTAAAGGACCATTATGAATTAAATGAAAAGTTGAGTTGAATTCTAGAAAAATTTAAAATATGTGGTTTGATTTTATAATTGGTAAAAGTTGAAGAATCATGTTGGGAATAATTATTTACGGAATTGAATAAGTGTTTCGATAAGTTTGAATTTATAATGGAGTTATGAGTTTGGTTGATATCGATTTAGTTATTGATTTTATTTTATAGATTTTTATGTTAAAATAAGTTTATATTAGTACGATACTAATATGTAGTTCGAATAATTTTTATGTTATAATTTTGTATTGTCAGACTACGATAAATCTAACAATCCGAACGATTCGAAAGGAAAAGAAAAATCTCATGACTAGGATTATTATATACAAGTTCTGTAGTGAGGCAAAGGTACGTGCAGTTTATTTATTTAATTATTATTATTGAGGACGACTTGCGATAAGTCAAGCTCACCTTGTTTATTTCAAAGATATGAATTATATTTTGATTATGGAATTATATCCATAATATTTTTAATAATTTTTATAATTGATTTTGGTATGAACTGCCCATGTCACATTTTACGAATGTGAATTGAATATATTTTTTATTCTAATATGATTTTTATCAAATGATCACGAAATGAACTAAAAAGCCCATTGTATGTTATATGGAGCATCAAAGGTACAATTGGCATGCCATGAGGTGGAGTGATTATCTGTTCTGATTCTGATATATTGTGGTGTACCGAAGTGTACACTAGTATATATATATATATATTCTGATCTGAATGCACTTTGTGTGCATATTGTTATTTCTGATGCGATAACACTGTGTGTACTTATATGTTCCGACTCGGATGATCTAAGATATGTATTGCGCACACTCGTCTCACTCACGTATCTTATATTCTCTTAAAATATACTTTGGGCTATAAAAATGAAATAAGAAAGTTCTGAAAAGTTTCTGAATACAAACAAATATGGACTGATTATACTATCTGGTCTGATTTATTATGATTTTGTGAAAATCATCAGATGATTCTTTTCAGGTTTCTGATTAAGTTCAGCATGAGATATCCGGGTTTGATTGAGTTACGGACGTTTTATGAGGAGCCTTCAAATCATCATGTGCAGATCATCTATAATACCAGTATCAGTAAGATATCGTTGAATTTTCTTTTGACTTGTAGTTGCATGTATATTTATGTTATCAATCTACTTTATCAGTTTTGACTAAATGGTTAGTAATAGTAAATTAGGACTGTTTAATTTGACTAGATTAGCTTATTAGTATTTTAATATATAATAAATAAAATAGTATGTTTTTAAATGGTATGGAAATTCAAGTAGATAAAAATAGTTGATAAAAAGTTGAAACTAGGAATGTTTAAAAAAAATAACTATGAATAGTAATTGTTAGTCAATTTGATGTGACATCTATGGCTCATATTCTTTGATGTTTACGGTTTATGGACGTTACATTTATTGGTATCAAAACTACATGTTTAGATGTTTAGCTGATTCTCGGCCTAAACTGAGCCTATGTTATGTCAGAAATATGTACATGCCACTAGGATGTTGAAATTACTGATTTGATATGGTATGATGATTTTATTTATGTTGTTGCTCCTTACTAACGTAAATTTATTATGGTATATATATGTCGGTTTGGAAGGCATAAGATAATCCACCAAATAAGAGGGAATAATAACGAGATAGAGTAGGTACCTCAACAATAAGGAACACGGACACATTAGGAAGTGTTGGCTCTAGATTTGGAAACGTTTTACAAGCTCTAGGGGGCTATCATGGCTCGATATCAGCTAGTTGCAGCACCTGCCATTCCTACGCCTCCACTTTCTCCTCTAGTTTCGAGAATATTGATTCTGAAAGAATAAAAAAGTTGAGGAGCTGTAGAATTTAAAGGCAAAGCAAACTAAAGCCCATTAGTGGCAGATATGTGGTTAAATTATGTGAAAAATAAGGTTGGATAATATATTCACTGTTCTGATGATGAAATATTGAATGGAGTAATTTCAGTGTTACGAGGTCAAGTTCGTATATGGTGGACGAACGTGACAACACTTGTTCCTCTAGATCATATAACTTGGTGGTTTTTCCTAGAATTATTTTAGAAGAAATATATTAATGAGTTGTTTATTACCCAGATGAAGTATGATTTCTTTAATTTGATTTAGGGTGGTAAATTGGTATACGAGTATAAATGTGAGTTTAATAAACTTGCTCGATATGCCTCAGAGATGGTTCCCACTGAAAGAGATATATGTCAGAAATTTATTCGAGGTCTCCGTCCCAGACTCAGGGAACTTCTGTTGGCTGGGAACTTGACCACTTTTCAGGGAGTGGTGAATAAAGCAAAAGATTTGAAAATGGCGCAAAATGAGAGTTATATTATAGAACGAAGATGACAAACTAAAATATCAGGAGCGTCATCCTTATTTTAGTCTAAAAGAGGTCGAGGTTTCAGTTATCGGTACCAAAATAAATCTGAAAGTGGTATTTTCTATCTTTATGACGAGCCTGTATTTGTTTTTGATGGATCCGGGTTCTACGCATTCCTATGTTAGTTCAAATTAGCTAAAAATAAGAATATTCTGTTAGAACCCATCAATAGTGATATGATAGCTATAAATCAATTGGGTCATAGTGCTAGAGTTACATGGATTAATAGAAATTGTCTGATAAGATTTCAAGGGGTTGTATTCCCGACGAATCTTTTGGAGTTACAGTTTGACGAGTTTGAGATTATATTAAGCATGGATTAGTCATCTAGGCATTATGGTTGGGATTGATTGTCGCATGAAGCGATTATTTATAAAAGATGTAAAAGGTACCGAGATAATAGTAATTGGAGAAAAAGTGAAATCTTTGTCAATGTGATATTAGCAGTGATAACAGCGAAGATGATGAAAAAAATATTTTACAACTTTCTTATCAAGTGATTGATACCCAAACATCTGAAATTCAATTGGATTATATTCTGATAGTTCGATAATTTCCATATGTATTTCCTAATGAATTACCCGGATTATCTCTTAATCGAGAAGTAGAGTTTAAAATTGATAATTTCCGTGAACTGCACCTATTTCAATGGCTCCATACAGGATGGCTCCAACAGAACTTAGAGAATTAAATGAGCAACTTCATAAGCTACTTGATCGAGGTATTATTAGAACAAATGTATCTCCGTGGAGTGCATCAGTACTTTTTGGTAATAAGAAAGATGGATCAATGCAATTATGTATAGATTCTTGCAAACTGAATAAAGTGACAGTTTCTGAGGATCAATGATCTGTTTGATCAGCTCAAGGATGCTTAAGTATCTTCTAAGATCGATCTTCGATTAGGGTATCACTAGCTAAAGATAAAATAGGAATATTTTCCAAAGACGGCTTTCAAACCTGATATGGTCATTATGAGTTTGTTTTGATGCCATTTGGACTCACCAATGCTCCAGTAGCATTTATGGAATTAATGAATCGGGTGTTTTAGTCGTATTTGGATCAATTTGTGGTCGTGTTTATTGATGATATTTTGGTGTACTCTAAGACTAAGGAAGAACACGACACACATCTCCTATCGTACTTCAAACGTTACGACATAAAAAGTTATATGCTAAATTATCAAAATGTGAATTTTGGTTGTCAGAGGTTGATTTTTTTAGCCACGTGATTTCAACAGAAGGAATTAGAATATATCCTAAGAAAGTGCAAGCGATAGTGGAGTGGAAACCTCCGCAAAATGTTTTGGAAGTCCAATGTTTCTTGGGGTTAGCTGGATATTATTGGAGATTTATGAAGAATTTTTCAATAATTGCATCTCCACTTACTAAGTTACTCTGGAAGGATGTACTATTTGTTTGAACCGAAAAGTGTCAAGAAAACTTTGATATGCTTAAAAAGATTTTGACACAGGCCCCAATATTAGTGCAGCCAGAGTCAGGAAATGATTATGTGATCTACAGTGATGCGTCCCATAATGGTTTGGGATGTGTTCTAATGCAATAAGGTAAAATGATAGCCTATGCTTCAAGGTAGTTAAAAGAACAATAATAGAATTGTCTGACACATGATTTAGAGCTAGCGTCTGTAGTGTTTGCTCTGAAGATATGTCGCCACTATTTATATGGTGAATGATGTTATATTTATACAGATCATAAGAGTTTAAAATATTTGCTCACTTAAAAAGAATTAAATCTAAGGCAAAGAAGATGGATTGAATTTATCAAAAATTATGATGTGATTATTGATTATCATTCAGGGAAGGCTAATATGGTAGTTGATGCACTTAGCCGAAAAACCTTTGCTACTATGAAAGCGTTAGATGCACAACTATCAATAAAAAAAGATGGTGTGGTAATTGTAAAATTGAGATTGAGACCTGCCCTATTGAATCTAATTAAAGATCTACAGAATAATGATAAAAAGTGTTTAGATAGAATGAAACAAGCGAAGAAGAGAGAAATGAAAGATTTGAAATTAAGTCTAATGGATGTTTGTATTATCAGAATCGAAATTGTATACCAGATGACGAAGAACTAAAGAAAGATCTTCTTTCTGAAGCTCATTATAGTCTTTTTGACTATGTATCTAGGACGAATAAAATGTATCAAGATTTGAAGAGTCGATATTTGTGGGTAGATATGAAAAGAGCTATCACTGAGTTTGTTTCTAAATGTCTAACCTGTCAGCAGGTAAAAGCAGAACACCAAGTGCCTTCGGGGTTGTTATAACCTATCTCTATTCCTCCGTGGAAATGGGAACGAGTTATTATGGATTTTGTAACAGGTTTACCTTTGACATCCAATAAGAAAGATTCGATCTGGGTGATAGTGGATAGATTGACAAAGACAAACATTTTATCCTAGTTCGAGAAAGATTATTTTATGAACAAGTATGCTGAGTTGTATATCAGAGAAATAATATGACTTCATGGAGTACCCATTTCGATAGTTTCAAACAGAGATCCTAGAGATTCACTTCGATATTTTGGAAGTCTTTGCATGAGGCATTGAGAACTCGATTAAGTTTCAGCACAACTTATTATCCTCAGACAAATGGTCAGTTTGAGAGAACTATTCAGATACTTGAAGACATGCTAAGGGCGTGTGTTATTGATTTCAAAGGATCATGGGAAAAGTATTTGCCTTTACCAGAATTCGCTTATAACAATAGTTATCAATCAAATATCAAAATGGCTCCTTTTAAAGCATTATATAGAAGAAAATGGCGATCGCCAATGATTTAGTATGAACTAAAAGATTGCGATGTAATTGGCCCAGATTTGATTAAGGAGGTAGAAGACAAAGTGAAGGTGATCCAAGATAATCTCAAGATAGTAGTCGATAAACATAAATCTTATACTGATTTAAAAAGAAAAGAGATTGAATATCAAGTAGGTGATAAGATATTTATTAAGGTGTCACCTTGGAAAAAATTTTGAGATTTGGACGGTAAGGGAAATTGAGTACAAGATTTATCGGGTCATACGAGATTTTAAAGAGAGTTGGACCAATAGCTTATTAGTTGGTGTTACCTCCAGAGATGAATAAGATTCATAATGTATTTCATGTATAGATGCTTCGAAGGTATCAATAAGATCCTTCAATGTAATTACAACGAAGGAAATTGAGATTCAGCCAGATTTATCATACGATGAGGAAACAGTAATAATTCTAGCACATGAAGTTAAAGAACTAAGAAATAAGATGATACCACTGGTAAAAGTTCTATGGCGGAACCATAAAGTTGAGGAATCAATTTGACAATGAGAAAATTCGAGGACAAATTTTCTTTAATGGGGAGGAATTGTAATACCCCGAATTTTGTCTAATGACTAAAATGTAAGTTTTGAAAGTTTAGTGACTAAAGTATAAACTTTGAAAAGTGTAGGGACTGAAATTTTAATTTTTAAAAGTTATATATTTTAGCCTGTAAATGAACAGTTTGGATTAAAACAGAGATTTTAGTGAGAATTAGATTTTTGGTACGAGAATTTTGTTAAAAGCTATAAAACAGTAAGGTTCGATATTGAAATTGAATATTCAGATTGAATTGAAATTTTACGAAAATTTGAAGGATGCTATAAAATGGTTGGAAATATTATTTATATATTTTAGAAAAGTGAAATTTAACATGGATTAATGGAATTAAAGTTGATTTTCCATGTTAAGCCAAAATTTTAGAATTAAGTGACTAAATTGCAATTTTCAAACATTACAAGGACAAACATGAAAAATCAGAATTAAGATATTTTTTATGGATATGATAAGGTAAGGGATGATATCATAGAGTGGCAAGTTGTAGTAATGGAGTTTCATTAATGGCAAAAATAGAATTTCCTATTAAATTGAATAAAAAATTTAATAATAATGATATTTAGCCATGTGTAATGGCTAATTAACATCAGAATTTTCAAGAAACGTTGAGCATTTTCAGCAACAACTCTCCAAGGGGACCGAAAGTTTCAAGTATTCAATGTAAGAATTTTTAGTTTGATTTTTAGTCCATTTTTACAAGAATTTTAAGTTAGGTTATTAAGGATAAAATAACCTACATGAAATTCTCTTTCATTTGACATAAAAATCTTCATGTTTCATGCTCATGTTGGTAAGATATTGATGAATGGGAAGTGTGCTTTTTATGTTTAAAGATTGATTCTTGATATTATAAGTGTTGTAAGAATTGATGAATAACCTAAGGATGCAAATTAATGAAAACAGTTTAGATTTTCGAATCTGGCAGTGAGTTTGAAAATTCACCAGAAATGCTATAAAAATTATTTGGAGGTGATTTTTATATATTGTGTTCTTATATCAATCTAGTTTTGTTTAAAATAAACGGGGATCAATTTTAAGGTGTATAAAAAATATATGAATTTTTAACCGAGGAAATGTCATTAAAACGGGCAGCAGATTCTGTACAAAACATATTATGTCGGTCAACTTTGAAAATTCACCATAAATTGTACATAATGAATTAGAATAAGTTATTTATATGGATAGATTCACATTCGAGTCTAGTTTTCAACGAAAGAAATAGAATTAAATTCCAATCTATATATCAATACAGAATATTGATTCTTTAAAGGTAGTGCAAGTTGTCTGAATATGGAAATTTTAGAATTTAAGCTGAAATGGATTAGAAGATGAAGAGTAATGTTTAAATGTTTGAGTATATTTTTGGAGGTTTGGAATTGAATTTAAATGGAAATAGACAATTTTGAATAAATTGGAAATGTTGAGAAGAATTCTAAAATAATTCATTTTATTGGTTAGATGGTGGAATTCGAAAGGTTCCAAAACCTTGTGAACTTGTTTGCAAGTTCTTAAATGTAGAAGTATTATTTGAGTAAATTATTGAATGCTAGAAAATTTATTAGTATGCTGAATTTTGAATTAAATATTGAGTTGAGGTTGAATTACAAATTTATAAAGTTAAGTGTTGAAAATCGAAAGTTTAGGAAAGTTTGGGTTGAAATTTATAATGTTTTGAATATTGAAGAATTGATTTGAGTATTTTATTCAAGTGTTAGAATTTTAGTAATTAATGTACAATTATCATAATGGTGAAGGACCATTATGAATTAAAGGAAAAGTTGAGTTGAATTCTAGAAAGAATTTAAAATATGTGGTTTGATTTTATAATTGGTAAAAGTTGAAGAATCATGTTGGGAATAATTATTTATGGAATTGAATAAGTGTTTCGATAAGTTTGAAGTTATAATGGAGTTATGAGTTTGGTTGATATGGATTTAGTTATCGATTTTATTTTATAGATTTTCAAATGTTAAAATGAGTTTATATTAGTATGATACTAATATGTAGTTCGAAAAAATTTTATGTTATAATTTGGTATTGTCAGACTACGATAAATCTAGCAATCCAAACAATTCAAAAGGAAAGGAAAAAGCTCGTGACTAGGATTATTATATACAAGTTCTGTAGTGAGGCAAATATGAGTACAGTTTATTTATTTAATTATTATTATTGAGGACAACTTGCGATAAGTCAATCTCACCTTGTTTATTTCAAAGATATGAATTATGTTTTGATTATGGAATTATATCCATAATATTTTTAATAAGTTTTTATAATTGATTTTGAGTATGAACTGTCCATGTTACATTTTACGAATGTGAATTAAATATATTTCTGATTCTGATATGATTTTTATCAAATGATTATAAAATGAACTAAAAAGCCCATTGTATGTTATATGTTGGTCAAAGTTATTATTGGCATACCATGAGATGGAGTGATTATCTGTTCTGATTCTGATATACTGTGGTGTACCGGAGTGTACACTGGTATATATATATATTCTAATCTGAATGCACTTTGTGTGCATATTGTTATTTCCGATGTGATAACACTGTGTGTGCTTATCTGTTTCGACTCGGATGATCTGAGATATATATTGTGCACACTCGTCTAACTCACGTACCTTATATTCTCTTAAAATACACTTTTGGCTATAAAAATGAAATATGAAAGTTCTGAAGAGTGTCTAATTACAAAAGAATATGGACTGATTATTCTGTCTAATATGATTTATTATGATTTTGTGAAAATCATCAGATGATTCTTTTCAGATTTCTGATAAAGTTCAGCATGAGATATCCGAGTCTGATTG
Organism: Hibiscus syriacus; assembly: GCF_006381635.1. NCBI lineage: Eukaryota > Viridiplantae > Streptophyta > Magnoliopsida > Malvales > Malvaceae > Hibiscus > Hibiscus syriacus. The sequence continues at coordinate 1,137,212 of NW_024063507.1, read as the reverse complement.
AGATACGGACGTTTTATGATGCACCTTCCAAGCATCATGTGCAAAACATCTATAGTACCAGTGTCAGTAAGACATCGTTAAAATTTCTTTTGACTAGTAGTGGCATGTATATTTATGTTATCAGTCTGTTTTATCAGTTTTGACTAAATGGTTGGTAATAGTAAATTAGGACTGTTTAATTTGACTAGATTAGCTTATCAGTATTTTAATATGCTTAAAATTTTATAATAAATAAAATAATATGTTTTTAAATGGTATGGAAATTCAACTAGATAAAAATAATTGATAAAAAGTTGAAACTAAAAATGTTTAAAAAAATAACTGTGAATAGTAATTGTTAGTCAGTTTGATGTGACATCTGACTCGTATCCTTTAATTTTTACAGGTTATAGATGTTACAATAATTCTGAAAAGATTAAAAAGCTATTGATTCTTTTGATATTCTGTGAACTCATATTTATGATTTGATTCGATTGTGAGCCTGAATTAAGGGGCAATGTTTTATAAAATTCTTACATTCTTTGATTTTTTAAAATAAGAGAAAGGGGAAAAACATTTTCAAAAATGACATTTTGAAAGGTAAAAGGTCCTTGAAGCTGGTGATGCTCATTTTACCCCTATTGAAGGAAGAATAAACGATGTTAAAATAATGAAGCATTCCACAATATTAAAAGCTAGTGGTCCGAGATATTAGAAGAATTGGAGAATAAAACTTGTAACACTTCTTCGTGGTTTTGTCGGTAGAAGGGGATGATTACCTCATTTGAAGAGGGACGCATATCCTAACTTGTATCAAAATGCAAGATATTTTGTTAGAATGATTGATTAATTTTTAAGTGTTTATGGTAACATGAAGATAAGCTCTCAAGCAACTCCACAACACTACTGTTTAGTGACACTAGATTGAGAACATTCAAGATTAAGTGATTTGAGCACGAAGAGAGCCACGAGTACCTATATTGGGGCATGGCCAGAAACCCAGGCCATGTTGAGATGACGAGATTCAAACCAAGAAGATGTTGAGAGTGGGCCTTACAACTTCAAATGTTAGGGCATTTTGAAGGCCCGTACCAGTAAAAATAATGTTGGGGCATTTTGAATGCATGTTTCAGCTAGAAGTATTAATGTGAGGCATTTTGAGAAGCCCATATCATCTTGTGGAAAGATCATTGATTTGAACAAAAGTCCAATGAGATAGAAAGGTATGAAGAATGAAAATGGTGAAACAGTGTCAGTGGAGTTTATCATATATGATCATTTTGTCCATCATACAGTTGAATTACTCTGGTGATTTCACATGCATTAATGTTGGCAAGCCAAAACATTCCACTTTAATTTGCACTGAGTTTTGGTATCCTTGTAATACCATACAAAAACTCTGAATACTATGCAAAGAGCTTCTCTGGTTGAAAAATATGGGCATAAGCCACAGGAAAATATGAATGTGTTGTCAAATGTTTTACAAATCAGTAAATATGGTGCTGAATTAATGTTGAGATCATGTGTTGTTTCCTTTACCCAAGATGAATGTTGTCTTATACAACTCCAAGGTTAAAAATGAGAAATGGTAAAGATTTCTTTCCACGTAAGGGGCGATAGAATTTTAACAGCAAGAAACTAGTGGAACCAACTAAGGTTGAATGATGGGATGTTGTTAAACCTCTCGACATGATATGGTATAAACAAGCCTTATTTGATATTTGATTAGATGTGGCTACATGAAAAATTAGGATAGATTCTCTTAGTGACGTGTTTCAAGAGTCAAATAAGAATAGACGCTGATATCTCATTGATCTTTGCGGAGTTTGGCATAGTCATATACATACTCTCCAAAAATAGGGCAACAAAGTCATATTTCTGACCATAGCAAGAATTTGAGGGAGAAAACACTTTCTCTGAAATGAAGACAGAAAGCAAAGACCACAAGATGATTGGGTAGATCTTCAGAAGTTGCAAGCTTAAAATTATGAGTTGCTATATTGATATCTGAGTAAACCTTAGGAAGAAGTGATCAAAGTGGAAGAAGACCAAGTTTCCCACTTTGGAGTTAAATGAAGATTGATTCAACATTTATGCATTCATAAGAACATCATTTGCATAAAAAAATGCATTACATTTAATTGCATTTGCATTTAAACACATGGTTTTGACAGATCTTCAAGTGAAAAGAAAATATTCATGATGTCAAAAGCCTGACAAGTTGAAAGGAATATTTCAAACCTCAAATGCAAGGAATCATATTTAGAGAGACATACCCTGAAGAACAAAGAGGTCTAATCCACATAATAAGCATTACTTTGAAGTGAGGATCATCAGATGTAGGAGAAAAAGCAAAGATTCTCGTGTATAGAGAAGCAGATCAATCGATTAAAAGGACTTGCACACATGAGATTGGGGCAAGTCAATCTTAAGCCTTCACGGAAGAGTAATGAAGTAAGCCATCAGTAAGCCTTCCGAGCATGATGATTAAATCTTTCGGGTCATCTTTCAAGCTTTTGAGCAAGATGATAAGTCCTTCGTGCCATTTTAAGCCTTCACGAAAGTGTATTGAATCAAATCATCTATAAGCCTTCACAGAATAGTAGTGAAGCAGACCCGTTTTCCGAAGATTGTTCAAGTCATATACTCCCTGAAAGAATAGGGAGCAGACTCATTTTCCAAAGATTAATTCAAGTCCTATACTCCCTGAAAGAATAGGAGTGGACCCGTCATTCGAAGATTTTTCAAGTCTCACTTATTCTAAAGTTATAATGGAGCGGATTAATCTTTTGAATTTATCATGGTCGAACAAATTTGACCATCTTTTGATCTTTGTTGTATTCTCGTTACACCACAATGAGCAAAGAGGAGAAGTTGTAGATGCTCGATTTGTCCGAGGTGACATTTAGGTTTTATTTGGGATTTTATATTTTAGTAATTATAATCATATTAGTTAGATTTATTAATTAATATTGTTTAATAAATTAATTGTTAAGATATGTATATGTTATACGTATTATAATTATATAGAGTATAAATAAATTAATATTGAATATATACGTATATTTATTAGGATTTAACAAAATACTAATTAAATATTTTATTTTTTACAGGGCCGCATCATTTACAAATTACCTTAACCCATGCCCAATTGGAGCAAACCCGAACCGCTCAGATTCGCGTGTGCATCAAAGAACTGCATGAGCCTATGATTGTCATCTGTCTCACCTGCTCAGTTGTTTAGAAGGTGCCTACAACAGAAAATAACAAAGTCGGATTCTTTTTTTCAGTCACGTAAAGAGGCAGTTATGGGAGAGATGAGGCCATTTTAATTTATTGGGGGTTATAAAAACTTAATGAAACAATTTGTAAGGGGGGTTATTTTTTCATATTCGAAAGGCACATATGGGGGAAGCAGTGTTTTGAAAATCGGATCGGATCGGCCGGTTTAAACGGTTCAATCGGGAACTGCTGCCTAGTTCGGTTCAATCTACACCGGTTGAATCGCTACTAGTGAACCGGTCGGAACTGTTGAACTGTTCGAACCGGACCGACTGAAAACCGAAAAAAAATCACCAATTTTTTTTTAAATTAAACAAAACGACGTCGTTTGTTAAACGAGCCAAGTTGAACTCGAGTATTGCTGAGCTCGACTCGAACTTGAAAACTTTAAAAATAATCTCAACTCGACTCAAACTTACGAGCTAAAATTTATCAAGTTCAACTCGAATTCGAAATATAATATTGAAACTTGAACTCGAAAAGGCTTGAACTCAAAAAAAAATTATAAGCTCGATTGAAGCCTGAAATTCGAGCTTAATTGAAGTGAAAGAACAGTTCACTCAATGCTCACCAAAAGGCTTCATGATTTTGAATGTCAAATTACCTCTATTATTTATAGAAGTTAGTTGGGATATTCTTCTATGTTTCTTAGTCATGTGGGATTGTTTTGTTCTTATATTTTTACTCTTTAAACTTTTGGGATGTTCTTCTATGTTTATTAACTATGTGGAATTATTTTAAAAAAAAATAAACCAATCAATATCATTTTGTTATGATTTTTTTAGCCCCAAATTTATTTTTTAATTATAGTTATCTAATTATATTTATTATTTAATATGTTTTACCTTAAATATTATGTTGTAGTTAATTTGAATCATTTTGTTTTATTTGATTTTATGGTTTTTAACTTATATATGTTATGACTTGCTTTGAATATTACTTGTGATATAAAAATATATTTTTTATTAAATATTTTTGATATTTTTATTTAATTTTTTAAATAATTATAATGTCGTTCGGTTTTTTCGACCGATCGAATCGATTTGATCGATTGAATCAGTGAACGGTAGCATGACCGTCCCGATTCTGAAAACCATGGGGTAAGGCATTTTTCATTAAGAAAAAAAAGGAAAACAGATGTAAACGGGATCCTTTTTCAAAGCAATACACAGAAAGAAGACACCAAGCACTTCAAGGGATTATTCTCTCATTTTCGAATGAAAAACATTTTTTACTTTTCTGTTTTTGAATAAGAAAAAAAGAAATACAAAGCATTTCGATTCACCCATTCAAAGTACAGTGGTAAAACCAGAATGCAAAGAGTAGAAAGAAAGATCATTTACCTTCAGAGAGGGTTTCATCGTCGGAGCAAAGCCTTGTCCATCAATTTTTTTTAGAAATCAAGAATCAAGCATGTTTTTCTTCCATTCAAAAGTACTAAGCAGTAATTAAACAAAAGGTATTTGGTTTATTTTACCATATTTTGGCATTCATTCGAAATAAACTGAGCAAAGAGGAAAAAGGTGTTCTTCTTCGGGGGATATTCAAGAAAAAAAATGAAAAAACAGAGGGTTCCCCCCTTTTGTTTTCTGGACAGAGAGCAACCATTCTAAAAAAGGAGAGGAACCTTTTATTTTATTTTTCTTCCCTCTCTCGAAAAAGTAATGTAATAGGGGTCATACCCGATTTTCTTCGATGAGCAATATGAATTGATCGAGGAGCAAGTTGAGGCAAAGTGAGATGGAACGTGAGTACTTGAAGAGATGGTTCGGATCGCTGACTGAACAAAATCGAAGGCTTCAACGGGAAGTGGAGGAACTCCGGGCAATGAAAGTAGCACCGCCGACAGTGATCTCACCTCACAGTTGTGAGCCTCTACCGGCGTCGACCCTTACAATATATCCTTGGTGTGAGCGTGTGACTAGAACTACAACAGCTGCCCTTGACAAGGACTCCATGAAAATGACTGTAGCTGCCACCACCGGCACCACTGCCGCTGCATTGTCGTCTAAAGTTGGGACAGAAGCCCTCCAATCAAGGCCATCTTCGGCGGCTTGTTAGTCAGGTAACCCAAATCAAGTTTATCAACTTAATTAATCTAAAAAAAAAGAGAAACTACATGTAGCGATTTTCCGATATATCACCGATGACCGGTAATATTACCGATCTAACATCGGTCAGACTATATTTCCTGATCTAACACCCTTAGCAGTAAAGCGCCCCCTGTATCGCGCTATACGATGATTTGGCGTCACGTGGGTATAGCGCGACCCCTGCAGCGCGCTATACGCCACGTAGGGGTATAGCGTGGATCAGGTACCGTACTATACATTTACTCCTAATAATTTTATATAGCGCGGGGAAGGTACCGCGACATACATTTACTCCTGACATAATTTTATATATCGCGGGGAAGGTACCACGTTTTGTATAACTTTCCTCGCTATAAATACCATTCTCCGCCGGTTAATTTCTCACATCTCTCCTCTCAACTTATAAATTAATACAACAATTCCGTCAACGAGTCAATAATTCTGGCAATCTTCTCATATTTTATTTAGAAATTCGTGTGATTTTTCGTTATAAGGTAATTTTGTTATAATTTTTATTTATTTATTGTTTATTATGATTATTTAAAAAAATATTATACTAATTATTTTTAATTAATTTTTGTGTTTGTAAAATTGGAAAGCGGGAGCATACGTCGAAATAGTTTTACGGTGTAGGTAATAATATTAAATTATATTATTTAATTTATTTACGTTGATGTGTAAAAATTTTATTGTGTTATATGTTCGTTCATATATAATTTATTAAATCAGGTTTGTTTCATTTTTTTTCCAGATATAATAGTGCCGCACTTTTAAACTCAAATAATGGCGCGACTTTCAGCTATTGTTTTATTATGATGGTGAAATTCGAGAAGATGAAATCGGCGTTGTTTTCGTATCAAATGAGCGTGTTAAAATATCATTCAAGAGAAACATAACTCTTGAGAAGCTTATAACGAAGATTTCGAGGAAGATTCATGTTGGAAGTAGTACAAGAGTGTCTTCGTTGCAGTATAGATTTCCAACATCATTGTTGCCATTAACTTATACAGCGTTCAAACTTTCGAACAATGATGATGTTGAAATGATGGTTGAAGCTCAAAGTAATTATTCAGACGCCGCTATTGAGATGTATGCATATTTTGTTCAAGTGCGTGTTGTTCGGGGTCAATCATTAAGCTCCTACTATGGGCTGACTGAACAAGTTGATCAAGTTGACAGCCAGACGATAGTAATGTGTAATGATTTTAATGACATAATAGGGAGACATTCATCTGCAACTCCTTACGATATGTACCAAGGTAGGTCGACGAACAATCTGTATGGCAACATCGCGTCCAGTTCAAGGGGAAGGCATTCATCTGCAAATCTCTTTGACCTTAATATAGAGATGCCATCGACGCAACCATCTGTGCAGTTTCCATTTGACGCGATGTCTTCAAGCTCTAGGGGGAGGCATTCGACTGCGAGCTTTTTCGATCTCAATGTCGATATGCCTTCCAGTTCAAGGGGAAGGCGTGCAAGTAGTAGGTTCTTTGACCTAAATGTGGAGAGCATAGAGGAACCATCATCTCCACCAGAAGAACCGCTTCGTGAGCCTGGTGCGGATGGTGCTGAGACTGGACTGTTCATTGACCCAGAAACACCGCAATTCAAATCCAATGATGATGAAGTTCCAGGAAATGTGGCACAAACTGACCTCCTGCACATATGTATGAAGTTGATTATGGTGCAATGTACGGGCCAGAATTTGAGGATATGCCTCATCTCGGTGACTATGGGTATTACTCATCAATAAATAATGGTGAGTTATCTTTAGGCATGGAGTTTTCAAGCAAAGAAGAAGCGATGATGGCTATCAAAAATTACAATATTCGTAATTCTGTTCAGTCCAGAGTAGACCGCTCCACGACCGAAAAATATGTATGCTACTTTGCCCAGCGCGAAAACGGATGCAATTGGATGATTCGCGTATCGAAGAGGAAGAGGAAAAACAACAGATGGGAACTAACAGTATACAACGGTCCTCACACATGTTGCTCTGGAGGGGTCAACCAAGATCATCCCAACTTGGACCCTGAAGTGATATGTCAAGCCATCATGCCCATGGTCAAAGCAAGCTCTCATATAGCTGTTGAAGTGTTGATTTCAGCTATACAATCGCAGTATAGGTACACTGTCTCCTATAAAAAGCTTGGTTGGCAAAACAAAATGTCATTGTCAAACTTCATGGCGAATGGGATGCATCTTACAATGAACTTACAGGTTGGTTTAGGTTGGTGCGAACATTGAATCCTGGGACAATTGTGGACTTCGAAAGCTCCTATGCATACCATAATGATCGAGTTCTTCGCGATCGATGCCAATTCTACCGGGTTTTTTAGAGTCACCCACAGTGCGTTAATGCTGTCAAATTCTGCAAGCCTGTGGTCCAGATCGATGGGACTTTCTTGTATGGAAAATACAAGCAAGTTTTATTATTGGCAGTTGTCCAAGATGGCAATCGCAACATTCTTCCAGTTGCTTTTGCTCTTATCGAAGGAGAAGATACAGCTTCTTGGGATTTTTTCCTCCGAAATTTACGTGCACATATTATCACGAGGGAAAACATCTGTGTCATTTCATATTGCGGAGCTGGGATCAAAGCAGCAATGGAGTCTTTGGGTCCAATGTGGCAACCACCCTTTGTCCAACATAGGTATTGTCTTCGACACATTGCCGCGAACTACCATGGAATGTACAAGAAGAATGATAAGCGTCAATTAATTGTGTGCATGGGTAAGTGAAACTTAGCAAGTTTGTTATCTTTCGATGTTTTTAATTTTGCAAAGAAAACAAGTTAGTAAGTTATATATTTTTTGATCAGGTTATGAACTACTTCCTCGAACGTTTGAATCAATATTTCAAGAGTTGCGGGCGAAGAACGAGGAAGGATATGATTACATCAGCCTCATCGATAAAGAAATGTGGACGAACGCATATGATGGTGGATATCGATATGGACACATGACGACCAACTTGGCAGAGGCAATCAATTCAACCTTAAAGGGTGCACGTCACTTACCTGTAGCGGCTTTGGTAAACACTATATATTTTCGTTTGAGGGCACTTTTTACGAAACTCGGGGGACAAGCTCAAACCTGGATGCAAGGCGGTCATGTCTATCACCCTAGATTAGTTGCAGATCTACAGAAAAAAATTGATGCATCAAATGGAATGTCTGTAACAAGCTTCTCTAGAAGGCATGAAATGTTTCGTGTCACAGAGTTACCGCGACCTCTTCAAGGGATTGAAGTTGTGTCGTTAAGAGTAAATCTAAGGGACAGAACGTGCGACTGCGGGTTTTTTCAAGCTCTGAAGTATCCATTCTCTCATGTGATAGCAGCTTGCTCGCATACACGTCAAGACTATAACCATTTTGTGGATCTCGTATACCCACTATCTGAAGTTTTTAAGGTATACGAATTTGAGTTTCCTCCCATAGGTAATGATAAAGACCCTGATGAGGTTCAAGATTGGCTTCCGATTGTACCAAATCCGAGTTTATTGATGGAGCGTGGTCGTCCAAAATCCAATCGAATTCATTGCGATATGGATATTAGAGAAAGATCTAGACAAGACAGAAGATGTGGGCATTGTAGAAACCCAGGACACACTAGAAAAACATGTCCACTTCTGTTGTCATCAAGTAACAATTGATGAGGAAATGATGTATTTTATTATCAAATAATAATTCTTCTACTTTAATTTGCATTTACTTCAAGTTAATGTCATTTGATAATCACCGATGAAGATTAAAAAAACAAACACAATCATTAAATTTTAACAAACTAATAACATTAAGTATTAAATGGTAAATGATAACCAAATTACAATAACTGATATTAAATGGTAATAAAAAAACGAACTGAAATACATTAAAAAACAAAATAAAGTAAGTATTAAATGAGAAATAATAAAAAAATTACAATTTAACAAAATAAAGTAAATACAAATATAATAAAAAAATCTATCGATGCTTGCAACGCGAATGTGTTCCGCAGGGCGGTGGCTGTCAATCTCGAGGAGGATTTCTTCGTATCACTGGTTCTGACTCCTTGCTGTCATCATCATCACCGTCGTCGTCATCGTCTTGCGTAGGTACATGAGGAGCAGATGACGATGAAGCACCTCCGTAGAATAAGGACCCTGGAGGTGTATGACTGACTATCCCACCGGCCTGCGAAAACTGGGAAAAGTCATAAAACCCAGACATTGCTGAGTGTGAAAACTGTACAGGAGGCGGTGTCTGTGCTGCGGCCATGGGTGATGAGGCTGAACCTGCTAAATATCCAGCATATGAACCCCAAGTCGGGTCTGCAAACATAGACCCATAATAGCCTCCAGGGGTCATCTGTGACGGTGGCGGTGGCGGGGTCATAAAACCGGGTGAAGGCGGCGGCGGCGGCATCTGGTAATGGAAAGGCGATGGCGGCATCATATATGGCTGCGGTGGCTGTTGGGAAGGTCATGCTGGTGTAGCTGATGATGAACCAGAAGCACCTGCTCTCCGTCCACGAGTCGGGGGGACGATGGTGCTGTGTCGGTGAACGTCTATGTCGACGTCGTGGAAAGGTTTGCCCTCGTACATCCTCGGGAAGTAGAAACGGTTTCCTGTTACTATTGAACCACTCATAATAATCCTCAGCATACATCAAGAAGTCAGTAAAAATGGGCTCTCTACGTGGAAGGTGCCGATGTCGATCCTCCCACAACACGACCCACTCATGATGCCTCACCAGCCAATCTGTATCTGTTTTGCAGCGTCTATCTAAGCTATGCAACTCATCCATATTGCGAGGTGCTTCCGGAATTGGTTGAAAACAACCAAACTGCCGGAGCACGCGATCAGTGGAGTGCCACTCGACGGTCACATAACAGACCAGAGGGACCATCGCCATCCAAACATCTAATGGACCCCTCAACTCAGGTGGGATCACCGCCCTCACATCATCAGTAGAATATGGCACCCATTCAAACTAAAACAAATAATATATAATTTTTATCAAAATAATAATCTAATTATATAACTATAATCTAAAATCGATTTTTAAACATTAAAATTCATACCTGTGTGCCAGCCTTCTGATTGATTAGCACCCTAATATTTTCTAAATCATCATGTAGCTCCTGATGATTTTTCCTATCAGTAGACCACCTATTCAAGGAAAAAATTTGTTATACGCTATATAAAATTATTAAAATACAAAATCAGTTTTATAATTACCTCAGAAGTAGTGGAAATACGAATGGGTTCTTCACAACGGGACATAAAAAGGGCAATCGATACCATGCCCAAGACTGCAGCAGCAGGAGATATCTGTCGATAGCATTACGCCTGTAGTCAGTGGCTCCACACATCTCCCTGTACAGTAAAGCCAAAACTACCGAGCCCCAACTGAATGATCCGGCGAGACGAAAGTCGCTAAGATGTCGCAACCACATGCAGTGAACTAGGTTGCGCGATTTGTCCGGCATCAGCAACCCTCCTATCAGCTGCAGTATGCATGCCCGTGCATACATCTTAACCTCATCCTCAGAGGCGTCTACGCTCAACTCCCGAAAATTGGCATCTAACCAATTTAACGGTATCCTACCTCTGATAAAATTTTCCGGGACACGTCCTAGACTATCCCGACACAAACCAGTCCAAGAACCGGAAGCTATCCCCGATATCACATCTCCATCCACCGAAAGCCCCAGGTGCATAGAAACATCCTCAAGCGTGATTGTGCACTCTCCGCACGGAAGATGGAATGTGTGGGTCTCCGGCCTCCACCGCTCTACTAAGGCAGAAATTAGGTCTGGCTCTATCTTACAGTGACCCTGATATCTACCTATGTAACTGAATCCAGCCTCTACTAAATACTGCAAGACACGACTGGGTATCACTAACTTAAGATTCCTAATAAAAGGATCTAATACACGGTCCTTCTCCTAAAAATAAATAATTACAAAAATTAATTCTTAATCTAATAATCATGCATTAAATGAATCAACTAATTATTAATAATAATTTAAATTAAATTAAAACGTTAAAATGTTACCGTATCAGCAAAGTGTCGAGATATTTAATTATTAATATAATAATCATGCATTAAATAAATAACTAAATATTACTAATAATTTAAATTAAATTAAAACGTTAAAATGTTACCGTATCAGCAAAGTGTAGAGATATATGATTTCCATCCGAGCGAAGTAGACTGTCTTCCATTATATATCTGCAAAAGAATTATATTAGTAAAATATTAAATAAAGTAAAAATATAATAGTAAAAATATTATAAAAATATACCTTAAAAAGAGAGTATTTGAGAGAAATTTAGAGAATTTGAGAGAATTTGGTGTGATAAAATTGATTGAGAATGGGGGTATTTATAGGGAGGATGGGTCGGTAGTTAGGGGTATAGCGCGCCCCCTGCACCGCGCTATATCCCACGTGACACCAAATCATCGTATAGCACGGTGCAGGGGGCGCGCTTTACTGCTAAGGGTGTTAGATCGGGAAATATAATCTGACCGGTGTTAGATCGGTAATATTATCGGTCACCGGTGATATATCGGGAAAATCGCCCATTAAGGTCCAGTGGTCGGATTAGCTGTTTTGTCTGTTGTGGGGAGTGCCGCCGCATGGGATGGAGAGTGAGAGAGTTTCTAGGAAAGGATGAGGAGTTGTTGTTGGATGTAATTAGGGATTAGGGTTAGTTTAAACTTATGTTTAGTATATATATTAAAGCTTTTAGGTCAATTGTTCTTTTAGTCACTAAAGTCGAAGGGTAAATTAGGTTCTAGTCTCCCAAACTTAAGCGTATTTTTGCAAATTAGTCACCTAAGGGGTTAGTTTTCGAATTTGGCTTTTTTTTGTTTGTCCCGATTTCGTTATTTTCCAGATTTAGGTTTTAATTATTTTTTAGGTTATTTATGTTAAAGTCCCTTATATTTATACGTTTTTTCATTTAAATCCCTCTTTTAATTTTTTATTTATGTATCTAATTTTACTTTATTTTAATTTAGTCCATTGTTAGGTTTGTTTTCTTTAATAAATTGTTTATATTTATTTCGCATGGTGATATGTTTACATATGTATGGGTATGCGAATAATTCATTAGTAAATTGCATGGCATCATTTTTGTGTGATTTGTATGATATCCTCATATGCATAACTCGACATCATTACATAATTGGATTAAGGATAATACTCTTTCAATTTAAAATTATTTTGAGTGGATTGTCTTAACTTATTAGAGATTCGCTTTTGACGGTTTTAAATAAAATTGTATCCTAATAGTGAAACTTTAAAAAATGGTTCGTCACCTTAAAATTTGGGAATGAAAGAAAAAAAAATATTCGATTATTTAAATTTTTCGAAAAAAAATTGTTAGAACTTATCTAAGATCTGCTCTCGATATTTTTAAATAATCGAATATTCTTTATCTTTCTAACAAGACTTGGTAATTTTAATTTAATCTATTTTGGTGTTTTTGAATATTATATTTCAGTGTAAAATTCATATTTTATTGTTTTATGAGATCAAAAATCAAATTAAAGTTGAATTTGTAGATTTCATCGCAAAGACATTAATTAATCGACTAGGTACTGATTTAGGGCGCTGTGGGGTTGTTAATCCTTCCCCACACGTAACCGACTCCCGAACTCATTTTTGGTAACGCATACTTCAATTTGTTATTTTAATTAAAATCAATTTTTATTTAAAATGAAAAAACGTTTTTGGGTGCCCAATCACACCCTAATCAAAGATTGGTGATGACTCATCGAATCATATTTTTCTATCGTAAAGGAAATCCCAAATTTTTCGAAACGAGAGAGGTTTTTCAAATCACATTCCTTTTTATTAAAAAGTTAATCAAGAAATAGATAATTAAAAGTGATGTGGTTTTCAAAATCTCACTTTTAAGAAAAAAATCGTTTTAAGAAACACAAACTGCTGAAACACTGACAATGGATTATCACAGAGGAGCTGGAGTTGAGGTTACATGAACCAACTTATTTTCATTTCAAAACTCCAAACTTTTAAAACGACGATGTAAATTGTAATGTCTATTTGCTCTTTCAGGTTAGGATTGCCAGAATTTTCAATACTTACGGGCCTCGTATGTGCATTGACGACGGTCGTGTTGTTAGCTATTTTGTTGCTCAGGTGCCCTTTATCTCATTTATTTTCAGTAACTTATACAGTAGTGTATCAGCATGGGTGCTAATGTCGATAATTGACCGAATGAATGCAGGCTTTAAGGAAGGAGCCTTTGACTGTGTATGGTGATGGGAAGTAGACAAGGAGTTTCCAATATGTTTCTGATCTGGTATGTCATCTTGTGGTGATTTCACCATAGGGAATGTTAAATGTCTTGCGGAACATAGAGCTTTTAAGTTTTCACTGAAAGGATCAATGTTCTTTCTCTGGTTCTCGAACTTCGTTCGAAGAGAGTAGAAATTAATCTGTGAAACATACACCATGTGACTTGTACCAAATGAATGTCCCAAAGGGGACCATCAAATTTTAATTGCCTCATAGTTTAGTCTGAAGCATACGTCGGCGGAGTGTACTTTGCATGCAGTGATTGCATTATTTAATTTATGATTGTACCTCCATTTCTGGGGTGGGGCTTTAGGGTCTCTTTCATTATTTGGGGTAGACCTTCACAATTAATCCATGGGACTGATGGTGTTTGTCAAAACAATGTCCTGGAACAGGTAGAGGGACTCATGCGGTTGATGGAAGGAGAGCATGTTGGACCTTTTAATCTTGGAAATCCGGGTGAATTCACCATGCTCGAGTTTGCAGAGGTATGTATTAATTGCGGCATCTTAAAGTTTTGAGTTGAAATGTGTTTAACCGTGAAATATCTTTCGGTTTATACTTTAAAATTGAAATTCAAGATCGTTACCTGTTACAGGTTGTTCAAGAAACTATAGATCCAAATGCAAAGATAGAGTTTAGACCCAACACTGAAGATGACCCACACAAGAGGACACCTGATATCTCAAGAGCCAAGAGCTACTTGGCTTGGAACCGAAGGTCTCTCTCTGAAAGGGTCTCCCTCTGATGGTTTCGAATTTCCAGGAACGTATCTTCGGAGATCACAAGGAGGGAAGCAATAGCAAAAACAATGGATCATCATCTTAGTGAACTTTGCCAATCTAATCAAAATAACATTTCACCCTATTTTCATTCATGCAACAGCTTGTGTTTGCAGCAATAGTGATTACCTTGTGCATTATTTCCATATTCAAATCTGTATTACATAAGAGGTTTACTCTTACAAATTCCAAAATCCTTTGGCCATTCCCTGGTTACCTCTAATCGACATAGATTAGGCCACTCGACTTTCAATTTGTTCTGGAAACTTCAGCAGCAACACTGAAGGCCGAAACGAGGCATGCCACCCCAACCACATTTGTCCAGCTTCTGGTCCTCGCAGCAACAGCAGCCCCGGCAACGGCACCCGCAATTAAAGTGTTTAACTGAAATAGATAAAACAAGCTTGATGATCACTGTAGACACATCCTTGAGCTATTTCACGCACCATGACAACAGAATTTCAGTTCCCTTTTATATGCATAATGAACACTGGAAAAATCACTCTTATGAACCTGAATCTTGTCATCTTATATATGCATAGTAGACACTTCGAGGAACGTGAATACTGAAGACATGCAATTAAGTGTTCATTGTTTTGCAAAACAAAATGTTCATGTTGTCCCCATATCACGAGCATGAGCAGAGCTGTTTACCCCTTCACAGGAGGCAAACCAAACGATAAATGTGCTAGGGAACTGCCTTTAACTAACCAATACTATGGCACAAATGTTCTCTGCAAGTCTCCCTGATTTTCATAGAAATGATCTATGTTTGCTTAACCCCTTCAAAAGTTTATTAACAAACCTGGTCGTTCTGCTTCCGGTATCTCTGAAGGCTACAGCGAGTGGTGGCAAATACACCGGCAACAAGTCCTGAATATAAATGTGAAGTGATTCAAAACCCATCACATGCTTCATAAACAAGTAGAAAAATGGGTTTGAAAGACATCCTAAAAGCAAAATCACATCCTCTATTTAGATAATAGAACACCAAAGTACTATCCTAAGCCGAAAACCAGGCAAAGCATTGATGAGAAAGAGATGTTGAATTACCACATTGGAATCCGAATTTTCCGACAGACTTTGCCTGCAATTGAATTTAAGAGAGAAAAGAAATCAACATTGAGAAAAGAACACCTAAATCTCTTTGGAATAAGTTGATCAAATTGAAATCAAATACAAAAGAAAGCCCTAATACTATGAAATAGTCAACCAAAATTTCTAAGTTTTCTTTACCACAAACGAAGCTCGAGCAAGACCAGTTAAACCTGAACACCAAATCAACCAAAATTAGAACAATACTAACGCTGTCCGCTGAGACTTCAATAATTGATCGAAAATTTAAGATTGATACCTCTTTTACGAGCATCATACGGGGCTGAACAAAATCCCCAGAGTGCACCTGCCTGAAAATATATTTCAATTCCTCTTTTTTTTCCTTTTCTTTGGGTTTGGAAAGAAAAGAAACGAAAACAAGTTACGATAGTAAATAGAACTAAGATGATTTTACCGTTGTGAATCTGAGGACGGAATCAACAACAATGGAAGAGCAAGGAATAACGGCGATTAGCTCGTCTTCCATCTCTCATTTGCGATGTTTAAGCTTTTGTGTTATCCACGTACGGCGGCGGGAGCATCGAAACCCTAGGAAGTCTAGCGAAATCACTTTCCTGGAACGACGGAGTTTCTGTAATGAAATCACTAGCTGAATCGTACTTTTTTACGATGAAATGAAATCACACAAATCCCTTTCCCGGTTTGCCCCTCCTTCTTAGGAACACAAAACCCTATTGGTTAAATTTTGTCCATATTATAATTATAATTGACCTAATGCAAAAAATGGCCCAATGTTTACTATAATGATCATTTTGGCCCTTTTTTTTTGAGATTTTGGCCCCCAACATTTTATTTTGGGGCAAAAAATTCCCTCAATAGATGAAAAACATTACAGACGATTAACACTCCAAAATAGAAACCTTTTAAAACCTAAATTGAAACGTTAAGGGCTAAAATACCCTAGGAATAAAAAGAGATAAAGTGATTATTCTATAAAATGTAGAGCCTTTTGTCTTAAAATAAAAAGTTGGAGACCAAAATGCACCAAAAATAGAATAGAGTGCAAAATGACCATTTTGATAAATGTTGAAGGTTATTTTTGGTATTATGCCATTATAATTCTCCATATGTAATTAAAAAATTATTTTAATTTAGTAATATGATTAAATTATAGTCATTAAAAATAATTAAATTACACAATAGATTTTAAATCCACAATTTATACAATGTACATAGGATAATTAATAATAAAATTTTATTTAACGATTATAATTTAAACCTTAACTGAAATATTAAAATTTAAAAATATAAAATATAAAAAAATTAAATTAAAATATATAAATTAAACTTATAACTTCTGTATAATTCAATAACTAATCATTGGCCTTTATATATTAACATAAAGTTTCATCCATTTATTTTTTAAAATGATTGGCACATATCAAATTAAGTTATACAATATATAATGACATGATTAATAATAATTTTTAACTATTATTATTTGAATGAATTTTGAAATTTTAAATAAATTAAATCCACTCTTAAAACATATAAATTAAATCCACTCTTAAAACATATAAATTAAATCCACTCTTAAAATAAAAAATAATCATAGATCCTAATAATAATATACTAACATAAAATTTGGGATGTGCTAAAGTTAATTAGAGTTGGATCAAAAACTAACACATGATTTCTTTGTTTTGAATAATCTGTTCATTGGATTCCAGCCCAAAATTAGAAACAAAAAGAGAAGGGTAAATTACGCATTTAGTATCTAAACTATCAATTTTGGTCTATTTTAGTATAAAATTTTTAATTTTTTCAAAACCATACCTGAAGTTAAGTTAAGTTTTGAAAATTTAAAGTTAAGTTTTGAAAAATAAAATTTAAAGTTAATTTTGGTATAAGATTTTATTACCCCATTCAAAATTTAAAGTTAAGTTTTAAAAAATAAATTGAAAGTTTAGGTATTAAATGCATTAAGTTTTTAACGACGAGTAGGGGTGATTAATGAGTTGAGCAACTCGAGCTGGACTTGGTTAAAACTTTATAAAAGCTCGACTCGGGTTAACTTGACTCGAACTTGAACTCGACTCGAGACCTTAACGAGCTGAGTCGAGAAAAGTCCAACTCGACTTTATAATTTCACAAGTAGCTCGTTAATTTTTTTATAATTTTTTACTAGTTATCATAATACATTATTTCATTAAAAAAATTACTAATTTACTAATAGATGATAAATGACTAATCTATTAATTTTCTAATAAAAATAATAAATAATAAATTATTAATTAATATTTTACTAAACCAAAAAATTAAACAGTAATTATTATTTTAATGTATTTTTGATTTTGGAGTTTAGGCTTTGAATTTGTTTCATACACTCTTTTGATCATTTTTTTTTGTTAAATTTATCAATTTATGTTTATATTAAGCTTTAGGTTTAATATAAAAATAAGTGCTTGAACTTTGACTAGAAAAACGTTTTAGTGCCTAAAGAATTTTTGACTTAATTGCCTAACGTTTTCATCAGAATACTTTTAGGTACTTGGACCATAACGACCATTAAATTTGACCGCTAAACGACACATGTCGAGCCCTGGTTCCCCCCTTCTCAGTTCTCCTTTCCCTCGTTCCCCCTTCCATGGTCGTCGGCCGATTAACCGGCCGTGACTGTCACTGCCATCATCGTTAGGATCGACGTCGACTTCCAATCAAACTCTCGTTGGCCTTTCACTGTAAGCTGTCACCATTTTTCGTGGAGAAGCGTTCGAATGTTCGTCGGATTTTAAGCCACCTTTGTTATTTTTCGTAGATTCCGGTCGATCCTGACGTTCATATGCCACGCCGTCACCACCATTTGAACCACCGTAAAATTCCGCTCAAAACCCAACCTCGTTGTCACTCCGTCGGCATTCCACCAGCGTTCCACCATGGTAACGGGGTTGTAATGAGATATTTTAGTTCTTTTGAGTTTTTTTTATAATTTCATTAAAAGTTTAGGGTTCTTTTCGTAAATAAATTAAGTTTTTTTTTAAAAAAATCATTTTTCATTAAAAATAATATTTTTTTATTAAAAATTAAAAAATTAAAAATATAACGTTAGGCATCTGAAAGTGTAAATGAGAAAACGTTAGACACCAATTTTTAGCTAAAAATTCTTTAGACGTCAAATCGTTTTTCGAGGTAAAGTTTAGGCAATTATATTTTGTATTGAGCCTAAACTTTATATAGTATTAGTAGATTTTACCTATTGTTGAGTTAATCGATCGATGAATCGGCCAAGAGGGGGTGAATTGGCAATAAAAATTTCGGTGGAAGCTTTTGCAGAAAATTGAAAATATTTGCACAGCGATTTAGAGTGGTTCGACTTTCTCAACCAAAATCTAAGTCCACTACCTTAGCTAACCACACTAAGGATTTTCCACAAATTCACTAATTTGTCTTTCTTTTGAGGACAAAGAGTAACCTTACAACTCCCTCAAGAATTATACCCCAAATTCTTGAGAACACTCTCTCCCAAAGAGAAAATTACAAATTCCCAAATTTTACAGAAAAACCTCACAAGGTAGATGTTTGCACAATTCTAGAAAAGAAAAGAACATTCAAAGATGAATACAATTGAGCACAAAATGTGTTCTTGAAAGCAAAATGAATATGGAAGGAAAATTGGCTTGAATTTCACAAACTTAATGTTTGATGTTTTCTCTCTTGATTCTTTCTCAATTTTTGTTGATCAATGGCTTCAGAACTTGTTTAAATACACATTGGATCACTTCTGAACGTTAGGGATCATTGGTGAAGTCAATAGAGCTGTTATGGTGTGAATACCATTTAAAATATATATTGGGAGCGTAGGTGTACCGATACACTCAGTGTAAAATTAAAATATTTCGACCGTTGGTTGACCTAGTGTATCGGTACACCCTAAGTGTATCGGTACACTAATTACATTCGATGCTTCTCGGAGCCAAGAGTGTATCGATACATCGGCTGTGTATCGGTACACTAATTACATTCGATGTTGGAGGTGTATCGATACACCCAAGAGTGTATCGGTACCTCCATTTGTAAAAATTATTTTTGGCCCGATTAAGGTTTGAAATACTTTGTAAAAATTGTTTTAAAAATATTTTAAGACTAAAACACAATTTTATACTTAAGTAAGGATTAAAATTGACATTTGAAAACTTGGAGTAATATTTATGATATTCGAATAATTTAATTGAATATATAATTTAAAATCAAATAAAATCTTAAAATTCTATAGTACTTTATTTGTTATATTGAAACATCAAAATGTTTTCAACACCTATAATTAAAAAAATAAGATAAAAATTTTGGTGAGCTTAACGAGCAATGAGAAAAGCAAACAAGACGAGTAATGAGCTTAACGAGCACGAGTTGAACAACAAAATTTTTTAATGAGCACTTCCTAACTCGTGATTGATTCGCTCGATAAGCACCCCTAACGACGAAGTACTAAAATAAAATAAAAACTAACCGTTAGATATGATTTTAAAAAAATTAAAAATTTAGATGATAAAATATATCAAAACTAATAGTTTAATTACAAAATGCGTAGTTTACGCAAAAGGTAATCATGCAATAGCCTAAACTAAGAAATCCATATATACAATGTTACCGGCATTTGTTCACATGCAGCAGTCTTAATATACAGTTAAAGAAAGGTGTTATCGGTTTTATTTTTTTTAATAAAACAAATAAAAATTTATCGAAAATATTATTATTTCTACCTAAAAATATTAATATGTTTTAACATTTTTGATAAAGTGTTCAATAATAACAAAACCGATCGAAAATATAACAAAACCGTATATTAAGTTTAGCCGCCATTGATTATCTTCAAAATAGGCAGTGGCAGCTACGGTATTCTCTCTAAACCTACCTTCGTCTTTATTATTTCTCTTCCATTTTAACTGATTTGACTCGTTCGGAACGAAGTAAGTTGGTGGAAAATGAGTCGTGGTGCAGCAGCCCGACCCAAGGGGAAGAAGAAGGGAGCGACCTTCACCATCGACTGTTCTAAGCCGGTTGATGATAAGATCATGGACATTGCCTTACTCGAGAAGTTCCTCCAGGAACGGATCAAGGTCGGTGGCAAGCTGGTGCACTCGGTTATTCTGTCACTCTCACCCACGAAAAGAACAGAATCGCCGTCGTGTCGGACTCCGACATTTCCAAGCGGTTTTCTCCATTTCTCCCCTCATCTTTTAGCTGTAATTTGGATAGAGCATGTGTGTCGCATCTCTGAATTTTAGATTTTGAAAACGGCTTTGAATCTTAGGCAAAGATGGTTGAACTCTTTTAGTTTCATGATTAAGGTCAATGATGATAACCTTAAGGCTTGTTTCTCAGAACATTCGCAGTGGCTGCCTGAGAGCTTTCGACTTCGCCGGGCTTGAGAGCTTCTGCTGCTTTAAACCTTCCTTGGATGTCTGAGATCTTAATACTATTGCCTTTCAATTTCCCACTTTGGTTGCATTTTTGCATTGAAATTGAATTGAACCTTATTACAAATTGGGTTTTTGTTTGCTGCTTAACTTGAATTTAAGTTTTTAAGGTAAGCCTTTGTTTATCATGTGAAGACTTCAGATAACTTTAGCTGCTTATTGTTATGGATAGAATAGGTTTAATGTTAAGGTCTATGATGACAATCTTTAAGGCTTGTTTCTCAAAACATTTGCAGTGGCCGCCTGAGAGCTTTTTCCTTCGCCGGGCTTTGAGAGCTACTGCTGCTTTGATCCTTCCTTGGATGTCTGAAACCTTTCTTCGGACTTTTCTTAGAAAGAAAAGAACCAGCTTATGATTTTCGACATTTGAGTTTGAGTTTCAGTGGACTGATCCTTCGGATTTCTGTTTGGTTTCTAGGTACGTCAAGTACTTGACTAAGAAGTACTTGAAGAAGCACAATGTTCGTGATTGGCTTTGGGTGATCGCCTCCAACAAAGATCGTTCCGTTTACGAACTCCGCTACTTCAATGTTGCCGATAACGAAGGGGAGGAGGAAGAATGAAGAGATCGGTCTAATGTTCTCTAGATATCTTACTGTTTAAACCCAACTTCCAAAGAAAATTTTGGTTGCTGATGGTAAAAACATGCATTTTTCTCAAATTAATTTATCTCCAACCTAATCTATTTCTACTTTCTAGCTGCCTGGTAGTAAATACTTTTTTTTTTTGAAAAGTAAAATTTTATTACTGGAAGAAGAATTACACATTGTCAGGGAAGTCGTTAAAAAAACTTCTTGATGGACGAAAAAGAGTGCACCCAAAACAATAAACGAGCAAACTTCGACCCAAAGGCCACACTCATATATCAACACCAACTCCGAACAAGCAGTAACTGAAACAAAAACCCATGATCTTGCCACTGCAGCTTCGAAGTGGCCTTCAATACCTTACCCGGAGAATTTAACTACCTCTCAATATTGCCAATGCGTCATACCCAGACACCCAAAACCATCTAAGTTTTGGACATTTAGCTTCCTTTACCACTCCTCCCATGTACTCAAATAATTTCATTCGACCAATGGTTCTATCAGTGACATCTTGAGAATAACCACAGCTAGCTATCGAACTGAAAAAAGCTTACGTGGGAGTAAAATGCGTGTACAGACTGCGGTGCAGCCGCTTCTAGCACAGTCAAGCCTTGTACTGTTTCACTCACAGGAGTCTGCCCACAACTAACAAGTCGCAAGATCAAACAAATGCAATCAACTCTTCAACGACCTAAATCAACATCCAGTCTTTTCCACATGCTAATGCTGACTCTAAGGAATGAGGCTCACCGACTTGTAAAATTAACTCCACCCTCGAGTGTCGACGCCAGCACAACCATCAGCCCCAGCAACATCTCAGATCTTGGAAGGGAACCCAACGCCACTAAGCTTGAGAGGAAAAGATTCCTTACCCTCAGCAAACCGGAAGCGCAAGGCATGTGGAGCAGGCGAAACGAGGCACCTGGTCTACCTCTAAACCCATCAGTTGAGCTTCCAAATGAACAACCAATAATTAAGACCGAGAATCTTATGTTAAAGCCATTTTGGCTAGGAGATATCAGATTAACCTTATCTACAACGGTCAGGAATGCTCCCAACTCCTTCAAGCTCTCTCTCAGATCGCTCACCGTCACAACTTTCTTTTTTCCATTTCTCTTTCTCTTCAATCCTCTTTTCAAATGATTTTCTTTATATATATATTTTTGAAGATTTATTATCTTCCTTTGTAATATCATTTGAGGAGAGTTAAAGATATGTATTCTTTTATACGGTTAACATTTTAGTTGTTGTTCACGTTTCCGTGGTTGGTTCTTGAAAAAGAAGCAGCCTTTTGTATGTGCTACTGTTTCCGGGCTCTCTTTCCTGAGAGAGCCTTTCAACAGCGATATCCTGCTTGTTCCTTTTGAAAGTCGGATCTTTGAGGCAGATTTTAATCCTTTTTTCCTTCTTTCATTTCACTAGCTTGTTCATCACCATCAAAGAAAACAGAAGGAAAAACCCCACAAAAAAACATCGGCTTGGCTTTTATTTGAGGCTGTCTGGAATCAGAACTCCTCATTTTAGCATATTATTTCTCTCTCTCTCTCTCATATATATATATATATATATATATATATATATATATATCACAGGAAAAAAGGACGTGCTTTACTAAGAAACAAAGTAAATACATTTTGATGGCTGCCTGTATCTTTCATGTAACTAGTATGGTTGAAATCGGATCGAATCGAATGGGTATGTTGGTTTACCTAACAGTCTAATCTCTGAACTTATCGATTTGAGAACTCATTTACTCCCAATATTTCAATTTCTATCTGTAGTTCTTCGTTTTGCAAAATCGAATACAATACGTCCTAACAATCTGTTAAAAATATACTTGGATTGTAAGTGAAATCAAAATTTCAAGTCCCCATTATACTTTGTTGAGCAAATGGAGCTATAATTCATCAATGAAGAATAATCATTTTTTAACAGATAATTTGGAATGGTTAAAGAATGAAATATTTTATTTTGATTAAAGAATTCAACATTCAAATAATAAAAATATATGATTTAAATACTTATTTTTTAATTAGAATGAAATAAAAATACAAAATGGAAAATAACTCTTGTACTTGTTATTTCTTTGCTTGATCGTCTCAAACCTACAAATTAATAATTTTAATTTATGTGCATATCATTTTATGAATTTTGTATATGAAATCGGTGTAGATCGACTGATAATTCGATATATGTCTTTTGAATATGTTTCTTTTATTACGTAATTATTATATTTATTAATTTAAATATGCTTTTCCCATAGATTAAAATCGTTAGGCTAATATAATACTGTTATCGTAGTGGTGGTGTTGTTATCTTGAATTTTATAAAAAAGAAAATTAAATTTAATTAAACTTGAATGACTTGTATCCCTAACTATAGCTATCCATCTGTTAATGAAATTTCAGGGGGAAATGGATCATTTTCTAACTTTTGATAATTTGAGTGATTAAATTATGCATTTAATAGTCTTGTGACCCAATTAAAATAGGGTAAATTACCTATTTAGTACCTAAATTATTAGTTTTAGTCTATTTTAGTACCTAAACTTCATTTTTTTTCAAAATCATACTTAACATTTAGTTTTTATTTTATTTTAGTAACCATCGTTAAAAAACTTAGAGCGTTTAGTACCTAAGAAATCATTTTTGGTTCTTTTTAGTACTAAACTTTTAATTTGTTTCAAAAATTAACGTTAAACTTTTAATATAGTACTAAATTGAAACAAAAACTAAACTTTAAGTATGAGTTTAAAAAACAAATAACAACTGATAGTAAATGTACTAAATACGTAGTTTACCCTATAAAATATCAATAATAGTCAGATGACCATTTGGGTAATTTACCCTAGTATAATATGATATTGAGTAAAGAGATGTTCTACAACTGCCCCTGTTTTACGCTCCTTACGATACGCTCACCACCGAATATGATAAAAAATTCATCTAAACTCTGCCGTCCAAACTCCAAATTCATAAAGCGAAACGAATCACATCCATCCAAAGACAACATGGAATTGCTCCGATTTGCGTGCGCGACGGCGCCACCCCCATCGACTTCGATCGCAGCACTGTTCCTCTCCAACGCCCATAGGAAGAAGAAGCAGCGGAATGCATGCTCAATCCGAGCTCAACTTAGCGATGAAAACGACCCATTGCTTAACTCGGCCATCAACTCAGCTTCTCTTCGTTTTCAAGAGACCCGACGGCCAGGCAAGCAAAAAGGATTCCCCCAATTCACTCTACGTATATTACCTTCTGTTCAACTGAGGTTAAGAATAATATGTATTTTACATGCAGACCCTCTTTTTGTTGACCCATATGCCGGGTGTTTTGTTTTGCCCCACACTCGGATGGATTTGGAAAACAAATCGAAACAGTATTGCATTGCGACCAAATTCATTGATGACAAGCTGCTTCGTACTGTGAACCACATGGATGGGCTTAAACAGGTGATTTTCACTTAACTCGAGGTTGAATCGAACTCTTTGCAGTAGAAATTTAAGTTTTCCCTGTGAAAATTTGCAGGTTGTTCTTTTATCAGATGGAATGGATACTCGGCCATACAGGCTTAATTGGCCAAGCTCAACCATTATATTCGATATATCCCCTAAAAGGGTATTCCAAAAGGCCACAGAAAAGCTGAATGGTGGGTGCCTGACTCTTGAACTTAATTCTGCATAGTTTATTAATGTTGTGATGTATATTTTAGGGAAACGAGCAATTCCTTTTATATGTTGTCTGTGTATGTCTGGAATTATGGCAATCTGATATTTTTATTGCATATATGGTTAGTGCTTGGGCTGGATAAGTAGTTCATGTTCTGAGAGGATGTTCTTGAACGAAATTAGGTATCGGTGCGAAGATCCCGAGAAGATGTTTACTTCTTCATGTTCCATTGGAATCACCTAACATTCAAGAAACTTTGGTTATGAAAGGCTTTAATGGTAATCGTCCGAGCATATGGGCGATACAGGTGGAAACGGCCTCTACATTGCTTGGCAGCTGAAACTTCTAAGGATTAATTTACCTAGAAAAAATTATATTTTTTTTCATGTTTTGATTTCGTAGGGACTGCCTGTGATGACTTTGGCAAGTTTTGAAGAGATTTTATTAACAGCCAGTGGAATGGCCATGAAGGGTTGCCACTTCTTGGGAGAGTTGCCTGCATGGTTGGCAGAGACCGAATTTGGTAACAAGGTCTGTCATGTTTTCCATAGATTGTATCTGTTCTTTACTTGTATTGCTTTTCTTTTCGAAACACATGCCCATGTTGTCTGTTTTTCATGTTGTTGCAGTCCAGTACACAGAAATGGATGGACAATCTGTTCATGAGCAATGGTTTCAAGGTGGAAATGATTAGCTACGATGAAGTAGCTAAACGTTTAGGTAAGGTAGTGAAACCGGGAGATTCTGAGAACATACTATTTGTTGCAGAGCAATTGCGGTGTTCGGATGATCAGGTACAATTGCTTCTTTTTTTTTCCGGTTCAAATTGTGAAGCATGAGAGTGCATAAATTTAGATACAGATGAAGGTGTCACTACAATTAATTCAGCTCATAATTGAATCTCACATTTCCTTCTGTTGGTTGCTTTTGTGTTGTACATAATAATCGTCTCATTCATTGATTGCGTCGACGGTGTGTAACTAACGACGAATTTGCATTTTTTGCAAAGATGGAAACTTGGAGGAGAGAGCTTCAAAGGGTGGAGGAAGATGGAGACGAGGAAGGGTTTGAGGAGCTCTAAATGTAAAAATGTTTTTTTGGGGGTTTGTTTTCTGCAATGAAATCTGTTCTGTTCTGTTCTGTTATTTCTTGCTAATTTTCCCATTCACTTGTACATAAAAAGTCTTTTGAGAATATTTTATTTTCCTTTTGAATACAGAAAAGGTTGCTGTTCTCAGTTTCCACCATATGGAAAGTAATTTTTGGTAGCAGTTTGTGTGCAACCTACTTTGATTCTTGAATGTAAAACCATTTTCTGAAAATTTTGAGTTATTAAAACAAAATAGTCCTTATTTCTTTAATTTTAAATTTATCTTTGATCAAATTTAAATCACATGTTCCTCCATCATTTTATAATATTTGTGTAACTACAATATAATTTTTGTTTGATCTCTAAGTGTCTATAAATTATTTCTTCCGGCCAATTTCTAATTTCTTTCATATTTGTGTACTAATGCATGCAATGAATATATAGGAGAGGTGGGATGATTTAGATGTGAAAGAAGAGGAACATCGGAAATAGCTTCCCAAGTTGATGCCATTTTTGTGAATCCCTACGATGTCCACCACGTAAAACAACAGCACAATTACTCCGACTCCCAAAAGAAATATACTGAGGATTATGGTTTTGAAAGAAAAAATGAACTTACTTCTGGCCGGTTCAGACTTCTGACTTCAGTCTCTGGGTTTGATTCCGATCCAATCGGCACGCGCATAAAAAGTTCCTTGGATGTGAACTTAACCATTTTACCACCACAAAATATAGATTTAGAGAACTTAACCATTTTACCACCGTAAAGCGCGCAATTGAAGTATGTCCCAAACGAAACGAAGAGTGCAATTCAACATCTCTTATCAGAATGAATGAAATTTGCAGGTCTTGTGACGAATGTTCATGAACACAAATAGACATAGCAATTGGCTCATTTGACACAACCGAATATGCACTTTAGATGAAAGTTGGAAGAACAAAACTAGACCACTTACCTTTTTATCCACCTTTTCGGAGATAATGACATGATTAAGACGTGCATCCTTCCTTCTCTCAAGAGTTTCCTCCCTCTTCCGCTTAGCATCGTCATGTTCTTTAAGCATCCATGACGGCAAACCTTTTTTTCTTCTGTACATCAGTCCATTGACCCCAACCGGGGAGCAAAACAGGTTTATCCGGTTCGGGGTTTTCCTCATTCAAGATCTCTTGTTTATCCTTTTCAAATTCTTCTGCTACGTCAACCCCGGCAAAAGCAAGTTGAATGAGCTCCGCTTGAGAAGGGAGTTCATATTATTCCTTGGGGCCGGAGGACAATACCCACCATTTGTTGTCCGCTATCTGAATCACTTTCCTCTTCTCCCACCTTCAGAGTTTACAAGAAAAGGAACAGAACAATAAGTAGCTGCCAGAACACACAAAGTAGAGCAAACTTAAGAGTATCAGAGAGATCAAACCTCAATGTCTTGACTATGCGCAGTAGGTTCCCACTTTTCATCTGTGATTGCATAAAGACCAGTTAGCCAGGAAATCCAGCTTACTCTGGATTAAAGAATAATCGAAGTGATAGCAAGGGATAATAATAACCTTTCTCCACGAGTCAGACGCAAAAATAGCAACTTCATACGTTGTTTTTGAATCGAGGTCTCCAACAACATTATCAAAATTCTGTGATCCGAAAACAGTACAGTTTTCTATTACCCTTGCAGACAAAATAATAGAAAAAGAGCAGGCTGCAAGAAAATCAGAAGCGCTATTACCTTGAATACAGAAACATCGGCTCCTTCTGTACTATCATAAAGAGGTCCAGCATCCTTCTCAACATCGTTTCTTCTGCCAGCCTCAATGTTAAAATTCTCTCTGGCTTCCAAATCATCTTCACTATCGCTGTTGCCATAATAATTATCCACTTTCATCTTATCCGATTTGGTCTTCTTGTTAGAGTCTGGGAGACTGGGACTTCATTATTAGCCCTACCGAAGACCCTTCTACCACTTGCAGTGGCGGGTTTTGAATTTACTGCACCATTTGTACCCTCCAATTGCTCAAGCTTGGCTTCTTCAATTGCTTCTTCCTTTCTTTCTTCATTCCACGAACCTAACAAATAACAAATGAGGCAGAAGACATCAGGATAAAATAAACAAATACAGCTCATAGTTATCTTTGACAGCCCAAATGAAAAATACAACAACAAATACCATGAAAGATAAAGAAAGAACTCCAGAATTGGGCAAATCTTCATCGTCTTCTAATTCTTTCAGTGTTTTCTCTTTTTCTTTTTCTAGCAATTCAGATGCCCTATCCTCGTTTGAACCCTCCTCATCCTCTTCACTACTGCTATCACTACTACTACTACTGCTGTCGTTAACAGTGTTAATTTTTCTCGTCAAAAGAGCATGATGGTGAAGCTGTTCAGCCATAGCTACTCGAGTACCTTCATCCTGAGCATTCAAACCACGCTCCAAAATCCGCCTTGCCCACTTTGACTTATTTTTGTGCTTCAAAGTCAATCGCTCCTGCATCATAAAGCAATAGGGAGAAAATCAAGATTCAACATTTGTTATTTATGTTTTGGTAAAGTACAGATGCCAGAACCTTGTTCGAACACGGGAAATTTATTAAATCAAAGGAAAATGAGATCACCTCAGCCCGTTTGAACTCTTGCTTCCTAGCCTGTTCTTTGGCTGCCTCTGGATCCATCAGCATTTCTGCAGATTCTACTTTCGGCTTATCCTTATTTTTTAAACGATGATAGGTTTTGGATCTTTTTGATGCGTTTCTGCTTCATTTCATGACGGAAAAGAAGGCTGCGCATTTTGGCAACATGATCGCGTTGCTTCATGTAATCTTCTTCGGATATCTGCCAAGCACTGATGAAAGCCAAACACGCAAGAAAAATCTTCAGGATCTTAACAATTATATTTTATTCGGTGACAGACGATCACAGAATATTCAATGAAACAGAACAAAGACCATGAGAGGATCCGAATGCGCAGAGAATTACAGCCATCCAAAAGCCATTGCATAAGCATAAAAAGTTTGAAGGACCATCTGTTTTTTCTATACCGAAAAGAGTTCAAAAGAATGACAAGCTTAACATATAAATATTGAAAAATCACTAACAAAGCTATGGTTGCTCCTAATATGGAAAATCCACTTTCATTCACATAGAACATTACGATTTTGGTCGACTTCAAAACAGTTATTCAAATTCTATTCCACACTTGACAGAACCATGTTATTCCTCTTCGTCTTGTCTGCAACCACCCAAAAAAAAATCATATCAACTGAAAAGTAAATAGTAATAAGGTAACTAACCCGATGCCTGCATGAATAGTTCCCCAAATTTTTTCTTCTGGACAATGTCACCACATTTTTCAACCTAGGATGGCAGCTTACATGTGGCAATTCAATCAAAATACCATGTTTCAATATAATACAAGAAAAGTTCAGATTGGCAAATATGATTACTAGACAGATTTCTAGTGAAATGCAGGATGTCCTGTGCCAGACAGATATCAAATATGTTCTGTGGACACTCATTACAATCTCTCAAAAAATACTGGCGGCAACTTTTATTTGACAATTAAAGATAGTATGATTAAATAAAAAACATGAATGAGATTTAAAAACTGTCAGAGTACTACAACAATTACAAACTAACGTAGGTCATTGAACTTGGTTGATCAGTAAACTCCATACTTATCCGACAATGCAAATTCAACAAATTCTTACCTTCGAAGGCGTCAGTTGACATCCCAGTGATCACTTGCAACATCCTCAAATGCCTTCCGCCATCATCATCTGATGACGCATTCACATCCTACATTAGAAGAAGAAAATGCTGATAAACATAATATAAATAAAAATAAGGAACAACAGGTTAGTCTGCAAGCAAAGAAGATTTCCTATAATGCAAAGGTTCCACACGTACTGTGAGCTCTGGAGTAAGAGCCGACACTGCAGAACATGGTTGATTGTAGGTACCTAATTGTGAAGTATAGCAATGGGATTTCATTTTAGAAAGTACGGAATTTCCTAGGAGGATTTATACGGACTTAGGCAGTTCCACTCCTAATAGCTAGCTTTTATATGACGCGGTTATCCGAAGTTCAACCAAAATAAAATTATCGCGAAACAAAATTGAAATAAAAATCAATTAGGGAACCTCAAAATCCTCAGGGATTTCGTATTCGTAATTGTCGACAGGATCGAACCGGCGGTTCTTCCGGGACTCTTCTTGTGGCACTTCATCCTCATACTCGTAAACATCGTTTGCGAAATCGGAATCTTCCGTCATCACTGTCGGAAGATATTTTTCGGTTCAGGCGATAAAGATCCGCTCGCGATGTAGAAGGCAAGCGAGGACCTTTCCCCTTCATTCTCGAATCGGGATCATGTTTGTTCTTCTTCGCTAATTTTGAAGTCTTTTTAACTTCCTGTCGCTTTTGCAAATTCATTACAATGGGAAGGCATATGAGACCTTGCTTGATGCACAAAATGTTATCAACAATGGGAAGGTATATGACAGTGCTTATGCAAATTCATGAGATCATAAAGCGCTATTAAAATTAAGTTCAGTGTTTTACAAACTTGCTTTAAACCCACCTTTTTCAACCATCTTTCCTCGAAGAATGACAGCAATCATGTCTGCATTTCTCACGGTACTCAAACGATGAGCGACAATGACTGTAGTCCTATTGCCCATTATCTGGTCCAACGCCTCTTGAACTACTCTTTCAGATTCTGCATCTAATACACTTGTAGCTTCATCTAAAAGTAAAATTCGGGGGGGTCCTTTAGAATTGCTCTTGCAATTGCCACTCTTTTCTTTTGTCCACCAGAAAGCTGAATTCCATGCTCTCCAACCATGGTTTCTAGCCCCTACATATGAAGATCAAAGTTACACATGTTTTATATAATTTGTGATGCAACACAAGAAATAATCATATTTTTCGTACAAGGGATTAGAACCTGAGGTAGTTTGTCGAAATTTAGCAGCAATTGCAAGTTCATCCGCGGCTCGTATCTCTTCTAAGGTCGCATATTCCTTTCCGTATGCAGTATTATCTCTAATGCTTGACGTAAACAGCACAGGTTCTTGGCTAACAAGACTAATCTTTCCCCTGATACATCTCAGTTGGAAATCTTTGAGATTGATGCCATCAATAAGGACTTCACCAGCTTGTGGATCATAAAACCTCTCTATAAGACTAATTACAGTTGATTTCCCACTTCCACTCTGTCCAACCAAAGCAGTTGTTGTGCCACTTGAAATAGAAAGAGAGAATCCACTGAAAATTTGTTCTTCTGGTCTGGCAGGGTAACTGAAACAAACACCTCTCAGCTCCATACCCCCACGAATTCCTTCAATACTTTTCGCCTTGTGTCATATGGGTCAATCTCTGGCTTCCTTTTGATGGTCTCAAACATCTTAAATGCTGCAGCTTGACCAGCAGCAAATGCACTCAAGCATGGTGATGCCTGCCTCAGGGACCTTAACATCCATAACCACGAGGAGTTCAGACTATGAACTATGAAACATGCACTGCAATCAAGTCGAAAACTCAAATTCTCACTTACCTGGAACCAGTCATAACAGCGAGAATCACATTAAGTACTTCACCACCAGTATACCCTCTTTCCAAAATCATCCTCCCGCCAAACCATACAGCCAGAGCATAACTGCAGAACATGATAGAACGCCGAGACCTAGTCCAGCAACAGTGCCCTCATTAACGCCAGATTTATATGCAGCAACAAGAAATTTGTTGTAATTGCTTATGGCTTTCTTCTCTCCGGTGAATGATGCAACCTGGAACCAGATCAAAGAATCGGTCATATAATTTCACTTACAGAAAACAATAACTATGTTTTATGTTGAACATACAGTTCTAACTGAACCAATTGTCCGTTCCACAACAGTGGCAGATTTAGCATAAGTCGATTGTCCGCGAGACGCAGTCTTAGATATTAACACAGCCGTTGTTCCACCAGATATTACAAGGAGAGGGATTGTGGACAACATGACAAGAGTAAGAAGCCATCCTCGGATAAATGCTACAATAAAACCACCAAAAAATGTGGACACCAACTGTAACACCTTCCCAACCTGTGAAAAAAGTAAGCAGATATTTTGATGATTGCATCGATATGATGATTTCCGTGGGACTTTCTAATCAATCGATATATACCTTCTCGCCCATTGCATCTTGTATGAGAACTGTATCACCAGACATTCGTCCAACGACCTCTCCCGTGTTGGTTTCGATATCAAAGAAAGCAATATCTTGTCTTAATATGGTTTTCAATTACAAACCCCTTATTCTTGCAGCTTGTCTCTTACCAGTTACCATCCAGCAACTCACCTCTGGAAAAAAAAAAACAAATCCTAGATTTCTCACACACTGCTTAAAATAAGGCATAAAGTACTTAAAACGAGGGAATTACTTACGTAGAAATGCTGCCAACCCAGCTCCCACCGCGAGGTAGACTAATCTCAAAGCAACCTAAGATTTTGTAAGAATCTAATAAACCAAGCCTTCATTTCAGAAATTTCAAATCAAATATAGGTTATTAGTAAGTTAAAACTCTACCTTGGAAACCACATCAACCACTTTGTTGTTACTCTGGTTTTGTCCAAATGCGTCGGCAAGATCTCCGAACAGGATTGTCACAAGGGGCATACATAAACCGTTACCGATGGCATTGATCGTGCCGATGATCATTAACATGATATCCCTCGAATCAGCAAATGAAAAGTTGAAGACAGCTTGTAAAATGGAACAGAGTTGGTTTTCTCATCTCCTTTGCTGTTTCCTGAAGATTGATTTTCTCCACTCACGCCAGGTATTTTCTCTGATTCTTCCTGGGTTTTCAATGAGCTGGCCCCATGAAAGTTGGTATCACCATTAAAGTCATTCTCATCGGCCATTGTTAAGGTTCCTCGAGCTATATAAGTTTGATTACTGCTCCAACAGCTCCAGAATTTATATGCGACAGCAGCACTGAATCCAAAATGGTCAAACCAACTGTATGTGAAACTAGAATAAGCACAAACTTAATTGCTACGAAAAGATTGTCAAAGGATCTGAAATCCATAGGGAAAATAATTATTTATGGTGCATCATTTGAGGATTCAAAGAGATTTCTAATTCTAAAAGCAACTAAAAGGATTTTGAGACCGTTTGATGTAACTCAAAAACGTCAGTTTTTCAGTTCCACAGATTTAGATTTGAACATGCTAAGGTGTGAATACGTACAGAAAAGAAAGTGGAAGCAGATTAGAAAAAACACAGTAATTTTTTTACAACGTCCTGGAAAACAGGGCAGATACACAATCAAGATCATTGTTTTAATTAAAAAAAAAAACCGCCATCATGGACAGGTCTACTCTTGTAAGACATCAATTCACAGTAATAATATTTTAGAAAAAAACTGATGAGGACGAATAAATTTAGCAACTTGATTAAGTATTTCCATGAGCCAAAAAACAGAAAACAAATATCTCAAGGAAGATGAAGAGAAAAGAGAAGGTGGCTTATTTATTACTGAAATGCAGAAAAATTGAAAATCCCAGCTTGGGTAGTCTTGATTCGTATATTAAAAGAAGGAAGAGACAATTATGAACTAACAAAATGACATAAGACGCATCCCCTGTTTTTGACTGCAAAACTTAAACAAAATTTGCAGAAGCTGAATTTCTTAAAATGAAGTTTCATCATCATTGTAACATGAAGAACATCATTTGAGAAAAACCCAACTTCCAAATACTCGTAAAATCATCAAAAGAAATGGAGAAAATTAAAAAAAAAAAAAGTGGGGGGGGGGGAATAAAAACAGACTAAAAAAGATACCTTGTGAACTGAGAATAAAACGCATGGTGACTCCAGCAGGCATTGATTCCTCCATTGCACTGGGAAGTTGCTTCTGAAGCTCAACTGATCCATTTGAAAAATGGGGCGGCGAGGATGTGGGCAAGGCAAACACGAGCCCGATGAGAAAGCCGCTGGCTGCAGCTGAATGAGAGGCTCGGAAAGGCATGGCGACAGGCAGGATTGTCGATATAAATACAGGATTAGGTGAGAGAAGCTTGTGGTGGAGCAGCCATTGCAATTGAATCCAAAACTTTCCTTACTTGAACAACAAGAACATTGAAACGATGGGACTAAAATAAGTAACGCAAATTCAAAGAAAATGCAAGAATTCAATCAATATTTAGGAATCACTTAGCTGTTACTTCACCTCAATTCAATCTTCAACACAGACCCTTCTTCTAAAATCTATTAAAAACCTGGAACTAAATTTAGTGCTGTTGTGCATATAACAGAAATAAATTAAGGAAATTTCATAATACATGAGAAATAAGGAAGAAGAGAATCTTTTGTTTGTTTTTCTTTGGATTAATTATAAAATAATTGTTCTGACTATAGCGTTTTTTACGGAGAAGAGTATAATTTTTTTTGAATAATTTTGGTATCTAAAGCTATAAATTTTATCGTTTTAGATGTTGGGCCGTAAATCTCATTAATTTTTTCTGTTAAATAACACGTGCCACATTCTGTTAATTTTAAAATTTTTATTTAAAATTAAAAGACCAAAATTGTATTTAAAAAAAACACACAAATTTTCGAAATAGCCCCAAAATTTTGAAACAATTTATTTCAATTCCTAAACCCACGTTGGCCGTAGTCATTTGCCATCGACGAAGCTCCACCAAATCCCACTTCCCCCAGTGATCAAGACTTTTATGAAATCACAACCAATCGATGGCCAATCGAAAACCACGATACAAAATTTTACACCCTACCCTAGGATGAAAATCTCGATCCCACATGATTTCAACGACCAGCGACGCCAACTACTTAGGCATATGAATATAAGGATAACATGGAGTATAGCGGCGATAGTCGAGATTGGAAAGGGGGCGATGAGGAATTAGTGTTGGGGATTTAAGATTTGTAGAGATTTGGGTTTTTTTTAATAATTTAAGAGAAATTATATTTTTATAAATATAATAATATTTATAATTAAAAAAGGGTATGTTGAGTTAATCGATTGATGAAATGGTCAAGAGGGAGGTAAATTGGCAATTAAAATTTTGGTGGAAGCTTTTCCAGAAAATTGAAAATATTTGCACAACGATTTAGAGTGGTTCGACTTTCTCAACCAAAGTCTACGTCCACTACCTTAGCTATCCACACTAAGGATTTTCCAACAAATTCTCTAATTTGTTCTTTCTTTTGAGGACAAAGAGTAACCTTACAACTCCCTCAAGAATTATACCCCAAATTCTTGAGCACACTCTTTTTCAAAGAGAAATACACAATTTGCAAACTTACAAGGAAAACCTCACAAGGTAAGATGTTTGCACAATTCTAGAACAAGAAAAGAACACTAAAAAATAATTACAAATGAGCACAAATGGTGTTCTTGAAAGCAAAATGAATATTGAAAGGAAAATTGGCTTGATTTGCAAAAACTTGGTGTTTGATGCTTTCTCTCTTGTTTCTCTATAATTTTCTGTTGATCAAAGGCTTCAGAACTTGTTTAAATACTCCCTCAATTGATTCTGAATGTTGGGGATGATTAGTGGAGTCAATGGAGCCGTTTAAGTGTGAAAATCATTAATACAACAACTTGGAGCGTGGGGGGAATCGGTACCCCTTAAGGGGAATCGGTTCCCTAAGTGTAAAATTCAAATATTTCGATCGTTGAACAGTGGGGGGAATCGGTACCCCCTGGGGGGAATCGGTTCCCTCCGAGCATACTGGAATTCTCGGAGCCAAACCATTCAGGGGGAATCGGTACCCCCTTGGGGGGGAATCAGTTCCCTTTGAGCAATCTGAAATTTTTTGGCTTTGAAACGGTTCGAAATACTTTGTAAAATTATTTTGAAATTGTTTTAAGATCAAAACTTAATTTTACACTTGAGTAAGGATTAAAAATGACTTTTGAAAGATTTAGAGTAATGTTTTGATATTCGAATAATTATATCGAATATACTTAGAAAATCTTTTTGGAAAATCTTAAAATTCATTTAACTTAATTTGTTATATCAAATATCAAAATGTTTTCAACAATCTCCCCCTTTTTGATATAACAAAACATTTTAGTAATTTTAAGATTTTGAAATCAAGTTTTGAAATTACTCCCCCTTTTTCTAACACTTCTCCCCTTTAAAACTCTTTAATATTTCTCCCACTTTTTGTTAAATCAAAAAGACTTTTAAAACAAGGTTTTGAAATCATTTAGCCAATTGATGATAAATATATATAGCTTAAGCTGCTAAGATCACAATCAAGAGAAACGTTAGCCATTAGTTCCATAATTCAATATTCATAAATAATGTGAAATGACAAAAATTGTCATAATACAACTAATATGTAAATGATGCAAAAATAAACATTAAGCTCAAAATGAAAGTTAAAACCAAACCAAATATATAAGCATGTAAGTTTAAATATCCAATTATCCATCAAATTCAAACATCCAAAATAAAACAATCCATGAACATCAAAATGTTTTACAATTCAAAGTTTTGAGTTCAGGATGATAAATCCATTGGCCTGTTTCCTTATCCTTTTTCCATCTTGCTTTCTTCAAGGAAGTAAGATTGATTTGGTTTTGAAGAGGAATAAGAATATCAGAAGAGACCCTAAGACCGAGTTTGATAAACAAATTACTAAGGAGACAACCATAAACCAAGGTTTCTATATTCTTGGAAGGAATAGTGTTTATGGAAACTCACTAAAGATGATCTGTGGCAGATTAATCTTCTGTTTATGTTGGATACAATATATCCACCATATATCTATGTTCCTAAGGGAGGAGTACCTACCTCCGGATGGTCTAAACAACCAAGAACCATATAATGAAGGAATCTATCACGATAAGTTCTTAGGGTACTCTCACTATCCTTAGACTTATAGGGTGATCCACAGTCTCTTTTTCATTAAACCTGAGTTATCTAGTCCAAAATGGGTAGCGATTGTGCCGGAGTCTATAAAAATGAATTGTCCTAAAAGATAGGATCGAATTCCTATAATTTCATATCTGTGCTCGTTTTGGACACATACCACATTAGAATAGAAAAATGCGGACTAATTGATGATAAACCAAAGGTTTAAGTTTAAAGAGTTTATCAAACTTCTAGGATTTAAGAGTAGGAAGATATTGAAAGTCCATATCTTCTATAGCTTGAATCGAAGAGACACGTTCTTCCCGGATTTTGTATGACTCAAAACAAGTATGTACTTTTGATATAGATTTTTTCTACGACCAGGTACGCAAAACAAGAGTTTAGAATGGTCATATTTGGGTTATTTGGATTGGGTGGAGGAATAAGAGGTCGGTTTTGACTTGAGCGACTAGACAATGTCTTAGGTCATTTAGGATTTGACATGGTTTAAGAATCGAAATAGAATATGTAACCTGCAAATTTAAACATATGTATGCAATATAATCAAACCCAAAACTCAAATGAGTCCTCAATATTTCAAGGTTCTCTAAACCGAATCCTAAAGGGCAATGTTTTGAAAAAATATTTGGAAAATAATGTTTGAAAATCATAATACGCATAGTTTTTTTATGAAAACAACATAATTGAATCAAAAACATCAATTAAAACAACAATTCTCGATTTTTTTTTTATTTCGAAATTAAAAGAAAAATTGAGTGTTTTTGACGAAATTGGTTGTAAAATCATCATATAACCAATGCCCGATGTAATGTTCATCTTAGAACTAATCAAAATTAGTCCTAAGTTCAAAAATCAATGAAATAGAGGATTTTGAAATATTACATTGAAAATTTGGATTTTATGAGAATGTGATGTTTTTTGCAAGGATTAGAAGTTGAAGAAATATCTAATTCCGACTTGTATTTGATGATTTTGGCAAAAATGGAGATTTAGAGAGAAAGAGATGATGAACGAAGTTTAAGAAAGAAGAGAGGTTTTGAGAGAATGGGTTTTCTGGTCGTGATATATCCAGAACCCGTGGGGGTATCGATTCCCTCAAGGAGGGAATCGATTCCCATTCAAAGGAGGAATCGGTTCCTTATAGGGGTATCGATTCCCTCTGCCAAATGTTTAAAAAATCTGTATTTTAAACATCCAATAGTGCTAAAATAATTAATCCTAGTGGTATTGGCAACTCATATTTCGAAAATTAACTATGTTCAAACAATCAAATTTGTCATTAAAACATCATTTGAACAAACAATTAATTTTCACTAATAATCATAAACTCCCCCTAACTAATAGCAATGAATGCAATCAAAAATTACCATTATAAGCATTTTTTATTTATTCTTAAAAGTGCTAAAAAATATTTTAAACACTAAGTGAAGATAGGTCAGTTAAACCTAATTCTCTCCTAAGTGTCCAAAATTTCCTTGTTAAAGGTTTTGTAAAGATATCCGCTAATTGGTGCAAAGTATCAACAAATTCTAGAACTACATCTTCCTTAGTGACATGGTCTCTAATGAAGTGATGTTTTATTTCAATGTGCTTAGTTCTAGAGTGTTGGATGAGATTTTTAGTGAGACAAATAGCACTAGTATTGTCACACTTGATAGGAATGGTACCTACTTCAATTCCATAATCAAAAAGTTGTTGTTTCATCCATAAAACTTGTGCACAACAACTACCGGCTGAAATGTATTCGGCTTCAGTGGTAGATAATGCAACACAATTTTGTTTCTTTGAAAACCAAGAAATCAACATATTTCCAAGGAATTGGCAAGTACTGGAGGTGCTTTTCCTATCTAATTTGCATTCTCCATAATCTGCATCAGAAAAGGCATGCAAGCTAAAGCTAGAGTCTCTAGGATACCAAAGTCCTAAACTAGGAGTGTCCTTAAGGTATCTAAAGATTCTCTTGATAGCTAGTAAATGTGATTCCTTAGGGCATGATTGAAATCTAGCACATAAGCAGATACTAAACATAATGTCCGATCTACTTGCAGTTAGATAAAGTAAAGATCCAATCATTGACCTATATAATTTAACATCTACACATTTACCTCCTTCATCTGAGTCAAGCTTTGTTGAAGAGCTCATTGGAGTGTCATGAGGTTTGCCATTTTCCAGTCTAAACTTCTTGAGCATATCTTTGACGTACTTAGCTTGATTGATGAAGATGCCATCTTTCTTTGCTTGATTTGGAGTCCCAAGAAAAATGAGAGCTCCCCCATCATGCTCATTTTGAATTCACTTTGCATTAGCTTAGAAAATTCTTAGCAAAGAACATCATTAGTAGAACCAAATATTATATCATCAACATAAATTTGAACTACTAATAAATCTTTACCTTTATGCTTTAAAAACAATGTAGTGTCAACCTTCCCTTTTGAAAAACCTTTTTCAATTAAAAAATTTGACAATCTTTCATACCAAGCTCTTAGAGCTTGTTTTAAACCATAAAGTGTTTTTGTCAATTTAAGAACATGATCCAAAAATTTTGAATCTTCAATAACTGGAAGTTGTTCCACATACACTTCTTTTATAAAACCATTTAAAAATGCACTTTTAACATCCATTTGATATAATTTAAATTCATGAAAACATGCAAA
The DNA here is from genome assembly GCF_006381635.1 of Hibiscus syriacus. NCBI lineage: Eukaryota > Viridiplantae > Streptophyta > Magnoliopsida > Malvales > Malvaceae > Hibiscus > Hibiscus syriacus. The sequence goes on along the minus strand of NW_024063507.1, from coordinate 1,097,349 downwards.
CGCTAATAACATTCTAATTGCTTCCATCCTAGCTACGGGAGCGTATGTTTCATCATAGTCTATGCCCTCTTCTTGAGTATACCCTTGAGCAACAAGTTTAGCCTTGTTTCTCACTATATTACGACTCTCATCAAGCTTATTCCTAAATACCCATCTAGTACCTACAGTAGATTTATTACTAAGCCTTTCAACTAATGTCCATACTTTACTTCTCTCAAATTGATTTAACTCTTCTTGCATAGCCATAATCCAATGTTCATCATTTAATGCTTCTTTAATATTCTTAGGCTCTATGCATGAAATAAATGCAACATAATTACAAATATTTCTAAGAGAAGATCGAGTTGTTACCCCTTTGGATGGATCACCTATAATCTCACCATCCTTGACATAGTTGTACTCTCTTGGATAAGATACTTTTGTTTCTTCAATGGTTGGATTCTCAAGAGGATCATAAGTTTCCTCATCTTTCGTTTCTTCCTTTGATGATGATTATCCAACGTCATGTCTAACGTCATTTGTATTTATAATACCTACATCGTCATTCAAACAAGAATCCTTCCTCGGAAGGAGATTATCATCGAAAACAACATGTATAGACTCTTCTACAACTAAAGTTCTTTTATTAAATACCCGATAAGCTTTAGAATTTAAGGAATAACCCAGAAAAAAATTCCTTCATCATTTTTAGCATCAAATTTACCAAGGTTTTCTTTACCGTTGTTCAAAACAAAACATTTACATCCAAAAGGATGAAAATAACTAATGTTAGGCTTTTTATTTTTGAAAATTTCATATGGAGTTTTCTTTAAAATAGGCCTAATCATTACTCGATTAATAACATAACAAGCGGTATTTGTGGCTTCCGTCCAAAAATATTTTGGCAAATTATTTTCACAAAGCATGGTTCTAGCCATTTCTTCTAAAGTTCGATTTTTCCTCTCAACAACTCCATTTTGTTGAGGGGTGCTGAAAAATTATGGCTAATACCATTAGAATTAAAAAACTCAGTAAATCCAAGATTTTCAAATTCAGTTCCATGATCACTCCTAACTCTAGTTATAGAGTAACCTTTTTCATTTTGGATTACTTTTGAAAACGTGATGAATTTTTCTAATGCTTCATCTTTAGTACTTAAAATAGAACCCAAGTATATCTAGAATAGTCATCTACCAAGACAAATGCATATTGTTTTCCACCCAAGCTAGTAGTCCTAGTTGGCCCAAAGAGATCTATATCGATCAATTGTAATATTCTACTAGTTGATACGTCATTAATGGATTTAAAAGAAACTTGCTTTTGTTTTCCTTTAGCACAAGCATCACATGTTTTATCATTATCAAATTATAGTTTAGGCAACCCTCGAACCAATTCTCCTTGAACTAACCATTGCAAAACACTCATACTAGCATGTCCTAGTCTCCTATGCCATAACAAATCATCATGCTCATCCCTAGTAACTAGGCACAAAATAGTCATATTAATAAAATCTAAATGCATCATGTATATATATCCCTATTTTATGACCAACAAGCATAATCGAAAATAGATGCAATGTTTTTATCAAAAGATTATGTTTTTAAAAGATTATGTTTTAACCCATTCACATATAAAACATTATGCAATGTTGATTATAGAGATTAAGAGCACATGCATAAAGTTTTTGAAAATGTTATGCATTAAAACTTTATAATATTTAAACAAAAATCTATGCATAAACATTAAGAAAAATTTCAGGTCAAAATTTTGCAAAACCAAAGTTCTTGAAAAATCGATATCAATTGTTAAAGAGATATCAATTACTTTTTAAAAACAATTTTGACCAAAAATTAATATGATGAACTAGAGTTTATAAAACATTACCAAAAATTACCATGTTCATCATACAATATTTTTCAACATACATGAGATAAAATATAATTCAACATTTTAAAACCTCATGCATGCATAAACTAAATGAGCAACCAAATAATAAAAACATTAAGTTTAGAGGTTACCATTTCCCTTTTTATGTGTGGCTAGAGCATCTTGAATATCATCATCTTTATAACCATTGCTCTCACACACCTACAAGAGACATTTAAGTAGATTTTGGTATCCAAATTGCTTTGGATCCTTGAACATTAGTTTCAATGCCTCTTGTTCCTTTTGGAACCCATACTTGCCTAATTTTAAATCGTTTTCCTTTCTTTAAAGGACAAGTATGTTCCTTATGACCATGATAATGACAATGTGAACATATTGTCATTATTGAACTAGATGAATTATTTAGAATGATCTCTTTTTCTCTTGTTAAACATTCAAGCTTATCTTTCAAATTGAAATTTTCTTTTTCAATACTTTCAAATTTCATTTTTGAGAGTTCTAAATCATTCTTCAAGATTTCAAATTGATTTTCAAAATCCATTTTCATTTCTAGAAGAAGTTTGTTTAATTTGAAAATTTCTTTTTCAAAGTTTTCAGATTTTATTTTTGAAAGCTCTAACTCCTTTCTCAACATTTCATTTTGATTTTCCAAGTCTGTTTTAGCTTTCAAAAGAAGATCATTTTTAGCAATAAATTTAGAAATCAATTTATTGTATTTGGAGTTCATGGTCTCAAACTCCAAAAATAATTTATCATAAGCATCTTGTAACTCATTAAAAGATTTTGAATTTGATATATTTGAGTTAGAAGATACATTTGGCTCTGTGAAAGCTAATAGAGACATCACTTTTATTGGTTCTTCTTCTTCCTTGTCTCTATAGATCTCCTCAAGCTTATCCCACATTTCCTTGGCACTTGAACAAGAAGAAACTCCTTTATATACATTAGGATCAATTGCACAACACAACATGTGCATAGCCTTTGAGTTTGGTTGAGCTTTCTTCCGTTCTTGAACACTCAACTTCTTTTCCTTCTTAGTAGGAGAGGAATATCCTTTCTTGATTATCATCCAAGCTTCCATATCAAATGCTTTGATGAATATAATCATACACCTCTTCCAATGACGATAATTTGTTCCATTGAAGTGTGGAGGCACGTCAATAGGTCTGGATTCTTCCATGGAGAATGAACAGGAAGTAGACGCCATCTTTATCGATTTAACTCTTCCCATATCGACTCAAGAGGCGATTAAACCTTCAAATGAGTGAGGCTCTGATACCAATTATTGAGTTAATCGATTGATGGAAATGGCCAAGAGGGGGGTGAATTGGCAATTAAAATTTTGGTGGAAGCTTTTCAAGAAAATTGAAAATATTTGCACAACGATTTAGAGTGGTTCGACTTTCTCAACCAAAGTCTACGTCCACTACCTTAGCTATCCACACTAAGAATTTTCCAACAAATTCACTAATTTGTTCTTTCTTTTTAGGACAAAGAGTAACCTTACAACTCCCTCAAGAATTATACCCCAAATTCTTGAGCACACTCTTTTTCAAAGAGAAGTACACAAATTTGCAAACTTACAAGGAAAACCGCACAAGGTAAGATGTTTGCACAATTCTAGAACAAGAAAAGAACACTAAAAAATAATTACAAATGAGCACAAATGGTGTTCTTGAAAGCAAAATGAATATTGAAAGGAAAATTGGCTTGATTTGCACAAACTTGGTATTTGATGCTTTCTCTCTTGTTTCTCTATAATTTTCTGTTGATCAAAGGCTTTAGAACTTGTTTAAATGCTCCCTCAATTGATTCTGAACGTTGGGGATGATTAGTGGAGTCAATGGAGCCGTTTAAGTGTGAAAACCATTAATACAACAGCATGGAGCGTGGGGGGAATCGGTACCCCTTAAGGGGAATCGGTTCCCTAAGTGTAAAATTCAAATATTTCGACTGTTGAACAGTGGGGGGAATCGGTACCCCTGGGGGGAATCGGTTCCCTCCGAGCATACTGGAATTCTCGGAGCCAAACCATTCAGGGGGGAATCGGTACCCCCTTAGGGGGGAATTGGTTCCCTCTGAGCAATCTGGAATTTTTGGCTTTGAAACGGTTCGAAATACTTTGTAAAATTATTTTGAAATTGTTTTAAGATTAAAACTTAATTTTACACTTGAGTAAGGATTAAAAATGACTTTTGAAAGATTTAGAGTAATGTTTTGATATTCGAATAATTATATCGAATATACTTAGAAAATCTTTTTGGAAAATCTTAAAATTCATTTAACTTAATTTGTTATATCAAAATATCAAAATGTTTTCAACAGGATAAAATTTAGTAATGATCACTAAACTTTTCTAAAGCTTTCATTTAGGTCCCCAACTTTTAAAACTTGCAATACAGTCCTCCAACATTTAGTCCGTTTGCAATATGGTCCCCGCCGTTACACTGCCGTTAGTACGTTTGTAATATGGTCACTTAACTTTTAAGGCGCTTGCATTTAGGCCCCTCAACTTTTAAAACTTACAACACAATCCTCAATTTCATTATAAACCCCAAATTCCTTTTCAATCTAAAATTTCTTTTTTCGCTTCTCTCTTCTCATTTCCAGCATAACTTTTCAATCGGGGATGCATGGGAAATTCTAATCTAACTTTGAATTATGTGGAGGTGAATGAGCTGTTTGGGATTTCATTATATCTGATCATCTGTTGAAAAATCTTTAACCACAAGGATCAAATGAAGAAATTATTATATGTCATTTAAACAATAATTTCAGCTTTGTTGGTGACTTTCAACAATGATACTTAGTTCATCTTAGTAGTATTTGTCAATTCTGCATTTCTAACCCCATTTTTTTCTCACAAGCATTTCATCGAAAATCTATGCTTCACCTGAGATGACATGTATCTAACATTACACATTGAATCGTTAATGGTCTCGATAGTCCCTTGGTCGTGTCTTCTCTCAATGGACCCTTATTCAATTCAATACCTCCACATAATTCAAAGTTAGATTAGAATTTCTCATGCATCTCCGACTAAAAAGTTATGCTGGAAATGAGAAGAGAGAAGTGAAAAAGGAAATTCGAGATCGAAAATGAATTTGTGGTTTAGAATGAAATTGAGGAATGTGTTGCAAGTTTTAAAAGTTGAGGGACTTAAATGCAAGCGCCTTAAAAGTTAAGTGACCATATTGCAAACGTACTAACGACAGTGTAACGGCGGGGACTATATTGCAAACAAACTAAATGTTGGAGGACTGTATTACAAGTTTTAAAAGTTAGGGGACCTAAATGAAAGCTTTAGAAAAGTTCAGTGACCATTACTATACTTTACCCTTAAAAAAATTAAAATTATCAAAATGTAACACATATAACTTAACAGAGAAAAATAACAGCAATTATGGGCCGAGTACTTAAAGTGGTACTATTTGTAACGCTAGACACCAGGATCATTCAAAAAAAATAATTAGGGAACTTATTCGTAAAAAGCGTTATAGTTTGGATAACTATTTTATAATTAAACCTTTTCTTTTAGATAAATTACACAAATCATCACTTTCATTTCAAATTTTATGATTATAATAATTCAGCTTTTAAAAGTTATATTTTAATCATTTATATTATTAATTAATCAATATTTTATTTCTTAATACTATCAACATCTATCATTTAATTCCAAGTTATTCCCTTTCTAGAAGATGCTATTATTTATTACGTTAAAGATTAGTATATAACAGTCCTGTCTTGCTATTAAACAAAGGAACATGGATTTCATTTGTCATAATCATCCATGACGTTTAACCCGACAACAGAAAGATCGTGTTGTTCTGTTGGATTGAAGCTTAAATATGAATATTAAATCCATATTTTCTTATATAAATTTATTGTAAAATACAACCTATGAAATAAAACAATTGTCCTTTTTTCTTAAAATTTATAATTACGTCAAAACCAAAACAAAGTTAAGCAGTGGAAGCACTCATGTGAAGTGCAACCAAAGAAGCATAGAAACCGTCTTTGATGTTTATAATAGTGTCGTGTTTCCCTTTCTCGACGATGACACCGTTTTTAACCACCGCAATAATATTGGCATTCTTTATCGTCGACAGCCTATGTGCCACCACCACCGTCGTGCGGTTCACCATAACTCTATCGAGTGCATCTTGAACCATCCTCTCTGATTCGGCATCCAATGCACTCGTCGCCTCGTCTAACAGTAGTATCTTTGGACTTTTGACTATGGCTCGTGCAATGGCAACCCTTTGCTTTTGTCCTCCTGACAATTGAACCCCTCGCTCACCTACGACGGTATCATATCCCTGAATGAAATACTGTTCAATTAAAAATGACTGTATGAACGAACTGAATTAAACCCGAATTTTTATATGTGATGTCTAACCTGTTGTAATGAGCTGATGAACTTGTGAGCATTGGCCAACTCTGATGCAGCTAAAATCTCTGCTTCGGTTGCATTTCCTCCTTTTCCGTATGCAATGTTGGCACGGATTGTGTCATTGAACAGAACGGGTTCTTGGCTCACTAGCCCCATCTGTTGCCTCAACCACTTCAATTGGAGAGTTTTGATTTCGACTCCGTCGAGAGTAATACGTCCCGAATCGGGATCGTAAAATCGTTGCAATAATGAAATTACTGTGGATTTGCCACTCCCACTTTCTCCAACCAAGGCAACAGTCTGAAAGAAAAAGGTTGACACATTAGTAGTACTACATGTGATTTAGTCTTTTGCTGATAAATGAGTTTGAAATGGTAATGTTGTTACCTTGCCAGCATGGATGGACAAACTCAAGTCTCGGAAAATTTGAATGTCCGGCCTTAATGGATACTTGAAACTGACGTGACAAAGCTCGATATCTCCCTTAACGTTTTCTAGTGTTGTCCCGGATTCGTCGCTTGGATCTATCTTAGACTCGCGGTCGATAATTGCGAATATGGACGCAGCAGCTGACTTGGCTTTGCTAGTATCAGGAGCTAGGGAGCTTGATTGAGAGATTCCAACAGTTGCCATTGTCAAAGCGAAGAAAACCTGAGGAATCGATATCGGTCTCAGTATCGTATAGACATATAGCGAAAAGCCGGTCTTCAAATTGGACTCACCTGAAAAACATCACTGAATGTCGCATCGCCGTGCTCGACAAGCTGAGATCCGGCATAGAAACTGGTTGCATACACATTAAACAGCAAGAAGAATGAAATTCCAAATCCTGCTCCACTAATCAAACCTTGCCTTATCCCTGTTCGCAATGGACCCTCACATTTCTTTCTATAGAGCTGCATCACTTTTTCCTCTGCACAAAATGAAGCCACTGTTCGTATGCTCCCGACTGCATCGTTAGCGACTTGGCTTGCTTCCTCATACATCATCTGCAACCATTTATATAACACTTAAATGAATTATATATTTAAAAACAAGTACTGTTTTTTACTATATCGAAGTCATAAGTTTCGAGCATACCTTTGCATCTGCACTGAACCCCCTCCTGAATCTTACTTGAACATATCCATTAACCCCTATCAGAGGGACTAGTCCAACGATTATAAATGCCAACTGCCAACTTGCGGCGAAAGCAATGACCAAACCAGCAATGGCTGATGCAAGGTTTGAGACCATCTGAGCTAGTGCATCTCCAACCAGGCCGCGTATTGTGGCTGCATCGGCTGATAGCCTCGCACCAACTGAACCACTTGAATTATCTGGTTCATCAAACCAGCCAACTTCCATTCGGACCACTTTCTCAAAACACATTGATCTGATTCGTTGTATCAGTTTACATCCGGCGATGGAAAAGAAGTATGTTCGTGCTGGACTTGTCAATAATGATGCCAGGCCAAGGGTCATAAATATCAGTGACCAGAATCTCGAATCATCTCTCAATTCATCGGGCGGTTTAAAGAACGTATTGATAACACGAGAAATTAGGATACCAAATGTTGGAAGTATGGTACCATTGGCTGCAGCGGCTATAGTTCCGAGTACGATCACAGGAAGCTCTGGCTTGTTGAGGTAAGCGAGTCGACGGATGGAAACCTCTGGAGGCTGCTTCAATGGTCGTTCGGAATGGTGGTCTTCGGTATCTACCATTGCTGAATCAATGGCATTCATTCCAGTAGGCAAACCAAAGGATACAGAGAAAGAATGACGTCCACTATTTCCCATAGATGATCCCCTACTGATCGACCGCTTCATCGATCTTTTCAGGCTTGATTGTCTAAACGATTCCGGAGTAATGTCCGATACATCCGCTACCTTTTCCATCCCTTTGTTTATTTCTTGTAGTCGAATAAGCTGAGAGTACGCTCCCTCGGGATCATTGAGTAATTCTGAATGTGTCCCTGATCCATACGCAAAGTATCGTCAACAATAAGAAAGTATATGATGGTGTGCTTAGGCAAATGCACAAAAGAATAAAGCACTACTAACGATACTTTTAATCAACCTTTTTCAATCATCTTTCCTCGATGAATGACAGCAATCGTATCTGCATTTCTCACCGTACTCAAACGATGAGCGACGACGACCGTAGTTCTATTGCCCATTATTCGGTCCAACGCCTCTTGCACCACTCTTTCCGATTCGGCATCTAACGCGCTTGTAGCTTCATCTAAAAGCAAAATCCGGGGGTCCTTTAGAATTGCTCTTGCTATTGCCACTCTTTGCTTTTGTCCACCAGAAAGCTGAGTTCCATGCTCTCCAACCATGGTATCTAGCCCCTAAATATGATGTTCCAAGCTTTCATATCTTTTTTTATCGAATTTGTGATGCAAAAAGATAATTAATCATGCTTTTCGGACACAAGATTCGAACCTGAGGTAGCTTGTCAATGAACTTAGAAGCATTTGCAAGTTCAGCAGCGGCTCGTATCTCTTCGATGGTTGCGTCTTCCTTCCCGTATGCGATATTGTCCCTAATGCTTGATGTAAATAACACCGGTTCTTGGCTAACAAGACCAATCTTTCCTCTGATCCATCTAAGTTGAAACTCTTTGAGATTGATGCCATCAATAAGGACTTCACCAGCTAGTGGATCATAAAACCTCTCTATAAGACTAATTACGGTTGATTTCCCACTTCCACTCTGTCCAACCAAAGCAACTGTTGTGCCACTCGAAATCGAAAGAGAGAATCCACTGAAAATTTGCTCGTCTAGTCTTGCAGGGTAACTGAAATACACATCCCTCAGCTCGATATCCCCGCGAATGTCCTCCAATACTTTCCCCCTCGTGTCGTACGGGTCGATCTCCGGCTTCCTTTTGATAGTCTCGAACATCTTAAACGCTGCAACTTGACCGGCTGCGAATGCACTCATGCATGGTGATGCCTGTCCTAGGGACCTAAAACATCCATAACCACCACGAATTCAGTCAGTGAACTGTGAAGAATGCATCGTGTGAATAAGTCGAAAAACTCAAATTTTAACTTACATGGATCCGGTCAATACAGCCATAATCACATTAATTACTTGACCACCGGAGTACCCTCTCTCTAAAATCATCCTCCCACCAAACCATACGGCCAAAGCATAACTGCAGAATATGATCATCATGACTACGCCGAGACCAAGTCCAGCAGCCATGCCCTCATTAACGCCTGATTTGTAAGCAGTAACAAGAAATTTGTTGTAATCGCTTATGGCTTGCTTCTCACCAGTAAATGATGCAACCTGGAATCAGATTATATTATCGGTCATATATTTTAACGTAAAGAAAACAACGACGACAGCGAAAACAACTATGTTTTACGTAGAACATACAGTTCTAATCGAACCAATTGTCTGTTCGACAACGGTGGCAGCTTTAGCATAAGCGGATTGTCCACGAGATGCCATCTTAGATATTATCATAGCCATTGTTCCACCAGAAATCACAAGGAGAGGGATTGCAGACATCATGACAAGGGTAAGAAGCCATCCTCGGATAAATGCTATAACGAAACCTCCGAAAAATGTCGACACCAACTGTATAAACTTCCCGACCTGCAAAAGAAATAAGTTAGTATTTCTATGATTTCATCTATATGACGATTTCCATCGGATTTTTAGTTGATTTGGTACGTACCTTCTCGCCCATGGCATCCTGTATGAGCACCGTGTCACCGGACATTCGTCCAACTACCTCTCCCGTGCTGGTTTCGACGTCGAAGAAAGCAACATCTTGTCTTAATATGGTTTTCAAGTACAAACCTCTTATTCTTGCAGCTTGTCGCTCACCTGTGACCATCCAGCAACTCACCTCTGAGATAATAACAAAACCAATCTTCGTCAGTCTCCGGTTAAAATGAGAAATAAAGTACTTAAAATGAGAGGTTTACTTACGGAGAAACGCCGCCACCCCGGCCCCGGCCGCCAGGTAGACGAATCTCAAAGCAACCTGAGATTTTGTAACAAAAATCTAGTTATTTCTGCCTTCATGCATACAGGTTGTTGATAAGTTATAACCCTACCTTGGAGACCACTTCAACCACTCTATCGTCGCTCTGGTTTTGTCCGAAAGCATCGATAAGATCTCCGAACAAGATTGTCATTAAGGGCATACATAAACCGTTCCCGATGGCACCGATCGTGCCGACGATCATTAAAACCGTATCCTTCGAATCGGCGAATGCAAACAGTTTGTAAAGCGGAACAGAGTTGGTCTTCTCATCTCCTTTGCTGCTGCTTTCGGAGTCTTGATTTTCTCCTTTCTCCGGTTCTTCCTGGCTTTTAGATGTGCTGGCCTCATGCAAGTTGGTATCACCATTCAAGCCATTCTCATCCGCCATTGTTGCTGTTCCCTCAACAACTTTAGAATTTATACTGCAGACTGCAGCAATAAATCCAAGTTGGTCAAACCAACCGTATGTGAAACCAGAAAAAAAAAACACAACGTTGAATGCTACGAAAAGATTGTCCAAGGAACTGGAATCAACTTGGAAAGTAATTGTTTAAGCAGATTTCTGATTCTGTAAGCAACTAAATAGAATTAGGGACCGTGTGATCTCAACAAACATCAAGATCATTGTTCCAACATCAACATCTGGATTAAAAAAAGGAATAATTTTTTACAAGGTCCTAGAAAACAAGGCATATACACCATGAAGATCATTGTTTAAATCCCTGGAAAAAAACATAAATTTTGCAGAAGCTGAAGTTCTTCACCATCATTTGAGCAAATCCCAAATACCCAGAAATCACACGAAAGACAGAAGTATATATATATATATATATATATATAAAAGAACAGATTGATGGAAAAAAAGAGTCATTGAGAAGCATATACCTACCAAATTTTCAAAAGGGTAGTTGAGATGAAACACAAGTCAGTGACTCTATCCACTTATTTCTCCAACTTTGTTGCCGGGGTGGCCTCTTTAAGTTAGAGCTGTTTCTTGAACAGCAAGTATCTTGCTTGCCTTGTAAAAAGTCTCGGTGTTTTTGCCATTTATAAACCCTGTTTGGCAACCCAGAAAACAGAGTCAAATTGTTCTTTCCGAGTTTTTCAAATCTGAAAACAATATCTCAGTTATTCTATTCCCTCTCCCCAAGCAATAATATTATATATATTGTGTTCATACGTACGTAGCTATTTTCTTGGAATATATGAAACAACCATGTTCATTTTTTATGGCATACACTGTATACCGGAAAATTACGGCCTCGGATATTAACCCTTTAACCTCTCTGTTTTGTCCATTTGAAACAATTTCCCCCTTCAATTGCTTTAATTTAATAAAAACTACATGTTTAAAAAAATAAAATGGGAAAAATAATTAAGGGGTAAAATATTTTTTTCAAAAAGTTTGAGGATCAACAATATCATTAAACCAAATTAATAATATTAATCCAGTGAGCAAAAGTAAGGTGTAACACATGAAGAACTCTGTCTCTCACAAAAGTTATATACTGTGTCACCTTAATATAAGGTTAAAATAAAGTGTTATCGGTTTATTATTATTTAAATAATAAAATCAGTAAAAAAATTATTTAAAATATTATTATTTTTATCTAAAACGTCAATTTTTTTAACATTTCTGATAAAAGTTCTCAATAATAAAAAAATCGATAGAAAAAATAACAAAACCGGTAGTACTTTACCAAATTCGGTAAAATGTCCAATAATAATAATATCGATATAAATAATAATGTTTTTAATATTTTTTTATCGATTTTATTATTTAAATAATAACAAAATCGATAATATTTTTTTAAATTATATATTAAAACTACCGCACGTGAAAATTTCCATATCTCTTAGGGTAGTTCGTCAAGATACCTAGCCATGACGAAAGCTCCCACTTTTTTTTATTTATTATTTGAAGTATAATCTCCCACTATATAATTATTTAATACATTCACTGTAGTATCATTTTAGCTTTAACTATGAGGATAATTATATATATTTTATTATGAAAACTAGGTTAAAAGATTATATTGTCATATATAAAAAATCATATACAAGTACGATTTAAATTCTCTCTCTTCTCTAACCTAATTTTTTCTCTTAATATTCTTGTGCCATTTTTTTCTTTTGCTTAGCCTCCAGCAACACCAATTATAATATTGATTACCTACCGTCGATAATTATTATTTTATTGTTATTTTTTATATTGTGTCTTTGTTTTTTTCTTGGGTTTTTCCACTTTTAAATAAGAATCTATGTCATTGTGACACACTTCACGTTCCTTATAATTTTCGGTAAGTTTTTTGCATACTTCTACGGTCGTGTTAGTGCTTCCACAAAGATCCTCACAACATTTGTTTGTTGATTGGTTTGTCAGTGGTCACGTATTGCCAGATCTCCTCTTTTTTAAATGATTGTTTGCCGGTATAATCAAAATTGTGTAGCGAAACAGTCTGACAAATTGTTTGGTTCGCTCACTATTCCTTTATCAAATCGTAAAACGTCTCGTTCGACAGTGACGATGAATTTTATGAAGATTACTGGATTATTTTAATGTTTAGAAGGTTTCATTATCTTCGCATTTTTAGATTTAATATTTTAATTTTATATATAAGTTTTTTGTGACTATTTTCTCTAATTTTTTCTTTAAATACGTTGTAATTTTGATTTATGCATTTCTATTAATGAAATTCAATTGTTATTGTTTATAGGAAGATGAATTTGATTTTTTTTATAGTTTAATTTTGTCCTTATTCACCAAAGAAAAAAAGACTATATTGTCTTATTGATTGATATTATTACACTTAAATATAGTCTTTAATATTTCAGGTCGAAGATAATATTAAATTTGTATTTTAAAAAAAATGTTATAGTTTATATTAATTTCTTTTAAAAATATTTGATAAATATGTTAAATATTTTAAAAATTTAAAAATAAACTTAACATTTACCATCATTCTAAGATCAATCGTAAATATATATTTTTACAAATAATGTCTTAAATAATAAAATATATCAACCATTCAAAACAAATAAGACCTTGGGATTATTCGTTGAATTGGACCGTAAAGTGTCAATTTTTCGTGTCTTGACTTTTCTTTAGTCTCCCTTCCTTGATTGCCCAACTTTTCCCGCAATATTCAATACTATATTCACGTGATGCAATTCTAGACGCCTTCCTTTAATTTCTCTTTTTAGTGGATTCAAACTCATATCCATAAGGCCAAGGTAATCGTTAATATGTGATTTATTGATCACTAATCTAAATTGAATATTATTATTAACATCGATATTTAAATTTTTAATCGTATTTAGAATATCTAATATCTCGTTCCGATATAACATTTAATAATTAATATTATAATCGTTAATAAAATATACTTCCACGATTTCTGCTTAACGAAATTCAAACCAACTTGTTTGAACTTTGAGCCTAAACTAATTTGATTTGAAAGGTTTCACGGGTAAATTATCCCTTTTATTTAATTATATAATGTAGTGAAATTTCAAAGTCCTACAGATGGTAATCCGTGATAATCAACAAAAGAAACAGGGGAACCAGAAATTTTGGAAAATTATGATTAGACCATCTCAAAATATATAAAAATTATCATATATATATATATATATATATATATATATATATATATATATATATATATATATATATATATATATATATATATAAGCTTAAACAATATTTGAAATTTATATTGATTGGAGTAGACTAAGAAATATATATATATATATATATATATATATATATATATTCACATTTGGATAGGGGTATAAATGAACAGAGTGTTAGATGAATTGTTCGTATAACGTTCATTTATTGAGTTAAATAAACAATCATGATCATGAACCAAGTTTTTTATATTCATTTAACAAACTAAAGGACATGAACAGAAATATGTTCGCTTCGTTTATGTTCACGATCAAGCTTGTTTATGCGCTTAGTTATCAACTCATTTATCATATTCTCCTTTTTCCTTTTTTATTTATTTTAAATATCTATTATTATATAAACTAAATTGAAACACAAGGTAAATTATGGAGTTCAAATTATACAACTAAAGAAGTTCAAGGACTAGTGTGTAATTTCACCATGTTTCTTTAGCTTGCAAATAAAAGGATAAAAAGAGTGTTGATTGTCAAACATTAAACGAATATATTCGCAAACGTTAAAAAAAATAAAATTTAAACATAATATTAAAAATTTAAACGAACAAACATCACGTGTTGTTCATTTGCATCGCTGCATTTGACAACGATGAGTGTTTAGAGCAGGCCTAACAATATTCAAATCCAATATCCAATGACAAAGCATGTACGTGAAAATCATCTGCTATTACGAGTGGAGGAGAAACAAACATGCAGTTGAATGAATGATATCCGAGAAGTAAATTACTAAATTATGTGCTGTACGCCAAATTTCCAAAGGATACAATCGTTGTGTTTCCCAACACATCCCCACCTTTAGACTTTGTATAAAGCATGCTCCTATTAGCTGTTCACGGAGATAAACGGAAACACAGATTGATTGGACTTATGATTTAAATAGGTTTTGAATCTAAATTCTTGTGTAGACGAACGTTGAAAAATTCACATACTACAATCAAATGTGCTATGCAAATTAATACGAATTAGAAAAACTTTAAAAACCAAGATGACAATAAAAAAACTGTTCACGGTGTTTGGGAATTTGAAAGCTACGCAAGAATTTCATTTCATTCGTTAGGTATCTGGGCAGTTGAGACCTTTGCCCAAATACCCATGGTTTTAATCTCTCACTATCGTCCGTTCATTGTGTAGGAAGTAACAGGCTAATGGGTCGGGTTTCATGGGCCTATCCTACTTCACACTCAATCAGACAAAAATAGATACAAATTTTCGGGAGTAATGAAGCGAGGACAGAGATAAAAATTAGATTTATCGTATGAGGTGTAACATATGTGAGTATAATATTATATCACACATTTTTTTTTTTACAAAATGTAGTGGTTTTTGAATGTTAAAGAAAAGATTATGTCTCGTGCGAGTATATAGAGGATACAAATTAGTGCGAATCTATTCCAATCTAAGGACACCTACATAACGTGTATATGGTGAAATGTCCGAACCGATTAGGCTTGTGTAACCCTACTGAAATCTTAGCTCATTTAATTTATTTTTCTCAAAGAATACTTTTTTGCATACGGTATCTTCTGAAATTAATTTTCATTAATATTCTTAATATAATCTCAATTGTTATTAAAGCATACGATATTTATTTTGGAAAATTAAATTTCAACATTTAAAAATTAATTGCTATGAGTAAATCTCTTTCCAAATTTCATTAACTTTATTAAATCTCCTTCCTTTATAAAAAAGGGTCGAGGAACCAATTTCAAAATACACAAAAAAATACACCAATTCTAAACATATTTTTATAGTGATAGAAGAAGGCAAAGTTGAGTTTGATTGTTAAATAAAGTTGTGTTACGGAAGCAATAATGCTTTTTGTTTATCCCAAAAGATAGTCGTCTAATATTATTAAGTACAGAAGAGAAGATGAATATATCTTAAGGAGATTATTCATACGTCTCAACAAAACACAACATCAATTTGATAGCGCCCGATACAACGGTAACAAGTTCTGTTTCTATGCAAATTTTAGTTATGTATATAATTCGATTCAATTTTGTAGTTAAATCCTTTATACTGTGGTTTTTTTTAATAATCTGTAATTTAGATTATATTGTAATATCGCTAACAGATTGAACCATGATAGGTTACTACAGGTTAAGTTTCTTAAGCTTAAATCAACATACAAATCTACTTGTAAAATTTTTGACAAACAAAATCATAGATGATAGGTGGAAATATAATAGTAAGATTGTGAGAAGCATATACAAGATTGGAGATCCATATTTTTCTTAATTTTAATTTTTATTAAACAAATTATATAAAAGAAATCTGAATCACTAAATAAAGTTCATGTCGCAATCCCCATTGAAACCTAATTCACCATGATGTCGAATGACCTTTGGGTTAGGAATGAAAGAAACAGTTATTGTAACTAAAGTGATGGAGACATCGTTTTGGGGACAAACTCTTTCATTGATAGATTCGAACTAAATTGAAGCAATCTGTCACGCAATCCAACAAGAGATTCGAGGCTGGTAGGTGTTTTGATTAGGAATGAAAGAAGCCATTGTTGGTAACTAAAGCGATGGGACCGATCAACTTACCTATTTACACATGGCATGCCACATCTTTTCAAGGTAAATTGACATGGATTTTACTTGCAAGTCAAAAAATGAATCCAACTACTTTCGAAAAACCAAACCAATAGGCAACTTCCACTTCATACATGAAAAGAACAAGAACCAAATATCATGGAGCTGTAGTCAAAGATGGCTTCAAGTCTTTAACACCTGATAAAAAACAGTGAAAAAGGAGGGGGAAAGCAGAGAGAAGAAGAGGCGATGAAGAGGCATTTGATTCTGGTGTTTGTGTGGGCAAATTTGCTTCCGTGGGGATCGGCTGAAAAGGAAATGTCGGCGGTGGGCGATCCGGGGATGAGAAGAGATGGCTTGAGAGTGGCGTTTGAAGCTTGGAACTTCTGCAATGAGGTTGCAGTTGAAGCCCCTCTCATGGGGAGTCCCAGAGCTGCTGATTGTTTTGATGTTTCAAGTAAGTAAAACTGTAAAAGTAAAACCCTTTTTGTTAATGTCTGTTCACATTGTGTTCTGATTGTGGGTGTCAGATTCAACACTGATACACAAGGTATCCGAGGCTGATAACAGGCTTGGAATAGGCAAAACCTTCAAAGGAATGACTGCAGATGTAATGTACAACCCGGATCTTTACGCAGCTCAAAAGGAGCTCTATTTGGGTTCTTTGTGTAAAGTTTCGGAAACTTCAAACCCATGACAATTTTGGATGGTCATGTTGAAAAATGGCAACTTCGACACAACAACCGGTCTCTGTCCTGAAAATGGAAAGAAATCCATCCCTCCTTTTACCACAAAGAGGTTCCCCTGCTACGGCAAAGGCTGCATGAATCAACCCACTTTGAACCATCAACCTACACAACTGTTACCCGATGGTACAATGAGGGGATGGTTCAATGGGACTTATGATATTGAGAATTTTAGCCTTAATAATCTGTCCTTTTATGAAGTAATTTGGGAGAAAAAGCTTGGTTCTGGAAGTTGGGTCTTTCACCATAAGCTCAAGACCACATCCAGGTATCCATGGCTGATGCTTTACCTTCGAGCTGATGCAACCAAAGGATTCTCCGGTGGGTACCATTATGAAACAAGAGGCATGCTCAATTCTATAAGTTGTAAAATGGAAACTCTTTGAAAACCATCATTGTAATCTGGGTTTTTAAACACTGACCATTTGGTTTTCACTTTCAGCTCCCGGAATCTGATTTTAAAGTAAAGTTCAGATTGGAAGTCAAAAAAGGAGGAGGACCAAAGAGCCAATTTTACCTTCTTGACATAGGCAGCTGCTGGAAGAACAGTGGGGATCACTGTGATGGGGATGTGCTCACAGATGTTACACGATACAGTGAGATGATCATAAACCCCGATACGTCAGTCTTGTGCAGCCCAACCGCACTGGGGAACTGTCCACCGTACCATATAACTCACGACGACAGAAAGATTTACCGAAACGACACCGTCCATTTCCCTTACGGAGCTTACCACTACTACTGTGCTCCCGGGAATGCTCAACACTTGGAGCAGCCTGTTAGTCTCTGCGATCCGTACAGCAATCCACAAGCACAGGAGATTGTTCAGCTGCTGCCTCACCCTATATGGGGTCAATACGGGTACCCGACTGAAAAGGGTCATGGTTGGGTCGGGGATCCGAGAACTTGGGTGCTCGACACCGGTGGCCTGGCCAGTAGGCTTTACTTCTATCAGGTTTGCATTTGTTTACTTGTTACTTTTTCCCGGGTCGGGTTTGGGTTGATGGGTCGTTTTGGTATTTTTCAATTTCAGGATCCGGATACCCCTCCAGCTAAAAGAATATGGACATCTATTGATATGGCACTGAGATCTTCGTTAGTGATAAAGATGAAGTGGCGGAATGGAGCCTCAGTGACGTGGATGTTATTCTCGTGTGATTCCTCGTTAGTGCAGATAACCAAACCTCGAAGGGCTAGGCTTTTAACTTTATTCTTTTAGTTATATTTCCTGATGTGATGTGCACTGTACCTTAATTGTGTTTTTATTTAACCAACCAATATAGAGTATTATCATTCCAATGTTACAAGTGAAGTGCATTATCAACAATCAGTGTATTTTGTGAGATAAAAACATTAGATAATTTTTTTATTAATCTAGGATAAGAATAAGGTAATATTTATTTAAAATAATTCTCAATTATTTGACATTAAATGTTCACACTATTGATATTCTTGATGCTTGAACCCCGGACATCAAGGAAGAACAATAATTCATTTATTATTGAATTCACTCGATTAGTACAAAACATTAGATAAATTATTATTAAATAAAAACAAATTAATAATTTTTAATTAAATTAATATTTGATTAACCGATTATATAAAATCACTCAAACATTTAAATATAGTATAATATTATTAATAAATTCCACAATTATAATTTTAATGGTACTTATAAAACCCTAAATTCTAGGCCAATAATTTTAGGTTTATCTAAGAGGTAAGTGGACTCTGTAGATTTCATGATTTAAGTTGATGGGTAATTGGGCTTAATTAGCCATAAAAAGAGTCTTTTAAATATGAGGAAAAAAGCAGATGACTAAAAGTGCAATTAGACCATTAAAAGAAAGATGATATCTTTGGCTTTTAAGTGGGTTTTAGACGTGGGTTTCCCATTTTATCATCCATTCTTCTTTGTTTCTCCTTTTTTCCTTCTTCATAGGGCAAATTCAAGGTAAGTGCTTGGAGGTTCTTTCTTATTCCCTTCAGCTTCAAAACCTGTCTTTAATACTTCCTACAACACTCTTTTGTTGATAAATCCAAGCATCTATATTGGTTTGAGGAAAAAAGGTGGAAATCAACCAAATTAAAAAAAAAAGAGTGCTTGCTAGGAAAAATGGACTTCATTTCTGGATTCAATCATCAAGGTAGTGTATTTCTAATCCTTCAGAGTATTAAGATTTCATAAATCACAAGAAATTGCTAAGATTTGTGTAGTTGAGCAATTAGGTTTTCACTTTTGATTCATGCCATAAATCACGAATTTGATGTTTAGTATGTGTTTTATGATACCTTAAAGCCCTAGATAACTTCCCATAACATTAGTGCATGATTTAGAACCAAACTATGGCATTTAGGATGAATTTTGAGTGTTTTCTAAGCCTAAAATATCAATTTATGGGTTTGAGTATCGATACTAGTTAAATTAGGGTAAACATTAGGGTTTATGGGATATAGTATATGTTAGGATTTACGGAAGCTTGAATAGACAATCGGAACGGTTTGCAAAGAGGGGTCGGAATGGTTTTTGTGTTTAGGGAGTAAGAAGATTGAAAGATAGAGAATTGCACATCGATTTATAGTGGTTCGACTTCTCAACCAAGTCTACATCCACTACCGTAGCTCCTCACCAAGGATTTTCCAACAAATTCACTAATTTTTTCTTTATTTTTAAGGACAAAGAGATAACCTTTACAACTCCCTAGTTTTTCACGGGATAAACTAGAACCTTTCCCTAGCTTTTACACAGGCTAAGCTAGAACCTTTCCCCTTTACAAAAGGATAAAAGAAGTAAACAAATAAACCTCTCAAAGGTAGATGTTTACAATAATTAAGCTCATAAGAACAAAATTTACAAGAGAGAATGAAAATAAGAATGAAAAACTTATTCTCTTGTGTTTGATTGCTTGGATAGTTGTTCTCTTGCTTCTTCAAGTGTCCTCAGATTGTATTTATAGCTTAGAATGAGTTTGAAGTCGTATATAGCCGTTGGGGATGTTTTGGGGATTATTTTTCTATAAAAATAGGCTGCCCAAAACAGAGTGTATCGGTATACTATCATGGTGCATCGATACCCCTTCATTAAATTCAAATTTTATGACCGTTGGGGTGTGTGAACAGTGAGTGCATCAGTACACCTTTTACATTCGATATTTTTGAGCATCGGTACTATTCATTACTGTTCACACAGTATCGGTACTATTCACTACTATTCATCAAAACATTTTTGTGCTAAATTTCAAATTAAGTGGACTTTGAATTATTTTTGAAACCTTTTTAAAACTTTGAATAAATTCAATTCAAGTCCAAAAACATTTTGCCTTTAATAAAACAATTTGTTATATCGAAACATAATTCAATAGTATCTGTAGTATCGATACTCAGGGTGTCAATATCGGTATAGGACCCCAATTTAGTAGTAAAATGCATTTTTGGTACCGATACTCATAGGGGTATCGATACTTTACCCAAGGGTATTGATACTACAAGTAGAGTATCGATACTACTCACTTGGAATGGTCGGATTTGACCTGTTTAACGTATGTAAGAGCTAAGGATGATCTATAATAGTAGGATTTAGTCCGTGAGGGATATAAATGACCAAGTATACCTAAAAACACTCATATGAGCAGGTTACATTGGGTGTAACCATATTAAGCGTAATATGCTGAAGTATATTCAATTGAGTATGAATACGAATAGTCAGGACAGAGGATCATTTTAGGAGACATCTGATGAGTGGTATGGTGATTATGTATGAGCTTCGAAAATGTTAGTGAACCCAGGAAAAGTAAGCCGTCTTATTCTATTCAAGAAGTTCTAAAAGGAAGTACGATATGATCGATTAGAGAGCCACTACTCATAAATGAACCATAGCCAGATATCAGGCTAACCAGTTCCTTAGATAATAAGTAAGCCTTTGCCTAACGTTCTAGATGGGAAAACGAGGGGTAACAGTCAATATGACGTTGACTTCACTTTAGTGAGACCAATTATGTTAAGGTATACACATATTGCTTAGTTGCCCTAGTAGGGCATTGTCAGTGCGCAAGGCACTTGGGGGGCTAACTAGGGTTCGAGACCCGAACACTCGCAAGGAATGTGTTAGCGATGTCAGTATTATATGGCCTATGGGACTTAGATATGCATGGTTAGTTATGTCAGTTTAATTTAGTTGGGTAAGCTTCCGATGCACGTAAATTCCAGTTCTTACAACTAGGCTATTTCTATATTCAAGGTAGTTTAGTGGTGTTGAAGCATGTATAGTCTCATCAATTCTGTATGTCCGATATGATAAAGCTTGGCTTGAAGGCTATGTGAATCAAAGCCAATGCTTCACTTTGTACGAGAATTGTACCGATGCTAGGTGACACCGGGTTCCTCTCAGTGATCTACCTAATGGCTATGTGAGGATTAGTAGATCATTCATTATGTTTGTGGGAATTACGTCGATGCTACGTGATACTGGGGTTCCCTCAGTCACTAGTGTTTGAGAGATATGTGAGACCATATACTAGTCAAGTTGCATTAAGATAGTGCACAACATATCAGGGTTGCATTGAAGTAATGCACAATATGTCAAGTTCGTATTCAGATAATGTGTATCATGTTCAGTCATTAGGATTAGAGACCTTTTAGAGGTGTACTCATGGCGAGGGCCTTAATAGAGAACTAAGGGAAGCGTGAGTCCCCTACGTCCGAGTTAGAGCAATAAAGCCTTAAGTAGGTAGCACTTGATCTAGGTCATACTGCTTAGTACCATGTCTTCAATATGCTTATGTTTATGAATTTTTATGCTACTCTTGATTAGTGATTATACTGTTGGGCTTTGTAAGCTCATCATTCGAATGTTTTCCGTTGGCAGGTTTCTAATTTGGACCGTTCGTGGAACACCATCATAGCAGGGCTTCCAGCATCTCTGATAGAGTACTATATTGTAGCTTTAGTGTGCATATGTATTCATAAGACCTTTGTCACACCTAAATTTTCATTCGATTTAAATTTGATTTTTATTTAATTAATTTTTGGGATCAAATTATGAATTTTGAAGTTTAAGGCAAGTTTTCAAAATTTGTTGAAAATTCAAGGACCTATCCTTGAATTTAACCCTCACCTATCAGAATAAATAAAAAAAATAAGGGAAGTTGTGAGTTTTTTTTCAACGTGTGGTTGAGGTGATTTGAACCCCTAAACACAAGCATGGTGTGCAATGCCTTAGCCACTAGGGTAGGGCACTATTTGTGTTAAAAAGGTAAATATATTTTTTAAAGATTTTAGTTGAGATTTTAAGATCTCCAAATCAAAATTTTGAAATCCCTAAACCCTTTTTTTCCTTATCGGCGTCATCATTGTCCCCTCATCGTGCAAGCATCGTCCGATCGTTGTTTCATGCACCGTTGGCACCAGCAAGACCGACATCCAACCCTGATCAATTACTTGTATGGTTCTGTAACTTGCACATAATTTGCGTCCAATTTATAGTACTCACAACATAAAATAATTACTCGTATGGTTCTGTAACTCTATTTAATACTCTATTTAATTCATTACTTTGATAGTAACCCTATTTTGATTTAATTTAAAGTCGTGTATTGCTTTTGATCATAGCAAGACCGGTGCTTAGTAGATTTCTCAAATCGACCTATTTTGCGAGGTGTGTTCCTTGTGTACTATATATATCTGTTTTGTTTTAACTGATTTTGAAAGCATGATTCTGTTTACTGATTTTTCTAAGTTATGTTTTTACTGATCTGAATTTTTTTATTGTTTGGTATATGTTTTCTGAATTATTATTACTGTAAAATGTCTGATTTATGATCTCTCGATTTTATTGGTATTATCTAAAACTGTTTTATTGGGGTAATGTCTTATGAGGTTCAGTTAGCTGGTAATTCATTTTTGTTCTGATCTTCTATATTAGACTCATTGATCCCAGGGGTCTAGGACAAGTCCTTATGGATGTCTGTTTTGGGGTATTTCACATTGTGTACGAGTGAAGGGTAGTTATATGTTCTAAATAAAAACTTTACTATCATCTTTACTCTATGATTTCTGAAATTTGGTTTGAAACGTATCATCATGTTTTATGTTTCACTTATTGGAACACACTGAGCTTCCTAGGTCACTCCCCCATCTTTTCCCTTTTAGATATTTTGGATAGTCACCCCAGTCACGACACTTGGAGGATTGACACATTCCGTACATTATTCTTTTGTTGTAATGTTTCAATCTTCCGAGCTGCCTTTAACTTGGTGACATGTGCCGATTATTTTGATACACTGGTTTGTCTTATTTACTTTCACCTTTTATGGATGGAATTACTTTATTATTGATTACTGATATTTTAATTAATTTGCGATATTTCATATTTTATACTATCTGATTTGAATTTTGCTAACATAACCATGTTTTTAAAGAAGTTATGATTTTTTAAACTGGGAAATTATTTTGTAAATTTTTATTATAATCCGTTAGATCTGATCATAATGCATAGACTGGGTATACGAGGTTACAATTAGTCAAGGGGTTTAGATTGGGATTACATGGTAGTCCTATTGGCACTAACGGTGCACAGAACAACAATCAGACGAGGATTGTGCAGTGAAAGGACGGGGACGAAGTTGATAAGGAAAAAATGGTTTAGGGATTTCAAAATTTTGATATGGGGAAGGGAATTGGGGATCTTAAAATCCCAAGAACTCTTTAAAAAATATATATTTACCCTTTTGACACAAACAATGCCCAAGCCTAGTGGCTAATCCCACTATTTCCTTTTTTCTATGTTGATAGGTGATGGTTAAATTCTGGGATATGTCCTTGAATTTTCAACAATTTTTGAAAACTTGCCTTAAACTTCAAAAATTCATAATTTGGTCCTAAAAATTAATTAAATGAAAATCAAATGAAAATCAAATGAAAATTAGGGTGTGACAACTCACTATTCCTTAAAAGAGTTTCATCCTCGAAATTCACCCAAATCAAACAGATATAGAAACTTGCAACAATGACGGTTATTTCGATAAGTTAAATCAAAGTCTAATGGTCTCGAGATACAAGGCTCGAAATATAGGAATAGACTGGATCATTATTCAGAAATGCATGACAAGAAACATAATTAATAATAGATATACCTACAGAAATTGCGGGCTCATCCTGTTCGTCATGACGTCTAGTAGTGTAGACTAGAGCAGGATGTCTTATCTCAAATAAAACTAGTCCTCGACTCTGTTGCGAACGGCTCCAGTATCAATCTTGGAAGCGGATCCGGAAGTCTTACCTTGATTCTGACTCCTAGTTGGGGTCTGAACAGAAGCCTGAGAACAAGTAGGGGTCAAAGTAGATGTGCGCTCAAAAGAGGCATGGTGGGGACAATTCATAAAGAAATGCTCACTGAATCCACATTGGTAACAAGTACCCAACTTCTTACGACATTTTCCCCTATGTTAATTTCCACAACACTCACAAATTGACACATAAGGAACATATGATGAATCACCCTGATTAATAGCTGAGGGTGGAGGAGTTGTAGACATGGTACCAAAATTGCTCATCTGGGGAGAAGAAGTGCGAGTCTTCTTCTCAAGGCGTGCAAAAGACTCAGTGGGGCCAGAAGACTTCCTAGATCGCTCTTGATCTACTCGGTCTCTATCAGGAGCCACGACTTTAACCTTCTTAATCTCTTCTAACTCATCAAGCACCTCATCTCGATGGGTCACCACAAGTCTACTCAGCTCATATCTGAATCCTTGAGCAAACTTATGACACTTATCCATTTCAGTAGGAACCAAACTTTCACCATACTTCATTAGCTTCAAAAACTCCATCTCATACTCAGAAACTGTCATATCTCCCTGGACCAAATCTTAATATTAATGTCGTCTATCAGTCAGATAACGCTCTCTAAGGAAATATTTCCTGAAACGTTCTCTAAAAAAGTCCCATGTCAGGAGGACGGCCGAAACACTACTCACTATGGACTCCCACCAGATGTGGGCATTACCATCCAACATCGAAAAAACTTCCAAATATCTCTTCTACAGATATAAACCTAACTAATCCATATGCCTCTCAGTATCACATAGCCAATTCTCGACCTCATTCGGAGTTCCACTAGTAAGGCCTGTAAAGGTCCTAACTCCTTTTGCAATAAAGGTTTGAGAAATAAACACATAGGGTGTAACGCCTACAGCTATAACCACACCCTGAATCAGTTAAAAAAACTGTCTACCAAGATTCTCATCAAGAACAACACTAGCAGACTCTGTACTAGAATTTGATATTATTCTAACCGGTGTAGTCAAACCTATATGAAGAGTAAGAGGCGAATCTATTAGACTCGTAAGATCCTGAGGAGCATAAGGATCTATCGGAGGTGGTGGATCTACACGTGAATCATCTAACGGGTTAGCAAACCTAATCGATCGACCTCACACACGGCCAAGTTGATGGGCTCGTCTAGTGCTCATAACGGTGGGCCTCAGGGTTCACTGCATAAGATAAAACCTAGGGTCAGGTTTGGCACTTCGAGTTCCGTACATAATAAAACTTGTAAAAATTTGGTGATATGGCCTTCAGAACTTGTTTTGTAAAACATTTCAAAATTATGTTTTTGTTTTCAACTCATCCACAATATGAGACTTTAAAAATCAAAAGCTTTGATACCAACTAATTGTAACCCCCTAGACCCAACCTATGCGTTACGACCTGATCTAACAGATTACAATAAAAATTTCCAAAATAATTTTCCCTTTAAAAAAATATTATAACTTCTTTAAAAACATGGTCATGTTAGCAAAATTCAAATTGGATAGTATAAAATATGAAATATCATAAATTAATTAAAATATTAGTAATCAATAATAAATTATTCGGTTCATAAAAGGTGAAAGTAAATAAGCCATAAACTAGTGTATCAAAATAATAGGCACATGTCACCGAGTTAAAAGCAGTTCGAAAGTTTGAAACATTACAACAAAATAATATTATTCAAAATGTGTTGATCCTCCAAGTACCGGGACTAGAGTGCCTATCCAAAATATCTGAACGGGAAAAGATGGGGGAGTGAGCTAGGGACTCAGCGTGTTCCAATAAGTGCAACATAAAACATGATGATACATTTCAAACCAGATTTCAAATATCATAGAGTAAAGATGATGGTAAAGTTTTTATTTAGAACATATAACTACCCTACACCCGTACACCATATGAAATATCTAAAATAAATGTCTATAAGGACTTTTCCTAGACCCTTAGGATCCAGGAGTCCAATATAGAAGATCAGAACATAAAGGAATTACCAGCTAGCTGAATCTCAGAGTCTCCAGACACCTACCCAAACAGTACCCCAATAAAACAATTTCAGATAGTAACATTAAAATCAGAAGAACATAAATCAGACATTTCACAAAAACAATAATCCATAGATCATATATCACATATCAGACAATTAGAAATTTCATATCAGTAAAACCAGAACTCAAGAAAATTAGTAAATATAATCATGCTTTCAAAATCAGTTAAAACAAAACAAATATATATAACACACAATGAACACACCTCGTAAAATAAATCGATCTGAGAAATCTACTGAGCACCGATCTCATTATGATCAAAAGCAACATATGACCTTAAATAAAATCAAAATAGGGTTACTATCGGAGTAATGAATTAAATAAAGTATTTAATAGAGTTACAGAACCATACGAGTAATATTTGCATGCTGTGAGTACTATAAATTGGATGCAAATTATGTGCAAGTATACACAATTGTACAAGTAATAAAAAGTGAGTGAGTATTGTTCCCACGAGGATTAGTGGAAATTGAAAGTAAGTTATAACACTAAACTAAATTATCTTAGTATAGTTAGTGTGATGGAATGAACAAAATGATTATGTTGTGGCAAGATAGATGTGATGGTGAATTGTGATGGCAATGTGGCAATGTAGCATATGGAAATTTTGAGGCAATTTTAATAAAAATGTCAAAGCAAAGTAAAATGATAACTTGGGAATTAACTAAAATGACTTTATAATCCTCTCACAAATAAGTTATTATGGGAATGATTGATGGGGACACTCAGGAATCCTAATGCTTGCCTTCTAGAATGGTCTAAACTCCTATGGTTCACTTACTCGACAGAGTTCACTAAGAATGCTCATATGTTATCTCTAGTCATGAAACCTAATAGAAGAGAATGCCATGAAAAATCCTCTTGGCCTGATGTAGCAACATCTAATATATCAAATAAGCTCAACTCCTATTAGTCGTTAAAATGCTACCTTAGTTTCTCTCGAACATCAATGTTGAATTAAGTTCTAGTTATTAGCTAAAACCCATTTTTCATGTTGATTTTCCCTTAGTTTTTATAGAACACTAAGAATCCTTAACTTTGTTTCTCTCAAACACTAAGTATTATACTTAAGAAATGGTCACTCTCATACCTCCTACAATCTTAAGTAATTCAAAACAATGAACAAAACAAGTGATAAGCATAAAAACATTAACCATTCATTAAAGAAAAACACTTAATCATCCATCATAAACCCAACCAAATAAGGTTTAGTTCATGGTGAGGTTCGAATCATCCATAAAATCATTTCATTCCATACAACCCATCCAATAAAAATAGAAATGAAGCAAAGAATGGTGGAGGAAAACTCCTAACATGCACTGTCGTGAGCTCTTCGGCTACCATGAATCGACTTAGCGCCACTTGCTCCTCTCGGACTCCAAGCTTGCCACTCTCTCAAGCTCTTTTAATGGAGGAACACCGCGAAGAAAATAAAAAGAAAGAAAAAGAAAAAGTTTTTAAACCGCCTCTTTAGCTCACAAATGAAAATTTTAAGATTGTGAAAAGTCTCCTCATTTTCTTTGTGGTGTCATATTCTATTTATACTAAGGAATTTTCTTAGTTTGTTGTGCCAAAATTCTAATGGTACCCTAAGTCACACTTCCCACATGAGAGAGGTACTACAAAAGCTAGTATTGGGCCTCTAATAGGCGGTTAACATCAGAAAACACGTGGTAAAAAGGATGTTTGGCCTTATGTGAAAATATCTTCAACTTCTTTGTCTTTTTCTGCCCCAAAAATGCCACAACACATTCATTTGTACTCGCCACAACAAGTTTCTTTGCACACCCTTTCTTTTAAAACCTGCACATCAACATCCAAAACAGACCTTTCCCATAAAATAACACAGTTCATAAAATAAATGCCAAGGCAAAACAAATCCACCAAATGCAATTACATGCTCCTAAATGCATCTAAATGAACCTATATGAGCAGTTAGACAATCAATAACTTAAGTGAAAAGACCCTAAATATAACCTTTTTACGGAGTTATAACACCTTTAAACTTAAGTTATTGGTTGTCCTTAAGCAATGGATAGTTGTTAGCAAAAGAAAAATGTCATGGTAAAGTTTATAATCAAGAAAATCATGTGGGAAGCAATGGATAGTTGTTAGCAAAAGAAAAATGTCATGGTAAAGTTTAGAATCAAGAAAATCATGTGGGATAGAGTTTCATCCGTTAGAAATATTTTGACATCGACAAGTTAAACAAATGGAGATTTCAAGAATATTATCCTAGGGCAAGGTCTTTTACGAGTTTGTGTGCATGAATGTATATAATATATACTTAGTCAAGTTAGAAAAATTCTAAAGAAAGTCTACTATTCTTTTACAAGTTCATCACTCCCATTTTTTAACACTTAATTAATTTTTTTAAACACTACTACGAGGGGAGTCATCCTATCACAACTACCATCCCACACTCTAGATGAATGAGAGCATACCATACATCTCCGAGCTAGTTAGGTAGAGTCATCCCCTGACTACTTTTATTCATTCATATGCCTATGGCTGCCATTTATTAAGATGCAGTATCCAGACAATGCCATGGCAAAGAGGAGTGTCACTCTACAGTTATTTCGAAGCATATATTCATAATTAAACACAAGTAACAAACATAAGGGAGTTTAATGTAAGCAATTAAGTTCATTGTCATTAATACACACTAAGGTATTCAACATTTCATTCCTAGAAAAATTCTAAAATTCCTAAGCATAGAAAGCATACAATTATGTATAAATTAAAAGCACAAACAACCAAATCCTAGAGCAAATCCTATCCAACTCTAAAGTCATGCATATTTAGTTCTAGCCATAAAGAAGTATCATTATTGGGCATCATCAACTTATTTCAACATATTACCTTAACTCTTATTAATGCCAGGATAAGTTAATTCTACTAACACTATCATGCAAATGCCTACTAAGAACATTACCTCCCCAAACTTGAGGGATTTATTATCTTTAATGCATAAAATAATTAAAGTTAAAACTAAACTATGTGCTATGCAATGTAATGTAATGTGAGGTACCTCAACTTTCTATGGAGGTGGTGTTGAGTTGGCAGTACTGCACCTGATGCGTTTCCTCAGTGGAGTTGGGCTTGACTCAGGGTCTAATTCAGGCGCAACAAGTGGGGTGCTTGGTCCTTTAGTAGCTTGGCAATCGGGGATGCAACACACCCAATAGATTTTTTATGCATTTTCTGGTCATGTGCGACAAAGGTTAATGTGGCATTTCTATCTGGTTGGGGCTTAGATACTTTCTTGGGCACCGTGTTGAGGGGATATCATCATGTGGCTCGGTCGTAGTGTCTTATTGGGTGATATTTTGACATGTCGTGGCATCCACAGATGCTGGAAAGATTGTGTCCAGAAATACTAAGAGATTATGAGCCAAATATGGAGCAGTTCCTTGTAAATAGATGCCACAACCACGTCTATTTTCTTCACATAAGTAAAGAAAGTCTTGAGATCACCGCTTAGGGCCTCCAATTGTTCCCTCGTTTGCTATACTTAGTCTTCGAGAGCATCCAACATTTCAGTGGTAGACTGCTTTTCATCGAACTCTGAATCTTCCTTATCTTATCCCTTAGCCTTCTTCTCAATTAATCTCATTAGGACGGGGAGCTTTACTTTCGTGTTACCTTTTAACCCGTGCAAGATTTCATAAAATTCCTCTTCCACAACTTTCTTTTTTGTGGCAAAGTGTTGTGATGAGGTTAGGAAAAACTAGACACTAGCCAACTGTTTCAAACAAGCATGCACTTGGGCAACAATAATCTTAACCACATCAATTGATCGCCCCACAAGTTTTGATTGCAGAAGCAACATTCGAGGGAGTGAGACGGTAGTATTATGGGTAGTCAGCATTAGCTTGTGCTTTATAAAGTGATTTCATAACTTGTCACTTGGTTGAAGTCTTTCTCTATCCATCGAGCGTCGACTTGTTTGCTTTCCATTCTATTTGGAGTTCAAAAAATACAATTATTCCATTACCCCATTATAGGTCACATTTTCAGCCTCCTCTTCAAATGTAGAGTGGTAATCAACAACATCTTGTAACTTAAAGTAAATGTTAATGGCAGTGGATGAAAAGTGAATATTTTTACCCCTTACATAAACTGATTTTTGCTTTGGATCAGAGATGTTGGTGTAAAATTCTATGATGAGGGTAGCGTTAATGTTTTTGAGATGCTATGCAAAGTTTTGCCAACGGTGTTGAGTAACAACCTCTATAATATCCTGCCCAAGATCGTCGTTTACACCCTTGGAGAAAATAAATCCTTGCTCAAAGAAGACTCACCAGTTCTTTATCAGTTGATATCACTCATTTGGTGTATCATCTTGAAATTTATGAGGAGTCTTTTGTGAAGGGCGAGTTCACACCATTGTTGCTCGTATGAGTGAATAAATAAATAAAAATAGCCTCAAGCTTCGCTTTGAATCAATTTCCTTTAGATCATCGAATAAGATTTTCCTTCCGGGATTCACGTCGGTTACTTTGTCTACAAGGGTAATCCCCGTGACTCTATCTTGTATACCGAATACCCAAGGCAATCTTTGATTCTGGCTTCAGGAATTAATTCTATCAACATCAATTGTCGTAGATCAATTACCGTTTAAGTTCGTGGCGACCGACTCAGATTGTTGCTTCCATAACTGTCAATTCCGATCTCAAATCCCTCTTAGCGAACCCATCTCGCCAGGTATGTTCACAGGAAGTCGAATTTGCTTTCTATAAGCCGAATCTTCCTCTGACACATTTAATCGCAACCTCTTGACCAACGTCAATCTTTGATTTTGAAAACTGTTTTGATTTTGAAAAGTAAGCGCATAGATTGAGAGAGATATTCCGAAGATATTAAGGGTCTGTTTCAATTCTCTCGTTGGAATTGAGTCATCACTTAAGCTCTCGGCTTATGAAAAATTTAGCTAAGCATGACAAAAGTCATACTTAGTATATTAAAAACAAATCTTGAAAATAAAAGAAAAATGAAAACTTGAAAAGTTAAAAGAGAAAGCTTTAATAAAACTAGAGAATAAAATAAAATAAAATAAAATAATCCTAAGATAATTGTTTTTTAATTTAAATAAAACTTAAAACTAGTCTCCTAATACAACTCTACTCGTCCATCTTCCAGAAGGCATGCGGAGGAAGTCTTCTAGAAACTGTCGCTAACTGGACCTTATATAAATTTCCACGTCAGACCGTGTCATACCTAGAGTTGTGGCCATATCTCCAGCCGTGACCAAATAATAAAAAAAATGCAAAATGCACCCGTTTTGTCACTAATTCTGGAAAGTTAAGACCTGCACAAAAACATGCATAACACGACCAATTCAGCAGCAATAATTCCATAAAATCGAAGAAATAACAAGCAAAGATTAACGATTTTGAACACTTATCAAATTCCCCCTAATTTATCTTATGCTTGTCCTCAAGTATGATATAATCAAATTTGTCCAAAATACCATTTATCGTTCTTTGTCAAGTTTCATATTTAAGGAAAGCAAGGCAGAGACCACAAGAAATATTCAAGTCAAGACATCAATCAATTGAATATCACCAATTGGAACAAATCAAGTGCAATTGCAATATCCATTGATTCATTAATCTCAATGCTTATAACTCAACACCTTACAAGGATTCACTCGAATCACTTAATGTGTTTGAGGCAAAGAAACACTCAATATCAGAATTGACACGATATTACCATAGGCATGCAAGTAAATCAAATCTCCACTACTAATAAGAACAAGATGCATAAATCAAAGTGTCTTTTATTGGTTGTAACGAGGCTTGGGTAAAGGTGAGAAAAAGGCTAAATATATGACTAAAAATATTCAAGGCAAGGAACTAACAAATAATAATCCCAACTCCATCAAAACATTAAGCACAACAAGATAAAAAGACAATATATCAAACAACAAATTTCTTTTTGAAACACATTTTTTTCTTTGTTGTTGTTGCATTTTCCATATTTTTCACGTCTTTTTTTTCTCCCTTTTTTCTTTCGAACAACCCTTTTTTTCTTTTCAAAATGTTGTTCCTTCTTTTTTTTCTTTCTTTTTTTCATTGAGCATACATCGGATAACTGTTCACTTGCCCTGAAAATGGTAGAAAAGAGTGATAAAATAAAAGGCTCGAGTTTATAAATATGGTGAAAACAAAGAAGTGGGAATAGGCTCAAAAGTGGTTAACTAAGGGAAAAATGCATAGGTAGGCAATTTAGTTGGGAAACGGAATGGTTAATCCTAAGGTGCCCAAATCATTTTTAAGCATCATGTTAATGTGTAATCTCGACAGTATTTAACATGCAAATTCTAGAATATCAATGCCAAATTTGACACACTCAATCCAACAAAATGAGAGTGAAAATGATATGCTCGTAAAGGCTCAAATCTCACCAAATTGTTTTCATGCGTTGAGCTAATCACATTTCAACCAACAAAGTGATGGAATATCACAAAAACACCAACTTATCACAATTCATGCTATTCGCTATCAAGAACATCCTAACCTAAACAATCATGTGTTCCCAAACAAGCATAACATTCTAAAAATATTCAACAAGACAAAGAATATCAATGAAATTTCCACAAATTCAACCAACACATACTAGAATTTGAAACATAAAGATAAGAAAAAGGGAAATTCAATCTACACTCTACTCCCCCTCACTTAAAGCACTTTGCCTCAAAATATAAAATTAAAGCACAAAAGAAGCACTAGTGTACTCCCCGGATTTACTGTCGACCACGGCCATGGTGGGAGACGAAGAAGTGGGTGGCTCGGTTTTGATGTTGTGGGCTAAAGCATGGTCAGGTTGTGTCATCGGTGTAAAATCAGCTTTGAAATCCTCTGTAAAACCATAAACCGGATGGTACATTATTAATAGTTGAATGGAAATAGGTTCAGAATTTACCTCCGGAGTATTTTCCGATGTCACCGAATGCATCGAACACGATTGGAAAATTGATTGTTGTGGATGAGAGGAAATAGTGACCACGGTTGGCATGGACTAGAAAGACAGTGATGGGGAGCAAAGTGGATATGATGACGAACAATGCTATATCCAGGACGGAGAAAGGCGGTGAGTGTGAACACTGAAACTTATGATGTGATCTGAATGCATCATTATTTTGTTGGTTCCTCATACATACCATCGTGGATCGAGATAGGAGTGGATGGTGTGGAAACATGTTAGCAAAGGCGTAGGGGTTCGGTAAGGTCGGCAATGGTAAGAAAAAGAAGAAACGATGGTCTTCTTGTTGGGGAAGGAATGAAGAAAAGGTTGGTGTTTTTTTAATCTCTACTGTGCGTATGGGGGTGTTTGAGTTTGAATGAAATTTGGGGTTTTATTTTTAATTAGGATAAAATGGAGTTTAAAAATTAAAAGGTGATAGAGATAGGGGTGGGGTGCGGTCCATGGTCAAAGGGAAAGGAAATAGGAGAGAGGTTTGGGGGGTGAGGGCGACAGAAAGATAACAGGGGAAAATTTAGGAGTTTTGCTAACGTACGCCGACCTCCTCTAAGGGGACTATTAACGTGCGTTGTTTAATAAAATAGTGACACGGGATGGGGCGATCTGATTCAGTTCTTTGCGTGTCCTTAACTACTCGAAATTGGCACTGTTCGAATCATAATTTTGTAAATCTTTATCATTTAAGTTTGAATAAAAATATTCGGTTCCTGCAAAATAAAAATAAAAATTAAATAAAACATGTTCAATCAAAATAACAAAAACAAAAACAAAAACAAAATAAAAATGTAACGGAAAAAACAATGGGTTGCCTCCCATGAAGCGTTTTTGTTTAACGTCGTTAGCTCAATGACCTGATTCAGACTACAGGTTCCGTGACAAACACTTCCACTTCATTCAATTTTTCCAACTAAGAAATTTCTAATGAGAACTTTGAAAATTCTCATAAAGATTTTTTCGAATATTTCCCAAATTAAAATCCTATCGAAAAGAATGGTCATTAAAACATCTTTTTTACCAAAGAATGATTTCTTCAAACGATTCCTCGATGGTTTCGGCTTAATTTTTGGTGCCTGCAAAAGGGAAGGTAAATCTTTAGTGTTTAAAGGAGTTAAGATAAAATCTGAATCAACAATTGAAATATTTTTCAACTCCCTTATGTCATCTTTTTTATCATCCGATTTCCTATATAAATCATCAACAAAGTTAGATTCATCATCAACAAGCTCAGTAACGCCAACAAAATTAATACTATGCACGTTATCCGGATATCTCATTGCTTTATAAACATTAAATTTTACAATCTCACCGTCGAACTCCATAGTAAAAATACTGCTTCGAACGTCAATTTTTGTATTTGCCATGCTTAGAAAGGGACGACTGAGGAGGATTTCAGAACCAATGTGGCTACGATAATTTTCCATATCAATCACATAAAAATCAGCAGGGAAAATTAAGTCATCTACCTTTACTAGAAAAATTTCTATAAGTCTTTCAGGATAAATAATTGATTTGTCGGCAAGTTGAATTGTAACTCTTGTCTCCTTCAAAGGCTCGGTGGAAATTAAATTATAGAAGAAGGGAGGGATTACATTGATAGAGGCACCTAGATCGCACATGTCTCGCTTAAACCTAACCTTACCAATTTTATAGGGTATTGAGAACATACATTGGTCTTTCAGTTTCGGTGGTAACTTTCGTTGGAAAATAGCTGAGACATGCTCTCCAAAATTTACCTTATCGTTTCTGGTCAGTCGCCTTTTATTAGTGCATAGATCTTTAAGGTACCTGGCATATCTCGGTACTTTTCGGATTACATCAAGAAGCAGAATATTTATTTTCACTTTCCGTAATACATCCAAGATTTCTCTCTCCTCTGATTGTTTGTCTCTTTTAATGAATCTTTCAGGAAAAGGAGGCGGAATAACATAGGGAGATGACGTAGATTTAGTTTTTGATTCATCTTTATTCTCTTCTCGGGATTCTACATCAACTTCTTCTTCTTTCCTCTGGGAGTTCAAATTTTCTTCTTTCTTCAGGGATCTTGCGCTTACTTCTTTTGGGTCTGGTTGTTCAACAATTGTACCACTTTTGAGGATGATGGCGCTAACATTCTATATTGGATTTGGCTCAGTTTGTGATGATAGCCTCCTTTGTGACTCTAATCTCCCCACGGTTTGAGTCAGTTGGCTCATTTGCTTGTTTATCTCTTGGAAGTGGGCTTCAGTACGAATCTAGAATTTTCCTAGGAAAGTTCTAACCTCTCGATAATTGACTCTAACGATGTCTTCTGCGACTGTTGTTGTGGTGGAGGTGGTCTCGCTTGATAACCTTGATTCGGCCTTGAGAGTTGAGCATAACTAAAATTTGGATGATCCCTCCATCATGGGTTATAAGTATTGCGGTAGGTATTGTAAGTTATTTGGGGAGGACCTGGAAAGTTTCCTACTACATTGACTTGAACTGTTACATCATCTTAAATCAGTGGACAACCGTCTGTCGGATTATCAGGTAATGCACATATTCCACATAATCGGTTTTGTCATATCTTTCATGCAACAAGAGAGTTGACGACTTCAGTTAACTTATCTATTTTATTTTCCAAAGAAGATGAATTTATCTCATGAACCCTTCGAGAAGGTTCATTATTTGTGCGAAATTGTTGGGAATTTGCAGCCATTGTGGAAATTAAATCCCTAGCCTCAGTAGGATTCATATTCACCAAGGCTCCGTCGCTGGCAGCATTGATCATCTTCTATTCCAAGGGAGATAATCCTTAATAAAAGTATTGAATGAGTGTTTGTTCGGTTAACCCATGTTATGGGCAACTAGAATATAACTTCTTAAACCGTTCCCAATAGTCGTAAAGTGACTCTCCATCAAGCCGCTTGATTCCAAGTATTCTCCTTCATAGTTCAGTTACTTTCGCCGTAGGGAAAAACCTATCAAGAAAAAGATGAGTCATTTGAGCCCATGTAGTAATAGAATTAGGAAGAAGATAAAATAACCGCTCTTTAGCTGAATCACCTAAGGAAAAAGGAAAAACTCTAAGTTTGATTTGGTCATCGGTTACTCCCTGTGGTCTCATACTGGTACAAACCATATGAAATTCCATGAGATGTTTGTGTGGATCCTCGTTTGGCAGTCCGCGGAATATAGGGAGGAGATGAATAAGGCTAGTTTTTTACTGGTAGGGAGTTTCGCCATGGGGAAAATCAATGCATAAAGGCCATTGTTCAGTAGGTATCGTGGCTAACTTCCAGATAGTAGGTTCGACCATCGAAATTGTATCAACAGATTCATCTAAATTTGATTCTTATTATGGATTTGATTGTTTTCTTATTCTTTCCCGAAGTGTCTGTGCGTGGAGTCTCCTAGCTTTGGCTTCGATTTCCGGGTCGTACTCCACTAATGCTCCCGGATTAGTCCTGGTCATAAATAAAAAACAAACAAAAAATTAGTAACTTTGGTGAAGTCTCCGGAAACGACGCCAATTTGACAACTGTCATTTTCAATGTCAAAATAAATTCTTTTTTCTCAATTAATAAATAAGGAAATACTTAGTATAGAGAAATAAGGGTCGAATCCTCAAGGACTTAAAAAATCACAATTCTATGATTGAATGGTTCTAGCCAGGCGAAAATAGTATAAAGGGGGGTTGTAATATGAGATTTAAATAGTAAAAAATCGATTAAATAAATAAAAGTAATTAAAGTAAAAATAAGAGGGTAAAGTCTGTTGATAAATACGGTAAAAATAGCCTCAAGCTTCACTTTGGCTCAATTTCCTTTTGATCATTGAATAAGATTTTCCCTCCGGGATTCACGTCGGTTACTTTATCTACAAGGGCAATCCCCGTGACTCTATCTTGTATATCGAATACCCAAGGCAATCTTTGATTCCGGCTTCGGGAATTGATTCTATCAACATCAATTGTTGTAGATCAATTACCGTTTAAGTTCGTGGCGACCGACTCAGATTGTTGCTTCCATAACCATCAATTTCGATCTCAAATCCCTCTTGGTGAAGCCATCTCACCAAGTGTGTTCCCAGGAAGTCGAATTTGCTTTCTATAAGCCGAATCTTCCTCCCACACATTTAATCGCAACAACCTCTTGACCAAAGTCAATCTTTGATTTTGAAAACTGTTTTGATTTTGAAAAGTAAGCGTAGAGATTGAGAGAGATATTCCGAAGATATTAAGGGTCTGTTTCAATTCTCTCGTTAGAATTGAGTCATCGCTTCAACTCTCGGCTTATGAAAAATTTAGCTAAGCATGAAAAAAGTCATACTTAGCATATTAAAAACAAAGCTTGAAAATAAAAGAAAAATGAAAACTTGAAAAGTAAAAAGAGAAAGCTTTAATAAAACTAGAGAAAAAAAATTATAATTTGAGTGATGAGTTTAGGCTTACCCCAAGTGGGTATATATAGCCTCTCAAAGCCTAAGGATAAAAAAGAAAATAAAATAAAATAATCCTAAGATAATTGTTTTTTAATTTAAATTAAAACTTAAAACTAGTCTCCTAATGCAACTATGCTCGTCAATCTTCCAGAAGGCGTGCGGAGGAAGTCTTCTTGAAACCGTCGCTGAGTGGACCTTCTAGAAATTGCCACGTCAGACCACGTCATGCCCAGAGTCGTGCCCATATCTCCAGCCGTGACCAAATAATAAAAAAAATACAGAATGCACCCGTTTTGTCACTAATTCTAGAAAGTAAGGACCTGCACAAAAACAAGCATAACACGACCAATTCAGCAGTAATAATTTCACAAAAACGAAGAAATAACGAGCAAAGATTAACAATTTTAAACACTCATCAAACTGCTGACCAATATGAAAATGTCGTGGTAATAACATTTGATCTGTAACACCCCCAACCCATATCCGATCCGAATATGAATCCAAGGTATCACATTGACTTTTCAAAACATTTACTTGTAAAAAATAGTGAATAATTTTAAACTTTCACCAAATATAACTGAATAATTTACATAAATTATCTCAAAAAGGATTATAAAACTTATGAGCGCATAAACAGATTAAAGATTTAATTACATGCCAACTACAATCAGTATTACAAAATACTTACTATTCAAGTCTTTTATGATATGATCTTTTGAAAGGAGAGACTGACATGTCTTGCTTAACTTTTATCATTCTTTCTCTTCTCGGAACCTACGAATGAAACAATCACACACTAAGTCATTAATTTAGTGATGCATATAAAACATATAATAGAAACCATAGAACATTTCATAGAACATAATGCTTACATGCATAAATACCATCATTATCAACATCAATATCGTTATTATGATCTCTATCATTATCAACATCAATATCATTATCACGATCTCTATCATTATCATTATCAACGTCAATATCATTATCATGTAATACATTTCACTCAACAATACACATAGTATCACATATAAATCTTGTAATATATTTCATATAACAAAGCATATACATCACATACATTGTATTTATATTATCTCTTTTATTAACCCATGTACTAGCCCATGTATATTTTTGATATCTTTTTTAGACCCATATATAGTACTGATATCTTTTATAAGCCCATGTACATTACTGATAACTTAAGGTATATGAGTACATTGAGGTTGTGCACATATATGCTGTCACCACAACTCGTATAATAATTTGTCCATATGTCCCGAAGAACATAGGTAATCTGTCCATATGTTCCGAAGAACATAGGTAATCTGTCCATATGTCCCGAAGAACACAGGTAATATGTCCATATGTCCCGAAGAACATAGGTAATCTGTCCATATGTCCCAAAGAACATAGGTAATCTATCCATATGGCCCGAAGAGCTTAGGTAAACTGTCCATATGTCATGAAGAACATAGGTAACCTATCCATATATCCCGAAGAACATAGGTAACCCTCGACTCTTGGCATGCCAACTATACCACTAGCTCTCATATCACATAACATGGGCATTATCATTTATAACATTTCACATCACTTGTATCATTCTTGTATGATCTCATAGATCTATTTTCATATAACTCATATCACAAATATCATATGTGCATGTAATCATATATATCGTATCATATAGCTTATATCATTTCTCATGTGTTCATATAAATACGTATGTCATATCTTGCTCATATATGAATGTATCCACATATATTAGATTTACGTATCTTATATTTTATTCTCATATGTTCACACCGATATTGTCACATAGAATAACATGTCAAACATATATCATATTCTCATATATTCATGTAGTTCAGTATCACATATCACATATACATGTAATCATGTAAATT
The DNA here is from genome assembly GCF_006381635.1 of Hibiscus syriacus. Taxonomy (NCBI): domain Eukaryota; kingdom Viridiplantae; phylum Streptophyta; class Magnoliopsida; order Malvales; family Malvaceae; genus Hibiscus; species Hibiscus syriacus. The sequence continues at coordinate 1,057,475 of NW_024063507.1, read as the reverse complement.
ATGTCACATATAATAACATATGACACATATACCCACTTTCATGTACTCATGCACACATAAGCATCATATCAATCACATGCTTGTACTTATGGAATCATGCATTCCAACATGGGAAATAAACTTATCGCAAATCCTACCCAATGATGTATAAAACATCCATATATAATGTTATGCATGCATCAAAAATCAAATAACATTTTAAGAGTCACTTCTTACCATAGTAACTTCGTCACTGGCTCATCGTAAGCCAATGTTTGTTCTATAACATAAGTACAAATTAAATTGCACTCATCTTGACACTTTATATATCCAAACGACATTCCTCAATATAATCCACAACTACCCTTTTATACTTTACTTGTCTTAGTCACAAATCAAGCACGATCTGTACAAATCAGAATTTCATAACGATACATATGTTATTATTGTACTAACATAAACACATCCCCAAAAAATCCATAAGATAATTGAAACTCATTTTCTATCAAAATACTTAACACTTAATAATTTCTTTTTAATATTGGCATAAACATTTCCAATTAATACAAAATGACCATTCACCATTTTATCACTTGAATTTTAAATACAAAAAATTTAAGAAATTCCAGTACTGGAATTATTACCAACCAATTACTTTTACAAAGGTACAATTACCTTTGAGCACCCCAACTATGTGAATGTTGCACTTAAATCACTAATCTTTTCAAACTTCCAAAATGGTCATATTTCACATCTAAATGCTTATTTCAATCCCAAAACAACAATTTCCAGCATAGTACATCAACTATTAAACAATTATACAACCATTCATAATTTTTCTAAAATTACCAAATTAGTCCCACAACTTTTAAAAAATTACATAATGGTCCCTAAATATTTGTAAGGCCTGTAGAATACTTCCTACATCATTTACAGACCTTATATAATTTTTTCATAATTTTTCTCACTCAAATACATCATGATCGAATACTTTATCCTTTAAAACTACGTTTTCATGATTTTGCTCGATTTTGATTCGATTCAAGCATGAAATCAGCTTTCAATCAACCTTTTAACATCTCCACAATCAAATACCTAATCAACTCTCATCAGAACACAAAGTTATACAATTTCCTCTTTTGGCCGAATTTAAAGAATAATTTCTAGAAAGATTGAACATGTTTTAACCATAAATCAAGCTTGAAAATGAATATACAACATCTAAATAATCAATATTTATCATCAATTTCATGAATCATATCATGAACATAAACCTTTAGATTTGGTATCTTTGAAATCTGTTGAGTTAATCGATCGACGAAATTAGCCAAGAGGGGGGTGAATTGGCAATTAAAAATTCGGTGGAAGCTTTTGCAGAAAATTGAAAAGATTTGCACAGCGATTTAGAGTGGTTCGACTTTCTCAAACAAAGTCTACGTCCACTACCTTAGCTATCCACACTAAGGATTTTCCAACAAATTCACTAATTTGTTCTTTCTTTTGAGGCCAAAGAGATAACCTTACAACAACCTCAAGAATATACCCCAATTCTTGAGAACACTCTTTTTCCCAAAGAGAAGATTACAAATTTGCAAACTTACAAGAAAACCTCACAAGGTAAGATGTTTGCACAATTCTAGAATAAGAAAACAACACTCAAAGATAATTACAAATGAGCACAAATGGTGTTCTTGAAAGGAAAATGAATATTGAAAGGAAAATTGGCTTGATTTGCACAAACTTGGTGTTTGATGCTTTCTCTCTTGTTTCTCTATGATTTCTTGTTGATCAAGGGCTTCAGAACTTGTTTAAATACACCTTGAATCACTTCTGAATGTTGGGGATGATTAGTGAAGATCATATAGCCGTTTAAGTGTGAGCAATTAATTTTTCTAGGAGGAGCGTCTCATGCATCGATGCATGATCAAGGATGCATCGGTGCATTCGTGTAAAATTCAAATATTTTGACCGTTGGACCCTTAGTGTATCGGTGCACTAAGAGTGCATCGATGCATCAAGTGCATTCGATGTTTCAAAATAGCCCGAGTGCATCGATGCATGGCTGGTGTATCGATGCATCAAATGCATTCGATGTTTTAATTAAATCAGAGTGCATCGATGCATGGAGAGTGCATCGGTGCATAGAATGCATTCGATGTTTCAATTTATCCATTGATGCATCGATGCATGGTATTTATGCATCGGTGCATGCCTTTGAAAAATTGATTTAAGGCTTGATTTTGGTTCAAAATACTTTGTGAAAATTGTTTCAAAAATATATTAAGTACAAATCACAATTTTACACATTTAGTAAGGATTAAAATTGTTTTTGAAAGACTTGGAGTAATAATTTGATATTCGATTAATTGAATCGAATATACTTAGAAAATCATTTGTAAAATCTTAAAATTCATTTAAACTTAATTTGTTATATCGAAATATCAAAATGTTTTCAACAATCTCCCCCTTTTTGATATAACAAAACATTTGTGTTATTTTAAGATTTTCTAAAATTTGAAATCAATTTTGAAAAATTTACTCCCCCTTACTATAGCACTTCTCCCCCTTTTAAAAAAATTTCCAAACAAATTTCAACACTTAACATTTCTCCCCCATTTTGTTAAATCAAAAAGTTTCAAAACGTTTTAAACAAGTTAGTGAAAAACATAGCCAATTGATATTATATATATATATATATTAGGCTGCTAAGATCACAATCAAAAGAGAGATTAGCCATTAGTTTCATAATCAATATTCATAAACATAAATGGATAATTGGTCATAATACAACTAATATGATGATGCAAAAATTAATAAATATTAAGCTCAAAATGAAAATTCAAACAAACTATCCATAAAACATCCAAATCTTATATCCAAATGAAGTCAAGCAAGTCAAACAATAACCCCCAAAATATTCAAAATGGTTTAACAATAAACGTTCAAGACGATCCAAAACCACAACAAGATCTATTCGTCTATAGAAGGATCGGGAGGAGGCGGAGGAAAACGGGATTTGGCGGTTGGTTTGAATGAGAACGACTAGACGAAGTTCTAGGACGTTTGGGATTAGACATGATTAAAGTAAATCGGAATAAGGAATATCACCTGCAATTTGAAACACATGTATGCACAATCAATTCCCAAAACTCAAATGAGTCCTCAATAATTCAAGGTTCTCTAAACCATATCCTAATGGGCATGTTTTGAAAACTATTTAAAAAATAATATTTGATAATCATAATATAGTTTTCATGAAAACAAAACAATTAAATCAAAAATCTTACTAATTTTCGTTTTTTTTAAGTTTCGAAATTCAAAGAAAATTTTTGAAAAATTGTTTGTTTTTGACGAAATTGGTAGTAAAATCTAGTTTAGAACCAACAAACAATAAATGCCCGATATATTGTACATTCTAGAACTAATGAAAACTAGTTCTAAAATCATAAATTTGTAAAATAGAGGTTTTTAGAAAAATACCTTGAAAATTCGGATTGAGAGGGATGAGGAGTTGTTTTGCACGATTTAATGATTGAAGCAGGTTTGAGAGTTGAAAAGCTTGAAGATTCCGACGAAAAATCCTTGATTTTGAGCAAGAATGGAGATTAAGAGAGAGAGAGGGACGAACAGCTAGAGGAAGAGTTTTTAGGTTTTGAGATAAAATAGAAAAATAAGCCTTTAAAACCCCAAAACCCGACGGATGCATCGATGCATGACCCTGTGCATCGATGCACATTCAAGGAGTGCATCGGTGCATTAACATGATGAATCGATGCACATTCAAAGGGATGAATCGATGAATTGTTAAGTACATCGGTGCATGAAGCACAAAAATGTCCAAAAATCTGTTTTAAAGACTCAAAATGCTAAATTAATTAGCTCTAGTGGTATTGGCAACTCATATATTGAAAATTAAACATGTTCAATCAATCAAATTAATCTTTTAAATAATATTTGAACATAAACTCCCCCTAACTAATAGCAAAGAATGCAATCAAAAATTATCATTATAAGCATTTTTCATTTATTCATTAAAAGTGCTAAATTATTTTAAACACTAAGTGAAGATAGGTCAGTTAAACCTAATTCTCTTCTAAGTGTCCAAAACCTTTCCTTGTCTAAGGGTTTTGTAAAGATATCAGCTAATTGATGCAAAGTATCAACATATTCTAGAACTACATCTTCCTTAGTGACATGGTCTCTAATGAAGTGATGTCTTATTTCAATGTGCTTAGTTCTAGAGTGTTGGATGGGATTTTTAGTGAGACAAATAGCACTAGTATTGTCACACTTGATAGGAATAGTACTTACTTCAATTCCATAGTCAAAAAGTTATTGTTTCATCCATAAAACTTGTGCACAACAACTACCGACTGAAATGTATTCCGCTTCAGTGGTAGATAATGCAACACAATTTTGTTTCTTTGAAAACCAAGAAATCAGCATATTTCCAAGGAATTGACAAGTACCGGAGGTGCTTTTCCTATCTAATTTACATTCTCCATAATCCGCATCAGAGAAGGCATGCAAGCTAAAACTAGAGTCTCTAGGATACCAAAGACCTATACTAGGAGAGTCCTTAAGGTATCTAAAGATCCTCTTAATGGCTAGTAAATGTGATTCTTTAGGACATGATTGAAACCTAGCACACAAGCAAACACTAAACATAATATCCGGTCTACTTGCGGTTAGATAAAGCAATGAGCCAATCATGGATCTATATAATTTAACATCTACACATTTACCTCCTTCATCTAAGTCAAGCTTTGTTGAAGAGCTCATTGGAGTGTCATGAGGTTTCCCATTTTCCAGTCCAAACTTCTTGAGCATATCTTTGACGTACTTAGCTTGATTAATGAAGATGCCATCTTTTCTTTGCTTGATTTGGAGTCCCAAGAAAAATGAGAGCTCCCCCATCATGCTCATCTCAAACTCACTTTGCATTAGCTTAGAAAATTCTTGGCAAAGAACATCATTAGTAGAACCAAATATTATATCATCAACATAAATTTAAACTACTAATAAATCTTTACCTTTATGCTTTAAAAATAATGTAGTGTCAACCTTTCCTTTTGAAAAACCTTTTTCAATTAAAAAATTTGACAATCTTTCATACCAAGCTCTAGGAGCTTGTTTTAAACCATAAAGAGCTTTTGTCAATTTAAGAACATGATCTGGAAATTTTGAATCTTCAAAACCTGGAGGTTGTTCCACATACACTTCTTCTTTTATAAAACCATTTAAAAATGAACTTTTAACATCCATTTGATATAATTTAAATTCATGAAAACATGCAAATACTAATAACATTCTAATTGCTTCCATCCTAGCTATGGGAGCGTATGTTTCATCATAGTCTATGCCCTCTTCTTGAGTATACCCTTGAGCAACAAGTCTAGCCTTGTTTCTCACTATATTACCACTCTCATCAAGCTTATTCCTAAATACCCATCTAGTACCTACAATAGATTTATTACTAGGCCTTTCAACTAATGTCCATACTTTACTTCTCTTAAATTGATTTAACTCTTCTTGCATAGCCATAATCCAATGTTCATCATTTAATGCTTCTTTAATATTCTTAGGCTCTATGCATGAGATAAATGCAACATAGTTACAAACATTTCTAAGAGAAGATCGAGTAGTTACCCCTTTGGATGGATCACCTATAATTTCACCATCCTTGACATAGTTGTACTCTCTTGGAAAAGATACTTCCCTTTCTTCACTGGTTGGATTCTCGAGGGGATCATGAGTTTTCTCATCTTTTGTTTCTTCCTTTGATGATGATTCTCCAACGTCATGTCTAACGCCATTTTCTTGTACAATACCTACATCATCATTAACAGAAGAATCCTTCCTCGGAAGGGGATTATCATCGAAAACAACATGTATAGACTCTTCTACAACTAAAGTTCTTTTAAATACACGATAAGCTTTAGAATTTAAGGAATAACCCAGAAAAATTCCTTCATCACTTTTAGCATCAAATTTGCCAAGGTTTTCTTTACCGTTGTTTAAAACAAAACATTTACATCCAAAAGGATGAAAATAACTAATGTTAGGCTTTTTATTTTTGAAAATTTCATATGGAGTTTTCTTTAAAATTGGCCTAATCATTACTCAATTTACAACATAACAAGCGGTATTTATGGCTTCCGCCCAAAAATATTTTGGCAAATTATTTTCACAAAGCATGGTTCTAGCCATTTCTTCTAAAGTTCGATTTTTCCTCTCAACAACTCCATTTTGTTGAGGGGTTCTAGGTGCTGAAAAATTATGACTAATACCATTAGAATTACAAAATTCAATAAATCCAAGATTTTCAAATTCAGTGCCATAATCACTCCTAACACTAGTTATAGAGTAATCCTTTTCATTTTAGATTATTTTTGAAAATGTGATGAACTGTTCTAATGCTTCATCTTTAGTACTTAAAAATAGAACCCAAGTATATCTAGAATAGTCATCTACCAAGACAAATGCATATTGTTTTCCACCCAAGCTAGTAGTCCTAGTTGGCCCAAAAAGATCTACATGGATCAATTGTAATACTCTACTAGTTGATACATCATTAATGGATTTAAAAGAAACTCGCTTTTGTTTTCCTTTAGCACAAGCATCACAGATTTTATCATTATCAAATTTAAGCTTAGGCAACCCTCGAACTAAATCACCTTGAATTAGCCGTTGCAAAACACTCATACTAGCATGTCCTAGTCTCCTATGCATAACCAACTATCATGTTCATCTTAAAGCAACTAGGCATAAATTAGTCATATCAAAAGAATCTAAATGCACCATGTAAATGTTCCCTATTCTATGACCAACAAGCATAATCCGATTAGATGCAATGTCAATGACTTTACAACCATTAATTTCAAATAAGACATTGAATCCTTTATCACATAATTGACTAATACTCAATAGATTATGCTTTAATCCATTCACATATAAAACATTCTTAATTTGTATGGAAGAGGTATTACCTATTGTACCAATACCTTCAATGTGACCTTTTGAATTGTCTCCAAAAGTCACTTCTCCTCCATTTTTGGCGTTAAGCTCAATGAACCGACTTTTGTCTCCGGTCATATGTCTTGAGCATCCACTATCAAGGTACCATGAATTTGAATTTGTTTCCCGTGCCTTGTAGCAATGTTCCTTTCCCTACAAACATAGATTAACTTTTGATTTTTGGTACCCAAATTCTTTTGGGTCCATATTCATTAGTTTCCAAAATCCTAGTCCCCTTAGGTATCCATTTGTGTAGGATATTTTTATCTTTAGTAGTAATGAGTTCTTTAGGAACCCACATACTTCTAACGATTTTTCCATTAGAGGTTCTTTGGGGACCTCTATGATTGTAGTTTCTAAAACTTTTTCTAACAAAGTTGGATTTTGAATTTCCACCTTTTTCAAAATGTTTTGTTCCAACTTTATCAAAAGAAGTTTTAAGATCATCAATTTTCTTTTGATGATTTATCATTGATCTTTGAAAGTAAATTTTGCAAATCTAAATTTTCTTTTCAAACTCTTCTAGTTTGATTTGCAAGTCTTTGATTTTACTTTCAAGATCGTTGTTGGTTTTGGATATGAGTTTGTTTTCATTTTTCAATTTTGAAACATCATTTTTATATTTTAAAAATAATTTATCATAATCCGAAGCCAACCCATTATATTCCTCTAATAACTCATCATAGGATAAATCATCAAAATCGGATGAGTTAGAGGTTACCTTAGAATCTTCCCCAAATGCCACCAAGCACAAGTTAGCTACTTCTTGTTCATCTTCATCAGAACTTTCTTCATCGCTCCATGTAGCCACATGAGCCTTGTGCTTATTCTTTGATTGACCCTTTTTCTTCAATTGTGGGCAATCATATTTAACATGCCCTGGCTTTTTGCATTCATAGCAAATGATTGGGTCCTTCTCTTTCGGTTCATTTTTGAGGCCTTCATTTCGTTTGAATTTTCTTCCTCGATAAGGTCTCATCATTTTTCTAAACCGTTTGGCAAACAATGCCATTTCCTCGTCATCGTCATCGTTATTCGAATCACTCTCTCATCTTTTGTGGATTTGAGAGCAACTCCAATGTTTATCTTCTTCTCCTTCTCCTTTGGTGTCTCGTCAATTTTGTCGAGGTCCACCTCATCTTCGAGCATCATTTCATGAGTGAGGAGTGACCCAATTAGCTCTTCAAGAGTTAAGGACATTAAGTCCTTAGACTCGATGATTGCCGTCTTCTTTGATTGCCATGATTTTGGGAGGGAGTAGACTAACTTCCTCACAAGCTTTTCATTTGAGATGATCTCTCCATATGATTTGAGACCATTAACAATCGTTGAAAATCTATCCGTCATAGCTTTGATGTCTTCATTTGGTTTCATCCTGAAATTTTCATAGCTATGCGTTAGAATACTAATTTTTGATTTCTTTACCTCATCTGTACCTTCATGTGTGACTTGAAGCTTGTCCCATATTTCTTTGGCGGTTGTACACGATGAAACTCTTCCGTATTCATCTGGTCCAAGAGCACAAAAAATAATATGGATGGCTTTGGAGTTGAGCTGGAACATTCTTGTCTCTCCTTCACTCCACAACCTTGGATGAGTGACAGGCTTGATGTATCATTCTTCTACGGTATTCCATGCTCCCATGTCACTTGCTTGAATGAAGTACATCATTCTATTCTTCCAATAGGCGTAATTAGCTCCATTGAAGAAAGGAGGCTTGTTGACAGGCATCGAATCAAGACCGGAGTCATAATTTGAAGTGGAGGCCATTGATGACTTGGTAATCGATGTAACTCTTCCCGAATCGACTCAAGAGGCGATTAAACCTTCAAATGAGTGAGGCTCTGATACCAATTGTTGATTTAATCGATCGACGAAATTAGCCAAGATGGGGGTGAATTGACAATTAAAAATTTGGTGGAAGCTTTTGCAGAAAATTGAAAAGATTTGCACAACGATTTAGAGTGGTTCGACTTTCTCAAACAAAGTCTACGTCCACTACCTTAGCTATCCACACTAAGGATTTTCCAAAAAATTCACTAATTTGTTCTTTCTTTTGAGGCCAAAGAGATAACCTTACAACAACCTCAAGAATATACCCCAATTCTTGAGAACACTCTTTTTCCCAAAGAGAAGATTACAAATTAGCAAACTTACAAGAAAACCTCACAAGGTAAGATGTTTGCACAATTCTAGAACAAGAAAAGAACACTCAAAGATAATTACAAATGAGCACAAATGGTGTTCTTGAAAGCAAAATGAATATTGAAAGGAAAATTGGCTTGATTTGCACAAACTTGGTTTTTGATGCTTTCTCTCTTGTTTCTCTATGATTTCTTGTTGATCAAGGGCTTCAGAACTTGTTTAAATACACCTTGAATCACTTCTGAACGTTGGGGATGATTAGTGAAGATCATATAGCTGTTTAAGTGTGAAAGCAATTAATTTTCTAGGAGGAGCGTCTCATGCATCGATGCATGATCAAGGATGCATCGGTGCATTCGTGTAAAATTCAAATATTTTGACCGTTGGACCCTTAATGCATCGGTGCACTAAGAGTGCATCGATGCATCAAGTGCATTCGATGTTTCAAAATAGCCCGAGTGCATCGATGCATGGCTGGTGCACCATGCATCAAATGCATTCAATGTTTTAATTAAATTAGAGTGCATCGATGCATGGAGAGTGCATCGGTGCATAGAATGCATTCGATGTTTCAATTTATCCATGATGCATCGATGCATGGTATTTATGCATCGGTGCATGCCTTTGAAAAATTGATTTAAAGCTTGATTTTGGTTCAAAATACTTTGTAAAAATTGTTTCAAAAATATATTAAGTACAAATCACAATTTTACACATTTAGTAAGGATTAAAATTGTTTTTGAAAGACTTGGAGTAATAATTTGATATTCGATTAATTGAATCGAATATACTTAGAAAATCATTTGTAAAATCTTAAAATTCATTTAAACTTAATTTGTTATATCGAAATATCAAAATGTTTTCAACAAAATCCAACAAGATTAGAAAGAAATATTGGTACCAAATGATAGCAGTTTTCGCGTAGAAGAATTTTCTATTTTACGGCATAACCCGAAATCCAAAGAATTGGCTTAAAAATTGAAAACAAAATGTTTTCTTACCTTTGCGGAGGACCTCACTTCTTTTTTGGAGAAGATGAAGAGATTCATATGATATTTCTTCATCTTTCCCTAATTAATAATGAATTAAAAATTCATTAAATGTCAAATTACCACTTTACCCTTAAAATCAAAATATATATACTAATTTACTCTTAATGAACTTGATATTTACATTAATACCAAGTTACAACAACCTTATCATCTTCCAATAGTCAAAGATAGACAAAATATTTTCCCACTTTACCATTTTGCCCTTGCAATTTCCAAAACTTACAATTTTATCACTTTAATCCAAAGGTTCAAATTAAACATGAAATTAAACCATTAAATATTATTTCCAACATTTAAAAGTGTGAAAATAATATATTTATTTTCTTATTTTCGTGACCAATTTGTAATTTTTTAAAATTACATTTGGTCCCTAAACTTTTCAAAGTTTATACTTTGGTCACCAAGCTTTCAAAATCTTATAATTTGATCACTAAACTAAATCCATTTATGGAATAATTTTTTTGGGGAAAAATACCATATTAATTCCTTAAACTTTTCCCAACTTTTCTAAATTACACACAAAGTTTCAAAATCTTACAATTTGGTCACTAACCTGATTTTTGGGATGTTACAAATTCTCCCCCTTAAGAAAATTCGTCCTCGAATTTTCACTGGACAAAGAGGTGGAAAACTATCTACTCACATCTTATTTGCATTTCCTTGTTATATTAGAGATTCACATCTTTTAAAGATCTCGTAAGGTCCAATGAATGTAGGTCTTAGTTTCCCTTTTCGCCCAAAATGAAAAATCTTTTTCTAAGGTAAAACTTTCAGGAATACTTTATCTCCGACTTGAAATTTAATTTCTTTTCTTTTAAGATCCACATAATTTTCTGTAGAAAAATCAGCTCGAATTTGAATGAAATGTGGTAATGTGGTCAATCGATCAACTATCACCCAAATCGAATCTCTTTTATTCGGAGTTAGATGTAACCCCTTCACGAAGTTCATCATCACATTCTCCCTTTTCCACTGGAGATTAGAGATTTGTTTCAACAATCCTGAAGGAACTTGATGTTCAGCTTTAAATTATTGACATGTCAAGCATATATCAACAAACTCAGTAATGTTTCTTTTCATAACTGACCACCAAAATGACTCTTACATCCTGATACATTTTGTTCCCACCTGGATGTATAGTCAGTGGACTATAATGTGGCTCAGAAAAAATATCTTTCTTCAACTCATCATTATGAGGAATACAAATTCTTCCTCGATAAAATAGACACCCATCATATTTGACTTCAAAGTCTTTAGTCTCACCTTTTTCACAAGTGAAATATATTTTTTTAAGCATCTCTAATTTTTTTTCACTTTTTCTTCTTTTTTCATTTTTATAGCTTTTTTAGCTCTTATATCTTCGGCAGAGATAACATGACCAAGAAAATAACTTTTGACAGCCAAAACTCACACTTTGACACTTTGGCATATAACTTTTTACCCTTAAGTATCTCGAGAAAAGTACAAAGATAAGCATCATGCTCTATCTTTGTCTTCAAGTAAAATTTGAAATACTCAATTCATCAAATCCATGAATGTTATCGGAATCTTTTTCAAACCAAACGACATTACTACGAACTCGTAGTGTCCATACCTTTTTCTGAAAACTATCTTTGAAACTTCTTCATCTTTAATCTTTCATGGGTGATATCCCATTCGAAGATCAATTTTAGAGAAAATTGATGCTCCTTTTAAGCTGATCTAACAAGTCATCAATCCTCAAAATAGGATATTTGTTCTTGATAGTTACTTTATTTAACTGTTAATAATCTATGTATAATTGCATAGATCCATTTTTTTACAAACAACACTGGTGCACTCCAAGGTAAAATACTCAGTCTAAAGAATCCTCAATCTAGCATTTATTACAATGAGTTCTTTATTCTCTCAAGTCAATCGTAACCATTCGATATGAATCCATAACTACATGATCATTGCCTTGATAACCATAAATATTGAATTCCACCGCTCAATATGGAGGTAACCCAAATAATAAATCTAAAAAGACATATGGAAATTCCCGAGTTATGGAAATATTATAAGATCTTATTTCAGATACTTGAGTATCTGTCACCTTAGCTAGAAAAACTATGCATCCTTTTTACATCATCTTAATCGCAACCATTGCTGATATCACATTAGTGATGATTTCACTTTTCATCAATCATTAAATTTTTAATTTCTCTGCATCTTTCTAAATTAATCGCTTCTTGCGACCATTAACCCAACCTTAATGCAGAGACAACCAACTTATGATCAAATTGATCTAAAACTCATTAATAATAATCCCATAAGATTCATCGGTACCATAAGCTCCTGAATCTTTGTTGAAAACATTTTTGTATTTTGATATAACAAATTAGTTTAAATAAATTTTAAGATTTTACAAATGATTTTCTAAATATATCCGATTCAATTAATCGAATATCAAATTATTACTCCAAGACTTTTAAGCCTAAAATCAATTTTTCAGAGTGATGCACCAATCCATGCATCGATGCACCATGAATTAAATTGAACATCGAATACATTTCATGCATCGATGCACATTCCATGCACCGATGCACTGAGGATTTTATGAAAACATCGAATGCATTTGATGCATCGATGCACCAGCCATGCATCGATGCACTCTTAGTGCACCGATGCACTAAGGGTCCAACGGTCAATATTTGAATTTTACACTGATGCACCGATGCACCATGGGTATGCATCGATGCACTGACGCTCCCAACTGTTTTAATTAATTGTTTTCACACTTAAACGACTATATTGACTCCACTAATCATCCCCAACGTTCAGAAGTGATTCAAGTGTATTTAAGCAAGCTTAGAAGCCATTGATCAATAACAAGAAACATAAAGCAACTAAAATCAATAGAAAATAAAAGAGAAAACATCAAACCTCAAGTTTAAGCATTTCAAGCCTATTTTTCATTAAATATTCATTTTGCTTTCAAAAACACTTATTGTGCTCAATTGTATTTATTCTTGAGTGTTCTTTTCTTTGTTCTAGAATTATGCAAACAATCTACCTTGTGAGGATTTCCTTGTAAGTTTGTAAATTTGTATTGTTCTCTTTAGGAGAGAGTGTTCTCAAGAATTTGGGGTATAATTCTTGAGGATTTGTAAGGTTACTCTTTGTCCTCAAAAGAAAGACAAATTAGTGAATTTGTGGAAAATCCTTAGTGTGGATAGCTAAGGTAGTCGACGTAGACTTTTGTTGAGAAAGTCGAACCACTCTAAATCGTTGTGCAATTTCTTTCAATTTTTTGCAAAAGCTTCCACCAAAAATTTTATTGCCAATTTAGCCCCCTCTTGGCCGATTCCGTCAATCGATTAACTCAATAATTGGTATCAGAGCCTAACTCATTTGAAGGTTTAATCACCTCTTGAGTCGATTCGGGAAGAGTTACATCGATAATCAAAGTCATCAATGACCTCTACTTCAAACTTCGACTCCAGTCTCGATTCGATGCCTGCCAACAAGCCTCCTTTCTTTAATAGGGCTAATTATGCCTATTGGAAAAATAGGATGATGTACTTTATTCAAGCAAGTGACATGGGAGCATGGAATGTCATAGAAGAAGGATACTTCAAGCCTCTCACTCATCCAAGATTATGGAGTGAATGAGAGACAAAAATGTTCCAGCTCAACTCTAAAGCCATCCATATCATATTTTGTGCTCTTGGACCAGATGAATACGGAAGAGTTTCATCTTGTACAACTGCCAAAGAAATATGGGACAAACTTCAAGTCACTCATGAAGGTACCGATAAGGTAAATAAATCTAAAATTAGTATTTTAACGCATAGCTATGAAAATTTCAGGATGAAACCAAATGAAGATATCAAAGCTATGACGGATAGATTTTCAACGATTGTCAATGGTCTCAAATCATATGGAGAGATCATTTCAAATGAAAAGCTTGTGAGGAAGTTAGTCTACTCCCTCCCAAAATCGTGGCAATCAAAGAAGACGACAATCATCGAGTCTAAGGATCTCACATCCTTAACTCTTGAAGAGCTAATCGGTTCACTCCTCACTCATGAAATGATGCTTGAAGATGAGGTGGACCTTGATAAGATTGAAGAGACACCAAAGGAGAAGGAGAAGAAGAAAAACATTGGAGTTGCTCTCAAATCCACAAAAAATGAGAGTGATTCGGATGAAGATGACGATGACGATGACAAGGAAATGGCATTGTTTTCCAAATGGTTCAGAAAAATGATGAGACCTTACCGAGGAAGAAAATTTAAACGAAATGAAGGCCTTAAAAATGAACCAAAAGAGAAGGACCTGATCATTTGCTATGAATACAAAAAGTCGGGGCATGTCAAATATGATTGCCCACAACTGAAGAGAAAGGGTCAATCAAAGAATAAGCACAAGGCTCATGTGGCTACATGGAGCGATGAAGAAGGTTCCGATGAAGAGGAACAAGAAGTAGCAAACTTGTGCTTGATGGCATTCAAGGGAGATTCTAAGGTAACCTCTAACTCATCTGATTTTGATGATTTATCCTATGATGAGTTATTAGAGGAATATAATGGGTTGGCTACAAATTATGAGAAATTGTTTTTAAATATAAAAATGATGTTTCAAAATTGAAAAATGAAAATAAACTCATATCCAAAACCAACAACGATCTTGAAAGTAAAATCAAAGATTTGCAAATCAAACTAGAAGAGTTTGAAAAGAAAATTTTGGATTTTCAAAATTTACTTTCAAATGTCAATGATGATCATCAAAAGAAAATTGATGATCTTAAAACTTCTTTTGATAAAGTTGGAACAAAACGTTTTGAAAATGGAGAAAATTCAAAATCCAACTTTGTTAGAAAAAGTTTTAAAAACTACAATCATAGAGGTCCCCAAAGAACCTCTAATGGAAAAATCGTTAGAAGTATATGGGTTCCTAAAGAGCTCATTACTACTAAAGATAAGGATATCCTACACAAATGGATACCTAAGGGGACTAGGATTTTGGAAACTAATGAATATGGACCCAAAAGAATTTGGGTACAAAAATTAGAAATTAATCTATGTTTGTAGGAAAATGAGCATTGCTACAAGGCATGGGAAACAAATCCAAATTCATGGTACCTTGATAGTGGATTCTCAAGACACATGACCGGAGATAAAACCGGTTCATTGAGCTTAACGCCAAAAATGGAGGAGAAGTGACTTTTGGTGATGATTCAAAAGGTCACATTGAAGGTATTGGTACTATTGGTAATACCTCTTCCATACAAATTAAGAATGTTTTATATGTGAATGGATTAAAGCATAATCTATTGAGTATTAGTCAATTTTGTGATAAGGGATTCAATGTCATGTTTGATATTAATGGTTGTAAAGTTATTGACATTGCATCTAATCGGATTATGCTTGTTGGTCATAGAATAGGAAACATATACATGGTGCATTTAGATTCTATTGATATGACTAATTTGTGCCTAGTTGCTAAGGATGAACATGATAGTTGGTTATGGCATAGGAGACTAAGACATGCTAGTATGAGTGTTTTGCAATGGCTAATTCAAGGTGATTTAGTTCGAGGGTTGCCTAAGCTTAAATTTGATAATGATAAAATCTGTGATGCTTGTGCTAAAGGAAAACAAAAGTGAGTTTCTTTTAAATCCATTAATGACGTATCAACTAGTAGAGTATTACAATTGATTCATATAGATCTTTTTGGGCCAACTAGGACTACTAGCTTGGGTGGAAAACAATATGCATTTGTCTTGGTAGATGACTATTCTAGATATACTTGGGTTCTATTCTTAAGTACTAAAGATGAAGCGTTAGAAAATTTCATCACATTTTCAAAACTAACCCAAAACGAAAAAGGTTACTCTATCACTAGTGTTAGAAGTGATCATGGCACTGAATTTGAAAATCTTGGATTTAATGAGTTTTGTAATTCTAATGGTATTAGTCATAATTTTTCAGCACCTAGAACCCCTCAACAAAATGGAGTTGTTGAGAGGAAAAATCGAACTTTAGAAGAAATGGCTAGAACCATGCTTTGTGAAAATAATTTGCCAAAATATTTTTGGGCGGAAGCCACAAATACTGCTTGTTATGTTGTAAATCGAGTAATGATTAGGCCAATTTTAAAGAAATCTCCATATGAAATTTTCAAAAATAAAAAGCCTAACATTAGCTATTTTCATCCTTTTGGATGTAAATGTTTTGTTTTAAATAACAGTAAAGAAAACCTTGGCAAATTTGATGCTAAAAGTGATGAAGGAATTTTTCTGGTTATTCCTTAAATTCTAAAGCTTATCGAGTATTTAGTAAAAGAACTTTAGTTGTAGAAGAGTCTATACATGTTGTTTTCGATGATAATTCCCTTAAGAGGAAGGATTCTTGTGTGAATGATGATGTAGGTATTATAAATACAAATGAAGTCAGACATGACGTTGAAGAACCATCATCAAATGAAGAAACAAAAGATGAGGTAACTCATGATCCTCTTGAGAATCCAACCATTGAAGAAAGGGAAGTATCTTATCCAAGAGAGTACAACTATGTCAAGGATGGTGAGATTATAGGTGATCCATCAAAAGGGGTACAACTCGATCTTCTCTTAGAAATATTAGTAATTATGTTGCATTTATTTCATGCATAGAGCCTAAGAATATTAAAGAAGCATTAAAAGATGAACATTGGACTATGGCTATGCAAGAAGAATTAAATCAATTTAAGAGAAGTAAAGTATGGACATTAGTTGAAAGGCCTAGTAATAAATCTACTGTAGGTACTAGATGGGTATTTAGGAATAAGCTTGATGAAAGTGGTAATATAGTGAGAAACCTAGACTTGTTGCTCAAGGATATGCTCAAGAAGAGGGCATAGACTATGATGAAACATACGCTCCCGTAGCTAGGATGGAAGCAATTAGAATGTTATTAGCATTTGCATGTTTTCATGAATTTAAATTATATCAAATGGATGTTAAAAGTGCATTTTAAATGGTTTTATAAAGGAAGAAGTATATGTGGAACAACCTCCAGGTTTTGAAGATTCAAAATTTCCGGATCATGTTCTTAAATTGACAAAAGCGCTTTATGGTTTAAAACAAGCTCCTAGAGCTTGGTATGAAAGATTGTCAAATTTTTTAATTGAAAAAGGTTTTTCAAAAGGGAAGGTTGACACTACATTGTTTTTAAAGCACAAAGGTAAAGATTTATTAGTAGTTCAAATTTATGTTGATGATATAATATTTGGTTCTACTAATGATGTTCTTTGCCAAGAATTTTCTAAGCTAATGCAAAGTGAATTCGAAATGAGCATGATAGGGGAGCTCTCATTTTTCTTGGGACTCCAAATCAAGCAAAGAAAAGATGACATCTTCATCAATCAAGCTAAGTACGTCAAAGATATGCTCAAAAAGTTTGGACTGGAAAATGGCAAACCTCACGACACTCCAATGAGCTATTCAACAAAGCTTGACTTAGATGAAGGAGGTAAATGTGTAAATGTTAAATTATATAGGTCAATGATTAGCTCTTTGCTTTATCTAACTGCAAGTAGATCGGACATTATGTTTAGTGTTTGCTTATGTGCTAGATTTAAATCATGTCCTAAGGAATCACATTTACTAGCTGTTAAGAGAATCTTTAGATACCTTAAGGACACTCCTAGTTTAGGACTTTGTATCCTAGAGACTCTAGCTTTAGCTTCATGCCTTTTCTGATGCGGATTATGGAGGATGCAAATTAGATAGGAAAAGCACATCCGGTACTTGCCAATTCCTTGGAAATATGCTAATTTCTTGGTTTTCAAAGAAACAAAATTGTGTTGCATTATCTACCACTGAAGCCGAATACATTTCAGCTTGTAGTTGTTGTGCACAAGTTTTATGGATGAAACAACTTTTTGATTATGGAATTGAAGTAGGTACCATTCCTATCAAGTGTGACAATACTAGTGCTATTTGTTTCACTAAAAATCCCATCCAACACTCTAGAACTAAGCACATTGAAATAAGACATCACTTTATTGGAGACCATGTCACTAAGGAAGATGTAGTTCTAGAATTTGTTGATACTTTGCACCAATTAGCGATATCTTTACAAAACCTTTAGACAAGGAAATATTTTGGACACTTAGGAGAGATTTAGGTTTGACCAACCTATCTTCACTTAGTGTTTAGAATAATTGTAGCTCTTTTAAGACTAAATGAAAAATGCTTAATTTTTGATTGCATTCATTGCTATTAGTTAGGGGGAGTTTATGATTCTTGATGAAAATTTATTTTATGTTCAAAAGTTATTTAAGGGTTAATTTTATTAATTGAACATGATTAATTTTCAATATATGAGTTACCAATACCACTAGAGCCAATTAATTTAGCATTTTGAGTATTTTAAAACGAATTTTTGTCATTTATGTGCTTAGTGCATCGATACACTTAACAGTGCATCGATGTATCCCTTTGAATGTGCATCGATGCACATGGTAATGCATCGATGCATCCGTCGGGTTTTGGGTTAAAATGCCTCATTTTCTCAAAACCTAAAAACTATTCTCTCCAAGTCGTTCGCCCCTCTCACTCTAAAATCTCCATTCTTGCTCAAAATTAACGAATTTTCGTCAGAATCTTCATGCTTTTCAACTTGCAAACATGCTTCAATCATTAAATCATGCAAAACAACTCCTCATCCCTCTCAATCCGAATTTTCAAGGTATTTTTCTAAAAACCTCTATTTTACAAATTTTTGATTTTAGAATTAGTTTTGATTAGTTCTAGGATGAACATTATATCGGGCATTGATTGTTTGTTGGTTCTAAACTAGATTTTACTACCAATTTCGTCAAAAACAAACAATTTTTCAATATTTTTCTTTGAATTTCGAAATTAAAAAAAAATTCGAAAATCAGTAATATTTTTGATTTAATTGTGTTGTTTTCATGAAAACTATATTATGATATTATTAAAAAGTTTTCAAAACATGCCCATTAGGATATGGTTTTGAGAACCTTGAACTATTGAGGACTCATTTGAGTTTTGAGATTGATTATGCATACATGTGTTTCAAATTGCAGGTGACATTCCTTATTTCGATTTCCTTTAATCATGTCAAATCCTAAACGACCTAGGTCATCTTCGAGTCGATCAAACCAAAACCGTCTTCCTAATCTCGTTTCTCCTCTACCTTCATCTCTATTAGGGTCTTGTTTTAACATGCCTGAGCGTCATAGAGACAAATTGTACTCTAGGTACAGAAACTCTTTCCAAACTTATAGAATTCGTGAAGAGCTTATTCCTTCGCTTCAAGCTATGGTTGACATTGATTTCGAATACCTTCCGATTCTTAAAACTTGGAAGTTTGATAAATTTTTTAAGCTTAAACCTATCGTCTATCAACAATTGGTCCGCATTTTCTATTCCAATGCGGTGTGTATTCAAAATGAAACTCAATGTGGAACTATAGCCATTAGATCCTATCTTTTAGGCCAATATATTAATATTGACCCCGAGACTATAGCTTTTCGATTTGGGTTAGATGATAATGGTGTATATAATGAAAGTGAAAATGTGGAATATCCCTATGTTCCAAACTCAAGTTTTAGTACTCTATAATCTCATCATGATTGTTTTCTCCATTTGATGATCTCTTGGTGGTTTAGACCATTCGGAGGTAGGTACTCCACACTTCGTGCTAGGGATTTATGGTGGATGTATTGTCTTAAAAATAAAATCAAAATAAATATGCCCCACATTATATTCAGTCAACTAGTGGACATCACAAACATTGTTCCTTCAAAACATGTTGAAACATTGATTTAAGGATGTCTTCTTAGTAACCTCTTTATCAAACTTGGTCTAGACGTTTCTCTTGACAATCCTATCCCACTTCAAAATCAAATCAATCTCACATCCTTGAATAAAGTGGATTGGAAACAAGACGAGGTTACCGGTCAATAGGTTTTTAGACCCGGAAAGCAAACTCCGGGAGCTAGTTCCTCACGAGCTGCTCCTAGCTCCTCTCGTGCTCATCCTCCTCCAGCTCCGGCTGATGACGATGATCCTGAATTTCAACAACTTATGCAATACATCAATGATCACGTACTTGATGACGAGCCTGCACCGGAACCAGCTCCACAAGAAGAATAAATGCCTCCGTATTTTTGTTCGTTTTTGGAGACATTTGATTTATGGTATGCGTCCATGGATTTGCGCTTCACATTCATTGAGTCCCAGATCTCTACCTTGGGAGCTCGACAACAAGATATGAATGATCGTTTGGATGCACTCTCGCTTGAGATGAGAGCTCGTTACCCTCCTCCTCCTCCCGATCCTTCAATGGATGAATAGACTTATTTTTCATTGTTTTTGGGTTGAACTTGCATTGTTAAAACATTTTGGATTTACTTTCTTTGATCGTTGGATGACTATTTGATATTTTATATATATTTTGGTTTATTACAACATATGCATCATTTATTTTTTTGTTACAATATGACCAATTTACCATTTAACATTTTTTCTTATGAATATTGATTATGAAACTAATGGCTAACTCTCTTTTGATTGTGATCTTAGCAGCTTAAGCTATATATATATAATCAATTGGCTATGTTTTTCAAAACATTGTTCAAATCGATTTTAAGTCTTTTTGATTTAACAAAAAAGGGGAGAAATGTTAAGTGTGTGTCAAAATGTTTTCAAAGGGGGAAGTGTTATAGTAAGGGGGAGTAATTTTTCTAAATTGAAATTGATTCAATTTTTTTGGAAAATCTTAAAATAACACAAATGTTTTGTTATATAAAAAAGGGGGAGATTTTTGAAAACATTTTTGTATTTCGATATAACAAATTAGTTTAAATAAATTTTAAGATTTTACAAATGATTTTCTAAATATATTCGATTCAATTAATTGAATATCAAATTATTACTCCAAGACTTTTAAGATCAATTTCAAACCTGACTAAATGTGTAAAATTGTGGTTTTATACTTAATATATTTTTGAAACAATTTTCACAAAGTATTTTGAACCAAATATCAAGCTTAAAATCAATTTTTCAGAGTGATGCACCGATGCACCAATCCATGCATCGATGCACCATGAATTAAATTGAACATCGAATGCATTTCATGCATCGATGCACATTCCATGCACCGATGCACTGAGGATTTTATGAAAACATCGAATGCATTTGATGCATCGATGCACGAACCATGCATCGATGCACTCTGGCTATTTTGAAACATCAAATGCACTTGATGCATCGGTGCACTCTTAGTGCACCGATGCACTAAGGGTCCAACGGTCAAAATATTTGAATTTTACACTGATGCACCGATGCACCATGGGTATGCATCGATGCACTAACGCTCCCAACTGTTTTAATTAATTGTTTTCACACTTAAAAGGCTATATTGACTCCACTAATCATCCTTAACGTTCAGAAGTGATTCAAGGTGTATTTAATCAAGCTTAGAAGCCATTGATCAATAACAAGAAACATCAAGCAACTAGAATCAAGAGAAAATCAAAGAGAAATCATCAAACCTCAAGTTTGAGCATTTCAAGCCTATTTTTCATTCAATATTCATTTTGCTTTCAAGAACACTTATTGTGCTCAATTGTATTTATTCTTGAGTGTTCTTTTTCTTTGTTCTAGAATTGTGCAAACAATCTACCTTGTGAGGATTTCCTTGTAAGTTTGCAAATTTGTATTGTTCTCTTTGGGAGAGAGTGTTCTCAAGAATTTGGGGTATAATTCTTGAGGGTTTGTAAGGTTACTCTTTGTCCTCAAAAGGAAGACAAATTAGTGAATTTGTGGAAAATCCTTAGTGTGGATAGCTAAGGTAGTGGATGTAGACTTTGGTTGAGAAAGTCGAACCACTCTAAATCGCTGTGCAATTTCTTTCAATTTTCTGAAAAAGCTTCCACCAAAATTTTTATTGCCAATTCACTCCCCTCTTGGCCGATTCCGTCAATCGATTAACTCAACAATCTTTATCTGACATTTACTATTTATCTGATTAACACTTGTATCATGACTCATAGGTCTTCCGCCATAATAACACTTTTTATCAAGTTGAATTGAATATCTCTACTTTAGAATTCCTTATTTCATTCCTATGGTAATCTGTATAACTTTTCCAGATCCATAGAAATTATTCTCGAACAGTTAAAACATTTTCCATATCAAATGAAACTCTAAATGTCTACGTTGTTCAATAAGAAGAATTGACAATTTGTAGCAATAACTTCATAGAAGTTAATGCTAAAATCACACTAGTAAACAAATTTATTATTTTCCTTATCATTACGAACTTGACACTTTTCAAATTCTTGAGATTCCATCTCAATCTAAACAATAATTCATTGCAACATAGTATGGTATACAATCCATTTTCGTAAATTTACCTTCAAAAGGCAACTCTATCAAGTTTTATATACTTGATATCTATTATCAATCAAACTCATAATCATTTGATTCACTAATAACTCAACTACAAATATGCTTAACTTATTAAGCTTACATTCATACCCATACACGGTATAATTCCCTTGCTTCAAGCTCATATATTATATGATATTTTCCTCAAATTAAGGATGAAAAATCTGAATTCAAGAAGTTGACAAGACCAGAAGAAGTTTTCGCATAAGGCGTGGGCATAACTTATTCATCCTGAGCTATCGCAGAAGAAGTCTTCAGTTAAGGCGTGGGTACACCTTACTAGTTCGTATAACCTTATATTAAGGTTACAATTTTAGAAAGGAAAAAGAGTTTAATGACTACTGGAAGACTCTTTTGAATCATTCTTATGGTGACATTTGTCCACCATCTTCTAGCTTGTCCACGTAGTAACAAAACTACTTCATATAATTTCTCCACTTTGGAGTAGCGAAAACCCTTTTAACATTATCTTCATATCATTTAACCAAAGGTATGTAACAACAGAACCTTCCTCAAATTCACCATTGAACTCGGGTTCTCTTAACCTTTTTAACTCTTTCGATACATTCATAATATAAGTTAAAGAAGCATAAAATTGAAAAACACATCAAAATATCATTCGACATCATGAAAAATATTCTTTATTAACAAGACAACACACTCCTTAACTATCAGATAAAAAAATTCATATTGTGTTGGCATGTATACTTTTTAAAACACTTTTGACTTCAGTTATGCCTAGAATCGACTAAACCTTTGATCTGATACCATTAAATGTAATACCCCCAACCCGTACCCAATCCGAATATGAATCTGAGGTGTCACATTGACTTTTCAAAACATTTACTTGTACAAAATAGTGAATAATTTTAAGCTTTCACCAAATACAACTAAATAATTACATAAATTATCTTAAAATGGATTATAAAACTTATTAGCGCATAAACATATTAAATCTTTAGTTACATGCCAACTACGACCAGTATTACAAAATACTTACTATTTAATTCTTTTCTGATTTGATATTTGGAAATGAGAAACTGACCTGTCTTGCTTAACTTTTATCATTCTTTCTCTTCTCGGAACCTACGTATGAAACAATCACACGCTAAGTCGTTGACTTAGTGAGGCATATAAAGCATATAATATAAACCATAGAACATTTCATATAACACAATGCTTACATGCATAAATAGCATCATTATCAACATCAATATCGTTATCATGATCTCTATCATTATCAACATCAATATCATTATCATGATCTCTATCATTATCAACATCAATATCATTATCATGTAATACATTTCACTTAACAATACACACAGTATCACATATAAATCTTGTAATATATTTCATATAACAAAGCATATACATCACATACATTATATTTATATTATCTCTTTTATTAACCCATGTACTATCCCATGTATACTTTTAATATCTTTTATAGGCCCATATATAGTACTGATATCTTTTATAAGCCCATGTACATTACTGAGAACTTAAGGTATATGAGTACACTGAGGTTGTGCACATATATGTTGTCACCACAGCTCGTATAATAATATGTCCATATGTCCCAAAGAACATAGGTAATCTACCCATATGTCCCGAAGAACATAGGTAACATGTCCATATGTCCCGAAGAACATAGGTAAACTGTCCATATATCCCGAAGAACATAGGTAACATGTCCATATGTCCCGAAGAACATAGGTAAACTGTCCATATCTCCCGAAAAACATAGGTAAACTGTCCATATAACCCGAATAACATAGGTAACCCTCGACTCTTGGCATGCCAACTATACCACTAGCTATCATATCACATAACATGGGCTTTATCATTTATAACAGTTCACATCACTTGTATCATTCTTGTATGATCTCATAGATCATTGTATAACATTCTTGAATGATCTCATAGATCTATTTTCATATAACTCATATCACATAGGTTCATATCATATCACATATATCACATGTGCATGTAATCATATAGATCGTATCATATAGCTTATATCATTTCTCATGTGTTCATATAAACACGTATGTCATATCTTGCTCACATATGAATGTTTCCACATATATTAGATTCACGTATCTTATATTTTATTCTCATATATTCACACCGATCATGTCACATAGAATAACATGTCAAACATATCACACAGCTAATATTGTATTCTCATATATTCATGTAGTTCAGTATCACATATCACATATATATGTAATCATGTAAATTATGTCACATATAATAACATATGACACATATACCCACTTTCATGTACTCATGCACACATAAGCATCCTATCAATCACATGCTTGTACTTATGGAATTATGCATTCCAACATGGGAAATAGACTTATCGCAAATCCTACCCAATGATGTATAAAACATCCATATATAATGTTAATGTTATGCATGCATCATAAATCAAATAACATTTTAAGAGTCACTTCTTACCATAGTAACTCTATCACTGGCTCATCGCAAGCCAATGTTTGTTCTATAACATAAGTACAAATTAAATTGCCCTCAACTTGACACTTTATATATCCAAACGACTTTCCTCAATATAATTCACAACAACACTTTTTTACTTGACTAGTCTTAGTTACAAATCAAGCACGATCTGTACAAATCACAATTTCATAACGATACATATGTTAGTATTGTACTAGCATAAACATACCCCCAAAACAAAATTCATAAGATACTTGAAACTCATTTTCTATCAAAATACTTAACACTTAATAATTTTTTTTTAATATTGGCACAAACTTTTTCAATTTATAAAAAATGGTCCTTCACCATTTTATAACTTAAATTTTAAATACCAAAAATTCCAAAAATTCCATAAATTCAAGAAATTCCAGTACTGGAATTATTACCAACCGATTACTTTTACAAATGTACAATTACCTTTGAGCACCCCAACTATGTAAATGTTACACTTAAATTACTAATCTTTTCAAACTTCCAAAATGGTCATATTTCACATCTAAATGCTCATTTCAATCCCAAAACAGCAATTTCCAGCATATTACAACAATTATTAAACAATTATACAACCATTCATAACTTTTCTAAAATTATCAAATCAGTCCCCAACTTTAATTACATAATGGTCCCCAAATTTTTCTAAGGTCTGTAGAATACTTCCTACATCATTTCCAGACCTTATATAATTTTCCATAATTGTTCTCACTTAAATACATCATGATCGAATACTTTATCCTTTAAACTACGTTTTCATGATTTTGCTCGATTTTGATTCGATTCAAGCATGAAATCAGCTTTCAATCAACCTTTTAACATCTCCACAATCAAATCCATAATCAACTCTCATCAGAACAAAAGGTTATACAATTTCCTTTTTTGGCCGAATTTAAAGAATAGTTTCTAGAAAGATTGAACATGTTTTAACCATAAATCAAGTTTGAAAATGAATATACAACCTCTAAATCATCAAGATTTATCATCAATTTCATGAATGTTTTCTTACCTTTGAAATCCAGCAAGATTAAAAAGAAATATTGGTACCAAATAATAGCGTTTTTCGTGTAGAATAATTTTCTTTTTTACGACATAACCCGAAATCCAAAGAGTTGGCTCAAAAATTGAAAAAAAATGTTTTCTTACCTTTGGGGAGGAGCTCACGTCTATTCTGGAGAATAGGAAGAGATTCATATGATATTTCTTCATCTTTTCTTAATTAATAATAAATTAAAAATTCATTAAATGTCAAATTACCACTTTACCCTTAAAATCAAAATATATATACTAATTTACCCTTATTGAACTTGATATTTACATTAATACCAAGTTACAACAACCTTATCATCTTCCAATAGTCAAAGATAGACAAAATATTTTCCCACTTTAGCATTTTGCCCTTGCAATTTCCAAAACTTACAATTCTGTCACTTTAATCCAAAGGTTTAAATTAAACATGAAATTAAACCATTAAATATTATTTCCAACATTTAAAAATGTGAAAATAATATATTTATTTTCTTATTTTTGTGACCAATTTGTAACTTTTTAAAATTACATTTTGGTCCCTAAACTTTTCAAAGTTTATACTTTGGTCACCAAACTTTCAAAATCTTATAATTTGATCACTAAACTAAATCCATTTATGGAATAATTTTTTTTGGGAAAAATACCATTTAATTCCTTAAACTGTTCTCAACTTTTCTAAATTACACATAAAGTTTCAAAATCTTACAATTTGGTCATTAACCTGATTTCTGGGATGTTACATGATCATGTCACTTCTTGGTCTTCTCTTTGTATAGCTTGGCATTTTCATATGCATGTGCCCTAAACTCTAACATTTCATTGAGCTTTAGTAATCTTTGTTCACCAGCAAATTGTGCATTAAAGTTGAGCTTTTTGATGACTCAATAAGCTTTGTGTTCTAACTCAACAGGGAGGTGGCAGGATTTTCCATACACCAATTTAAACGAGGACATTCCTAGTTGAGTTTTTCTATCCATCTAATAAGTCTAGGCTTGAAATCCTTCTTATTCATTAAGTATTTTACAACTGAGTGATCAGTGTGAATTATGACTTTGGTGCCTATTAAGTATGCTCTAAACTTGTCAAATGCAAATACCACATCAAGTAATTTTTTCTCAGTGGTAGTATAGTTAAGTTGTACATCATTCAGAGTTCGACTAACATAATATATGACATGAAATATTTTACCTCGACATTTCCCTAGCACTACTCTCACGGTATAATTGTTGGGCGTTGAGATAACTTCTCAATAACCTCAATCTTAGTTTTATCCACTTCAATACCCTTATGTGAAATTTTATGGCCTAACACGATACCTTCAGTCACCACGAAGTGATATTTTTCCCAATTT
Source organism: Hibiscus syriacus (assembly GCF_006381635.1). NCBI lineage: Eukaryota > Viridiplantae > Streptophyta > Magnoliopsida > Malvales > Malvaceae > Hibiscus > Hibiscus syriacus. The sequence continues at coordinate 1,029,974 of NW_024063507.1, read as the reverse complement.
AACACAAGGTCAGCCTCTTCGCATCGCTTAAGAAATTTCTTCAAATTGCCCAGATATTTTTCAAAGTCATCTCCAGAAACAAAGAAATCACCCATGAAAATTTCCAAGAAGTCCTCGACCATGTAAGAGAAAATGACTTGCATACATCATTGAAAAGTAAAATAAGTAATACTTAGGCCAAATACATCCTCCTAAAAGCATAAGTGCCATAGGGGCATGTGCATGTGGTCTTATCCTAGTCTTCTAGCATTATGGAAATTTGATTATACCCAGAATATCCATCTAGAATGCAATAGTATGCCTTGCCTACCAATCGATCAAGTATTTGATAGATGAAATGTAGATGAAAATGGCCATTCTTAGTAGCCTTGTTGAGTTTGTGGTAGTCCATGCATATCCTTCATACAGTGACAGTGTGTGTGGGTAGAAGCTCATTGTCTTAGTTGCTCACCATGGTTGTGCATTCTTTCTTGGGGATGCATTGCACTGAGCTCACCCATGAACTATTCGATATTGGGTAAATCACTCTAGCATGAAGCCATTTGATAATCTCATTTATCACCACCTTCTTCTTGACAGTGTTAGGCATTCGTTGTGGCTCTATATAATTGTCATGCCATTCTTTCAACATAATTTTATGCATGCATATGGTGGGACTTATCCCCTTCAAGTCTGTCATGGTTCATCATAATGCTTTCTTATGATGTGACAAAACAGTTAGCAAACTTTGTTCTTGGTCAGGCTTAAAACTAGAGGAGATAATCACCGGAAGTGTTTCATTACTACCTAAGTAAGCATATTTAAGATGTTATGGCAAAGTTTTCAGCTCTAAGGTAGGTGCATGCTATAGTAAGGGCTTAAGAGGAATAAATTCATTAAAATCAAGAGGTTCAAAGCACATACCAGGTCTAGATGAGAGTAAGCTAGACTGTTGTACCTCCAATGAAAATTCCTCGACCTTCTCTTTGTTATCCTCTTCCAAGAAATTTTCATACTCTTCCAGTTGTATGAAATTACTATGATAAAGTTGTTTTGCTACTTTTTCTATCACTGAGTCCATTTTTAGAATATTATGGCATTCTTCAGAATCATCCACATTTAAGAGAACAAAAGACATTCACGATCACACTTTGATCCACTACTCGCATAGTGAGTTTATCATTCTCATAATCGATGAGGATGTGACTCATGGCTAGTAAAGGTCTCCCCAAAATTATGGGTATATTGGCATCAACCTCTAAATCAAGTGTGAAAAATCAGCTGGGAAAAAATGTCCACCCTCACTATAATAGCTTATATTCTTCCCTCAAGAAGAACATGGGATCGGTCAGCTAGTTGCAAAATAAAGGAGGTGGGTATTACAATTTCCCATCCTAAGCTTCAAGAATATTAACTTGGGCATTAGATTCACACTTGATCTAAGGTAACAGAGTGTCTTCCCAGCATAGTTGTCTCATATAGAGCATGGAATGATAAACCTACCCAGATTTTTTTGCTTCAACAACAACTTACTCAAGGCAAAGCAATACTCTTTTGACATGGCATTTGTCTCATACTTCTCGACTTTTCTTTTCTTAGTGACAATTTCCTTGAATAATTTAGCTTATGTGGGTATTTGATCAATTTTCTCCAAGAGTGGGACATTAATATAAAGTTGGTTACGAATATCAGCAAACTTCTTGAAATTCACATCATCATTATGCTTCTTCAACCTTTAAGGGAAGGGTGGTGGGGGTCTGTCTTTTTTTATTGATGGTGTGGGAACTACTTTTGTTGTGGCATTTTTTTGCTCCCTTAGTAAGTTCACTTGTTGAATCCTCATCCTTATCATTCTCCTCGAGTATCTCTTCTTGCAATTCCAGTTCTTCTAGCATGTTCATGGGGGTGGAATCATCAGTCTTTCTTCCCCCAAATTTGTCTTGTTGATTAATTTAGGTGTCACTCCTTATTATTAGTACATTGAATTGCTCTTTACCATGAACTTTAGCGACTTAAGTGTCACTTGGCAGACGACCTGGCTGACATTCTTGTAATGCCACGGTAATTTGACCAACCTGACCCTCCAAAGTTCACAGAGATGCGTTGTGGCTTTGTAGCAATGTTCTTTGATTTTGTAATAAAGCTCATTGATTCTTGATAGTTGTAGAATGATCTTGAAGCGTATTCCATATACATGTTATAAATTCTTACATAGTAGCCTCTAGAGAATTTGTATTTGATGAAAAAGCTGCCCCATTATTAGAATTATGCCAAGGCATATTCGTTTGAAAACCTTGGGGCTCATTTACATTTTGTTGTTGAGTGGGATGGCCAGCATTAGTGGATCATTGATTTCCCCACAAAAAAATTGGATGTTGACGCTATCCTGGGTTGTAGGTGTTTAAGTAGAGGTTGTTGTTGTTCCAGTTAAAATTTTCCACATACTAGATTGATTCCTGCTTTTCTGAACATTCACTCTTATGGTGATTGTCATAACATAGCAGACATGCTGAACTAGCCAACTTCATTTGTTTCACCTCATTGGAACGTTGCAAATTCTTCAACATATTGGTGATAGTAGAGATTTGGGCGAACACTGAATCCTTAGCATCTAGATCAAATGCCCCTGATGCCCTTCACCCTATTCCAAACCTTGAAGAAGGAAACTAATAGTCATTTTTAGTAATCCTATCAAGGATGTCGAATGCCTCTTCAGGTCACTTGTCTAGTAAAGTGCCATTTGTCGAGACATCTAACACCATCCTTGACTCCATAATAATACATCAAATCTTTAGTCCAATCTTGAAATCTATGATTTGTACACTTTTGAAGTAATCCCTTATATCGGTCTCAACACTCATACATAGACTCGTCATCAGCTTGACGAAAATATGCTATGTCATTTCTGAGTTGAGTGTTCATGTTTGGCGGATTATACCATAGAAAAAAACTTTTGCATAAATCGACCCATGACTCCATTGAGCCGGATATAATTTTACTCAACTAAGCCCTTACTCGATCACACAATAAGTAAGGAAATAATTTGAGATTCAACACATCTTTATGCAATCCTTCTTGCCTGAAAGAATCACAAACTTCTAAAAAAACAAGAATGTGTTGTCTTGCATCTTCATGAGGCATGCCACTAAATTGGCCTATTGAGTTCAACATGTTGAACATTATTGGTTTGAGTTCAAAGTGAGTTGTCTGAATCTCAGGAGATACAATCCCTGAGAGCATCCAAAATAGGAGTTAAGTGATATCTAATAGCACAAGGTCAAGGTATAAGTCCATTATTCTGATTTGTCGCAGCATTTAGATTTGTTGGATCTTGCACTTACGGAACTCCTTGCTTTTGGTCATTGTTCATAACTCTATTATTATATTGAACACATCTCATTTGTCTGAAAAGTTGTTCAATCTCAGGTACTAGAGGATAAAGAGGTTCCTCAACATACCTTCTAGTCATGCAATGGTAAAACCTGAAAATAAAAAGAAAGAAAATAACAAGTAAAACTATATTAAAAATAAAGAAGTAAAATAAAATTGCTATAACAAAACTGTTAAACTTCCAATTGTTAATCCCCAAAACAGTGCCAAAAACTTGTTGCATGCTGTGAGTACTATAAATTGGATGCAAATTATGTGCAAGTATACACAATTGCACAAGTAATAAAGAGTGAATGAGTATCTTTCCCACGAGGATTAGAGGAAATTGCAAGTAAATTATTGCACGAAATTAAATTAACTTAGTGTAGTTAGTGTGATGTTATGAACAAATGATTATGTTGTGGCAAGATAGAATAAATGCGGAAGGTATCGTAGAGATGTGATGGTAAGTTATGATGGTGAGTTATGATGTTATGAACAAATGATATCTTCATAATTAACTAAAATTACTTTATAATACTCTCACAAACAATCTATAATGGAAATGATTGATGGGGTCACTCAAGAATCCTAATGCTTGTCTTCTAAAATGGTCTAAACTCCTATGGTTCACTTGCTCGATAGAGTTCACTAAGAGTGCTCTTACGCTATCTCTAGTCATAGAACCTGATAGAAGAGAATGACACGACAAATCCTCTCAGCCCGATGTAACAACATTTAATTTATCGAATAAGCTCAACTCCTATTAGTCGTTGAAATCCTACCTTAGATTATCTCGAACACTAATGTTGGATTAGGCTCTAGTTATTAGCTAAAACCCATTGTTCATGTTGATCTTCCCTTAGTTTTTCTCGAACACTAAGATCATTAACTTAGTTTCTCTTGAACACTAAGTATTATAATTAAGAAATGGTCACTCTCTTGCCTCCTACAATCTTAAGTAATTAAAAACAATGAACAAAACAAGTGATAAACATAAAAGCATCCACCATTCATTAAATAAAAACACTTAATCATCCATCATAAACCCCACCAAATAAGGTTTAATTCATGGTGATATTCGAATCATCCTTAAAATAATTAATTACATAAACCATTTGAATAAAAATAAAAATAAAGCAAAGAATGGTGGAGGAAAACTCCTAACATGCATTGTCGTGAGCTCCTTGACTATCACGAACTGACTTAGCGCCACTTGCTCCTCTCGGACGTCCTCACCACTCCTTCAAGCTCGTTTAATAGAGAAAAACTACGAAGAAAATAAAAAGAAATAGCTTTTCAGTCGCCTCTTTAGCTCACAGATGGAAATTTTAAGATTGTGAAAAGTCTCTTCATTTTCTTTGTGGTGTCATGTTCTATTTATACTAGGTAATTTTCATAGGTTTTTGTGCCAAAATTCCAATAGTACCCTAAGTCACAGTTCCCATATGAGAGAGGTAGTACAAAAGCTAACAGTAGTCCCCTCATAGGCAGTTAGCAAAAGAAAACATGTGGTGAAAAGGACAACTAGCCTTGTGTGAAAATATCATTTCTACACACAAAAATGTCACGGCATTCATTTGCACTCACCATGGCAATTACCTTTTCTACACCAAAAAAATGCCATGGCAATCATTTGCACTCACCATGGCAAGTGCCTAAAACCTGCGCATCAATATCCAAACCAGACATTTCCCATAAAATAGCACCATTCACAAAATAAAATGCCAAGGCAAAACAAATCCACCAAATGCAATTACACGCGCCTAAATGCATCTAAATAAACCTATATAAGTCTTTATACAATCAATAACTTAAGTGAAAATGCTTTAAATATAAACTTTTTAAGGAGTTACTAGTAATCATTGCTCACGCGAACGAGTGGATTGAAAGAAGTTGGGTCAAGCAGTCGAACGATTGGGTAAAACAGGAGTACCTATCATAACCAAAGTCATAAATCAATCTTTGCCTTTTTCTTTAAAACTCCTTAACCAATTTAATTAACAAGACTATGCAAGTTCAAGTTCGAATGTTAATTTGGAGGCTTTCGGGTTAGAATTTGGCAAAACAAACTTCGAATTTGAACTTAAAACGTCGAAAAACATAAAATATGATTTTTCATAAAAAGTTAACTTTTTGGTCAATGTCAAAGTCAATGTGTAAAAGTTAACAGGTTAAAGGTTAATGGGTTGGCTTAGTTTGGTCTGAGTTGACTCTATTTGAGTTAACTCAGTATCTAGAACATTTGATTGGCCACAAAGCACCACATGAAGGAGTGGCATGTGCAGCGACTGTAGGGTCAGTTTTGGGCGGCCGATCACTACTCGTTCAATAACTTTCCAAAATCAATTCAAAATGAATCAAATAACCATCCAAATCATAGAGAAAAATATTCTAAAATAGAATCACACTTACCCTTAACGGAGGATGATGATTAACCGACGATGAGGTGACAGATCCAGTGGGTTTTGCCCATAAAGGGACGAGCACGACGGTGAAGGCAGTGTGGTTACTAAGGTTCGAGATCGGCGATAATCGTACAAAATAGTGACGATGAAAGGGGTTCTTCAATAAAACTTTGACAGATGGATTATGATGAACGGTGAGCCCTTATGATGATTGGCTGACTGGGTTCTGGTCACAGTGGATGGTGATAACAACGGTGGCGACGGTGCGATGAAGGAATGTCGAAATTGGCTAGAAATTACAAAAATGATGACGGTATTTTGGGTTTTTGGCAAGTAAACAAACGGTGTTTCACAGTGAACAATGATGACTTTCGACGAATTAGTCAAGAGGTTTTGATCGGGGTTGGATGGCGTTCCTATTAGTTCCGACAGTGCACAGAACGATGATCGAACGAGGCTTGCACGGTGAGGGGATGGGGACGACACCGATAAGTAGGTTTAGGGATTTTAAAATTCTAATTTAGGGAAAGGATTTGGGGATCTTAAAATCCCAACCAAAATATTTAAAAAAATATATTTACTCTTCTGACAAAAACAGTACCCTAGCCTAGTGGCTAAAGCATGGCACACCGTTCTTGTGGTCAGGGTATCCCTTAACCACACGTTGAAAAAAAAAATCTGACCATTTCCCTTATTTTTTTCCATGTTGATAGACAAGGGTTAAATTCGGGGATAGGTCTTTGAATTTTTAAAGATTTTCAAAAAATTTCTTTAAACTTTGAAAATTCATAATTTGGTCCCAAAAAAATTAATTAAATAAAAATCAAATTTAAATCGAATGAAAATTGAGGTGTGACAACTTTATTTATGTATTGAGTTGTAATATTCAAGATGTATTATTTTATTTTAAATCACGTGTCACGGAGTTCCAGTTTTGTAAAATAATTTTATAACAGTTATTTATGTTGTATTTATGATACCATTCAGTACGTTTGAAAAGTAAATGATCAGGTTTTGAAAATTAGGTGTCGCTATAGCCCGATGTGGCACTTAAGCCCAATCAAGTTTAGGGTGTTCCGATACTTTTATCTTTTTTATTCATCCATATGATGTTAATATAAAATTAACTAAAAGTCACTGCATAAAGGTTGCACACATAATCAATAGATTTAAATACAAATCATTTATCACTTCGCTTATATATATATATATTTTTGAAAGATTTACTTCACACAAAAGTTTAGGCCAATGGTGGTTCCTCCAGTCCACGGCCAGTGCATACTTAAGACTCAATTAGGATTTATATAGGAATTTACATATTACCCACAAAGAATGACAGTGGTAAGATTTGAACTTGGCCTTACAAGCTCAAATTCTTAAATCTCAACCACTTGTGCCAACATTCATTAGCTCCTATAATTATTTATTGAGTAAATTTTAATAAATATATTTTATACAAAATTTTCTTTCCTCTCACAATATGAATGTGATAAAATCAAGTGGATATTAAAATGATTTATGTCAAATTTAAAAATTTAAAAATAATTAAAGTGATATCAACATATCACACACAAGAGACAAAAGATATCAACATATAATAAATCACACACAAGAGACAAAAATTAGAATAGTTTGATCTTATTTACCTCCATGAATGAGATAAACAATATTTCATTATAAATGTAGAGATCACAAAGAGTATAAATACATGAAATTTCATGTATCTTATAACTATATATATTAGAATCCACTTACACTTAGTGTAAAATTTTTAGTTTTACACCTTTTTAGGACTGTTAGATGAGTGAAAATTGATGATTGAGATTATCTTATTGTTTTTTTCATGTGAATATTTGCTTATTTCCTACTATTAATCTAAGCCGTTTATTTTCATTCATCCAACGATTTTTTAAAAATTGGGTAAATTATGCATTTAATACTTAAACTATCAATTTTGGCCCGTTTTAGTACCTAAACTTTCAATTTTTTCAAAAGCATACCTAAAGTTTAGTTTTTGTTTCATTTTAGTATATTTGTTCAAAATTTAACGTTAAGTTTTGAAAACAAATTTGAAAATTTAGGTATTAAAACAAACAAAAACTGATAGTTTAGATACTACACGTGTTAAGTTTTTAACAGCTGAATAGTAAATGAAACAAAAACTAAATGATAGGTATGATTTTGAAAAAAAAATGAAAGTTTAGGTACTAAAACGAACCAAAACTGATAGTTTAGATACTAAATGCATAGCCTAAAAAATTTTACACGATATGAACATATCATGCCATATATATATACCTAAAAGATATTGATATATCGCAAAACACTCCCTTAATATCCTTACAAAATTCATAGAACTTAATAATTGCATAAATCACAAAAATAATTATTTACACTAATTCTAAACGTTAAAATTCATCATATGATTTTAAAAAAAAAAATTATTTGCAGCAGTCTTTTGAGTCGCTTTCGTTTAAAAAATTGAAAACAAAGGTCCCCACTTATCGTGCAGTATTAAAAATGTAGATGGCATAGTCCAATTATTAGTGTTTTTTGACAATTGTTGGCGTTTGTAGTTATAGGACCATGCTTGCCATAACCGTGCTAAAGCTTTAGTGAGTGGTTGGAACATCTAATTTGTCCAAAGACACACCAAATAGTTGGATAGCCTTCATGCGACATTGATGGTTGAGAATTTGGAATGAATGAATGATGATGCGTTACAGTTAGTAGAAGCATGTGCAATCCCTAGCTAACCAATTATACTCCACATTCCCGAACTAGATACAATCGAAAATGTTCAATCTCACCTCTCCTTCTGAACCCTTAGAAATGGATTTTTTTACGATGCTTGTTTAATTCATTACCAAACTAGAAAGCACCCAACAAAATGGTAGATACAAGCATACGCACGTTGAGCAAACTAGAGAGAGCACTCAAACCATTTAATGTCGCGTAATTTATTGCTTTCTTTCATCTCAAATATAAGAAAATGGGTCGAGTCAGATTTTTAGTTCTATGAATTCGATTAAAATATAACACTCATCTACTCGTTATACAATTCGACTCAGATTTAGTGAAGTTTCATCCGATTTGAAATTCGATTCGATTTTGAGAGTAAAAATTCGCTCACGGCTCGGGGACAAATGTATATAATTCTCATTTTCATTAGGTAAAATTATACTTTAATTGAAAAATATTGAAAGAATGGTACTATAGTAATTATCCCTAAATATATGAAGGTAAATTATATTATTATTCTCGAATTATGTTTGACTGATTATTTTTCACCCTAAAATATATAGAAAGAGTGGTATTACAACATGTTGAACTTATAATATTAAATTTAAAATATTTGTATTTACCACACTATATATATATCATAATATTAATGCATTTAATAACGTCAACTCTGAATTTATTCACTCTCAAACAGCATGCAATCCTAATATCCTATCATATAATCTTAGAAACATCGTAATATAATATTAATAAAAACACATTAATTTTAAAGTACTATTTGAATGTATAATAACCTTTAAATATTAAATGAAAATATTTAATAAATTTAAATAATAATGAATTAATTATACAATTAAAAAATATAATATAAAAATCTATATGAACAAAATCACTTATCCTAAGATAATAAGATCCAAAAGAAAATATGAAACTTAATTTTATGTATTCACCATCAAATTTATAACTACAAAAAGAAAATCAATGGTCTCAAACTATAGAGGGTGCATTAGGATAAGGCATAAATATAGGCGTAGTTATCATCGACAATCCAATCCAGACAAACAGAAAGAATACAAAAAAAAATATTAGGTAGAGTACACCAATGGTCCCTAAACTACACTCATATGATTGTTTTGTCTATTGAACTTTTGAAAGTTATAAAAAAATAGTTTAATTTATCAAATTATTACAAAATCATCACCATAATGCTATAATAATTGCAAAAGTTCATTAATTCAAAGACTGTTTTGTAACAGTTTGATAAAATTTAACAACTATTTGTAATCATTCCATAAATTTAATGACCGTTTTATAATTTTGAAAATTTAATGACTAAAATGATTATTTGAGTATAATTTATTGACTTCTAATGTACTTTATCCAATAATTTTAAACTATTTGTGAGATTTCGGAAAAGAAACACAATACAATCGGCTTAGACAATTTTTACCATTCACAATTCATTTTAGCAGGCGTGAAGGCACGGACTTTTCTTATAAGTAAACTATATATTTTAAAGGATCAAAAGTATAATTTTATCATTTTTTAAATAAATTTTAAGGTAAATTATGCGTTTAGTATCTAATTATTAGTTTTGGTCCATTTTAGTACCTAAACTTTTAATTTTTTAAAATCATACCATACGTTTAGTTTTTATTTCGTTTTAGTACCTCACTGTTAAAAACTTAACGGGTGATTTGCACGTGATACCTTTTTTTATGAGTAAATTGCATCATTCATCTCTCAATTATATTCTCACTCATATTTTGGTTGCTAAAGTTTATTTTTTTTAATTTAATTACTTAACTTTCAAATTATTCCTAATCTAATCACTCAACTTTCAATTTTTTTAATTATATAATACTAAAATAACAATAGAAATATCATGTCACAAATAAAATAAATTAGAGTGATTAAAATATGAGCAATTTAAAAGTTGAGTAGTTAAATTAAAAATTTTAAACTTTAGTATCAAAATAGGAGTGAGAAGATAGTTGAGTGATGACTGATATAATTTACCCATAAAAAATACAGCGTCGTCAAGTACTAAAATAAAACAAAAACTAAATGTTATGTATAATTTTTAAAAAAAATAAAAATTTAAGTACTAAAATAGATCTAAATTGATAGTTTAACTACTAAATTAGTATTTTACCTAAATTTTAAACGATTAGATTGTATTTTACCATTCAGTCCTCTTGTTTTAAAAGAAGTTAAGGATTGGTTATCTATAATGAAAGTTAAAAAAATGTTAAAATAATATATTAATATTATTGAAAAAATAATTACAATTGTTGAAGATAAATTGTAAATCGAACATAGCGAATGTTAATTTCGACCATCAATGAACAGACTCTTGATGACCGTCGACTAGCTATCCAACGCCTGTAAAATATCTTAGCGTTTAAAATTAAATAGAAAATACTTTTTCCCAATATTACCAGAAAAAAATAATTCCAGAACCGGTAGCTGAAAACATGAGGCGACTCGGCCCTTCTGATTCACAGGAATGCAGGGTGATGAAGCCAGGCTCTTGCTAAGCTTCTCCTCTAATTGTCATCCTACTCAGGTTTTAATTTTAATTTTTTTTTTATCGTCATTCCTTTCCCCCCTTTTTCTTTCGCTCTTAAATCTTGATTTTTAGGGGTTTTTTAAACCTCATTTTATTGTTGTTGTTGTTGTTGTCTTGAATTGAAATTTATGAATGCCACTTGCTTTTCTTGTGGAGTTTGTAGCTCTAATTTCTTTCATTCAATCAGTTATATTAACAAATTTCCTCGATTTTTGATTCGGTTTGATTTCAGCTGCTTATAGAAAGAAAGTATGGTAGTCGCATCCTTACTTGTTCCCAGTTCACCAAAAGACTTCAGAGGGGTCTAAGTTCAAGTTAGTAAGCATTGAAATGCCTCTAAACATTTTATCTTTTTTTTAATGAGTGCTTTGATTGTAGTCCACAGATGCATTGGTTCTGGCTTTTGAATATTGGTATTATGGTTTGGAAATTCTGGCTGTTGTAATATTTGGTTTAGCAACTTAGCAACATGTTCTACTGTATCTAGATTTTGGACAAAGCAAGCATTTCAACAATGTTGGGGTGATTTCACGGCGTATAGCTGTTTAGTGAACATCAGTAGTTCTACTGTATCTAGAATATACTACCTCTGAAGGCTTTCTTGTTATGTTTTGCTACTGTTTAAATTCATCAAGGGAGCTAGATTGCTTATGGATTTGCACCTTGTTTTTGTTAAATCCATGATCCAAGCAAGGATTAGTGATGGTATGTTCTGCTGAGTTTTGATAATGATCATATATGAGATAATGGCGTGTATAGATCATATATATTCTGCCATCAGAGAATATATTCAGTCTGGTAGTTATTCAACTTGCCTGTAGGTTGTTGTTTCATTCAAACTGCACAAGTTTTTCAACTTGCCTACAGTCTGGTAGTTATTCTATTCAATAAACAATTGAGAAAATTTGTAGTACTCTAAAAATCCTGGTTTGCAAACTCTCAAGTAGGCTATGCAATCTGATATGGAAATAAAGCTCTTGTTTTGCGCACTCCAAGGGTAGCACCTTTTGTGAAGACTTAATAACTTGCCATCTAAACTTAGGAAGCATGAGATTACACTTTCTTGACACATTATGGTGTCTCTGTCAAAATGACTTTGTTTGCTGTATTGGTGTTTTTCAGGGAAGTTTGCCTGCTTTTTTGGTTTCCAACTCACCTGCTAAGTTTTTATAACTAGCTCAGGCCTTCTTTATAGGAATCGTGCAATGTGGTTGAGGAACAAAGTAAACAAGCTCTATCTTTCAGGGATATGCAACAGGTGATTTGCGGGTGGAAAGGGATTTCCAGTGTTCCAAAATGTCAATTCACTTTATGGCTGGAATTTAATTCAAGTGTCTTGATTTTCAAGTTTATAAATTTCTATCCACTATATATATATATATAAACTTATTTTTATTTCAAATCATGAACAGCCGCATGATATAAAGTTTCTGTTCTTGTGCTACGTGACGAGTGGTTGAAGAGATGACCCCACTTCGGTCCATAGGATATGTTGATCCTGGATGGGAGCATGGGACTGCTCAAGATGAAAGGAAGAAGAAGGTTAAATGCAAATACTGTGGGAAAGTAGTCAGTGGTGGAATATTTAGATTGAAGCAACATTTAGCCAGATTGTCTGGTGAAGTTACTCATTGTGAAAAGGTTCCTGAAGAAGTATGCTTGAATATGAGAAAAAATCTGGAAGGATGTCGTTCTGGTCGAAAACGAAGGCAATCAGATTATGAACAGGCTGCTCTAAGTATCCAATCTAATGATTACAGTGATGGAGAATATGCTTCTGCAAGTTACAAACACAAAGGCAAGAAAGTGAGGGGTGACAAGAACTTGGTTATCAAGTTCAACCCTCTTCGGTCATTAGGATATGTAGACCCAGGATGGGAGCATTGTGTTGCTCAAGATGAGAAGAAGAGAAGAGTAAAATGCAACTATTGTGAGAAAATAATAAGTGGGGGCATAAACCGGTTTAAGCAACATCTTGCTAGGATTCCTGGAGAAGTTGCATACTGTGAGAAGGCACCTGAAGAGGTATATCTCAAAATCAAAGAAAACATGAAATGGCACCGAACTGGTAGAAGGCATCGGAAACCTGATACCAAGGATATCTCCACATTCTACTTGCACTCAGATAATGAGGATGAAGATGGAGAGGAGGAGGGGTATTTGCAATCTATAAGTAAGGATATGCTGGATATTGATGATAAAGTTTCTGACAATGATGTTAAAAATAATGTAAGAGGTAGATCTCCTTGTAGTAGTGGTAATGGTGTTGAACCACAACATAAAAAATCAAGACTGGATTCAGTATTTTTGAAGTCACTGAGAAGCCAGACCTCAGCTCACTATAAACAACCAAGAGCAAGAATAGGGTTTGAGAAGAAAGCTCACAGGGAAGTGATATCTGCAATCTGCAAATTTTTTTACCATGCAGGAATCCCTTCTAATGCAGCAAACTCTCCATATTTCCATAGAATGCTGGAACTGGTTGGTCAGTATGGGCAAGGTTTGCAAGGTCCTTCAAGTCGACAGATATCCAGTTGTCTCCTTCAGGAAGAAATTGCTAATATTAAGGAGTACTTGGTGGAGCTTAAGACATCTTGGGCAATCACTGGTTGTTCTGTCATGGCTGACAGTTGGAATGATGCACGAGGGAGGACGCTGATCAACTTTTTGGTCTCTTGCCCTCGTGGTGTTTATTTTCTATTTTCTGTTGATGCAAATGATATGATAGAAGATGCAGTTTATCTCTTCAAGTTGTTAGACAAAGCAGTAGACGAGGTTGGCGAGGAATATGTAGTCCAGGTTTGTATATCCATACTTTTGTTTCTTTGTGAAATATACTTTTATATCTGTATGAGTATGCAGTGTGCACTCTTCTGAGCTGTTTCCTTTGTTTCAGGTGATTACTGCGAACACTTCAAGTTTTAGGAATGCTGGAAAGATGCTTGAAGAGAAAAGGAGAAATTTGTTTTGGACACCTTGTGCTGTCTATTGCTTTGATAGAATGCTTGAAGATTTTGTGAATATAAAATGGGTGGGAGAATGCATAGAGAAAGCAAAAAAGGTGACAAGGTTTATTTATAACAATGTGTGGTTGTTGAATTTTGTGAAGACAGAATTTACAAAGGGACAGGAACTTCTTCAGCCAGCTGTTACAAAGTTTGCCACTAACTTTTTCACTTTACAGAGTTTGTTGGACCAGAGAGTTGGTCTTAAGAGAATGTTCCAATCAAATAGATGGCTTTCTTCCCGCTTTTCCAAATTAGATGAAGGTAAAGAAATTGAAAAAATTGTCTTAAATGTCCCATTTTGGAAGAAAATGCTGTATGTGCAGAAATCCTTAGAACCAGTTGCTGAAGTTCTTCAGAAAATAGGTAGTGATAAAATCCGATCAATGCCATTTATATATAATGACATCTATAGAACAAAGCTTGCAATTAGAGCCATTCATGGTGATGATGTTCGTAAATATGGGCCTTTTTGGAGTGTGATTGATAGTAATTGGAGTTCATTGTTCCATCATCCTCTTTATGTTGCTGCATACTTTCTCAATCCGTCCTATCGGTACCGCCCAGATTTTCTAATGGTACTAAACTATATATACTGCTACTTGACCCTTATCTTTTCTTGATTGCGTATTTCTTCCATGCTTAATTTCAACTTCTTGTTCGTGTTACTGAAGAATCCTGAAGTAATTCGTGGTTTAAATGAGTGTATTGTTCGATTGGAGGCAGACAATGGGAAAAAAATTTCTGCATCCATGCAGGTAATGGTTTCTTATTTCTGCTAGATTTTACATCTAATATGTTAATCAATGACAGATCTAATTATCCACGGAGCCACATTGATTGCTGTGGAAGGAGTTGTGGCCCTCTAATTTGACTGGATTTTTTTCTTTTGCTTTTCATTTATCAGATACCTGATTTTGTGTCAGCAAAAGCTGATTTTGGAACTGATTTGGCCATAAGTACTAGAAACGAACTTGATCCAGGTGATTCAGGATTTTATATGCAGACCTTTTTGTTCAATAACTTGTATTTGATAAAAAAAATTGATTTTTCATGTTGGTTGAAAATTTTTGCTAATTTCTGTTTCATTGTTAGCTTCATGGTGGCAACAACATGGGATAAGTTGCTTAGAGCTACAACGAATTGCCATACGCATACTAAGCCAGACATGTTCATCAATTGGGTGTGAGCATAACTGGAGTGCATTTGACCAGGTTCACATCAAAAGACGCAACTGTTTGTCCCGGAAGAGATTGAGTGACCAGACCTTTGTTCACTATAACTTGAGACTGAGAGAACGCCAACTAGGAAGGAAGCCTGATGAGTTGGTTTCCTTTGACAGTTCCATGTTAGAAAGTGTATTGGATGACTGGCTTGTGGAGACTCGGAAGCTAGCCATGCCAGAAGATGAGGTACCTTTCATTTCCATTTAAATTGTTTTCTTTTAGGATATGCCAATTTTTAATGCTTTCTTGAATCAATTTTCCTGATTTAGGAAATCATTTATAATGAGGTGGAACAATTTTGCGGGGATGATATGGTTGAATGCGAGTGTAAAGAAAAGAGACCTACAGAAATGGTCACAATTGCTGGTTTTATTGAACCAATGGATATTATCCCTTCTGCTGGAGGTGTTACCACTGATGATGATGGCCTTGATTTTCTTGATGATGATTTGACAGATTAGTTTTATCTTCAATGTGGCTCATTAATCTTCGAGTAAGCCATGAGATATCTGTTTCCAGTAATTGGATATTAATAGAAAAAGAAGTAATTTGACATTGTCAAAAGACCAATTCTTATAATTGTAATTTGTTGTGCCATATATCGTTGTCAAAGTATTAACATGTCACCAACATTATTTCAAATTTTCTTCTCCTTTTGATGGCAATTCTTTAGTAGGGGAGCTCATCTGTCTGCATCAATCCCCACAATTGGTACCATCGAGCTTATACAGCCTCCTTCACACTGTTATGATTGTCAATTTTATTTACCTCTTCGCACTTGACCGTTTGCCATTTTTGGATGTACTTTTCTAGAACTCACATCTTAGTGATGATAATTGCTCTGCTTGATATTGCAGCATTCTCTTTGAACATTGCATCTGTTCCTTTTCCTTCTTTGTATAGCTTAGTCATTTGTTATCCTAAACCTCAAATTTCTACTCGATGGAATTGGATCGAGTAGGTGAGTGCATCGAGTCCTCATCAATCGGCCATGATTTGTACTATTGCATTAGCTGAGTGAAACCTTGAAATTGCATGTTATGATTGTCACAGCTACAGAAGGGGAAGGCTCGGTCAGGTGATTTCTTTTTTCAGAAGTATTAGAACTATATTTTCTTTATGGTATTTTTTCCTTTATATTTAGGAGTGGCCTTTCTTCTTTAGCTACATGTTCACACGTCAGAAGAGCAGTGCCAAAGGCTTATGGGGGAAGAAGAAATCATATTTTGATTCGGATTTGAAATTTATTTTCGGTCTTATGGAAACTATTTGACTTGGGTGATGAAATGCTACCAGGTAACTAGCAGCATGATGAGTAAGTCACACTTTGGCTGAACATTACAATACATATGTTTAGGGGGCCTAAATAGTCTGTATTTTCATCTTCTCGGGACCTGTAGAAAGCAACCCTGACTAAAATTCTGAGCTGGAAATTGTACAGTTTTATTGTGGTCTCGTTGTGTTCGCCTCTACCATTGGGAGCCTTAGTACGTATCGGATGTGTTGTGCAGTGACACAGGTTTTATTCCACCTTCACTTTAAGTTGTTCGAATGCAATTTTCTCTAAGCTTATGCATCTGGTTGAGAGTTATTTTGAGATAACTTTCAACCATTTGAGATTGAACGCTCACACTCCTGACACTCCTTGTGCTCGAATCCGAAACCTCAAGGAATAACGATAATTCCTTTATCACTGAGGTCGTTCTGTTGGTGTTGGTTTTTGTAATTCTTGGACACTAATAACAGGGATAATGTACTTTTGATATCGACATTTTTGTCGATGTAGACGGAAGCCTGGTATTCTATGCTCGGTAGCCAAATTGGTTTTAGGATGAAGGCTGCTTTTATCTCAACCTGGACATTGAAGAACCACCCTCCTGCTCTTGCCAACAGTTGTACATCCCAATTAAATGTCACCAATTTCCCTTTCAATTAAATGTAACTAATCTTCCGGCTAAGTGGATTGGAAATTGAATCTACTTGATGAAATGATGAACAATTAATATTGAAAATGAATCAATTGATTAAAGAATTAAACCGCTTATATGTCCAAATTTTCAATGAATTAAATCTCAATGAGACATAAAATAAAAACTAAAAAAATTAAACAGTTCAATGACCGTAGGTACATCAATTTTGAATACCAATATATTATTACTGTGAATGTACGTCGTCGAGCTCCTGCCATGGAGCCACGTGTTAAGTAAAACGCATTGTGGTGTACTGTAGTGTCTAAATTTCATTGATTTCATAAATGTTTAAAATTTTGTGTATAATAATTTTGAATTAAAATTACTATATTACATCAGAAATTTGACATTTATTTAAATTATGGCAGCTTGAATGTTTTAAGTTTCACAAAAATTATTCCATCTCTCTTATTAAGTGTATCTCTTTTAGTCTGAAAATTATGTCTCCTTTAATTTTAAAATTATCTCATTCAAAATATCTTATTAAAAAAACAATAAATAATAACATTTTTATTTTTTTACTCTTATATATCTCTCTTTTACACTTATCAAAACAAATCAATCAATCACTTTTTAAGAATAATTTTATCATTGCTCTTGGTTAAATATATCTTTTAAAACTATATACATAATCAATACAAGACACAAATTATATGACAATAATATTTTTAAAAGTGTTAAAATCTTCTTACACAATGTAAAATTCTTTCAATTTTATCATATATAGATGTAAGATCGTTGGATAAATGAAAATAAGTGATTAAGATGACACTAGGAAATGAGAAGATACTCGTTCAAAAACAAAAACATGAAATTAATCTCGACCATCTGTTTTTGTAAATTATTTACATATAAATCCTTTACCTTGTTTGGTAAAAGAACATAGCCCAAAGGGCTAAAGAATCTAGCTAAAGCAATGACCAAATCTCCCACAAGGGTGATTTCGATGCTCGCGGAACCACATAGCTAAATTTGACCGGAGAGTCCATGATCAGACATTGAGATATCCATAAATGCAAATAGTTACTATGCCAATTTAAACTTCAAAACGTTTAAAAGTATGTACTTAATAGCATTAGGGGTACAACCATTTCCATTGTAAACACCACAAAGTTCAATCTAATACATTTAATTGACAAGTTTAAGCCATGTAATCCATTGCCCATGATTGCTTTAAGTACTTACCATATTCATACTTCCATGAGATTTGCTAAGCTTTGACTGGTAATGTCAAAATCATATCTATCGTTATTTATACCCCTCATTGGGCAGCAGCTGATCAAGAACCCCTCCAACAAGATCTGGATGTTTCATTACATCTTCAAAAGTTTCGTAGAGTACGATGATCTAGATGAGGAGATACTGCTGATGGCATAGAAAAACTAGATCCGGCTCATACAGCAGCATGGAATCAATTGTTGACACAAAAAGACACTATACCAAGCAGTAAAATTCTAACTATATTGTGATGGAGAGAAGAAAGACTCATATAACTATTAGGGATTGCTTGTAATATACCAAATGCACATAAGCACTGCCAAAAAAATCTTCAGGCTTGAGATGCAGAAATCAGCTCCTAACTGGAAATCCCTAGTCTAATCCCAACATTACCTTAACTACTTCAGCCACTCCTTATCTTAGTCTCCCAGCAAATACTAAAACGGAAAAATGACAACAAAAAAAAACATTATGAAAAGAAATCTATTCTTACTTTTGCATTCGTTATCCCAAAACACATTTGCCCCTCGGTCTTGATACTTAATATTCTTTCCGAAAGTCACTCTAGTTTCTTACCCCACCCCACCCTCCTCCCTCAACCAATTCCCTAAACACAATCTTTCACCACATTTGGGTCACTTTCAGTATCAAAACCACTTTTGACCAGATCAAGCAGCAGTCTCAGTAACTATTTCTGTTCTAGTCTCTGGAAGGGTTACTGTAATTCGCTGCCATCCTGACTGATGATGTATAATCCATTTCTTCAATGCAATTATCATATTTAATATCTGGAGAACATTACCTAAACATAAATCTTCCAAGCACGCTTTTCTTAAAGCTAAAGCCGCTTCATATCTGCAATGTTGATTACAAAATTAAGCTAAGGGATAGTCCCAGTAAAGCCTAGGAACAATTAAAAATAGGAAACATGAGAGAAAGAGAGAGGAAAAACATAAAGCATATTACCTGGATTGAGAAGCCATCATTGCTGATCGTCCATTTGGGGATGACAAAAACTTTTGTATTCCATCCCACGTTGTCTTTGGGTACTGGTTAGGATTCCCACCAATAAGATTGACACACTTCCATAGTTTCTCATTTCTACCAACATACAACTGCATTGCTCCTAAACTTTGCTTCAATACCATTTGTTGCTCAATTGCACTGTCCAAAGCCTTCCTTACATTAGTATTGCAGTGTTTTCGATCTCCATAACGAATGCAATCAGTAATGTTTGCTTCAGTAGGCATCATTTTTTCATTTTTGAGTGTGTTTAATGCAAATAGGATAACACCAATAAGACCTTGAACATATTCAGAAGGTGGGGAACGTCCTTCAGCTCCCCAAACACCATTACTACGAGAACTTGAAATTGCCGAGGATGTCCGGGGTCGAAATTCAGGACCTCGTGGATACCTATTAGTATAAGTATCATGCTGACTTGCTTGTCCATTGTGGAATAAATGGCTTCTTTGTGGTGTATGTAGGCCAGTTTGATTAGGCAATGACTCGATAGAGCTTGTTTTGAAGTTTTCTCCAATTTGATGAGGAAAATTATTACCATTTTGAGGATAGGTGGAGCGTTCAGAGATATTTAACTTAGCAACATCAAGCATATTTGAGAATGGGGCAGGAAATCTAGGCCCCTCCACTCCAGGAGGTATCGGGTGGAAACCATGATTTTGTGGATTCAGGGGTAGGAAATTATCTTGTGGAAAAGCTGGTCGCAGAGGAAGATTATTTGGTCCCACTGAATGAGGATGATGATTCTGCAGAACGCCAACAAAATTAGCATTGTTACTCCCTGAAGGATTAGGATCGCTGGGGAAAAGGTTTGGAGTAGACCAGCTTGCAGAAACAGCTGGCTCACTACCACCAAAAAATTCATGCGGTGCTTTCTTAAACGACTTTGTCTGTGCATACTCTGGCTGGTAAGAATAGCCATTGTTCATATTTTCTTGAATGGTAGTTGTTGCAACACTAGAAGCTCTTAAGTTGGTTGGCTGATATGGGGTTTTCCTGATATATTTCCCTTCGTATTTGATATCACCATTCCTTCCAGCATTAGATATATTTTGCCC
The DNA here is from genome assembly GCF_006381635.1 of Hibiscus syriacus. Lineage (NCBI taxonomy): Eukaryota > Viridiplantae > Streptophyta > Magnoliopsida > Malvales > Malvaceae > Hibiscus > Hibiscus syriacus. The sequence goes on along the minus strand of NW_024063507.1, from coordinate 1,009,404 downwards.
CATTGTAACATTTTCGGAACCAGAAACCGTCTCAGGAATTGGATTATACGATGACATTTCAGAGATAAAACTATTCCGACCATTAGCAAGTTTAGTTGATTCACCACTTGAAAGAGGCAGACCACCATCCGAAAGACTCGTCCAAAGCCATACACTCTTGGCCGCAGCAACAAGGGCTGCAGATGCCTTCAGAGGTTGCGCCAAAAGAATATTATATCTCCTCATTCGTAACTGATGGAGCGCATTAGAAAAATCCCTATCGCCAGAAATCAACAAATAATTTGCAGGGGCAGGATTATCCACAGCCCAAAACAACATATCAACTAGAATCTTTTTATCACTGGCATCTTTCACACCTGCCCAAGTAAAAACCCGAACTAATCAACAACACTAGCTCTAAAACATCTAAGTCTTAATTTCAAAATCAATATAACAAGTTGAAACCCTATATCAGAAAATCCGCAAAGTAAACCAGTTTTCAAGTTCACAAGAAAACAAAAAGAAACAATGATTACTTAGCGATTAAGTCTATAAGAAACAAAGATTACTTAGCGATTAAGTCGATAGGAAACAACAATTCAATCTTGATTTACTAAGGTGATTATGAAATAAAGGAAGTTAAAGATCTCGAATTACCGGCGGGGACATGATTGAGTGCGATGCCGGTGCTTGATAGCGCCTGCTGCACGGAAAAGGGGATCCGATTAGTGTCGCCGTAGGCGGAGATGGAAACTGGCCCGCAGTAGTTCATCTTAGACAGCGCCGAACTAATGTTCTGCGCGATCGCGTGCGGATCACAGTTCTTCGGGACTTGGCAATTCTCTATGTCCCACCAAACCGACGTCTTCGCCGAAACGTACTGAGGTTCAGCCGGCCCTCCACCGTAGGAAGGGGCGACGGCGTTAATGAATGTTCCGGTTACATCTCCTCCCATGTGTGCGCACGATAGAGAGGGTAAAATTAGTAAGTTCAGGATAGCATCTAACAACGTTCGGCTTTTAGTCTTTTGCTTTGCTTTGCTCAGTTCGTATTTTTTAAGGTCAAGTCCACAATTTATAATTATAAAGTAAACCTATTACACCGTTATAAATTATCTTCAAAATTTTAAATTTATAATTTCCGATTATTTTTAATAAAATTTAAAAACTATTTATATACTGTACCCTTCTTTTACTCTTTTGAAACTACACTAATTCTGATCTACTTTCTAACCCTTCGTTTAACCCTGTTTGAGAAAATGTTTGGTTTCTAAAATTTAAGATTAAAAGCCACCTAAATAGATGAGTTGGACAGTTTAACTTCAATTCCAATAGTGTAGCTTGAATTATTATTAAAATTTTAGTTTGATAATTTTAAATCACGTAATTTAATTATATTATTTGAATTATAATTAAAATTTTAGATATTAAAAAGTACAGAAATTAAAATTGAATACATTAGAGTGCACCGATTAAAATTTTACATAGCCGTTGTATCTCTGAAGATGGTCTCTAACCCTATCTCCATCCACTAAAATTTCTAGTTAGTTTGCATCCCACAAACACATACTTCCAGTTAACCGATAATTCCACGTGACATATCATAACAAAAGCTAAATGTCTGACTACTATATTTGTCTAATCTGGTCAGCTTGCAAATACCCAATATTATCTTGAAATTGACACGCGCACTAAAATTTATTATAAATAATCCTTCGACTCAACCGAGAAGGGTGGCTCCTTTTGCAACAATCCTCTTTCTTCTTTCTCGTCTTTATGATCAACCTCTTGTAACACAAAAACATCGGATAATGATCGTTCTTTCCCTGATCACGATTCAATTAGAATAGGTGAATCACTTACGGTCAACAGAATCCGTTTGTTCCATCTGCAATAATACATACACTAACCATAAACTCTTACATATTTATTAGATGATTGATGAAAATTATGATCTATCAATTTAATTAATTCAAAACTTTTACACTCAACTTAATCAAATCTTATTTTATTTGTATCTGAACTGAATTACTCGATTAATAGATTAGATATCAATGATTAGTTCAAAAAGAATGATTGTTTTCCTTTTACTTGTTCAGAACTTTTAACTTAAAATATTGTTAAAAAAAAAACTTTTAACTTAAAATATAAGGTAAGATACACAAATTGTCCCTTGATTATAAGGTATTTTTTTGTTGAGTTCTCTGACTATCAAAAGTTACAAAATGATCCCTTAACTATAGGAGTTGCTTTGTTGAGTCTCCAACTATTAAAAGTTACAAATGATCACTTGACTTTTCATTATGTTCCAAATTTGACCATTTTCTTTAAAAATAAATGGACGACAATCTGAGTTGTATATTAATCTTCTTTCTGAGATATGATAAAATCTTATTCTAGAATCTCAAACGACTATCGTATCTCAAACAACAAAGTAAAATCCATCTCATACTGTCGTTAATTTTATAACGAAAAATGACGAGTTTGGAGCGTAATGAATAATCGGGTGACCATTTTATAACTTTTAATAGTCGAGAGACACAACGAAGCAACATCCTATAGTTAAGGGATCATTTTGTAACTTTTAATAATCAGTAGACTCAACAAAGTATTATCCTATACGCGAGGGACCATTTGTGTACTTTACCCTAAAATATAATAATACGAGTGACGTGAAAATAAAAGGAAAAAAATTGTGTTATAAAGCTATCTATGGAGATTGATAATAAAGTCAAGACTCCGGTTTTCCATTTCATCCTACGCATGCCTCGAGTCTCTTAACGTACGCGTCTTTCATGGGGTGGTCGTCTCGAATATCCTGCTCCTACTACTCGCAGTCTCTTATTGGACCGATCCAACTACTTGTCGATTTATCCTTATCGAAAAGTTGACCTTATGTATGGGGAACGGTTGGACTTTTACTAGAGATGGCTGCATATCGAATCAAGTCAGATTTTTATTCATACGAACCCGACTCAAAAAATAGGTATAAACATTCGAACTCGATCTGATTTGTAAAACTTTAAATTTTTTTCTCGAATCTAACCGGAAATTAACCCTTTATACTCGACCCGATAATAGTTTTAACCCTATAAATATCTCATTTTTCAAAGAAATTTTATTTTTATGTATGTAATACCCCAATTTTATCCTAAAACTAAATAGGGAACAAAATACAGGGACCAAACTTATAATATTACCTTTTTGTAATTGGTGGGGGCTTTAAAAGCCAATCAAAAGCAGGTAACAACTCCTCCCCGGTTTATTTCATGTTTTAGCGTCACTTCATGTTTTGGCCACTATAGGGAAAATCACCTTTAAGCCCTCTGTATTTTAGTCTTTTTTGCACTCTGGTCACACATTTTTTTATTTATTTCAAATATGCATGTATATTTTACTAACTTTTAATTTGGTCACTATTCTTTTATGTTATTTATTTCAAGCTAACTACTAATTTTTATTTTATTGTACTTTAACCATTGTTATTTATTTATTTATTGTTTCTAATATTCAATTCGATCTTGTGGTGACTCGATCTGGGGTATGATTCACATTGTTATGGTTCGGACTCTGCTAACTACTGACTTTTATTTTATTGCACTCTAACAATTGTTTATTTATTTATTGTTTCTAATATTTGAATCGACCTTATGGTGATCCGATTCGGGGTATGATCCACATTATTATGGTTCGGACTCTGCTACCCACTAACTTTTTTTTATTTATTTTATTTTATTTTGTTAATTTGTTTGAATTATTCGAGTTGACCTTGTGGTGATCAGATCCGGGGTATGATCCACATTATTATAGTTCAGACTCTGTTAACTGTTAACTTTTCTAATTGCTAATTTTCTAACAACTAACCTTTCTAACCGCTAATTACTAACTACTAACATTTTATTTTTATTGCATTTTATTTCTGATATTTAATTTTATGCACTTTTAAATTTATGCATTTTTATTTTCTTTATTTAATTTCAGTATTTACATTTTATTTGATTTAATGTTCTAATCGTTTATTTATGTCTCTTTATTTTTTTGTACTTTAATTATATTCGTTTAATTACTGTTTTTATTATCTATTTATTTTACTTTTATAATTTAATTTTTGCATGGTTAGATTTTGTTTCCTTACATTTTACCATGTATGGATATTATATATTTATGTATGTATATATTCTTTGTTCTTGGTAATTGGTTTTGAATGATTGTACAAATTGTTTGTTTCATTCATTTTAATGCTTTTTTTATTCTAATATTTTTAAGAACATTTTTTTGTAGAATGGGCGTGAAAAGCATTGTTTGGTTGAAGTAGTGCGATCCGATACGACATTCGATTGATATGTGAACTTGAAATATATCAAATTTATTTTACTAATTAATTCGTTTTTATTTCTAATTCAAATTATTGAATGCGTTTTTTATGTAGTAATTTATTTTATGCAAAATGCGGATATTCAATTTATATTTGATTTACGTTTTTTGATAAATCGAAGAGGGAATATTCTTTTTAGGCAAGAGATATAAAAAATAGTCTTCCCGTCTGAGGATGAGAAAATCTCAATATTTCCTTTTCGAATTAAATGATTTTCTCTAATAAATAAATTGTTGAGTTAATCGATCGATGAAATTGGCCAAGAGGGGGGGTGAATTGGCAATTAAAATATTGGTGGAAGCTTTTGCAGAAAATTGAAAAGATTTGCACAGCGGTTTAGAGTGGTTCAACTTTCTCAACCAAATTCTACGTCCACTACCTTAGCTATCCACACTAAGGATTTTTCAACAAATTCACTAATTTGTTATTTCTTTTGAGGCCAAAGAGATAACCTTACAACTCCCTCAAGAATATACCCTAATTCTTGAGAACACTCTTTCTCAAAGAGAAGATTACAAATTTGCAAACTTACAAGAAAATCTTCACAAGGTAGATTGTTTGCACAATTCTAGAACAAAGAAAAAAACACTAAAAAATGAATACAATTGAGTACAAGTAGTGTTATTGAAAGCAAAATGAATACTGAATGAAAAATAGGCTTGAAATGCTCAAACTTGAGGTTTGATGCTTTCTCTTTGATTCTCTCTTGATTCTTGTTTCTTGTGTTTTCTTGTTGTTGATCAATGGCTTCTAAGCTTGTTTAAATACACCTCAAATGATTCTGAACGTTGGGGATGATTAGTGGAGTCAATATACCCGTTTTAGTGTGAAATCAATTAATAAAACAGCTTGGAGCGTGGGGGGAATCGGTACCCTCTCATGGGGAATCGGTTCCCTAAGTGTAAAATTCAAATATTTTGACCGTTAAACAGGGGGAATCGGTACCCCCTTGGGGGGTAATCGGTTCCCTCCGAGCATTCTATTTTTCTCGGAGCCAAACCATTCAAGAGGGAATCGATACCCTCTCGGGGGGAATCGGTTCCCTCTGAGTAATATGGAATTTTTGGTTTTAAAATGGTTCGAAATACTTTGTAAAATTGTTTTGAAATTATTTTAAGATTAAAACTTAATTTTACACTTGAGTAAGGATTAAAAATTACATTTGAAAGATTTGGAGTAATATTTTGATATTCGAATAATTATATCGAATATACTCGGAAAATCTTTTGGAAAATCTTAAAATTCATTTAACTTAATTTGTTATATCGAAATATCAAAATGTTTTCAACAATCTCACCCTTTTTGATATATAAAACATTTTAGTAATTTTAAGATTTTGAAATCAAGTTTTGAAATTACTTCCCCTTAACACTTTTGAAATTACTCCCCCTTACTTTAACACTTCTCCCCTTTAAAAATACTTTAACATTTCTCCCCTTTTTTGTTAAATCAAAAAGACTTTTAAAAGATCTTAAACAAGTTTTTTTTTTTGAAATCATTTAGCCAATTGATTATCAATATAGCTTAAGCTGCTAAGATCTCAATCAAGAGAAAGGTTAGCCATTAGTTTCATAATCAATATTCATAAACAATGTGACATGACAAAATTGGCCATATATCTAACATAATGTAAATGATGCAATAATGAATAAATTTAACCAAACCAAATATATAGAAATATAAGTTTAAACATCCATAATCCATCAACCAAATTCAAACATCCAACAATTAAAGTAAAAACAATCCAAAGTCATTCAAAATGTTGAAAACAATAAGTTTGAAGTTTTGATCCAATAAAGCTAAACAAGAAACAGGGCCTAATCGTCCATCGATGCATCAGGAGGAGATAAATGTGACCAAATATTGGTCACATCACGTGAAAGTGCATCGACCCTTTCATCCAAACTGTCAAAACGACGATTCATCGTTGCAGTGGTAGCAGTCAGATTTGAATCGATGGATGCAAGCCTCAAATCAATGTTCTCCATAAATAATTGGAAGTATAGAGGCATTTGATCTTCTTGTTGTACTTGTTCTTCTGGTTGTGCTTGTTCCTCGTGTTGTTCTTGCTCATCATCGGAGTCGTCGGCTTCCAGAGGTTGTTCATGAGTACGAACCCAAATACCAGTCTCTTCATTGAACTTCTATCCCGATTTAGTTAAAGAAAAGAGGTTGTTTTGGTTTTTGAGAGGGAAGGAAGCATCAAGACCTACCCTAAGCCCAACCTTTTTAAACAGATTATTAAGAATACAACCGTAAACTAAAGATGAATATAATTTCTTATTATGAACAAGATTTACGTTTTGACAAGTTCAACAAAGAAAATCTGTGGAAGGTTGATTTTAAGATTATTTTGGACATAATGTAGCCAAAATAAATCCATGGCTCGAAGAGTAGAGTAACGGCCTTCGGATTGTCGAAACCATCAAGAGATCATGAGATGAAGAAAACGGTCGTGAAGATCTAACACACTCGCACTATCCCTACGTTTATACTGAGATCCTACCATCAGTTTTTCATTGTCTAACCTGTCATTATCTAATCCCAATGCTTTGGTTATGTATTTTGGGTCAAGATGAAAGAATCGTCCAAGAAGATAGGATCGAATTCTTGTGGTAAAGGTTTTCTCCTGGTTTTGAATGCAAACGACATTAGAGTAGAAGATACAAACGAGTTGATGATAGACTATTGGTTCAAGCTCAAAAAGTTTGTCAAATTTCCACTCTTGAAGAGTAGGAAGATGTCGAAAATTGATGTCTAACATGGCTTGAAGAGATGAGATGCATTCTTCCCGGATTTTGTAGGACTCAAAGTATTGACAAAACCTAAAATAGAGATTTTGTCTACGACCGAGTTCATTGAAGCAAGAATTGCGAATGGTCATGTTTGGATTATCGGGATTAGGAATAGGAATTTGTTGGATAGGTAGAGGATTTGGAGGTGAGTTTGGAGGTTGTCTAGAACGACTAGAGGAAGGTCTAGAATGTTTGTGAGACATGATTTAAGGTAATCGGAATGGAAAGAATAACCTGTAATTTTAAAACACATGTATGCAATATAATCAATCCCAAAACTCAATTGAGTCCTCAATATCTCAAGGTTCTCTAAACCAATCCTAATGGGCAAAGTTTTTTGAAAACTATTGAAAAATAAGGTTTTGAAAATCAATATACATATAGTTTTCATCAAAACAATTTTTTTTTTAATTTCGAAAATTTTGAAAAATTCTAGTGTTTTCGATGAAATTAGTTGTAAAATCTAGTTTCTAAACACTAAACAATCAATGCCCGATCTAAAGTTTAACCTAGAACTAATTAAAACTAGTTCTAAATCAAAAATTGATCAAATAGAAGTTTTTAGAAAAATACCTTGAAGAATTTCATATTAGAGTGAGATTGGATTAAGTTTGCACGATTTTGATGATTCCAACAGGTTTAGGAGATGATATTTGAAGTAATTCTGATTAAAATCGGTGTTTTTGATGAAATATGGAGATAGGGAGAGAGTAGAGAGGAGAACGACGGCAAAGAGAAAGAAGAGAGGTTTTGAGAGAGAGAGAGGTGGCGTGATATAACCAGAACCCTCAGGGGGTATCGATTCCCCTACAGGGGGAATCGGTTCCCCTTCAAGGGGGTATCGATTCCCTCTGCACTAAAATTGCTAAAATTTAATTCTAAACACTCAAAATGCTAAATTAATTTGCTCTAGTGGTATTAGAAACTCATATTTTGAAAAATTAACTATGTTCACTCAATCAAATCTATCATTTAAAAATTATTTGAACATATAATCAATTTTTCACAAAGAATCATAAACTCCCCCTAACTAATAGCAAAGAATGCAATCAAAATTAATTATAAGCATTTTTCATTTATTCTTAAAAGTGATAAAATTATTTTAAACACTAAGTGAATATAGGTCAGTTAAACCTAATTCTCTCCTAAGTGTCCAAAATCTTTCCTTGTCTAAAGGCTTTGTAAAGATATCCTCTAATTGATGCAAAGTATCAACAAATTCTAGAACTATATCTTCCTTAGCGACATGGTCTCTAATGAAGTGATGTCTTATTTCAATGTGCTTAGTTCTAGAGTGTTGGATGGGATTTTTAGTGAGACAAATAGCACTAGTATTGTCACACTTGATAGGAATGGTACCTACTTCAATTCTATAATCAAAAAGTTGTTGTTTCATCCATAAAACTTGTGCACAACAACTACCAGCTAAAATGTATTCTGCTTTAGTGGTAGATAATGTAACATAGTTTTGTTTCTTTGAAAACCAAGAAATCAGCATATTTCCAAGGAATTGGCAAGTATCAGAGGTGCTTTTCCTATCTAATTTGCATCCTCCATAATCCGCATCAGAGAAGGCGTGCAAGCTAAAACTAGAGTCTCTAGGATACCAAAGTCCTAATATAGGAGTGTCCTTAAGGTATCTAAAGATTCTCTTAACAGCTAGTAAATGTGATTCCTTAAGGCATGATTGAAATCTAGCACATAAGCAAACACTAAACATAATGTCCGGTCTACTTATAGTTAGATAGAGCAAAGAGCCAATCATTGACCTATATAATTTAACATCCACACATTTACCTCATTAATCCAAGTCAAGCTTTGTAGAAGAGCTCATTGGAGTGTCATGAGGTTTCCCATTTTCCAGTCCAAACTTCTTGAGCATATCTTTGACATATTTTGCTTGATTGATGAAGATGCCATCTTTTATTTGCTTGATTTGGAGTCCCAAGAAAAACGAGAGCTCCCCCATCATGCTCTTCTCGAATTCACTTTGTATTAGCTTAGAAAATTCTTGGCAAAGAACATCACTAGTAAAACCAAATATTATATCATCAAGATAAATTTGAACTACTAATAAATCTTTACCTTTATACTTTAAAAACAATGGAGTGTCAACCTTTCCTTTTGAAAATCATTTTTCAATTAAAAAGTTTGACAATATTTCATACCAAGATCTAGGAGCTTGTTTTAAACCATAAAGTGCTTTTGTCAATTTAAGAACATGATTTGGAAATTTTAAATCTTCAAAACCAGGAGGTTGTTCCACATACATTTCTTCTTTTATAAAACCATTTAAAAATGCACTTTTAACATCCATTTGATATAATTTAAATTCATGAAAATATGCAAATGCTAATAACATTTTAATTGCTTCCATCTTAGCTACGGGAGCGTATGTTTCATCATAGTTTATGCCTTCTTCTTGAGTATAGCCTTGAGCATCAAGTCTAGCCTTGTTTCTCACTATATTACCACTTTCATCAAGCTTATTCCTAAATACTCATCTAGTACCTATAGTAGATTTATTACTAGGTCTTTCAACTAATGTTCATACTTTACTTCTCTCAAATTGATTTAACTCTTCTTGTATAGCCATAATCCAATGTTCATCATTTTAATGTTTCTTTAATATTCTTAGGCTCTATACATGAGATAAATGCAACATAATTACAAATATTTCTAAGAGAAGATCGAGTTGTTACCCCTTTGGATGGATCACCTATAATCTCATCATCCTTGACATAGTTGTACTCTCTTGGATAAGATACTTCCCTTTCTTCAATGGTTGGATTCTCGAGAGGATCATGAGTTTCCTCATATTTCGTTTCTTCCTTTGATGATGGTTCTCCAACGTCATGTCTAACGTCATTTGTATTTATAATGCCTACATCATCATTCACACAAGAATCCTTCCTCGGAAGGAGATTATCATCGAAAACAACATGTATAGACTCTTCTACAACTAAAGTTCTTTTATTAAATACTCGATAAGCTTTAGAATTTAAGGAATAATCCAAAAAAATTCCTTCATCACTTTTAGCATCAAATTTGCCAAGATTGTCTTTACCGTTGTTTAAAACAAAACATTTACATCCAAAAGGATGAAAATAGCTAATGTTAGGATTTTTATTTTTAAAAAGTTCATATGGAGTTTTCTTCAAAATAGGCCTAATCATTACTCGATTAATAACATAACAAGCGGTATTTGTGGCTTCTGCCCAAAAAATATTTTGGCAAATTGTTTTCACAAAGCATGGTTCTAGCCATTTCTTCTAAAGTTCGATTTTTCCTCTCAACAACTCCATTTTGTTGAGGGGTTCTAGGTGCTGAAAAAATATGGCTAATACCATTAGAATTACAAAATTCAGTAAATCCAAGATTTTCAAATTCAGTTCAATGATCACTCCTAACACTAGTTATAGAGTAACCTTTTTCGTTTTGGATTAATTTTGAAAACGTGATGAATTTTTATAATGCTTCATCTTTAGTACTTAAGAATAGAACCCAAGTAAATCTAGAATAGTCATCTTCCAATACAAATGCATATTATTTTCCACCCAAGCTAGTAGTTCTAGATGGCCCAAAAAGATCTAAATGAATCAATTGTAATACTTTACTAGTGGATACATCATTAATGGTTTTAAAAGAAATTCTTTTTTGTTTTCCTTTAGCACAAGCATCACAAATTTTATCATTATCAAATTTTAGTTTAGGCAGCCCTCGAACCAAATCTCCTTGAACTAACCGTTGCAAAACACTCATACTAGTATGTCCTAGTCTCCTATGACATAACCAACTATCATGCTCATCCTTAGCAACTAGGCATAAATTAGTCATATCTATAGAGTCTAAATGCACCATGTATATGTTTCTTATTCTATGACCAACAAGCATAATCCGATTAGATGCAATGTCAATAACTTTACAACTATTAGTTTCAAACATGACATTGAATCCTTTATCACAAAATTGACTAATGCTGAAAAGATTATGCTTTAATCCATTCACATATAAAACATTTCTAATTTGTATGGAAGAGGTATTACCTATTGTACCTATACCTTCAATGTAACCTTTTGAATTATCACCAAAAGTCACTTCTCCTCCATTTTTGGCGTTAAGCTCTATGAACCGGCTTTTGTCTCGGGTCATTTGTCTTGAGCATCCACTATCAAGGTACCATGAGTTTGAATTTGTTTCCCGTGCCTTGTAGCAATGCTCCTTTTCCTACAAACATAGATTAATTTCTAATTTTTGGTACCCAAATTCTTTTGGGTCCATATTCATTAATTTCCAAAATCCTAGTCCCCTTAGGTATCCATTTGTGTAGGATATCCTTATCTTTAGTAGTAACGAGTCCTTTAGGAACCCATATACTTCTAATGATTTTTCCATTAGAGGTTCTTCGGGGACCTCTATGATTGTAGTTTTTAAAACTTTTTCTAACAAAGTTGGATTTTGAATTTTCTCCATTTTCAAAACGTTTTGTTCCAACTTTATCAAAAGAAGCTTTAAGATCATCAATTTTCTTTTGATGATCATCATTGACCTTTGAATGTAAATTTTGCAAATCCGAATTTTTCTTTTCAAACTCTTCTAGTTTGATTTGCAAATCACTAATTTTACTTTCAAACTTATTGTTGGTTTTGGATATGAGCTTATTTTCATTTTTCAATTTTGAAACATCATTTTTATATTTTAAAAACAATTTCTCATAATTCGAAGCCAACCCATTATATTCCTCTAATAACTCATCATAAGATAAATCATCTAATTCAAATGAGTTAGAGGTTACCTTAGAATCTTCCCCGAATGCCATCAAGCACAAGTTTGCTACTTCTTGTTCCTCTTCATCAGAACCTTCTTCATCGCTCCATGTAGCCACATGAGCCTTGTGCTTATTCTTTGATTGACCATTTCTCTTCAATTATGGGCAATCATATTTGACATGCCTCGACTTTTTGCATTCATAGCAAATGATAATGTCCTTCTCTTTAGGTTCATTTTTAGGCCTTCATTTCGTTTGAATTTTCTTCCTCGGTAAGGTCTCATCATTTTTCTGAACCGTTTGGCGAACAATGTCATTTCCTCGTCATCGTCATCTTCATCTGAATCACTCTTATCTTTTGTGGATTTGAGAACAACTCTAATGTTTTTATTCTTCTCCTTCTCCTTTGGTGTCTCGTCAATCTTATCGAGGTCCACCTCATCTTCAAGCATCATTTCATGAGTGAGGAGGGAACCGATTAGCTCTTCAAGAGTTAAGGACTTTAGGTTCTTAGCCTCGATGATTGTCGTCTTCTTGGATTGCCACGATTTTGGAAGTGATTAAACTAACTTCCTCACAAGCTTTTCGTTTGGAATGATCTCTCCATATGATTTGAGACCATTTACTATCGTTGAGAATCTATCAGTCATAGCTTTGATATCTTCATTTGGTTTCATCCTGAAATTTTCATAGCTATGTGATAGAAGACTAATTTTAGATTCTTTTACCTTGTCGATGCCTTCATGAGTGGCTTGTAGTTTATCCCATATTTCTTTGGTGGTTGTACAAGATGAAACTCTTCCATATTCATCTGGTCCAAGAGCACAAAATATGATATGGATGGCTTTGGAGTTGAGCTAGAACATTCTTGTCTCTCCTTCACTCCACAATCTTGGATGAGTGAGAGGCTTGATATATCCGTCTTCTACAACATTTCATGCTCCCATGTCACTTGCTTGAATGAAATACATCATCCTATTCTTCCAATAGGCATAGTTAGCTCCATTGAAGAAAGAAGGCTTGTTGACGGGCATCGAATCGAGACCGGAGTCGACATTTGAAGTAGAGGACATTGATGACTTGATAATCGATGTAACTCTTCCCGAAACGACTTAAGTGGCGATTAAACCTTCAAATGAGTGAGACTCTGATACCAATTGTTGAGTTAACCGATCGATGGAATTGGCTAAGAGGGGGTGAATTGGCAATTAAAATTTTGGTGGAAGCTTTTGCAGAAAATTGAAAAGATTTGCACGCCGATTTAGAGTGGTTCGACTTTCTCAACCAAACTCTACGTCCACTACCTTAGCTATCCACACTAAGGATTTTCCAACAAATTCACTAATTTGTTCTTTCTTTTGAGGCCAAAGAGATAACCTTACAACTCCCTCAAGAATATACCCCAATTCTTGAGAACACTCTTTCTCAAAAAGAAGATTACAAATTTGCAAACTTACAAGGAAATCCTCACAAGGTAGATTGTTTGCACAATTCTAGAACAAAGAAAAGAACACTAAAAAATGAATACAATTGAGTACAAGTAGTGTTATTGAAAGCAAAATGAATATTGAATGAAAAATAGGCTTGAAATGCTCAAACTTGAGGTTTGATGTTTTCTCTTTGATTCTCTCTTGATTCTTGTTTCTTATATTTTCTTATTGTTGATCAATGGCTTCTAAGCTTGTTTAAATACACCTTCAAATGATTTTGAACGTTGGGGATGATTAGTGGAGTCAATAGACCCGTTTTAGTGTGAAATCAATTAATAAAACAGCTTGGAGCGTGGGGGGAATCGATACCCCCTTATGGGGAATCGGTTCCCTAAGTGTAAAATTCAAATATTTCGACCGTTAAACAGGGGGAATCGGTACCCCCTTGGGGGGATTCAGTTCCCTCCGAGCATTCTGTTTTTCTCGGAGCCAAACCATTCAAGGGGGAATCGGTACCCTCTTGGGGGGGGAATCGGTTCCCTCTGAGTAATCTAGAATTTTTTGTTTTGAAATGGTTCGAAATACTTTGTAAAATTGTTTTGAAATTATTTTAAGATTAAAACTTAATTTTACACTTGAGTAAGGATTAAAAATGGCATTTGAAAGATTTTGAGTAATATTTTGATATTCGAATAATTATATCGAATATACTCGGAAAATCTTTTGGAAAATCTTAAAATTCATTTAATTTAATTTGTTATATCGAAATATCAAAATATTTTCAACATAATTCGAGCAAATTAATTAAAATTTAATAAATGGATCATATTCCAACTTTATATTCAATTTATAATTTCCACTACCGCGACAATATATAAGCGACTGAGTATCAATTTTGGGCACTGTAGGGGTGTTAATCCTTCCCCACTCCTAATCGACTCCCGGACCCATTAAATTAGATTTTTGGTAAACACAAACTAATTTTTGTCTTTTAAATTATTTTTATAAATTGTTTAAAAGACGTTTTTAGGTATTCGACCTACTTAACATTGTCGATGGTGACTCCAATTCAAAATTTTCAAATTAATTCAAAATCGCCAAATTTTCAAATATAATCATAATTGTCTTTTTTAAACTTAATAGTTTTAAAAAAATGGTTATGACAATGTACTTTTTATTTATGTGTCTAGATCTTTTATAACCTTTTCCGCAAACAACCAAATGAAAATATGAATTTGACACCTAAAATATGAATAATCATACCTAAATTTTACAAATGACATACGCGTCTTAATTCCTAGAGCAACCAACAATAATTGATATATGAAAATTTAAAGAAGAAGAAGCAGCCAACAACAACAAACAATAATGGAAGAAATATTCGTGAATGAGTTACAACTTTTACAAAAAAATAAATTATAAAGAAAGTGTAAAATTAAATAAAGAGTATTCTAAATTATAAAATGTATATTAAAAATTAAAAAGAAGATTTAAATACTACCTTGTAGAGAATGGAGAGAAGGTGCAGAAATCCTAAAATCCGTGTTGCTCGTGCGTTTGGTTCTGAATAGACGGGGAGAAAATTACTAAATATTTTAAATCTTAGATATATAATATTTATTGTGGCATTTTTGTAATTATCATGTGTCGTGTCGGGGCGGATGTACCCTCAATCCGAGTCCGACTCAACTTCGAATTATCTTCTCTCAAGATTCATCGGTTTCAGATTTTTTGCATCTTTAATTTTTATTGATAGCTTTGAGCAATAAACTGAGGGAACAAATGGGGTAGTCGTTCTCTTTAAAAAATTAAAATTATCGTATATTTTAAACTTTTATGTATTTTTTGTTGAATTTTTTTTTAAAAAAATTTTATAAGTCTAAATTCGCTTCTGTAACAAAAATATGTGTGCTAAAAATGATAAATGTGATGCTCTTAAGTGTGTCTAAGATGCATGCAACATGAATTAATTATGTTTAGACAACCGATGAATTAATTGGTACCGAAAGCGCGGTTCAAGGGTGCTAATCCTTCCTTGACCGTAACCGACTCCCGAACCCGACACGTTTCTGGTACAACGCAGATCAGGTAAGATGGTGTCCGACCTACCTAAATTCGTTTTAAATGTTCGGTGACGACTCTAATTCATTTAATCCAAGTTGAAGCCCAATTCGGGATCCAACCGAAAGACGATTCTGACAGCTTCATAAAATTTTATAAATTCAAACTCATCTATCTAATTTAAAATCCTACGTCTATACCTGATTTGGAGTAATTAACATTTAAGATAGAACAACGATGAAGATAAGGTTCAGAACAAAACCAAAATCATATATAATCACAATGTTTTAATGTTATATATAATATTACATCTGTCTCATTTTAAATGTCTATTATTGATTTTTTCTAATAATATTTTTTGAACTTTCACTCTTTATTATTTATAAAAATATAAAAAAACATTTTAAAAATCTTTAATCAAGTAGTTTTAAAATATATATATTTTATAAAATTTAATTTTTAAAAATGTTTAAAATAAATATGATCAAAGTTTAAAAAATTTGACTTTTAAAAAGTCAATAAGAGATAAATTTAGTGGGGACAGAGGGAGTACAAATTTAAAAATTATATTTGAATTGTATTAAATTTATAGTTTAAATTTTATTTTTATTTTTTATTAGTATGATGTGAATACAAGATAATAGTTGTTTAAAAACTTTATTTTTTTTCTTTTGACATAAAACATGCTTTGCTTCCATTAACCATGAATAGCATCAGAGATAGTTGAAGGAAAGTCATAATAGAAAAACAAATGAGACGATAGAGACAAAGCAAACTATGCTAAATCATGGGCTGCCAAATTTGCTGATCTCCGGATATCATGAACCTTGATGTGTAGATGCTCCCGAAGTAGGTCATGAGCCTCGGTTAGGTGGAAACCTGTGAAGGACATATCCAACTGTGTAAGGGTTAGCTGACGGACGACATTTAAAGCACCACTCTCAATTGAAACCGGGGAAACCTGTAAATCAATGACCATTTGAATCTCATATCGAAGAGCTTTCAGCCTCAACTACGCTGACATTACTAGGGTCGTAGTATGGAGAGGCATGACATGCAACCACTAATCCTTATGATCCCGAGCCACCACCCCAATCGTCGGTCTGTTGGAATTAGTCAAGCATGCAACATCAACATTCATTTTTACTAATTGTCGTAACCGTCCCTCGGGTGGGCCCGGAATCGGGTTCCGACTTAATTTTGATGTGATGGAGTCGCCACCGATCATTTAAAATTAGGTTGATCGGATACCTTAATTTATCATTTTACCTGATCAGCATTTTTACCATAATTGAATCGGATTCGGGAGTCGATTACAGTCAAGGAAGGATTAGCACCTTTGTACTGCCCTTTCAGTATCAGTTTAATTTTTCAGTTGTCTTAATCGCAAAAATTACAAGCTAAATTAAAATTTAAAATTTTGATTCAAATTACTTACCTTTGACCGATTAAAATTGACCCTAAAAGAATCAAAAAATGTTAAATGACAGAATAAAATAAAATCAATAAAAAAACTAGCATTAGGGTTAAAATAAAGTAAATAAATAATTAAAATAAAATAAAATAAATATTAAATAAATAAAATAAATTTAAATTTAAATTAATTGAATTAAATTAAAAAAAGGAAAAAATCAAATTGAATTAATTGAAAGCTGCAAGGAGAAAAAAAATAGAGGTTGGGGATTAAATTGCAAAGATTATAAAAAATAACCAATGACCAAATTGAATTAATTCAAAATCTCAGGGTCAAATTACAATAGGTGACCAAAACGAATTACACTTCAAAGACAGAGGGACTGTGAAAAATAATTAAATTATTTGATAATTGCACAGAGGTCCTCCATATATATATATATATATATATACCTTAAAACACCATTATCATTTCATTTTCACCCATTTCCTAACACCAAACCCCTCAAATTCTCTCAACTATCTCCTCAAACCGTCCTACGGTCGGTCACCCGCCGATGAAGTCCCGTCGCGTCGACCGCCACTCCAGATACCACCGTCGGTGGCCGAAAAATCAAAACTTACTTACAAGCTCCCTCTCAATCCCGTAAAGCGAAATCTGAGCCCCAAATCCCAAGAAAACGCCTCCCTCGATGTAGATCTAAAAAAGAGTTCTTGGGTTTTACCTTTTTTGGAGAAAACTTCTCATTTTCCGGCGACCTTTGGCTTTCCACGACCGTGCTTTCCTTTGTGCCACCCTAAAACCGAACATTTTATATGTTTTTGTGATTTTTCTCTTGCTATTTCGAATGCTTTGCTTTGTTTACTGCTCGATGCTTTTCTTCCCCGTCCATTCTCTTGTGTTTTGTAGGGGCTTTTATAGCCATGCCCGGAGAGATTTTTCAGGGTCGTTTCGTTTGCTTCGGGGGTCGTTTACCCTAGCTTATCAATTTACTCGAGGTTAAGGGTTTTTGTTTCATTCAATGTTTCTTTGGTTTGTTATTGCTCATTGTTGACCGAAAGTTTTGGGGATGGTTCAGTCCCGGGGTGTTGTAATTTTCTGGATTACAGTGCCGAAAATCTCGACCTTGTTAGCGCGTGGCTCTCACGCGCTGTTGAATAGTGCCCTTTACCTTCCTGATGCTATTTGGGTCGTTAATCCGATCCGACGGCTGACATGTTGTGGTGCCTTTAGCTTATGATAAAACCCTAATTATCTTGGGCTGGGTCAGGCCCCCTACCGGGCCTGCTTTGCTGGGTCAGGCTGGTATGACCTGGTTTGACACCCTTGCCGGACTGTTTGGACTCAATTTGGACTTGCACATGGAAAACCGAAAATAAAATTAAAAATATAATAATAAAAAATAATATTACTATATAATAAAACTTTATAATATTATGTTTTCAAAAATAATATGTTTTCAAAATTTATATATTATATTTGTTTCCAAAAATCGTTTTTAAAAAAACTATATATATGTTTTTAAAATATGTTTTCAAAAAATATGTTTTCAAAACTATATATGATTTTAAAAACGTATTTTCAAAACCATACTATATATTTTCAAAAACCATTTTTAAAAAAAAACTATATATATTATATACTTTCAAAATTGTTTTCTAAAACTATATATTATATGTTTAATAAAAAAATATTTTCAAAAACTATATTATATTATTATTTATATACTAAATAAGTATCGAACGAAAATGAGTGACTACACTAATGAATGGGAAGGCTTACACCATTTTCAGCAGGTGTCTCCGATGCTAGCCGATCTGGAAAACACAACATGCCACCCAGACATTAGTCGATTCTCATGCATGTAAATATTTTGACGATTCCATTTATGGTAAAGCAATATCAAGAGGAGACGAGACTCATCCCTGGTCAAGATCGAGAAGAGAGATTCAAGCTTTGGACCAGCAGACTCCCAAGATGCAAACATTGTAGAGGCTCTAAAACCTGCTGATTGGAAGACAAATTTGATGGCACTACAATCACGTATGACATGAAGGCATGTTTCAACTATATGGCTGCACAAGGGGCTAATACTATCCGATAACCTGTCAGTTGAAGTCAACGGCCACCCGAAAGAGCTTCGTTCGTCAAGCGCCACCCAAACAAACAGATCTTTGGAGAAACTGTCATACGCGATATAGTAAACCACAGAACAGACCCCTGTTGAATGCCCCCACAAATCAAGTTGTCGTAGTTCACTGGGGTAATAAAGCAATTTAGGATGATCTACGCATACTCCGATGTAAACACTGAATTAACTCGTGAAGCATCCCAACGTGGTTTGTTTGGAACCATAAACTCACCACAGCGGATGAGAGTTACACCACTATCCAAATAAGTTGATGCTAAACGAATTGGCTTAGAGCTCCCCAAGTATCACAGTGGAGGTGGACTTGACTGTTTTGCCCAATCCTCCAAAATATCACTCTCGGAAGGCAGTCATAGCTTTGAAGATGCCTTGCCAGGCAAACGAGTCCAGTCGAGCCTCCAATATGTTGTTGTTAGGGAAGTATTTAGCAGCATACACACGTGCATATAGTAAGTTGTTGACCTGTTAAAGTTGACAAATTGCCCCGATGCATGCCCATAAAAGTCGAGCACAGTCTTGATACGGTGGAATTCATTGGTTGAGCTGCGGAGAAAGATCAAGTAGTCATCCGCATATAGTAAGTGGGTGATCCAGGGTGTGGCTCGACAAACACAGAGCCCATGAAACAAGCCCGTTCATTGTTCATTACATAACAGGGATGATAATCCTTGGGAGCACAATAAGAACAAAAAAAGGCGACAAAGAGTTACCTTGGCATAGTCTTCTCTTGGGTTGAAAGCATTCTGTTAAATAGCCATTAACCCGAACACAAAATTTGACAGAGGTTACACACGACATAATGAGAGTAACCCAAGCCGATGCAAATCTGAGGCGAAGCATCATATCTTGCAGAAATTAGTATTTCACACGATCATAAACCTTTTAGATGTCCAACTTAAGCGTGGTTCCCGATTAATTTTCGGAGGGGCAGTTTTCAAATAATGTATCAACTCGTGGGCTATCAAGATATTATCAAATATCATCCGATCGTGAAGGAAAGCAGCCTGATGTTCATCAATACAAGTGGATAGGATTATTTGGTATTGAGTGCTCATATATTATTACATACGTGATGTTTAAATCCGAAATCTTAAAAAATAATAACAAATTTTTAGCTACAAAGGTCATTTATGTCGTACTTATTTTTTTAATTTAAATGTGTTAAAATTTAAGCTTTATACTTCATTTTATAAAATTTAGTTATTTTCTTTTTCTATTTTTCTTATTTTCTCTATCTATTTCTTGGTCTCTTCAACCTGCTTTCTTTCTAAAAAATTCTGGTCGTCCCTATTATGTGACAGCAGATTTACTTCTCTACCCCTTTGTTTTAGCAAATATGATTGCAGAAATTAGGGAGAGATTTGGGATAACAATCACGTCAACCCTAAATTAAATTTATTTTTTCTTTGGGTAACTACCTGAATGACCACCTAACTATACATAGTTTGTATTAAAAGGACAATCATTTTTAAATTTGCATTAAAACCACTGAATTATTTAAATCGTATCATTTAAGCCACTTGCCGTTAAAATCTAATGGACGGGTGACGTGACAATTAATAAAAATGTATATAATTACACATTTGATTCTCAATATTTATATATTCTATTAATTTAGTCTTAATTTAAATTTGATTCTCACTATTTATTCATTACTCACGTCAATACTTATTCATGACACACGTCATTAGTGCCACATGTCACCACCTAATTTAAAAATATTCAAATGATATTTAGCTTTCAATATTTTTATATATTTAAAACAAATCCAAATTCAATATTTTTTATATTTTAAGATAAAAATTTATGGAAGAAATCAGGTAACATAAAAATAAAATATTTTTTTTAAATTTAAACAAAATAAGTTTTATATTTTTATATTTTTAAATAATTGAATGTTATGTAAAATTTAAAATTTAAAATTAAAAAGAAATTAATTTCTTATTTTTATTTTATCAAAAAAATACAAAAAAAGTAAACAAAATTTTTGGAAGAAGTCATGTAATATATTAAAATATTTTTATATTTAAGAAAAAAATTCACGTGGCACTAATGACATGTGTCATGGTCATGTATTGACACGTATCACCTCTTAATTGAAGAGTTAATTTATAAAATTAAATTTAAATTAAGACTAAATTAATATAATACAAATATTGAAGGTCAAATGTGTAATTATAAAAATTTATGTTAATTTCCACATCACTCTTCCGTTACCTCTTAATGGCAGGTGGCTTAAATAATACCATATAAATAATTTAATGGTCATATTGATGCAAATTTAAAAAAAAAAAAAATTGGTCTCTTCAACCTGCATTGTTAGTTTTGTATTGGCATTCTACGGTTGCTCAAGAGCCCTTCACATTTTTGGATTTCCCAGGTTGCTCTGTGCAGTAGAAGGGAAGTATCTGGTACAGGAAGCTAATAACGAGTTGGTGGTGGATGACAATGATGATTTCAAGGAGCAAGATGAGCTACAATGTGTTAACTTTTCTTGCTCTATCTCTAATGTGATCGGAAGAGGATTCATTGAGGTGGCTTTTTCTTCTTTCTTATAATTGATCCCGTTGTCCGTCTCCTCCCTTTCTGTTTTCTTCTTTCCTCAACCGAAGTTGACATTGCCTTCATCTTCTCCAGATTGAAGACCATGGTCTTAATAGCAGCTTCTTCCCTTTCATAGTTGCCGAGGATGATGTTTGTTCAGAGATTAGAATGCTCGAGAGTGTACTGGAGATTACCGACCCTGATGCAGATATTGGCAGAACTGGAAAAATAGAAGCCAAAATCAAGCCATGGACTTCATTCATGAAGTTGGTTGGCTTCTTCATAGAAGTCAATTGAAGTTTAGATTGGGTCATTTGGATCCTAACCCCGAACTCTTCCCTCTAAGGCGTTTCAGGTGGCTTATGGAGTTTTCTATGGACCATGAATGGTGTGCTGTAGTGAAGAAACTCTTAAATATTCTTCTCGATGGAACAGTCAGTTCAGGGGAGCATCCTTCCCTTAACCTTGCATTAACGGAGATGGGTCTTCTTCACAGAGCGGTTAGGAAAAATTGTAGGCCTCTAGTGGAACTCCTACTAAGATTTTTCCCTGAGAAGGCATCAGATGGATTAGGATTTGAAAATGAGACGATGGCTGATTGTTTTCAAGAAAGCTTCTTGTTTAGACCTGATGCCATAGGCCCTGCAGGTTTGACTCCTCTTCACATTGCAGCAGGTAAAGATGGATCTGAAGAGTTGCTCGACTCATTGACCGACGATCCGGGAAAGGTAATCCGTTTTTATTTATTTGTAAGCATGCCTGGAAGAGAACTATAGAGTTGTTGCAGTTGTCATGAATTTTTTTTAATCATATTCTGAAATGCAACATTTGTGCCTCGTTCAGTCTAAATTCTATCTGCCTAAACTATTTCCCAGTTGAAGACACTTAAATTCGTCCATCATAATACATACATATATATAATGTTATAAATTATAATATATATATGGTTTATTTACATTTTTAAATTTCTGTTACAGGCCCAACAGTAATGGCCTAAATCCCGCGTGACCCCAGGTGTTATAGACCCAAACCAATATGGATTAGGGTTTGTATAAACCCTAATCTCTCAACCTCTCATCCAGCCGCCAAGCACCTTGACCATTAGATCAAGGTGTGATCCAACGGTCCACAACAGACCCCTCTAGGGTTTCCAGAGCCTAACAACCTTTACTCCACGGCGCCGTTCTCTCGAGAGGTCCTCACGTAGCACCAAGCAAACCCCAACGCCGCACGTCTCGCCTCCAACAACCGAGATTCTCGGCCACAAATAACAAACCCATTAGCAAGTAGGAATCAAACGCTAAAATAAGAGTAGTTTAGTCCAAATCGGACTCTAAAAATAGCTGAATCTAAGGCTATAAATACATGTAATCCATTTGTTTGTAGGGGACGGATTTTCATACGAAATACAAGCAGAAATTTCACAAAGACTACGGGTAATATTGGGTTGAAATCGAAGCACCTTTTCAATATTCTTGAAAAGAACAGAAGGTAAAGTTCGTACCTTTTTCGTTTTGAGGCTTGCATGTGTTCTCCTCTTCGTTTTTGACTTTAAAAGCAAAGTTTTGAACCGATGAGCATGGGGAAAAACCGAGTTTTCTTTTTTAGATCTACCCACCCCGAGGTTCGTTTTCAAAAACCATTTTGATTTTCTTGAAAAAGAGAAGGAAAGGATTCGGAAAAGAAAAAACACATATCGCCGCCGATGAACGGCGGTCGGCGAGGCAACGTTTTCTGGGTTCTTGAAGAACCACGGCGGCGTGTTCTTCAACATGAAGAACACGCGAGAGAGAATTTGAGAAGAGAGGGGAGCGTTTTTCTGGTGAGAAGAGAGCAAATGAAAGATTATAAATTTTTTTAAATTTTTATAGTACGACCCGCGTCTCGACTCGACCCAGTTCAGGGGTCCGTGTGTTTAATAAATTAGGAGAAATCACCCTTTTTGTCCCCTTAACTTTTTAAGAGCCTAATTGTTTTTTTTATTTGGCCCCAAATCTCTCAATTTGGTCCCTTTCCCAGTAATTCCTTTTTCCAAATATTATCATATATTTAATTATATATCTATATATATTATTAGCATTATTTTTTATTATTATTAATGCACATATTCATTCCTTATTAATTATTATTATGTTACATTATCCATTTTATATATATATATATGTACGAATATTTCTTATACCTTATTTATATATATATTATTAATTTATATATTTTTTAATTGTTTTGTTTGGTTATTTCCTTTTTAAGTACTATATCCTATAATTATATATATATTTCTATACATTTTTGGTTCTTTACTATTATATTATATTATTTTATTTTATTTTATTTTATATTATTGTTTTATTTTTTATTATTCTATTTTATTGTGTTTTTTTATTTTCGTTTTTACCTTTATTTATAAATTATTATTTTTTACTTTCATATGAAAGTATTTATGTCTTTATTATTATTATACTTGCCTACATTTTGTTTATTTCAATTTTTTTGCTCTTGCCTTTATTTTATTCTTTATTTATTTCTTATTTATTCTACTTTGTTCATTTATTCCATCTAATATGTTTCTTGACTTTTTAAGGATGATTTCAAACTGATCTAAGGTAAGCAATTTCGATCGTCGTTTTACCTTTTAATTTAAAGTTATGTTTTTCTTAACTAAAGACAACTGGAAATTATATAGTACCGGAAGGGCAGTTCAAGGGTGCTAACCCTTCCTTGACTGTAACCGATTCTCGAATCCAACACATCTTTGGGAAGACGCAAATCAGGTAAGAAATAAAGTATCCGGTCAACCTATTTGGTTTTAAATAAATGATCAGTGGCGACTCCAATCCATATTTTTCAAGTCGAAGCCCAATTCCGGGTCAACCGAAAGACGGTTACGACATCTTGGCGACTTCGCTGGGGAAAGGTAAGTGAGTCAGGCTAAGGTAATTTCCAGTTGTCTTTTTAACGAAAAGGGTAAGTTTAAATTTTAAGGTAACATTTCGATCCTTTTACTTACTTTTGATTATATTTTCGAGTAAATAGTTGTACTAATCGTTTTCTAATGATTTCAGCCTTCAAAGTTTTTTTCACTTAAGGCTCTAAACCCGAGCTCCGAACCCATTTTTAAGTGGGGGTGAAAGCGACGCATTCGTGTGAATTTATTCACCGCATATGCCTAGCAAGTAGCCTTCGGGATTCATATACCTTATGTCTTCGTATGAATTTATTCTCCGCATAGACATAAGGGAATGTGTCCTCTCGAGTTTAACTTAGTCCACACAAGCATGTGATGGGTTTAGGACTAAGGGTCTGGTAAGCCCAAGGGGACGCCGGTAAGGAGAACTCGGGTACCTTTGTTTTAGAACCTAAAGACTGTGGAGAATTAGAGCCTACCCCGAAACCACATTCCAAAACCTAGGATATTTTTACCCTAACCATGTTTTTTGTTTTTTTTTGTTTTCTCCCTTTTTGTTTATTTATTTATTTTTTGTACTAACTTTTTGCTTGTGTTTGTTTTTTAGCATTTGCATCATAACAAGAGGTCATTGATCCCTAAAAACATTTATTACACACAAAATAATCTGACCAAATGGACAAAGGTGTTGTAATACAAGAGATTAAAAACCCTGAGGTACGACTATGGTCCGAGAAGACTCGGAAGGAAAAGGGAGACAGTCTTCAAAGAAGCTATGTGTCAGAGCTGGTCAGCTATGCCTCTATCAGCCTAAAACAGAATGACGTGCAAGAGCTTCGAGATATCTGGGACAGTTGGAAGAATGATCAGAAATAGAAATTCAGCCAACGGTACGGTGACATTGCACTTTTGCTTCATATCAAGACCGATGAGCCCTTAATCAGAGCCTTGATTCAATTCTGGAACTCGGGATACAGTTGCTTTACTTTTAATCAAGAGGACATGGTGCCTACCATTGAAGAATACACTACACTGTTACACTGTGAAAGTATCAAACTAGAGAGGGCCTACCTTAAACACATTAAAAGCCAGTATTTCAAGAATACACTAGCCAAAGTTACCGGGGTTGACGAAAAATGGGTAACTGACCAGGCTCGATATAAAGGCAATGGGGAAGGAATTTCTTGGCTTCATATCAAGCAACTGATGAAGAACCATCCCGATGAGTGGAAGGCAATAGACTTGTTTGCACTGGGTATGTATGGTCTGATTATATTCCCGAAGACTTTGGGTTACATTGACGCTGCTGTGGTAGAGCTGTTTGAACAACTCCCGAAGAGAGTCAACCCAATACCAACTATCTTAGCCGAAACCTTTCGATCTCTCAACCATTGCAGAAGAGTTGGCGGAGGAAGGTTTGTTGGGTGTACTCAGCTCCTTCAAGTCTGGATCCATAGCAACTTTTGGAAGACTAATGTGGTGACCTATATCCGCTTCAGCACTACCTATTCACCTTTGGAAGAATTTATCACTAGGAAATGGCATGAAGGTGCTTCAAAAGAAAAGTGGATGAAAGTCTTTACACATCTTTAGGATCGGGATATTACCTGGAGAGCCCCTTGGTTGTTCCTTGGTGACGTTCTTTTCCGGTGTGGGGATTCTGATACTATGATCTTACTCGGACTTTGGGGTGTAGTTGGGTATGCTCCGTTGTTAGTACTTAGACAGTTTTGGGCACATCAATTTGTCCCCGCAACATACAGATTAATTAAATCAGAGTTTGTGTATAGCGGTGACAGTTATAAGAAGATGATCAAGGAAGCATCTGAGTCACGGAAGAAAGTATTTCGAATGGATGTCGTTGCTGCCAGATACATGTTTACTCCGGATTATGTGGAGTGGCGAAGATTGAGAAAGAATGATAACATCCCGGTGCCAGACTGTGAAGACACTCGGACTATGGAAGAACATCTCAGGCCTGTCCCTTCCAGACTTGATATAGCCAAGGTAGAGTTTAAAGCTGTGAATAACGAGCTGAAGCATAGGATTAAGGAACTTGAAGTTGAACGTTATCAATGGAAGCTCGATTCTGACTCACAGAAAGATAAAGCAGACAAAGAGGAAAGGGAACAGAAAAGAGTTTGTTTTGAGCTCGAAGACTTAAGAAAAGGCTATCAAGATAAAGTCAAGGATAACTCCAAGTTAAAAGTAACCTCTGAATACTGGAAAGACGAATCTCACAGTCTGAAAAGGAAATTCGAGGGGCCTGATGAAAGAGCTTGGAATGAACAACTGAAGACTGCTCAAAGGCGCTTGGCAGACAGTCAACATCAGAACCAACGCTTGAGAATCCGGGTGGCGAACCTCGAGAAACAACATGAAAAGGATGGCAAGACAATAGCTGAGTTAGAAGCTGTTGTAGATGGGTTCAAAAGGCAAGGGAACGAGCTTCAGTTAGTGCTCTTTGATGGAGGTTTACAGTGGCGTTTTCATTAGGAGCAAGCACAACGAAGGGTAAGGGCCAGAGACGTAACCATCTGAGATTTCCTGGAACAAGTACAGAAGGCGGCTCGTCATCTTCACGGCCTGGTAAGGGAAGCATGAGTGGTTCGACAAGGCATTCAACCAGTGACAGATGAAGGCAGAAGACTTGTCAATCTACTAGAAGCTGTTAGGGGTCTAGAGGATTTAGTTTGAATGTACCTTTAATTTGTTTTTATGTCTCTTAAAAGATAAAACATTTTTTTCCTGAATAAGGATTGTTTATAATAATGGACACTTTTCTGGATCAATGCCTTCAAATTACATACATCATGCATTGCATTTCTTTCATTTTATATTTCATGTTAGTTTTTATTTTATATTTTCCATGTTTTTACATTCGTATTAACTAACAAATGGCAAGACTGCAGAAAGAATTAGAGGACAAAATGGCTCAGAACAGTCAACGTACCATGGAGTCCATTAAGAAAAGAACGGAGTCCTTAGTTGACCAGATCGTGGCTAAGTTATCTGGTTTACAACAACAGACAAATACATTCGGAGAAGGTGCATCTGAGGGGATAACCATACCACCAACCCCACAAGTGGTTGTCTTATCCGGGACCTTACCCGGACTACAAGGTGACTCATCTGCCGCTAGAGGGAAAGTTGCATCAGTGGCAAATTTACAGACTTCTGTGGCAAAACCTGACGATCATCCGAACGACTGCCCTATCTCATATTTTGACGAGGAGGATAAGGCAAGGAAGATGAAAGAAAATATCAGAATGTTAGAAGATCAAATGAAGATGGTCCAAGGAGACCATGATTATTATGGTGTGGATGCAATGGAACTAAGTTTGGTTCCCGATTTGGTGCTTCCACCAAAATTTAAGGTTCCTGAGTTTGAGAAGTTCGACGGGAACAACTGCCCTTCAGCTTATATCACTATGTTCTGTCGGAAGATGATAGGGTACGGGGGAAATGACCAACTCTTAATCCACTGCTTTCAGGAGAGCCTGTCCGGTTCCGCTATCCGGTGGTACAACCAGCTCAGCCGAACTCATATCAAGACGTGGAAAGACTTAGCCAAGTCTTTCTTAGAGCAGTACAAACATATCAATGATATGAGACCAGACTGAGTTATGCTGCAGAGCTTGGAAAAGAAGCATAACGAAAGTTTCCGACAGTACGCACAGAGATGGAGGGCTTTATCTGTGCAAGTTCATCCACCCTTAGATGAAAAGGAAACTAGAAAGTTGTTTGTACAAACCCTGAAGGCACCTTACTTCGGGCATTTGGTAGCAATCACGTCGGGAAGTTTCTCAGATTTAGTCATGGCTGGTGAGATGGTTGAACTGGCCATAAAATAATGAAATATTGAAGGAGGTGACTCTAGTAGAAAGCCTCCCGTGAAGAACAAGGACCGCGAGATCAACAATGTCAAAACCTACAAAGGTGTTACAATCTCAAGTTCAAAAACAACTGCAGCTGTACCATCTGGTACTTCTAACTAATCTCAGAGAGAACCAAGGAGGGAAAAGGAAAGGGAGCAGTTCGATCCCATTCCCATGACATATATAAAGAGTTATATCAATAACTCTTTGACACTCACGCAGTATCACCCTACCCAATGGATCCGATAAAGCCCCCATATCCGAAATAGTTTGACGAGAACGCCCACTGTGAATATCATGGAGCTGTGCAGGGGCATTCAATTGAAAACTGTCTCGCATTTAAGAGACCGGTACAATGAATGCGGAACAAAAATTAGATTCATTTCAACTCCAGAGCACCGAATGTTGCCCAGAATCCCCTGCCTAATCATCAGGAGACAAGAATCAACGCAATCACCACCGAGAATGGCAGGAGAATTAAAACTTGTGTTTCGGAGATCAGAGCTCCTTTGGCTTGGATATGGAGCCAAGTGGTAAAAGCAAGGCTTATTACACCCCATTCACGTGAAACAAGGATTGAAGATGATAACAATTGTTGTTACCATAATGAAGAGGGGCATAATGTACAAGAGTGCCCAGAATTCAGATCGATAGTCCAGCTCATGATGGACCGGAAAGAGCTGGAGTTTTATGAGGAAATTCAAGATTCTTTGGAAGCAGAGGTTTGCGCTACCGGAGAATCATCAGACAGAAGGTTTGGTAGGGGTAGTCCTTTGATAATTACCCCTAAAGAGAAGACGACAACAACAACACAAGCCAGGGTGGTGATCACAACACCTTGACATTTTCAATACAAGGACAATCGACAAGTTCCATGGAAGTACGAATGCCAAGTGAGTACTCCTAAAGGATGTGATGGTAAAGTGGGACAAAGACCACTTGAGCCATTTAAACAAGATGTACTAACTGTTAACAAACCTATAAAGGAGGAAGAAGCCAAAGAGTTTCTCAAAATCTTAAAGCACAGCGAGTACAGCAACAGCTGCACAGCTTACCTATGTGTACTTCAATGCTAGCATTGTTTTTAAACTCAGAAGCACACCGAGAAGCATTGTTGAAGGTCCTTAATCAAACGTTTTGTGCCACAAGACATACCAGTCAGCAAGATGGATCGACTGGTGAACAATATTCAAGCCGATAATCTCATCTCGTTTTCAGATGATGAGATTCCATCCGGAGGAAGAGGCCGAACTAAGGCATTACACATCACTACGTACTGCAATGGGCACGGCTTACCGAGTGTGTTGATCGACAACGGCTCGACCCTGAACGTAATGCCTTTGGTGACATTGAAGAGGCTGCCAATAAATACCTCTCATATGAGAGCCTATCAAAACGTGGTCCGAGCATTTGATAGGACCAAGAGAGAGGTTATTGGCAAGATCGAGGTACCGTTGACCATCGGACCTGGCACCTATGATGTTGAATTCCTTGTGATAGATATCATGTCGTCCTATAGCTGTCTTTTGGGAAGGCCATGGATTTATCAAGCAGGTGCAGTACCCTCTACGCTACACCAAAAAGTTAAATTTGTTATAGACGGGGCCCTAGTAATTATCAATACTGAAGAATATATCGTGAAAAGTATGACCACGGAGGCCCCATACATCGAAGTAGATGAGGAAGTGGTGGAGTGCTCATTTCACTCCTTAGAATTCGTGAATGCCACATTCGTTGCAGAGGGAAGAAGGATTCCTAAACCCCGACTCTCCCAGTACACCAAAATAGAAATCAAGCAAACCTTGGGATGAGGTGCCAAGACCGGAAGAGGGTTTGGGAAATTGCTACCAGGAAAGATCAATCCAGTCCTTCCTGTTTAGAAGTTAGATTAGTTTGGGCTCGGTTTTCATCCCAATTACCACAAAAAGAGGAAGTAAGTCCAGAAGAACCGAGAAAGAAGACTAGTCAGGTTAACTGGAGGTGAACTTCAACGGGAACCCATGGCATTCCCACCTCTTTACCGCATATTCAAGTTAGGTGGTTATGTGTTCGAGACCACCTCATCCGATTTAGAAGCAGCTCTGAAAGATTTGAACATTAATGACGTGACCACAGAAGATGTTGACAACGAAGACAGATCCGGGATATGCCCCATGCCACATGGGTTCGTGCCTAGCAGTTGGTCGGTGGAAGAGCTACATGTGGTTTTCAAGAACCTTTCAGAGTAATATTCGAACTATCCCTATTTGCCTATACCCGGGGCAATAGGTTATCTTTTGTAAGGGTGAATAAACATTTTGTCTAAATTCAATAAAAGATGCATTTTTTCCTATGTCCATGGCAAACAAATTTTCTTTTATTTCTTTTTGAATTCGTTGTCTATTTTCTTCATTTCAGCACTTCATTTCCATTTCTCTGTCAAATTTAATTTTTTGACCGTTTCGTGTGGGATATTTCCTCTCACACACCCATACCTTCTTTGTTCCTTCAGGACCCCAGATAACGATAATGTAGGCACTGATGATCTTGATCCGAAAGTGGATTTTGAATCAGCCATTTACCTCAGGGAATTTGGGCACTGAAGATGACAGAAAAGAGGTTAAAATCGATACAACTCTCTCGGCTGAAGCCAGACAAAACCTGATAGTCTTACTTCAGAAGTATAGAGATGTGTTCGCCTGGCCATATCAAGATATGCCGGGACTAGGCACAGATATGGTAGTTCATAAACTGCCAATTAAGCCAGAGTACAAACCCGTGCAACAGAAACTGAGAAGGATGCGACCTGAGATGCTCCTTAAAATTAAAGAAAAAGTCAAAAAGTAATTCGATGTCGGTTTCCTTCAAGTGGGCAAGTACCCAGAATGGGTGGCCAACATAGTGCCAGTTCCGAAAAAAGACGGTAAGGTTTGTATGTGCGTCGATTATCGGGACCTTAATAAGGCGAGCCCTAAAGATAATTTTCCTCTGCCTCACATTGTCATTAGTAGACAATACAGCCGGGAATGCTTTCTTTTCGTTCATGGATGGATTTTCGGGATATAACCAGATCAAGATGTATCCTGAAGATATGGAGAAAACCACGTTCGTCACAATGTGGGGAACCTTCTGCTATAAGGTGATGCCCTTCGGACCAAAGAATGCTGGGGCAACATATCAAAGAGCTATGGTGACCTTGTTCCACGACATGATGCACAAAGAGATAGAAGTTTATATCGACGACATGATTATCAAGGCATAAACCGAGAATGAACATGTTGAGAATCTGAGGAAGCTCTTCCAGAGGTTGAGGAAGTTCCAGCTACAACTGAACCCTAGCAAGTGTACCTTCGGGGTGACATCCGGGAAACTGTTAGGCTTCATGGTCAGTAGAAAATGCATTGAGGTTGATCCTGACAAAATTAAGGCTATCCAGAATCTACCTCCACCTCGAACACAAAAGGAGGTCTGAGGTTTTCTGGGCAGATTGAACTACATAGCACGGTTCATATCCCAGTTAACCGAAAAATGTGACCCAATCCTCCGTCTTCTCCGAAATAATAATCCAGGAGCATGGGATGAAAAATGTCAGATTGCATTCGAGAAAGTAAATAAGTATTTATCTCACTCTCTTGCCTGATGTCCCCTATCCCAGGAAAACCTCTGTTCTTGTATCTCTCTATATTTTAGAACTCCATGGGGTGTGTCCTAGATCAACATGATGAATCTGGAAAGAAGGAAAGAGCCATCTACTATTTAAGCAAGAAGTTCACCGATTACGAGGTCATGTATCCTCCTATCAAGAAGGTCTGTTGTGCTTTAGTCTGGGCTACAAAAAGACTCCGACAATACATGTTGTATCACACTACTTGGATGATTTCCAAGTTAGATACCCTGAAGTACATGATGGGTGTACCTGCTCTATCTGGAAGGTTAGCCCGATGGCAGATGCTCTTGTCGGAATTTGACATCGAGTACGTGAGCCAGAAAGCAATCAAAGGAAGTGACATATCAGAGTTCTTAGCCAGTAGAACCGATGAGAGTTACGAGCCTTTGGACTTTGACTTCCCAGACGAAGACTCGATGGCTATCTCCTTAGAAGAAGCAGGGACTTCAACGGACAATTCTTGGAGAATGCATTTCAATGGTGCGTCAAATGCATTAGGACATGGTATCGGGGCAATCCTAATTTCTCCAGAAGGGAGTCACTACCCATTTACTAGCAGACTCAACTTCGATTGCACCAATAACATGGCGGAGTATGAAGCATGTGTCTTGAGAATCCGAGCTACACTGGGGCAAAGCATAAAGACCTTGCGGATATATGGAGATTCAACATTAGTAATCTATCAGCTCCGCGGAGAGTGGGAAACCAAGGATATAAAGCTGTTAGAGTACCAAAAACTAGTACTGAATCTGCTCGAAGAGTTCAACGAAGTCACCTTCCACTATGTGCCAAGAGAAGAAAATCAAATGGCTGACGCTTTAGCTACCTTGGCAGCCGCATTCAAGGCTGGCGGGGAGGCTGAAATGATGCCAATCGACATGCAGTCGTATGAGTACCTGGCTCATTGTTACCAAATTGAAGAAGTGAAAGACACTAAGCCTTGGTACTACGACATTTTGCAGTATATCAAGCATCGGAGTTATCCAGAAGAAGCCACTGAAACCGATAAGAGAACCCTTAGAAGGATGGCAGCTGGATATGTCCTTGACGGAGAGGTTTTATAAAAGAAAAGCCATAATCAAGTCCTGTTAAGGTGCGTCGATGCTGAAGAGGCAAAAATGATAGTGGAAGAAGTACATGATGGAGTTTGTGGAGCAGATTAAAATGGACACATGATGTCAAGACAAATAATGAGATGCGGATACTTTTGGTCCACACTCGAAAGTGATTGCATCAACTATGCTAGAAGATGTCATAAATGTCAGATTTACGGAGATAAAATCAATGTTCCACCTCATCCACTTCATGTAATGACGTCGCCATGGCCTTTCTCTGTATGAGGCATGGACGTTATCGGGCAAATCCATCCAAAGGCTTCGAATGGTCATCGTTTCATTCTCGTGACAATTGATTACTTCACAAAATGGGTAGAGGCTGCATCATATGCCAGTGTCACTCAGTCCACTATTTGCAAGTTTCTGAAAAAAGAGATTATATGTCGGTATGGTCTACCTGAAAGGATCATTAGCGATAGTGATACAAACTTGAACAACAAAATGATGAATGCTGCTTGTGAACAGTTCAAGATAAAACATCACAATTCCACTGCTTACAGACCAAAGATGAACGGAGCAGTAGAAGCAGCAAACAAAAACATTAAGAAGATAGTGGAAAAAATGACTGAAACTTACAAAGACTGGCATAAGAAGTTGCTTTTCGCTTTGTTCGCCTATCGAACATCGGTACGAACCTCGGCCGGGGCAACTCCATTTTCACTAGCTTATGGAATTGAAGCAGTGCTACCCATTAAAGTAGAGATTCCTTCACTTCGGGTCTTGACAAAAGTCAAACTGGATGATGCAGAATGGGTACAATCCAGATATGATCAACTTAGTCTGATAGATGAAAAGAGATTGAAAGCCATTCGTCATGGTCAAATCTATCAGAAACGAATGATCCGAGCACATGACAAAAAGGTGCACCCAAGAATATTTCGCGAAGGAGATCTGGTGCTAAAAAGAGTTTTGCTAGTCCAAAAAGATTTTCAAGGAAAATAGATGCCAAATTGGGAAGGACCTTATATCGTGAAAAAGGCCTTCTCTTGATGATCCCTTGCCCTGGCTGAAATGGACGGACCTGAACTGTCACATCCCATCAACTCGGATGCAGTCAAAAAGTACTTCGCTTAGGATGAAAACCCGAGAGGGCGTCCTAAGTTGAAAAAAAAGGAAAAAAACAAAAAAATCGTTTAGGGTGAAAACCTGAAAGGGCGCCCTAAATTGAAAAAAAATAAAAGGAAAAGAGAAAAAAATAAAAGAAAAAGAAAAGAAAATAAGGTGGGTTCAAGATGAAAACCCGCAAAGGGCATCTTGTAACCAAGGATGGGTCCAAGTTGAAAACCCGAAAGGGCGATTTGGATATCAGTTCAAGAAATCAAGACAGTGGAAGCATCCCGGCATCTGAATCTCCAACAAACTCAACAAGTCGGAGAAGGGTTGCACTCTCCAGAACGTTGTCGCATTCTCAAAGATCTCTTGGCAAAGGCTGTGTTCAAAGTCACTTGAAGGCTTTTCAGCTCAGAAATGCCCACATTATCGACATTCATATACACACTTCATCATGTATTCATTTTCCAAAATGTTTGTCATGTATTATTTGATATTTTCTCTCTTATGAATAAAGACAATCTTTCCTCTAAATCAATTCTGCTTGAGCATCTTGAATTGGATTTAAAATTAATGATTTATTTACTTATGCAAAAGATAATAGCATATTATTGTACAAAGATTCATTGAAAAGTACAGGTACCCAAAGCCGATTAAGGCTCATGCACATACTTGAGATGGTCGAGAAGCATTTCCCAAATCAAGAAGTAAATAGAATGTGCACATCATATTGAAACATTTAAAGAATTCAAGATCAATGATCAGAACTTCAAGATTTCAAAACCAAGAGTCAACAACAACAGGCAACCGGAGATCAAGATTTCTCTTCAGAGCCCCAAGATAACATATGTTGCATATGTATTTTGAACTCAAAGTGACACAGTTTGCTCGAGAGTAGATTTTAACTTCACAACGAAGGATATCTAGCTCGAAGCCAAACTTCAAAATAAAGGGGTCATCCACGGTTTCAACTTCACGACGAAAGGAATCGTGTCCACCCGTAACATACAATACTTGGATTTCAACTTCACAACGAAGGATAT
Organism: Hibiscus syriacus; assembly: GCF_006381635.1. Classification (NCBI taxonomy): domain Eukaryota; kingdom Viridiplantae; phylum Streptophyta; class Magnoliopsida; order Malvales; family Malvaceae; genus Hibiscus; species Hibiscus syriacus. The sequence continues at coordinate 974,253 of NW_024063507.1, read as the reverse complement.
TCAAGTCAAGGCTCAACTTCACGACGAAAGGGCCATCCACGATTTCAACTCCACGACGGAGGATATCGTACCCACACAACCCGTGGTTTCAACTTCACGACAAAGGGAATCGTGCACACAAGACAGCACAAGCTCAACTTCACAGCGAAGGGGCGGCTAACTGTCAACTTTCCAATTTCAACTTCACAGCGGAGGATTTTGAACTCAAAGTGACACAGTTTGCTCGAGAGTGGATTTTAACTTCACAACGAAGGATATCTAGCTCGAAGCCAAACTTCAAAATAAAGGGGTCATCTACGGTTTCAACTTCACGACGAAGGGAATCGTGTCCACCCGTAACATACAATACTTGGATTTCAACTTCACAACGAAGGATATTCAAGTCAAGGCTCAACTTCACGACGAAGGGGCCATCCACGATTTCAACTCCACGACGGAGGATATCGTACCCACACAACCCGTGGTTTCAACTTCACGACAAATGGAATCGTGCACACAAGACAGCACAAGCTCAACTTCACAACGAAGGGGCGGCTAACTGTCAACTTTCCAATTTCAGAGCCAATTACAACTTCACAACGAATGATACAATTACAATTTCACAACGAAGGATATTGGACTCAAGATAGCACAAGCTCAACTTCACAACGAAGGGGCGGTTGACTGTCAACTTCCCAAGATAACACAAGCTCAACTTCACGACGAAGGGGACGGGCTGATTATCAGGGGCGGCTGACTGTCAACAAACAATTTCCCAGTTCCAGAACCAATTTCAACTTCACAACGGAGGATATTGGATTCGGAACAATACTTGGATTTCAACTTCACGACGAAGGATATCCAATTCTCAGGCTCAACTTCACGACGAAGGGGCCACCCGCGGTTTCAATTTCACGACGAAGGGAATCATGCACACAAGCGGCATCCATCTCTAGATTGGATTTCAACTTCACGACGAAGGATATTCAATTCTCAGGTTCAACTTCACAACGAATGAGCCATACGTAATTCCAACTTCACAAACAGATTGACCCAACTTCACGACGAAGGAGTCATCCGTAGCACCACAACACCAAAGTCTTTAAGATAAGTTTCACTTTCACGATGAAGTATCTTGAGCTAGAAGACGATCCAGAAGCTGCTGGTCAAAGCTTTGAGCTCGGTTTCAACTTCACGACGAATGATATCGCGCTCAGAATTTTCCAGATCAACTCAACCTCACGACGAGGGAGTTATTTCAGGATTCAACCCAAATCAACAAATCAGTCTCAATGTCAGATTTCAACTCTACGACGGAGGGCATTCGATAAGGACATAATTTGTGTCTTTTAATCTTTGCTCTATTTTCGTAACACGATAATGAGCAAAGAGGGGCAGCTGAAGACACTTAAATTCATCCATCATAATACATACATATATATAATATTATATAATGTTATAAATTATAATATATATATGGTTTATTTACATTTTTGAATTTCTGTTACAAGCCCAACAGTAATGGCCCAAATCCTGCGTGACCCAGGTGTTATAGACCCAAACCCATATGGATTAGGGTTTGTGTAAACCCTAATCTCTCAACCTCTTATCCAGCCACCAAGCACCTTGACCGTTGGATCAAGGTGTGATCCAACGGTCCACAGCAGACCTCTCTAGGGTTTCCAGAGCCTAGCAACCTTTACTCCACGGCGCCGTTCTCTCGAGAGGTCCTCACGCAGCACCAAGCAAGCCCTAACGTCGCATGTCTCGCCTCCAACAACCGAGATTCTCAGCCACGAATAACAAACTCATTAGCAAGCAGTGTTTTAGTAGGAATCAAACGCTAAAATAAGAGTAGTTTAGTCCAAATCGGACTCTAAAAATAGCCGAATCTAAGGCTATAAATACTTGTAATCCATTTGTTTGTATGGGACGGATTTTCATACGAAATACAAGCAGAAATTTCACAAAGACTACGGGCAATATTGGGTTGAAATCGAAGCATCTTTTCAATATTCTTGAAAACAACAGAAGGTAAAGTTCGTACCTTTTTCGTTTTGAGGCTTGCATGTGTTCTCCTCTTCGTTTTTGACTCTAAAAGCAAAGTTTTGAACCGATGAGCATGGGGGAAATCGAGTTTTCTTTTTTAGATCTACCCACCCCCGAGGTTCGTTTTCAAAAACCATTTTGATTTTGGGTTCTTGAAGAAATCACCCAAATAAACCGAACCAGAATTAACCGGCTGTAGTCGAAAACCATTCCCTATTTGGCGTGATGTGATAAGAACATCCAGAATCAAGAATCCAAGCATCCGTCAATTGTGTCGTTGAAATAGAAAGCATATCACCCTCACTGCAATCAGAAGTATCATCCTCGACCACGTTCAGACTTGGATGAGCCATCACGCTTCTCATCGGTCTGCTTTTTCAACTTCGGACAGTCTCGCTTCATATGTCCGCCTCCTTGCATTGTAACAGTGAATCGTCTTCTTATCCCTGGATTTGGATCTGGAATTCGCTTCCCGGACCCTGCTTCTCTGGCTTCCGTCCACGATCTCGATTACCCTTGACATATAAGCTATCGGCTTGAGAGCTTTCCCCTGCATTCTGCTTCCGCTGGTTTGTGAGCCAACAAGGCTGCAGTCTCCTCACATTGATAGTCTCTTTCCCATATGTAAGAGTAGTCACCATGTGTTCGTAAGAGGAAGGCAACGAACACAACAGAATCATCGCTCTGTCTTCATCCTCAATTTTCACATCAAGCCGAGCCAGATCAGAACGATTTGATTGAAGACATTCACGTGTTGCGCCAAATCGTGATCGTCCTGCATCTTCAGCCCATACAACCGCTGCTTCAGATACAGTTTTGTCGTTAAGGATTTGGACATAAACTGACTTTCCAACTTCCTCCAAATTCGTCTGGAGACGATAGATGCATGACGTGATACATGACCTCGTCCGCCAAGCATAATCGTATGGTTCCTGCCGCTCGCTGCTGCAATTCTTCCAATCTTCCTCATCCATCGACGCCGGCTTTGTAGGTCGCAAAGCTTCAAGATCCCTTGCTGCGCCAATAGATCCTTCACCCTCGTTTGCCATAATCCGAAGTTACCCTGACCATCGAATTTCACGACTTCGAAGTTGCTCCTGACATCTGATACCAATTGTTGACGAAAACGGGTAAAGAAAACGAAAGAACACGAGAATTTTACGAGGTTCGGCAATGTGCTTACGTCCTCGGTGCCTAGGCGGCGCTAGAAGTTTTATTCAATGATATTTTAGGTCTAGGTTACATCTCTATTTATAATAGAAAACCCTGGTACATAATTACAAAATCAAACCCTGTACCGTACGCGGGGCTGCGCCCCCACACCCCCAACCCACATAATTCATAACCCCACAACGAGACTTTTTATGAGCCATACATAACAGTAATATTCATTGAAGTTAAGACTCAAGTGTATTAAATATGAATACAGTTATATTATTTTCTTTTTTTGGGTTGAATTTCATTTGAAAAATAATTGTATATTTTCCATTTAGGTTGGCATCGATGCTTGGAAGAGTGCTCGAGACAGCACCGGTTCTACACCTGTAGATTATGCTCGCTTGCGTAGCCACTACTCTTATATATTCCTGGTACAAAAGAAAATTAATAAGAGAACATCATCTGGGCATGTAGTCGTGGATATCCCGAGTGCCATCTCCGACTGTAGCACAACCCAAAAGCAAAATAACGAATCTATATCCAGCTTTGAGATTGGGAAGCTTGAATCGAGATCCATGAACCGACAATGCAAGCTTTGTGATCAAAAGCTGGCATGTGAATACAGAACAGCCAACAGGTCATTGGTGTACAGGCCTGCAATGCTCTCCATGGTAGCAGTCGCCGCGGTATGCGTCTGTGTTGCTCTACTATTTAAGAGCTGTCCCGAAGTTCTGTATGTCTTCCGTCTCTTCCGGTGGGAATTGTTGGACTACGGAGCAAGCTGAGTTCCAGCAACTCGCCCTACGTCGGTAACTCGACTATTAATAAGGGCTTGTATTTGTATTCGAAGTGGTGTTATATACACCAGGATTAGGACAGATGATTTTCTTTTCTTGTCTTTGATACTAACAGCGGGAGATGCAGCATAAAAACCATTAATATTGAAATCGTGTGTTGCAGCCCAGATGATTTTCTTTTCTTGTTTTGTTCCATTTCAAGCATCTTGTCTTCAAAAGTCATTATTTACCAAACAATAATTCAGTTTTTCTTAGTGTTTTTCCTCCAAAAAGAAGAAGAAGAAGAAAGACAGAATTATCTTCTTTTAAATCAGCTTTATCTTTCGAGGGAAGTTAATGAAATATAAGATTATTTAATACATTTTCCTTTTAACAGGTTAAACTTTTAATATTAAATTAAATATACATATATATCTGAAAATTTACAGAATTTTATCCAAAATTTATATAAAAAATGTATTTATCTTATTTTTTACATAATTATTATATTAAATAATTTTTAAAAAAATATGTCAGGGCCATGAAAACAAATCAGGATTTGGGGTGCAATGAATTGGGGGTTTCTGAAGAAATTAGGGGAATCGAAGGTTTCTGTATTTGATTTGGGGTTTAGGGCAGAATGAGTTGAGGGTTGAAGTTAATACGATCAACTTAAGTGGAACGTGGTCGTGTGGGATAATTCATGGAACGGTGTCGTGTAGTAAATTGGGTAGGTAAAGTTGGGTACTTAGTAATGGGCTGAAGGTGGGTCCAATTGTTTGGCGGGTTGACCCTGTAATAAACAGTCGTCAGGGATGTTAGTTGTATAAATCAGAATCTACTGTATTTGGAATGTATCTCTTGAACATATGCAATAAAAAAATCTTACTGTTTCTCTTATTTAAACTCTCCAATCTTCCCTTACTCTTCCTTCTCTTTCATCCCAAACCATAACAATATACTTTATATTTAGGGTAAATTATACATTTAATACCTAAATTATTAGTTTTGATTCATTTTAACTTTTATTTTTTTCTTCAAAATCATGTCTAATGTTTAGTTTTTATTTCATTTTAGTACCTTACCGTTAAAAACTTAACGTATTTAGTACCTAAACTATTAGTTTTGATCCGTTTCAGTACTTAAAAAACAAAAACTAAAGTTTTTAAGGCCGAATACTAAAATGAAACAAAAACTAAAAACTATGGTTTGAAGAAATTAAAAGTTTAGATATTAAAACAAATTAGAACTAATAATTTAAGTAATAAACGCGTAATTTACCCATGTATTTATATATTATCATTACTCTTTAAAATATATTTTTAAAGAAATGTCAAATGATTTGGGCCGGCGATCTTCTTGGCTGTGCTGCCATTTCTTCATGTTTATTGCTTGAATTGGTTTAAGGTTCCATTTATTTTGTTGGTCGAGTTTCTGCAGGCCCATTTGCCCTCGGGGTCTTAACCTGTTTAGTTGAATGAAACTTCCCCTCGACCTGAAGAATGGCAAGAGCATCTATAGGTTTCGCAACGGATAAAAATATGAAGGTTAACATGCACAGATTTTAGTGCAGCCAAAAGAAGATGTCAATAAACCAACACACAATTGATTATCTCACATTACTAATGATTCCACATATTGATGTTGCCTAGCGGAATTCCACAGAGCAATCATGGAGGGAGCTTCGTTAATTCGAGTGCCACCAATCTAATATAGCAAAATTCTCATACTTTTTTTTTGGCAACAGGCAGTAAATCATGACGCATAAAATCAAGATAACCAAAACAAAAGGAACAAATATAAAAATGAACAGGGAATTATATGTATGAGACTAGAAGCATTATGGGGATTGCATATATAGGGCAGCCGCGATGAAACCAATATTATTCAGCACTATGGACAAGCATAGCACCGTGCAGCAGAGGGATAAGCATGGCTCAACTTAAGCTTGGGGCTTTTCCCACTTGAGGGGCTTCACAGTTTCCCAGGTGAAGTCAGGGTCGTCCCTTCCAAAGTGTCCATAAGCAGCTGTCTTCAAGAACCGGCCGTTGCCACCCCTCTTGAGGTCCAGGTTGATGGTGATCATACCAGGCCTGAAGTCGAAGTTCTCCTTCACGATTTGGAGTATTTCCTTGTCGGGAATCTTACTGGTTCCGTAACTGTCGACGAAGACAGACAAGGGCTCGGGCACACCTATAGCATAGGAGACTTGGACGAGGCACCTGCAGGCGAGCCCATTTGCTACGATGCTCTTGGCAGCCTGCCTAACGATGTAAGCACCACTCCTGTCCACCTTGGTTGGGTCCTTTCCGGAGAAAGCACCACCACCATGGGCTCCCCAGCCACCGTAAGTGTCGATAATGATCTTACGTCCAGTGAGACCTGCATCACCATGAGGACCACCGATGACGAAACGGCCTGATGGGTTAAGGTGGAAGATTGTCTTCTCATCGAGGTACTTCTCAGGGATGACAGGCTTGATAACATGCTCTTTGAGGTCAGCAGCAATTTCATCATTTGTAACAGTCTCATCGTGCTGGGTGGAGATGAGGACAGTGTGAACGCGAATTGGAACCATGGCACCATTTTCATTGAAGTACTCGACAGTAACCTGGGTTTTACCATCAGGCCTTAGCCAGGCGCATGTGCCATTCTTCCTAACCTCAGTAAGACGTGCACCAAGCTTAGTGGCAAGAACATGGCTAAGAGGCATCAATTCAGGGGTTTCATCAGTGGCATAACCAAACATATGACCCTGGTCACCAGCTCCAATCTCCTCTGGGCGCTTAGTAAAGTGGCCATGGACACCCTGAGCAATATCAGGGCTCTGCTGCTCAATGTTGACCAAGACCTTGCAGTTGTCAGCATCAAGACCCACATCATCAGAAACAAATCCAATTGAACGGCAAGTGTCACGAACAATCTTCTCGTAGTCTACGTTGGCCTTGGTGGTAATCTCTCCAAAGACCATGACCATGTTGGTCTTGGTGCATGTTTCACAGGCAACCTTGCTGTCAGGGTCCTGGGCAAGGCAGGCATCGAGGACAGCATCAGAGATCTGGTCACAAAGCTTGTCGGGGTGACCCTCGTTTACGGACTCCGATGTGAATAGAAAGGTCTCCATTCTAAGTCTGCACGTTGCAAGAACCAAACGAATCTGAATACAATTTTTTAGCAGTAACTTCACAAAAGAAACATTAATTCCTAATTAGTGAGGCTAACAAAATACAGCATGCTGATGAGAAAATACCACAGAATAAAAGAATCTTAGCAACGATACAAATTGTTCATGCTTTTCTTGATCAGTTAAAAATCCAGGAGAATCACCATGAAGTCATAAAGCACAATAGCCTCAAGTTTGCTTGGAAGATTTTTGTTTTTAGGAAAATGCGAACAAAAAAAGAAAAGAAATAAACAGATTCCTTTTACGTCACAACAACATAAGTTAATAATCTAGAATTTAGGAATTATATTCATGGATTCTATTGCAATTTGATGTTTATATTATTCGCACTAATTTCAAATTGTCAGAAACAAGTCAACAAATTCATCTATTCCGTTTATCCCCTGTTCTTTACAAGACCCAAAGTTACTAAGCCAGCATAAATGACTGATACACATCCAAATAGTAGTAAAATCACATAAAAGTTTCTAAATTCTGTACTCAATTTGAAAGCTAAAAACAGAAGAGATCCAGTAATCCTACTCAATATTGGAATGCTCTTCAAGTAAAAGTTAAATTCAACAAAAGTTTAAGGCATCATTAATGATCGTCAACCGTCAACAATAACTTCACGTTCAATCCAAACATAATGAACATTGTTTGCAGTAAAATTCCATAAATAATCCATAGATCTCAGATCTTTAAAAAAAAATCAGAAACCGGTATGTTAAAAACTCGAAAACAACCATAAAACCGCTCAGATCTGCAAGCATTTCAACCAAACTTAACTAGAAATAGAGAAACAGAAAACTCATTTTCCGCTGCTGCTACGAACAGCGAAGCGAAATCTTCGAACAAAAACGAAAAAGAAAAAGCAATAAAAAAGGGTAGAAATGACAACCTGGACAAAGAAATCCGAGCGGATCTGAGTCTTCTGTCACAAGAGGAAGGAGAGAGTGTTGAGCAGACCACACCTCTAGAGAAGTGGAACTCAACGGCACAACGAAGTTGGCATCCGAGCCTGCTATTTATAGAGAAAATGGGAGAGATGAGTAGGAATCTGGTGAAAGTAAAACTGGATCTGACGGCTGATATCAAAGTTTGGGAATCCAGATCTGTAGCCCTTGGATGGCAGATAACTGTCCGATTGTGATTTAATAGCCTGTTATTGATTGGTTTAATTATGCATACAGTCCTTTTGGTCTTCATAATTTAATATATGCAATTTTAATAATTAGATGGAATTCCGTTAAATTGATAACAACTATATTAATTAAATAGTTAAAAATTATAACTTAACATAAGTCCACTAACAATATCTCAATGGAACTTTAATTTTCAAATCAGATAAATACAAAGATTAAAATTTAAATATTCATAGATTAGAAGGATTGGAAAGAAAATTAGACTTTGTTAAGCTTATTGCATTCATCAACTTTTTGGTTACCTAATTTAGGTTATTAGTAACCGGGAAACTCCGGTAACCACCAACCGTCGCCAGTGATATGGCTTTACGGCTTTGCTAGAGCCGTTTGTCTCACTAGCTTCCAAAGCCAATATGCCACGTGGCTTTACACGTCCGGTCTAGATATTTTTTCGCTATGGGCGAAAATAAAAAATAGACCTCTAATTTAAAAATAAGTTTAATAAATGTGATATAAAATTTTTATTAGAATATTTTTATTAAATTAAATAAAAAGTAATTCATTACAATTTTAAAATATAAAAAAAATATTTAAGCATATAAATACTTATTAAAAAAATTATCTTTAAGCATTTCTTGAAGTAAAATCATTGATGATAGTGTCAACATCAATATTTTTTAATATATTTTTCTCAAAACAACATTTGGGAGTAAAAGAACTATATTAATTAAAATTTGGAAATATATAAAAATCAAAAGAAAAAATTGAAATTGTGATCTACTTAAAACTTTCAGAACAATTTCAATATGATTCAAGCAACACAACTGATGATAAACAATTGTGACTTCGTATTTGTGAGAAATATGAAAAATTAAAACGTGAGAGTAATAATTTTCAGGTGAATTGTAAAATATAGAAGAGAAAAGTACTTAATTTTTTCTCCCATTGAGTTTTGAAGAGAAAAAAAAATAACGTTAATAAATTTTTTGATTGATATGGAAAATCTGGAAATAGATTTGGTGAATTGATGGTGGGAATTTGAAAAGACTCAAATTAAAAAGATTCAATTAGATTTTTTTTAATTTTGAGAAAGAAATATTAAATTAGAGTTTTATGAGAAGTTAAAGAATTTATTAATATTAATATAAAATTCAATGATAACAATCGACACTTTAATAATTACCCCATTATTTTATTTTAAATATTTTTAATTTATTATAAACAATAAAAATATTATATTATTTTTAAATTTGTGTGTCCTCGTACCTGACCAAAGGTCGGCCCTGTGGCTTTGCTTGATCATTGATTTACAAAGATAATTAACTATTTATTTTTTGAAGAAGAAACTAATTTTATTCAAAATAGAAATATCTCAAATTATAATAAAGATTTACAATAATAATCGTAAATTAAACACATAATTAGGAAAATTTCATATAATCATTAAAACAAAACTAACAACTTAATATCACATAAGGATCATACAAGAAAAGATTAAAATCTAACCAAGAAACTCAAACAAAGATAAAAACAGATCTGATCGTATCGACAAATGAACCCCAAAAGAGGATCAAACTATTGAAAAACAATCGACAAACCGCAAATCAGACTCGAACGACGTGAAAAACTATCCACAAACATAAATCTGATATCCAAATCCAATCTGAGGTTGTAAAGCAGAGAATATTAACAAGATATCAGATAAGCGTCATCTTAATCAGTTGTGGTGATGTCAAATCAACCCTTAGAAAAAAGATAAATAAAAAAATATCAAATAATCGAAAAACATTCCAAAAAGCATAGGAAAAAATGTCATAAAGACATAAAATATAGCATACAAACATATTTATTCAAAATAAAGAAAAGAAAAAGAAAATAGAGATATAATATATAAAAAAGACAATAAAAAATATCGACGATCGATAATTAACATTAAAATTAATACTATCATCGATCAGTAAAGACGAAGAAAAAAGAAGTTAGCGACACATCAATGAAGAAAACTATGTTTTTTCAATGAAAGAACTTTTTTTCAATGGAAATTTTAGTATCAAAGTACTGAACTAACCTTGTGGAATAGGTCCAGAAATGATATTCCCGTGGGTGTTTCGGTCAAAATATTGTTGCCGACATTTATAGTAACATGCTAATGTTTCAAGCGGTGGTCCTAACAATGTATGTTTGCATCATAATTATTACAATATTCATTTAAATTTAGTGTAAAAAGTCCCTTTGAAATTCATCAAATCAGCAGTTAACAAAAATTATCAATTCCAAGGTTTATTTGGGTACTAAAAAGTTCAAGCACTCATATTTTTTTAAAATTGAGGGCTTTAAACACTTTGAAATTGTACAATTTTTATGGGATATAAGGAGTAGTACTTTTCTAATTAAATTTAGAAGGAATGTTGAATATCGATAGCGTTCAAGAAGAGCAAAGGGCCACCAAGAAAGTAAAGAATCGAGAAATATCGTTTGAAGAGAATGAACCAGTTCAGCCAACAGAGAACATGCAAACAGAAGAAGAAACTCAAGGTTATGTTGACGCGAACAAAGAACTTCCCAAGATTTTTGAGAAAATTTCATATGCTGCTATGGTTGCTAGTGGATCGACTATGAACAAAAACCCCCCCGTCAAGATGCCTGAAGAAGAGATAGTTTTCTAAGAAGGAGATGTCACCATGGACAATACCGGAGATTATTCGAAAAATAAGTTTCTCTAAGTGAATTCATGATTTGATATATCGCAACATGAAGCATGTTATTATCACTAGACTGCTGGGGAAGAAGATAGGATATAAAGCACTGATAAATATAATATATGCTTTATGGAATCCAATAGGCAATTTCAACTTGATAGATCTTGATAATGATTACTTCTTAGTGAAATTCGAAAATCTTGAAGATTATACGAGAGTACTCACCGATGACCCATGGATGATTTATGGAAGTTACCTAAAGGTACAACCATGGTCGAGAAACTTCACCACATATGAAAAGCACCCTTCACAGGTCAATGCTTGGTTGCGCCTACCTGGACTACCTTACAGGTATTATAATACCATGCTGATCAGGATAATTGCTAATGTTATTGGAAGAGTTATCAAAATTGATTATAATACCAAAGTTGGAGAGAGGAAAATTTGCCATAATTGCAATAGTAATTAATCTGAATAAACCTCTTATTCCATGCATGGGAATTGATAATTTCGTCCAAAAGATTAAATATGAAAGGCTGCAACAAATCTGTTTTAAATGTGGTACATATGGTCATGCAAAAGAATCCTACCAAACCAATCAATAAGAAAATCCGATGGAAGTTACAAGCACTAGCCAAGATATTTGTGAATAATCGACTGTTGATAATAACAAAGAAAGCCTTTTTGGCCCTTGGATGGTGGTTCAGCAAAGAGGAAGAAATGGTAAATATCAAAGAACACAGATCAAAAAACAAAGAAGTGGAACGAACACCGAACCAGGGTTCCAGATTTGCTCTGCTTCAAAAGGAAACGTTGGAGGAAGCGCTCAGGGATAATAATAAAGGAAGCCAACATATAAACAGGGAAGCTGATATGCAAAAATCTTATACAAAAACGCATACATCAATAAATCAGACGAGAAATAGAATGAAAGATGGAGAAAAAACAAGAAACAATCACATATTAATCCGAACATAAGAGAATACATACCAATCTCAGAATAGAGATACTTCCATCAGTCTTGAAGAGGATAATAACAACTTAATTGATGTTCCTATTGCTAACGGGGAACTGATAGAGAGTGAAGATCATACTAAGGAGCAAAATATTGGAGGAATTCAAATTACGGCAAGTGCAAATGCTCGAATCAATGAACACAGTTTAGCTTTGGGAACTGGAACCCACACAGCTATATCCATTCAAGAAGATGAAAACATTCACAATCAAACTTCTAGATGGAATTTCAACAAGAAGCCAAACCCAAATTCTCGTATTACAAAAAAAGACCTTAAAGTCAGGAAAACTAAAAATCTAATCACTCCTAATGTTCCACTCTTATCGGAATGGATCCAAGAAAACATCATGAATTCAGGAAACTTTGCTCCTTCTGATATCACTAATCCTACAATAAACCAAGACCACCTAGTGGAGCAAAATGATCAGAACAAGTTTCAAGAAATTAAACAGAAGGAAAAGGAGCTGACATATAGTAACAATCCTCTATCTCACTAATATGAAGATTATGTTTTGGAACACCCAAGGGGTAGTCAAACCCTCCTTTAGAAGACAGTTCAAAGATTGTGTGAATATTCACAAGCCTAAGATCATTGCTCTGATGGAAACACACATAAGTGGTAGAAGAGCATATAAATCATAAATAATATGGGTTACAATAACTCCTTTAGAATTGAAGCTCAGGGTCATAGTGGAGGCATCTGGTGCTTTAGGATAATTCGGTTGAGGTTAAGATGTTGAATGTCTCCAATCAATATGCCCACGTTCGCTTCAAATGTATAAACAATAACTGTGAGAACTACTTTACAGCAGTTTATGTTAGCCTCAACCCAACCATTCAGTGTAAGTTATGGGATCTCCTCTCTAAGCTTAAGCCTTACAATAATGAATCTTGGATTCTATTAGGTGATTTTAATTACATTCTGAGACCCGAAGAGAGAATTGGTGGAAGCAATCGTTACAGAGGAGGGAGCAAACACTTTCAAGACTTTATTTTTAACAATGAATTGATCGATGTTAATTACTAGGGGGATGAATTTACTTGACATAGGGGTAACCTATGGCAACAACTTGATCAGTGCATTATGAATATGAAGTGGCTAGATTTATACTCGGAAACTAGGGTGCACCATCTTGACCGTATTGGATCTGATCATTATCTTATTCTTCTCCATACTATTAACCCCTCCACTGGTAATAAAAACAAACCTTTTAGATTTTTGGCAGCTTGGATGGATCACCCTGATTTTGATCATTTTCTGAAATAGGAATGGGTTAAACAAGATAGCTTAATGGAGAGCCTCAACCATATCAAGCAAAACATCAAGGTTTGGAATAGTAAAACTTTTGGTAACATTAATCAGAAAAAGAAAAGAATCATTGCTCGATTGAAAGGAATTGATAAAGCCCTACGCAACTACAACTCTACCAGACTGTCAACACTTGAAACTGATCTCAAAATTGAGCTTGACACTATATTGAGAAACGAGGAACTACTCTGGGCTCAAAGGGCTAGATGCTAGTGGATTAAACACGGAGATAAAAATACCAAATACTTCTACTCTTGTGCGATAGCTAAAGGTAGAATGAAGTTTATAACAGCTCTAAAAATCGACTTTGATACTTGGTGTGATAATCAGGAAATTCTTAAAACCTTTGTCAAGGAGTTTTATGAGAAGTTTTTCACTAGCGATCATTCGATCATGCAAACATTTGATAACCAAAGGTTTTTCCCTAAGTTGAAACAGGATCAATGGGATTGGCTTGACAGGCCATTTGTTAATAACGAGATTAAAGAAACAATATTCAGTATAGGTCCTCTCAAAGAACCTGGAGTGGACGGTTTTCACGCTAGCTTCTATCAGAATAATTGGGACACTGTTAGTGAGAATGTTTGCTCTCTAGTCAAACATTGTCTTAATGGTGGACAAATTGATGAAGCATTAAATAGAACGAGCCTAGTCTTAATTCCCAAGGTTGAAAATCATGAGAGAATTGCTCAATTTAGACCCATAAGCCTATGTTAGGTTACTTACAAAATTATTACAAAAGTCATTGTAAACCGCCTTAAGCCTATTCTACCAACAATCATTTCCAATAGCCAAACAAGCTTTATCCCGGACAGGGTTATCACTAACAACATTACTCTAGCACAAGAAGATATCAATTCTATGAAGAAAAAAAAAGGAAAAAAGGGTGGTTGGCAATCAAAATTGACCTCGAGAAAGCTTATAACAGACTGGAATGGTCTTTTGTGAAAAATACCATCGAGAATTTGGGTTTGCCTAACAAGATTAATATGCCTATAATGAACTGCATTAGCTTCATGACAATTCAAATTAACTGGAATGAGGAACTCATGGAGCCTTTCAAACCTTCTAGGGGAATTAGACAAGGTGATACATTATCGCCATACCTTTTTGTTATTTGCATGGAAAGATTAACACAAGAGATTTCTTTAACTGTGGAACAAGGAAGATGGAAACCTATCAAGTTGTCTAAAAACAGCCCAACCTTTTCTCACATTTTCTTTGCAGATGATCTCATTCTCTTTGCAGAAGCTAATAGCTCTCAAATTGAAGTTATTCAAAGCACCCTTAAAAAAATCTGTAGTAGTTCGGGACAAAAAGTGAACCTGCAAAAAACCAATATCTACTACTCCAGCAATGTTAAAGCCCATACAAGGGATACTATAACTAGTATGCTTGGCATTAAGGAGGTTGAGAACCTTGGTAATTACCTGGGAGTTCCCCTGCTGCATAGTAGGATCAACAAGCAAACCTATAGCAACATCATCTAAAGAGTTAAAGATCAGCTCACAGGTTGGAAAACTAAATCTTTATCAATGGCGGGAAGGATTATGCTTGCCAAATCGGTCATCTCTTCTATTCCAGCCTACACCATGCAATCAATTATGATTCCCAAAGGAACGTGCAATTAGCTTGAAAGATTAATCAGGAATTTTATTTGGGGAAATACTAATGAGAAAAAGGGAGTTCATCTTGTGAGCTGGGATGTTCTCTGTAAACCTATCAAAGGAGGGGGACAAGGCTTAAAGAACTTAAGAACCCAAAATGAGGCTTTCCTCTTTAAATTAGCTTATAAACTTAGTAATAGAACTGATCTTCTGTGGGTGCAGGTGATGAGAAGAAAATACAAGATGAAAGAGATACTACCAGAAGAGTTAGAAAAAAAGGGAGGATCACATTTATGGAATCACATATGCTCCTTATGGCCCAAGTTTAAGAAGAACCTATGCTGGAATATTGGCAACGGGAACCATGTTGAATTTTGGCACGATATATTGTTAGAGAATAAAGGAACTCTATCCAGACTGTGTAACCAACCAATGGAAGTGGAAAATGACAACGCTAAAGTCAAGGATATAGTCAATCAGAGTGGTACCTGGGATTGGAATAAGCTAACAACGTTACTCCCGTCTCAAGTTATTAATATGCTGAAAGCCACGCCACCTCCAGTGGAAGAGAACTTTGCATATTCTCTGGGCTGAATCCCTTCGGAGAAAAGGGTGTTCTTAGTTAAATCTACATACAATTGGATTGCAAACATTAACAGTACTACGGAAGAGAAACTATGGTGCATGATTTCCAATCAAAATAACATTCCCATAATTAAAACATTTCTATGGCTTATTGGAAGAAATAAAATACTGACCAATTCGAAGAGAACACGCAGACACATGACGATTGATGAAATATTCCCTATGTGCAGTTAAGAGACTGAAGACATTAATCATGTGTAGAGATTTTGCCCTAAAGCCTTATCGATTTGGACGGAGCTGCTAGAACCGGGAAAATTGAGCAATTCCTAAGCAACAATATTGATAATTGAATCCTCGAAAACCATGAATTAACCCAATCCCCTACTCCAAGAGTTGAAAATTGGTCTATCTTCTTCAGCTCTGCAATCTGGTACATTTGGAAGAGAATGAATCAGACGATCTTTGACCCAGAAATGATTGAAAGAGAATCAATTATTCAACAAGTGATTCGACTTACTCAAGAGATGTTGAACTCTGAAACAACAAACATTGGTAACTCTCAAACTAAAAATAATACCCGGATCAAATGGCAAAAACCATATATCAATTGATGTAAGATCAACACAAATGGAACCAAGCGTCAGAATACTAGAGAAGCAATGCGTGGAGTGGTTGCAAGAGATCATAATAGAATCTGGCGTTGGGGATTTGACAGAAAATAGGAATTTGTACTATCCTGAAGCAGAATTGTGGGGTATTAATGAGGGCTTAAGAGTAGCTTGGATGAGGGGGGAAAGAAATGTGATATTGGAATTAGATAATAAGGAGGATGTTAACCTAATCAAGAACAGATCGGTTGAATAAAGAAAGTTAACGATTCTTCAACACATAGAAAAACTGTTAAGGAGTAATTGGGTTGTTGATCTGAGACACATACCAAGAGAGGTCAATCGTGTTGTTGATCTCGTCGCCAAACAAATGTGAAAACAGCAGGAAGACACTGTATTTCTGAAAAATCCCCCAAAGGAAGATAAGGAGTTGTTATTAGCTGATATAACGGGCAGCTAGGCTGCCCTCATTCACCTGTATTCAACAAAAAAAAAAATCAGCAATTAACAATGTCATACCAAATTTGATTTACAATGGCGAAATGTGAGTTTATTTACAGATCTATTTTATTAAGTATAAAATTTTGGATAAAATACATAATAATCCACTTACTATTAAAAATTACGAAATGGTTATATTTATATATTATTTTTTGTTAAATTTATCAAATAGTTTAATCTTTTAAATATTTTTGAGTTTATATATATATATATATAATTATTAATAATTTTTTAAAATTGTTACTTAAGTTAAAATTTTGATTTGATGATTATATATAAATTATTATTAACTCTATCAAATAATTTATTTTTTAAAAATAATTTCATAAATATTTTAATAAAATAAATTAGTTTATATCTATAAAATTATTAGTAAGAAAATTAAAATTATTACTTAAGTTGCAAAAATAAATTTAATGGTTATATATATATATATATATGTTAATTCTATTAAATATTTCGTATATTTGTTAAAAAAATAAATTGAATTATATATATATATATATATATATATATATATATATATATATATATATATATATATATATATGATATTATTTCTTTTTTTTTTACTTTTTCTTTCTTTTATACAATATCTTTATATTTTTATGTAGTACTTAGAAGCCAAGAACTTCTTCTAGCTTAGTGGTTTGGGCGTTGGTTTATCATCCAAACTTATCTAGGTTCGATTCCCCCCAAGGCTCCGCTTTTGAGATTTCTTCTTTTTTTACCAATTTTCCATCCAATCCAATGGTGACACGTGTCGCCATGTGATTGGGTGGAAAATATAATAATTAAATTAAAAAAAAATTCCATTCGTAGTGGTATGACAAGTGTCACAATATGATTATACAATTAAATTTATTAAATTAAATTAATAGCATCAAATGGATATAATATATAAGTATCGAGAACTAAATATAATTATGTCAATTTCTTTAACTGTCAGGTTAGGACTTTCGTCAATAGATAATGATAAATGGCTTTATTAAAACAATTAAATAGTTAAGTTGTCTGATTGATAAAATTGAAAGATCGATAACAAAAGTGAAAGGACTAAATAGTTGAGTGGTCAATATTATAGTTTACCCTTGTTAATAGTTTGTCGTTGGGATTAGTAAGGTATTATATGGCAATTATTAACTTGAATTGTTTTTAGAGAAGTAAAAGGTTGTACATAAATGATGGACCAAGTCATCAGTTCTGACTCTCATGATCTCATCCAATTGAAGGAAATAAATTTGACAAGTTTTTGTTAGTAAACAATGGAGGAAGCAATCATTCAAAGCAACTTTGGACTTTGACACAACAAAGTAATATGAAGGATAAATTACATATTTAATATCTAAATTATATTATATTTGATCTTTTTTAGTATTTAAACTTTTATTTTTTTCAAAATCATATTTAGTTTTCATTTTATTTTATTACTTCACCATTAATAACTTAACGTGTTTATTACATAAATTATCAGTTTTGGTTCGTTTTAGTATTTAACCTTTCAATTTTTTCAAAAACATGCCTAATGTTTAGTTTTCATTTCATTTTACTACCACATCATTAAAAACTTAATGTGTTTAGTACCTAAACTATAATTTTTTATTCGTTTTAGTACCTAAACTTGTAATTTTTTCAAAACTTATGTTAAATTTTGAACGGATGTACTAAAATGAAACAAAAACTACAGTTTTTAACGACATAGTACTAAAAATGAAACAAAACTAAACTTTAGATATGATTTAAAAAAAATAAAAGTTAAGTATTAAAATAGATCAAAACTAATAGTTTAGGTATTAAATGTGTAATTTACCCTAATATTAATCACGCTAATAAATCCCATTCGTTCAGTTTTTGGACTTTGAATTCTCTTTCTTTCCCTTTTACCACTTGTTTTGGTTGAACTCTCCAGTGAGATGATCGACCACCGCAAGTCAAGGTGGCAACTAGCAATTCATCCATTTTGGCAAAGGTTAAATGAGCTCTGTTCGAATGCGCTTCTCCTGGAAGTAAAACAAATGGAAAGTCAGACCACTCTTCTTCGGATTCGCATGTCGACTGGCACTTGAAAAAACGATCGACTAATAAGGAAAGGCCTTACATTGGGTGGTATTTGCTACTGACGCTGCAAATTTTTTATTGTTCGAGGGTTTAGGATCTTATAACAACTTTACAAGCTAAAGTATCATAAGGCAAGCTACAAATGAGTCCATGTACGACAGTGCATTCAAAGACTTGATCATCTTTGCTGATTCTAGATGAAAAGAACTTGAGAACCACAACCCAAAGTGGGAACCTCATTAACGGCTCCTCCTGTGGACAATTCATTCACAGTTTCACACAGCTCTTTAAACAGATGGTTGTTCTTTTCTTTCATACAATTCTGTTTCGACCAACATTTTCCGAGCCCACGAATATTTGAAAGTGGACGACGGATTACTGTATGTGTTACAGCGGCAAGAAAACCTTGGGTTGTGAAAGCTCAGCCTGGTAATTTGGTTTTGCCAGTGGAATTTCCTATGATCCAACAAACCAAATTTAAGCAAGCATCAATCCAACTTGTCATTGCATCAAGGTTAAGACTAATTCATTTCCAGCAAAGGAATTATTTGCACGGCACGGAAGCAAAGTAAGAGGAACAAAACTAAAACGGCATATAAGAATCTTTACGAGTGCTAAAACAAACCAAAAGTCTTCAACCTTGCATTCTTTTGTAACAAACATGTCCAGATTCCATGATCATTCTCACCTTGAAATAATTAGCATGTTGGTAAAATGTAATAGTAGCTAATCATCATAAGTAGAAAAAATTCTTGCAACTCCTTACAACTAATAGAATCTTCTCCATATATTGACAGCTTTCAAGAACGTCATACCAAAACTCGATCTCGTTTGACGGCACTTTCAGGTCATTTTCTATATTTTTTTAAATAAGCGAGCCAAACACCTTCTGGTAAGATTTTGGCATTATCACCTATCATGAAAAGAGATTTTTCGCTCCCTTCTTCCAAACACCCCGTACAGGCAATGCTCCATTTGAGTTCTGGCTGCCATCATCCTTGTCATTCAACGGTTCAGGGTTTGGCTCAGAATTTTTGAGATCTAGTAGTGATGCCATTGAACCATCACCAAGCCGCACTCGGTGAAATTTTGAAGTTTTCTTTCGCTGCTTGTTGCCACCACCTCCATCCCCGGATCCAACTTCCACATGTAAGGACTCATTTTGGCCCTCGATTTTTATTGATGGCTGATTGCTTGAATTTAGTTGCACCCGCTGTTCCTCAACCATCACCTTTGCTTTGCCTTTGGAAGGACAGTAACCATCCTTTGATAGCACTTCCACCTCTTCTTCAGAAGTCTTATAACTTGACTGCAATTTGCGGACACTGCTCAGAACCTTTGAATTACTGCCTGCAGCATCCACAGACTTCCCTTTCCCTTTCTTAGAGGTATCCTTCTCATTCAACCGCACACTGACCTGGGCCCCGCCATTCTCTTCCAGACCATTGCTTTGTAAACGAGCATTATAGTTGTCAGCTAGCTCTTTCTGCTTCTGAGCATCAGGGCAGAGTCTAGCCAGCTCAAGAACTAGATGTGACAAGCCATGCTGTTGTACATAATCCAAATATATGTTTGTGCCTATTAAGCCCTGACGATACTGTCCAGATATTTCTTTAAAAGCAGTATATTTTTCTTCATCATATTCAAGAGCGGCTCGCATCTTTTCAACCAAAGATTTATTGGCTGAACGAACTTCTTCCATCTGCATCAGCACCTGGTTGCTTGAGGATTGCTTGTGCCTTTGTGCGGCAGAAACTGGAGGAAAATCAGAAGCAGATGGTTCTGAGTATCCCCCATCATGGAGATTTGGAGCTGATGAAGAGTGGCTAATCCTACTCATGTTGGCTGAGCTGGTCCGAGAACTAGATGACAGTAACATACCTGCTGTTGTGGGTCGAGCCTGGGCCTGAGACGGAGCTGGAACCTGTGCACGAGTGGAGCTGGCATAACCCAACTGTGCAGCCCTGTTACCATTACCATTAGCAAGTGGTGTTACAGCAGCAACACTTGCTGTTGATCTAACCTGACTTGAACTACTTGATGCTTGTGCAGTCCTACGACTTGCTGCTGGCCATGCTTGAGCAGAACTCAAACATTTTTATTCCCATTCTTCTGGCGCCGTAGACGTGCTGCCATGGTGTTATTAGGCAAACCTGAGCTATGATCAGACTTTTGTTGACTGGTGCTGGAGGCCACGGGGAGAGGAGGGAAAGAATATTCTTGCAAAGGTCCACCCCTAGAGCTTGCCCCCAATGCTTGAAGATATCTTGAAGATGTTTCAGCATCTATTGTAGATAATGATTCAAGTGGTTGAACAAGCGGATCAATATCGTTTGTGTCACTGTGATGAGAAGCAGCCTGTGCCCTAGACGATGATGCTGGAGGATCACTTGTCATCCCCAAACTTGCCCCAATGGCCATCGAAAGTTGATAGTCATTATCAGATGCATCACGCTGAAATGTTCGACCCCTTCCACGAAGATTATCTTCATTACTTCGCCGATACCGAAAACTTGTTGGAATCTAGCAAAAGTACAATTAATTAACAAAAGAACTAAGTAACCAACTCATCTACAAATGGAAGCATATCAGAGAATGACTTGGGAAGAACCAAGCTTATGTTAAGTCTATTATTTAGAAGGGTGATACATACTTGTAAAGCAGCACTACGTTGTGCTCGAGACATGCGGCCTCCATGTTCAATGGTATTATGCCTCTGAAAGGGTAAGAACGAAAAAAATAAGAACTTTAAGTGAACCAAAAAAAAATTGAGCTATACTAAGTACATACTCAAATAATGAGAGAAAAAATATATATTCCCGAGGCATCACCTTTAGTTCAGCTTCAGACTGTAAGACAATAAACTTTTTGGCAAGGCAAGCCTCATCCTCACAAAGGTAATGGTCTCGGCGGAAATGAAGCTGTGGCAAACAATTTTTGAAATTTCATTAAACTTTACAAGGAAAAGAAAATAAAAGAATAACAGAAGAAACTTATAAGTCATCTTGCCTCAAGGTCATCATAATTCTTGTAATATTCATATTGTCCCGGATGCTGCCTGCATTGGACAATAAAAATTGAATCATCCAAAAAAACAAGTTCACTAGTTAAGTTGTAAAATCTATACTAGAAATAGCCTCACTACCTTTGGCATATATGACATGTATAGTGCTCTGTAGACATGTGCGAGTATAACTCATTATCTCCATAAAATGGCTTCTTGCAGAATTCACACATTGGATGCCCCATGAAGCCACCTCTCTCACTCTCAGTTCCATCCACCTCAGAGTCACCTGTGTTTATATGCTGATTTAACTGTGCTCTAGTATACAGCTTTTGTTCGCAGATAAAAACCTACATCAATAAATGCACACCTTATGTTAATAGAAAAACAATCAATTCATCAAAAAAAGAACCATGCTACACCATAGTCACATTTTCATTAAAACTGTTACATATTAACCTCACCTTCCGGCCTTCCAAACACAGGCTACACATAACCAATTTATGTCGATGAAACAAATGACCTTTCAGCTGTTCAATATTCCGAAACTTCCCTCGCCTCTTCGCCTCATCATTTGGCTGCTCTTCCATCTTGTCACATACACTGCATGAAAGCTTGCACATTGCCTTGATCATTCTGTAGTGATCAACGTCATCAAAAAAGGCTTGTGTATCCTCATGGTACCAATAGGAAATAACCCGTCCTTCTCTTGCATCAGATGGCAACACTGAGAAATCATTTATCATCCTAGTATAATCCCCTAAAGCCTGGAACAGAACCACGGCGCTAATAAAGATTCAAACTTGAGGATACATTTTATAGGATAAGTTAAAGCACAAGAACCCGAACTCAGCTTAGTGATTTCCATCAGCTGATAAAGATTCGATTTTTTTTACCTAATTAGTAAATCAGAGAAAACCAAGAACGCTAATTCAAAATTGAGATCGGGAACAATCCGAGAAAGAGGGAGAGACCTAACCTTAGTGACTAAGACGACGTTGGATTCAGTTTTGCAGATGCAGCAGCGGCGATCGTTGCAGATGAAGCGGAGACGTGAGACGCACGTGGAGCAAACGTCCCGATGACCACAAGCGCCGTAGGCAACCCATTCTAAATTGTCAGCGCAAACTGCACAGCTGTCGTCCATTTCCGTTTCTTGATAATATTCTCGGAAACCCTAATTGCTCTACCGATCGAATGGAAATTGATTCAACTAAACAAAAAGAAACACAAAAGGAAGATATAGGATTTATTTTTGCAGAGAAAAAACTAATTCAGAATTTTAGGCAATATATCAGATTCAATAGTTCTTTTTTGTGCGAATTAGTCGATTACATGATATTCGGATGGCAGCTGGCGGCGCAAGGATCACCCACCGGTGGTGAGCGATGGATGGCGATAATAAAATTCTTTGGAAGAGATACGTTGATAGATGAAATGAATATTCTTTCTTTTTTGCTACTTAGGGCTTTAGACCAATACACTTAGCGAGTATCAAATTACTTATAAGTTTTTGTACTATTGAAATTAGAGAGTTGAAATTAAGATAAAATCAAATATAAAAAATAAATTAATTTAATCTAAGATAATCATTTTAATTTTTTTTATAAATATCATCCAATTTTATTAAAAATAGAAAATATCTAGAATTACAATTAAGATTTATAATTATAATGATAAACGTAAACTAAATTATAATTATGACATTTTCCTATAACTATAGACACAAAAACTAGTCACCTAAATTACACAATGACCATAAAAGAAAAATGTTAAAAAAAACCTAACCAATGCTTGAACAAAATAAAAATACTAATAAATCTTATTAGTATAGGTAAACGAACTATAAAAAGGGGATGAAGCTATTGAAAGATACTGAAAAAATCGTAAATCAGAGCCAAGCGACGTGAGAAAACTATCAACGAGCGTAAAATGTGTATCCAAATCAATCTGATGATCAAAAACATGGAAGATCAGCATGATAACAAATAAGCACCATCTTAATCAGTCGCGACGGTATCAAATCCAACCCTAAAAAAATAAACGAAAACAACAGTCAAACGATAAAAAATCACCAAAAATCATAGAAAAACGTACTACAAAGACAGAGATAAATATGTCAAAAAGATAGAATTATTTTTATTAATAAACTAAAAAAATAAAAAATAAATAAAGAGAGATAAAAGACAACCGGTGATCAACAATCAGTATTAAAATCGATATTATCGTATGCTAAATAAATCAAAAAAGAAAATATTGATTTAATCTATAAAAATTGATACAAGTTGTATTGAAAAAAAAAATAGGGAAAGAGAGGGGAAAGGAAAGAGCGGCTAAGGTTTTAGTTTTTAGGATTAGACCTATAGTAAACATATCATATTAGTTTATTTTATATATTTCTTTTCCAATAATATGAAATGTTAATGATATAATATTTATTTAATTTATTAATGATGTACATATTTTATACAAACACATATGCTCAAATTCAATTTCTCTAAAGAGAAATTTTTTATTTTTTACTATTAATATCATTAAAAATGTATGTAATTGTATGAAACAAATTAACTTAGTGGTTAAAACTTAAAAAGATTGTTATTATCCTTTGAGTTTTCGTGTTTAAACGAGGTTTGCACGAGTATATAAGTCTAATATCAAATAGTTGAGAGTCTTTCAAATAAATATTATATTATATTCACCCGTACCAATAAAAAATATAATTTTATTAAATAAAAAACTTATATCAAATTAAATATATATAAATATTACATTGAATTCACGCACCAATAAAAATATAATTTTATTAAATAAAAAATTATATCAAATTAAATATATATATATTAAAATTAAAATAAACTTCAAAAGAAAAAAATATCACCAAACACTAAATTCTGACAAACAAAATTTAATGTTTAATCAAGACTAAGGCAATAAAAAAACTCAGTACATTTACGGATGGATATGACATTCGAACTCGACGAGTTTCGATCCAATAAGGCCTTTTTTATAATAAAAAATTTTGAGTTTGGGTCAGGTCAGATCAATTTTTTAGAAAAAATGTTCGAGTCAAGTAGGATTTGAGTTTAGGGTGAAAAATATTTGACCCGACTAAACATGAAAAATAATGTAAATTTATCTTATATATTTAGGGATATTACAATAATAACCCTTTTATATATTTTTTCAATTAGATCCCTATTTTTATTTAATAAAAATAATATTTTTATAAATATATTTATTTCGAGCAT
Organism: Hibiscus syriacus; assembly: GCF_006381635.1. Lineage (NCBI taxonomy): Eukaryota > Viridiplantae > Streptophyta > Magnoliopsida > Malvales > Malvaceae > Hibiscus > Hibiscus syriacus. The sequence continues at coordinate 949,349 of NW_024063507.1, read as the reverse complement.
GATCGGGTCGAGTTTGAGTTTAATCTCAAAAAATCGAATAGGATTAGATAAGATGAAATTACTCTTAAACTCAAATCAGTTTCGGGTGAAAGGTTTATAGGTTTAGGCCAGTTGAAAAATCCAACTCAACCCATACTCATCCCTAATTACATCCATAAATACATCTTTTGCAATTCTTTTTCTTAATCACTTTTAAGAAAAATAAGATTTAAAAATAAAATAAAATAAAATAAGGGGTAAACTATATAGTTCTTCACTGAACTTTACTCTCTCTATTTTGCTCACATTACTTTCAATTTTTCTATTTTACTAAGTGAATTTTACAGATTAAATCATTTTGTTCACTTTTCTGTTAAATTTTTAACAGTGTTATGACATGATACTAACATAAAAACTATGTCGTTTTGAAAAACTCAAATATACACAAAAACGACGTCATTTCAGATACTCTTCTTTCTCCCATGGCTTTCGCCAACCACCACCACGTCATTTTTTATTCTGCCCATTGTCAACTGTCGTTGACGGTGGTCGTTTGATCTCAAAATTCATGGGTCGGTTCATCTTGACCTTTTGAGTTCGATTCTAGTGACTGTTTCACCTGAAAATGTCCTAAAATTCGTGAATCTCGACTAAAACGTTTCGGCTTCCTCACTTACAATCTTTGATTCGTGGACTTCAGAGCAAGTTCCGACAAAATAGAGGTTGGATTTGGACTCATGGTTTCGAGGCGAAACGACCCATTAATTTGGGACCGAACGACCATTATTTACGACAGTCAACACTGACCGACGATGGCATTCAACCACCTTATGTTTTTATTTTATAGTTGAATGAGCAAAATAAAAAAAATAAAGTTCAATTAGGAACGATGAAATTTACCATTTATTTTTTTTAATTATTTTTTATAAATAATAAAAAATGACAAGTCATCACACCATTAGATAACTAACGACAAAGTGAATAAAATGATTCAATTATTTTATATTTTCAATTATGCTGGCGAAACTCAGGCTCTGCAATGAGAGGTGAAGAAGAACCCTTGGGGAACTTCATGTCCCAATCCCCTAAGGCTCGGGAAACCGGTAAAACTCCGTTAAGATGTCCATTATCAATAAACCCACCAAGCTCTTCTACTCTCATCCGTTTTGATGGATAAATAGGTCTGTGGTCCTCAGACATATCTATTGCCTCCCCTTTTCGACATAGAACTGCTCGGCAATCACCAGCATTGGCTACCATTAGAAGCCTAAAGCACAGACAAGACGTCAGACAAAGAATTAAACTTTAACACATCACTCAAGAATAATCAAAGTGAAAAAGAAGGCAATCAACGCTATGACGCATAGAGATACCTTCCAAATATAAGAGCAGTGAGTGCTGTTGTTCCATAAGAGCTATTCACAGTAAAATCATCCGCAAGAGCAAGGTCAGCAAGAAGAAATGATTTCCGGGACGAGTTCTCTACCAGGGATTCAAATCGCGGTCGCGTTGTCGGTCATATCGTGTTTACCGCGATTGTAGCCATTGCGGGCATCATTGTGAGTATAGCGGGTATATCGAAAGGCAGCGCTACCGCTATTTCGCGGGTGCTATGCTGTCGCGAACCGCTATTTAAAACCCTGTTCTCGACCCCTTCCAAGAAATCATTATCAACTTCACATGACGGGAAAATTGACATCCTCAAAAAATAATCAAAGGGCGTTTCTCCTCAGATAGGCTGCTGCCTCAGAACCTCCATGACCATCAAACACCTGGATACAAAGCGAAACGAACATTAGTTGTACAACAGAATCAAATTAAAGGCAGCAGCAACAACAGCTAGAACAGTAATTACCCCATAACACAGAAAAATCAATGGATCCCACTGATACAAGCGATGAACATATTTACCTCTGAAACTCATACATGAACAGAAATAAAATAGTTAATCATCTCAGCCATATCCCAATAAAATAAAATCCAACATATTTATACTTCATTAAGAAACTTAGACGCGAGTCAACGGCCATCAAAATTCAGCTCTTAACAAACATATATTCAAGTTTAAGAATATAATATATATTTTTAATTAAATGATTTATTAGAAGGGAAGGTTTTGAGGAAATTTCTTCCAAACTTCAACTGTCAGTCAGTCTCCTTAGTTTTGGACAAGTGTAAAGCTTTAATTATCATTAGGAAAGGTTCATTATCATGAAATTGATAAAATACAAATATAAATGACCTTTCTCTACCAGGTTATAGAAATAGTAATGTCAGATTGACTCATAATAACGAATTTTGATTTGTTACTCAAATAGATCTAAAATTTAAGAAGATAGATAATATCATAAAAAAAATTTGTTAAATAAAGATCACATATTTTTTACACGACTTAAATCATTAAACAGCCATGCACATTTTAAACCACCAAACATGATTACAGATAACCCCTCTATACTTTAAACTATTAGATAATCTGCAACGTATTGTTTCTTTGTACAACTATCTGTTAAGAGACGTTTGGTTCACGAAAAATATCATTATCAACGGAAATGATTTTTTTTCGTAGTTGTATTCTCGTGTTTGATTAACGAAAAAGATTATTACTAGGTAATAACTTATTACCAATAGAAGCATTTTTAGGTTAAAATGGTAGGTATGTCATTACCTTCAAATTCTTAGGTAATGAATAATTCTCATCGCTTTGAACATAAATACCCCTGAAATAATAAATTTTTTCATATGATCATTCTCAATTCTTATTCTTCGTGCTTTAGTTAAAATTATAAATTTAATAATAATAATATACAAAGAGTTTAATTTAATAAAATATTAATAAATTTGAGAATTAAAATTATTTTATATTTTTAATATTTAGCATATTAATTATTTTATAATTTTATGAGGTAAAAACATTATTATTATTATAAAACTGTAATTATTTAAAATAATATTTAATTTTGAGTTATTAAAAAATAAATCTTATACATTAAAAAAGTAACATATTTATTCACTTGAGATCAATATATTATTTTCATATTATATTATATTTTATATAAATAAGTATGATACTTATGAAAGTTATTTAAAATTATAAGTTTGATATACTAATTAATTAATTACATGTTAAATGTATTTTTTTAAAACTTAAACAATGTAATAATTAAAATATTTTTATAATTTTTCATTCAAATATTTATAATTTAATATTTAAAGTTTTAGTTGTTAAAAAAAGCACATCACAAGGATAATTTGGTAAAATGTATATTCAAGTAATCTTATATTCTTCAAACCAAACACTATAATCTTACATTCATGCTAAACAAATCAAATAGGGTAATACAAAATTCCCAGATTAATGTTACATTCCGCTAATATTCTTCCTAAAGGTAAGCTTACATTACGTGAACTAAACGCACTCTTAAGTATAAAATTTGAAGGAAACATCGTCTTCTTCCTTGAATCTTCTTTATTGAACTTAATTTCTTGAAGTATTGCTATTCATATGAAAGTATTGTAGGCATGGATGGATGGAGGGGTGTTGGAGTAAGGTCGCAACTTTTAGAAATTTTAAGTTTATTACATTTTAGATTTTTTATATTTTTTATTGAAGATCTAATTTTACACTTTCTACAATTTTATAACTACACACTTTAATACAAATTTTAATAAAACTTTTTAAATTCGCACATCTGATTTAAATTCTCGCGTCCTTGCATTTTGGCTTAAGAAGTCCACAGCTTTTCAAACCTTGATTTAAAACCAAGTCCAAGTCCATAGTACTTTGAATTGGGTTTTGGGTAAATATACCTTTTAGTACCTAATTTTGTATATATTACAATATGGTATCATACCTTTTTCGTACAATCAGGCATTTAACTTTTTAATGGTATAATTAGGTATCCTACTTTTTCCAATAGTTTAATTAGGTACTTTACTTTTCACATATGGTTATACATAGAATTTTAGCGTACAACTTTTAAGTATATAGCGCAATATCTTTTTTAACTAAATAACGTTAAACTATATAAGAAATTGATCATACATTCTTTGACATAACTACATGGTCTAACAATGGAGGCAAAGCAGGTAAAAAGCAACCATCAAAATGTATGAAAATTGTTGTAATGATTGAATCCAAACATTCAGGCATGTTGCTTGAATAGGCGTTGGATCGACCATGCTCATGGATTTTCAATTTATTCTTATTTTCAATTATTATAAATGTTTGGGTAAACTTCTTTGGGGATCATTAAACTATAGACTCAATTCTGTTTTGATCACTGAACAAAAAATATCAATTAGGTCACTCAACTTTCAATTTGATTTAAGTGAAGCCACCAACCGTTAATTTTTAACAGAATTACTGATGTTATAGTTAAACAAATTTGTATAATAACACATTCAATCCTCGTTACTTATATATTCTATCAATTTGCTCCAAACATGTTATTATAAAAATTTGCTTAACTATAACATCAACAATCCTTCTAAAAATTAATGGTTTGTGTCTTGATTAAAACAATTAATAACCTAAATGTTAAAAAATTTTGTTTAGTGATCAAAATAAAATCATCCCTGTAATACTTTAATTTTGTCCTAAAAATAAATAGAGAACAAAACCAGAGACCAAACTTGTAATATTATCTTTTCTATTGGTGGGGGCTTTAGCACTCTGGTCACTTATTTATTTATTTATTTTGAATATACATGATGCTTTTGCTTTATTTTAATTTGGTCACTATTTTGATATGTTATTTATTTCAAGTTAACTACTAAATTTTATTTTATTTCACTCTAATCATTGTTTATTTATTTATTTACTTATTGTTTCTAATATTCGATTTGACCTTGTGGTGACCAGATCCGGGGTATGATCCACATTATTATGGTTCAGACTCTGCTAACTACTGACTTTTATTTTATTGCACTCTAACCATTGTTTATTTATTTATTTATTTACTTATTATTTCTAATATTTGAACCGACCTTGTGGTGACTCGATCCAGGGTATGATCTACATTATAATGGTTCAAACTCTACTAACTACAACTTTTTTATATTTATTTTATTTTATTAATTTGTTTGAATTATTCAATTCGACCTTGTGGTGACCAGATCCAGGTATGATCCACATTATTATAGTTCATACTCTGGTAATCGCTAACTTTTCTAACTGCTAACTTTTCTAACAACTAACTTTTCTAACCGCTGATTACTAACTATTAACATTTTATTTTTATTGGTTTCGAATGATTGTACAAAATGTTTGTTTCATTCATTTTTAACGCTTTTTTACTCTAATATTTTCAAGAACACTTATTTGTAGAATGGGATTGGAAAGCATTGGTTGGTCAAAGTAGTACGATCCGATACGACATTCGACCGAAATATGAACTTGAAATAAATCAGATTTATTTTAAAAAAATAATAATAATCAATGCATTTTTATTCAAATGATGCAAGGCATGTTTCTCTAAATATCAATTTATTTTATTTTATGTAAATGTAAATATTTAATTTATATTTGATTTGCGTTTTTTGATAAACCGAAGAGGACATTCTTTTTAGGCAAGAAATAGAAGAGATAACCTTCCCGTCGGAGGATGAGAAAATCTCGATATTTCTTTTCAAATAAAAGGATTTTCCATAATAATTAATTCGAAGCAAATTAATTAAACTTTAATAAATAAATCATTTTCTAACTTTATATTCGATTTATAATTTTTACTATCGCGACAATATGTAAGCGACTAGGTACCAATTTTAGGCGTTGTGGGGGGTGCTTATCCTTCCCCACTCGTAACCGACTCCTGGACCCGTTTAGTCGAGTTTTTGGTAAACGCAGACCAATTTTTGTCTTAAAAACGATTTTCCTTAAAATTATTTTAAAAGATGTTTTTAGGTATTCGACCTACCTAACCCAAAGGTTGATGGCGACTCCTATTCAAATTAATTCAAATTAATTCAAAATCATCAAGTTTTCAAAATATAGTCATAATTATTTTTAAACTAAATTGTTCTAAAAAAATGATTATGACAGTTTGACGACTCTACTGGGGAGTTTTTTTAGAGAGTCAGGCTATAGGTCGCTTACATATTGTCGTTGTGGTGGAAATTATAAGTTCGAGTCTATAGTTAGCTTATTATCTATTTGTTAAATTTTTAATTTCTGTATTTTTATCTCCCTAACGTTTTATTTATGTTTTCAATTTTGTCAAGGTTTATGTCAAGTTCTTTCGTTTCTGTATGAGTTAAAGGTTTGTATGTTCCTCCTCACACACATCACGTGCATCTGCATGACATGAGCTCTAGACCCGAGTTTTGTTCCAAGTAAGTCGGGGTGAATGCTTAACTCTCGTAAGAATTTATTCTTCGTATGAGTTTTAGCAAATAACTCTTGAGATACACATGCATTATACCTTCATAGGGATTTATTCCTCGTATGGGTATAAGGAAGAGAATCCATTGAACTCATTTTGTTCGACACCTGTAATGGGTTAGGATCGAGGATTTGGTAGCCCAAGGGGACACTGATATTAAGGACAATTCGAGTACCCTTTCCCATAGAGCTGAAACCATGCATATAGTGAACCGTAGAACGATAACCCTAGGCATAACCATATCGAACCCTCTGCCGTCAGTAGGTGTAAAAATAAGTGTACATAAAGAATGAGCATTTTTGAACCTTTACCTTTTGATTTAAACTTTTTTGAATAAAAGCATGCGAACTAGATACCATGCAGTTAGGATCAATTTCTTGAAAATAAATCATTTTGGGTAGAAAACATGTTCGGTAGGATTGCTATCTAATGAAAGCATGCTCGGGTAGATACCATGATTGGGTAGGTATTATATTTAAATAGCATATTTTAATTCTATCAGTTATCTTATCTATACTAACTCATTTTTTTCTAATTTTGTGTGTGTCATTTTTCATCTTTTTTTGTATTGCATTTCATCGACATGACATAAATAGAAAATGTTGATCCACAAGGGAATATTTAAGCAAAAATTTTCACAATGAGAAATAAAAGTTTTCAATCAAGCAGTCACGTACACAGACATGCACCAAGGGCTAAAAGAAGTTCAGAGAGTAGAAGAAGGAAATTTGCTTGAAGATCATGCAACATCTGAGACTGGGAAGATGATCCATTTATTTGAGAAGTAATCCAATAGTAGAGTCTTATCTACGATCATTCCTGATAACTCCGTAAAAGGCCACATTTTGGGACCTTTTAACTTAAGTTATTGAATGTCTAAATGCTCATTTAGAACCATGTTGAGACATTTATAAACATTTAGTTGCATGTGGTAGATTTCGATTTGCCGAGGCATTTTATTTTTACAACGGTGCTGCTTTATGGGAAATGTACTTGTCTAATGATGTGCAGGTATTGAGAGCAAGGAAAAGGGGAAAGAAAATGCCGTGACATAAGGAGATTGCTGAGCAAAATGAATTTGCCAAGCTCAACCAACATTTCGAAAGTGCTTAAAGTGCGAGAAGATATTTTTGAAGCTAGTTGTATCCAATTGTCCAAGAGCTCTGCCCGAGAAATCCACCTTGAAGATACGCCTGGAGGGATCGGCGCTGCAGCGCTGGTTCTGCTGATGAAGCCACCTGACCTGCAGATCATGTCTGTTCTTGGGCGCCTGCAACGGGATTATGTCGGTCACTCATGCCAGCTACCCAGGCTGTATTATCACCTATCTTGTCCGACTTCTAAGCAAAGTTAACCATGGTTTAGGAAAGTCAACTCTTAGTTCAAGGGTTAATTTTCCCCTATAAATAAAGGTTGAAGCCACATTGTTAGAGACTTTAGTTCCACATAGATTTGAGCTTAAAAAGTTAGAGAGAGAAAGTCTCATCTTTGTCCGTCAATCCTACTTGCCGTGGTATTTCTCCTTGACAAGCCTAAGGGAGTGGCGTTCTGAGCATCCGAGAGGAGCCAGTCCGCTGGGAGCAGTTCTTGGTGGCCGAGAGGAGCATTGGGCAGTGCACGTCGAAGGTTTCTCTCCTTCCCTTTGTTCTTTGCTTTCATATTTTGTTATTGGGTTGTAAGGAATGAATGAAACTTGTCTTGAACTTGTTTATTTTGAACTCCACCATGAACTAATCCTATTTGGTGGGAGTTCTCTTGGATGTCTAAGTTTTATTTTCAATGAATGGTTGTTTTATTATGCTTTAATCTGTTTTATTTATGAAACTTAATGCTTTGAGGTTGTAGGAGCTACGAGAGTAGCCTTTTCTTAGAAGGTGCTTAGGGTTCGAGAGAATGCCTAGGTAGTTTATCTTTAGACTTTGAGAGAAGCTAAGGAGGAATTATATAAACAACGGTACTAGGTAGTAACTAGGCCTAATCCACCTTAGAGATAAGGATAGGATTTCATTCGACTAAAAGGAGCAGAGCATAATCGACATGTTAGATGTTAATGCTGCTGCAAAAAGGTATTGCTGAGACATATCCTGTTATATGAACTAATAGGATCACTGTAGGGGTTTACGCCAATCGGATTTGCCAGGACATTTTTAATCTGTCGAGTCCCTTACTAAAGATAGCTTAGGGCACTTCAGCAGACTTTGTCGGGCAGGTTAAGCATAGAGGAAATACCATTCGGAGAAATAAACTTAGATTTTCCTAGTGACTCCCGTCACTCATTACAATTGTTGCTTGTTGTGTGAGAAAGCTAAAGTCTATAAATTAAATCCAATATTTACATTTTATTTTGCCTTGACATTTTCATCTGCTTGCATGTTTCACAATTCAATTTTCCACGACATATCCATTTTCTATCATACTGCCATTATCCCATTTCCACATCAGTCATTTCATTTTGCCACAATATTATCATTTGTACATACCATCACTAACTTTACTTAGGTGACAAAGTAAAGTGCATTGACAAACCTATTTGATTTCCCCAATTCCTTGTGGAGACGATACTCTACTTATCACTGTATTACTTGTTCGATTGTGTATACTTGCACACATATCTGCACTCATTTTATAGTACCCACAAGAGCGGATAAGTTTTTGGCGACGTTGCCAGGGAATTGGCAGCTGGAAGTTAAATTGATTTATCATAGCATTTTTATTTTACTTGTTCATATTTTCTTTTTAGTTATCTTTACTTGTTACTTTCCTTAATTTTTCTTCATTTATTTTTATAGGTACATGACCCAAAACAACCCTGAAGAGCCATTAGAACCGATTGATCCTAAAATCGAGAGGCTTTTTAGGCAAAGAAGACGCGCTCAACGTGTGAACATGTACCAAATCAGAAATTAAGGTATTGGTCATGAGGAGGATCAGAATGTCAGGGCAAATTTAAATGCTGGGAATGCAGCCAGACCTCGTGCCATTCATGATCACTTAAACCCGATCTTAGAGGATTTAAATCCTGGAATTGTGGCCCCAGATATTCAGACAGCCCACTTTGAGCTCAAACCTATCATGTTCAATATACTGAACTCCATAGGCCAGTTTGGGGGCATGCCAAATGAAGATATCAGGCATATATTCGTAACTTCTTGGAGGTGTGTGATTCATTCCGCCAACAAGGGGTGCACGAAGATGTTCTAAAATTAAAGATGTTTCTGTACTCCCTGCGTGACCGAGCAAGGGCATGGTTGAGTGGCATTCCAGCGGGTTCAATGAAGTCGTGGACAGATCTGTGGAAAAAAAATTTGCTGCGGTATAATCCTCCGAATATGAACACCCAATTGAGGAACGATATTGCTTCCTTCCGTCAAGCTGATAACGATTCGATGTATGAATGTTGGGATCGATACAAGGCATTACTCCGCAAGTGTTCAAACCATGATTTTCAATATTAGACACAAGTGGTGATGTTCTACAATGGAGTTAACTCGCCCACGAGGATGATGCTAAATGCCTCGGCAAATGGGACACTGCTTGACAAATCACCAGCAGAGGCATTTGACATTATGGATAAGATTGCCACTAATGATTATCAGTTTCCATCCATACAGCTTGGAGCTGGGCGCAAGTCACACGGAGCTTTCGAGCTAGATTCTAAAGATAACGTGTCCGCCCAACTTGCTGCTATCACCAACATGGTGAAAACTTTACAAAGGCCAAGTGAGGTGAGAGAAGTAAAGGCAACCCATTCAGCTTGTTATTATGCCACGACAATCACAATGAGAGTGACTGCCTGGCCAATCAAGAATCCATAAACTTTGTGGGCAATTTTAATCTAGACAATAATAACCCCTATTCTAACACGTATAATCCTGGATGGCGCCAGCATCCAAACTTTTCATGGGGAAATCAAGGATCCAACAATACCCATAAACTAGCTCGACAACAGAATTACAATGACTCCCAGAGTTATCAATTGGATATGCCATGACATAATTCTAACAAGGGAGGGCTATCTTCATCAAGTACCAGTTCTTTGGAGGCCACAATGCAAGAGTTTATTATAACAACAAAAACAATGCTTCAAGACCATGCGACCTCCATTAAAAATCAAGGGCCATGCTTTAGAGCCATAGTTCGTCGCTGAGAGCGCTGGAGAGTCAAGTTGGTCAAATTGTCGCGGTATTACAAGAACGTAAACCAGGACAGTTACCGAGTGACACTGAAGTCACCAAACCTCATGGCAAGGAGAGCTGCAGTGTGCTAACTCTCCGAAGTGATACATAAATTAATGTTGAAGACAAGTTTGGGGGAAGACCGAATGATGAGTTACCCCCTGTAACCAAGCAAACTGATCAAGAAGTGTAAGAAGAAGCTCCAGTAGAAGAGGAAAAGTCTGAGGATTCGTCAAGTGAAGAAACTGAGGGGGAAAATAAAAATGCCAAGGAAAATTCTGTTCGCACCCCATCAGTACAGGAATCCAGACCCCCACCTCATTTTCTGCAAAGACTGAAGAAACATAACGAAGATATCCAATTTAAGAAGTTCGTTGACATTCTGAGTCAACTGCAAATCAATGTCCCTTTTTTGGAGGCGATGGAACAAATGCCGACATATGCCAAATTCTCAAGGAAATTGTTACCAAGAAGAGAAATGTTGAGCAGTATGAAACTATTGCCACGGCAAAAGAATTTTGCTCTTCCTTAAGCAAGCTGCCACCAAAGAGACATGATATGGGCAGCTTCATCATCCCATGTTCAATAGGAGATAAATTTATTGTGAAGGCATTATGTGACCTTGGCTCAAGTGTGAACTTGATGCCTAAGTCAATATTCGTCAAGCTTGGGATAGGAAATGCAAGACCCACCTAGGTCATCTTGCAATTAGCCGATCGTTCGCATATTCGACTAGAGAGACGAATTGAAGATGTCATCGTACGGGTCGACAAGTTCATTTTTCCTATTAATTTTTTGATTCTGGACTACGAGGTTGACGCCACAGCACCCATCATCTTGGGGAGGCCCTTCCTAGCTACCGGTCGTATTCTCATCGACTGTGAGAGGGGTGAGCTAACCATGCGAGTGGTCGATCAACATGTCACCGTAAATGTCTTTCGATCACTTAAGTACATGGATGATTATGAAGAATGCCAGAGCATTTTAGAAGTAGATACAATAATAATAAAAGAAGCAGATCAATTTTGCCAGGAAAATTTCATTCAGCTGGGATCTGATGAAAGGTTGCTGGAAGACTTAAAGGCCGGAGAGCCTAATGATTTTTCATATGAGGAACAGCAAGCTAGCTTCCTTAAAGCTAACCCAGGAATGCTTTTTGAACCTTTGAACTTTGAAGAGTTTATTCCTCCTAAGCCCTCATTACAACATGCTCCTACCCTAGAACTTAAGAATTTGCCACAATATCTTAAATATGCTTATCTGGGTAGTGATGAAACTTTTCCTGTGATTATTTTCTCTACTCTTACTCCTAACCAAGAAACGAGTTTGTTAAGTGTTTTGTCACAACATAATAAACGTTAGGGTGGACGATGGCAGATCTGAAGGGAATAAGTCCAACAATCTGCATACACAAAATCATGTTGGAAGAATGCCATGGAAAATCCATAGAGCCACAGTGAAGATTGAAACCAATCATGAAGCAAGTTATGATGAAAGAGATTCTCAAATGGCTTGATGCTGGAGTAATTTACCCATTTTAGATAGTTCGTGGGTGAGTCTCGTTCAATGCGTTCCCAAGAAGGGAGGCATGACAGTGGTGACGAGTGAAGATAACGAGTTGATACCTACTCGCACGGTCACCAGGTGACGAATTTGCATGGACTACCGTAAGCTTAACAAGGCCACCAAGAAGGATCACTTCCCTTTGCCGTTCATCGATCAAATGCTGGATCGACTTGCTGGCAAGGCATTTTATTGTTTCTTGGACGATTACTCAGGGTATAACCAGATTTCCATTGTACCAGAGGACCAAGAGAAGACCACATTCACGTGCCCCTATGGCACTTATACTTTCCGAAGAATGCCTTTTGGACTCTGTAATGCCTCGGCAACTTTTCAGCGCTGAATGCAAGCCTTATTCTCTGACATAGTTGAGGATTATCTTGAAATTTTCATGGATGATTTTTCTGTTTCTGGGGACAACTTTTAAAAATGCCTTGGGAATTTGGCAAAGGTACTGAAGCGATGTGAGGAGGATGACCTCGTACTGAATTGGGAAAAATGTCACTTCATGGTAACAGAAGGCATTGTTCTAGGCCACAAGATTTTTACAAAAGGCATTGAGGTAGATAAGGCTAAGATCAAGGTGATCGAGAAGCTCCCCCACCAAATTTTATCAAGGGTATTCGGAGTTTCCTTGGACATACTGGATTTTATCGAAGATTCATCAAGTACTTCTCTATAATATCAAAGCCCTTGTGCACCCTGCTGCAACATAACCAACCATTCGTGTTCAACCAGAAATGCCATAGCACATTCAAAGAGCTGAAGCAAAGACTTATCTCTGCACCGATCGTAGTTCCCCTAGATTGGACGGCACCGTTCGAATTAATGTGCGACGCAAGTGATTTTGCCATGGGAGCTGTGCTTGGGCAACTTAGAGGTAAAATATTTCATGTGATTTTATTTTGCTAGTTGTACCTTAAATGATGGACAATTGAATTACACTACCACTGAGAAGGAATTACTTGTTGTGGTATTTGCATTTGACAAGTTTAGGCCATACTTGATAGGCACAAAGGTCATAGTTCACACTGATCACTCAGCTATAAAATATTTAGTGAACGAGAAAGATGCCAAGCCTAGACTGATTAGATGGATATTACTCTTGCAAGAATTCGACTTAGAGGTAGTTGATAGGAAAGGTACTGAAAATCAGGTTGCAGACTACTTATCTAGGCTAGAGAACATTTCAGAATGCCATGACATTTTTGATATTAAAGAAGAATTCCCTGACGAGAAAATTTTATATACCACGATAATTCTGTGGTACGCTGACCTTGTTAATTTTCTTGTTAGTGGTGTTTTTCCTTATGAACTAAACATCCAGGGCAAAAAGAGGTTTATGTATGATGCCAAGTTCTATTTTTGGGATGAGTCGTACTTGTTCAAGCAATGTGCCGATCAGATGATTAGACGGTGTGTCCCCAAAGAGGAGCAACATAATATCTTATACCATTGCCACACAACAACCTATGGAGGGCATTTTGGAGGTTCGAGGACTGCTGCAAAGGTCCTCCAATCGGGCTTCTATTGGCCATCGCTATTTAAAGATGCCCACGAATTTCGCAAGGCGTGTAACCGATGCCAGCGCACTAGAAACATTTCCAGACGACATGAAATGCCGCTGTAAAATATTCTAGAGATAGAACTTTTTGATGTTTGGGGCATTGATTTCATGGGACCATTCCCATCTTCCTTTGGAGACTTATACATTTTGCTTGCGGTGGACTATGTTTCAAAGTGGGTTGAAGCAATTGCCACGCCAAGGAACGACTCTAAGACGGTGCTCAAGTTCCTTCACAAGAATATATTCACTCGATTTGGAGTACCGAGAGCTATCATCAGCGATGAAGGCACCCACTTCGATAATAGATTAATTGCCAAGGCATTACATAAATATAGAGTGCGACATAATATTGCCACGACATATCACCCACAGACAAATGGGCAAGCTGAAGTGTCCAATCGGGAAGTCAAGCAAATCCTTGAGAATGTGGTGAACCCTCGAAGGAAAGACTGGTCCCCCAAGCTCGATAAAGTATTATGGGCTTATAGGACGACATTCAAAATGCCTCTGGGAATGTCGCATTTCAAGATGGTATATGGAGAAGCCTGCCACCTCCCAGTTGAGTTAGAACACAAGGCATACTGGGCAATCAAGAAATTAAACTTCGACGCACAACTTGTTGGGGAGAAACGATTGCTCAATTTGAATGAAATTGAGGAGTTTCGAGCACAAGCATATGAAATTGCCAAGCTTTACAAGGAAAGAACCAAAAAGTGGCATGACAAAAATCTTTTTCCACGACATTTTCATGAGGGCTAGAAAGTGTCGCTTTTCAACTCAAGGCTCAAACTCTTCCTTGGCAAACTAAAGTCACGTTGGTCGGGACCATTTGAAGTTCACCATGTTTACCCATATGGTGCTGTTGATATCAAGAACATGGACGATGGATCTATTTTTAAAGTCAATGGCCAACGCCTGAAGGCTTACCAAGGAATCCCACCTGCGCGTGACAAGTCAGCGCTGCTCTTGCACGATGTCGACACTGGTCCGACATCTTAAGGATGCCCTGGCATTTTAAATTTACTCATGTGCATAAATAATTTTTATTTTACTATTATTTTAGTCTTTATTATTTTTAATTAATTATGTTTATTTTATTTTTGTTACAAGGGACTTCCCTCATGACCATCACGTGAATAGTATGAAGGAAGCTTATGAAAATTGGGCGGCAAAAGTGAATAGTAAAAGGAGGGAACTTTTTCACTTTTATCTAGGTTTAAAAAAATTTAACTTTTAATTTTAGTTTTCTTCCCACCTAGACCCCACTATTTCTTATTTTTATCTCCCACATAATCTCATTTTTGTTTTTATCTTCATTCTCTTTTCACTTTTCCTTTAACTTTTTTCTTATCTCATCTTCTTCTTCTCTCTTTGACTGAAACCACCATAACCATCCAAAGTTCAAGTTTTTTTTTTCCTTTTTTTCTCATTTTTCTCTTTTAAACGATGGTCTGTTCCCGCCTTCCTGCACCACTTTCGCCGCCACAGTTTGTCGATGATTCTGCCCGCGAACGGTTTCAAACAATCAAAAATTGTCGTGTCTTTTTCAAGTTAGGGTTTGTCTTTTCTGAGGAAGAAGATGTTTCCTTAGTGAGTGAGGTTCTAGACGTGGTTACCAAACATAAGTGGTAGAAATTTGCCAAGCATCCTGCCGTCGTCAATGCCACTTTAGTGAAAGAGTTTTACTCCAACATATCCGAGCCAAACCAGCATGCCGTAACGGTTCGCGACATTTCTATTTGTTTTACTCCTTCTACCATTAATCGTTATTTTAAACTACAGGTTGCTGAAGACCACCATGCCAGTCTCAAGAAGCTGACAATGAAACATACCAAGGAATCCTAGAAGACGTTTGTCTTCCTGACATTCAATGGAATGGTCAGCAAATGAGCCGCAAGACCGTGGATAAGGAGAAGATGCTCCCAAAAGTGAAGTTGTGGAATCATTTCATGAAGCACAAACTTTTACCTACATCCCACAACACTACCGTGTCCTGCCAGCGGATGCTCTTCCTGCATTCAATCATATTCAGATGAGCCATTGATGTAGGGAAAATTATCGTGGAACAGGCTCATCTGTACCTGAAGCGACCTGCGAGTGCCTTGGTATTTTCGAATCTCATCACCGCCATATGCCGAAAGAAGAAGGTTCCTGAAGAAATGTTTGATGAGATTTTACGGGTATTACTGGAATTACCAAAGCGAAGATCCCTTTGTTGTTGGGATTGAAGGAAGCAAAGGGGAAGGAAAAAGAGGCTTCCACATCGCATTTCACCATCTCCACATGCCAAGGCAAATTCAGATGCCCTGGAGCAGACAGTCCAGTGCACTCAAGAGCATGTCGGGCAGCTGTCTGACAAACTGATGACATATTTTGCCTATGCTAAACGCCGAGATGAATTTCTCACCAGCGCCTTGATGAAATTCCTCCCGCACGTAAACTTCACCATTCCTGTCTTCCCTGACATACTCATGCCACAGAATGAGGATGCTGAGGCATATACAGAAGCACCTCATCCTGCCCATACCGATGCCCTCAATTGCATGGTATAGAGAGTCCCCAGCCTGCTGAACTTGAAGAGCATGCTGATGCTGAAGAGCCCGAAGACCCTGATCATGTCCATGTTATACCGCCTGATGCCAATAAAGAAGCCAACCTCCAACTCGCTCATTGTCCGGAATCTCCCCAACATGTTGAACCCTTGGTGGCAAAACACCCTGATATACCGCAACTTACTGCACCAATGGAAGAAGAGCACCCTGAAGTACCCTTCCCAACCGAGTGAACCGAGGAGTCACAATCCGAGATGCCACAGCAAGCTCCTTTGCATAGGAGCCGACGTCGTCTTAGGAAGGCATCTCAGCATCAGAAGCCCCCGCTCCCAGCCGTTCCAGAAGGACCTAGCACTCTTCCAGCCGCACCTACGTCTGAATCTGAGCATTCTAGCCCCGCCAAGCTGAGAAAGTGCACTCGCCGCGTAGCCACTGCACCACCACCCGCTTAAAGTCAAGGTACCTTGCATTAGCATTGTATTCATAGCATGTAGTTTTGTTTTCCTTAGTTTTAGTAAGCATTGGGGACAATGTTTCTCTTAAGTTTGGGGGAAGTAGGGTTCTCGCATCACTGCATGATTGTAGTAGTAAAATACATATGCCATGACATTAGTAATTGCTTGAATAATTTTTCTGAATTAATTAAGGATGCTCGATGATGATGTATTTGATGGCTAGGATAGAATGTACATGATTGGTTGAGGATGATAGAACCAACTCTAGGACTTGCTTCTTTGAAACCCTTGATTACACGATTATATGTTTTCCATGCTTGAGAAACTTAGAAATCTTTTATAAGAGAATTCTTAACATGTCGTGGCATAAAACTTTGACTGTTGAACACCTCGTTTCTATGCTTAAAAAAAGTTTGAAGTTTTGAATAAATGCCTAGGCATATCTGTAGAGGGACACTCCACTATGCCATGGTATATGAGTGAATGAAAGATGTCACGGGATGACTCTACCTGACTAGCTCGAGGGTGGAAGGTATGCTCCCTTTCACCTAGAGTGTGGGATAATAGAGTGATGGACTGACTCCCCTCGTAGCAGAACTAATAAAAGAAAAAAAAAGCAAGGTGGGAACTGATTTAGAAAATGTCATGGTAAATTAAGAAAGCTTGCGTATAAAATTTTTTAAGTTTGTTAAGCATGGACTGGATACAAAAGCGCACACACTCACACAAAGAATCTTGCCCTAGGGGACAATACTAGATTTCTTGACCTAGTCTAGCATGTTGAAGCCATATGTGTTGAGGGCTGAAATTTTATTCCATGAAACTATGTTGTTTCTGAACTTGTCATGGTATTTTTGTTTTGCTTATTACAATCCATTGCTTGAGGACAAGCAATAGCTTAAGTTTGGGGGTGTGATAACTCCATAAAAGGCCACATTTTGGGACCTTTTAACTTAAGCTATTGAATGTCTAAAGGCTCATTTAGAACCATGTAGAGGCATTTAGAATCATTTAGTTGCATGTGGTGGATTTTGGTTTACCGAGGCATTTTATTTTTACAGCGGTGCTGCTTTATGGGAAAGGTACTTGTCTGATGATGTGCAGGTATTGAGAGCAAGGAAAAGAGGAAAGAAAATGTCGTGACATAAGGAGATTGCTGAGCAAAATGAATTTGCCAAGCTCAACCGGTATTTTGAAAGTGCTTAAAGTGCGAGAAGATATTTTTGAAGCCAGCTGTATCCAACTGTCCGAAAAATCCACCTCGAAGATACACCTGGAGGGATCGGTGCTGCAACCGTCGGTTCTGCTGATGACGCCACCTAACCTTGCAGATCATGTCTGTCCTTGGGCACCTGCAATGGGATTATGCCGATCACTCATGTCAGCTACCCAGGTTGTATCATCACCTGTCTTGCCCGACTCCCAAGAAAAGTTAACCATGGTTTGGGAAAGTCAACTCTTAGTTCAAGGGTTAATTTTCCCCTATAAATAGAGGTTGAAGCCACATTGTTAGAGACTTTAGTTCTACATAGATTTTAGCTTAAAAATTTAGAGAGAGAAAGTCTCATCTTTCTCCGTCAATCCTACTTGCCGTGGCATTTCTCCTTGACAAGCCTGAGGGAGTGGCGTTCCGAGCATCCGAGAGGAGCCAGTCTGCTGGGAGCAGTTCTTGGTGGCCGAGAGGAGCATTGGGTAGTGCACGTCGAAGGCTTTCTCTCATCCCCTTTGTTCTTTGCTTTCATATTTTGTTATTGGGTTGTAAGGAAATAATGAAACTTGTCTTGAACTTGTTTATTTCGAACCCCACCATGAACTAATCCTATTTTGTGGGAGTTCGCTTAGATGTCTATGTTTTATTTTCAATGAATGGTTGTTTTATTATGCTTTAATTTGTTTTGTTTATGAAACTTAATGCTTTGAGATTGTAGGAGCTACGAGAGTAGCATTTCCTTAGAAGGTGCTTAGGGAGGTAGTTTATCTTTAGTCTTCGAGAGATGCTAGGTAGGAATTACATAAACAACGGGTACTAGGTAGTAACTAGGCCTAATCCACCTTAGAGATAAGGATAGGATTTCATTCGACTAAAAAGAGTAGAGCATAACCGATAGGTTAGATGTTAATGCTGCCGCAAAAAGGTATTGTCGAGATATATCATGTTATCTGAACTAATATGATCATTACAGGGGTTTACGCCAATCGGATTTGCCAGGGCATTTTTAATCTATTGAGTCCCTTACTAGAGATAGCTTAGGGCACTTCAGTAGACTCTATCGGGCAGGTTAAGCATAGAGGAAATACCATTCGGAGAAATAAACTTAGATTTTCTTAGTGACTCCCATCACTTATTCACATTGTTGCTTGTCATGTGAGAAAGCTAAAGTCCTATAAATTAAATCTAGTATTTACATTTTATTTTGCCTTGACATTTTCATTTGCTTGCATGTTTCACAATTCAATTTTCCACAACATATCCATTTTCTACCATACTGCCATTATCCCATTTCCACATCAGTCATTTCATTTTTCCACAGCATTATCATTTGTACATACCATCACTAACTTTACTTAGGTGACAAAGTAAAGTGCATTGACAAACCTATTTGATTTCCCCAATTCCCTTTGGAGACGATACTCTACTTATCACTTTATTACTTGTTCGATTGTGTATACTTGCACACATATCCGCACTCATTTTATAGTACCCACAAGAACGGACAGTTCCATCGCTAACCACCAACGCAATGACTTCAGAATCGTAGGGGCATTAACCAAGTTAGGTTACAGAGCATTTGATGGGCATAATTTTCTAGGATGAAGATCTGAGATGAAGCATCGACCCATAGTTTAGTGACCTCCTTGTTAGTTTATCCTAAATGTTTTCAGCCTAAAAATGAAGGTCTAATATGTGCCTCACTTTGTTGGAGTGGTGCTGACAGTGGTTTCTTTCGATGTCGTTGTGCTGGTAGCATACACCAATTCAATATTAGTACAATTTTCCTTTGGGTAAATTATGAGTTTAGTACCTAAACTATCAGTTTTGGTTTGTTTTAGCACTTCAACTTTCAGCTTTTTTAAAATCATACCTAAGGTTTAATTTTTGTTTCATTTTAGTACCCCATTTAAAATAAAAGTTTAGGTACTAAACCGGAGCAAGACTGATAATTTAGGTGCTAAACTTGTTAAGTTTTAATGGCAGGTACTATAATGAAATAAAAACTAAATGATAGGAATAGTTTTGAAAAACTTGAAAGTTTAATTACTAAAATGAATCAAAATTGATAGTTTAAGTATTAAATGAGTAATTTACCCAAATTTTTAATGTGATATTTTAAAAATTTATATTTTTAATATAAAATTTACCGTTTGTCCCTAACTACAGCCATCAATCTTCATATCTACCATGAACCTTGAAAAGACAATTTTCCAAATGAACATGAATATTCAAATGCTGGGAAAATTTGGCTTGAATCAAACGGTTTCCAATGGTCACATTTTGTAGGTATTGGCTTGTTTTCAATATAAAAAAATTCTCGAAATGGTTCAACGCGTTTGTGATGTTCATTTTTTTGAAACTGTAAACCTAATCTTTTTTTACATTTTACCCCTTTAACCTTTGAATGATTCCATTTGATGGTAATTCATTAGCATTTTCAGTGAAATTCATAGATGGCAAAATGTTGGTTAAATTAGTTAGTTAGTTAAGATTATTTTTAGATTAAAATGTTGTTTAAATTAATGTTTAGATTAATTTACTATTGTTAAAAAGTTAATTTTTTTCTACAGATTTGTTCAAATGGCATAACAAAATCAATAGATTTATCTTGACGCTCAATATATTTCTAGTAATTTGGGATTGATGGTTTTATAATTGTTTAATTTAATAAAATGTTATATTTTATTTAAGAAAGAATTATTATTATTATTAAATGGTAAAAGTTTATTTTGTGACTAATTAATTAGTTTCATGAATTAATTAATTGTAGGAAGATGAGCAACGAGTTCTTCGTCATTGGCTCAATATTCCAAAAAAGTCACACCCTTTAATTAAATATAACTTGCAACAAGCTGAATTTTACTAGGTAACATTTGTTCGAGAGTACAAGTTGGTCCTTGGTTTGATCAGTTCGTTGATTGATGTTGGAGACCAGAGACACATACGTTTCATTTTCCGTTTAGAGAATGCACGACAACTCTATAAGATGTGGCCATGCAACTCAGGGTCCCAACAAATGGGATGCCAATGGTGCATGATAATGATTACAAGGTGGATCAACCTTGCAATATGTTACTTGGGAAGATGGTAGTAAAACTAGATTTAAAAGATTGACGTTTGAGGCTACCATAATTGGAGAATCAATTTTCGCTCGATGGAAATAGTATCAAGAAAAAAGTTTATATGCAACTCGAGCATATATATTGGAGTTGATTGAAGAAGTTTTAATGTCGGATAAATCCGGTAATTTAGTTCACACTCAGTATCTTCCGTTTTCGGGAAATCTTCATAATATTCGTTAATATAGTTGGGGATTAACAATATTAGCGTTCTTGTACCGTGAGATGTGCAAGACAACATTAATTGTAAATGATATTGTTACAGTGGAAATCGATGGATGTTTGATGTTACTATAATCATGGGCTTAGAATAGACTTCTATTTTTAACACTGATTAGTCGAACTGCGATTGATTTTTCTCTTCCCGAGAGGTAATATTTCTATTTGGTTTTGATTTAAATGTTAATTAGAATTTTATTTATTTTGATTAAAAATAATTAACAAATATTTTTAATTGATTTACAAATGAACTTATAAAATAGAAAGAATGATGTTAGTGCATAATAATATTAAAGAGTTTAGGTTGGAGATCGATATTAGAAGCCAAAAAGAGGGGTGTGTGTATATATATATATATATTGATTAATTAAATTTTATTATTATATTATTCTGCCTTAGGTTATGCTTAACTTATATTTTAAATTTTTTATGTAATTCATCGTAAATTTATTTTATAGTTTATTTAGAGGTCGTATGTAGGTGATAGAATTACTTCATGTGTGACACAAGATGTTTGAGATGGTTGTAAATATTGGTGTCTTACTACACCGTTGATCTATTTTGCTTTTGTCGAGTTCCAGTCTTCGGATAGAGTGTTGAGGTAATTTTGCTTCCACTAGCATATTCCACAACTTCCATACTATCTCGAGGAACTCCACAAATTAGATACACGAGATAAGCATGACGAGAATTGAGTTGAGAATCATACATACTTCATTAATATTTGGAACAACAGAGGCTCATTCTTGTCAGCTCTTACTCCCATTCAAGATGATGACTTTGATTTTCAGACTTCGGCTTACCTTAACTATTAGTGGGATAATAGAAAGTCGTATTTGACAACGTAGAGTGAAAATCGACAATTTAAAAAATATAAGAAAAATATGGTAAAACTAAAAAAATCTATATCGAGTGGAAGTTTATCATACCATGAAACAAAAACAACATATATGGAAGATAGCTTAGAACAAATGTTTGACGATTCTGTTGTTCCGACATACATACCATAGTTTATGCATGTAACACTCTTAGCCCATATATGGCTCATAATACAAGCTAAAGATGCCACATCAACTAAACTGACATTTGTTGAACTTAAATGCTTAAAAATTTTGTTTCATTTTAATAATTTTGTTTTTAACTTTAAAAAGTTTTTCCTTAATCATATAAATTTATAAAATAATGTTTGATCAATGAAACTAATCCAATTTCAGTTATTAATTAGCCAGTTCAATGTTGTTTCATATCCATATGCAATTGCCTAATACCGCTTGATTTTAAATAATTTAAAATATAACATTTATACTATTCACTAATAAATACGATTATACTAATATTAGACAAAACTAAAGAAAATAATTCCAGATTACTATTACAAACTCTTTTAAAAATAAATTTGATAAAGCAACCCAACAAATATAATGTACATGCCACTAATAAGTCAAAGTTAGGATGTCTTACTGATACTATAGGTAGGTTTGATTTTCCATAAGATGCTGGCAAACTCCTCACTTCACGTCCACTAATTTATTGGAACTTACGAATGAAAATCATCACACGCTAAGTAAAATTTAGTGAGGCAGAAATATAGCTAAAACATAAAATCCATAAAATATAAAAAATAAACTGAAAATTTAAATAAAAAACAATTAAAACTTTAAACTGGGCTAGTCAGGCTGTTTTCCTTTTGAAAACATGAAAATCATTATCTCATGATTTTATCAAAAATCATGTAAGTCATCATTAAATATCATAAATAACTTTTATTCTTTTCATTGAGCATATTTCATAACTTTCTTTTCAATTATATGTTCTTTTCTTTTATATATTGTCATAACTTTCACACTTGTTGTTATATCCCAATGTATATGTAATAGAATACAAGGTACGTGAGTATAAGGTGCACACTAGTCACAACACGGTACTGAATCATAACTGAAACTACGATATGATGCACTTTAGTGCAATCATAACCTAAGCACCAACAGTGTTGAACATTGGTACATGAATGTACCAAAACTGACTGATAACTGATAAGCACTCACTGAATTACAAGCCAAATGTACCTACGACTCTCAATGCAACATACAATGAACTTATATTTATTGTCATATAATCATTTATTAATCTACATCTGATAATTGTAAAACATTTGATAACTGTAAATATCTGACAACTAAAAATCATTTGATAACTGTAAATATCTTATAACTAAAAAATCATATGATAACCACAAACATTTAGAATTCATCATCATAAATATCATACTTGGGCAGTTCATACCCAAAATCATTCATAAAACTTGATGAAAAAAATATTATAGAAATATTCTATACTGAAAATTTATAAATCATATTGGAAAATAAAATGAGGTTGACTTATCGCAAGTCGTCCTTGATCAGAGTAATTAAATAAATAAACTATACTTATTTGAACAGTTTACTTACAAATCAAATATAAGTCTCACTAAGCTTTAAAAATTGCTTCCACTACACAATTTATTGAAATTTCATATTCTGGCGGTTTACACTACCATCAAAGAAATATTATTCTGTATTAATATATATATTGAAAAATTATTCCATTTGCACCAATGAAAACTAGACTCAAATACGAATCTAACCATATAAGGAACTCCATCTAGTTCCACTTGTACAATTTATAGCGAATTTTCAAAGTTGACTGGCATAAGTTGTTTTGAACAGAAATTGATGTCCTATTTTCTAACCTATCACTGGTTAAAAATTCATATCTTTTTTGTATACTTCTCGAAATCAATTGTTTTTTGTTCTAAAAGAAACTAGACTGATAGAAGAATTCAATGGTATAAGATTCATCATCTAAACATTTTTGTAGAGTTTCTGATGATTTTCTAAATTTACTATTCAAAACATAATTTCTAGACAGATTTTACCAACTAGTGTCCTTGACTTATTCACTAGTTATTAGCTTACTAAGCAAACATATAAACTTGAATCACACATCACATAATACTAGGAGTCACTTCTTAAAGTAACTCCGACATTACCTCATCGCAAACCAATATTTGGTCAAAACATATATACAAATGAAATGCACTCACATTTGCCTTGCTATGAAATCTTCTCCATGATAATCTTCTCGATCCACACTTTTTCCTTCCCTTTCAAGCTACTTGAATGACTAAATTTACCGTGGACTGGCGATGTCATATAATAACATAAAATATTCAAACTATTCGTTAGTATTGAACTAACATAATCTAAACTTAAATATAAAATTCGATAAAAATAAATTCAATACTTAAATTGATATAAAACAAAATCGTACTTCCATCGTAATTTCAAACTTCTCAAAATATTCCTTAAATTCCATGAATATTTCGTCTCTCTATCAACTCTTCAACTTTTACTAATTTCATAATCCAACCACTAATTATATATTCTTTTTAGATTTCATATCAACTTTCCTATTTAATCCATAATAATAACTTTTACTAATTTCATAATCCAACCACTAATTATAGATTCTTTTTAGATTTCATATCAACTTTCCTATTTAATCCATAATAATCCTTCACCATTATGATCATTTCACATTAATCACATAAAATTTCCAGCACCTCGATAAAATATTCAAATCAACACTTAAACATTCTAAAGCTTGCAATTTCATTCTAAACTTTCTTAGACTTTTCAATTAACCACACAACTTGATAAACTTGGAATTAAATCTCAACTTAATAATTAAACTCAAAAATTAGCATATTAAATAAATTTCTAGCATTACAATAATTTACTCAAATGATACTTCCACATTTAATAAACTTAAAATCAAGTCCCCATAATATTGAAACTTTTCGAATTCCACCCTCAAATTTTACCAAATTTGAAATTTGGTTCCAAACAACTTTCCAACTTAAATTTTCAACGTTTTCAACTATAAAAAATCAGCATTAACCTTCAAATACTACATTCTTGCAATAACATCCCACAATTCTCAACAATTGTATATTAATCCTTTTACTAACTCAAGACTCCAAATTGATCCAAATTGATCTCCAAGTCACATATAACACTTCTAATATCAATTCTAGACCATATGAAATTTTTCAATATTTTTCTCTAATTTTTTCCTAATGGTCGAATGTCACTATGATCATAAGACTAGTTTTTCA
This sequence comes from Hibiscus syriacus, assembly GCF_006381635.1. Classification (NCBI taxonomy): domain Eukaryota; kingdom Viridiplantae; phylum Streptophyta; class Magnoliopsida; order Malvales; family Malvaceae; genus Hibiscus; species Hibiscus syriacus. The sequence continues at coordinate 923,968 of NW_024063507.1, read as the reverse complement.
TTCAATTTCAAGTATGAATTCAACTTCCTTATTTCAAATTCATTTCATTCTAATCAACACAACATCAAATTGAACCAAAACCCAATCAATCACCAAAACCCTAATTAGGCCAAATGATTTAAATCATTCTACACTTGATTTTAAACATCATACATGCTTGAAAAGTAATCTACAGCATCAAAAACATAATAATCTTTCATTAATTCTTCAAACTTCAAAAACCCTACATAAAGCCTAACCTTCAATCTCAACATATAAGCATCTTCACTATGAAATATTGGTACCAAATAATATAGAATTTCATGTAGATTAATTCTCTAATTCATAACTTAGTCCAAAAATCAATCATGTAAGCTTAAAAATAAAAAATAAAATGTTTACCTTGAAGAAATGGTGGATTCATCCAAGCTTGAAGAAGGAGTTTATTTGTGCTAATTTTCTTGATTAATCTAGTATTTATTAACCTTGACACATGACACTTTAGTAATATAATTAAATTTAAAATTCAATTAATGATAAATCCCAAAAATACCATTAATGAAACTTGATAATTACCAAATGACATTGCATTATCTTCCATTAAAATATTCCTTATTCAAAGATGAATCAACATGACTTTGACTTTTCACTTTGATCATTAAATTTTTGAAAATTGCACTTTAGTCACTAAAATTCCACTGTTTGACCAAATCTAAAAAATTACACTATTCTGAGCCAAATTTCTTTGATATAAAAATAATATTTCGAAACATTTTCTAACATTCTTCAAATTTTCATAAAATTTCGGTTCGATCCGATTATCTGATTTTAATACCAAACTTTATCGCTTTATAACTTTTAACATAAATCTCGTATTGAAAATCTAATTCCCACAAAAATCCTTGTTTTAGGCCAAACTATTCATTTACGGGCTAAAATCTATAAATTTTTAAAATTACATTTTTGGTCCTTAAACCTTTACAAAGTTTATACTTTAGCCCTCAAACTTTCAAAACTTACATTTTAGTCACTAGTTAAAATTTTGGGTATTACAATGCAGACTCAACCACCCATTTTTATATATATCCCCAAACATCCATCTACTCTCCCATGTTTGAATCAACATATGAATATGAGCAGATGAAATCTATGATGTCAACTATTAATATTTGTCATTCTACGTTTCCACTTTAGATTAGAGTGCAGAGTGGTGGATATATATTTACAACACTGAATCATATTCCCTAGATGAATGAGGAGGATGACTATCAGGCCCTTGAGTAACCACAACATCCATAACGCAATCGACGTCTGCCTCGAGATTATCATTTCACAACACCACGACACTAAAAAGAATTATAGAAGATTCATTATTTTTTATAAAAATTAATATTAAATAAAATGTTTGTTGTACTTACCTATTCAAATCATGATGATTTAATTTTTGTTTATTTATCACACCCATTCAAATAAAATGTAGAAATCAATTACACTCGCTAAAAAAATAAATAGGCAAGCATTCATTCAAATAAAATATGAAAATCCATCACACTCATTCAAAAAATAATATATAAGAAAAACCAAACATTCATTCAAATTGTAATTAAAATAAAATTTCAAATATTCGTTTTTTCAAATACAAATACATATATGATTACTGATAAGGCCTATATCATGGTAGATTTGGTCAGTTTTTTATATACCTTCACCCCTATATGATTCACATCTCTTCGATTGACCTTTCTCTTTACTATGGAAATTCATACTCGTATGAATATAAGTAGATTCAGGTCGACCCTTTGGACTTCTATGAAACATTGGATTTGACATCCATTCATCATGAGCCTTTTTCGACCAATATTATTCATTTGGGATATATCTGAACGCATAGTTGTAGACATTTAATATTCTCTATAGTTGAAAGCACTCATCAACATAAGTGTACATGCTTATACCAACATACATATATGCAATGACTACATGAGCATATGGATATCTCCAAGCCTGAAAGCGACCATAATCACACCATATGTGTTGTAAATCAACTCTAAATGATTGACTTTCTCCTCCTTTGTTGCGGCGTATGCATAACACAATAAAAGTATGACGAATTTGGTCGAAGTTATAAACAAGCATTGAGGTTGAAAATCGCTCGTTTGCTTCTACCATTGTACGAGCCCAAGTTTGACCTTTATTTATGAGACATTCAATCTCTCTCTCTTTATTGGATAAACCTTAGACAACTTAATGTACGTCTCTTTCACCACATTCGATATTGGGAGATGATGCGTACCTTTTAACACTTAACGGCTTTAGCAAGGTTTGTTGTCATGTGTCTATATCGTCAACCACCGTCGTATGCTTGCGACCATTTTTCCTGTGGAATTCTTGAAGCCCAATTCCAAACATGCTAACCATAAACCATATTCAAATTCTTTAAGCTTTTATCAAAATTTGGTTGGTGTGATTCGTATACTGTTTTATAGTATATATTGTGTTAAACATCAATTAAAAACAAATAACTGGATATACACATATTGAAAATAAAACTTACACATGCTTACTATCTCGCTTTGAATGCGGGTGTTATGAAATTGATCGATATTGTTCTTATCAATATGACATATACAAAATGTGAGGGTATCTAACGACTTCCTGGGCATTCAATGCCGCCAAAATGCCAGTTCCTCAATTAGATATCAGTCAAACTCCATCTTCTCGAACAATATATCGATGTAGATTGGTCAAAAAGAAATCTCAAGCCCTTGTTATCTCTCATTCAACAATGAAAAATACAATTGGGAAGATATTTTGTTCACCATCTTGCGCAACTGCTATCAATAATATATACTTATATTGACCATATAATCACATATTGTCTACTTGGACTATACGCTTGCAAAATAGAAATCCTTTTATGCATGACTTGAATGCCCTAAAGAGTCTATGAAATATTTTCTTCCCTGGAACAAGTTAACCTTCTTCGTCATATGCAGGCATGGTTTGAGACTTAACTATGGTTCCCAAGAGGAATCGCTTAATTGCTTGTAACAAATTTGGTAGCTCATTGTACGATGTATCTGAATCTCCACACGGTAGCTTCATTGCCTTCAACTTCGCATTCCAAACCTTGTCATATTTTGCTTGGTATCCAAAATGACTTCAAATAGATGCAACTAACACTGAACAAAGGATCTTTGGATTTTTTTTCAACCAACATCTTCACGTATTTGCATATTACATTGGAGTCTAATAGCTGGTGGTCTCGTTCGATAGAGTTTCATAGACATGTGTGAAGATCATTGTACCTTGTGATATCCCGAGGATCGTGCCTCTGAATTTTTAACACTATGATAATCCACTTACACTCTAAGTTATATTTAACACCAATGTAGCTTTATTTTTTCCTTTAAATTGCATCCTAATTGAAAATTCACCCGAATTTTTGAATGATTCAACATGTGATATAGAGTTATATGTGGCATGTCTGGGAATTCAGGTTCCCTCATCACATCATAATATATCCTGTACATGTGAGGGGTAGGTTGATAAGGTGTCGAAACTTCATTAATGACCAAATCAGGTACACCATCACTGTAGACATTATCATCGTTGACCAAAACGAGTTCCTCAGTTTCTTCATCTTCGCTGGAATCATCATGTATTTCTCCCCCATCGATTTTCAGTATCAACGTCAACATTCAATTTCGAATGATGTATGATTCTCGCCCCATGCTCTGATGCTATCAATGTCCTACCGACTTCATTTTCACTTTCTAATAGCGCCATAAAACTATTTATCAATCTATATATTGGATCCTTAAACTCACTTTTGAATATGAATTTCTAACCACATTTCTTGATGACCCAAGAATATCAGATATGTTATACACCTCAATAAATAACTCAATAAGTACAATATTTGTTTGCTCATGCAATCCAATTATGGTTCTAATATCATCATGTTCTTCAAGTGTTACTGCAACATATCAAATAGGCAGCTCAGCTTTTATGACACAAATTTTATCTTTATCCATTCCACTCCGCATGCATTTTTGGAATATTAATTAATTACACTTAACTCTTTTATAATTTTGTCTTAGACAATACTTTTTCCTATTAAATAAACCACATTTCCAGAATATTTAATCACAAAAAAATAAATAAACGATCTAGAAATATCTAGTAGATATGAATGTAGGGATTTCATGATTCGAGGATTTCCACGTTGTGATACTACCAACGTTTTGCATTTTTCTCTTCGGATGACACCCGAACTATCCTTGGAACTCTCATCTCTCCAACCAAGAAGGACGCTATTATTTGGGAACACCATAACACCAGTTGCTACACGGTAAAATATGGGTATAATTGGCTCCTTATGAAAGCAGGCACGAGTAGGGATTAGGGCTGAGCAACGAAACCGAGAAAACTGAAAAACCGACACGAACCGAGTAAAATGGTTCGGTTCGGTTTGACCTTATACGGTTCGGTTTTCGGGTTAGTTTAATTATTCAAATCTTCTAATTCGGTTCGGTTCGGGTTTTCCATAAGGAATCCATTTATTCCATTTGAACCAAATAAGAAATTGGGTCAGTCCAGCCTGCTACTCACTTGGACATTTACCCTTACGGCCTTACCCATAAGTGATATTGATGTAATAAAAAAACCTAAATAACTCGGCCCTCACTCTTCTCCACTCTTCTCCAGCCCCTCGACCCTCACTCTGCCGTTCTTGTCTTCTTGATTCTGCACTCTCCCCAGTCTCGACAGAGCTTCAAGTCTTCAACTGCAACGATTCGACAAAGCTTTATCTCTTTCCCTTCATCTTGGCATCTTGAACGTGATTTCATAAGGTAAATAACTCGAACATATTTTTGGTCTGTTAATTTTGGGGCGTGAATTTAGAGTTTTTTTTTGTGGGTTTCAAAGTTTGTAGGTCGTAATATTTGTTTTCCCCGCTTATATCCTTGTTAATTCTACTTATTCGAGTTTGTATTGCTTCGATCTTTACTATTTTTTTATCTTGCTTTTTGCATATCAATTGTGATTTTTCGTATGAAATCAAAATGTTATTTTCATTGGTTGAAGAACTGTGCTAAATCATGGTTACACCTTTACTCTCTCTCATGCTTGGATCTGTTTTCCTTTCTTTATTTTTAACTACCCTTGTTAGATCAGTGTGATTGAGCGTTCTGATGAGATTCAAGTGTGCTTACCTTTCTATTACCTTGTGATGGTCTTGGCTTGATCATGTACTCAACCTAATATTTGTTCGTTAGCTATGTGCTATAATAATGAAACTTTGACATCTCCCACAACACCATTGTGTCTTGGATAGTGACTCAACATCGGAAATAATAGTTTAAAACTATCATTGCGTGGTGTTTGTCTAAGATTTTATAGGATAAAAATGTCGCAATCTTTAGTTGGCAAGCATTCTCGACTACATATTAAAAGCCTCAGGTCTACCCGGGTTATGGTGTGCTTTTCTTTTCCCTTTTGATTCAAGTGGCTATATATCTGTCACAGATGCATTCAATTTCAAAGAGTTTCTTAAGTTTTGAATTCCGAAAGCTTATTTATTATATTTCAATTTTAAACTTTCATGCTTATTCACCATAGTTCTTCAATTATCCATCTATTCTATGCTCATTTTCTTGAGGTATTCATGTCCTTCACATATGTCCTGGATATGATATGATAGTATTATCTTCATATACATGAAAGATTTAGAAAATATGAAAATTAAAACTTAGTGTAGGAAACAAATTTCCAGGAAAGTTAACCCGGTTTAAAATAGAATTCCACATCTAGTGACCACAAAATTAACTTTACATGAAACAAAATCAGGGGGCCAAGGGTTGTTTTGGTATTTAAGTAGGTCTATCAGTTATCAATCCTTTTCATATTAATAATATTTTCTTCAAACCAAATAAAAAAGCACCAGCTGGATTGATAAAGAGATGTTGCTAGATGTGGTACTACCATTTCCCAGTCCTTATGCAACCTAGTCTCATTCCCGCTTATCTCAATTTGATCTCTAAGTCAAACTTCTTGTAGCTTAATGAACCCAGTGACACATGCCATGTTAAGTCCTTACAAAGAATGTGGATAATTTAAGAAAAAAAAATGCTAAAACTGATATTGAATTTAATTGTTTCAAACATGAAGCGAAAAGTCACGGGTTTATTCTATCAGATTGGGGGCCACAGATAGAAATGTAAAACCCACTTCTTTAAATTGCTCACTTACCAGTCCCATGATTACAAATTTATTAATAATTCACATAATTTAATTAAAAAAAATATTACTTATATTTATCCTTTTAAATAATATCATTTAACTCATTATTAATATATAATTGTATAAAATTGCTTTACATTAAATCTAAATAGAATATTAATAACTAAACTTATGCTTTTCTTTTTTTAAGATAACAAACCATAACCGAATTGTTAACATAACTCATCCCTTTGCTTATCTCATAATTCATGTTTGATTCAACTTCCCTATTTGCTTCAACTTTCTCATTCTTCAATATTTTCTTGTCATTGTAAACTGTTTTTTTCCTTCAGAAATGAAGTCTTCATCATCTAATGCTACTCCAATGTTTTGTGTTGATGCTGAGATTCCTTGTGATACTACTGTCAAAACTGATCAATCAGCTGCAGCTTCTTCAAGCATCCCATCGAATCTTCAGCAGCCTTTAAAAAAAACATGACTACAAGTTCTATAGTTTGGGAACATTTTACAAAATTACCTTGTGTAGTTGGAGATATTCCACAATGTAGCTGTAATTATTGTGGAAAACCCCTTAAATGTCCAACTAAAAGTGGAACTAGTGTCATGCATAATCATATGAAACGTTGTCCTAAGTACCCATTTAACAAGGTAGATGAAAAGCAACAGAATTTGTGTTTTAAATCAGAGGAGGATGGGCAGCAAAGTTCAGGTTCAGTTATTTGGAAATTCGACCAAACACAATGCAGAAAATATTATGCTAGGATGATTATCATGGATGAATTGCCTTTTAGAGTTGTTGAGCATGAGGGATTTCGAGATTTTTGCAATATGATGCAGCCTAGATTCCAAGTTCCCTCTAGGTTCACTATAACAAAGGATTGCATGGAAATTTACTTGGAAGAAAAAGATAAACTTTTTAAGTATTTTAAGAGTTTCAATCAAAGGGTTTCTCTCACTACTGACATATGGACTTCTAGGCAAAACCTTAGTTATTTGTGTCTCACTGTTCATTTTGTTGATGATGAATGGAAATTACATAAACGAATCTTAAATTTTACACCCATTCCTAGTCATTCGGGTGATGTGATAGGGAAATGAATTGAAAAACACTTGCTTGAGTGGGGAATAGATAAGGTGCTCACAATCACAGTAGATAATGCTAGCTCTAATGATGTTGCGATCAAGTATATAAAAAAAAGGCTAAACAATTGGAAACATAGCATTTTAGGGAGTGATTACCTTCACATGAGGTGTTGTGCACACATATTAAATCTAATTGTCAGAGAAGGTTTGAAAGATTTGGATGACTCGATTTTTAGAATTCGTTCGGCTATTAGATATGTTAGGTCATCACCAGCTAGGATGCAAAGGTTTAAGTTGTGTGTTGAGCAAGAAAAAATTGAGAGCAAGGGTTTAGTTTGCTTGGATGTTGAAACTAGATGGAATTCAACATTTTTAATGCTAGATACTGCCGTGAAATTCGAAACAGCTTTTGACAGGTTGGGAGAGCAGGATTTTAAATATAGAGATGAGCTTTCAAGTTCAAAAATGAAGGGTCTACCTACCGACTTAGATTGGGAGCATGCTCGTGCTTTATTGCCATTTTTAAGAGCCTTTTATGATGCTACATTGAAGCTGTCCGGTTCTTCATATGTCACTAGCAATTATTATTTTCATGTTGTGTTTGGCATTGGAATGAGAATTAATGATAAGCTAAATGATTCAAACTCAAGCATAAAACTTATGGCTTCAAATATGAGGGAAAAATATCACAAGTATTGGGGGAATGTGAAAAATCTTAATCCATTCTTATTCATTTCTATGATTTTAGATCCTAGACATAAGATGGATTATGTAATCTTTGTGATTGAAGAAGTTTACGATGCTGAAAAATCTGAGCAGTTGAGTGAAATTGTAAAACAAACTTAAGTGAGTTGTTTGATCTTTAGTTTGTTAAGTGGTAATCCCAAGAGGAACCAAATGTTGCTTCTCAATCTAATGTCTCTAGGGTTGAAAATGATGAGATGCTTGATTTGTTTGTTATTCCAAGACCAAGTACAAAAGGAAGAGGGCTGAAAGTGTTTAGTGAAGGTAAATCTGAACTTGAAAGGTATTTGGAGGACAAAGTAGAACCTGATGTTAAGAAATTTGATTTGCTTGATTGGTGGAAGAACAAAAGTCAGACCTATCCCATAATTTCTGTAATGGCTCGAGATATATTGGCAATTCCTGTATCTACAGTGGCTTCAGAATCTGCTTTCAGCACTGGAGTCGTGTTCTTGACTCATTTCGGAGTTCTTTAACTCCAAAATTGTTGAGTGTCTCATTTGTGCACAAAATTGGCTGAGAGCATCACCTGTACAATCCAAAAAGAGGAACAAATTGAAGAAATGGAGAACATTGAGAGTGGTAAGTAATTATATAAACACTTGTAAAAATTTTCTGACTCATTTCTGTAAATATTACTTCTAAATATTGTTTTTGACTTTTAATAGGTTTCGAAGATTTAAGGCTAAATGAACAATGATGACCATGATGATTGATCGAAGATGGAACACTTACAAAGGTAATTTCTATGATTTAATTTTATAAAGCTTATGACATGATATATTTGAAATCAAACCATTGAAAGTTCTATGATTTAATGTATAAAGCTTATGACATGATAATATTTAAATATTGTTTATGTTTGTGATATTAAAATATTGTTTTAATAATATATTAAATTAGTTTAAATTTAAATATTTCAATTGAAATGTAATTCTGATTTAAATTTTGCATGATAATCTTCCGTATAATATAGATTGAAGGTTGGGTGATGAAGAGCTGACTCTAAAGTTAAACTTGAAGGCTGAAAAGTTTTCAGCATCTGCAAATGAAAAGCTAGAGGCTGCTGGTGTTCTATCATGAATGGATGATTATAGTTTCAAGCGATTAACTTTGATAGTTGAATTACACTTTGATTTGGTTGTTTAATTTGTTGTGTGAACCGAATTGCGAACAATATGTAGATTATAGTTTTTGTATGGATTATATATGTGGAATGTGGATCATCCATAGTAATGTGGATTATAGTTTTTGTTGGATTATACGTTTTACTAAGATTATATGTGGATTATGTTTTCAGCATCTGCAAAGTAATTTTTTTTTGAATTATAGGTTCGAGTGAAATTTTCATTGAAAATCAAACAGGCAATGATATTTTTCAAGTATGTCTAATAATGTATTCGGTTTATGGAAAACCGTTTTACCGAACCGAACCGAATCAAAAAACCGGTTTCGGTTTTTTCGGTTTTTTAACCATTCGGTTTCGGTTTAAATTTTGAAAAACCGTTTATTTCGGTTCGGTTCAATTTTTGGTAAAAAACCGAACCGAATACACCCCTAGTAGGGATAGATCCAAAATCTGGAGAACGCTTGCCCAGCTTCCCATCTCTCCTAAAGTGAAGATTTTCGGGTGGAGAATGTGTTATGATGCACTGCATACGGGAAAAAAAACTCGCTGTTGCTTCCATTGGAATAGCCACCTGCCTCATGTGCCAATTGTAAGATGAAACAACAATCCATGCCCTCAAAAACTGCCCCAAATCAAGGTCTATATTCACCCTTTCTGGGATGAACCATTCGATTGTTTGCATGCAAATAGATTCATGCAAAGAATGGCTCGAACACGCAAGCAACTTGCTGGACAGAGAGGGATTTGCTCGGATGGTAATTCTTTTTGGAACCTTTGAAATAGGAGGAATATTTGGGTCCATGATGGAGAGCTCCAAGCTTTCTGGGATGAACCATTCGATTGTTTGCATGCAAATAGATTCATGCAAAGAATGGCTCGAACACGCAAGCAACTTGCTGGACAGAGAGGGATTTGCTCGGATGGTAATTCTTCTTTGGAACCTTTGAAATAGGAGGAATATTTGGGTCCATGATGGAGAGCTCCAAGCCGATCGTGAAGTTGTGTGCAAAACGTGGGAGATGGTAGCAAGCTTCACAGTAGTGACAGAGTTTTCAAACCACTATAATCTGAACCATCGACCACCTGTTAAAGCTCAGTGGTGTCTCCCAGAGATAGGCAGGATCAAAATTAACGTGAATGGAGCTTTCATTGACAACACATGAGAGGCAGCGCTAGGTTTTGTTGCTCAAGACCACCACAGAATGATGATTGGAGGACATGCTCGTAAACTGGACTCTCTCCAAACAGCTGAATCAGCTGAAGCGTTAGCCTTCGTCCATGCCGTTAGATTTGCAATCGAAAATGAATGGGATCAAGTCACCATCGAAGGAGACGCAATAGGGATAGTTAACCGATTGAATAATCGCAGTGAAGAATTTCAGTGGTTGGCATGCTTCAAAATGAGGTTCACGAAGGGCTGGCAGCACATCCAAATTTCTAGTTTTGATATACTCCTCGCAATGCTAACAGAGTGGCGCATATGCTAGCTTCTAGGGCTATATCGATGCCAAACCAATTATGGTTATTTTTCGATGAACCTGAGTGTATTAAGAATCTTGTAATTTTGGATGCAATTGGTATATGAATGAAATCATGAATCTTTCAAAAAAGAAGAAGAAGATATATTTAAGAATCTCAATATTCATGGTTAAGTTATTATTTTGGTAATTCATTCGTTATAAATGATTAATTAATTTTGACTTAAAATTCAATACTAAATTTTTTTTGTTAAAGATAGGTAGCTAATATTTTCCCCGTTACATTTTTAAGTGCCAACCGTTAAAAAAATAATTAATGACAAGTGTCAAGTTTATTTTTTTAAATATTTGTAAATAATATTTTATTTTTAAAAAAATTCAAAAAATATAAACATGATACGTGTCACTTAACAACTTTTTGAACGGTAAACACCTAAAAGTGTAACATAGAAAACGTTAGACACTTAGAGTCTGTTTGATAGACTGTAATTGGTTTTATGGAAAATAATTTATGTAAAATGAATTACCTGAAAATTGTTTTACGTAGAATGAATTACATGAAAATTGTTTTACGTAAAATAAATTGCATTTTCTGAAAAAAATTTCGAAAACTATTTTATGGTATTATGATGATATTGTGTAAATCATTTTCACTAATTGTTTGATACACTATAATTAATTTTATAGAAAATTATTTACATAAATTGAATAAAGTTCGATTCAGTTAATATTAAAAAAATTGTAAATTGAATAAAGTTTGATTTAGTTAATATTAAAAAGTGTTTGATTAACGATTAAATAAAAAAAGTTAGTCTAATTCAGTTAATGGTAATTCGGTTCTATCGGTGATCGAAATTAACCGTTTGAACACTCCTAATTTTAATTATTAGTTTAATAACATAATACTAAATTATTATATTAATATTAAATGTATAAATTAATATTATTCATTATTAATAATTAAATAATATTATATTTTAAAAAAATAATAGATAATATTAATCATATTAATAATTTGTTATACATTATTAAATTAAAATAAAATATAATATATTATTATAATATAACTTAGTACATATTAATGTAATATTATTAAAATTATACTATATATTAAATATTTAAAAATTAATATTCTCATTAAAATGATATTAAAACATTATATTAATATTAAATAAATAAAATAATATTTTCGGAGTGATTTATATTTTTAAAGTGAAAAATTTGTAAATTGTTTTACCAAAAATCAGATGTTAACACATTTTACAGAAAAATACGAAGGAACTAGGAAAATAAATTACATTAGAAAAACTAATTACAACTAGCAAACACTGAAAAATATTTTACGAAAAATATTTTATAGCTATAAAATTAAGGAAAACGTTTTTCAAAAAATATTTTTCAACTATCAAGCATAGGAAAACGAGGAAACATTTTACAAAAAAAAATATAATTAAACACTAAAAGTTAATTTTAACTATAGTTTAGGAGCTTATTTTTGCATTAAATCATTAATTTTAATTGTTTTCTTGTCATAAATTATTAATTTTTGTTTCATAAATTATAATTAAATAAATTATGTACTTTAATACTTAAATTATCAATTTTATTCCGTTTTGATACCTAAATTTTTAAAATTTTTTTTGAAACCAGAGAGTTTTTATTTTATTTTAGTCAAAATTCGAATAATTTTAAATGTAAAATAAACTGAATTTAAAAATAAAGTTTTAATAAATAAATAAATAGAATCAAAAGTTTTAATACATTAAAAAGATAAAATGGAAAATGGATAAAGGGAACAGTTGGATTCAAAGCGTGAAAGAGAGAAAGCTGAAAGTGGGGACCACTATGTGTTTGAATGGTCAAAAAAGAAGACCCTACTTACTGTTGAAAACCGCGAAAGAAGAAAACGATGACTGTTCACCACCAAAAAAAAAAAAAAAAAAAAAGAAGAAGAAAAAACCATCGAAGCTCTCAAAGCCACACCTTCTCTCTTTTTTATTTTCTCCTCTGGAAAACAAATCTTCGTTCCGACAATCATTCACCGTCAAAGGTCAGCTTTCAGATCCGGAATCCGTGCCCGTATCTTCCTTCTCATGATTCCGCCTAGCGTGCCTGTTGTTTTCGCCCCGATTTCTTGACCCGGCCGGTAATTATTTTCATCCACGCTCTCTGTTTTTGAATCTAATGTTTGCCGCGTTTGGCTGTTAGATCGTTTTTCTCCCGTTATTTTTGTTTAATTTTTGCTTCATCTTAGATCCTTGTTTCCTTCTAGGGCTGCATATATATATATATATATATATATATATATATATATATATATATATATATATATATATATATATATTATCATTTTTATTCACGAGGAATTAAGAGAAAGGAAATACCTATTAGTCGGTTCATTTCACGTGTAAAATAACCTATAATGAGCTCAACACGCTAAAGTTTATGCACTAAAGAAGAACGACGCTCTATGCTTTATATAATTTTATGCAATATTAGCAGTCAAAATATGTACGCGTGTGTAAAAATAATATTAATTTTCTTCTTCAAAGGATTAGAGATTTGATTTAAAATGTTAGTTGAATGATTTATTGCCGATTTATGTTTGGATGAGCCATTGACATTTATTTAACGTGTTTTACAGGTAACTACTCTTTGGGTTTTATTTTGAGTGATTTAAAGAGCTTAATATTCGAGAGAAGATCTTGAGATTCTCGTTTATTGCTTTTAGTTTAGTCCGATGGCTTCTATAGGTATGGTGCCTGCTTCTGGATTAAGAGAATCTAGTGGAAATGCAGTTGGTGTTGATAGATTACCCGATGAAATGAATGATGTGAAAATTAGGGATGACAAGGTATGTTGATTTGTTTTCGGACTCCGCTTCGTTTTAATTTGATAATTGGTTACTGGTCTTTCAGATCGTTTTTTTAAAAGTTATTACTATGTTGCAGGAAGCGGAGGCAACTATAGTTGATGGTAATGGAACTGAGACAGGGCATATCATTGTTACCACTATTGGGGGTAAAAATGGCCAGCCCAAGCAGGTAATTTTCTCCTCTGAACTAGAGTTTATTGGTTCGGTTTTTCAGATGTTTGATGATTTTGTAACCTAACCTTTCTTTCATTTTCAGACAATAAGCTATATGGCCGAGCGAGTAGTTGGGCATGGATCATTTGGGGTAGTGTTTCAGGTACACATGATTTCATCTTTTTCATACTTCACTTGAAGATATGTTCAAATTTCATTTTTTTAAGTTGAGTTTTAAGGTTTTGTAATGAATTGTCTGTGTTGTGTCTCAGGCTAAATGTTTAGAGACAGGCGAAACTGTCGCTATTAAGAAGGTTCTTCAAGACAAAAGATACAAGAACCGTGAATTGCAAACCATGCGTCTGCTAGACCACCCTACTGTTGTCTCTCTGAAGCATTGTTTCTTTTCAACAACTGAAAAAGATGAGCTCTATCTTAATCTGGTGCTTGAGTATGTTCCTGAGACTGTTCACCGTGTTATCAAACATTATAATAAGATGAGCCAAAGGATGCCACTGATATATGTTAAACTCTACTTTTACCAGGTATCAACTTTGTTAAGATATTTACTTTTGCTATCTTAGAAACATCTTTTATATCTATATGGAAACAAGAATCCATGATGCCATAATGTGCAACCCTTAATGAAATTGGTAATATTTTTGTTTTTCTGCAGATTTGCAGAGCACTTGCATACATTCATAATAGTATTGGTGTGTGCCACAGGGACATAAAGCCTCAAAATTTATTGGTATATTTTTAAGCAACTCAATATATGCTTTCTGTTTGGTGATTAGTAAAGCTATATCAGTTTTAAAATATTTAATGATTGTGGACAAACATCGTCTGGAATTGGTTTGGTGCTTCAATAATTTTGAAAGGATAATTGATTTTTGCAAGGGAAGAAACAATCCAACATTCTGGGAAATATATGCATGCTAATTTATCGTTGCTTGCAATCTCAAATTTTAAACAGAATGGGCTTGTAATAAATTCACTCAAAGATATTGCCACAATTCTTTCCTTTGTTGCAAAGTTGCAACATCTTGTTATTTATTTTGGGGAATAACTTAGTTTACATCTTATTTGTTATTTACTATAGAAGGTTGGGTTTATTTATCATTGTGTACATTTACACTGAAAAAATATACCAATACAATGATCCCCTTTCAGGTCAACCCACACACCCACCAGCTAAAACTCTGTGATTTTGGAAGTGCGAAAGTTTTGGTATGTACAATAGATTTTCTTATTTGCTTCTTTTGTAGATACCTAGTTGTTCATGAGCCTAATTTTGATTTAATTTGGCCAGGTAAAAGGGGAACCAAACATATCTTACATCTGTTCTCGATACTATCGAGCGCCTGAATTAATATTTGGTGCAACTGAGTACACTACAGCCATTGACATCTGGTCTGCTGGCTGTGTTTTGGCTGAGTTATTGCTTGGGCAGGTAGATGTTTCCTTGCATATATTTATACTTTATGTGCATGTATTTTTCCTTTATACTATCACTCAACAAGTATTATTTTTGTGGCTACAGCCTCTGTTTCCTGGTGAGAGTGGAGTAGACCAGCTTGTTGAAATTATTAAGGTATATTTCTGTTCAAAATTCTAATCAATAATAGTTTTATCATGATGGTATTGGAAAAATTGTTCGGGAAACATGATGGATGGAAGCTATGAACCTATCCAAGCTTGTAAATAACCGGTGGCATCATTGGCACTGGATTTCTGATTTATTCTATATCTGTGGTTTTTTTATACAGGTTCTAGGTACTCCGACAAGAGAAGAAATAAAGTGTATGAATCCGAACTACACAGAATTCAAATTTCCCCAAATTAAAGCTCACCCATGGCACAAGGTAGTGGATATTGCATGTCATTTCGGTACTTTTTGTTGGAAAAATACATATATGGTATTTGATCAATGTATCATTGGTATGCAGATATTTCATAAGCGTATGCCTCCCGAAGCTGTGGATCTTGTTTCACGTCTATTGCAGTACTCTCCAAATCTTCGTAGTACAGCTGTAAGAATCGACCTTTTACGCCTATGTTATTGGTTTTTTCTGTTCATTATGCAGACTCTTTCCTCGTTCTAATAAAACAAACTATTATTCAATTATGAGCATTTCTATTTGTCAACGTACTGTCTTAAGGGTGTTTTTACTTTCTGTACAGGTCGAGGCTTTGGTCCATGCTTTCTTCGACGAGTTACGTGATCCAAACACTCTCCTGCCTAATGGCCGATTTCTTCCTCCATTGTTCAATTTTAAGCCTCATGGTAAAAACCCAGATGATACATCACATGTTTTCTCTACCCTTTTTACCAATTTCTTATTGAACTGTGGAACCGATGATGATCTTTGCTGTATTTTTAGAACTGAAAGGAGTGCCTGCGGATATGGTAGCGAAACTGATCCCGGAGCATGCGAGAAAGCAATGTGCCTTCCTTGGATTATGATGGGATTCCTTTCTTATCTTAGTGTCTGCATCTTGCAGAAATCTTGGGCTATTGTAGAGATAAGTAGGAGTGTTAGTTATCTTCGTCACCCCTCCATGTTCATTTGTTCCCTTTATTATTTTGTTTTTTAATCAATCTCTCATGTTATTTTCTCTCTCTACCCCCATCCTTTTGTAGAAAGCAAAACTGGGGGAGTATCTAATATCTTGCAATGACTATGCGTATGACAGATTGTAACAACATATTGTTGGTTTCAATGTAATTTCCTTTCAGTGTAATTTAATTGATAGGTATTCGATTACTAATTTCACCCATGGACGACGATGTTATATGTTCAATCTTGACTAATCTATCTTGGAAAAGGATGTCATGTCAACCTAAAGCTGACTCATTACCTTTTTTTTTTTTACAAAATTCTTCTTGAAACTTTTTTTTGATTAATCTCATAAAATGGGGTGATATTAGATTGAAATCTGTCGATTCTAATTCATTTTACCATGTGTATACTTCCTTCGTAAAACACACTTTTGACCCTTTTAGATCAAAATATGATCGGTCAAAATTAAATCTATTGTTGTTCATACATAGAGATGCACATAGCCGGATTTAAATCCGATTCGGATCGGATAAAAATCGATCCGGTTTTTTCACTAAGTCAAAAAATCGGTTTATAAAAAATCCGGTTCGGATCATAACGGTTTGGAGGGCTAGATGATGTAACCGGTGTAACCGGTTTCGGTTTGAAAAAAACCGTTTTTTTTTAAAACCGGTTTTTAATCCGGTCATCCAATTTTTTAAACCTCAGACCGGATTTTTTCCGGATAAAAAATCAGTTTTTTATCCGATTTTTTCAAACCGTTTTTAATCCGGTAAAAAATTCGGTCGTCCAATTTTTTCCCAAACCGGTTATACTATCCGGTTTTAAAATATCCGATCCGATTTAATAAAAACCGGTTTTCCCAAATCTAGTTTCGGATATTTTTTACGTAAAATCGGATATTCGGATATTTTGTGCACATGTATTCATACCTATGTCTCGTAAAATTATAACAAGTTTTCATCAAATACTAGCCCTCAAGGTCCACGTATAAATCTTATGTAAGACTGAAAGTCTTGACTCTCATCTCTCTCTCATATATATAAGAATTGACTATTATTCATTATTTCTTTATCATCTTTCCCATTTTTATAGAATCACTGGTTATAATTCTTCGTTCAAACAAAAGAAAATAATCTGTTGTCATCACAACTAATATTTTCCATAAACACCATCCAGATTTTGGTATCGTTTTACGAACCAAGTGTTTAGAGGTTTTGGGTTTGAATATTAGGAATGTTAGATGTGTGAGTGTTCAATGTTAAATAATTGAAAACTATTTTTAAACATATATTGTCTTGTACTTACCCATATTAATAAAAAAATTAGTACCGTTAAAAAAATGTTTAACAGTAATACAAGTGATTGCATTCATAATTAATCATGTTACATCCGCATATAACTTGTTAACTAACTAATTGAATTAACTAATTGAACTGTAATGCATGTGGTCCATTTCAACATAAAAAAATAACAGAGCATCTTCTTCACATTTCTGATTAGCTTCGTAAATCAGCACGTAATAATAAACTAAACCAATTTGTTTCTTCTTCTTTAATCTCCTTAATCATATAGAGACGGTGTCAGTTCAATAAAATAGAAACGCACAATGCATGGATAAAGGTACTTTTGGAGAGAGTGGGTGGTTGCTCTCCTCTCAAACTAGTGGCCCACCGCCCCCGAAACACCGCTTCCACTCCTAAAGTCCGTCTTTGCTCAAAACTGTAATATTTTATATAGGATAAGATTAATTAATGAGAAAATAATCTCAGTGACCAAAAATGCCTTATAATATACGATTTTAACCAATTTTTTTTGGATTTGACAAAATGACCAACTAAATCGTAATGCGATCGATAATTCGCAACGCGATCTCCGGTATCGCAAATCCGTTTCCAGATTCGCAACGCGATTCTGACTATCGCATTGCGATTTCCCAAATTCGCGTTGCGATTTTCCTAAATCGCAATGCGATTACGTAAATCGCAATGCGAAGTAGGAAAATCGCAATGCGATTACGTATTCGCATTGCGATTTTCCTACTTCGCATTGCGATTTTCCTAATTCGCATTGCGATTTACGTAATCGCATTGTGATTTAGTAAATCGCAACGAGATTCTGACTATCGCAATACTAAATTTCAAATTCGCAACTCGATTTCTGAATTCGCAACAGGTTTTAATTTCGCAACACAAATGTTTTGGGTATATAACTAAGCAGCAGCAGCAACTAATAACCTAAATCCCTAAATCGTAACTCATTTCATCTCCATCTATCACTCTCTCTGGCGACATCCGTTCCTATATCCAACGACATCCTTCCCCATCCGGCAACAGGTTTTAGTTTCGCAGCTCGTTTGTTTAGTAAATTAATTTACAATAATGAAATCATCTAATGTTGATCATGTTTGGATAGATTTGTGTTTTGGAGGGTCATGAGAGAATGTTCATGGTGTTTTACAATATATGCCTTTACCTATGAATCTTCAACTAAAACTGTCATTAAAAAGTTAACTTATAAAACTCTAATGTTACGTGTTGCAAATAAATTGAATTTAGAGCCCCTAAGTGGATTTAGGCTATCTTATCAGAGAAATGGTAAAGTTTATTTGTTAACCGACAATGAAGATGTTGAACGATTCATTGCTTACATTAGTGTTTCAGTGATGATGTTACATTGTATGTTGTTGAACCTAGAAGTAGTGAAGTTGGGTCAGTAGCGGGTAGTAATCAACTAAGTTTTTCAATCCCAGTTTATGGTGCTCAAAATTTAATGGTTCCACCACAATTTCATCACCAAGCAAATATTGTTTCACCACATTTCCAATACCAAACACATCTCAAACCCACAACCTTTCCCTAATCCAAATCCCAATAAACTTTCAGCACCAAATTCCGATTTCGTATTGACCAGTTAGACGATGATGAGCCAACAAAAAATATTGAGTACTAGTCAGTATTCGAAATTTGATCTTGGTCAATACCCGGACTTGATCTTGGTCATACTCGGATTTTGATGATTTTTCAGAAGAAGAAACAGACCCTGCGTGTAATGATTTGATATTGGTCAATACCCGAATTTTGATGATGAAACAGATGTTGCCGAGGAAGATGTTGATGATAATGAGGAGGAAGTTACGACTGTAAATGAACATGTTGAACATCCATTCTGTAATTCATATAACTGAAGAAGAAAAAGAAGAAGAAGAAATCCCCAAAGAAAAGTCCCCGAAGAAAATGCCACGGGAGTATAACTGGAATATGCCAGAATTACTTCAGATACCAGAAGAAGAGTTGGTAAAGATAGCAGTTGATTGTTACACAAAAATTATTCGTATCAAGAAAGATGATTGTTTTGATACAAAGGAAGACTTGAAGATAGCTTTGTATACGAAATGTGGAAGATGGCTATCAACTAAAAGTTAACAAATCAAGCAAAGATCGTTTCGAAACAGGTGTATGATTGACAAAAACTGTATGTGGCGTATGATTGCAAAGAGGATAAAAGATTGCGAAATGTTTCAAGTTAGGACTTTTATTGATAAACATACATGTTCAAGAACCCAAGTTTTTCCTCACCATAGACAGGCAAACAAAAAGGTGTTGGATGGTTTTCTGGCTGAGTTAATGTTTTTGAATGGTAGGGTATATCGGGGACATGAAATTATGACTGACATGAATGCTCGGTTCAAGATTAGTATCTCATATTCTCAAGCTTGGAGAGCCAAATGTTATGCCTTGGAATTGTTGAGGGGGTCTCCAGAAGCATCGTTTGCCCAACTGCCGGCTTATTGTCACAATTTAAAGCTGAAAAATCCTGGGTCGGTAACTCATATCAAAACAGATAGAGATGGACGCTTTGAGTTGCTGTTTATCGCCATTGGTGCTGCGGTTAGTAAATCAATATAATTTTGTTGACTCATTTTTGTTAGTTACATGCATTTCACATTTAAATGATTATATTTCTTGTGTATATGATTTTGTAGATTCGTTCGTTTATTAATTGCATGCGCCCAGTTATTATAGTTGACGGAGCACATTTAAAAGGTCGATACCTTGGAGTAAACTTATGAGCAGTAGCCATGGATGCTAACAATGGGATACTGCCAATAGCTTACGGGGTTGGTAAATTTGAAACCTCTGATTCATGGACATGGTTTATGGGGCATCTTAGAGATTGCATAGGTCCTATTAGCAATCTGACAATCATATCCGATAGGGCAAACTCAATTGACAACGCTGTTAGAAGGTGTTTCCCAGATGCTTTTCATGGACTTTGTGGTGTTCATTTGTATAGAAATCTAAAATCAAGGTCTGTTGGTATAAAAAATCACAAATGGACATACTGGAAGGCTGTAAAAGCTTATCGGGAAGTGGATTTTAATAAGCATATAAACTGTTTAAGACGTGTTTTGCCTCAGTGTGCTCAAACACTAGAAGATGTCGGGTTTGAAAGATGGTCAAAAGTACATCAACTTGGAGCAAGATATGGTTTCATGATGTCTAATAGTGCAGAATCAATCAACGCTCTAAGTCGTCATTCCCGGAAATTACCCATTACTATGTTAATGGAGTTTTTTCGAGCCTCTATTCAACAGTGGTACTACAAGAAAAGAAACCATGCATGTATTATTTCTTTAAATTCGTAACTTATCATATATTTTACTAAGTATTATTATTTAAATTTACAGGAACATTGGAACATCGTGTTACACCATGGACAGAAAAAAAGATAACGAAACGTGTTGTGAAGTCAACGACATGGAGAGTTGAACCATGTTCAAACACTTTGTTTGAAGTACTGGATAATAACTTAAATGAGCTTGTCGATCTAAATGCAAAGACGTGTAGTTGTATGAAATGGCAAACATCTGGTTATCCGTGTGGCCATGTTATAAAAGTTTCTCTTCATCTAAACCAAGATGATTCAAGCGCATACGGTATGGATTGCTACACTACAGAAGTATATCGACAGACTTATGGCGAGATTGTCTACCCTATTCCACATCCTTCTGAGTGGGACATACCAGATGACTTACAAACAGTTTTGCCACCAGCCATGGACAGAAGGCTACCTGGCCGACCAAAAAGTCACGATCGTATACCGTCTAAGGGTGAAGAGAAGAAGAGATCGACATGTAGTCGGTGTAAGGAAAGTGGTCATACAAGGTTGACATGTGGATCACCAGTGCCATCACAATCATCTTTTCCTCTACAAAAATATGGATCCTCATCAAAATTCAAAGCTCATATGGTGTCAAACAAAAGGCAATCAAAATCGCAATCATCTTTAAAATCCCAATCACAACCGGCTTCACCTTTTGGGACTGTTAACTTAGGTGAATTTTAAATGCAAACGTTGTATTATGTGGATTTTATGTGTGAACTTTTAACATTTTCAGTTAGGCATGTATTAGTAACTTGAGTTTGAAAATTGTTATGATCTGTTCAATTGTTATAACTTATTAGGCATTCATTTGACTATCGCAACACGGAAATGACGTTCGCAATCATCTTAATGTCTATCGTAACGCGGAAATGACTATCGCAATGCGAAATGAAAATCACAACGAGAGAATCGCAATGTGAAATGAAAATTGCAACGAGAGAATCGCAATGCGAAATGAAAATCGCAACGAGGGAATCACAAAGCGAAATGAAAATCGCAACACGAATTTAGTTTCGCGTTGCGATTTTAGTTTCGCGTTGCGATTTTGTCGTTGCGATTTTCATTTCGCGTTGCAATTCTCTCGTTGCGATTTTCATTTCGCATTGCGATAGTCATTTTTGCCTTCAACATAATGCAGATTGAAATCAACAAAATCAACCATTACATTTCAATCAATTAAACAAGCACAAATAAGAATTATGTTCACATCAATTAAACAAATCAACTTTTACAAATCATCTTTTCAAATCAATTAAACAATCAAAAAATAAGCAATAATTCTTATTTATTTCCTCATCTACTATTGAATCAACTTTTGCAGCCATACATCATTTTCACGCAGCTCACTTCTGAGATTAACCTGCAGAAACCAAACATTTGCTCAAACAACACTTTCTACACATCTAAAACCTACAAACAACAAATTATTGAATTCTAGGTACTTAACCAAACATTTTCAAACCAAAAGCCTATAAACTTACCAATTGTTTATGGACATTTTTATAACGCGGATGCAGGTAGGCAGCGTCTCATATATATCGATCTAGTCATATAATGCCGAAACCACAAGCCTACTGCAGCTCTATCTCTATCGATGGGAGGAAGATACTTTATACTTCTTGTGATCAAACGCTCCAACGCCAAGCATACGAGAGGACCACAATCCCCTCTGGGTCCATTCGTTTGTTGTGGTGCGGTCTCGTCTCTGCTAACTGTAATATTGAGCTTCTTTGGCTTCTTGTTTCCAGACTTAGTCCAATAATTAATTACATCCAAGAATTTAGCCAAATGAGAGCTCCATCCCTTAATAATATCTCTTAAATCAGCCAATGATATGTAATTTATTATGCTGTCATATACTATTGCCTTAAGGGATGGGAGCTGAAGCTCGACGAGAAGCCAATGTTTACGTTCCAAAACAGGGATAAACACCTACAATCATAAGTAATAATTCAATCATTTGTGCACTTATTTATGAATACCTTTAAACTCAATCTAAAATAAATACTAACCTTATCGACCTCCCACCATGTAGGATAAAGTTTAGCTTGTCCATTGCCCAACGTAAATGATTCATCTCGTTGATTCTTCAAGTGAACGGCGTTATAAGACGTCGGCATAATTGTATATCGTGTATTTCTTTTATTTTCCTTAAGTTTCCTAATTATTAGAAGACGTGACACCTATGCATCGATATGCTGTTTTACAAAAAAAGACATATATTAGTAACTTACATAAATTTAAAATAAAATAATCAAATTGAAATATAAGAAAAATATAAGACTTACCCCTCCATCGAAATAGCCATTGTCTTCGACCCCTAATAATACGCCCCACCAAGACCGATCAAGCAACAAATAGATATCATCGTTGAGCTTGCATATGTCAGTGAAATACCCCTGGCTCCGCTCATGTAGATAAAAATCAACTGCAGTCTTAGCCCAAAGGGTGTTATCCAGAATTGTGTCCGGTAGTTGTCTCCTCTCCACTTCAGATACCGGAATGGTACTGGCCGGTAACTCATACGAGAGCCAACTATCATCCATCATGTTCGACACGTCAGAGGGTTTCTCAAGAATCTTACATATGACGCCATGTGAATCGGGCTCTTGAATGGTGGGAGGGACCTCTTCAACGATGACAGTGGCCTCTTGAACGGTGGGAGGGGACTCTCGAGGAATGATAGGGGCCTCTTCAACGATAGGAGTGGACTCTTGAGGGATGACAGGCGAGTCGGGCTTCTTCTTGCGGTGTCTTCGCACTATTGGGGTGTACAGAGACTTAATAGTACGTGCACGCCGTCTGATGCGTGAACTCTGTCGTGCAAGAAAAACCCGACGTAAAGCATCCACCTTATCGGGCCGCTAAATAATTAAATACAAAAATCAGTAAATAAACATACATGATATTTAAACAGTGAAAACAAAGACAAATATGTTTCAAACTTGCATTGAATTCACCCAAGTCATTATTCTATCATAGTTTACAAAATGCATCAGATAACAAAGACAAATATGTTTCAAACTTGCAACACTGTCAACTTAGTATTTGTCTATTGGTTGAAGTAATGCAATTCATTCAAGTTTCAATTTGCAGAAGAAGAATAGTTTCTGGAACTTAAAATTGCAACGTGAAAAATGATTATCGCAACGCGAAATGAAAATCGCAACGAGAGAATCGCAACACGAAATGAAAATCGTAACGAGAGAATTGCAATGCGGAATGATTGCGATTTTTGATTTCGCGTTGCGCTTTTTGGTTTCGCGTTGCGATTTTCATTTCGCGTTGCGATTTTCGTTTCGCGTTGCGATTTTCATTCTCTCGTTGCGATTTTCATTTCAACCAAAAGATTTGCTAAAATATAGTTTCAAGAATAAACTATTTTTTCTTCTTCTGCAAATTGAAACTTGAATGGATTGCATTACTTCAACCAAATGACAAAACAAAGACAAATACTAACTTCAGAGTATTAAAGAATACACAGTTTAGCAGAATTGGCAGCAAACGAACAAATTTACTTTCAACCAAAGGACAAAACAAAGACAAATACTAACTTCACAGTGTTAAATAATACACAGTTTAGCAGAATTGGCAGCAACCGAACAAATTTACTTTCAACCAAAAGACAAAACAAAGACAAATACTAACTTCACAGTGTTAAAGAATACACAGTTTAGCAGAATTGGCAGCAACCGAACAAATTTACTTTCAACCAAAAGACAAAACAAAGACAAATACTAACTTCACAGTGTTAAAGAATACGCAGTTTAGGCAGCAACCGAATAAATTTACTTCAACCAAAAGACAACAAAAGATAAATACTAACTTCACAGTGTTAATAAACAGTTTAGCAGTATTGGCAGCAACCGAATAAATTTACTAAGCAATCTAAGTGAAATGGTTAATCTAAGTGAAATTACGAGTAAATTTATCATCAAGTTAAATATGGAAAATCTTAAACTTACCTCGTTGCGTAGAGTATGAACCTCATTCTGCAACGATACTACCATCTCACGTAGAGCGGCAACCTCACCACGTAAAGTAGACACCTCCACACGCCATGCACCATCGTTATCGCGTAGAGTACCGAACTCCTCACGCAAGGCATTGACCTCATCAAGTAACTCCCTTGACTCATCCCGTGGAGGTGGAGGTGGAGAACAGGGAGATAGAAGTCGTGGCATCTTTGCCGGTCGCCTATCATGAGGTGATGGTGGAGAAGAGGCTCGATGATGTGACGGGATAGGTGATGGCTCTCGTTGTAGATGTGTATAGTCGGGTCGATCAGGTGATGGCTCTGGGTGAGGTGATGGCTCTCGAAGTGGAGGCTGCTCATCATTCGTGCCATCAAGAAAACGCTGACTAGCTTGTCACCAATCAGTGGCAAGCTCAGCCTCCGTGGGTGTCAGTCTCATTAATGGAGTGTTGGCCTCCTAAAAATATAAAAACTCAAACAAAGTTAAACGTCTACTATTAATAACTTGTTTATATATGATAGTATTTGTGTTAACTTACATTATTTATTGTCGCATATGGTATTAAGTCTTCCTAATCCAATAGACGTTTCCTCTTCCAGGAAATAGCCCTAGGAATATCATTTGAAGTTTTTAATGCATATGTCCGCATGCTGGGAAAAACCTCGAATATCCAAATCTACAAACAATATAACAAACATTAGTAATTTTAAATAATTAATTATAATTTTGAAAACATTATATATAAATTCTTACCTTAAAGGCCCAAACAAAGCCTGACAAAGTGTATTTCGACCCATCGCCACGCAAACTTTTGCGGTCATCAAAGGCAGACGACAACTTAGTCCAGGTAGCTTTCCATCTATACGAACCCCACGGAAACAGATTCCATGCATTTAGGTCCTCTACCAATAATATTAGCTCCTGAGGAATAGGTTGTCTGGCCTCTCTGCCTAAAAAGCCGGCATACAAAAGTACTAGAAGGCATACTCGGACAACATCGACGTCATTCATCCGAGTAAAACCATCTTTCTTATTAAACAATTTCTTCAGGTCGTCGACGTGTAAGTTCGGCTTCTTTATTGACTCATCGGGAAAAACCTTGGATAACCATGATGGGCGGGTGATATGACGAATGTACCGGCCTACATTATCGTGTCCGAATCGTAGACCAGTGATTAAGCAGAACTCCTTTCGCCCAAAACAAGTATACGCCGGTGGAAAATGAAACGATATCTCTTCCTCACCACGTTGTATACTGTTGGGTAGATCGCTAGTCATGGTCTGAAGCCACAAATGGGTCAAATTAGCATCTCTACCCGGATGCTGTACTCTCAGCCATGGCCCGAAGCAGGTTTCCTCAAACAATTTTCTTTGTGCATGTGAAAGCTTCGAAGCAATTGTAGTGGCTAGGCTAACTTTATTCCTTAATGTCAATGAAGCCGAAAAATTTTTCTACAAAAACAATAAACATACCAAGTTAGATATACTAAAAAACTACATTGTGAAGATATACCAAAAACAATAAACATAAATAGTAGTTTATTCTTGAAACTAAAATTTGCAACACTGTTTTGTCTTTTGGTTGAAATGAAAATCGCAACGAGAGAATGAAAATCGCAACGCGGAAATGACTATCGCAACGCGAAATGAAAATCGCAACGCGAAATTAAAATCGCAACGCGAAATTAAAATCGCAACGCGAAATGAAAATCGCAATGCGATTTTGGTTTCGCGTTGCGATTCTCTCGTTGCGATTTTCATTTCTCTCGTTGCGATAGTCATTTTTGTGTTGCGATTTTCGTTTTCATGTTGCGATTTTAAGTTTAGAAACTATTCTTCTTCTGCATTACTTCAACCAAAAGACAAAACAAAAACAAATACTAACTTCACAGGGTTAAAGACTAAACAGTTTAGCAGTATTGGCAGCAATCGAATGAATTTAATAAGAAATCTAAGTGAAATGGTTAATCTATTATTGAAATTACCAGTAAACTTATCATCAATTTCAATATGAAAAACCTAAAATAATGCAAAAAATTTCAAAATAAAAAAAAATTAAAAAAATTAACCCTCGGAGGTTGATTTTCCATTTCTGAATGATTGTGAGGGATTTCTGACCGTGAATGGTTGTGAGGGATTTCGCCGGAGACGGGGACGGAAATCTTCGGAGATGGGGACGGATTTCGCCGTAGAGAGTGAGAGATGGAGAAGTGACTGAGTTGTGATTTTAGGTTTTAGGTTATGAGTTGCGATTACGGGACATACTGTGGACGGTTCAGTTTCCGATATATTAATATATTCGTGTTTTGGAATTTGAAAAAAAAATACGCGCTAATACGAATGGCGCTATGTAAATCGCAATGCGAATTAGGAAAATCGCAATGCGAATTAGGAAAATCGCAATGCGATTACGTAAATCGCAAAGCGAATTAGGAAAATTGCAATGCGATTACGTAAATCGCATTCTACTTCGCATTGCGATTTAGGAAAATCGCAACGCGAATTTGAGAAATCGCAATGCGATAGTCAGAATCGCGTTGCGAATCTGGAAACTGATTTGCGATACCGGAGATCGCGTTGCGAATTATCGATCGCATTGCGATTTAGTTGGTCATTTTGGCAAATCCAAAACAAGTTGGTTAAAATCATATATTATAAGGTATTTTTGGTCACTGAGGTTATTTTCTCATTAATATAGTAAAATATTTATTAATTTTACATAAAAATATAATAATTGAATAATTTTTTATTAATCTGAGATAAATATAAAACAATATATGGTCAAAGATAAATTTTAACCATTTAACATTAAATGTTCAAATTCATGACCACCTTGATATTTGAACTTAAAATCCAAAGAATAATAACAATATTTTTACAGCCTACAAAATATATGAAATATTTATTTTTTTTTGCATAAAATTAATTAATGATCATATTATATAAATAAATATTACTATAAAATAATGATTTGCTTTACTAACCACATCCATGGTCCTTTCAAGCATGCCTAGTGGTCACGACAAACACCGACCATGGTTCTAGCATCACCACTAGTTACCACCCACAAAAAAGGTTGGTCTAACTATGGTTTTAGTCCCTATATTATTGTAATTTGAGGTCTGATTTACCTGCTTTAATTCGACGTAATTTAGTTATCTGGTTCCTCTACCATACTTGAATTGAGAACATCGCTAGTTAATATATATATATATTTTAAAATTTATTTAACAATGATTATCAATGGAAGGTAAAAAATTTGTATATAATCTTATTGAATATAAATCCAATCTTTATAGAATTATTTTATAATAAGTATACAAAGTTAAAAGTATAAATATATGGTATCACTTCAGTAAAAGGGCCACCATCTCATTTTAGTTTGACCTAGTCTAAAAAGTTTACGGTGTAATATGTTTGGTGAAAAATTTAACTATAGAAAAGTTAAGAATTAATGGTGAATTAGAACCTAAGATTAGAGTAAATGTGTACATACATATGTATCAAAAGTTTTATATAGCTCAAATAGGTCTCAAGTTCAAGTTTATACAGCAAATCTATACACGGGTTGGTCTGGATTAATAGGGTAAAACCCTAAAATCGGGATGACAAGAAAAAGAAGTTTTAGAGTGGGTTACGTTCTCGTATAATCTCTGTTTTTAGTACTAACAATCCAAGTTTATTAGCAGACAATCGACGTGTTTTAAGGAGCGTCATATGATCATCCATTTCTTATATATCTCACTGAAATGAACCCTAAAGAAAGGGGGCTTCCATTGATGAGAGGTGTGCAAGTGGAAATAGGGTTTATCCCATCCCATATATGGCTATGCTTCGTTCAAAAGATTAGATTTCTCTTCAGATGTCTCACAATAAGTTCTCTGAACCAACCAGCTTCTAAAAAAGCAAGCACACCTCCACTCGCTCTCACCACTACACTTAGGGTTCATGCCATTGCCCTATTGTTTGATATAGGACAATTAATCTCTGATGGTAATTAAACATTGATTGGGGACCGATAGAAGTGAAAGTTGTGGGAAGAACATGGTCTTTGTTTTTGCCTCACCTTTATCCAGAACGGTCATATGCAGACAGGCTCCACCTTGTGAAAAAATTAAAAAGAAAAATTTGAGCCGATGCCTATATGGTATTGGTCGGTTCCCTCTTTCAGAAACTCCATTAAAAT
Source organism: Hibiscus syriacus (assembly GCF_006381635.1). NCBI lineage: Eukaryota > Viridiplantae > Streptophyta > Magnoliopsida > Malvales > Malvaceae > Hibiscus > Hibiscus syriacus. The sequence continues at coordinate 894,886 of NW_024063507.1, read as the reverse complement.
AATTAATTAAAGTTGCTTGTGCTTTTGATACTCTTTTCCACTCTCTGTTTATGTGTGTGTGTATATATATATTCGTTCAGCCTTTCTGAATTCACCATGCATTTTAGACCCAAACTCAGTTAAACTTTTTTTCTGCAAGTAATTTTAACTTTGGAAATGGAGAATTCTCGTTTGTCTATATTCATAATCTGCATGTCTTTCCTTTGTTTTTTGCTTTCAACCCAAGGTAGGTGGCACCATCACCATAAGCACCATAGTCACCATCATAAAATATCTGACACTTCGGAGCAGTAGGCGATGGCATAACAGACGACACGGAAGCATTCAAGATGGCATGGGACACAGCTTGTCAAGCTAATTCATCAGTCATTCATGTACCCAGTGGATTTTCTTTCATGATTCAGTCCACAATTTTTACAGGTCCCTGTCAAGGTGGATTAGTCTTTCAGGTTTTGTATTTGTTTTTGTCTGATTTTCAGAGTTTTTTGTGTCTTTTTTTAAGGATGGGCTCGTTTTTGTTAAGGTTGATGGTACACTTATGCCTCCTGATGGACCCGATGTGTGGCCAAAGAACAACAGCAAGCGACAGTGGCTGGTATTTTACAGAATCAACGAAATGTCATTGCAAGGTGGTGGTGCCCACTATGCAAAAACAGGTTTTTAGCGTCGTTTTTTCAGTCATTTAGCGGAGTTTTTAAACACCGCTAAAAATCTTTGTGGCGCAAAAACAAACGCCGCTAAAAGTATCTCCGCTAAATATTATGTTTTTAGCGACATTTTTTACAAACGACACTAAAAATAATAATATATAGCGTCGTTTTTTTTAAATGCCGCTAAATATGATTGATTTTTAGCGCCGTTCTTTCCAAACGCCGCTATTTATCTTTTCCTTTGTGGCGTTTTACCCCAAAAACGCTACTAAATGTTCTGACATATATATAAGCCAAATTTAAGTCAAATTATAATTTTGGTACTACGTTCAAATTGAAAACGTTAATTTGACATTATTTAATTCTTCAAATATATGCCGATTAAAATATGAAGATTTTGAAAATATCATTTCCAACTTAGAAAATGACTGAAATACTACAAAAAAAACACTAATGTGAGATTAAATCCCAAATCCCAAATCTCAAATAATGATACGAATGCCATCTTCACATACGTTACAAGATTATGTGAGATTCTTATTTACAAGATCTTACATCTTTAGCATGAGGACGTGATTGTTCATCCTGGTCAACACAATTCCATACATATACATTTTCATATTCACAAGTTGAAACAATATGCTTCCCATCAGGAGTTAATGATGCGAATGCCTGGTTACCACCGTTACGTGCTCCTGCAGAGTAAGAAAGAGACAACATGAATTTGGAGCATACTAAAGTTACGGAACACAAAAATTGTGTTTCGAATTCAAAATTAATAAATGTAAGAAACTGAAATGTACAATTCCGGGTTTGATGAGTTGCAACAAACCAATATCATACGGTTAAAGGATTAGAAAACAAGATGACTATACCCGTGTATTTGCAGATCACATTGAGTCCTTGAAGAATTCTGACTTGAGAATCATCACAAGTAACCATTACCTTGCTTGAATCTTGTGGTAAAAACTGTATCGAATGACATTACATGAGCAAAAACTGCATCGAATGATATATAATGAGCAAAAACTGCACATCTCAGCTGTTAAGAGTCAAGTATTCTAAAGTGACCAAAAGCAGGGATAAGAATAACTACCTGCAAGCCAGTTATCCTTTTGCAAGGTGACCTCTTCTTCCCAGTTAAGTATATATGAACATCCAGTTGTAAACGATTGTCTGAAAAAAACAACACAATGTTGGTCTGTTTCAAATCAACCCAACTATAAATGCAGCTTCACAAGATAAACATGTTTCTAAGCCTATGTCAACCATAAAAAATATTTTGTATGACATGATTAAGAAACAGACCAAAGTACTCCTCTTAATAAAAGTAATCGTCGATAGGCCTACCAACTATGTATATCATTATGAATAAATATGAATCCCTTTCAGTGTAGGTATACCTGCCACATTGTAAAACTGGCAGCTGCCTGTCATTGAGCCAACAATTCCTACCTGGATAAAATAGAAGGAAAGGTTTTACAACAAATTTAAAACTCCTCAACCAGTAGTCCCCTAAGGGAAAAAGGTGCAAGAAAATCAACAAGCCTGTCCATCCGAACGATAACAAACTGCTGTAACTATATCTCTTACATCACACCAGTCAACAACCTAGAAGCTAGAAATTGCCCAAATGCGCACTTTTCCATCTATTGAACCACTAATGAAGTAATTGTCATCCACAGGGTTAAACTGAACACATGTTACCTCAACATAAAAAGAGAGGTAATCCTTTATCAGTGGCAAGGACAAGACCATTTCCGAAAACGAACAACCTAATTATTCAATTAGATAATTGCATGTTAAATAATGCATGCACACAGACAGAGAGAATCAACCAGAAGCGCACCATAATTTCTATGAGCAAGCACTCTTAGGCAATGGTTAGATCCGACTTGCCACATACGAACGGTTTTATCAATAGAGAAAGACAGTTGTAACACCCCAACTCGTACCCGACCTGGATAATAATCTGAGGTGTTAACCTTTCAAAACTCTCTTTAAAAGTGCATATAAAAATTCAAACTCTTAATTGTATTTGAGTGGTGAAACCCTTGTAACAAAATTTCTATTAAAAATTCATAATGAAATTAAAACATTCGTTAAATTACATAAATATAAATTTATATGATTACAAAACGGATAAGAGCATTACAATTTAAAACTTTATAATACATGCCAACAAAAATCACAAAATAAGAAACCTACATCCAAATTGTTCTAATATGATACTCTTCGATAGTATGCTGTCCTCTCCTAGCTTTACTCCTCAGATTTCTTTGAACCTACGTGTGAAACAATCACATGCTAAGTTGTTGACTTAGTGAGGCAAGTACGAGTATAATAAAACATTGTAAAATATTTTCTTATTCATCTCATAGAAAACATTTCATAAGGAATTCAATTTACATTTAATAACAAGAATGTATACTTTTTTACATTGTTCGGTTATATCACATTGTTTTTAATAGCCCAATGCATTCTACTGAGGACTATAGGTATTTGAGTACATTGAGGTTGTGCACTAATGCAGTCACCACTGCTAACATAATTTGCACTGAATTGCCACATATTTGTCCCGAAGGACCACATAGAACCCTCGACTCTTGGCATGCCAACTATACCTCTAATTCTCATACATATACTTTGAGCTTTAACCACATAATTATTTCTCGTTTCATTATTCAAAGTGTGTCTTATTCTCATAGAGTACATTCACATATAGGTCACTTTCACGTATATCTCTTTTGCTTAACACATATATTATTTTCAAATAGAACATAATCATATACATATAGAATCAAAACAATATTGTGAAAATACACTTTATCTAAAGCATAATAAAAATAATTGCATAAAATAAATAAATTGTTTTCGATTGAAAACTTTGAGGTTGGCTTATCACAAGCCGTCCTCATATTTAATATAAAACAAATGAGTTGCACTCACCTTTGCCTCACGTAAGTCATAAATGGAATCATTTCCTTTCGATCAATCTCGTACTATATCAATTGTTTCGATACTCTTTCAATCCAAATCTACACATCAATATGTCCATGATCAATAACAAAATTTTCATTAATGGTTCATCAGTTAGCAATTACATAAACGAAACAACAACTCCTAATTTCCATTTTAGACTAAATAGTATCGCTACCCCCTACAGCACCTATACTTATCTTGTATGGTACCGATACTCACTTCAGTATCGATACCATTTTAGCATTATGGAATTCCATTTTCGATTACGGTATCGATACCTTCCCCTTGGTATCGATACCTCCACATCAATATCAATACTCTTCAATAAGTATCGGTACTGATCATCCAATTCATCCCCTTTCCAACAAATTATCCTTGTAGTATCGGTATTGTTCTTCCAGTACCGATACCCTTACCCAGAATTCATATTTTTCACTTCAAATTTTTCCAAAATTTCACCTAAATCTCATATTTTTAACTCCAAATAAACCCTTAAACTCTTTAGCAGTTATACCACACAACTTACGTCCACTAATCCTCTTATAACATCTAAATTTCTCCATAGAACACTTAGAACTAAAAATCACACCAAATATTAAAACATGTTCTTAATCCTTTCTAATACTTATAACTTCTTAATTAAACCATTGACAAGTCAATTATGTTATTATAAATCCAAATATTACTCAATCTCATCAAATCCTTTAACAAACCATTTCACTAATCCATTAATAATTCACTAATATCTTAGTTTTATTCAACCTTAAGCTTTCCTTAAGCTTCTATATCACTCAAGGCTTAAAAAAAACCAAAATTTGAAGAAACAACCAGCTTAAAATCAACTTACCTTAACAATGGAGTTCACGGTAGAAGAAGTGAAGAAAACCAAGCTTCTAGATTTTTCTCCTTTTCTCTTATCCTCATGTGCTAAATATCTCTTAAAAATGAATTTTAAATTCATTTCTTGCTAAGACCTCTTTGCCCTTCTATTCTTCCATCTTTTTAATAAGTTTTAAACATAAATTTCTAAAATTAGTCCTTGAACTTTTCAACTTATTTCAATTAAACCACTAAATTTTAAATTCTTATATTTTAGTCACTAATCTATTGTTTGGGGTATTACAATTCTCCCCTTAAGAAAATTCGTCCTCAAATTTTTACGGTACAAAGAAATGAGAAAATTGTCGTATCATGTCCTCTTCACGTTCCCATGTCACATCTACTACTTTGTGATTTCTCCAGAGAACTTTAACTAATGGAATCATCTTATTCCTTAGTTGTTTGACTTCATATGCCAAAATCTGCACTGGTTCTTCCTCGTAAGTCAGGTCAGGTTGAACTTCTATTTCTTTCGGTGCTATGATGTACGAAGGATCTTATCGATATCTCCTTAGTATAGATACATGAAAGACATTATGGATCTTTTCCATTTCCGGTGGCAATGCTAACTGATATGCCATTGGTCCAACTCTTTTTAAGATCTCATTGTGTCCAATGAATCTAGGAATGAGTTTTCTTTTACGTCCAAAACGGAGAATCATATTCCAAGGTGATGCTTTGAGAAATACTTTGTCACCTTCTTAGAATTCAATTTCTTTTCTTTTCAAATCGACGTAGGACTTCTATCGATCAACAACTATCTTAAGATTATCTTGAATAATCTTCACTTTGTCTTCGACTTCTTTGATCAGCTCTGGCCCCACTAAGTCTCGATATTTTAATTCAAACTAATTTAATGGTGTTTGATATTTTCTTCCATACAAAGCTTCATAGGGCGTCATCTTGATACTTGATTGATAACTATTATTATAAGCAAACTCTGCTAGAAGCAGATATTTCTCCCACGATCCATGAAATTCAATCACACACGCCCTTAACATGTCATCCAGAACCTGAATCGTCCGCTCCGATTGACTATCGGTCTGAGGGTGAAAAGTCGTGCTAAAGTTGAATTGGGTACCTATTGCTTCATGTAAAGATTTCCAAAACCTCGAAGTCTTTAATTTCACCTTTTTTACTTGTTATATTTTTATTAAACACTTATCATATTTCCTTTAAAATTCCTTTATCCGATCCAAGAGTAAAGGTTTTAGCTTCAATTCAACCATTAAAGCACCATTGTCCTTTAACGTAAGTCGGGCATCTAACACTCGTAGAGCTACAAAAGTCTTTCAGCTAAGAACATCAGCTACCACATTAGCCTTCCCAAGGGTAATAGTATATAATTGCATCATAGTATTTAAGTAGCACGATCCATCTCCTTTGTCTCAGATTTAGCTCTTTTTGAGTCAGCAAATATTTCAAACTTTTATGATCCGTATAAATATAACAACGCTCACCATATAAATAGTAGTTCCATATCTTCATTGCAAACACCACTGTTGCTTACTCAAGATCCTGTGTTGGATAGTTCTTCTCTTGTGGATTAAGTTGTCTCGAAGCATATGATATTACTTTTCCATCTTTTATCAAGACACATCCCAAACCATTATGGAAAGCATCACTAAAAATTGTATAATCCTTGCCCGATTCTGGTTGCACTAAAACTGTATAGTTCTTCCGTTAGTACCTTTTTAAAAGATTCAAAACTTTCTTGGTATTTATCCGTCCAATTGAATGACACATATTTCTTTAACATCTTTTTCAATGAGGAGGAAATCGTCGAAAAGTCCTTAACGAACCTTCGATAATATCCAGCCAAGCCTAAGAAACTCCATACTTCTGAAACATTTCTTGGAATTTCCCAAACTAATATAGCTTGAATCTTTTAAGGATCCACACGAATCCCATCTGTAAAAACCACATGTCCAAGAAATGCCACTTCAGATAACCAAAACTCGCACTTAGACAACTTATCATAAAGCTTTTTGTCTCACAGTGTTTGAAGAATCACCTGCAGATGGGCGTCATGCTCCTCATTTGTCTTTGGATAAACCAAAATATCGTCAATGAAAATGACCAAAAACTGATCAAGATAGGGTTGAAACACTCTATTCATGAGGTCCATAAACGTAGCTGGTGCATTGGTTAAACCAAATGGCATAACTACGAATTCATAATGGTCATACCAAGTCCTAAAAGTCGTCTTTGGAATGTCCCTTTCTTGAATCTTCAATTGGTGGTAGCCAGAACGCAAATCAATCTTAGAAAACACCAAAGCTCCCTTGAGTTGATCAAGTAAATCGTCGATTCTTAGAAGATGATACTTATTCTTTATGGTCACCTTATTGAAATGTAGATAATTAATACATATACGCATCGAACCATCTTTCTTCTTTACAAATAATACTAGTGCACCCCAAGGTGATACACTGGGTTTGATAAATCTCTTATTCAATAGCTCTTGCAACTAGATCTTTAACTCACTCAGTTCCATTGGGGTCATTCTGTAAAGAGTCATCGAAATTGGGGATATTCTATTTGAAACTCTACTTCTCTGTTTAGAGGTAATCCCAGTAACTCAACTGGAAATACGTTTGGAAATTCTCTGACCGTCAGAATGTTCTCTAGTCTTCTCTCATTGACTCAAATATCAATCACATTGGCTATGAAAGTTTGACATCTTTGTAACATTAACTTCTTAATCGACATTAGTGATATCAAGTTAGCTAAAAATATTGAGTCTCTCACTGACCACTCTTATTTCTAATCATCAGGACTTTTTAAAATAACTCGTTGTAATCGACAATTGACATTGGCATGATAATGATACAACCAATCCATTCCCAAGATAACCTCAAACTCGTCAAAGGGTAATTCCATTAGATTATAAGGGAATTCAATTCCCTGAATCCTTATAGGGCACCCTCGACAAATTTGTTTCACCCGAGCACTATACCCTAATGGGTTAGTCACAATCACCTCAGTACTAATAGATTCTAACTAAATTCTCAAATATTTCACCAGTTTGCTACTAACATAAGAATAAGTTAATAATGGGACAATAAAAACCAAAACATATTTATCAAAAAAATTGGAAGGTACCTACAATGATCTCCGGATCATCACGATCCTCATTAGTCTTAAGGTTGTACACTCGAGCAGTGGAACATATTTCAGGTTGAGTGGTCGACTTAGAATGATTCCTTTCTTGGCCTTGTCCTCTACCTCTCTGAGGTACAGTAGCAAATCTCTCTGTTTGTACAGGCTCTCCGATCATCAATGGGCAATCCCAGATAAAATGTCTTGTCTCCCCACATTTAAAGCATGCTCCGGAGAATCTTCAACATATGCCACTATGTTGTTTGCCACAATGTTGAAATTGAATTGACTTTTCCGCTCCTGATTCAACTGATTTAGTTTGCTTAGCTCTAACAGGATTGAATCCTCTACCTAAGGATGTAGCTGACTACGATCTAGTCTGAGGTCGAAAACTTGAACCTTAACTTTTCTTCGATTACGATGCACTCGTCGAGGTACCCATTCTCTTGTTCCATTAGGTTCTTTGATCCCCATATCTTTCATTTTGAGCTCTCTATAAGTCTTTAGCTTGATTCACCACCTCTTGAAATGTGGAAACGTTCAGTGCTAATAATAGCTCTTTTAATCTGGGGAGTAAACCCTCTACGAACCAGTCACAAGAATATTTTTCCGTAGGAACCAAATCCACTGCAAATCTGCTCAACTTATTAAATTCACACTCATACTCATACATAGTGTGATTCCCTTGTTTCAAACTCATAAATTCTTGTTTCATTTGACGGATGAATTGATCACATATATACTTGTTCTTGAATTCTTCCAAAAAGAACGACCACGTCACTTGATCTTTAGATGAAAAGAACGGCCACCTCACTTGATCTTTAGATGCTCTCATTGTCACATTGGTCCACCCTATTCGTGCTTGTCCTTGTAGCAATGAGATTTCTCCATCCAGCTTCTCCATCTCAGAACAATGGAGACCGTCTAGCATTATCTTCACATCATTTAACCAAAGGTCCGTAAAAACAAGACCTTCCTCAGCTTCTCCTTTAAATTCAGGTGCTCCTAAACTTCTTAGCTCCTTAAGCATATTCATCTTAGGAGTTGAGGCAGAAGACGGTTTGAAATGCACCAGAATCGCTTCCAATGTCCAAAAAGGTCCCTTGATCTTGTACAGGCACTCCTTGAGGCTCATGTTCTTCACCTTGTCTACTTGGGGCATGTGAATTACTGTTACCCTCATTTCTATCTCCCACTTCACTTCGGAAGCCCTCGTAGTCTGGCATCTATTAAGATAAGATCACTATTCTATCAGTAAGGACATCATATTAATTACCTTATTAGATCAGAGATGTTTAACTTTTAGTTGACATGTACACTTTTTTAAAAAAACTGCTTCATTTCGAACTTAAAATCAGTTAAACCATAGCTTCGATACCAATAAATGTAACGCCCCCAACCCGTACCCGACCCGGATACAAATATGAGGTGTCACATTAACTTTTCAAAACTTTTACTCTTTAAAAGTGCATAAAAAAATTCAAACTCTTAATTGTATTTGAGTGGTGAAACCCTTATAACAAAATTTCTATTAAAAATTCATAATGAAATTAAAACATTTGATAAATTACATAAATATAAATTTGTATGATTACAAAACGGATAAGAGAATTACAATTTAAAACTTTATAATACATGCCAACGAAAATCACAAAATAAGAAACCTACATTCAAATTGTTATGATATGATCCTCTTCGGTAATATGATGTCATCTCCTAGCTTTAGTCCTCAGATTTCTTTGAACCTACGTGTGAAACAATCACACGCTAAGTAGTTGATTTAGTAAGGAAAGTACGAGTATAATAAAACATTGTAAAATATTTTCTTATTCATTTCATAGAAAACATTTTATAAGGAATTCAATTTACATTTCATAACAAAAATGTATACTTTTTCACATTGTTCGGTTTATATCACTTTGTTTTTAATGCATACTACTGAGAACTCTAGGTATTTGAGTACATTAAGGTTGTGCAATAATGTAGTCACCATTGCTCACATAATTTGCACCGAAGTGCCACATATTTATCCCGAAGGACCACATAGGTTTGTCCCGAAAGACCACATAGAACCCTTGACTCTTGGCTTGCCAACTATACCTCTAATTCTCATACATATACTTTGGGCTTTAACCAAATAATTGTTTCTCATTTCATTATTCAAAGTGTATTATTCTTAAGAATACATTCACATATAGGCCACTTTCACGTATATCTCTTTTGCTTAGCACATAGATTATTTTCAAATAGAACATAATCATATACATATAGAATCAAAGCAATACTGTGAAAAATAAACTTTATCTAAAGCATAATAAAAATAATTGCATAAAATAAATAAATTGTTTTCGATCAAAAACTTCAAGATTGTTTTATCGCAAGCTGTCATCATCTCTAATATAAAACAAATGAGTTGCACTCATCTTTGCCTCACGTAAGTCCTAAACGGAATCATTTTCCTTTCGATCAATCACGTACTTTATCAATTCTTTCTATACTCTTTCGATCCAAATCTACATATCAATATGTCCAAGATCAATAACAAATTTTCATTAATGGTTTATCAGTTAGCAATTACATAAACGGAACAACAACTCTTAATTTTAATTTCAAACTAAATAGTATCGGTACCCCCTACAATACCAATACTTCTCTTCTATGGTATTGATACCCACTTCAGTATCAATACCATTTTAGTATTCTGGAATTCCATTTTCGATTACGGTATCGATACTCTTCAATCAGTATCGATATTGATCATCTAATTCATCCCATGTCCAACAAATTTCCCTTATATTATCGGTACTGTTCTTCTCGTACCAATACCCTTACCCAAAATTCATATTTTCTCTTCGAATTTTTCCAAAATTTCTCCTAAATCTCATACTTTTAACTCCAAATAAACCCTTAAACTCTTTAGCTCTTATACCACACAACTTATGTCCATTAATCCTCTTATAATATCTAAATTTCTCTATAGAACACTTTGAACTAAAAATCACACCAAATATTCAAACATGTTTTTAATCCTTTCTAATACTTCTAACTTCTTAATTAAACCCTTTACAAGTCAATTACATCATTAGAAATCAAATACTACTCAATCTCATCAAATCCTTTAACAACCCATTTTATTAATCCATTAAAATTCACTAATGTCTTAGGTTTATTCAAACTTAAGCTTTCCTTAAACTTCTATATCACTCAAGGCTTCAAAACCAAACCAAAATTTGAAGAAACAACCAACTTGAAATCAACTTACCTTAACAATAGAGTTCACGGTGGAAGAAGTGAAGAAAACCAAGCTTCCAGATTTTTCTCCGTTTCTCTTATCCTCATATGCTAAATATCTCTTAAAAATGAATTTTAAATTCATTTCCTTCTAAAAAACCTCTTTGCCCTTCCATTCTTCCATCTTTAATAAAAAGTCCTAAACACAAATTTTTAAAATTAGTCCTTAAACTTTTCAACTTATTTCAATTAAACCACTAAATTTTAAATTCTTATATTTTAGTCACTAACTCGCTGTTTGGGGTATTACAACAGTAGACACTACAACATGAACACACAAGTGAGACACATTAAAGGAGAATCATAGATGAAAGTTTCTCTTCTTCATTCTCTTATTTGGTGGTAATTATGAAAAACATAGACATAAATTAGTTGACTTACATAATTCTTTGACCTCGAGAGATCCAGGATATCACCATCATGCCCATGGAACTCATGTAATGGTTTCTCCAATGTCCGGAGAACTTTGGGAGGGAAGATAACACATGCTGAATCAGAAGTTTTTCTCATGCTCCTTAAATTTCCTATTATTTTCCTTATCTACAAAGAGGGGTTTCAACTCGGAAAGATGATTCACTATGAAGTACATGAAGGAATGATCTATTTCTGGAATGTCAAGGTACTTGCATCTCTTAATCTTGTAACATTTTATTGGTGTAGCAGCAGTAAAAGCTTTAATTCAAAAGTTGTAAACTTCAATAACCGAAAGCCCAATTTCACTTCACTAAGCTTAATAAACATCCCAATAGGCAAAAACGAACAAATTTGAAACAAATTTAATGCCTTAGCATGTCATCAATTCCAGAAAAAAATAACTTAGTTCTTTGCTAAACCAATATTTATCACCCCTTTCTTTACCTTAACAGCGCATTACCATTTTCTCGAGAACAAAACAACTCTCTGTTTCTCTTACCTGAGAAGTTCCAAGGTCGAAACTGAAGCCATCGATAAATTTTGAATCTTGACAAAATCGGAGCTCTGCGACTCCACGATCAGAATTGAACCAAGCAGTCACTGGCATGGACGATGACGAAGAATGTGAAGAAAACAGTTTGAAAACTGCTGCCAGAGTGAATTCTGAGCGTTTGGGTTTTAGCCCAGCTGAAGCTTCCATTATATTGATACTTTAAATATACAAGAACAAAGAGAAACAAGGAAACATAGAGAAATCAAATAAAATAAGAACAAAATTAGGGTCGCGAAATTATTTAAAAAGAGTGCAAGAAAAGGAAAGGCATAAACCTAAGTTTTCTAGAGTAAAAAAAGAAAAATAAGGAAAGTTCGAGCAAGGGAATAGAACAACATTGCCTAGACCTTGTAGGCCCCACTATAAACCCATCAATGGCGCCATTAATGGTAGAGGAAAAAAAATGGTGGGATCTTCCTTGTAGGCCCCACAAGGGAATAGAACAACATTGCCTAGACCTTGTGATAGCCCCATTGTAAGTTTTGTCACACTCTTTTAGTTATTTAAACTCGAATTCTTGTGCTTAACGATAGTGTTTGTGAGTATTCGATTAATTAGTGGTGCAGGCTATAAGGTTTTTATGAGTTCAAACTTGACTGTCAAAGGACTTAGAGTTAAAGATAGTCCCCAGTCCAATTTCATATTCGATGGTTGCCAAAATGTTCATGTTGAATCCCTCCATATAACGACTCCAATTCTTAGTCCCAGTACTGATGGCATCCATATTGAGAACACAAATGGTTTTGAAATACATAATTCGGTCATCTCTAATGGATGGTTCAATATCTGATATAAATCAGTCCCCCTCGTTTACCTTTTCTGGTACTTAGAAACTCGATCTTTGCTTTCGCAGGTGACGATTGCATATCCATTGGATCGGGATGTTACGACGTCGATATTCGGAACCTAACTTGCGGACCTGGTAGCCATGGAACCAGTATCGCAAGTCTAGGCAATCATAACTCTCGAGCCTGCGTCCACAACATCACGGTTCGAGACTCGGTGATCAGAGCAGCGAACAACAGTGCCAGGATCAAGACATGGCAAGGCGGATCCGGAGCAATAACGAATATTAAGAATATTCATTTCTTTTTTTAATATATAAAATCTTTGATTCAAGTTTTATGGATAAAAAATAAGGCTCTAAAACCTAAAACTTATTCTTGAAATAATATCAAACTTGATTTATTCTAAAGGAATGCGATTACGAAAGATCAAGAAGTTAAAATAAAAAGTGCATATTACTATTAGGTAAGTATATTATCCAAACTAGAAATTCAAGATTCCCAACTTTCCACATATTAATGTGGCTTAAAACCACGACAAAAGCACTACTAGTCAAACAAACGAAGTGCAAACAGTAGGAATAGACGAGAATCCAAATGGAATAAAAAGCACATAACTAAAGAATAATTAGTGCAAGTGGGGGTGATTTCATTTCCACAAGACAATACTTGTCATACATTCAAAGGGATGCTCCATTTTTTTTTCTAGGGTTTATAATATATATATATATATATATATATATAGAGAGAGAGAGAGAGAGAGGGGAAGGTAGCAATGGTGGGCAGTAAAGTGGGAGAGACAAGGCATGGAATGGCATGCAGCACGCGCAGCAGCTAATATAATGATATACATAAGCTAATATAATGATATACATAAGCATCACGACATAAAAGATCCCTATAGATTCTTGACTCCCTTAAGTGCTCTGCAAAGTGCCGGTTGGTGCATATAGGAATGGATTGAAGCGCGTAGGGCTGTAAATGAGATGAGACAGATCGCGAGTTACTCGAGATCGACTCGATCAAGGCTCGATAAATACTCAGATCGAATGGACTCGACTCGAGCTCGACTCGATTTCTTAACGAGCTGAAACGAGCTACTCGATATTCGACTCGAAAAGCTCGTGAGCAGCTCAAAATAAAGTTATATTATAATTTTAGATTTTTTAAAATTACATTATTGATAATTATAAAATTTTAAAAATATATTAAAAATTCTATAATACAACTAAGACATCTCATCCCTTATAATCGTGTGATAGGGTTTAGGGTTTATGGTTTAGTATTTAGAGTTTAGGGTTTAGAGTTTAGTATTTAGGGTTTAGGATTTTATGGTTTAGCATTTAGGGCCTAAAGTTTAGAGTTTATGGTTTATAGTTTAGGTTTTAGGGTCTAAGTTATGCACATGAGGCTAACATAAAAATTATGCAAAATGATGTTATGTGACTCCTAAATAAATCATTCACATACTTATACATAAACATATCAACATGCAAAATAAATATACACAACTACTTAAAGAAGACAATTCTAAAGAGAGACTAAATTATTACCTAAACTAAAGTGTGCTTACACGATACATGCATGCATACGAATGAAATGCAAATGCACATACGTTAAGATGAAACAATATAAGATTAAACCTACTATTAATGACTTAAACTCATATTTAACAGAGAGTCAAATCACAAAACATAGCTCAAACAATTACAAAATCATATTTTATCATATCTCAATCAACATATTAACGTTCAACTCAATCGATCATAAGTTTTTAATGAATAATGATAAGTTTAGAACAAATGAATAGTTGAGTGACAATTTTTTAACTTTTAATAGTCGATGACTCAACAAAACGTCGCCCTATAATAAGAGGATTATTTTATAATTTTTAATAGTCGAGAGACTCAACAAAAAACATCCTCCTATAATTGAGTGAATATTTATGTACTTTACCTAATAAAAGAGATGAAAATTGCATCACGTGCCGAGCACTAATAAGAAATAAAATATTGTATGAAACTTACTAAATAACATAAAATAATATGCTCTTTCAGTCTTTTTTCTTCACGACATCCCATCTGGCCATCCATTGCCTTTCAGATCGACATTGAAGGCTTTCGAAAAGTTTCAATATTCTCCACATCCGATACCCTAATTCAATTCTAACCTCAAATTAATCTAAATCCGAGTTATTATTTTATACTGAATTCTTTGTTTTACTTATACTATATTTGTAACTTTTTTGAAGAAAAAATTGACTATGAAAGAAGCGAAATCAGGTAAATTGAATGCACAGCAGCATCAACAACACGAAGACGGTCATTTCTCTCCGTTCAAATTCGCCAAGTTATTAGATCCAGAAGCTTCTTGGGACAAGGTTAAGAATCTGCTTTTCTTGTTATTCGTTAATTTTGTTTATTTGAAAGCTTGCGCAGACCGCAACCGTTTCTTTGACGGTATATTTGACTGTGTTCTCGGACGTTTCAAATGTAGAACTGAGGGAAAATTGATAACCAAAGAAGATTATCACCTAAGGAATTAATAAAAAATGAATCTCCTCAAATTAAACTTAAATCAATTTCAAGGATGATGAGACCAATGTCCTCGAGTCATTATTCCCACATTTTTACTAACAGGGGAGCAAACAAAAAGATGGCAGAAAACACAAAGAACAAATATAATACACGTTCCAGAAAAATTTACTCATATGAATAAGAGAAAATAACCTCAGTGACCAAAAATCCCATATAATATACGATTTTAACCAACTTTTTCCGGATTTGCCAAAATGACCAACAAAATCGCAATGCGATCGCTAATTCGCAACGCGATCGCTAATTCGCAACGCGATCTCCATTATCGCAAATACGCGTTGCATTTTCGCAATGCGATAGTTGAAAATCGCGTTGCGATGGTCTACAGTATCGTTGCGATTTTCCCAATTCGCAATGCGAATAAGTAAATCGCAACGCGAATTGGGAAATTCGCAATGCGAATAAGTAAATCGCAACGCGAATTGGGAAAATCGCAATGCGATACTGACTATCGCAATGCGATACTGACTATCGCAATGCGATAATAAAAAATCGCAACGAGATACTTACTTTCGCAACGCGATACTGACTTTCGCAACGCGATTTACTTAGCGCCATTCGTATTAACGCGTATTTTTTTTTTCAAATTCCAAACACGTATTTTTTCTTAATAAATCGGAAAATAAACCGTCCACAGTAATCGCACGCAACTCATAACCTCAAACCCAAACACACAACACTCAGTCCCATCTCCATCTTTCACTCTCTACGGCGAAATTCGTCCCCATCTCCGAAGATTTCCGTCCCCATCGCCGGCGAAATCCCTCACAACCATTCACAGTCAAAAATCCCTCACAATCATTCAGAAATGGAAAATCAACCTCCGAGGGTTAGTTTTTTTTATTTTTATTTTGAAATTTTTGCATTATTTTAGGTTTTTCATATTGAGATTGATGATAAGTTTACTGGTAATTTCAATAATAGATTAACCATTTCACTTAGATTTCTTATTAAATTCATTCGATTGCTGCCAATACTGCTAAACTGTTTAGCCTGTGAAGTTAGTATTTGTCTTTGTTTTGTCTTTTGGTTGAAGTAATGCAGAAGAAGAATAGTTTCGAGAATGAAAATCGCAAAGCGGAAATAACTATCGCAACGCGAAATAAAAATCGCAACGCGAAACCAAATCGCATTGCGATTTTCATTTCGCGTTGCGATTTTCATTTCGCGTTGCGATTTTCATTTCGCGTTGCGATTCTCTCGTCGCGATAGTCATTTCGCGTTGCGATTCTCTCATTGCGATAGTCATTTCCGCGTTGCAATTCTCATTATCTCGTTGCGATTTTCATTTCAACCAAAAGACAAAACAGTGTTGCAAATTTTAGTTTCAAGAATAAACTACTATGTTTATTGTTTTGTTTTTGGTATATCTTGACAGTGTAATTTTTGGTATATCTAACTTGGTATGTTTATTGTTTTTTTGTAGAAATTTTTTTCGGCTTCATTGACATTAAGGAATAAAGTTAGCCTAGCCACTACAATTGCTTCGAAGCTTTCACCTGCACAAAGAAAATTGTTTGAAGAAACCTTCTTCGGGCCATGGCTGAGAGTACATCATCCGGGTGGAGATGCTAGTTTGACCCATTTGTGGCTTCAGACCATGACTAGCGATCTACCTGACAGTATACAACGTGGTGAGGAAGAGATATGGTTTCATTTTCCACCGGCGTATACTTGTTTTGGGCGGAAGGAGTTCTGCTTAATCACTGGTCTACGATTCGGACACGATGATGTAGGCCGGTACACTCGTCATATCACCCGCCCATCATGGTTATCCAGGGTTTTTCCTGATGAGTCAATAGAGAAGCCGAACTTACACGTCGACGACATGAAGAAATTGTTTAATAAGAAAGATGGTTTTACTCGGATGAATGACGTCGATGTTGTCCAAGTATGCCTTCTACTACTTTTGTATGTCGGCTTTCTAGGCAGAGAGGCCAGACAACCTATTCCTCAGGAGCTAATATTATTGGTAGAGGACCTAAATGCATGGAATCTGTTTTCGTGGGGTTCGTATATATGGAAAGCTACCTGGACTAAGTTGTCGTCTGCCTTTGATGACCGCAAAAGTTTGCGGGGCGATGAGTCGAAATACACTTTGTCAGGCTTTGTTTGGGCCTTTAAGGTAAGAATTTCTATATAATGTTTTCAAAATTATAATTAATTATTTAACAATTACTAATGTTTGTTATTATATTGTTTGTAGATTTGGATATTCGAGGCTTTCCCCAGCATGCGAACATATGCATTAAAATCCTCAGATGATATTCCTAGGCTATTTCCTGGAAGAGGAAACGTATGTTGGATTGGGAAGACTTAATACCATATGCGACAATAAATAATGTAAGTTAACACAAATACTATCATATATAAACAAGTTATTAATAGTAGACGTTTAACTTTGTTTTAGTTTTTATATTATTAGGAGGCCAACACTCCATTAATGAGACTGACACCCACGGAGGCTGAGCTTGCCACTGATTGGTGGCAAGCTAGTCAGCATTTTTTTGATGGCACGAATGATGAGCAGCCTCCACTTCCTCCACTTCGAGAGCCATCACCTCACCCAGAGCCATCACCTGATCGACCCGACTATACACCTCTACAACGAGAGCCATCACCTATCCCGTCACATCATCGAGTCTCTTCTCCACCATCACCTCATGATAGGCGACCGACAAAGATGCCACGACTTCTATCTCCCTGTTCTCCACCTCCACGGGATGAGTCAAGGGAGTTACGTGATGAGGTCAATGCCTTGCGTGAGGAGATCGGTACTCTACGCGATAACGATGGTGCATGGCGTGTGGAGGTGTCTACTTTACGTGGTGAGGTTGCCGCTCTACGTGAGATGGTAGTATCGTTGCAGAATGAGGTTCATACTCTACGCAACGAGGTAAGTTTAAGATTTTCCATATTTAACTTGATGATAAATTTACTCGTAATTTCACTTAAATTAACCATTTCACTTAGATTGCTTGGTAAATTTATTCGGTTGCTGCCAAAACTGCTAAACATTTTACTTTAACACTGTGAAGTTAGTATTTTTCTTTGTTTTGTCTTGTGGTTGAAAGTTTGAAATATATTTATCTTTGTTTTCACTGTTTAAATATCATGTCTGTTTATTTACTAATATTTGTATTTTTATTTAGCGGACCGATAAGGTGGATGCTTTACGTCGGGTTTTTCTTGCACGACAGAGTTCACGCATCAGACGGCGTGCACGTGCTATTAAGTCTCCGTATACCCCAATAGTGCGAAGACACCGCAAGAAGAAGCCCGACTCGCCTATCATCCATCAAGAGTCCACTCCTATCGTTGAAGAGGCCCCTATCATTCCTCGAGAGTCCCCTCCCACCGTTCAAGAGGCCACTGTCATCGTTGAAGAGGTCCCTCCCACCATTCAAGAGCCCGATTCACATGGCGTCATATGTAGGATTCTTGAGAAACCCTCTGACGTGCCGGACATGATGGATTCAAGTTGGCTCTCGTATGAGTTACCGGCCAGTACCATACCGGTATCTGAAGAGGAGAGGAAACAACTACCGGACACAATTCTGGATAACACCCTTTGGGCTAAGACCACAGTTGATTTTTATCTACACGAGCGAAGCCAGGGGTGTTTCACTGACATATGCAAGCTCAATGATGATATCTATTTGTTGCTTGATCGGTCTTGGTGGGGCGTATTATTAGGGGTCGAAGACAATGGCTATTTCGATGGGGGGTAAGTCTTATATTTTTCTTATATTTTCATTTGATTAATTTGTTTAAAAATTAATGTAATTCACTAATATATGTATTTTTTGTAAAACAGCATATCGATGCGTGGGTGTCACGTCTACTAATAATTAGGAAACTTAAGGAAAATAAAAGAAATACACGGTATACAATAATGCCGACGGCTTTTAACGCAGTTCACTTGAAGAATCAACGAGATGAATCATTTGCGTTGGGCAATGGACAAGCTAAACTTTATCCTGCATGGTGGGAGGTCGATAAGGTTAGTGTTTATTTTAGATTGAGTTTAAAGGTATTCATAAATAAGTGCGCAAATGAATGAATTATTACTTATGATTGCAGGTGTTTATCCCTGTTTTGGAACGTAACCATTGGCTTCTCGTCGAGCTTCAGATCACATCCCTTAAGGCAATAGTATATGACAGCATGATAAATTACATATCATTGGCTGATTTAAGAGATATTATTAAGGGATGGAGCTCTTATTTGGCTAAATACTTGGATGCGATAAATTATTGGACTCGTTCTGGAAACAAGAAGCCAAAGAAGCTCAATATTACAGTTAGCAGAGACGAGACCGCACCACAACAAACGAAAGGACCCAGAGGGGATTGTGGTCCTCTCGTATGCTTGGCGTTGGACCGTTTGATCACAGGAAGTATAAAGTATCTACCTCCCACCGATATAGATAGAGCTGCAGTAGGCTTGTGGTTTCGACATTATATGGCTAGATCGATATATACGAGACGCTGCCTACCTGCATCCGCGTTATAAAAATGTCCATAAACAATTGGTATGTTTATAGGCTTGTGGTTTGAAAATGTTTGGTTAAGTACCTAGAATTCAATAATTTGCTGTTTGTAGGTTTTAGATGTGTAGAAAGTGTTGTTTGAGCAAATGTTTTGTTTATGCAGGTTAATCTCAGAAGTGAGCTGCGTGAAAATGATGTATGGCTGCAAAAGTTGATTCAATAGTAGAAGTGTTATTTTCTCTAATAATTATTGCTTATTTTTTTATTGTTTAATTGATTTGTAAAAGGTGATTTGTAAAATTTGATTTGTTTAATTGATGTTAACATAATTCTTATTTGTGCTTGTTTAATTGATTGAAATGTAATGGTTGATTTTGTTGATTTCAATATGCATTATGTTGAAGGCAAAAAGTACTATCGCAATGCGAAATGAAAATCGCAACGAGAGAATCGCAACGCGAAAATGAAAATCGCAACGCGAAATTAAATTCGCGTTGCGATTTTCATTTCACATTGCGATTCCCTCGTTGCAATTTTCATTTCGCATTGCGATTCTCTCGTTGCGATTTTCATTTCGCATTGCGATAGTAATTTCCGCGTTGCGATGGACATTAAGATGATTGCCTATTAAGTGATAACAACTGGAACAGATCATAGCAATTTTCAAACTCAAGTTACTAATACATGCCTAACTGAAAATGTTAACAGTTCACACAAAATCTACATAATACAACGTTTGCATTTAAAAATCACCTAAGTTAACAGACCCAAAAGGTGAAGCCAGTTGTGATTGGGATTTTAAAGATGATTGCGATTTTGATTGCCTTTTTCTTGACACCATATGAGCTTTGGATTTTGATGATGATCCATATTTTGGTAGAGGAAAAGATGATTGTGATGGCACTGGTGATCCACATGTCAACCTTGTATGACCACTTTCCTTGCACCTACTACATGTCGATCTCTTCTTCTCTTCACCCTTAGACGGTATACGATCGTGACTTTTTGGTCGGCCAGGTAGCCTTCTGTCCATGGTTGGTGGCAAAACTGTTTGTAAGTCATCTGGTATGTCCCACTCAGAATGATGTGAAATAGGGTAGACAATCTCGGCATAAGTCTGTCGATATACTTCTGTAGTGTAGCAATCCATAGCGTATGTGCTTGAATCATCTTGGTTTAGATGAAGAGCAACTTTTATAACATGGCCGCATGGATAACCAGATGTTTGCCATTTCATACAACTACACGTCCTTGCATTTAGATCGACAAGCCCATTTAAGTTATTATCCAATACTTCAAACAAAGTGTTTGAACATGGTTCAACTCTCCATGACGTTGACTTCACAACACGTTTCGTTATCTTTTTTTCAGTCCATGGTGTAACACGATGTTCCAATGTTCCTGTAAATTTAAATAAATAATACTTAGTAAAATATATCCCAATGTTCCTGTAAA
Source organism: Hibiscus syriacus (assembly GCF_006381635.1). Lineage (NCBI taxonomy): Eukaryota > Viridiplantae > Streptophyta > Magnoliopsida > Malvales > Malvaceae > Hibiscus > Hibiscus syriacus. The sequence continues at coordinate 873,686 of NW_024063507.1, read as the reverse complement.
TTCAAAGAAATAATACCTGCATGGTTTCTTTTCTTGTAGTACCACTGTTGAATAGAGGCTCGAAAAACTCCATTAACATAGTAATGGGTAATTTCCGGGAATGACGACTTAGAGCGTTAATTGATTCTGCACTATTAGACGTCATGAAACCATATCTTGCTCCAAGTTGATGTACTCTTGACCATCTTTCAAACCCGACATCTTCTAGTGTTTGAGCACACTGAGGCAAAACACGTCTTAAACATTTATATGCTTATTGAAATCCACTTCCCGATAAGCCTTTACAGCCTTCCAGTATGTCCATTTGTGCTTTTTTATACCAGCAGACCTTGATTTTAGATTTCTATACAAATGAACACCACAAAGTCCATGAAAAGCATCTGGGAAACACCTTCTAACAGCGTTGTCAATTGAGTTTGCCCTATCGGATATGATTGTCAGATTGCTAATAGGACCTATGCAATCCCTAAGATGCCCCATAAACCATGTCCATGAATCGGAGGTTTCAGATTTGCCAACCCCGTAAGCTATTGGCAATATCCCATTGTTAGCATCCATGGCTACTGCTAATAAGTTTACTCCAAGGTATCGACCTTTCAAATGTGCTCCGTCAACTATAATAACTGGGCGCATGCAAGTAATAAACGAACGAATCTACAAAATAATATACACAAGAAATATAATCATTTAAATTTTAAATGCATGTAACTAACATAAATGAGTCAACAGAATTATATTGATTTACTAACCGCAGCACCAATGGCGATAAACAGCAACTCAAAGCGTCCATCTCTATCTGTTTTGATATGAGTTACCGACCCAGGATTTTTCAGCTTTAAATTATGACAATAAGCCGGCAGTTGGGCAAACGATGCTTCTGGCGACCCCCTCAACAATTCCAAGGCATAACATTTGGCTCTCCAAGCTTGAGAATATGATATACTAATCTTGAACCGAGCATTCATGTCAGTCATAATTTCATGTCCCCGATATACCCTGCCATTCAAAAACATTAACTCAGCCAGAAAACCACCCAACACTTTTTTGTTTGCCTGTCTATGGTGAGGAAAAACTTGGGTTCTTGAACATGTATGTTTATCAATAAAGGTCCTAACTTGAAACATTGCGCAATATTTTATCCTCTTTGCAATCATACGCCACGTACAGTTTTTGTCAACCGTACACCTTGTTTCGAAACGATCTTTGCTTGATTTGTTAACTTTTAGTTGATAGCCATCTTCCACACATTTCGTATACAAAGCTATCTTCAAGTCTTCCTTTGTATCAAAACAATCATCTTTCTTGATACGAATAACTTTTGTGTAACAATCAACTGCTTTCTTTGCCAACTCTTCTTCCGGTAACTGAAGTAATTCTGGCATATTCCAGTTATACTCCCGTGGCATTTTCTTTTCTTCGGGGACTTTTTCTTCTTCTTTTTCTTCTTCAGGATTATATGAATTACAGAATGGATGTTCAACATGTTCATTCACAGTCGTAACTTCCTCCTCATTATCATCAACAACATCTTCCTCGACAACGGGTGTTTCATCATCAAAATTCGGGTATTGACCAATATCAAAATCATTACACGCAGGGTCTGTTTCTTCTTCTGAAACATCATCAAAATTCGTGTATTGACCAATATCAAAGTCCGAGTATTGACCAAGATCAAATTTCGAATACTGACTAGTACTCACAATTTTTTCTCTTGGCTCATCATCGTCTAATTGGTCAATACGAAAACCGGAATTTGGTGCTGAAAGTTGATTTGGATTTGGATTAGAGAAAGGATGTGGGTTTTGAGACCCACTTAGTTGATTACTACCCGCTACTGACCCAACAATACTACTTCTAGGTTCAACAACATACAATGTAACATCATCACTTGAAACATTAATGTAAGCAATGAATCGTTCAACATCTTCATTGTCGGTTAACAAATAAACTTTACCATTTCTCTGATAAGATAGCCTAAATACACTTAGGGGCTCTAAATTCAATTTTTTTTGAAACACGTAACATTAGGGTTTCATAAGTTAACTTCTTTAATGACAGTTTTAGTTGAAGATTCATGGGTAAAGGCATATATTGTAAACACCATGAACATTCTCCCATGACCTCCAAAACACAAATCTATCCAAACATGATCAACATTAGATGATTTCATGGTTGTAACTAAACAAACGAGATGCGAAACTAAGACCTGTTGCCGGATGGGGAAGGATGTCGTTGGATATTGGAACGGATGTCGCCGGAGAGAGTGATAGATGGAGATGGAATGAGTTGCGATTTAGGGATTTAGGTTATGAGTTGTTGCTGCTGCGTATATATACATACACAAAAAATTTGGCTTGCGAAAATAAAACCTGTTGCGAACTTTGAAACTCGCATTGCGATTCTGTATTATCTCGTTGCGAAAGTCAGAATCGCGTTGCGAAAGGCCATCATTTGACCATCGCAATGCGAACTGCAAATCGCAACGATAGAATCGCAATGCAAAATGAAAAAGGCAACGAGGATTAACATGCATAAACTTTTAACAATTTTTATTGAATTCTAGGTACTTAACCAAATATTTTCAAACCAAAAGGAGTATATATGTTAACAAAACTTGCATTATGTGTATTTTATGTGTGCACTTTTAACATTTTCAGTTAGGCATGTATTAGTAACTTGAGTTTGAACATTGCTATGATCTGTTCAGTTGTCATCACTTATTAGACATTCATTTGACTATCGCAATGCGAAAATGGTTATCGCAACGAGAAAATCGCAATGCGAAACGAAAATCGCATTGCGATTTTCTCGTTGCGATAGCCATTTCGCGTTGCGATAGTCTGTTTTGCCTTCAACATAAAGCAGATTGAAAATCAACAAATCAACTATTACATTTCAACAAAATTATGTACACATCAATTAAACAAATCAACATTTACAAATCATCTTTTACAAATCAATTAAACAATCAAAAAATAATAATAATTCTTATTTCTTCATCAATTATTGAATCAATGAATCAACAACTTTGTGACCCCGTACATCTATTTCACACAGCTCACTTAAGGATTAACCTGCAGAAACCAAACATTTGCTCAAACAAGACTTCCTACACATCTAAAACCTACAAACAGCAAATTATTGAATTCTAGGTACTTAACCAAACATTTTAAAACCAAAAGGAGTATATATGTTAACAAAACTTGCATTTGACTTACCAATTAACAATGGACACTTTCATAACGCGGATGCAGGTAGGCAGCGTCTCGAATATATTGCTCTAGCCATATAATGCCGAAACCACAAGCCTACTGCAGCTCTATCTCTATCGGTGGGAGGTAAAAACTCTGTGTTTCCCGTCGTCAAACGCGCCAAGCAAAGGCATACGAGAGGACCACAATCCCCTCTGGCTCCCGGCGATTGCTGTGGCGCGGTCTCGTCTCTGACAACTGTGACATTGAACTTCTTTGGCTTCTTGTGTCCAGAATGACTCCAATACTTAATCCCATCCAAGAATTTAGCCAAATGAGAGCTCCATCCCTTGAAAATATCTCTCAAATCAGACAGTGATATGTAATTGATCATGCTGTCATACACTATTATCTTCAGGGATGGGAGCTGAAGTTGGACGAGAAGCCAGTGACGACGTTCCAAAACAGGGATAAACACCTGCGATCATAAGTAATAATTCATTTATTTGCGCACTTATATTTATTAACACCTTTAAAAAATTTAAAAAATAAACACTAACCGTATCGACCTCCCACCATGCAGGATAAAGTTTAGCTTGTCCATTGCCCAACAAAAATGATTCATCTCGTTGATTCTTCAAGTGAACTGCGTGAAAAGCCGTCGGCATTATTGTATATAGCGAATTATTTTTATTTTTCCTAAGCTTCCTTATTATTAGTAGACGTAACACCCATGCATCGATATGCTGTTTTACAAAAAAATACATATATTAGTGAATTACATTAATTTTTAAACAAATTAATCAAAATCATATATAAGAAAAATATAGTCTTACCTCCCCATCCAAATAGCCACTGTCTTCAACCCCTAATAGCACACCCCACCAAGACCGATCAAGCAACAAAAACATTTCATCGTTGAGTTTGTTGATGTCAGTGTAACACCCTTGGCTCCGCTCATGTAGATAAAAATCAACTGCGTCTTAGCCCAAAGGGTATTATCCACAATTGTTTCCGGTAGTTGTCTCCTCTCCACTTCAGATACCAGAAGGGTACTAGCCGGTAACTCATACGAGAGCCAACTCTCATCCATCATGTCCGGAACCGGTGGGGGTTTCTCAATACTTCGATATATTACCCCATGTGAATCGGGCTCTGGAATGGTGGGAGGGACCTCTTCAACGATGACAGTGGCCTCTTGAATGGTGGGGGGGAATCTTGAGGGAGAATAGGGCCTCTTGAACGATTGGAGGGGACTCTTGAGGGATGACCGGTGAGTCGGGCTTCTTCTTGCGGAGTCTTCGCACCATTGGGGTGAACGGAGACGTAATAGCACGTCCACGCCGTCTGATGCGTGAACTCCGTCGTGCAAGGAAAACCCGACGTAAAGCATCCACCTTATCGGGCCGCTAAAAAAAATTAATACATAAATCAGTAAATAAACAGACATGATATTAAACAAAGACAAATATGTTTCAAACTAGCATTGTATTCACCTAAATCATTATTCTATCATAGTTCACAAATGCTCAGATAACATTCCAGAGTAAGCACTTATATAAACATTTAAAAGGACAACATATATAAACATTCCAGAAGAAGAATAGTTTACTTTCGCAACACGAAACTTAAAATCGCAACGCGAAATGACTATCGCAACGCGGAAATGGCTATCGCAATGCGAAATGAAAATCGCAACGACAAAATCGCAACGCGAAATGAAATCGCAACGACAAAATCGCAACGCGAAATGAAATCGCAACGACAAAATCGCAACGCGAAACACAAATCGCATTGCGATTTTCATTTCACGTTGCGATTTTGTCGTTGCGATTTCATTTCGCGTTGCGATTTTGTCGTTGCGATTTTCATTTCGCATTGCGATAGCCATTTCCGCGTTGCGATAGTCATTTTCGTGTTGCGAAAGTAAACTATTATTCTTCTGCAAATTGAAACTTGAATGGATTGCATTACTTCAACCAAAAGACAAAAACAAAACCAAAAACAATACTAACAAAAACAGATTGGCAGCAACCGAATGAATTACGAGTATGAAAAATCTTAAACTTACCTCGTTGCGTAGAGTATGAACCTCATTCTGCAACGATGCTACCATCTCACGTAGAGCGGCTACCTCACCGCGTAATGTAGACACCTCAACACGCCATGCACCATCGTCTTTGCGTAAAGTACCGACCTCCTCACGCAAGGCATTGACCTCATCACGTAACTCCCCTAACTCATCCCGTTGAGGTGGAGGTGGAGAACAGGGAGATAAACGTCGTGACATCTTTGCCGGTCGCCTATCTTGCGGTGATGGTGGAGAAGAGGCTCGATGATGTGAAAGAATAGGTGATGGCTGTCGTTGTGGAGGTGTATAGCCGGGTCGATCAGATGATGGCTCTAGGTGAGGTGATAGCTCTGGGCGAGGTGATGGCTCCCGAAGTGGAGGCTGCTCATCAACCGTTCCATCAAAAAAACGCTTACTAGCTTGCCACCAATCAGTGGCAAGCTCAGCTTCCGTGGGTGTCAGCCTCTGTAGAGGAGTGTTGGCCTCCTAACAATAAAAAAGCTTAAACAAAGTTAAATGTGTACTAGTAATAACTTGTTTATAAACATATGGTAGTATTTATGTTAACTTACATTATTTATTGTCGTATACCGTAGTAAATCTTCCCATTACAAGGTTCGTTTCCTCTTCCAGGAAATAGCCCTGGGAATATTATTTGAAGTTTTTATTGCATATGTCTTCATGGCGGGAAAGGCCTCAAATATCCAAATCTACAAACAATATAATAACAAACATTAGTAATTGTTAAATAATTACTTATAATTTTGGAAACATTATATAAAAATTCTTACCTTAAAGGCCCAAATAAAGCCTGTCAAAGTGTATTTGGAACCATCGCCATGCAAACTTTTTCGATCATCCAAGGCAGACGATAACTTATTCCATGTAGCTTTCCATAAATACGAGCCCCACGGAAACAGGTTCCACGCATTTAGGTCTTCTACCAATTTGATTAGATCATTTGGAATAGGTTGTCTGGCCTCTCTGCCTAAAAAGCCGGCATGCAAAGAATTAGAAGGCATACTCGGACAACGTCGACGTCATCCATCCGAGTAAAACCATCTTTATTATTCAAAATCTTGTCAGGTCTTCTACGTGTAGACTCGGCCTCTCCAGCTCAGGAAAAACCCGGGATAGCCATGATGGGCGGGTAATGTGTCTAGTGTACCGACCTACATCATCGTGTCCGAAGCGTAGACCGGTGATTAAGCAAAACTCCTCTCGCCCAAAACACGTATACGCCGGTGGAAAATCAAACCATATCTCTTCATCACGACGTTGTATAGTCTCTGGTAGATCTCTAGTCATGGTTTGAAGAAACAGGTGTGTCAACATCGCATCTCCACCGGGATGTTGTACTTTCAGCCATGGCCCGAAGCATGTATCCTCAAACATTTTTCTTTGTGCAGGTGAAAGCTTCGACGCAATTGTTTTGGCCAGGCTGACTTTATTTCTCAAGGTCAATTGAGCCGAATAAAAGTTCTACAAAAACAATAAACATACTAAATTAGATATACCAAAAACTACACTGTGAAGATATACCAAAAACAATAATAAACATAAATAGTAGTAGTTTATTCTTCAAACTTAAATATGCAACACTGTGAATTTCGTATTTGTCTTTGTTTTTTGGTTGAAGTAATGCAATTCATTCAAGTTTCAATTTGCAGAAGAAGAATAGTTTCTGAAAATGAAAATCGCAACACGAAAATGACTATCGCAACGAGAGAATCGCAACGCGAAACTAAAATCGCGTTGCGATTTGCATTTCGCGTTGCGATTTGCATTTCGCGTTGCGATTCTTGGTTGATTTAATAAGCAATCTAAGTGAAATGGTTAATCTATTATTGAAATTACCAGTAAACCTATCATCAATTTCAATATGAAAAAACTAATAATAATGCAAAAATTTCAAAAAGAAAATAATTAAAAAAACTAACCCTCGTTGGTTGATTTGGTTGATTTTCCATTTCTGATTGTTAGGGTGGCTCTGAGAGATTTAGATAGACGGATTTCGCCGGAGATGGGGACGGATTTCGTCGGAGATGGGTGAGAGAGTGAGAGATGGAGATGGGACTGAGTTGTGATTTTAGGTTTTAGGTTATGAGTTGCGATTACGGGATATACTGTGGACAGTTCAGTGTTCCAATATATTTATATTCATGTTTGGAATTTAAAAATAAAATACTTGGCCAGGATACTAATGGCGCTTTGAAAATCGCATTGCGATTATGTATTATCGCGTTGCGAAAGTCAGTATCGCGTTGCGAAAGTAAGTATCTCGTTGCGATTTTTTATTATCGCATTGCGATAGTCAGTATCGCATTGCGATTTTCTCAATTCGCGTTGCGATTTACTTATTCGCATTGCGAATTTCCCAATTCGCGTTGCGATTTACTTATTCGCATTGCGAATTGGGAAAATCGCAACGATACTGTAGACCATCGCAACGCGATTTTCAACTATCGCATTGCGAAAATGCAACGCGTATTTGCGATAATGGAGATCGCGTTGCGAATTAGCGATCGCATTGCGATTTTGTTGGTCATTTTGGCAAATCCGGAAAAAGTTGGTTAAAATCGTATATTATATGGGATTTTTGGTCACTGAGGTTATTTTCTCTATGAATAATATATGAAGGAACAAGACCAGGCGGTTACATGGAACCAGATTACTATCAAAACTACCAAACTTACTAGAAAATTGGAAACCAAAAAAGCTTATTAAAACCAGCGAAACTGGATTTTGGTTTATTATCAAGTTTGGAAACCAAAAAGTTTCAGCCTTTTAAACCAAACTTTAGAGCAATTCATTTTCAACCGGTTGAAATAGGAACGGAAAGAACAATCAATTCAACCACCAGTTTGGTTTTTTATTCCTTAGGAAGCTTTGTTTTTGAAACAGAGATCAAAGATGAGAGTGAAAAGAAGCTTGGAATATATGGATTATGCATTTGTGAGTTGATATCCCACATCGGTGGTCTTTGGTGAATAAGGGGTAAAGTGAGTTTATAAAAGGGTATGGGTTTTCAGCAAAAGAATATTAATCCGTCGAGTTTGAATTGAGTTCGAGTCTTAAGCTTCAATTGAGCTTGAGATTTTTTTTTGATTTTGAACTTTTTCGAGTTCGAGTCGAGTTTCAATAATATATTTTGAGTTCAAGTCGAGCTTAATAATTTTTAGCTCACGAGTTTTCGAGTCGAGTTGGACTTACCATTTTAGTTTTTGAGTTCGAGTCGAGCTCAACAATACTCGAGCTCGACTCGGCTCATTTACACCCCTAGAAGCGTTGGCGATTACTGTCTCTCCTAAAAATTTAAAACTATAATATATTTTATTTTTTATGTATTTTTTATTAAAAATATGTTCTCGCTCCCATTAAAATTTTATAAATTCAAAATTTTACCTCTAAAATTTTAGAAGTTCAAATTCGCCACAACCATAAAATCATGCGTTCATCATGTGTACATGATCTCTAATTCAATGTCCTCACTCGCCTTTCTTCCCTCCCATCTTACACACATTTGAACTATAACTTGTTTAAAGGAATCATCTCTGATCTCTCCACATGTTTCATTTTATTTCTTAAATATACGATATACACGAATAAATATTAAGTCATATCAATTTTATCTACAAGTCTTTAAATAAGATAGTATTTTTTTTTTTCATCAAACGAATCGTATCATAAATTTTTTGAATGGAGAATTATGGAATGAGCATGGAAGGAAAGCTAGTTAAAGCACACCCAAGAAAGGATACTCGTACAAAGGAATCTGTCGAGTCCACTATGAGGCACTAATTATGTCTCTCGTCTGCTCACTGCTGACATGTTTAAGTTCATGATATTCAATCATATATACGGAGCGCTATACCGGCAAGTTGGGATTAAGTTAATTAATCAAATATTATGCGTAAATATAAAATTATCGTACCGCTATTGGCTTCTTCGGCGCACAAACATCGAAAGCAGAGCCTACCCCAAGTGCGTGGATTAATATTTAGGGTAAAGTACATAAATGGTCTCTCCGACTATAACATACTACTTTATTAAATTATTCGATTATTAAAAGTTATAAAATGATCATCTGACTATAGACTGTTGTTTTGTTAAGTCATTCGACTATTAAAGTTGCAAAACTGTCACCCGACTATTCATTATATTCCAAATTCATCATTTTCTGTTAAAAATTGACGGTTGTCTAAGCTGAACGTTAACATGATGATTAGGATATGATAAACATTTGAGATTATGGGATCATATTTTATCATATCACAGTTAGCATATTAACGTTCAACTCATAATATCGTCATTTTTTTTAATGAAAAGGAAGAGTTTGAACATAATAAATAGTTGGGTGACTATTTTATAACTTTTAATAGTCGATGACTTAATAAAATAGTATATTATAGTTGGGCGACCATTTGTGTACTTTACCCCTAATATTGATTAGAAAAAGGTCATGAAGCATCAAGAAAACGTTGGGTTTATTCTGAGTCAATTTGGTTGGGTTGGGTCTGTTTGCATTTTGGGCCATCGAAACGTGCTTTAGCAACTCAAAGCACAAAGTTAATCATGTAAGTTGTATGTATGTGCGATTGTGCATGCGTATGTATTGTGTAGTTTAATATTAAAGCTTTTCTTCATTCTAAGCATTCTTATAGTTTCAAACAATAATTGTTGGAAAGTGTCTGAACCAAATGACGTCTTCGGAAATCCATTAGATTATTCAACGTTTTCAAACTACACGATTTCTGAAATCTTTATTATCAAACTGCATGTAACACAAGAAAGACGTATGTTTTGTTCATGTTTCCAAAGTCACAAGTGATATGACAACAATCACATTATCGTAACTATTCTTTTCAACACCTCACATGAACATTTTTTTCCTCCAATAATTTTGAGAACGTAAATTTCCAACTTTGGTAAGAAGTCGGTGTCATAGCTCTACCTCATCAACTTCTTTTTTCTTCTCTAAAGAAAAAAGCCATGTGAAACCGACGACCAAGCATTGCTAAAATCCTAACCAATATCGCATAAATATCTTATTAAAACAGTATAAGTATATTAAATTAAATTCATTTAAGTGAACATTATGAAAAATGAGGAAAAGAACATTTGGACATTAGAATTATTTAGAAAGTTATTATACAATAATTGAGGAATGTAGCTACTCAATTGTCAAAGTTGTCCAAAATCCGGTGCAAATTTAGAAATATGGTGGAAAACGTTTCCGTTGGGTTAAGCATTAAGCCAGAAGAGTTAGACATTACGTCATTGCAGTTACGTCAACATTACGTCATTGCAGTTACGTCACCCTCTTTCATCAGTCCACGCGTCACTCCAAGCTTCTACCAAGTCATAATATGCTGTATAAATAGACCACCCAAATTTGAACGAATTGGTAAGCACTTGCACAAACACACGTACGAACAACCCGTTTTCATTCACCCGTTCTTGTGTCAGATGCAGAGCGAGAAGAGTGAAGTTCGCTGCAATGGCGAAAACGATGAGCAGGAAGACGAGAAGATGGAGCAGTTCTTTGCGCTGATAAGGAATTTCCGGGAGGCGCGTGACAGAAGGAAAGATGAGCGGAGACAGAGGGAGGAGGCGACGGAGAAGCAGCAGCAAAACAAGGCACGGAGGATAAACCTGTTTTGAATGGGCCGATTTCACGAAGGAGATCGAGTTTCGAGGGTCGCCGATTACTTTTCCGTCACCGCGCAACAACAAAGATGGCAACAAAAAACAACCGCACCAGCCAGAAGACGATGGTTTAGATCTTAAGCTAAAACTTTAGGCTATCTTTTAGCTTTTTCCTTGTTTAATACGGTATTATATTATTATTATAAATAGATTAAAAGGAATTTATAATTCCCCTTTTTAGTTTTTGCACGAATGAAACTACCTAATTAAATTAATGATTTTTATTTTTAAAGATTTTAAATTTGAGTATCATAAAATATAAGATAAAAAAAGTCATTATTTTTGGATAATCGAGAGTAATTTAAATATATAATAAATTACAAATTCGATAACTGGACTTTTATATGATTTTTATTTTATTCACCATACTTTTAAAATTTTCAATTTGCTCACTCAACTTTATAGATTGATTTTTTTGTTCACTTTATCGTTAAATTTCTCATATTGTTATAACATGGTTTATAAAAGTCATTATTTTTAAATTTCTCATATTGTTGAGTCAATTTCAACTTCAAAATGAAGGGTATTGAACTCGAAGCGACACGACTGGCTCGAGAGTATATTTCAACTTCACGACGAATGATATCTAACTCGAAGCCAAACTTCACAATAAATGGGGGCATCCACGGTTTCAACTTCACGACGAAGGGAATCGTGTACACTCGCAACATACAATACTTGGATTTTAACTTCACGACGAATGATATTCAAGTCAAGGCTCAACTTCACGACGAAGGGGCCATCCACGATTTCAATTCCACAACAGAAGATATCGTGCCACTCGAGACAACACAAGTTCAACTTCACAACGAAGGGACGACTGGTTGTCAAAAAACAATTTCCAAATTTCAGAGCCAATTTCAACTTCACAGCGAAGGATATTGGACTCAAGACAGCACAAGCTCAACTTCATAGAGAAGGGGAGGCTGACTATCAACAAACAACTTCCCAGTTTCAGAGCCAATTTCAACTTCACAGCGAGGGATATTGGACTCAAGACAACACAAGCTCAACTTCACAACGAAGGGGGTGACTGATTGTCAACAAATAACTTTTCAGTTTCATTCAGATTCAATTTCAACTTCATAGCGAATGATATTGAACTCGAGACAACACAAGCTCAACTTCACAGCGAAGGGGCGGCTGACTGTCAACAAACAATTTCCAGAGCCAATTTCAACTTCACGATGGAGGATATTGGACTTGGAACAATACTACCTACTTGGATTTCAACTTCACGATGAAGGATATCCAATTACCAGGCTCAACTTCACGACGAACGTGCCACCCGCGGTTTCAACTTCACGACGAAGAGAATCATGAACACAAGCAGCATCCATCTCTAGATTAGATTTTCAACTTCATGACGAAGGATAGCCAACTCAAAGAAGGGTTATCTATCAACAAAGACCTTCGAGTTCGACTACGCTCAGCACCAATGCACATCATTTACAGCATAGCTGAAGGCAAGAAGGGCTATCTATCAATAAAATTATCGAGTTTGATTCCATTCAGCTCGATAACACCTCAATCACACTATTATCCGACTGCAATTGAGGTTTTCAAGCCGAGAAGAAGATCTGGGTTAGCCGTGCCTTAGTAGCAATAAGCCTTTTTTCCGTCAGCATAGCTTAAGTCGAGAAAAGCTATCTGTCAGCGAAGACTTTTCGAGTTCGGTTTCATTCAGCTCAAGGGCATATCAACCATATTATGGAGTCAAGAGATTACTTTCCAGTCGAATTTTTAGCCAAGGTCGTTAAACCGAGAAGAAGACCAAAGTGAACTACAACGAGAAGCCATATTCTGATTCAAATTATTTCAAGATTGACTCGACTTCGCGACGGAGGAGCCATCCGCAACTCAATTCGACAGGGAATTATTCTTCAACTCCATTGAACGAAAATTTGTGTCTTTTTATCTTTGTCCTATTTTTCGTTCCACGAAAAAGGAAAAAGAGGGGCAGCTGTAGACACCAATTTTCTTAAAAGATAGAGCTAGCAAGAGTTCCTCTCTAAGAGGACTCTTCCACCACCATATCTTTTAAAGCAACAACCACACCAACAAACGTGCAACAACCGAGCAAGGAGTCTAGTTGCATTAGGATTCTATTGTTAGTTAGTTTTTTTCACTATAAATACATGTAATCCTCCCCATTTGTAAGATGATATACGAAATAAACAACAGAAATTACTAGCAAATCGGAGCAAAAAAATGTGATTCTCGAAGAGGAAAATAAGTAGAAAAGGTAAAAGTTTGTACCTTTATCGCTTTATGTCTTTGCATATGTGTTTCTCCATTATTTTTGCTCGAGTCAAACCCAAATAAAATCATTTTTGGCCGATGAACGGGAAGGTTTTTTAAAGATCTATCTTGTAGATCTAGTAATCCCGAGGCCCGATCTTAGAAAATTATTTGGATTTTCGAAAAATAGAGAAGAAAAGCTTAAATTTAAAACATTCATTTCGCCCCTTTAATGCGCAATATCAACGTTAATTGTCTTTCAAATTTGGCCCCAATTTTAGCTTTTCTTTTATAATAATCCTTTGTTGTTACATGCATATTTTTATTATTCTTATTATATATATATATATATATATATATATATATATATATATATATAAATTATCTTCATTTGGCTATTTTTTTATATATAATTTTTAATTTTCTATATTCTATCGTTATATATATATATACTTTTAATTCTTTTTAATATATCATTATTATTTATATATATTTTTATTACTATAATTATATGTTATATATATTTATTATTTTATATATTTTATTTTATCTTTTATTTTTTTTATCTTCTATTTTTATTTTTGTATTGTTATTGTTATTATCTTCTTTATTTTATGTATTTTATTTATATATATATTTTTTTATATTTGTTTTTGTGCCACTTTATTTTATTTTATTTATCTTACTTACATCTTCTTTATTTGTTTTATTTTCTCTACTTTATTGCATTTATTTTTATTTCACCTTCTTTATTTTATTCATTTTTTAACATTTTTGTCTAACATGTTTCTTGACTTCCTAAAGGGTACACTTTTAAAACTATCAAGGGTAAGCAATTTTGGATCGATATTTTACCTTTTAATTTAAAATTATAATTTTCTTAATTTAAGACAACTGGATATTGCTTAGTACCGAAAGGGCAGTTCAAGGGTACTAACCCTTCCTTGACTGTAACCGACTCCCGAATCCGACATATCACTGGTAAGACGCAGATTAGGTAAGAAATCATGTATCTGGTTGACCTATTTATTTTTAAATAAATGATCGGTGGCAACTCCAAATCATTTTTCTTAAGTCGAAGCCCAATTCTGGGGACCAACCGAAAGACGGTTACGACAACCCAAGCTGTCGTAACCGTCTTTCGGTTGGGCCCCGGAATTGGGCTTCGACTTGAAAAATGTGGATTGGAGTCACCACCGATCGGATACCTTATTTCTTATTTGATCTGCGTCTTACCAGAGATATGTCGGATTCGGGAGTCGGTTACAGTCAAGGAAGGGTTAGCACCCTTGAACTGCCCTTTCGGTACTATGTAATTTCCAGTTGTCATTAAGTAAGAAAATTGAAAGTTTAACTCAAAAGGTAAAATTATGATCCAAAATTACTTACCCTAATTCGATTTGAAAATATCCCTTTTAAAAAAAGGCGAGAAACACGTTAGAGGAAAAAGACAATGAAAGTAAATAAATAAAACAAAGAAAACACATAAATAACACGAATAAACAAAATGAGATAAAAATAAAAAAATAAAAGAAGTAAAAGTAAAAAAACAAGAAAAAAGAATGAAGTAACGAATCTAATAATAAAAGAACAATAAAAATAATGAGGAAAAATACAAAGAAAATAGAAAATAAATGAAAAGAAAAAACAATCACATAAAATAAATAAAAATGTAAGTTAACAGTAAAATAGTAATATCAATTATAATGATAATTATAAAATATAAAATATACGTTAAAAGCAAAAATAAATAGTAATAATACTAGTTATATATATATATATATATACAACTTATAAACAAGGTATAAAAAAAAAATAATAGTAATAATAAATATTAAAAAATAAAAAAAATAATATAAAAAATAGAAATAAAAGAAATTAAAGAATATGAAATGAAAGTAAATATATATATAAATATAATAAAATAATATAATGAAATAAAATAATAATAATGGAAATATAAGTAAACATATATGATATTAGTAGGGGATTAAATTGAAATAAAAGCTAAATCAGTGGGCAAATGTCAAAGAACATTGAATATTAAAACCGGCAAAAATAAAAAGTTTTCATTTTTAATAGATTTTCGCACCCTCATTCCAAAAATGTAATTTGTTTTTGCGAAATAGCCTCTAGGGAACGTAGATCTGAAATCAAAGTTTCGAAAAACTCCCTCCGGGTCATCGGTTAAAACATTTGTCTTTGGGGTTCTTAAGCAAAGAAAATACGATTAACAACGTATGCAAGTGAAGAGTAAAGAGAAACAAACGAAAGGTAAAAAAAAAAGCTTTCACCTTTATTACTTCGAATCGTTTACAATAGCCTCGATATCACTTTTTCTTTGCTCGTATTTTTCTGGCATTCCTTTTGTGTAACTCCTGTGTGTTCTGGTATGGTAATTACAAGGCTTATTTATAGTACTAAAAAACCCTATTTTATACTAGTATTTGAGTCCTAATCTAACTCTATTTTAGACTAGTATTTGAGTCCTAATCCAACTCTTCTTTGTTGGTTACATGAAGACTCCTCGGTTGGCAGGACAAAATCTGGTGTCTTCAGCTGCCCCTCTTTGCTCATTATCGTGTAACGAAAATGGAGCAAAGATTACAAGACACAAATTTTTTCCATATCGAATATCCTCTGTCGTAGAGTTGAAATCATTGTGAGGTTGAGTCAAAATTGGAAAATTCTGAGCAAGAAATCCTTCGTCGTGAAGTTGAAAACGAGCTCAAAGCTTTTGACAAGTGGCCTCTGAATCTTCTTCTGGCTCAAGATTCTTCGTCGTGAAGGTGGAACTTGACCTGAAGACTTTGGTGTTGTGATGTTACAGATGACTCATTCGTCGTGAAGTTGAGTCAATTCATTGGGTTATGATACCCTTAGTTGTGAAGTTGTATATGTATATGGCCCCTTCGTCGTGAAGTTGAGCCTGAGAATTGGATATCCTTCATTGTGAAATTGAAATTCAATGTAAGTTGTGTTACTCCGAGTCCAATATCCTCCGTAATGAAGTTGAAATTGGCTATGGAACTGGGAAATTGTTTGTTGACAGTCAGTCGCCCCTTCACTGTGAAGTTGAGCTTGTGCTATCTCGAGTCTAATATCCTTCGCTGTGAAGTTGAAATTGATTCTAAAATTGGGAAGTTGTTTGTTGACAATCAGCCGTCCCTTCGTTGTGAAGTTGAACTTGTGTTGTCTTGAGTGTTGAGCCTGGTAATTGGATATCCTTCGTCGTGAAGTTGAAATCCAAGTAATTTGTATTGCTCCGAGTCCAATATCCTCCGTCGTGAAGTCGAAATTGGCTCTGGAACTGGGAAATTGTTTGTTAACAGCCAACTGCCCCTTCACCGTGAAGTTGAGCTTGTGCTGTCTTGAGTCCAATATCCTTCACTGTGAAGTTGAAATTATCTTTGAAACTGTGAAATTGTTCATTGACAACCAGCCGTCCCTTCGTTATTAAGTTGAACTTGTGTTGTCTTGAGTGGCACGATATCCTCCGTCGTGGAGTTGAAATCGCGGATGGCCCCTTCGTCGTGAAGTTAAGCCTTGACTTTAATATCCTTCGTCGTGAAGTTGAAATCCATGTATTGTATATTGTGGGTGGACACGATTCCCTTTGCCATGGAGTTAAAACCGTTGATGACCCCTTTATTTTGAAATTTAGCTTCGAGCTAGATATCATTTGTCGTGAACTTGAAATCTACTCTCGAGCAAATTGTGTCGTTTTGAGTTCAATATCCTTCGCCGCGAAGTTGAAATTGACTCTAGCTAAAACCTGGAAAAGTTATAAATACATGTGATGAACATATGTTATCTTGGGGTTCTGGAGAGAAATCTCGATCTCTGGTTGTCTGTCTGGAATTTTGATTCTGGAATCTTGAAGTTTCGATCCTTGGTCTTTAATTCTTCAAATGTTCAAATCTGATGTCTATTTTTTATTCTTGATCTGGGAAAGGCTCCTCGACCATCTCAAGTATATGCATGAGCCATGATCGGCTTCCGAGTATCTGTACTTTTCAATGAATCTTTGTACAGTAATATGCAAATATCTTTTGCATAAGTAAATAAATCATTAAGCTTAAGCTCAATCCAAGATGCTCAAAAGGAATTGGTTTGGAGAAAAAAATTGTCTTTTATTCATGAGGAAAAAAGAACAAATAATTCATGGCAAATATTCTGGAAGATGAAGACATGATGAGGTGTAAACGAATGTCTTAAATTTCAATAATGTGGGCACTTCTGAGCTGAAAAGTCGTTAGGTGACCTTGAATACAGCCTTTGCCAAAGGATCTTTGAGAATGTGACAACATTCAGGAGAGTGCAACCTTTCTCTGACTCGTTGAGTCTGTGGAAAATTCAGATGCTCGGGAGTTTCAACTGTCTGAATTTCTTGAATTATCCAAATCGCCCTTTCGGGTTTTCAACTTGGACTCATCCTTGGTTGCAAGACGCCCTTTGCGGGTTTTTATCTTGAACCCACCTTATTTTTGTTCTTTCTCTTTTTTTTCTTTTGATCTTTTTTCAATTTTTTCAATTTAGGGTGCCCTTTCGGGTTTTCACCCTAAACGTTTTTTTTCATTTTTTTGTTCTTTTTTCCTTTTTTTTTACTTAGGATACCTTTTCGGGTTTTCATCCTAAGCGAAGTATTTCTTGACTGTATCTGAATTGATGGGATGCGGCAGTTCGGGTCCGTCCATTTCAGCCAGGACAAGGGCTCCTCCAAAGAAGGCCTTTTTCAAGACATAAGGTCCTTCCCAATTTGGCATCTATTTTCGTCGAAAATCTTTCTGGACTGGCAAAATTCTCCTTAGCACCAGATCTCCTTCACGGAATATTCTCGGGCGTACCTTCTTGTCATGTGCTCGAATCATTCGTTTCTGATAGATTTAACCATGGTGAATGGCTTTCAGTCCCTTTTCATCAATCATGTTAAGTTGATCTTATCTGGATTGCACCCATTCTACGTCATCCAGTTTAACTTCTGTCAAGACTCGTAATGACAAAATTTCTACTTCAATGGGCAGCACTGCTTCCATTCCATAAGCTAATGAGAATGGAGTTACCCCATTCGAGGTTCGTACTGAGGTTCGATAAGCGAACAAAGCGAAATGCAACTTCTCATGCCAGTCTTTGTAGGTCTCGGTCGTCTTCTCCACTATCTTTTTAATGTTTTTGTTTGCTGCTTCTACTGCGCCGTTCATCTTTGGTCTGTAGGTAGTAGAATTGTGATACTTTATGTTGAATTCTCACAAGCAGCTTTCATCATTTTATTGTTCAAGTTTGTAGCATTATCGGTAATGATCCTTTCAGGTAAACCATACCGACATATGATCTCTTTTTTCAAAAACTTGCAAATAAAGGATTGAGTGACACTGACATAGGAAGCAGCTTCTACCCACTTGGTGAAATAATCGATGGCTACAAGGATGAAACGATGACCACTCGAAGCCTTTGGATGGATTTGCCCAATAAAATCCATGCCCCACATAGAGAAAGGACATGGTGACGTCATGACATGAAGTGGATGAGGTGGAACATTTATTTTATCTCCGTAAATCTGACATTTATGACATTTTCTAGCATAGTTGATGCAATCACTTTCTAGTGTGGACCAGAAATATCCGCATCTCATTATTTGTCTTGACATTATATGTCCATTTGCATGTGCTCCACAAACTCTGTCATGTACTTCTTCCATTATAATTTTTTCCTCTTCAGTATCAACGCACCTTAACAGAACTTGATTACAGCTTTTCTTGTACAAGACCTCCCCATCAAGGGCGTATCCAGGTGACATCCTTCTAATGGTTCTTTTATCGGTTTCAGTGGCTTCCTCTGGATAACTTCGATGCTTGATATACCGCAAAATGTCATAGTACCAAGGCTTAGTGTCTTTTACTTCTTCAATCTGGCAGAAATGAGCCGGGTACTCATACGACTGCATGTCAATTGGCATCATTCTAGACTCCACGCCAACTTTGAATGTGGCTGCCAAGGTAGCCAAAGCATCAGCCATTTGATTTTCTTCTCTCGGCACATAGTGGAAGGTAACTTCGTCGAATTCTTCGAGCAGGTTCAGTATTAACTTTTGGTATTCTATCAGTTTTGCATCTTTGGTTTCCCATTCTCCACGGAGCTAATAGATTACTAATGCCGAATCTCTGTATATCCACAAGGTCTTTATATTTTGCCCTAGTGCAGTTCGAATTCCCAAGACACAGTCTTCATATTCTGCCATGTTATTGGTACAATCGAAGTTCAGTCTGCTGGTAAATGGGTAGTGACTCCCTTCTGGAGAGATCAATATTGCCCCATTACCATGTCCTAATGCATAAAATTCCCCATCGAAGTACATTCTCCAAGAACTATCTGTTGAAGGACCTGTTTCTTCTAAAGATAAAGCCATTAATTCTTCGTCTGGGAAATCAAAGTCTAATGGCTCATAATTCTCATCGGTTATGCTTGCCAACAAATCTGATATGGCACTTCCTTTTATGGCTTTTTGGCTCACATACTCGATGTCGAATTCAGACAATAACATTTGCCATCGGGCTAACCTTCCAGATAGAGCAGGTACACCCATCATGTTTTTAGTGGATCTAGCTTGGAAATCAGCCAAGTGGTATGATACAACATATATTATCGGAGTCTTTTTGTATCCCAGACTAAAGCACATCAAACCTTCTCAATAGGAGGATATCTGGCCTTGCAATCGGTGAACTTCTTGCTCAAATAGTAGATGGCTCTTTCTTTTCTTCCAGATTCGTCATGTTGATCCAGGACACACCCCATTGAGTTCTTAAATATGGATAGATACAAGAACAGAGGTTTGCCCGGGATGGGGGACATTAAGATAGGAGTATAAGACATGTACTCTTTCACCTTCTCGAATGCAATCTGACAGTTTTCATTCCACACTCTAGGGTTGATCTTTCGGAGAAGGCGAAAGATTGGATCACACTTGTCTGTTAACTAAGATATGAAACGAGCTATGTAATTCAATCTGCCCAGAAAACCTCGGACTTCTTTTTGTGTTCGAGGTGGAGGTAGATTCTGGATAGCCTTAACTTTGTCATGATCACCCTCAATGCCTTTTTGGCTGACCACGAAGCCTAACAGTTTCCCGGATGTCAACCTGAAAGTGCACTTGCTAGGGTTCAGTCATAGCTGGAACTTCCTCAATCTCTGGAAGAGCTTTCTCAAATATTCAATATGTTCATTCTCGATCTGTGTCTTAACAATCATGTCGTTGACATAAACCTCGATTTCTTTATGCATCATGTCATGGAACAGGGTCACCATAGCTCTTTGATATGTTTCCCCAGTATTCTTTAATCCGAAAGGCATCACTTTGTAATAGAAAGTTCCCCACATTGTGACGAAAGTGGTCTTCTCCATGTCTTCTGGGTGCATCTTGATCTGATTGTACCCCAAAAATCTATCCATGAATGAAAAGTAGTTGTTCCCGGCTATATTGTCTACCAAAGTGTCTATGTGTGGTAGAGGAAAGTTATCCTTGGGACTTGCCTTGTTTAGGTCCCGATAATCAACACACGTGTGTACTTTCCCGTCCTTCTTTGGCACATACACTATGTTGGCCACCCCTCCGGATATTTGGCCACTTGAAGAAAACCGGCATCAAATTGTTTCTTGACTCTTCCTTGATCTTAAGGAGCATTTCTGGTCGCATTCTTCTCAGTTTTCTGTTGCCGGGTTTGCATTCTGGTTTGATAGGCAGTTTGTGGATAGGTGTTTAATGGACTATGTCCATCTGTGTCTAATCTCGGCACACCTCTTGATATGACCAGGTGAACACCTCTCTATATTCATAATGTAAGACTATCAGGTTTTGCCTTGCTTCAGTCGAAAGAATTATACCGATTTTAACATCCTTTCGATCTTCCTCAGTGCCTAGATTCAAGACTTTGATTGTCTCTTCATGTGGCAGTATTTGTTTATCTTTTCTTTCTACCATTCTCAATAATTTGGTAGGCAAGTTGCACTCCTCTTCATTGTAACATTCATCAAATTCCCCGAGACAAATGGCCGATTCAAAATCCACCTCTTGATCAGGATCATTAGTGCCCACATTATCGTTATCTAGGGATCTGAAAGAAGGGAAAATGTGCATGCATGAGGGGAAAATATCCCACACGAAATAGTCAAGAATTAATTTGAGAGAAAGTGGAAATGAAGTATCGAAATGAAGAAGATGGACAATGAATTCAAAAAGAAATAAAGGAAAATTTGTTTGCTATGAGAAGAGGGGAAAAATGCATCTTTTATTGAATTTAAACATAATGTTTATTCACCCTTACAAAAGATCACCTATTGCCCCGGGTATAGGCAAATAGGAATAGTTTGAATATTACTCTGAAAGAATCTTGTAAACCACAGGTAGTTCTTCGACCAATTAATGGCTAGGCATGAACCCAGGTGGTAGAGGGCATATCCCAGGTCTAATTGCGTCGTCAGCATTTCCAGTGGTTACGGCATTGATGCTCGGATCTTCCAAAGCCGCTTCTAAATCAGACGTGGTGGTTTCAAACACATAACCACCTGACTTGAATGTGTGGCAAAGAGGCGGGAATGTCATGGGCTCCTCGAGTTTTTTTATCCTAGCCTCTATTTGTCTCTTCTTTGCTCGAGTATTGTGTGAATGATGCGTATTTAATGGTTGCGGTGGTAAACTTGGTATTTTCTTTTTCTGAGACATGTTCTGTTAGTTAATACGAATGTAAAAACATGGAAAATATAAAAATAAACATGAAATATAAAATATAAAATGCAAAGTATGCAATGCATGATGTATGCAATTTAGAGGCATTGATCCAGAAAAGTGTCCATTATTGTAAACAATCCTTATTCAGACAAAAATGTTTTATCTTGTAAGAGACATGAAAAACAATCAAAGGTATGTTTGGACTAAATCCTCTAGACCCCGAATAGCTTCTAGTAGGTTGACAAGTCTTTTGCCTTCATCTGTCATTGGTTGAATGCCTTGTCGAACCACTACGGCTTCCCTTGCCAGACTGTGAAGATGACGGGCTGCCTTCTGTACTTGATATAGGAAATCTCGGATGACTGTGTCTCTAGCCTTTACCTTTTATTGTGCTTGCTCCCAATGGAAACGCCACTGCAGACCTCCGTCAAATGGTACTATCTGGAGCTCGGTCGCTTGCTTCTTGAATCCATCTACGATAGCTTTCAACTCGGCTATTGTCTTGTTGTATCTTCATGTTGTTTTTCTAGGTCAGCCATCTAGATTCTCAAGCACTTTTGATGCTGACTGTCTGCAAGCTCCTCTGATTAGTTTTCAAATGTTCCTTCCAAGCTATTCCATCAGACCCCTCAATTTCTTTTCAGGATGTGAGCTTCCTCTTTCCAATACTCAGAGGTTACTTTCAACTTGGAGTATCCTTGACTTTATCCTGATATCCCATTCAAGTCTTCAAGCTCAAACGGACTCTTTCTGTTCTCTTTCCAGTTTGTATGCTCTATCTTTCTGAGAGTCGGCATCTAGCTTCCATTGAAACGTTCAACTTCTAGTTCCTTAACTTCTGTTTAGCTCGTATTCACAACTCAAACTCGCCGTGGTTATCTCAAGTTCAGAAGAAACAGGCCTGAGATGTTCCTCCATGGTCCGGGTGTCCTCACAGTCTGGCACCGGGATGTTATCATTCTTTCTCAATCTTCGCCACTCCATATAATCCAGAGTAAGCATATCTTTAGCAGCCACATCCATCCGGAATACTTCTTCATGACTCGTTTGCTTCTTTGATGTAGATAATCCATATGTTGCTGGGACAAATGACGTGCCCCATACTGTCTAAGTGCCAACAACGGAGCATACCCAACTGTACCCCAAAGTCCAAGTAGGGTCATAGTGTCAGAATCCCACACTTGAAAAGAACATCACTAAGGAACAACCATGGGGTTCTCCATGTAATATCCCGATACTGAAGATGCGTGAAGACCTTCATCTATTTTTCCTTTGTAGCACCTTCATGCCATTTCATAGTGATGAACTCTCCCAAAGGTGAATAGATGGTGCTAAATTGGCAGTAGGCAACCCCGTTAGTCTTCTAAAAGTGGCTATGAATCCAGACTTGAAGGAGCTGAACACATCCAATGAACCTTCCTCCACCAGTTCCTCTACAATGATTAAGAGATTGAAAGGTCTCGGCTAAGATGGTCGGTGCTGGGTTGACTTGCCTTGGAATTGTTCAAATAGTTCTACCACGGCTGCGTCGATCAGCCAAAGTCTTCGAAAAAAATAACCAGACCGTACAGACCTAGTGCAAAAAGGTCTATAGTCTTTCATTCATCAGGGGGTTCTTCATTAGTTTCCTTATGTGAATCCAGTCGATACTTCCCCGTTACCTTTGTGTTGAAGTCGATTAGTCACCCATTTTCATCAACCCCTGTAATCTTAACTCGTTCTTGAAAGGCTGACTCTTGATGTGTTGATATGACCTTTCTAGTCTGATGCTTTCGCAGTGCAGTAGGGTAGTATCTTCAATTGTGGGCACCATGTCCTCCTGGTTAAAGGTGAAACAACAATATCTCGGGTTCCAGAATTGAATTAATGCTCGGAGCAGGGGTTCATCAGTCTTGATATAGAGTAAGAGGGCAATATCACCATATCGTTGGCTGAACTTCTATTTTCTGTCATTCCCCCAACTGTCCCAATATTTCGCAGTTCTTGGACATCATTTTGTTTCAGGCTGACAGATGCATAATAACAAGCTCTGACACATATTTCCCTGAAGATTGTCTCCCTCTCTTTCTAAGTCTTCTCGGACCATAGTCGTGCCTCAGTATTTTTAATCTCTTGTATTACAAAACCTTTGTCCATTAATTCGGATTTATTTTGTGTTTAACAAACGCTTTTTAAGGATCAATAGCCTCTTGTTATGATACAAATGCTAGAAAACAAACACAAAGGCAAAAGGATTAGTAAAATAAAAAAAAAAATAAAAAAATGACGAAAGAAAAAAAACACAAAAAAGAAAATGGTTAGGGTAAAAATATCCTAGGTTTTGAAAAGTGGTTTCGGGGTAGGCTCTAATTCTCCATTGTTTCCCGGTTTAGGTTCTAAAAACGGTACCCGAGTTCTCCTTGCCGGTGCCCCCTTGGGCTTGCCAGACCCTTAGTCCTAAACCCATCACAGGCTTGTGTGGACTAAGTTAAACTCGAGATGACACATTCCCTTATGTCCGTACGGTGAATAAATTCACACAAAGACATAAAGTATATGAATCTCGAAGGCTACTTGCTAGGCCCGCACAGTGAATAAATTCACACGAAGGCGTCACTTTCACCCCCACTAAAGACAGGGTTTAGAGCTCGAGTATAGAGCCTTAAATGAAAAAGATTTGAAGGCTGAAATCACGAGAAAATGATTAGTACAACTAATTACCTGAAAATATAATCAAAAGTAAGTAAAAAAAGATCGAAATGTTACCTTAAAATTTAAACTTACCCTTTTTCGTTAAAAAGACAACTAGAAATTACCTTAGCCTAACTCACTTACCTGTCCCCAGCGGAGTCGCCAAGCTGTCGTAACCGTCTTTTGGTTGGGCCCCGGAATTGGGCTTCGACTTGAAAAATGTGGATTGGAGTCGCGGGGTCAGACACCATCTTACCTGATCTGCGTTTTTATAGAAATGTGTCAGGTTCGGGAGTCGGTTACGGTCAAGGAAGGATTAGCACCCTTGAACCGCCCTTTCGGTACCAATTAATTTGTCGGTTGTCTTAGTTACGAAAATTCGAAAGTTAAATTAAAATTTAACAAACCCGATTCAAATTACTTACAATTGATTGATTTAAAAGCGTACTCTTAAAAAAATCAATTAACATGTTAGAAAAAAGGTAATAAAAACTAACAAATAGAAAATAATTAAATAGAGAAGATAAATAAAACGATAAAAAAAGAAAAACAAAGAAAAGAATAAATAAAAATAACGATAACAAGTAAATAAAAAAATAAAGAAACGAAAAGAAAAATAAATAAATAAATAAATAAAAGACATAAAATAAATAAATAAAATCCATAAAAGAAAATGAAATAAATAAAATACTAGAAAATAATGGTGAAAATAATATATACATAGTAAATAATTAAATAAATGCAAGAGGGGAAAAATATAAAATAAAATTAAATAAATAAAATAGATAAAAGATAAACGAATGATAATATATATATATATAATAAAAAAAACATAAAAAATAGTAATATATATAAATTAATAAAATAGATAATGAAATCTAAAAAAACATATGGGAAACAAGGGACATCAAAAAACATATATATATATATATATATATATATGTGTGTGTGTGTGTGTGTGTGTGTGTGGTGTGTGTGTGTGTGTGTGTGTGTGTGTGTGTGTGTGTGTGAAATATATATATATACTAAAGTAAAAAAATTCATAAAATGTAAAACAAATATTACATGAAAAAAAACAAAACAATTAAATAAAATGAGTAAAAGAGAAATGTGCGTATAAATAAAATTAAATAAATAAAATAATAATAATTAAAACGTAAATGTAAGGGATCGAACCAAAAGTAAAAAATATGCTACCTTTTATTTCCTTTTTGAATTGTTTACAATAGCTTTGTCTTTGTATTTTCCGTGCTTTCCTCTGTATTCTGTATGTCAATCGTCCGTCTTACAAATGGGGAGGATTACATGTATTTATAGTGGAAAAAACTAACTATTTTTAGAATCCTATTAAGAATAGAATCTTAATGTAATTAGACTCCTTGCTCGGTTATTGCATGTTTGTTGGAGTGTTTGTTGCTTTAAAAGATAAGGTGGTGGAAGAGTCCTCTTAGGAGATGAACTCTTGCTAGTTCTATCTTTTAAGAAAATGGGTGTCTACAACTGCCCCTTTTTGTCCTTTTTCGTGGAAGGAAAAATAGGACAAAGATAAAAAGACAAATTTTGCGTTCAGTGGAGTTAAAGAATAACTCCCTGTCGAATTGAGTTGCGGATGGCTCCTCTGTCGCGAAGTCGAGTCCATCCTGAAATGATTTGAATCAGAATGTGGCTTCTCGTTGTAGTCCACTTTGGTCTTCTTCTCGATTTAAAGACCTTGGCTAAAAATTTGACTGGAAAATAATCCCTTGACTCCATAATGTGGTTGATATGCTCTCGAGCTGAATGAAACCGAACTCGAAAAGTCTTCGATGACAGATAGTTTTTTTCGACTTAAGCTATGCTGATGGAAAAAAGGCTTCTTGCTACTAAGGCACGGCTAACCCAGATCTTCTTCTCAGCTTGAAAACCTCGATTGCAGATAGACAATAGTGTGATTGAGGTGTCATCGAGCTGAATGTAATCGAACTCGACAATTTTCGTTGACATATATCCCTTCTTGCCTTGAGCTATGCTGTAAATTTGATTTACCTCTGAATTGAATGTAATCGAACTCGAAGGTCTTTGGTGATAGATAACCCTTCTTTGAGTTGGATATCCTTCTTCATGAAGTTGAAATCCAATCTAGAGATGAATGTTGCTTGTGTGCATGATTCCCCTTCATCGTGAAGTTGAAACCACGGGTGACCCCTTCGTCGTAAAGTTGAGCCTGGTAATTGGATATCATTCATCATGAAGTTGAAATCCAAGTGGGTAGTATTGTTCTGAGTCCAATATCCTCCGTCGTGAAGTTGAAATTGGCTCTGGAACTGGGAAATTGTTTGTTGACAGCCAGCCGCCCCTTCGCTGTGAAGTTAAGCTTGTGTTGTCTCGAGTTCAATATCCTTCGATGTGAAGTTGAAATTGACTCTGAATGAAACTGAAAATTTGTTTGTTGACAATCAGTCGCCCCTTCGTTGTGAAGTTGAGCTTGTGTTGTCTTGAGTCCAATATCCCTCGATGTGAAGTTGAAATTGGCTTTGAAACTGGGAAGCCCCTTCGTCGTGAAGTTGAGCCTCAAATGGCACGATATCCTCCGTCGTGGAGTTGAAATCGTGGATGTGCAAGTATGATATCCTTTGTCATGGAGTTGAAATCGCGGATGGCTCCTTCGTCGTGAAGTTGAGCCTTGACTTGAATATCCTTCGTCGTGAAGTTGAAATCCAAGTATTGTATGTTACGGGTAGACATGATTCCCTTCGCCGTGAAGTTGAAACCGTGGTTGACCCCTTTATTGTGAAGTTTGGCTTCGAGTTAGATATTCTCCGTCGTGAAGTTGAAATCTACTCTCTAGCAAATTGTGTCGCTTTGAGTTCAATATCCTTCGCCGCGAAGTTGAAATTGACTCTAGCTAAAACCTGAAAAAGTTATGCATATATGTGATGCCATGGATGCAATGCTCTTAGGTGTGCCTAAAATGCATATGCAACATATGTTATCTTGGGGCTCTGGAGAGAAATCTCGATCTTCGGTTGCCTGTCTGGAATCTTTATTCTTGAATCTTCAAATTCTGATCCCTGATCTTGAATTCTTCAAATGTTCAAATTTGATGTGCACATTCTATTTTTGATTTGAGAAATGCTTCTAAACCATCTCCAGTATATTTCTGAACTGAGTGTAACGGTTCAGATCATGCTTCAAGAGAAGTTGTCTCGAAACAGATAGAATTCGTTTTAAGGGAAACTGTTGAATATATCTGTCGTTTCATGAAAACGGTCTCAGGGGGAAAAAATTTGTTTTAAGGGAAATAAATTTGAAACTTTTGTGTTTCAAGAGAAACTATCTCAAGGGAGACAAAATTTGTTTTAGGGGAAATAAATTCAAAGATTTTGTTTCAAGGGAAACTGTCTCAAGAGAGACAAAATTTGTTTCAAGAGAAACTGTCTCAAGAGAGAAAAAACTTAGTTCCAAAAGAAACTGTCTCAAGGGAGATGAAATTTGTTTCAAATAAAACATATTCAAATAATTTGTTTCAAGGGAAACTGTCTCAAGAGAGACAAAATTTGTTTCAAGGGAAATGTTTTCAATGTTTATGTTGCAAGAGAAACTGTCTCAAGGGAGACAAAATTTTGTTTCAAGGGAAACTATCTCAAGCGAGATAAAATCTTCTTTTTAAAAACAGTCTTGAGTGAAATGATATACCTTCTTTTGAGTAAAACAGTCTCAAGTGAGACAAAGTCTGTTTTAAGAAAAGCAATCTCAAGTGAGATAATCATCTGCATTAAATGAGATTGTCTCAAGCGAGACAAAATTTATATTGGAAATGTTGAATATGAAGATAAATGTCGATCTTTCAATCTGTCGAGTTGGTTGAAGTGTGACTTCTTGCTGCTGAGTTAAGCAACCACCATACAAACTCTTTTGAATCAAGCATATTTCACCTTGAAGTTGAAACTTGACTCTAAAGATGTTGGTTCCTACATGTGGAGGAAAAGCCTTCGGAAGATCTGATCGTTCGCATCAGGATTTTGAATCCTCAGAGATGCCCCAATATTCAATGTTGAATCTCCAAAAATGCCCCAACATTAAAAGTGCCCCTATTGTTCCTCATTTCTTGCTTCAACATTAATTCTAAGCATGAGATTACTGTCTGAGAGCCACATGTCATTTACCAAGATCCACTCTAGAGAGATTGTCTTGTTTGAAAAAATGTTTCTCTTTTATTTTTAAAGTTTTGAAAATATCAATTAAAAGAGTTTCGAAAAATGTTTAATCAGAAGTTTTGAAAATATTGCCCCTTTCACGGTTTTACAATTGAGACGAATTATAAAACTAGAGTTCATCGGATATCAAAGAATTAATTACAATGTTAATCCTTCAATAAATTATAGCTATTTGACACGTGCCAAGATCAAAGCTATTTTTGGGAAATGGTTAAGTAAGGAAAGGATAAAAAGTCTCAGGTTATTGGTTTGGTCAAGGTTTGGCATTTTTTGTTTATTTG
The DNA here is from genome assembly GCF_006381635.1 of Hibiscus syriacus. Classification (NCBI taxonomy): domain Eukaryota; kingdom Viridiplantae; phylum Streptophyta; class Magnoliopsida; order Malvales; family Malvaceae; genus Hibiscus; species Hibiscus syriacus. Next base: position 844,605 of record NW_024063507.1, on the reverse strand, counting down.
ATGCTCAAGGTTTGATGGGGTACTTTGTATGCTCCTCTACTGGAAGTGTTCTCCGACTCCCAACTTTCATGGTCCTGCTCGGATTGTGCAATGCCTTATCAAGGAATTTGTGCGATCGCCTCAACTGCCCAATTTTCGTATTCGAGCTGCCTTTTCAGGTTTTCAACTCGAATCCTCATTTGGTTTCAAGACGTCATTCGTAATTTACGTCTTGAACCCCCCCTTTGTTATTTTTCTCTATCATGTATTAATTACACTATTTTTTTGCAAATAAAGATTAATCCTGATGGGCGGGATGAAATCTGAAGATAGTCTCTTCTGTTCAGAAATTCATGTATGATTATAAGGGACTTTTAAGGCACGTAACGTAGGTCATGGTTCATGATTATGAAAGAAAGGGATAAAAGGCCCAAACAAGTGTTTAAGGGTGATTGAACCAAGGATCAATTCATTCTGATGTCTTCAATCATATCTTGCTCAATTTGAATATGCTCGTATGTGTCTCTCTCTTGATGCTCTATGATCTTCAAGTGGAGTGATTCAGAAATAATTGTGCTTGATCAATCTCATTTGATGCTCTATGATCTTCGAGTGAAGTGGTTCAGTGATTCGAAAATGATTGTGCTTGATCAATCTCATAGTTTGAATCTCGATGCGTCATTTGAATCGAGAGAACCTTTGTCTCTCTCTTGATGCTCTATGATCTTCAAGTGGAGTGATTCAGAAATATTGTGCTTGATCAATCTCATTTGATGCTCTATGATCTTCGAGTGAAGTGGTTCAGTGATTCGAAAATGATTGTGCTTGATCAATCTCATAGTTTGAATCTCGATGCGTCATTTGAATCGAGAGAACCTTTGCATATGCATCTTGTTTTCTTTTTTCTTCAATTTTCCATTGTTTTTTCTCTTTTTATTTTCTCTTTGCTTTTTTCTCTTTTTTTCTCTTTTTATTCTGATTGAATCTTCGCACTTGGCATTTGGTTCACCTTTCGATATCTCATCTGAATCAATGTCTTCACTCATGAGAGCAGATTTTCTCCACGTTGCCCCCCATTGTGGAGGGTGATCTTTGGTTAAGGTTGAATCAGAAGAAAAATACTATAGGCCCAAAAGGAGACACAATGGATATATATTTTCTCCTGTTGTGAAGGGTAAAGAAAGAAAGTTGTTCATCATTTCATACATGGAAGCTTTCACAAAAGAGGTATCCCCAGGGGGATAGATTTCAGGATTAATTTTATTCACTGAAACAGTGTAATTAATGCATAATAGAATTATTTCGAGTGAATTCTTCTTTCTGCTTCATGCAACCAACATGTCTCAATGTTCAGCTCCCTGCGAGATGCCCCAAGGTGTGTCTTCGAATAATGCTCATGTTCAATGAACTCAATGCCTTGGGTTTTAATGTATAAAATGTCAATTTTGAGTCTAAAAAGACAATGGTGTGACTTTATTGACTCAAAGAAAGGTATGGGTGTATCAAAAGATAAAGGCATTGTTAAAAAAAATCAAAGGGAGGTATGTCAAAATTTGGTCTTTTTGGTAATGACCATGAGTTATTTTGGTAAATAATCAAGGTATTTTATTTTGGGGTTTGAGACAGGATAAGAAGGTCTAATCTTTCCATATGTCAAAAATCTATAATTATTGACGAATTAAAAGAATCCTTAATTCATTTAATATTCAAAGAACTAAAGATTAAAATTTTTTCAATTGCTCCACCTTAGAAAGTAGCATAAATTCAATCGTTTAAAAGATTAAGCAAACATGAAAGATCAAAGACGTGTTCAACTCAAACAATCCTCTAAGTGCAAATGATATATGCATGCCCCCTTCTTCGCTGTCCATGCCCCTGAATCCATCAGGTTTTGGATCTCGCGCTTCAGCCCTTATAGTTCTCAGAGGAATGTTTGGAGCATCCTATGTGGCAACTGCAAACAGCTCACATCGTAGCCCTTAGGATATGCGGACTCTTTTCTCAGATCATCCTGGCAGGCTTAGTCATACAACCAGCTGATCGGGTTCATTCGTTGTGATTTCAGTTTTTTTCTTTTGATGTTACAATCTTGATTCCATGTGGTGTCATGTAGTTAAAACCACTTCATTGAATTCTCCATGAAGAAATTTCATGTTTATGAAAATGCTTAAAAAATGAAATGTATATGCAAAATGCAAATGCAAAAATGCATGAAATGTTCGGCATTGATCCAAAACATGTCTGTATTATAAATAATCTTTATTGGACAAAAGTGTTTTTATCTTTGAAGAGACATAAACATATTTAAAGGTACATTCGGACTAAATCCTCTAGACCCGAACAGGTTGACTAGTCATTTGCCTTCGTCTTTCTCCGGTTGAATAACCTGTCGAACCGCTCCGACCTCTCTGGATGAACCGTGAAAATGTGAGTTATTTTTTGTACTGGTTCCCAAAGTATCGAATGACTGCATCCCTGGCTTTCATCCTTTGCTGAATCAGAAACTCCATTGAAATCCTCCATCAAAGGGATTATCTGAAGTTCATTTGCTTGTTTCTTGAATTTGTCGACAGTGACTTGTCATCTTGTTCTTTTCGTCCTTGAATGAACTCTCGAGGTTAGTAACCTTTTTCTCGTCTTGCCCTTACCACCTTTGTCAACCCATTTTTAAAAGTTAATTTTGATGTACTTGATTGTGGGCACCATGTCTTCTTGATCGAATGTGACACATATTGCCTTGTAGATTGTCCTCATTTTCTTTCTGAGTCTTTCTGACCATAGTCGGACCCCTGCGTTCTTCATCTCTTGTATTACAACCCCTTTGTCCATTAATTCAAATTATTTATGTTAACAACACGTTTTTTAGTGGATCAACACCTCTTTTAAATGATGCAAATGATGAAAACGAAATAAAAGAGAACAAAAAGAGTTAGTGAGGTAGATCAAAATAATAATAAAAAATTCCTACCCCACATGATATCTACCCAACATGCTCATTATTCCTACCCGGACATCTATATCCCGCATTATTTAAAACAAATCATAACCGCATATTGTCTAGTTCACATGCTTTAAAAACAGAAAATAAAGCAGGAAACACAAGTAACCTAGGGTTGGAATGAGGTTTTGGGGTGGCTAATACTCCATAGTCTCCCGGTTTAGGTTCTGAAAACGTACCCGAGTTATCCTTGCTGGTGCCCCCTTGGGCTTGCCAGACCCTTATCCTAAGCCCATTAATCTTATGTGGACTAAGTTAAACTCGAGAGGAAACATTCCCTTATGCCCGCACGGTGAATAAATTCACACGAAGACATAAGGAATATGAATCCCGAAGGCTACTTGCTAGGCCCACACGGTGAATAAATTCACACGAAGGCGTCGCTTTCACCCCCACTTAAAAGGGTTCGGAGCTCGGTATAGAGTCTTAGATGAAATTTTGAAATATGAAATCATCAAAAAAATGTCAGTAACTATTTATTTGAAAAATAATCAAAGGTAAGTATTGGAATCGAATGAATAATTAAATTAAATTTACCATTTTCGCATAAAAAGACAACCAAAATTAATTTTGGCCTGACTCACTTATATTTCCCCAACGGAGTCACCAAGCTGTCGTAACCGTCTTTCGGTTGGGCCCCGAAATTGGGCTTCGACTTGAAAAATGTGGATTGGAGTCGCCACCGATCATTTACTTTACGAAAAGCGGGTTGATCGGATACCTTATTTCTTATTTGATCTGCGTCTTACCAGAGATATGTCAGATTTGGGAGTCGTTACAGTCAAGGAAGGGTTAGCACCCTTGAACTACCCTTTCGGTACTACGTAATTTTCAGTTGTCATTAAGTAAGAAAATTGAAAGTTTAACTCAAAAGATAAAATTACGATCCAAAATTACTTACCCTAATTCGATTTGAAAATGTCCCTTTTAAAAAAAGGCGAGAAAACGTTAGAGGAAAAGACAATGAAAGTAAATAATAAAACAAGAAAACACATAAATAACACGAATAAACAAATGAGATAAAAAAATAAAAAATAAAAGAAGTAAAAAAAATAAACAAGAAAAGAATGAAGTAACGAATCTAATAAAAAAAACAACAATAAAAATAATGAGAAAAAATACAAGAAAATAGAAAAGAAATGAAAAGAAAAACAATCACATAAAATAAATAAAAATGTAAGTTAAAAGTAAATAGTAATATCAATTATAATGATAATTATAAAATATAATATACGTTAATAGCAAAATAATAGTATAATACTAGTTATATGAATATATATATATATATAACAACTATAAACAGGTATAAAAAAATAGTAATAAAAAATATTAAAAAATAAAATAAGTAATAAAGAAAGAAATAATAAAGAAATTATAAAGAATATGAAATTAGTATATATATATATATAATAATAATAATAATGGAAATATAAGTAACATATGATATTAGTAGGGGATTAAATTGAAATAAAAGCTAAATCAGTGGGCAAATGTCAAAGAACATTGAAGATTAAAACCGGCAAAATAAAAAGTTTTCATTTTTTAATAGATTTTCGCACCCTCATTCCAAAAATGTAATTTGTTTTGCGAAATAGCCTCTAGGGAACGTAGATCTGAAATCAAAGTTTCGAAAAACTCCCTTCGGGTCATCGGCTAAAACATTTGTCTTTGGGGTTCTCAAATAAAACGCGATTAACACGTATGCAAGTGAAGAGTAAAGAGAAACAAACAAAAGGTAAAAAAAGCTTTCACCTTACTTCGAATCGTTTACATAGCCTCGAAATCACTTTTTCTTTGCTCGTATTTTTCTGGCATTCCTTTTGTGTAACTCCTGTGTGTTCTGGTGTGGTAATTACAAGGCTTATTTATAGTACCAAAAAAGCCCTATTTTAGACTAGTATTTAAGTCCTAATCCAACTCTATTTTAGACTAGTATTTGAGTCCCAATTCAACTCTTCTTTGTTGGTTACATGAAGACTCCTCGGTTGGCATGACAAAATATGGTGTCTTCATACATAAAAAAAACAGTTTTAAACCATATTTGGGTGCTTGCCTCTTTAGGTAGATCTTCCTATATTTTCAGTTTTGGGTGTAGTAAATGTTTGGTTGAATTTTTTTTATATATAATATTTTACTTGCATAATAAATTGAAGATGAATTCTTCCGGCATGTAGTGCTTTCTAGACTAAATCTCTAATCACAAATTGAATGTGACTAATTGTAAAGTCATTAATTTAAAATTAAAGATAGATGTCTTAAGATTTAATTTGTTTAATTTTGAAATTGAAAGAGACCTAAAAGTATTTAATTAAAAATAATAATAGGTCAATTCTTAATTTGTCTAATTTCAAAACTAAAAGGACCTAAAAGATAATTTTACCTAAAATATATGGACTAGAAACTAATTCACCTTATAACTTTTTGTTAGAAATACTAAACTAAGTGAAATTCTACCATATGTAATAAATACACATAATAAAATTCGACTCTGGATATTCGAGGATTAAAAAATATAAATACAGCTGAATTTTATAAAGATTCACTCATCTTCATCCGACTATCCCACTAGTCACGAGAGGATACCAACTCATCTAATTTCTAGTTTGGCGTAATTGTCATGAATTGATTAGGATGATGGATGCCAATCAAATGAAAACTACATGCTCATGAATTCATCATTCATTATGAAATACATGATAATCATAACTTGCAGGGAAGAATGAAAGATTTTATGTTAAGAGATAAATTTAAATTTATGAAATTCTAGAAGGATGAAAATAAAATTTTAATAAAAAAATAAAAATAATTTAAAATTTACAGGAGACGACTGTATCACCCATCCACCTTCCCTTGTTCCATCCCTGGTAACCGGCGTGATTTGGGACCAACAGCTTAAACGGGAATGGACCCATTCATATGCATATACATGTATATATAAATTATAAGTTAATTCCAAATTATGAATTAATTGTGTGTTGGACAACCATGTTAATTCAATGGTTGAGAATTTTCAACCCTAATCCCACCATTAAATTAATTAATCATTGTGATAATTAGGAAATGAAGGCGAAGTTTGCCCAACGCTCGTTGACCAATGTATGGCGAGAATTGCATTAACATATCCGTTCCCAAGCTATGGTTTGTTTAGGTTGAGAACAATCTATTTTAATAATTTAATATATTTATTAATATTTAATCAGTTAATCGAATAATTTAAATTAAATAATTTTAATTTAACTTTTTATTTACAACATTATATTAATAATCTAAAATTATTTTCCTACAACTTCGAAAATGAATCATAGAATTAGAATGTAATCTAAGTCGACTACTTACATTTACAAAATTTAAGAATTTTTTATTAATTATGCTCTCTTTACCTTTAATCTAATTTTTTCAATATTTTTATCGTTTTTCTCTTCTCTTTTAATTTTTGTTTAGTCAACGGCGACACCAATTTAATATGATTGTCGCATGTCGGTGATTATTATTTTGTTATTCTTTTTCACACTATGTCCTTTATTTTTCTTTTTTCTTCAATTTTTTAAATTTTAAATAAGAATCTTTGTCCTTATGACACATTTTTTCTCTTTTTTTGTGGCACATTTTTCTATACTCTTGTATCACGTTCTTTATAGCTTTTGGTACGTTTCTTGCATACCTTTGCTATTGTGTTGGTGTTAGCACAAAGATGGTCATGACATTTATTTTCTCAGTGGTTCGCTCAACACTCATTTATTAATTCGTAAAATATCTTGTTCGACAGAGATAAAAAAATTTATTAAGGTTATTGGGTTTTTTTGATGTTGGGCATCATTCTCAATGGAAGATTTTATTTTTCTTCGTATCTTTAGATTTAATATTTTTGTTTTATGTGTGAATTTTTTGGTGATTGTTGTCCCCAATTTTCTCTTTGGATTCATTGTAATTTTGATTTCTTCCATTATTTTTATTAAGAGTTAATCGCACCATATATTCCTAAACTCAGAAACTGTAACCCTCATTTTATATTAATCCCCAAACTTTTAAATATTATAATTTCATCCTCAAACTATGCTTTCATTTTAAATTAGTCTATAAACTTTTGAACATGCCACATTTATCCCCAAACCATAACCCTAATTTTATATCGATCCCCAAACTTTTAAATATTCTAATTTTAATATTGAAGTCTTGAACAATTTAGGGGGATATTATTGGATGTTCAAAAGTTTGGAGACTAATTTAGAATAAGAATCATAGTTTGAGGATGAATGTTTAATGTTCGAAATTGGGACCAGTTTAGAATTGGAGTCATAGTTTAGTGATACAATTAAAATGTTCAAAAGTTTAGGGACTAATTTAGAATAAGAGTCATAGTTTAGGGGTGTATTTTATAATTAACTCTTTTACTAATGAAATTCAGTGGCGATTATTAAAAGAAAGAATTTATTTAATTATTTTTTATATATATTTGCAATGATGATCGAATCTACAAAGGGGAACAATTGTTAATTTCTTTTTTCGCCATAAATTGCGGTAGCTTTCCCTCAAACACTAACCCTAATACAATGGTGGAACTTGGAAGGCCGGCTAGCTAGCGTTGAACATGGAACCAGACAATCAACTAAAAGGAAAAGGAAAAAATAATTTATCAAATGATGTTTATATTGATATTTTTATATTCATTTTAAATCTAAATTTATTTATTTTATTTTTAAATATTAATCCATTCTTAGCAATTAGCTTATACGATAGATTATTGAAATAAAACGTTTAAATTTTGTTAATAGAATTGCGGTAATCACAAGATAACATGTGTTCATAACTATTTTAATCTATTGACAATGCAGGCACACCCTGTAAAGGAAACGCTCGAATAGAATTTGAGAAGAGAATCATAGATCTTATGCTATCAATTAGTATTCGTTGATGCCAGAATAGAATTTTAAGGTTTGACAAAGATGAATAACCCCAAAAGAGGGAGACAATATCATGTGCATTAAACTAATTTGTTGTGTAACGTTAATTATTATGCATTGTAATGTAATTATTTTAGAGATTTTGAATTCGAAAAGCTACGTTTTAAGGGTGTATGTTCTCAATAGGTTAAAGAACTTACATTTCTATTTACAGGTTATAATAATTGTTTTCTATTTACATTATGACGATATTAACTTTGATCATGACGAATGAGAAATGGCAAATAATTTATATTTAAGTACACTCACGTAGAATTTACATTTCGACTAAACGTTGATGAGTTTGTTAAATTCTTAAATTATATTTTTAATTAAATATTTAAACTGTATTTTAGTCGAATCAAATATCTAAAATATTTTCCCTAATTATTTCGGACTCTTGCCATTATTTCAATTATTTAAGCTGTCATTAATATATATATATACATATAAGCTGTCATGACATAATAAAAAAGGGTAAATTTTGCGTCTAGTACTTAAATTATCAGTTTTATTCCATTTTAGTACCTAAACTTTCAATTTTTTTCAAAATCATATTTAGAGTTTAGTTTTTGTTTCATTTTAGTAATCTGTTCAAATTTTGACGTTAATTTGGGGGGGGGAATGGAAGTTTGGGGTACTAAAACGGACCAAAACGGATAGTTTATGTATTAAATGCGATAAGTTTTTAACGGCGAGTACTAAAATGAAACAAAAATTAAACGTTAGTTATGATTTTAAAAAAATTGAAAGTTTAGGTACTAAAATTGAACAAAACTTATAGTTTAGGTACTAAATGTGTAGTTTACCCCATAAAATATCATACTAGATTTCCATAAATATCATGTTATAAAATAAGACTTAAGGGTTGCTTTTGCGCGTAGTAGACCTAATTTATCGTTTTCGTTCCTATTGTATTTTTGTATCAATTTACCTATCAAAGTCTGTTTAATCGCATCAATATTTAAAATATTTACTATTGTTTAGGGGTTTAGGGTTTAGAGTTTTAAGTTAGGTTTGAGGATTTAGGATAATGCAATTAAACAACTACAATGGCTAAATTGATACGAAAATATGATAGGCACGAAAACGACAAATTAGGTATACTACATGCGCAAAAGCAATCCTTAAGCCTAAAAATAAAAATGTACAATAAAATTATAAATAAGTAAAACTTTAACAAAAAGAATAGGAAATATAATATCATAAACTTATTTGTGAATGTTTTTGTCAATCATAGATGTTTTCACTTTTTCAATTTTTCGTTTAATGGTCCAAATGGATATTAATCTCGTTGTATCGAATAGAGTTATGAGAACGATCAGATTCTTCTATCAAGTATTTAACGTTGTTATGCTCTAAAAATGGTTGTCTGAAAATAGTAATATGCAATGACATAAAACTATAGTTATTAAATAGACCGCCCGAAACAATAATCTAATAATTTAAGGTTCAAATCTTGATGTTGTTGTAGAATAAGTTAGAATAGGTTTTTATAATATCTAGATTTGATTTGATTAATTAAATAAATTAGATATTTGTAGTTATAAAAAAAGAAAGTAGTGCAAGAATAAACATAATTCACACAAGTTAAGACGTGTGCTTGAAGACAAAGATAAGTCAAGAAATGGGAAATCATGCTATATATATTCACTAACTAATATACAACGATTATGTATCAAAAACCCTAACATCTGCCATGAAACAAGTTCATTAAATTAAGGATACAAACGTTGAGAATGGACAGTAGCAAACCATATAAATCCTTATAATCAAACACATATATACAAAGATTTAGTAACACTTCACTCTTTGGAACCTTGCCGTTGTGTCTTGTTACCGTCCAATGACTCCAGACAGCAAACAAAGAGTGATAACAAGCTAGTCAAAGGTGCTTTGTTAGGACATTTTCCCTGGCTCTCTTTAAGAATTGTGACCGTACTGGCCTTTTTGTCGTGGGGGTGATTTCAAAGTGGTTGTCAGTTGGAAAATTTATATTAGACTTCATGGCTGGTGCTTATTTTTGCAGCTGAAATTTCTATATGTAATATGCTATATATGTGTAACTAAAAGCGAAAGCAATTTTGGAATGATGACAAATCGGGAGTAGACGGAAGAAGATGACATTGCAGACGTCATGAAGCCATAAGGGACCATCAAAATACATGCATGTTCTTTGAAGCAATAGGGCTTTGCAGCTGCAAATGCTTATCTTCTCCCCTTAATATTTCATTATTCTTATGATCCTGTCCTACGTACCCAATGAAACAATTATAATGCATTAGCCAAAAAGTACATATCGAATATTTCCCAGGAGATACAAGACATAATTCGTCTTTAGGGTAAGGGTAACGAAACCGAGGGCTAGTTGAAGGTAATATAAAAGGTCCAATATCATGCTCGTTTCTTCTTCATTTAGGATCTCACTCGAATTGTTCGACAAATGATAAAATAGCGAAGTGAAAATAACAAATTTTGTACTAAAAAGTACAATACAAGTAGATTGGGAAGAAGATCTCACTCTTAGGGAGTGTTTGATTCAAGTATTGTGGGATTTTCATGGGATGAGAATCTCACATCCTCATGTTTAGTTGGCCGGGAATCTCATTCACGGTAATGTTTTATTATCAATAGTAGATTTTTGGGTATATTACCGGGAATATCATTACCTCCCTTCCCTTAGGTATTGTAACATTACCGGCGTTTTGGACTAAAATGCCCTTAAATTTTTATTTTTTTTCAAAAAATATCATTCTTCTGTCATTGAATAATAAAAATTTTACGAAAGTTAAATTACAAATTTATCCTTAAATTATTTTAAATTTTAAAAATAAATTATAATTAAAATTTTATTTGAAGTTCAGGGGTTAAATTTTTTTTATCCTTTTATTAAACATTTTTTTATATTTTTAATTTTGTAAAAAAATTATATAAATATTATGAATTTAATTTTTTAAAAAAAATATATAAATATTTTACAATTTGTAATATTATACAAATATATAATAAGGACAAATTAGTCAAATATACATTCCAATTATCTTTTATTCCTTTAACCAAACACGATAATTTTACATTCCTGCTAAACCAACCAAACACAAAATACAACATTCCCAGTAATCCTATTCTCTGGTAATCTTTTATTCCCACTGATAATCTTACATTCCGTGAACCAAACGTACCCTTAGGATGTGGTACAAGTAATCTCGATTTCTTCCCATTTATCAACTAACACATGGAATAACTAGCAAATAGCATCATAGAAAGTTGACCCAACAAACAACATTTATGGTTGTAGCTTCATCTCCTGTTCCTACTCTCCTCTCTATCCTTCTCCTCCTTTTTGTAAATCTTTTCAAGGACTCGCTTTGCCTCGCACTGTGGGAAGTTATCCAGGTCATAATAATGTGATGCTACATCAACTAACCTGTATTCATCAAAAGTGTGTATATGTAAAATTAAAGGGTTGTGGAAGAAAAAAACTTTGCAACTATCTCAGGGTCTCTCAATCCCATAAAGTAAGTCCATGTATCATGAGGCATAAAGAAACAATTGCACAACTACACGTACCAAATAAAAGAAAGAAGAGACTAACCATTCACCACGAATATCTGTCACAGTACGAATAAAATTCCGGCTTGTCAGAACGTACTCATTGTAGACGACCCACTCCGGCTTGTAATCCAAGCAATTTGATGGATGCAAGTGCACCACCTACAAAATAAATGGTATATTAAAAATTGTTAGGTTCCATCCGCACGCCTAAATAGAGCAAACTTCACCGAGAAAGAAACCACAATGATGAAACAGAGAAGACAATATTTACTCACCTGGTTGTCTTTAACAGTCAAGTAGTGCCCTGTACGCTCCAGATGAGCAACTTGCATGAAATACCCAGCAAGCATGGCCTTTCTAATGTTGACATAGTAGTCACGGCTGTTGAAATCAGTGCTGCACAGCTTGAGATTAAACCTGGTCATGATGCGCACCAGCTGTTGTCTAACATTATCAGCAGACTTCAGCGCTCTATTGTTGATGAAATTCTCGTAGCACCAAGATTGATCCTCATCTGCAGTTTTCACAGATTTCTAAGCTCTTAAGACAAATGCTATCATAAAATAAATTTGGCTAGTGATTTGGAAAAGATGTTCTTACTGTTTTGTTTGTAAGCATGGTACACATTCAAAAGCGTGAGATGATCACCATCAATATGTCCAAACCGAGCTTTTGCTTCATCTGCAGCTTTTTGTGCCTCCCTAGGCCGTACAAAGCAATTGGGTACTAAAGAAAGAATTGAGTTATCACAGAAGAGGCCCATGGTAGGTCAGCAGAGGCATACAGGCAAGGTGACACCATTTGCTTCATGAGAGAATACTGAGAAACTGAAACTATCTGCATCAGCACTTGCTTAGAAATCCTATGGTGCATGCCAACAGGGGCATGGAACCCAGACAAGACAGTTGCTGATGACAACCTAAGACGCATTACAGCTTAATTGTACCCATGCATACAAGGATTATGCATGTAAACAGTTAAACATCTAGTGTTGTGCACTAGCCAAAGTGCAAACACTACCTAGATAGGGACGTTATCAAAAGCATGAGAGAGTCCCATGACAACTACCTAAGACCCAACACAAACACAAAGCATGCTAGGAAATGAAGAAATGTACCTGAAAGCGTGGCAGCAATCGAAAGAATCTCATTTGAACAGTTGAACTCCGAACTAACTACAAGCATCTTCGACATTTGAGGATCCAGGGGGAATTCACTCATGATCTCTCCCAACTTTGTTAAGTTCCCCTCATCATCCAGAGCTCCCAAGTAATTCAGCACTTCCAATGCCCGCATCAATGTCTCTGGAGCAGGTGGGTCCATAAAATCAAAATGCACAAGATCGTCAATTCCCAGTTTCTTCAAGGTGAGAACTGTATTTGCAAGGTTTGAACGTAATATTTCAGGATAGGTCTGTGGCTGCAGATCATTATTAAAACTCTTCTCAGTATAGAGCCGGAAACATTTGCCAGGTTGAGTTCTCCCGGCACGTCCAGATCTTTGATGTGCACTCGCCTTTGAAATAGGAGATACCAATAAAGACTCGACACGCACTCGTGGGTTGTAAACTTTTTGTTTTGAAAACCCTGGGTCAATAACATAAACAATGCCATCGATAGTCAAGGAAGTTTCAGCAATGTTTGTAGACACCACAATTTTCCTTCCAGGAGGGCCATCCTCCTTCACAGGAGGAGGAGCAGGCTCAAAAATCTTCTGCTGCATTGCCGGTGGAAGAGTTGAATAAAGAGGCACTACTTTAACAGGACCTACTTGATCCCCCATGTTTCCAATTTCTTTTGTTATTTTACGACAGGCATCTTCTATCTCCTCCTCTCCAGTAAGGAAAACAAGTATATCACCATGAGGTTCACACATGTGTATCTGCACAACAGTCCGTATTGCAGCCTCCAAGTAATCCCTTTCAGGTTCCTGAGTATAAAATATCTCCACAGGGTGAAGCCTACCGGGAACCTTCATAAGTGGTGCACCATAAAAGTAACCCTGAAACTTTTCAGCCTCTAGTGTTGCACTCATAACAACAAGCTTAAGGTCAGGTCGATTCTTCAAAACTTCTTTCAAAAGCCCAAACAACACATCAGTCGCCAAAGTTCTTTCATGAGCTTCATCGAGAATAATTACTTTATATCGTTCTAAAAGAGGATCAGTCATAGCTTCCCTTAAAAGCATACCATCCGTTAAATACCTGCCAAACCAAAGCAGAAAAAGACGAACCTCAAAACTCTTTAATTCATTTCCATGTCTATACCAATAATACCAAATATAACAAAATGAAAAGGATAAACTTACTTCAAAACAGTTCTTGCACTACTGCAATCCTCAAATCGAATACTATAACCCACCTCCTCTCCAATAGTTACATCCATTTCTTCAGCAACACGACGCGAAACAGACATCGCAGCCACTCTTCGCGGCTGGGTACAGGCAACCATCATTTTCCTACGTTTATCCGGAGTTTCCATATCAACGGCATCCAATACAAACTGCGGTATCTGCATAACCCAAAAAAAAACCTTTACTGCAACTGCATAATCCTTCCCTCAAACAAACATCCCTCAATAATTGTTCATAGATAGTAAATCAAATTAAAATTTCTAAAATTTCAGCTGAAGAAAGTTCTAACCTGAGTGGTTTTACCGCTACCGGTTTCACCGACTAAGATAAGGGTTTGATTCGACTTCAACACCTGCAAAAACTCCTCTTTTTGTTGCCAAACGGGGAGGGTTTTCCTCTTCTCCAAGATATCGCAATACCTTTGAGAATATGGCCTTCCATTCCACTTGTTGATCGAGTTGTTTGCGTTCTTCATCGCTAAGCCACCTAAACCGTTTGATTTCGAGATCTTGGCCGATGTCTCGTCAACCACATCGAACAAGCTCACCTTTCTCTTCCTCTCCGAACCCATACAAAACCCTATGAAATTTGATTGAGCTGGTTGTTAGAAACTCCTCTCTAAGGAAGGTGAAACGAAAACCCTAGATATGGGAAAATCAGGTGGGTAAAAGGGGTAGGCTAAGGGTATTTAATTTCTGGGTATTTATATTTAATTGTTTTAGAGTTTTACGAATATTACCCGTCTGCTGTAAAGTTTGACTGAAAGAAGAGGTTGGAACTTTCTACATTTACTAATTGCTCCCTACTTTTGTATTTATTTACTTATAGACCGCCAACAAACTTCTGTTCACGTTTCAGTAATAATGCTTTATTATTTATTTATTTATTTATTTGTAATTATAGAACTCCTTTTTAAGTACTTTGAGCCCATATAATTGGATATTAGGCCCGAATACTCATACTCTTTGTTAGTTTGGACTTCCTATAATATGAGGTCATTAGGATTATGAAATTAAGTGGTTCATATTTAAACTCGATGTGTATTGTATTTATTCTAGATTTATCAACAACAAAAAATCGTTAGGTTTAATGTCAATAAATATTTTATATTTAATTTTTGATCAATTAATTTAGATCAAATATTATAAAAAATTATTATAATGACGATATTCTTAATCCAATTTATTACATTTGCAATATTAAATAAAAATCCTTAACTTTACTTAAAAAAAACCTAAACCATCCCTCTAAACTAAATTGATAACATGCTTCATTAGTTTTCTCATCATCACTTGCCAATAATTTCAAATTCTGGTCATAAAATCAAGGATTTTTTTTAATGGGAAAACCATCATATAGCCAATGAGGTCTTTAAGGGGATTAAGCATTAGAACAAATGATTCAATTTTAAATTTATATCATTAAGTGAGATGTCTAATTATTTAAAGGTGTAGGACAAACAATGGGTCAGAAGAACTGAAGAAGAAAGACCCAACCCAAGACTCCTTGTTGTGTAATCTCTACGTATACAAAATTTAACAAGATTAGAAGGGGGAAAAAAGACTAATTCTACCATTGGATCAAAAAGTAAAAACCAACAAGTTACACTGTTACACTAATATTCATAAAGATTTTGTAATAAAGGGGCAGCGTGTTCCTTCGTAACAAGAAAAATCAAAAAAAAAAAGTTACATACCAGTGAACTAAATCATTTCATCTACTCTTCCTTCAGCATATGGGATGGTATAAAGTCTTGAAGAAGGCCATGGTCGTCTTTAAGCAAAGGAGATAAGGCACTACTAAATGGAATTTGCTGGCGGTAGAAGTGAGGTTGAGCCCTCTGCATTGACATACCAAAAACTGCTCCGGCGGAGATGCCTGAGTTGAGATGAGAACCACCAAGACTCGTATGAGGCACGAGTGGGCTGGGGTGAGTGTGTTGGCCTTCGTAGGTGGTTACCACGATGTTTGGATCAGTGAAAGATCTTTCCACCCTCTTTTTCACATTACAAGAGGTGCTGATGCAACGATAATAACTCCTGGGGAAGGTAAACAAAGAAAAAGTAACCCAAAACTCATATTGGTGAACATGGTTTTAAAAAACGGTCCACGATCGCGATTTTGGCCGCGATATAGAGGTTTCGTCGTCGTCCGAGTTACTCGTGACGGCCGCAATAACGTCCACGACGGACGCAATCACGGTAAATTCGAAATAACCAAAAACACGACCGCGATTTAAAAACCTATTGGTAACATCAGCACACTGCACAGAGGACAAAAGAATGGATTTAAAGTGTGAACATTGAAGATAGTACCTAGGAAAAGGGCTGTTTTTTACAGCTTTTTGGCCGTACTTTCTCCATTTGTACCCATCTTCTAGATGATCAACTTCGCTCTTTGTCATGAACGCAAATCTCGGCTTCCTCTGTCTCTTCTGGTTTGTCTTCTTGGCTTTCAACCTACACCGAAAACAAAAAAGGAATAAATCTTTCAGCTTAAAATTCACACTTCGATTAAAAAACAAAAATGGGTTTCCGTTTAACGGTAAGCCGAAGCACAAGCTCAAACAAGACATAAAAGAAGGGTAAAGATAGTAAGATACTGTTTATTGGTTTTTGCTGGTCTTCTTCTTGGTCTCCGACTTTAACAGATTCATCGTTGACGGCCTCACTCGATGCTGATGAAATCGAGGAAGAGTTCGACGTTGCAGGCAGATTAAAAGCGTCCGGTGACTCGATCTTTATTGGAGGGTCGGTCACGAGAGACGGAACATGGTGTGCGATGTCAAATAAAGGAGGACTGGTGAAGTATTGGGCGCCCAGCAACTCCAAGAACCCTAATGGGAACTTGTCTCCTTCGCTACTCGATTCGAATATGCTTTCTAATGGGAAACTATTCACTAAAAAAGATGAGTTTCCCAACACATCTTCCATTTTTAGACCCTCCTTTCTCTCCAGGAATGTGTGTATATATGTTGAATCAAAAGCTACAGTTTCTGTTCATCAAACAACTACAGGAGGCTTGGTTTAGTGAGAGAGAAAGAAAGAGCAGTGTAGGATTCGATCTGATTTATAATGGTAGGTGAAAGAGAGAGGAAGAGAGTTTTAGGTTTAGAAGAAAGTGAGATATTTTGATGAAAGTGTGAAACAAAGATGAAGATGGGAAATGGCAACAATAGGATGTTATTGTTGTGGGTAAATTAAGATTATAGTATTTAACATATTGATTTTAGTTTGTTTTAGTATTTAGACTTTTAATTTTTTTCAGAATCATACTTAAAGTTTAGTTTTTTTATTTTATTTTAATATCCTGCCGGTAAAGATTTTGGTTTTTATTTCATTTTAGTATCTCGTTCAAAATATTTTTGAAAAAAATAAAAATATAAGTACTAAAACGGATCAAAATTGATAGTTTAAATACTAAATACGTAATTTATCTTATTATTATTAATCTTATTATTATTAAATTTATGTATAATTTATTTTTGATAAATGAGAACGAATAGTATGAGAAGAACATCTCTTTTAAAGTTTGATTTGATTTAATTTGATTATAAATTTTATTAAAAATTTTGTGACTCTCGACTATCAATAATTTAGAAAATATTTTACCGACAAATGTTATTCAAAAGTCTTTTACGGGCATTCAACAGTGCCGGTTTCATTCAATGTCGAACGTAGAAGTTTGACCGGTTAAATGTCTCATAGTATGAACGCAGTTCCCTGTCACGCCAAGATTCTCATGGCGTAAACCATCAAAACCCGTTGGTTTCTGCCTTTTGGGTGCATAAATAAAAAATTATAAATCTAAATGTTTTATTATATATATATATATATAATAAAAAGTTGGGTAAAGTATACAAATGATCCCCTTACTATAGGGTTATATTTTGTAGAATTTTCCAACTATTAAAAGTTACAAAATGATCATTTGACTATAGAGTGTTGTTTTGTTGAGTCCCTCGAATATTAAAAGTTACAAATTGGTCATCCGACTATTCCTTATATTCCAAACTAGATATTTTTCGTTGAAAAATTAATTGTAGTCTAAGTTGAATATTAACATGTTGACTGTGATATGATAAAATCTGATCTCATAACCTCAAGTGACTATCATATTTCATTCATCATGTTAACGTCCAACTCAGACGACAGTCAATTTTTAACAAAAAAGGACGAGTTTGAAACATAATGAATAGTAAGTGGCTATTTTGTAACTTTTAATAGTCGAAAGACTCAACAAAACAACACTCTATACTTGGAGGATCATTTTGTAACTTTTAATAGTCGATGAGTTTAATAAAATAATAACCTATAATCAGGGATCATTTGTATATTTTACCCTAAAAAGTTTTAAAATCTAATGATTTAAAGGAAAACAAATATATCATTCAAAATAAAAAAAAAAGGAAAACATATCTGATATTTTTACAAATTAAAATAACTAATAGTATCTATCGATTAATTAGTTTAGATAGAATATTATACAATTTCAACATAAGATATTTTTTAAATCATTTTTATTCATAATATCTAAATTAAATAAAAAATTAATATGCTTAATATATTTTTAGGTGTCAAACTATAACTCAAATTGACTTTTAGTGTTTAATTTTTTTTGCTAAAAATAGATGCATAATATTTTATCTGTTATATTTTTTAGGTGTTTACCGTAAAAAAATCGTTAAGTAAAACATGTCACGTCTAGATTTTTTTAAAATTATTTTTAAAAAATATTTTATTTTTAAAAAATATAAACTTAACACGTGTCAGTTAACTTTTTTTTTAACAATAGACGCTTAAAAATGTAACAGAGAAAATATTAAAAACTTATATTTAACAAAAAATTCTTTAAATACCAAAAATCAATTTGATATAATTTAAGTAACTAAAAATGTATTGAGCAAAAGTAATATATTATATCGTTAACTTAATTGATGGTTGATAAATAAACATTCTTTTATACGTGTATGTATATGTGTGGTAAGAAAATAGTTCCAAAGCCATATAAAAACAAAGGAAAAAATATTAAAAATGGGCAAGTGGCAACGTCTATATTAATGCAATTTAAAAATGTATTAGTTTAATAATTAATTAATAAAGTGAAGGGGACTTAATTTGTCTTACAATCAAAACTATATAAAGGATGATTATTCTAGGTTCGACAAGCTATGATGAACACTATTAACTATAAGCATCATTAATTTAATTTATAAAAATTTTAAATTTAAAAAAACTCAACGTATAATTATAAATTAATTAAAATTTTAAAGATAAATTATTTAAAATAAAGGATAAACTATATCAGTGATCACCTAACTATTGTACCTTTTAGTTTGATCACCATTTTTTAAATTTTGTCAATCAGGTCACTCAACTATTTACATACATTCAATTAAGTCACTTGTCATGTGTCATGTGTCAATAAATTTGTTAAAAATTATATTGTTTGTTCAGCACTAGTATGTTAGCTTTGTTTTCCCCTTTTTTTGTCGCAAAAAATTTAAAACAGTGACCAATTTTTGCAAATTCAGAAGGTGAATTTTTTTAATGATCTTATTCATTTGTGATATTTTTGAAACCTATGTAGAATTGCAGGTTTACTCGTGAACACTGATAGAGGAATTAATGTCGTTTTTTGTTTGTCTCTGGGAACATGAAAACAGAACACATAATTCGAGCATGACACAACATGGATACAATGACAGATATTGTAGGACATAATAATAAGGATTATTTTTGTGGCAATCATATACATTGAAAATGTAAAATTAATGCTTTTCAGAGAAATATTAACATGCAATTAACTCTCTTTTTTTTAATTCAAAACTAGTAAGCTGATTATTTAATGTTGAAAAAAAAAGACTTTATTTAAAAATCTCTTTGAGAAATAATTTTAAATTTTATAAATTAAATTAATGGTACTCATCGATACTCGTCGAACGCTGTAGAATTTTTCTGATATAAATAATGTAGGGACGACGTTGTATTATTGAAGTAAATTACATTACAATAATTAATTCATTTGCATTATTACCTTTGACATCAAAGGTCATTCCGTCTCTTTATTAAAAAAACATTATACGGTATACGTAGATTATAGTTTTATTATTTTTCTAATTATTTACTGATACAACTATACACTATCAAGAGCATGCAAAATTTTTATTGAGTATTTTTGCTCGATAATATAAGATTCATACGAAATTCAATAAGCCCTAAACAAAGAGAAAAGAAGGGCATGTAGCCGAGTAGGGGCATCGGTCCCTTGGTTAAATAGGTAATTTTATTGTCAGTCCTTCGTATATATTAAAAATCTAATTTAAGCCTTTTGTTTAGTGAAAACATTATAATTTTTTTAGCCTTTTAGTTCAAGCTCTTTTAAATTAAAGTTTTTTGCTTTGGTCCTCTATATTTTCTAATTTATGTTAAATCGAATTTATTAAGACTCAATTTAAAAATTTTACAAGACAACCTATTTTTTTAATTATAGTTAATCATAACATTATAAGAATAAACTTTAAATACAATTATCTTTTGAAATATGATAAATTTAAGGGAGAGTAGGGGAGGACGATTCCCTAAAAAGTTTATATATATATATATATATATATATATATATATATATATATATATATTTTATTAAAAAATATTTTTATTTTTTAATTTAATTTTTAAAATTTTATAAATTTATCTCATCTAATATAAATTTTTACATCATTTCTTGAATGTGATATAAAAATAGTTTTTCATATGTGCTCACAATATTCACTTGTTCAAGTGGGTGATAATATTGGGTACCTTTAGTTTTGCAGCGAAAATCCCAATGGGAAGAGAAAAAGAAAAGTTCAATAAAGAGAAAGAAGAAGGTGGCGTTAACCCTTTTTCTTTTTTGGCTTTAGTTTCTAGGGATCGGTGTGGGAATAATAAGTAATAATCTAATGCACGTGTGATGAATCCCACCGCACGCTGACATATTAACGTGTAAGCTCGTCTTACTTTTGCATGCTTTCAATATTTCTCTTCCTATCCTTATTGGCTAACCATTAGTTTTAACCTTTTTATTTTCACATGCTACTTTTTTTAATCACATGTATATAGGATGTTCAAAAAATTTCGTAGCTGTTTAATGAAACCATTATATTTAACAGATTAATTAATCTAATCTTTAATATTAAATGATTTTGATTAACTAAATCATTAAAAATGATAGTTAACGATTAAGATTACCGTTACAAATTTTAATAAATAATTAACGATTAAGATTACAGTTAAAAATTTTAATAAATAGTTAACTGTTAATAAATTAAATTTATAATTTATTATATTTTTACACAAATAACTTAATATAATTTTATATTTTATATATATATTTAATAAAATTTGTATACAAATAACTTAATATATAGTTTTATTATTTTTAATTTTTTATTTATTTGAAAATATAGAAACATACTTATAACAATATAATTTTGTGTATATTATTAGGTACTAAGATATTGTGAGATGTATTTACTTACATCGGTATAAGTATGTATTAAGTGTTATATTTTTTTATTTTATTTACTTTCATTGGTGTAAGTATGTGTTAAATACTATACTTTTTATTTTATTCACTTATACCGAAGTAAGTATGTGTTTAGTAGAAACATATATATATATATATATATATATATTATAGATTACTCAGGTGTGGGTTTTCATTTGAATTTATTTTTATTTAAAAACACACAAAAAGGAAGAGACAAGAAATTAGTAGAAACAAGATTTGCCGTGTGAAATCCAAAGCAGAGACCAAAAGCCAATTTGAGGCGCGCGATCGTTGGACCATTTAGCCTCACACGTGTTATTCGGCTACGGGCTTTACCTTTTGTGTTTGATCCAAAGGGTGAGATTTTTTTAGGAGATGATGACATCATCAATCACGTGCCCTTGATTATCCCGTTAGTTTGGCGCTTTTTTATCTTTCCAAAATAATCTTCATCCACGTTATAAAACTTGAGATAATTTTAATTGAACCGTTCATTTTATTTTATTATTTTAATTTTTTTTTTCATTTTTCTATTAAGCTTAAAAACCACTTTTTTTTATACAGAAAGCTTAAAAACCACTTGGACGAGATAGCAAAACATCTTTTTTATTTATCAACTATTAGTAAATCAATTGTATTATACATTAGTGAAATCATTAATTTGATTAATTAACACTAATTGCATCCAAGTCAAATTAAAAATAATGCTTAGCTTTATATCTTTGTGACTAAAATAAACGCTTTGGAGAAAGAAAGAAAGTAATACTACGCGGCTTTTGGAGTTTGCTTCGAGAATGTCTCAGGAAAGGCGGGTTAATATATACAGCATTACCGGATACATTAAAATGTATTTAATAAATTCGGTTTAGCGGTACCTATTATGTTGACAACTAATAATGTTTTAGGTAGAAAATATGAAAAACTATTAAAAAATTTAGTAACCGGTAAACTTTGGTTATCGGTAAGTATCTATCCTTTTTATAAAAGTGTCCATACTTTTAACATATCAAGTAAATTTTACCGGTTTTGTCATAATGAATCTGGTTTTGTCATATTTTTACCTGTTATATTGTAAATTATCTATCCTTTTTTATAAAAGTGTCCATACTTATTTCACTGTGAAAATATATTTATTATTATCTTTAGTTAATATTGTTAAATTTAAAATCTAAATAATATTTTATAAAATATCAAAACAATCAAATAATTTTTTGTGTAAATGAAATTATTAAATTAATATTGTAGGTGGAAAACATGAAACACTATTAAAAAAAATTGAAACATAAATTACATAACTTTCAAAAAAGTATATATCATTTTTATAAAAGTGTCCATACTTATTTCACTGTTGAAAACATATTATTTTATATTGGTTAATATTGTTAAATTTAAATTCTAAATAATATTTTATAAAATATCAAAACAATCAAATAAAATTTTGTGTAAATTAAATTATTAAATTAATATTGTAGGTGAAAAACATGAAACACTATTAAATAAATTGAAACATAAATTACATAACTTTAAAAGCAGTTATAAATCCTAAAAAGTGTCGATACTTTTAAAAAATATATCGATCCAAAATGATATACCAGGTAAAAATATGATAAAACCGGTAACAAAATGATAAAACGGTAAATTTAAAAGTGTCGATACGTTATATAAGGATCGACACTTTGTGAATTTAAAAGAGAAGCAGTTATAGCGCCTATAATGTGTCGATACTTTAAAAAAATATATCGATCCACAACGATATAACAGGTAAAAATATGATAAAACCGGTATCAAAATGATAAAACCGGTAAAATGATACCGGATATATTGAAAGTGTCGATACTTTCGTAAGTACGTGTAATAAATTATCAACACTTTCAAAGAATAGGTAATTATCCTTTCGAAAGTATCAACACCTGACATAAAAGTATCGACACTTTTGTATTTGTATCGATTAAATATAAATAAACATATCCGATGAAAATATAAAGGCCATAGCTAAATATCCTCTGAAAAAAGATAGAACGGACGAGTTTTTGAAATCGAAGAGTAATTGTTGCTGCATTTCAGAAGGCGTTTCTAAAGCGAAGTTTGTTTGTTTGTTGCTGCAGTCGAATCGAAAAGTATGTTGTCGAAACCCTAATTTTTAATTATTACAGTAATCGCGATAGGGTTTTTTATGTGTTGTTTGGGGTTTTGGAGTAAGGAAGCATTTGGGACCGATTGCAGGTAGAAATAGATATTCAAGGAAAAATATAAATGTCGATACTTTTATTAAATATTATAGGTAGAAAATGATATTATAGGTTGTATAAATGTGCCGACACATTTGGTGTGGCCATTCAAATTCTTTTGAAGAAAACCGTTTTACCACAAGAGTAGTTATCTATATTTGTATATTGAAAAGTGTATGTAACAAAATAATTTGATTTGCGTAAACTGATATATGAAGGAAAAATGGAGTCAATGGGTTGGAAAATTGTTGGTGGAGCAGATGACTTTGAAATTGAGGCCGAGACTCGAAAGCAACCAAAGGGTGGATATATGTACTTCTAGTAAGTATCAATGTCTTTTTGTTATTATTGTTGAAATGGTAATTGGATTAAAGTATCGATAAACTTTAAATTGATTACAAATTTTAAATGTTAACAGTATGGCCGAATGCAAAGGATGAAGGGAGATGGCACACAGAGCGGTTCGGTATGTAAAATGAAATTGACATTGAGTAGTATTAGTATTTAGTGTTATTGTATTGATTAAGAAACGTTTATGTTTAATATTAGGTGAAAAAAGATGTGAGGTCCAAATGGAATTCAATGAGTGATGCTGAAAAGGAACCTTACATCACACAGTCAAGGAATGATAGTAAAGAATACAAAGAACGGAGGAAAGCACATGAAAATAAGGTATTCATTAAACTTGTAAATACGTTGATACAAAATATATAAGAACTATAACATTATATATTGTTAAAAAATGTAGGAAGTGTCGACAAGATGCAGCATTAAAAGGGTGAATTTATTAATTAAACACCTTAAGGAGAAGGGTCAGTTGAATGTGCTGGGAGAAATAGGTTTTGGATCGTTGATCGGAGTAAGGGATCGACCTATTCGGAGGGAATTGTGTCGATCCTTGATGGCACAATTTGACGTCAGTCAATGTATGGCTAAGTATGGTGATTATTCATTCCCTCTGGGGGTATCGACTGCTGCAGCCGTATTGGGGGTACAAAACAAAGGCAAAAGTGTTATAGAAGTCTGTAGGAGTAAGAACTGGAAAGCACTTGCCTCCAAATATGGTTTGAATCATAAGGTGACATATGCTGAAGTTGAAGAGGATATCAAAAGTGGATCTTACTGGGGGGATGAGCTGAAGGCCCGAGTTCTATTGTACCTTGTCGGGATATTTCTTTGTCCAACGGGTGATACGTCAACGAACAAGGAATATATGAAGCTCATTTGCGATGAAGGCTTGAAGGGTGAATTCAATTGGGCTGAATATATCCATTCGAGATTGATTGAATCAATCATCACCTTTAAAAAGGGTAGCCAGAGATACCTCAAAGGGTGCATAGCAATCTTAGAGGTAAATGAGTTGAATCACTTTTTTGTGTTTTTATATAAAAATATAAATTTTATTATAAATGCAGGTTGCACTGTTCGATTTTTGGTCGGGCTGTGAGGCAGTGCGGCTTATGAAAGAACCGGAGTGGCACGCATCCGTGCATGGGGGAAGGAAGAGGTGGTTAGAGTGATGGTGAAGTTGAAGTTGGATAGAGGGAAGAAGCAAGAAATGGTAATAAATGTAATTAAATAATATTAAGAATATAATCAATGTCTTACTATTGTAATTTAATTTGAAGGTTATTGGCAAGGATGTAGAGGAGGCAGTGGAGGCAGAGGAGAAGAAAGGAGGGATGGTTGTATTGGGGGATGACAGTGAGTGGGACGACGGTGAAGCAAAACAGAGTAACTTCGACATTTTGATGTCTGAATTGGCTGATATCAAAAAAATCCAATTTGAAATCATGCAAAGACAATCAAGAGTCGAAGAGAAACTTGATCAAGTCGTAGAGAAACTCGAGAGAGTCGAAGATACACTCGAGAGGCATAAGGGGGTAGTGGAAGGAAAAATAGATGGAGTTGTGAAAGAAGTAGAGGTGTTGAGGGGTGAAGTGGTGAAAGAAGTTGGGGTGTTAAGGGGTGATATTAAGATGGTGACGGGAGAAAAATTTGAGGGAGTGGTGAAGGAGGTTGTGGATTTGAGGAGTGAACTTACGGGGGTGAAGGGGGTGGTTGATAAATACTCGGATGAAGGAGCTCAATTGAAGGGTGAAATAAAAGAGATGAAGAGCTATGTAGAAAAAAAGTACGATGAACTGAAAAAATATGAAGAAGAAAAGAGGGAGGAGGAAGAAGAAGAGATGGAAGAAATGAGGAGGAAGGAAGTCGATGTCATTTATACACCGGAGAGTGTTATAGCAGCAGTTTTGGATTCGGAATGTCCTGCACCCCAGAAGAAGAAGCAGAAGGTAAGTTTAATAAAAGAATACTTAATTTGATTTTTATTATGTTGTTGTGACAAAAATTTGTATGCAAAATTGTAGGTTGAAAAAGCGGATATTCCAAGCGGAATTGATGACATCGAAGCTGCAATTTGTGATTATTTATGGAATAGCGAGTTAGAATCGGGGTAAGTGAAATATATTGTTTTGTGAGTGATATTTAAATATTTCATGACAACATATTAATCCTAATGATTCATACAGATATTCTGTAATATCAATGGGAAATCAATTCGCTACTGTATACGACGTTGCAACGTTGAAGCCTACGGAATGGGTTGGCGGTGTGGTAAGTAGAAAGTAGAAAATGTTAAAACTTATTGAATATGTTCTGATTGTGTAATTAATTTTGTTAGGTTATCGATTTGCTCGCCTGGACCATATGCTACGATTCTCAAAAGTCACTCCGGAGGATTGGCTACCTTCCATACCTCTTAGTGGTGAGTTAAATTAATAAATATTGAAAAGTAGTGTTATAAACGGTAAATTAATAATGTTTGTTGCGTAATTACAGCAACAGGCGTTGGAAGCCAACAACAAAGAAAGTGTTGAGAGTATTTCTACCTTCTGGGGTGTCATATTGGATAACTATGTGAAATTCACCGACTGTGAGAAGGTAAGACTGGGATCGATCGCGAGTATTAAACGATCTCGTAAGCCACAATCAAAATGAACGAAGACAGGAGATAACAAAAGCTGCAATATTACATAAGAATAACAAAAGAATGCAATGATGTAAATGTAGGGTTAATTTTGTATAAGATTTATAATTTTGTATACGATTTATATTTTCGTATGTGAATATAATTATGAATGAGATGAGAAAAGTTAGCAGTATGTTGTTGTACATGTTTCTTATACACATTAAGGGTCATGTTGATACTTGGAAGTAAAAGGCAAATTTACAATATGGCCAAAAGGATGTAATTTTTCAATCTAACCGGTACAATTATACCGGTTTTATGTGAGAATATGTCTAAATAATGTGTCGACACTAATATAGTTTGTGTCGATATTTTTTTTCCAGAATGAATGGAAAACAGGGTGCACCATAAAGTGTCGATCCATATATAAAAAGTGTCGATCCCAAAATCATCGAACCCAAAAGTATAATGTAATATGTAATTTTTCAATCTAACCGGTACAATTATACCGGTTTTATGTGAGAATATGTCTAAATAATGTGTCGACACTAATATAGTTTGTGTCGATATTTATTTCCAGAATGAATGGAAAACAGGGTGCACCCATAAAGTATCGATTCATATATAAAAAGTGTCGATCCCAAAATCATCGAACCCAAAAGTATAATGTAATATGTAATTTTTCAATCTAACCGGTACAATTATACCGGTTTTATGTGAGAATATGTCTAAATAATGTGTCGACACTAATATAGTTTGTGTCGATATTTTTTTTCCAGAATGAATGGAAAACAGGGTGCACCATAAAGTGTCGATCCATTTATGTATGTCCTCAGAAAAAGGCGGAAACATACGAGAGTATTTGGAAAATTTGTTGAAGGCCTCTAATGTTCCGGACTTCGTTAGAAACAACCCTTTTCCATCGGATTAATTTTGTTTGTCGGTACATTATTTAAACATTCTTGTGTATTTATATTTTGGTGTGATTATATGGTGTGTATATTTTCATTAATTATTCCATATTTGCTTCTATGTGTACATATACATTTGAGTGTCTATACTTTTTTAATATATTGTAAAGTATCTATCCTTTTTATAAAAGTGTCTATACTTTTTCCACTGTGGAAAACATTAATTTAAGGTTATCTTTTGAGTGAGTTTTAAGATATTAATTTAGTAATTATAGGCGTCTAATGATTTTTTTTTTACGTTATATTATTATTAAATTAAAAATTCTTAATATTATTTTATAAAATATCAAAACAATCAACTAATTTTTTGTGCAAATGAAATTATTAAATTAATATTGTAGGTGGAAAACATGAAACATACTTAAAAAATATTGAAACATAAATTACATATCTTTAAAAAAAGTATCGATCCTTTTTATAAAAAGTATGGACACTTTCAACATATTATAATAAAATAAATTTGCAATATAACGGTATAAATATACCGGTTTTATGCGCGAATAGGTCTACAACCTATATCGACACTTTTTAATATTGTGTCGGTACTTTATGTCCATATTGGAAGAAAAATGTGTCGATACGATTTAAAAAAGTGTCGACATTTACACATCGGAACCCATAATTATAATGTAATAGATAATTTTGTAATATAACAGGTATAAATATACCGGTTGTATGAGCGAATAGGTCTACAACCTATATCGACACTTTTTAATATTGTGTCGGTACTTTATGTCCATATTGGAAGAAAAATGTGTCGATACGATTTAAAAAAGTGTCGACATTTACACATCGGAACCCATAATTATAATGTAATAGATAATTTTGTAATATAACAGGTATAAATATACCGGTTGTATGAGCGAATAGGTCTACAACCTATATCGACACTTTTTAATATTGTGTCGGTACTTTATGTCCATATTGGAAGAAAAATGTGTCGATACGATTTAAAAAAGTGTCGACATTTACACATCGGAACCCATAATTATAATGTAATAGATAATTTTGTAATATAACCGGTATAAATATACCGGTTTTATGCGCGAATATGTCTACAACCTAAAATGTGTCGATACCATTTAAAAAAGTGTCGGTAATTTTAAGTAACGCGGTTTTTCTTCCTTCATTCAAAATATTTATATGTACATACAATAGGAGTCATGTTGATACTTACGATATATTATATGGAGATCGTTGTCATTCCATTCCGTCTTCGAAAAAATCAGTTGATGTAGGCTGTGTGCTTGTACTCAAACTGAGCTTGACTTGAGGACATGTTAGTTTGTTATGCCCCTCACCGTTGCAGTACCCACATCCCCTTCCACGTCAAGCCGTGTTGTTCCCTTACGTGCACTAAACCCATGTTCCCGTGCGAATCCCTTGTAAAAGTGCCAAGCTTGATCACGTGAACAGAAGAGCTGACCAACCAATCTGTCAGATTCATCAACATTATGTACTTCATGGCATTCCTCGGTTGGCTTAACATTGTCTACATCAGTATTATCCATGGCAAAAATTTTGTTGTACAAGTTCAGTGCTCCAGGAGTTGATGGAGATGTAAGCAAAGGTTCATTTTGAATATGTTTCAGTCGTGCTGCTTTCACTATGATGTGGCATTGGTAGTGGTAGTTAAAGGGTGGGTACAACATTAAATTCGCAGTACATATTTAGGTATGTACAATAACTACAAGTATATAATGTAATAGGTATCGTTTATATAATGTAATAGGTAGCGCTTATATAATATATTGTAAAGTATCTATCCTTTTTATAAAAGTGTCCATACTTTTTTCACTGTGGAAAACATTAATTTAAGGTTATCTTTTGAGTGAGTTTTAAGATATTAATTTAGTAATTATAGGCGTCTAATGATTTATTTTTTACGTTACGATATATTATTATTAAATTAAAAATTCTAAATATTATTTTATAAAATATCAAAACAATCAAATAATTTTTTGTGCAAATAAAATTATTACATCAAATTACTTTATTCCAACCATGTGACAAGTGTGACAACTCCATCAACTCACAACTCAGCTTTGAACTCAATCAATATTGTCTTTTAGCTTGATGGTTCATAAAGCATGTTACTTGAACAGTATGAATCAATTATGCAATTTTCATGTTCAATTTAACACTGCATTTCAAATTCATTTCATATGTAATTGGAGTTTGAATTTAAATTTCAATTTGAGTTTGAATTTCAATATATATTTCGGCTCCACTATAAATATTAGCCCAAGCCAATATGCATGTTATCATTGATTATTCCTAATTTCCATTGTTTTTTTCTAACGTTTAAACGCGAGGGAAATCCAGACCATTGTATTTTTTTGTCAACTTTAAAGCGTCAGAAACGTTTCGGGCGTATGATCTGGGTGGTAAACAAATAGCAACTAAAATCTAAGTCCGAAATGCTTCTGAGTACCACCCAAATCATAAGTCTGAAATACTTCCGATGCTCATCAAAATCCAAAGCTCATATGGTGCCAAGCAAAAGGAAATCAAAATTCAAATCTCATATGATGCCAAGCAAAAGGAAATCAAAATCTACAACTTGATTTTGAACATTGATATGATATGTTCAGTTGTTATCATGTTGGGATTTTCTCGTTTTTGATTGCTTGGATAGTTGTTCTCTTGCTTCTTCAAGTGTCATTAGCTTGTAATTTATAGCTTGGAATGTGTTTGATGTTGTATATATTATTATTAAATTAAAAACAATAAACATATATATTACATATTTATTATTATCTTTGGTTAATGTTGTTAAATTAAAAATTCTAAATAATATTTTATAAAATATCAAAAAATCAAATAATTTTTTTGTGCAAATGAAATTATTAAATTAATATTGTAGGTGGAAAACATGAAACACTATTCAAAAAATTGAAACATAAATTACATAACTTTAAAAGAAGTATCGATCCTTTTTATAAAAAGTATGGACACTTTCAACATATTATAATAAAATAGGTAAATTTGTAATATAACCGGTATAAATATACCGGTTTACTTATAAATTAGGTAAATATAAGCATTACTTATTACATTATATAAGCGCTACCTAGTATGTTATTGTACTTTATAATATTTCCGGTTAAATAATATAACATAACCGGTATAAATTTTAACCGGTCACTTGTTTAACCGGTCACGCCGTATATTAGCCGTTTTTTAGGCGCCGCACCGCAGAACTATCCGTTTGCTTCCGATACACGCTCTACGCATCTTTGTTTATTGGGATATACGCATTTTGTAAGTAAATTATTATTTAAAATTTTAATTCCTTTAAATCATATTT
This sequence comes from Hibiscus syriacus, assembly GCF_006381635.1. NCBI lineage: Eukaryota > Viridiplantae > Streptophyta > Magnoliopsida > Malvales > Malvaceae > Hibiscus > Hibiscus syriacus. Next base: position 813,769 of record NW_024063507.1, on the reverse strand, counting down.
AATATTTAATTTTTCATTTCATTTTATCCCGAAATTAAAAATTTAACGTTTTTAGTAACTAAATTATCAGTTTTGGCCTTTTTTTAGTACCTAAACTTTTAAAAAAATTCAAAACTTAATGTTAAATTTTGAACAGTAATACTAAAATAAAATGAAAACTGAAATTTTTAACGGTAAAATACTAAAATAAAACATATGATTTTAAAAAATCAAAAGTTTAAATATTAAAAATAGATCAAAAGTGATAATTTAGATACTAAACATATAATTTACTTTTTTTATATATTCAATGGGCAGTTTTCATTCTAGTGGGAAGCATTTTTTACTCTCGGATTAATAGATTATTTGGCTAATTGTTAAAACTAATCGTTTAAGTGTAAATTACTTGTGTAAAGACGGTTTGACTGGTTCTTCCTTCTTGGATACGTGTGGGAGCTCAGGAAAGATAAAAAAAAAATTGTAAACTAAATATTCTCAAAAAAATCTAAACTAATTAAAGTTGGTTTCTGGACTCGAAGCCCAATATTTGACCGCATTCACTTGTCTTCTCAGTTCTTTCCCTACATTGGTATAATATTATGGTCAAAGGAAGATCCATTGGTTCACAGCCTATTGGGTTGGTGCCGACACATTTTGCACCATTAACACAAAACGGGAAATGTTGGCTGTCTGTGCTGCTAACCATGACGTCGGTTTTAATTTGAATTTTCAACATATAAGATCTTTGATTCTCGATTAAAACGTGTTTGATTTTTAAAATGTTAAAATTTAAGTATATGAACTTATTTTAAAAAAAAATAACATCCTGTGTTGTTAAAGTTATTAGATTATTGTAAATATATATATATATATATATTTGCATTAGAGATGTTTTGAAACTATGAGCCATCTTGTCATGTTTATACCGTTTTGTGAAGCAAGTCGGTCACAGTCATCTTTTTCTTTCGGTAAACTATACGAGTGACTACTCAACTATTATCTTATTTCATTTTAATTAATGATATTTTAATTTCATCAATCAAATCATCTAACTATTTAAATGATCACATGTCTTTAAAATTTAACGGAGAGGATGACATGACAATTAGATATTTTGATATAATTACATATTTGGTCCATCTTACTTATATATTCTATCAATCTGGTCGTTATTTTAATAAACCCCTCAATCGAATGATGACACGTGTCATGACACTGTTCACCAATAACACATGGCACCATCTAATTTGAGAGGTTAAATTTATCTTGATTTATAAAGATTAGGACCAAATTGATTAAACCACAAGAAATGAGACTAAATGTATAATTATATCAAAATATTTATTTTTCATATCATCCTCTCTGTTAAATTTTAACGGCATGTGGTTTGATTGAACAATTTAAATAGTTATGCGGTTTGATTAACGAAATCAAAACATCAATGGTCAAAATAAAAGGAGATAATAGTTAAATGGTCACCTATATAGTTTACACTTTTTCTTATTGTAATACAAACCGATCATCAAGTGAAAGTAGGAATGGGCACAGTCCTGAACCTGAACCTATCGAGTCGGTTTACTTTAAAAAATTTCAGGGTCAAATCAATCGAGTTTTTTTAGAGGTTATGTTCAGATCAGGTCGAGTTCGAATGTAGAGTGAAAAATATTCGACCAGATCGACCCTAAAAAATATAATTTTACCTTATATATCTAGGGATCGTTATAATAATACCCCTCTATATATTATTTTTTCAATTATATATCTATTTTTATTGAATAAAAATAATAATTTTTTTAATAAATATATTATTTCGAGTCGAGTCGGGTTCAAATTTTATCTCAAAAAGTCATGTTAGATTCAGATCGGGTAGATGTTGTATATTTTTCGGGTCAGTTCGGATCAACCGAAACCTGACCCGTGTCGTCCCTAGGTGGAAGCTTAAGTAGTCCGTACAAGAATATATGAACTAGCTTTTGATAAAGTCAGACCAGACACCACGAAATGACCTGATTTTCTTTGTAAATTGTTGAGAAATGAGTTTCATATAAGATAAACGACCTAACAAAACATAACTTCTCAAGGATAAAACTAACAAATTTGGTTCATGCTTGTGTGCACTTGGATAACCCGGAAACTTGTATTAGATAAGCTTCACCTTCTCAAATCCTACCTATGACTTGGTATAAGAGATCCCACAGTGGCCGGCTTAAGTCTCGGGTGGACACTTTTACCATATTTTCAGAAACCGGCACAACAGGGCCGAAATTGATCTTGTGTCGATCTGGATATGGGTAATGTTCTGCACTCATATCCAAGTTCAAATAACATAGTTAAGTTGCTACTGTAACATGATTATCATGTTCTATACTAGGTGTTTTTAGGTTATACCGTCTTTATTGATTTTGGTCAAAGCAAGAGCTTCAAAATTTACCACATCATAAAGCCTATTCTGTTCGGAATCTTCCCCGTCAGGTAAAATGCATATTTCAATTTCAAGAATGACTCCAAGATTATAATACCAAAAGCAAAACAAACTTCATGAACTAGGAGAAGATATAACCTGGGTGGATGAGCTATGAAACCATGATATCTGAAGCACCTCACACCCTATGTCATTGCAGCTGTTTGTCCTGCAACCACGTATTCTAACAATCATGGAATCATTAATACTCTCCTGTTTGATATGTCATGTCCAGTTACCTAAAATAAAGAATCATATGGTGTCCGGTGTTGGCAACAAATCACCCACAACGAACATCGGCTACTGTTATGGAGCTCTAACTATAGAAGTTCGTATGTAAGCAATTTATAGTGTGTGACTGGTTATACCAATTGTGGGGGAAGAAAACTTCTGATGTTTGCAGCAGTAACACTAATTTCTTGCCGTTAGTTACCAACTCATTCATACTTGCAGAGAATTTGGACTAGAATCTGTAATTAGTGAGCCATTGCTGTCGCAAACGACAGCTATTGTTATTTTAATTCTTACTAGAAGTTCGTATGTAAGCAATTTATAGTGTTAATGTGTATGCTATTGGTCAAGGAAGAAAATTTCTTATGATGTCTGCAGCATCACCACTTATTTCTTGCCTTTAGTTACTCCCACATTCATGATAATAATAGCACCAAATTTGGATAAGAATCTGTAATTAATGAGTCGTTGAAAGAGCTTTCACTAACTTTGCCCTTATAACCATTGGTGTTGCATCATGTGATAAAAAGAAAAAGCAACCAATACTCTAAAAAGAAAATCCACCAAAATAGATCAAACAGAGTTGTTAATATATAAATTGGCTCTCTTATGAGAAAAAACATAAATAAATAAAAATAAATGAAGTCATTTCTTTTATGATGTATGATTCAAAATAACTATAAACTATAAAACAAAATCGAAGTATCCACCTCTTTAAGAAATTCTCTATCAAAGGAAGCACAATGACTCTTCAAGACAAGGAAGAGAAGACCAATTTCAATATGATAATCAACTCAAAATAAAAACTTAACCTGTGAATGCAGATAAACTAATTCTAAGTTATAACACAGGACTAAGCAAGTTTAAGAGGAACGGGATGGAGTTGCTCGTTTGTTGTGTAAATAACGACGAGGCAAAGATAAATAATGACCTAATTTTGTCTAGCTACAATGTTTGATTCGCATTTGGAGCTCCAATTCTTTGTATGAAAATAGAGGATTTAAAAAAATGACATTGTTCCTTCATGTTGAGGTCGTCGGGTCAATCTGGAGATAATTTGGTGTTGAAGACGACATTGCTTATAAATGTTGAAAAGTTCTGGCCGCTTTCATATGATGTTGTTCTTTCTTATTGAGGAAGTCTGGTCAAACATTTTCTGATATAATTTGGGGACAACACGGTTCCTACGTGATGAGGAAGTCTAGTTATCTGAGGATGATGCTACTCCTACGTGTTGAGGAGATCTGGTCGGTGGACGACATTGTTCCTACGTGACGAGGATGTATAGCCGTCTTTAGGGATAAATTGGAGACAACACAGTTTCTACATGATGAGGAAGTTTGATTATCTGAGGATGACATTGCTCCTATGTGTTGAGGAGATATGGTTGGTGGATGACATTGTTCCTACGTGATGAGGACGTCTAGACGTATTTAGGGATAAATCAAAGATAACACGGTTCCTACGTGATGATGAGGTCTGGTTATATGAGGATGACACTGCTCCTACGTGTTGAGGAGATGTGGTCGGTGGATGACATTGTTCCTACATGATGAGGACGTCTAGCCGTATTTAGGGATAAATCAAAGATAACACGGTTCCTACGTGATGATGAGGTCTGGTTATATGAGGATGACACTGTTCCTACGTGTTAAGGAGATCTGGTCTGTGGATGGCATTTCTCCTACATGATGAGGACGTCTAGCCGTCTTTAGGGATAAATTGAAGACAACACAGTTCCTACATGATGAGGAAGTCTACTTATCTGAGGATGATGCTGCTCCTACGTGTTGAGAAGATATGGTCGGTGGATGACATTATTCCTACGTGATGAGGATGTCTAGCTATCTTTAGGGATAAATTGGAGACAACACTACGTGATGAGGAAGTCTGGTTATCTGAGGATGTCGTTGCTCCTACGTGATGAGGAGATCTGGTCGGTGGACGACATTGTTCCTATGTGATGAGGAAGTCTGGTTATCTGAGGATGTCGTTGCTCCTACGTTATGAGGAGATCTGGTCGGTGGACGACATTGTTTCTATGTGATGAGGACGTCTAGTCGTCTTTAGGGATAATATGTTTCAAGAGAAACTGTCTCAAGATAGACAAAACTTTTTTTTCAAGAGAAAATGTCTCAAGCGAGATGATAAAATGCATATTAGCCATATATTCTATGATATTTTCCTCATATTTGAATAACTAAAATTGCTTAAATAATGGATTTTGATTATATTTCGTATTTTGTGGATTAGGTTGAAGATTTGGATTAAACAAGTTCAAAATCCAAAGAATAACATGATCTTCACGAAATCCCCAAATTACGGAGGAAAAATCAGAATTCAAGAAGTTGGCAAGACCAGAAGAGGTTTTCGCATAAGGCGTGGGCACGACTTATTCATCCTGAGCTAATGCAGAATAAGTCTACAGTTAAGGCGTGGGCACATCTTACCAGTCCGTACAACCCTAAATTAGGGCTACAAATTTACAAGGGAAAAGGAGTTTAATGACGGTTGAAAGACTCTATTGAATCATTCTTATCTTTAGAGAAGGATGAAGGTATTCAAAATCCCTATTTTGGTAGGGATTCACTTTTGAAAAACTTCCTTATCTAAAATAGGGCAATCCTTATAAAAGGGGAGCTAGGGTTTTCATAGTTTTTAAGTTTTCTTTAAGTAAAAGTTTTTCTTTAGGATTATTTACATACTTCATCTTTATTTTCTTTTGGTGTTCTTTCAATTATGAGTAGTTAAATACTTTTGTTCCAACTGAAGGATAATTGAAGTTTTGGTTCTTCAAGGATTGTGAGATCTAAATAATTTTCATTGTTCTTTTACTTCTTCGATATTTATATATCTTCTGTTTTTATTAAGAGTTATTGTCTTGATTGATTGTTGCAAAGGGCCCGTTGTTCAATTATCGGGTTGATAAATTGCCAATTAGAACTTTAAATCCGTAATTGTTTAAACGTTCTAATATTGGTGGTAAAGTAACATAATTGATTTTTGATTATGTTATGAAGGTATATAATCTAGTCTAAATGAATCGAGCTTGTGTATTTGTTGGCTAGAATTGGTGGTCTCTCTAGTGGTTAATGATGTTGGTGGATTAAATCTTAAGCGCTTGTCTACGGTTGTTCATTAAAAAGGGAAATAATCAAAGAGCTTCTCTTGATTATCAAGAAACTAAGGAGAGACAGGTTGTTAGAGCTTGTCAATAACCATAACCAATTTAGTGAAAAATAGAAGATTTTATCATTGCATCTATGATCAATTATCTGAACCAATTCTGAAATTATACCTTTAGTTGGATATTTACTTAATATTTGTTGTAACCGATTTTCGTTCGGGCACAAATTGTTTTGGCGGAAAAAGCAAGTGAATAAATAAATAGTTTTTTATGAAATGTTTTGGGAGTCACCATTGACCTTTTGGGTTAAGTAGGTCAAATACCTTAAAATCACATTTTAAAAGAGTTTTTAAGAAAACATCAGTTAAAAGATAAACAGGTCTGCGTTTAACCAAAAATTCATTTTTTTAGTAATAAAAAGATATTTGTGGTCGGTTACGTTTAGGGAATGATTAACACCACTATAACGCCCAAAATTGGTACCCTTTAATTATAAATTGTCTCTATTAGTAAAAATTTAAGAATTCTAATATAAATTTAATTTATTATCCTGTTATTTCATATTCAATCACATAATTCTAAGGAAAAATATAAAATATTTCAATATTTCCAATTGAAGAGAAATTAATCCCTAAATTACTTTAGGACGAATATTTATCTTTCTAATTGAAATAATAAGAATATGATAATTCTTCCTAAGAAAATCATATTAAAATAACTAAGTTAAAGTTTTTTTTAGGTTTTTATAAGTAGGATATTTATTTAAAAATATTAGAAAATGACATCTAGTTACTTTAAGACATCCTCTTTCTTAATATTAAAAAATAAATAAATATTATCCTTTAACTCAAATTATGAAATAGGTCAATTTATACCTAAAAATATAAAATTATATGATTAAATTAAAAAGTAATAAAATTTATGGTTGAAAATAAAAATTATTTAAAACATCAAGATTAAATCGTAAAATGTCAAAGTTGATGAATATAATTCAAAATATTAGGAGATATAGGGATTAATAGTGTAATTTAACCATAATTAATTATACATGTTAATATATGTAAACATGACAGGGACTAAAATATAATAAAATAAAATACAGATACCAAATTAAAATAAACAAAAATATGATTTGAGATTAAATTGTAAAATTTATAATCTACAAGGACTGCGGGTATAATTTACCCATGTGCGAAATTACGCAAGGGTCCCTTCCTTAAACTGCGTCATTTTAGGGAGGGTATAAATACCCTTAAAAACCGGCCTTTAGGCCATTTTTTCTCATTTTCCTCTTTTGCTAGAAGCTCTCCATTCTCTCTAGTATTCCCTCGCCAAAGGGAATCCGGTCACCGGTCGGTAACCGTACGCCGCCTTTGACAGCCACCGCCGACCACAGTGAGCGGTGGTAGAAATTTCCCAAAATTTTTCAAATTAAAGATCCCAACGCCCTAAGGTCGAATCCGACCTCCGTTTCTCCTAAAACCCCTTAGATCAACTTAGATCTAAAGTTTTTTACCTTTGATGTTTCGGTTTTCCGACGGCGCGTGGAGGCTCTGATGACTGTGTGGTTTCCTCGGTAAGTTTCTCTCCTCTTTTGGTTTGTTGTTTGGCTGATGTGGGTTGGATATCCTCCCGTTTTTCGTATTTTTTTTGTTCGTGTTGCTTGCTCTCGTGTTTCCTTCTGTTAACATATTTGGTGGTTTTTATAGCCACCACGAAGCTCCCTTCAGACCGGATAATAGGGCGGTCTTCGGTGAGTCATCAAAACTACGGTGGTGACTCATCCTAGGGTTTCAACGTGTGCGGCTTCCTTGAGCCTTCTGGAGGTTTCTGTTGAAGTAGAGGAGGTGTGGCAACAGCTAGAGTGGGGTGTCAGAAGCGGCGGTCGGTGTAGACCCTAGGGTGTAATGAAACCCTAAGGTTTCTATTGGAAGCCTTTGGACCGTTGGATCTCACCAGATCCAACGGTTGATGGTTGTTGGCGGCCAGAGAAGATGATAAAACCCTATGAGGGTTCTACTGGGTTGTCTGGACCGGGTCGGGTATCAAGTCAACTCGGATCTGGGCCTGGATCAAATTTGGGCTCCGGTTGTAATTTGGTTGGGTTTTTATTTATTTTGGGCCTGTAATAATAATAATAATAATATAATTAAAATAATAATAATATTATTAAAATATATAAAAAAAATTAGTGCCTACAATATTAATTTCTCTAAAATTTTTGTTGATTGTAATTGCTTTTCCTTTTGATTTTTCTCTAAATTTTAAAACCCTTTTTCTTTTCTTTGCTTTAATTTTCATTAAAATCAATTTACCCAATCCCTGTGGATTCGACCTTGCTTATCACTACTACAAATTTCTATTTCTAAAAGCAAGTATTATTATTTGTTGGATTCGATACCCATAAAATTTTGGGCGCTGTTACTAGGGATTGGTGTCATTTAGACATATTTTGATGCCCCATTATTCTCGTGCAGGTGAACTCCAATACGATCCTGAGATCGAGAAAACCGCTCGCAAGTTAAGAAAAGAAACTAACTTGCGCAGCAGACAAGATTCTTTTTCTTCATCCCCTGAATCGAAATCTGCACTCAACTTGGTTGATTCATCCAGCGATTCTGAAATAGAAGGAACAATGGCCAACGAAGAAAGAACTCTAAGAGAATTGGCTGCACCAAATATGAATCAACAACCTCTTGACATTGACTACCCAACTTTGGAGGTAGCTTTTGAATTAAAATATGGTTTGATTCATTTGTTGCTTACTTTTCATGGACTTGAGAATAAAGACCCTCACAAGCATTTGAAGGAATTCCACGCGATATGTTCAAGTATGAGACCGCAAGGAGTGACTGAAGAGTAGATCAAACTGCGTGCTTTTCCATTCTCACTAACTGATAGAGCTAAAGATTGACTCTTCTATTTACCCTCTGGTTCTATGACTACTTGGGCCAAGATGGTGAGGTTTTTTCTTGATAAATTTTCCCTGCTTCAAGAGTCGCTAGCATTCGAAGGGAGATATGTGGAATAAAACAAAAAGATACTGAGACCCTTCATGAGTATTGGGAAAGATTCAAACGACTGTGTGCAAGCTGCCCTCAACATGGGATTTCTGAGCAACTTCTCATCCAATATTTCTATGAAGGACTACTACCCATGGAGAGGAAGATGATAGATGCAGCTAGTGGAGGTGCCATAGTGAATAAGACTCCTCGCGATGCTAGGGAATTGACCTCCAACATGGCCGCCAATTCACAACAATTTGACTTTAGGCAAGACACATCTTCAATAAGGGTGAATAAGGTAGGTTCGTCTTCCATTGAACGTTAATTATCGCATCTCACCTCCCTTGTTCAACAAATAGTTATAGGAAACACGCAGCAAGTGAAAGCTTGTGGGATATGTGTTGTGATTGGTTACCCAACTGACATGTGCCCTACACTTCAAGATGATTCTCATGAGTACACCAATGCAGATGGAAGGTTTACAGACCCACCACAAAGGAAGTATGATCCTTACTTAAATATCTATAATCTAGGATGGAGGGATCATCCTAACCTTAGCTATGGACCAAGACCATCGCAATTCCATCTTTTTCCACCTGAACAGTCTTCTTCAAAGCCATGTATGTCTCTAGAAGAAATTGTCAAATCACTTGCAACTAATACACAACAATTTCAGCAAGAGACAAGAACAATCATACAAAATTTGGATAACCAAATTAGTCAATTGGCATCTTCCGTGAGCCAGTTAGAATCCCAAGGTAAGCCATATTCACAAACCATTGTTAATCCAAAGCAAAATGCTAATACAATCGCATTGAGAAGCGAGAAGAAGTTGAAGGAACCTAGTCCATTGGCACATGGGAGAGCCTTAGAGGAAGAAACTGAAAAGGAAGTTGTTGCTCCCCAGACTAAAAAAGACCAACACAAAGCACTAGAAAGCGAACAACCGAAGGCATTAGTCATAAATCCTCCTTTTCCCGCTAGATTCACTAATTTCAAGAAACAAGCAGAAGAGAAAGAGATTCTTGAGACATTTCGCAAGATCGAGGTAAATATTCCTTTACTTGATGCAATTAAACAAGTACCTCGATATACTAAATTTGTTAAAGAATTGTGCACCAACAACAGAAAGCTCAAGGGTAATGAAAAGGTAAGTATGAGGGAGAATCTTTCAACTATCCTCTAGAAAAAGCTACCCCCTAAGTACAATGACCAAGGTATGTTTACTATCCCTTGTAAACTTGGTAATGTCAGGATTGAGAGAGCAATGTTAGATCTATGAGCCTCAATAAATGTCATGCCTTTTTCTATTTACTCATATTTGAATGTTGGACCTTTGAAAGAAACATGAGTGATTATTCAACTTGCAGATAGATCTAATGTATATACTGAGGGAGTTTTAGAGGATGATTTGGTGCAATTTAATGAATTGGTTTTTCCCACAGATTTTTATGTGCTAAATATGCAATAAGACGATTCTTTTAAATCCACATCAATTTTGTTAGGAATGCCATTTTTTAAAATAGCTAGGACAAAAATTGATGTAAATGATGGTACACTTACCATGGAATTTGATGGTGAAATTATTAAATTTAATATTTATGATGCCATGAAATATCCTAGTGATGTATCCTCTATTTTTGCCATGGATGTTATTGACTCTCTAGCGTATGAAACTTTTGATTTAAATGATGATGACAAGTTGAAAATTGCACTCAACATGAATTTCACTTCTGAAGGATTGCAGGGAATCATGAAAAAGTTTGCGTTGGATCTTGATTTACAAGATGCAATCCAAGAACTAGAATCACTTAAACCCATGAAGTATGATGTATCTTATATTGAGTTGCCTCTTTCTCATACCAAACTTATTCCTTCTCTTATACAGACACCAAAATTAGAAATGAAACCTTTGCCAAATCATCTGAAGTATGCATATTTAGGAGAAGAGGAAACTCTCCCGGTGATCATTTCCAACAAACTCTCTCACTTAGAAGAATAAAAGTTGATTCGAATGCTTAGAGAGTACAAGGAAGCTATTGGGTGGAGGACAATTTTCTCTATTGTTGAAATTCAAAGTTTAGATACAGTTTAAATATTTAAGGTCAATGATCATTGTTTGAAACATTTTTATGAAGGTTCTCAGGTGCATACTATTGGTCAAATCATTTTGTAGTACCCATATTAGGATGATTGAGAAGCTATGACGTCTAGCCAAAGACGTTAAAGAAAGACGCTCTTGGGAGGCAACCCAATTTTTTCTTTTCAATTTTCTTTTCTTTCTTTTTATGTTTATTCTTAATTTTTCAGAGTACAATTAATCTTGTTTCCTTCTCTAGATCAGAAGATGATTTTTTCGTAACCCATGGGCACGCCTTACAAAAGTAGAATTAACCCTAAAGTCTCTCACTATCTAGAAGATGTTTTTGTATAAGACGTGCCCACGTCTAAACTCAACTCCACTTTTGGTTTAGGAAGCAAGATTCAAAGAAACTTTTTAAAATATAAATGTGCCTTATCTTTTCTCTATTTTCTCTGCTCCTTCAGAAGAATGCGCGCCACCAGCTGTTATCACCGCTCTACCCGACCCACGTCTCCACTCAGTCCGAGAACCAACCTAGCCGACGCACAACACCTTCACCCCTAGCTCGTTACAGATATTGTGGTTGATGCTCAACATTTTCAGGGGAGTTTTCTACTCTTATTCTTTTATGGTTTTTAAGTATCTACTTTTGATACATTGAGGGCAATGTATGAATTAAGTGTGGGGGAGAGTATTTCAATTATGGTTTTGCTTTGAACATAATTTTGCTTCGATTTTTGAAAAAAAAAGCAAGTATGCTTTAGTTATTGTTTGTGATTTTTCTCTTCAAAATTCCATTTTCTTTCGATGTTTGTCCTTACATGATTTGGATTGTTGTGAATTATCGAATTAAGTTGAAGCATAATAGGGGATTAGCTTGAGTAGTTGAATTCTTATTTACTACACACTGGTTTATTACTCTTGATGACTGTTTGAATGAAAAATGTATGGGATTTGATACACGTTTACCCTTTATACGAGTTTTTGGGCCAATAAGCACTCATTTTATAGCATGCCCCATTTTTTGATTGAGTGATTACCATACATAGTTGATTTTTCTAGAACTTGCTTTATTATACATGTCGAATACCATATTTTAGAATTTGATGCATCAAGAACGATAAGGGCATTTAGGTGGAATCATTTTAGCTTTCGTAAAAAGCCTACCCTAATTCTCATCCTTAGAAAGCCAATTTTGAGCTTGAGCTTTTTTGTTCGAAATTAACCATGGTACAAGCAAATATTAAATCCATTTTTGTTAATTTCCCTCTTTTGAACCTTGAATTGGAGGATTGTATGAGTTTCTTCACATGGAAATTTCAAATTATCTTGAGAAGATCGGAAGATGTTGGAATATAGTGATTTGACTTGCAATATCTTTCATTCGAAAAAAAGGAAGAAAAAATCATGCAAAGGAAGGGAAGAAAGAGAGATTGTGTAATAAAAAAAGTTATGTGGCTTGAAGAGAACATTTGCGATTGAGTTCCATATGGATAAGTTTGTATGACTCATTCAATAAAACAACTCAAATTCATTTCCTATCAAACCTCACCTAAGCCCCATTACACCCTGTTTAAGACCCTGAGGTTTTTATGCATTCAATTCATTGATTAGTGGTGGGGATGTGATAGGTTAGCAAGCTTATGGTAAAAATCTTTCTATGTTTTGGCTTGAGAGTTTATTGACACCCTAAACACTTCGAGCGTATTGAGTGAATCCAATGTGAGGGTATTAGATCCCAATGCATTTTTATTTCAAAAAGATTGATAGAGTGATTATTCATGTGTGTTGGTTTCTGAGAATTTCGTCTAAGAATTTCTCGTTCCTTACTCATGTCTAGATTTGAGTCTTTAAGGCATGCCAATTTTGATTGTGGAAGGATGAGTAAAGGAAGAAGAATGATTGATGTTGAGAAGAGTTATGATTTGAACTATTGTATGCTTGAGGACAAGCATTGGTTTAATTTCGGGGAATTTGATAAGATGACACCAAACTCTGCTATTAGGATGTCCTTGGGGGTGGTGCCTGTATCCAAAAAATTGAGAGAGGGAAGACTATGGTGGTTTGGGCATGTCCTTAGGCGACACCCGTCGGATGCGGTCAGGAGGGTAGAGTCGATTACAATCGACGGTGCCAGAAGGAGAGGACGACCAAGGCGGAAGTGGGAAGACTGCTTAAGATCTGATTTGAAGGATTTAGCCCTTACCGAGGACATGACCTCTGATAGGAAATTATGGAGACTTAAGACCAGGGTAGTCGATTAGTGCGGGTCACATCCATAGGGTGTAGCATTTCTATCTTCTTTTAATGTCTTTATAGTAATTCTCATGACTTCTACTTTTTATACGTTTCTGTCATTGGAATTAATGAAGGCTTAGAACTAGGTAGCGGATTAATGTTGCCTTAGTTTAGGTTTTAACCCATTTAACTTTATTAATTCTCGTAGCTTTCTATCGTTCAACTTCTGTGTATCATTCTCTTCATGTTTCCTCTCTTTAATTTTAGTCGGGTCTTAGGTTTCTGTCAATATGCTGAGATTATTATGCAGGGATTTATTAGCAAGGATTACTTCCCATTATATGATGCGCATATGAATATTGTATATGAAGACTGTTCAAATATTTATTTACTTATTTATTTATACATGCATTGCATTTTATCTTTATTTTTAATTTTCTGACTGCCGGAGGTCTTCCACGGAAGCTGCTCTTAACCATGCGTTGGGGGCAGCCTACTACTCTACCTCCCCCTTACCCCATTGCATATGGGAATAGGGTTTTGTTGTTGTTGTTGTTGCATATTAACCATGTATTCTATGATAGTTTCCTCATATTTGAATACCTAAAATTGCTTAAATCATAAATTTTGATTATTTTTCGTATTTTGTGGATTATGTTGAAGATTTGGATTAAACAAGTTCAAAATCCAATGAATAACATGATCTTCACAAAATCCCCAAATTAAGGAGGAAAAATCAGAATTCAAGAAGTTGACAAGACTAGAAGAGGTTTTCGCTTAAGGCTTGGGCATTGCTTATTCATCCTAAGCTATCGCAGAAGAAGTCTACAGTTAAGGTATGTGCACGCCTTACCAGTTCTTATAACCCTAAATTAGGGTTACAAATTTACAACGGAAAAGGAGTTTAATGACGGCTGAAAGACTCTATTGAATCATTCTTATCTTTAGAGAAGGATGAGGGCATTCAAAAATCCCTATTTTGGTATGATTCACTTTTAATAAACTTCCTTATCTAGAATAGGACAATCCTTATAAAAGGGGAGCTAGGGTTTTCATAGTTTTTAAGTTTTCTTTAAGTAAAATCTTTTCTTTATGATTATTTACAGACTTCATCTTTATTTTATTTTGGTGTTCTTTCAATTATGAGTAGCTAAATACTTTTGTTCCAACTGAAGGATAATTGAAGTTTTGGTTCTTCAAGGATTGTGAGATCTAAATAATTTTCATTGTTCTTTTACTTCTTCGCTATTTATATATCTTCTATTTTTATTAAGAATTATTGTCTTGATTGATTGTTGCAAAGGGCCCGTTGTTCAATTATCAGGTTGATAAATTGTCATTTAGAACTTTAAATTTGTAATTGTTTAAACGTTATAATATTGGTGGTAAAGTAACATTATTGATTTTTTATTATGTTATGAAGGTATATAATCTAGTCTAAATGAATCGAGCTTGTGTATTTGTTGGCTAGAATTGGTGGTCTCACTAGTGGTTAATGTTGTTGGTGGATTAAATCTTAAGCGCTTGTCCAGGGTTGTTCATTAATAAGGGAAATAATCAAAGAGTTTCTCTTGATTATCAAGAAACTAAGTAGAGACGGGTTGTTAGAGCTTGTCAATAACCATAACCAATTTAGTGAAAAGTAGAAGATTTTATCATTGCATCTATGATCGATTCTCTGAACCAATTATGAAATTATACCTTTAGTTAGATATTTGCTTAATATTAATTTCTCTAATTTTTTGGTTGATTATAATTGCTTTTCCTTTTGATTTTTCTCTAAATTTTAAAACCCTTTTTTTGCTTTAATTTTCTTTAAAATCAATCTACCCAATCCATGTGGATTCATCCTTGCTTATCACTACTACAATTTTATATTTCTAAAAGCAAGTATTATTATTTGTTGAATTCGACACCCATCACGAGACGAAACTTTGTTTTGAGAGAAACTGTCTCAAGAAAGACAAAACTTTGTTTCAAAAGAAACAATCTCAATTGTTTATGTTTCAAGAGAGACAAAACTTTATTTCAAGAGAAACTATCTCAAGCGAGACAAAACTTTTTTTCAAGAGAAACTGTCTCAAGCGAGACAAAATTTGTTTCAAGGGAAACAATCTCAATTGTTTATGTTTTAAGAGAAAATATCTCAAGAGAGACAAACTTTGTTTCAAGAGAAACTATCTCAAAGGTTTATGTTTCAAGAGAAACTGTCTCAAGCGAGACAAAATTTGTTTCAAGAGAAACTGTCTCAAGCGAGATAAAACTTTATTTTGAGAGAAACAGTCTCAAAGGTTTATCAATTTTGTTTCAAGTGAAACAATTTCCAAATTTTGTTTTTTGAGGAAAAATTGTCTCAAGCGAGACGAAATTTATTTTAAAAAAATAATATCAAGTGAGATAAATTTTGTTTAAAAAATTTCAAAATTTGTGGAAAGCTGTCTCAATTATTATATGGGGCGGATCCTCGATTCTAGCAAAAATATTGGTTGTTGATCACGCAATTAAACTGTTCAAGGATTCCAAGTAGACATGCACAAAGTCGGATAAAAAACCGATCTGGAATGGATAAAAACCGATCCGATTTTTCACCTAGCCAAAAAACTGGATTTAAAAAAAATCGGTTCGGATCCTAACCGGTTTGGAGGGCTGGATGGTGTAACCGGTTTCGGTTTGAAAAAAATCAGTTTTTTAAAAAAAACCAGATATAATAAAACTGGTGGTGGTGAGTAGCACTATTCTTGTGCAATCTGTCTCTACTCCTCCTCCTGAAGGCTTTGAGAGTAATGCTGAGCAACACTACTTTTGTCTTGTTTTCTTTGTTCTTCCTTCTTAAACACTCTCATCAAAGCACATTCATCACCATTTCTTGCAAGCTTTCATTATCTTCCACTTAATCGCATTAGATCCTCATTTAAGCTCCATTTGACTCACACCTATTTCAAACCAAAAGCTAATCAAAGCACAACTATTCTAGATAAATTAGGTGTATTTATAAACATTTTATGCATGTGAATAGCATATACACAAGACACTCATCAACGATAAATTAAAGTACTTAAATATTACAATTTTAAAATTACATCTTCATCAATTGCAACAAAGTTTACGATAATTGAAATACTTAAATACTTCCAAGTTCGATAAATTCAAATACTTAAAAACTTCCAAGTTCGATAATTGAAACAAAGTTTAAAAATAAACTACATCGCCATATCTTCTTCATTATCTTCGCCTTCTTCGTTTGGAGGGGATATTCCAAGTTCGACTTCTTCAATGTGTAAGTTTGCTTCCAAGTCGTCATCAATTGCATCTTCTAGGGTGGTGATATGTTGCTTCCGAGCCGCTCCATCCAAATAATCCTTCAAACAAATGTATACTTCCACCGACTCGGGACTTAGTCTTGATCTCCGTTGCGATATAACCCCGCCACTAATAGAAAAATGGATTCTGAAGCTACCGTAGAAGCTTGGACGGTTAGTAAATCACGGGCCATGGCGGCTAGAATCGAAAATTGTGCTTCTTTTTCTTTCCACCAAGCCAAAATATTCAAACTTTCAAACTCTTCAAATGTCATTTTTGATAGAAAATCGCATGACATGTAATTTTCCAACTCACTACTTGGGGTGGTAGTACGTGATCGTTTGGATTGGGAATTTACTAGAGTGTTAAAAAGTGACGAATTTGTGTTACTTGGACATCTACTAGATGATTCCACATTCGTTCTCATTTGATCATGTATTACACTACTTGATCCGTATTTAGTTAAATAAATTGCAAACATGTATCGAAAACATTTGTTAAAAATAATTTATTTGGTTTTGGACAAAGTTGGGTTCATCATCGGTTAGATTAAAAGAAAACGTAATTTGTTCGATTAGTGTTTCAACCCCGCCAACATTTAACGTTGGGTTTAAAGCGACGACACTAGTAAAAATGGGGGGAATCTCCTTAAAATATTTTAAAAGTTTTTCCTTCATTGCAAAGCCAATTTCTTGAAAAACTTCGGTTTCAAATTCAAAGTCATTTAGTCGCTTAGCCAACAAAAATATTTGATTAAGAACCAACGGGCTAGTAGGGTAATAAACACCAGATAAAAAAGTTGTTGCATTCTTAAAAAATCTCAAGCAAATCTGTTATTTTGGATATAGTTTCCCAACTCGAATCCAGATAAATGTTTAAGATATGGCCTCTCTCGAAAAGTCGATCGTGAAATGTTTGCAATGTGTCCCTTTGCCTTAAGGCAGTATGCATCATCATCCAAGTTGAGTTCCAACGAGTTGAACAATCCAAAACCCAAAGCTTTTTTATTAACCGACTTACAAAATCATTTATAATTATTTAGTCTTTTGTTGTTGTTACAAAGAACCAATTTTATTATTTCTTTAAATTCTAATCTAATTGGCTCAATAACCTCCAAACCGGCTTACACGAATAAATTAATTATGTGTGCAACGCAATGGGTATGAAAAAACGCACTGTCTAAAATCGGTGAAAGTAATATTTTTAATCTTGGAATCGCGTTTGTATTATTCGATGCATTATCAAATTATATAGAAAAAACTTTATTTTATAATTTATAAAGACAAATTACCCTTTTTAAAAGTGTAAATAAATTAACACCGGTATACGACTCACCGAATAATTCAAACGTGATTGTTCTTTTCATCATTTGCCAACTATCTTGATCTAACCAATGTGCCGTAACGGCTAAAAAGAATTTCCGGTATTTTGAGGGTAACTCCAAACATCACATGTAAGCGACACACCATAACAGTGTTCTTGGAATCCTAAAATCATTTTTCCCTCGCCGTACGCCACATTTTTATAACATCTCTTCTAAGGGTAGTACGACTTACTTGAGTATAATGTGGTTGCATTAGTTGTTGAATTGTTGCCGTGAAATCTTCATCATCAAAGTGGTCGAACGACAATGCTTTTGTAATCACGAACTTTGTAAACGCTTCTCGTAATTTTTCGTTGTCGTAAACAAAAACACCACCTTACGGTGTAAGATTCGATTGACTTGGATCCGATCTTGAGCGAAGTACCTTGCATGATTTTGTAAAATGGTTATTCAATGTTGTGTTTTCTTCCGGTGCAAAAAACTTTAGACAATGTTTACAACCCTCCTCGAGCCATTTGACATTTCACATAAATCGTAGTGATCCCAAATATCTTTGTTTCGAGTGTGTTCGATCACTCTCATGACTTCAAGGTTTCCTCTGACGGAAGATTCAATCGTATTAGGGTCGGTATTTGTAGTCATGATGAACAAAAAAATACAAAAATAAGATTTGAAAGATGTTTAGGTGTTGTGTAATAAGATTTGAGAAAGTTGTAATCAACCAAATACATCCCCAACCTATTTATACATGTTTAGGGTGGTAAAATGGTGATTTTTTTAGAAAAAAACGGTCACAAAACCCCCCCAACGACTAGTTTTTAAAACCCTAGACCGGATTTTTTTCGGATAAAAACCGATTTTTATCCGATTTTTTTCAAACCGGCTTTTAATCCGGTAAAAAAATCGATCGTCCAATATTTTTCCAAACCGATTATACTATCTGATTTTTAAATATCCGATCCAGTTTAAAAAAAATCGATTTTTTCCAAATCCAATTTCAAATATTTTTTACGTAAAATCAAATATTCAGAGTTTTTGTTCACCTCTAATTCCAAGTGGTACAGAATTTACGGGCTGGTTGTGGAGTCCGATTGTGCTGTTGCTGTGAATTGGCTGCTGAATGTCTCTACCATTCCTCCAGAATGGGGACTCTTTGCTTCTCCCTATGGCGGCCCTATTATTTCAAGAAAATTTCGTAGTCAAAGTTATCCCAAGACGGTGTAATTCGTTGGTCGACTACCTAGCGAAACTGGCTATGGGTTATGTTGGTGTTTTGAATTCGGTATAGGGGTGAAGCGTTTCTGGCTTCTCACTGATCGTTCACTGGGGTGGGGGTTTATGTGCAACGGCTGGTTTTGACTGTTAAGGGCTTAGTTGGTTTAGAGGGGAGAGCGTCTTATCTCTTTCCCATGGGTTTTGTTAAGCTGGTGGTGAGGGTGGTTAATTTTATTTAGGAGGTCTAAGAGATGGTGTTAGGGGGCTGATTCCTATGTCTGAATTGCTATTTACGATGTTTGTCATTGCTTAGGGTGTACTCTTTTTCCTCTTTTTAGGTTTAAGGAAGTTTTTTAATGAGACCCCTAACAATGCTTGATTTTACTGCACAATTTAATACAATTCTTACCTTTCAAAAAAAAAGTTATAGTTCACTTGAATTCTAACTAAAATATAACTAACCTAAGGCTAGCTTAAGGAGAATCATATTTACGATCGGCCATTCAACTATTGCTATTCTAGAATTAATATATGTAGGTTAATCATTAATGCTTTCAAATGCATGTTCAGTTGACAGTTGTGTATGAAAACAAGAGGTGCATTAAGTGTTAAACCATACATATTTCTAGATTCTACGTGAACTTTTAATTTTGAAATTTTGAAATTTTGAATAAACTTGATTCATTTTTATAGATGTAAACTTAACTAATGAAAATTACCTTACAAGTTCATTTTGCAGATGCCCTTCTGAGAGTACATGTTAATCCAAAAGAGGCAGCAGAGGAGCACCCCTTGCAGGATGCTTTGGAAGCCAGCAAAAAGGCTGTGCTTCAGGGAAGCATGGATGTCTTACCGGTAACTCATTAGATGCTGAAGCAACTCTTGTTTTATGCATGGAAAAACAACTCAAACTTTGCATCTGTTATATGCTATTCAAGTAAATAATGGTAGTCCATTTTTTTGTTACTTCTCTGCATATCTCTCTTACTAGAATGCATGTAAAAGACTTTGTAAATGCCTGGAATACTTTCTGGAATGAAAAATGACCTCAAATCTCTGCTTTTCATTTGGGGTATATATATTGCTTTTTTTGCTCCCAGGCTATTTTCTTTTCTGTTCTGAACTTGTATCTTTTATATTTTCATTATTCTTTTCCTTAATAATGTATAATGTAAATGTAGTGTATTGTTTTCATTTCACTTTTAATCTATTTGCTACTGCAGGATTTCAGCCAACTTCTTGATGACGACTTAGGGTTGTTAGTTCAATTCAGAGATTTCATAATTGATTGGGTACAAGAAGGATTTCAGGGCTCTTTATGCTCGTCTTCTCTTGCTTTCGGGAAAAAAGAGTTCATCCAGTCCAGATAAAGGTTTGAGAGAAGGAGCACATGCTGAAAAAGTTCTTGCTGGTATTGTCCTGGTGATGGCTCAACTTTCCGTTTTCATTGAGCAAACTGCCATCCCAAGAATTACTGAGGCAAGTTTGTCTTCACCTAATAATTTGTTCTTACCATCTGACAGCCATTTCAAAATGTGAAGTGGAATAATTCTAGTACTTTCCCTTCTTTCTTGGTCTTCTGTCATATTTTTCATGTTTTATTGTTAGGGAATAGCTGCTTCCTTCTCTGGTGGCGGTGGTCGAGGCTATGAAAATGGTCCTGCGTTTGTTCCAGGAGTGATATGTCGAATATTTCGGTCAGCTGGTGAAAGGCTTTTGCAGCATGTAGGAATTCATTCTATTCTTCTTTTGAAATTTAGAACTTATTGCAACCGTGGGATGTGTTCTATCCCATTTCAATTCATCAGTTAGGAAACTTCATGGAAATATTGATGACTAGATGCCATGCCAGTTTTATCAAGGGAGCTCATAATTTTAGTTTTTATGATTTTTATTATTTGGCATTTGAGATATCTTTTTCCTTTTCAAGAAAAGGCAGTTTTCTCATTGTTAATAAGTTCGTTTCATTTTGCAGTATATAAATATGAGAACTCAAAAGGTATCAACTCTGCTAAGAGGTTCACAACACCAAACTGGATCAAGGTTAGTAAGCTGTACTATAATTCACCATTTTGAAAGAAATTCCTGCTACGAAAATAGTTCAACAATGAACTTTTCAACAATTTTTTATTTTTAATGTTTGCAGCACAAGGAACCTAGAGAGGTTCATATGTTCGTTGATTTGTTTCTTCAAGAGGTTAGCATTCATATAATTTTTTTCAGTGGACGAGGATATAGATTTCAATTCCTTTTTCTGTACATTCTTCTAGATATATAGTGCTTAACCTCAAGTTTCTCTACCCTAGTTGAAGGAAACAGCAAGTGAAGTAAAGCAGATTTTGCCTCAAGGGCTCACGCATAAGCACCGGCGCTCTGACAGCAATGGAAGCACGGCCTCATCCCGGAGTAACCAATTACGAGATGAAAAAATGACTAGGTCAAATACACAGAGAGCCAGGAGCCAGCTCTTAGAAACAAATCTAGCAAAATTGTTCGAGCAAAAAGTTGAAATTTTTACTAAAGTTGAACATACACAGGTGTGACCAGTGAATGATTGTGCTAGTGGAAATATATCCAGTGCTTTAGTTGAAGCAAAATGAACTGGGTTTTCCCTCTTGCAGGAGTCTGTTGTAACAACCACAGTGAAACTTTGCCTTAAAAGCTTGCATGAATTTGTCAGACTCCAGACCTTTAATCCAAGTGGTTTCCAGCAAATTCAACTGGATATTCAATTCTTAAGAACTCCTTTGAAGGAGACTGTTGAAGATGAATTGGCGGTTGACTTCTTACTTGACGAGGTAGTAGAAACATTACGAACTTTGATATTTCCATATCCCATGACTAGTGGTAACAAAAATGAAGATGTGGGTGTTATTTCTGTTTGGCAGGTGATTGTTGCTGCATCGGAGCGTTGTCTTGACCCGATTCCTCTAGAGCCTCCAATTTTGGACAGACTTATACAAGCTAAATTAGCAAAATGGAAGGAACAGGATCTAATTACCACCTAGAACTTCGAAAGTGAAAATGGTAAAATGGCACGTATCGCTTGTTGCTTGGACCGAATTTTCTCGAGGCAATTCAGTGGTGGAAAGGAAAGGTTCATACCCATCCCTAAAGTGATTCATGTTCAATTGGCTGCTGCTCATATCTTAGAATACGCCGAATCCGTGTTTGTAATCTGATGATCTGATTCAGCTCGAGGGTTCTGATTGTATGAGCAATTGAAACATTTTTGGAATGAGTCAGCTTTGTACAACAACAAATGCTTCATACGGATTCTCGTCTGTCATGGATATCTCATATACGTTAAAATCATTACGAATGCTGTTGCTTCAATCCACTTTCTTTTACTTCTGTTTTCGTATGTCCCTTTATACTTCACTGCAGAAGACTACAGATCTGCAAGCATTTCAAGCTTTATTTTGCGGGAAAAATAAACATGTTTATTATTGGTAATTGTATCTTATTGAAGCATATTAGGTATTTAGTTAACTGGGATGAAAATGCGAAAGTGCTACGTAGAGAGATGTATTATTGTAATTATCCTTAAATATTTAAGATATAATTATATTATTATCTCGAGTCAGATTAGATTAATTTTTCACCTTAAATCTGAGCTCGATCCAATCTTTTTGTTCAAGTTTGGGTGGAGCTTCCCTAAACTTTGGTCGGTCGACGATGAAGGTATTCAGTTCAATACAGATCCAAAGGCCAATTGTTGCTGGCGTCCCTTGACAATAGTTCGGTGGCTTCATATGGTTAATGCAGACAGACTAGAGTCCTTAAATTTGTTTGGTTTCATATTAATCAAAATTATTTCTCCCAATTATAGTACCCTTCTTGCAGAGCAGATTACAGCGGTATATGTACAAATTCTGACATAAAGATACGCCATGAGATCAATCAACCATTGCTCTTTCTCTGGATATTTTCAATGACTTCCATCAATTCTTCCGACTTCAAAGGTTTAACCAGGTGAGCATCCATCCCGGCTTCCACTGCATCCTTGCCATCTGTATGAGCTGTTAATGCGATGATCGGGATATGAACGCCGTATTTTTCCTCCTCGGTTCTTATCAGTCGCGTCGCTTCGTAACCATCCATCGGGAACATCTATCGGAAAAACGTACCAAAAATAATATCAAAGCTCAATCTCAAACCACCTGGCATTAAAAGTTATGCAGTTATGAGAAATCATATACATTACCTGACAGTCCATTAATATATAGTCATAAGGAAGAAAATTTCTGAGTTTTGAGACCATTGCAAACTAGTTCTACAGCTTCATTTCCATTTACACAGTTCTCAACATCAGCGCCTAGCTGTCTAACTGCAGTTGTAGCAATGAAGCTTAGCATTTTGTTATCCTCGGCAATCAATATTCGTTTCCCGAACAACGGCTTCCCGGTACTCGACTCGGCACCATGTCGATGAATCGGAGATATTTTCGACGTCAACCCTCCGTGACTACAAACTAGTGAAGGCGAGGAAGAGGAACCTTTCTTGCTATACCGTTCATCACTTGAGCTACCATATTCTTGTATCTCTCCACTATGTTGAGAATTTCCCAACCTTGCTTTATTATAAGCATCCTTCGAACTTTCCAGATTACCCGAAACCCCCTGTGACGACACAGCTCTGAACTCTGGAAGCAGTTTAATGACTCGATGCAATCGAGAGCCATGAAAAGGCTGTAACAGAACTTCATCACCGGGGTTGAGCCTTATCGGATTGATCATACGTGCAGTCGGTTTGTCTAACCAGACCACCTTACAACATGTACTCTGAAGGCCTCTTCGGAATTCAGCCACAATCCTCCAGAGCTTGGAAAACAGCCCTGCATTGACATCGATCACAAGTAGTATGAAGCTCAGTGCATCCCGTCGTCTGTTCAACGGTAACTTATCCATAGGCATGTCCTTGGAACTCAAACTAGAGTTGTCACTCCTGCCACTCATATCTGATCTCCTTAAAGAATGGTGATAGGAATTTAGCTTTAATTGTATCTTCTTTAGTGCAGCAGGAAAATAGTTGCATTGATCTACAACTGATACATTTATTCCAAGACCCTCCATAAACTTTTGTGAAACTCTACGCCTTTCGTTGTTTTGCATAAAGAGAACGACTTGAGATCCGTCCAAAGTTCGAGCCGCAAAGCTTGGACTAGGAGGCCGGATGGCATCACCTTGAGCCTCATTGTCACCTTTGAAATTGCTGCTGGAGGAAATCTCACATGTTGTGAGGAAAACATTGAATCCGAAACAAGTCCCCTTTTCACCAATCCCTTTCTCAACGATTCCGATCTCTCCGCCCATTAGCCGTACCTAACAAAGTAAGATCTGAGTTAGTCATCCATAGTAAAATCTGAGTTAGTCATCCATAGTAAGATCTGAGTTAGTCATCCATGCATAGGATGAAACGTACTATGTACGTCTGTATGTATGTATGTATGTATAGAGACTGGTTTAATGGCAAGAAACTAATTAGCTTGTGCTAATATTTGTGACTTACCAAAGATTGAACAATTCCAAGGCCTAAGCCAGTGCCAACTTGTCCTGCTGCTGTTTCTTTAACCTGAACATAGTTTTCAAACACAGACTTTTGCTTCTCTTCGGGAATCCCTTTACCCGTATCGTCGACCTCGAACACAGTCTCCACGGAATCAGCAATCGGTCCAACTGCACTTATCGCTTTCACGTCACTTCTGGCTTCGTTGTTGTTGTTAAACAAGCGGGACAAATACTTGTGAAAGCCTTTCCGGCTAGAAGCAAGTATTTCGGTTTCGAAATCTGGCTTTCGGACCCAAGCCCTAAGGCATACATGTCCTTCAGCAGTAAATTTAACAGCATTGCTTAGCACATTACTTAATATCTGCATGAGTTTCCCTCTGTCACCTTTTACTTGTGCGAGCTTGATAATAGATCCATCACAAGGGTCCAAAACAACATCAACACCCTTTATCATACCCACAGGATGATACAAATCAACTACATGTTCAACCAGTTCTGCCAAATTGAATTCTTTTTCTTCCAAATTCATCATGCCGGTTTCGATTTTACTTGTATCGAGTATGGAATTAAGCAACCCTGTAAATCATATGCAACCAATTAGACCCAAAATACTAGTAAGTTTTCAGCAAAAGGCAAAGGAACTAATTTACCTAATAGATCTTGCGCACAATGACTCATTTGCTTTAAATACGACTCGAAATCGGACCTGGGGAACACATTCACAAGGCATAAATCGATGAAACCATTAATGCCGGCCAACGACGCTCGGATATCATGGCTGGCGCCAACCAGGGCAAGGCTTTTGTTCATGCTTTTTCTCTCGGCTTGTTGAGTGGCTTCCATTTGTTTTATGAGCTTGTCATGCAGGCACATCTCCCTTTGAGCAGCGCTGCCCATTGAGGATATGAAAAACATTAGTGCAATCACCAGAAATAAAATCGCTGCTATAAGAGCAATGTGAGAATGGTTGATTTTTCTGTGCACAAGGTTAGCTAATCCTTTTCGAGGCGATGCCAGTGCATATACCTGAAACCAAACCAAAACATATTAAATACGAGCCCGATATCAATACTTCAGAGAAAATGAAGAATGCAGATAGAATTAAAACCGAACCTACCAATTGCACTGCGGCGATTTCGACCGCTGAACAACTAACACTATACTTTTTTTCACTATTGTCCAAGTTATAGATTTCTGGGGTAGTACATGAAACATTTTGAGCACCACTTGGATTCATTATTTGTAAGACAATGGAGTTATTAACAGAGATGAATTTGCTGTTTGGGATTCCATCAACCAACAATTGTCCATCCATTGTGATCAAGCTTAAGCTTCCGCCATAAAGATCTAAACCCGAAGCGAGATCGGTTAATCGTTTCACTGGAACTCCCATGGAAATAACACCTCTTCCAAGCATGCCAACACTGGTAAGAAACGAAAGTTCACCAACACTTTTCCACCTGTTTTCGACAGAAGAATATCCCCATGAATCATGCAATGCTGCTTGAAACCAGCTCGTATTCACAACATTGAAGCCACGGAATCTAACAGCTTCTCCATAGAGCTTCCCTGTGTGAGTATCTACTGGTTGCTTGTACCAAACATACCGCCTTCGGTTCGACAAAGACGAAGAGTTAGCATATGCTGATAGAGTTTGATGTCCATCAAAATAGTAGCAGAAAAACAGACCCTCTGATCCAACATATGAAATCTGAGACAGATTAGGAATGGTTGAAAATGCTAGAAACAAAGTAGGACATTCCTAGTTATATATCTTCCGATTTCGATATCGAAAAAGATGATGATACATACTTTAGTCTCAATATCAGTCAATGAGATTTCATCAGTTAGGTTGAAGGAAGAACTCAGAAGCATGACTAAATTTGCAGCAGATGAACTCAATGGGGGTATTGATTTTGCAATGCTGTCAATTTGTGATAGAAATCCAGAATGCAAAATCTGGGTATTCAATTCCACATTTTCTCCAATTTGTCTTGTTGTTTTGTACCACCATGTGATCACTACACTTGGAGGCAGCAAAACCAGCAATGCCTGCGTTAAAAATCCAGAACCATGAACAAAATCAAATCATTTTAATAATCTTCCAAACAAAGCCTCAAACAGATTTCTCTACAATGACTACAAAAATTACCAGAGGGATGAGGACAGTGACAGGCCGTGACGCGATCAACACGCTGAGCTTCATTATGAAAAGTTTCTGCATGATGAAGGAATGTTCAACAAGAAAATCTGGTTAAAAAGTAAAAAACCAGCCTTTTTTTTTACGTTGTAAAAAAACAATTCTTCTCTTTTGTTTTTCTTCTCAAGCCATGGTTAATCACTTTGAACTTTACCATGGGAAAATCTCCATTGATGTGAAGGAAAATCCATTATCAATCTCTCAGTCTCCTTAAATTACTGTCTCCTTTTCTTTGCATGCATATTAAATACGTATAATTGTATTCAAAGAAACACAATCTCATCATATTTTCTTTTCCTTAAATAAAAAGATTCACTTATTTGAACTTTTAATTCTCAGCAAACATATATATTCTTTCGAGTACAACACAATAAACAGAAGAATGAACTGAGCTTGCATCAGAAAAACAAAAGAAAATAAGATTCGGAGAAAGTTGAAGTGAAGACCTGACGAATTACTGCACAGTCGGAGGTTGTTTCTGTTGAAGAATTCTTTTGGAACATTTCAAAATATGAATAAAGACAATGGCTTAAATAGAAGGCATGCACGTTTGGCTTCATGCACAACTCTGATATTAGATTTTTAGCCCTTTTTTTTCTCCCCAAAACAACAATTCCAGCCCACGGTAATTATATAATTAAACTGAATTCTGGGTTTATTAATTATGCTTTTATCTCCAACAGAAACTCAACACATTTCAATTTTTGTGTTGGTTAGTTAGTTTATATGTTTATTTAATTTTATTGTTCACTTTATTAGAATAAATGAATATTCGATTATCGATGAATACTAACATTTCAGTATCGCACGTGATTTTATTATAAAATTACGATACGATTCGATCGACATGTGTTTTTTGAGATACAACACGATTAACACGTTTTTATTTAACACGATTAACACGATTAACACGATTATAAAATGAACTTTTATGAATTAAAATTACATAGAAGGTTATAGGGTGGTAGTTCATGATTGATCATAAGATGTGAACTTATGTTTGAATAAATTATGTATTTTTCATTTATTTTTGCGTATATTTTTATAAATGATATGAAATATGGCAATTAATCACAGATATCTAATAAGATATTTTCATAAATAAAGAAGGATTTGTTAAACACTTTTACTATAAATGTATGTGTTCATGGAGATAGAAATTATTACTATTACGCACACAAGCAAATAATCGGACACTAAAAAGAGAAAAAAGGTGTTCACTCAAATTTTCCTGTTACACTTATTTGATGTGTTGACTCAATATCTTGATTACATAACTTCATTATAAGAGTAATCTTTCTAATATAATTTGCTTCTTCCACAATATTATGTTTTGAACTCCTGATCTTATTTAAGAGATTTAATAACCCATCCTATTATAACAACTAATTATTGGTATTTATATGTAAAAATTTAAATATTTATAAAATAATTATAAATTACTCCTACTTTTAGAAAAGTTATACTTTGTCCCTACTGAATTAGAATCCTGGCTATATCCCTGTCAACATAGTACAAAAATATGAACATGATACTTTGAAAAATACAGAACATATTGTCAACGATACATTTTATTATCTTTGTGATGGTATACAAAGATTTTTGTCCAAATTCTTATAAAACGAGGTATTTAAATGAGGATTAATAATACATTTTATTAATTATCGTTTTGCATGGGATTAAAAATACATTTTTTCTCTCTATGTACATCATTAATGAAAGTATTATCTTGTTTTTACCTCTACCCAAATTCTTATATAAAGAGACATTTAAATGAAGACAATTTTAATTGTATTTTATGAGAATTTGAAGAATTTAAGATAGAAAACAAACACGATTAAGTAGTGAGACTCGTAGTCGAAGGTCACCTTTTTTTTTATTATTATTAATTTAGGATGCTTAGAAATGATACTATTTGTTCTAAAGATTTAATCATTTAATAATGAATGTTTAAACACTTTGTAATTTCTAATGCTTGAATCTGAGACTTCCAGAAAAATCAATCATTTCTTTAATCATTGAAGTAATTTAGTTCGTGCATCGAAAGTTAGTTTTGTATTTGTATACGAGTAATGTTAATTATATTTGAATGACTGAATTATAAAATAAATGCCCAAACTATAGTGTTTTTTATGAATAGGTGCATAAATTATTTTTTTGAATGATTATGGTGTCTAACATTATAAACGTTACCACTTTAGGTGCCCTGGCCGACAACGACATTAGTTTTCTCGATTAAGTAACATGTATCACAATCTGCTAATTCTAAAAATTGTATTTAAAAATTAAAAAAATTAAAATTATATATTTAAAAAACAAAAATTTTGAAATAACCCTAAAACTTTAAAAACGTTCATTTTAACTCATAAACACACGTCAATCGCCACCCTTTGTCGTTGACAAAGCTCAACCCGATCTCACCTCCCCAGGTGACCAAAACTCCTACGAAATCGTAACCGATCGACGACGAATCGACATTTTATACCTCACGGCTAGGATAAAATCACTATCCCACACGATTCCAAGAGCCAATCGACAACAACTATGACTGCGTATCATTAGGAGGATGACAATGGGCTAGGGTTAAGATTTGTGGATTTTGGCGCTTTTTTATAATTTAAGAGAAATTATAATTTTTTTTATAAATGCAGTTATATTTTTAATATTTAAAAAAATTCAAAATTACCAGATTGTGACACATGTGACTTAACGACGTTAACGACCCATACACCTAAAGTAATAATGTTTGTAACATTAGGCACCGAGATCATTAAAAAATAATTTAGACATATATTCACGAAAAACACTATAATTTGGACACTTACTTTATATTTAAGGATATTTGAATAAGAGAAATGTTAATTAATAAAAAAGAATTCGAAGAACAATCATGAGCATAAACAAGTAACGCTCAACTAATGGTATGCTTGTTGGGTTGGTGCAAATGATCGTATTGGGCTTGATTCGTGATCATTTATCGACATGATTGTTTCATAAATTTTGTGACATGTCAATGGTACTGTAATGTTGATATCAATAAACCGCACAAACGGCCATTAATCCGTAATACAAAATCATTATTTTATGAAAATTTTCTATTGATGGCGGAAAAAAAACGATGAATTCGGATAAGCTGGGCATCAGTATAATGCCTCGAATTACAAACGAGGAAGCAATTAAGATCTTACAATAAGATTGTCTGTCGAGCCATTGATGCTCAATCGTCGTCTTCATCCTCAGAGCTGGCGATTTCATCGGAACCGTGCCGTTGCTGTCGTCGAAAGTTATTCCGAATGGCTGTAATCGACCGAATCACTATGTACATTGGGAGTAAAATTCCGGCTGCTCTCGAAAGCAGTATCTGTAAAATTCATTCCGGTAATCAGCACGATGCTCCGACGACAGTAAGAGAGGGCAATGGAATCGAATACTCACCATAAGAAGTGCAAACGGGTATTGATCTGTTTCGCCATTGATGACAGCAAATAGATGTTTCACGAGCAAAACCACGGTAAACTGGCAAAATTGCATGTGAACACTTAAAACACCCATTTTATTTAAGCCTTCAAAAATCAATCGTTTGTTAGAAACGGTGTAAAGGGTTAAACGTACGGTGAGTGCCATTGATCGGCAGCAAGTAGCGCCTCTTTCAGCGGCTGTGTTACATTGAGAGAATTCATTTCCGTTGTTCATTGCTTGGTGTTGTGGTTCAACCTCTCTTCTGGGAATTTGCAGGCTATCTCTGAGAACAAACAACACTCCAAAAATTTTATTACTTTTTATTGAACCTAATAATAATTAAAAAAGCATGTAATTACATACTTTTTCTTAAAAAAAAATTACCTAATGGTTACTGCAGCTTCAATCAGCTGAGATTTCTTCGAAGGCACCATTGCTGTATATCCCGGTTCATATTTCTGCATGATTTTATACAGTAAGTTGTTCGTTGACATGATTAAATAAACCTCCGGGTAACCTTTTTTCTAGGAAAATAAACGATTATAGCAACATTCTTTAAGGACAAAGAAACCTGATCAACAAATCATCCAGTTTGATTTAAAAAAGAAAAACAAAAATGAAGGTTTAAAAATTTGAAATTCGTCTACTTTTTTGGTGCTCTAATGGTTAGATTTCAAACCTGAAGACAAATTTCACAAGTTGTGTTTCCCTTCTCGTTACACCATCTCTGTATACAATCTCTATGTGCGAACTGAGAACAGACAATTAGAAAAAGGAATTGAATCATTGAAACATAAGAAACCCATTAATCAAAACAAGCATTAGATCAAAAGAAGAAGAAAAACAAGTGTTATAAATTTTCACCTTAACAGAGCCAGAACACGCACAGGGAGCTTCCAAGCTCTTCAAGCTTTCGAGCTCTTCTTCATGGCAAATTCTACAGTGTGAAATCGAACAACTCTTCGATGATAAATCATCAATAAACAAAACAACATCTCCCATTTCTTCTTAATCTTTTCTTCCCCCACCCCCCTTTGCGTGTTTAGAAAATCTGCTTTCTTTATTGATCTTCAAAACCTGCTTTCGTTTCTATTCTCTATATAAACTGGAGTTTTGAAATATGAAACAGAGCTTGAAGTTCCATAAATATCCCTCCCTCTATCTTAATTTAAATTTAATATGTGTAAAATCTTTTAAAATCTTGAAAATGACAGTTTTTTTAGGGAAAATATTTTAAATCATTTTAAAAAAATATCTAAAAAGACATTAAAATATATAAATTTTATTAAATTCGTTAACATGTACCCATGGCTCTAAAATTTAAAATAAATTCATTAATTAGTATCAGCACAGGATAATTTTATTAAACTCATATTCATTCGACTGGATTTTATAATCTCTATAAATTTTAATCTAATTTTTAAAATAAATATATTTTTTATATGGCGAAAATTGTTGAGAGTGTAGTGCGTAAGTAATTTTAAATAATAAATAAATAAATTAGGATAATGATTTCAAGTCCAATTCAAAATGCCTGCTTTTAGGTTTGAATTTGAGACGTCCGATCGAATTACCAACGACAGCAAACGCACCTGAAATTCAAAAAATGTGGGCCCTACATTTTCAAATTATATTTAAATTGTTAAAAACTTGAGAAAATGCTACGGGTGGGTCCCGCTTTTTGACGCTCGATAATAATATAATTATTTTTCTCGATCTTATCGTGCTTTTTTTTAGCCCGAAAGGGTTGATTTATTAGTTTTTATGTGGAGGTGATTGGGTTTCAATTTCGGTGCCACAAATGCCCATTGGCACCAAAGCATTGATATAAATATAAAATTGTATGGATTTAATTAAAAAAATATTTAAAACCTAGTTAATTATGTGTAAAGTACATAAATGGTTTATCGATTATAAAATACTACTTTATTAAGTTTCTCGGCTATTAAAAGTTATAAAATGATCATCTGACTATAAAGTGTTACTTTGTTAATCTCTCGACTATTAAAAGTTATAAAATTGTCACCGAGTATTCATTATGTTTCAAACTCGTCCTTTTACGTTAAAAATTGATAGTACTATGAGTTAAACATTAATTTGCTAATTGTAATATGATAAAATATAATCATAGAGTCTCAAACGACTATCATACCCGGTTATCATGTTAACAAGCAGTTTATATTATCGCTGTCGTAACCGTCTTTCGGTTGGGCCCCGGAATTGAGCTTCGACTTAGGTAAATAATGAATTGGGTTGGAGTCGCCACCGACCACTTTAAAACGAATTTAGGTGGGTCGGACACCATCTTACCTTATCTGCGTTGTACCAGAAACGTGTCGGGTTCGGGAGTCGATTACGGTCAAGGAAGGATTAGCACCCTTGAACCGTCCTTTCGGTACCAATTAATTTGTCGGTTGTCTTAGTTGCGAAAATTAAAATTTAAAATTGAAATTTAAAAAATTCGGTTCGAACCGCATTACTTACCTTTGATTAATTGAGATTATTACTGAAAAAGGAAAAAATGTTAGGCAGAGAAAAATAATATATATAAATAATGGTACTAAAAAAAATAAACTGGAGGAAAAATAATAATGAAAATATGTATACCAAAGAAATAAAATACAATAAAATTAAAATTAAATAAAAAAGAAAGAAGTATTAAATGGATAAAAAATTGGTTTAAAAGTAAAAATGAAAACCATATGAGGTAAAAATACTAATAATAATTAAAAAAAACATGATAATAATAAATAAATGAAATAAAATAAGAAGTTAGGGATCAAATTACAAAATATGTAAAATATAAATGAGGACCAAATTGAAACAATTGAAAATCCAGCGGCCAAATTGCATGTGGTGACTAAAACGAATTGCGACTCAAACTTACAGGGATCACGGAAAGGATTTAAAAATCCTGTATTTTCATTTTAGTCCTCGGTATATAAATACCCAAAAACACTTCTATTCCCTTCATTCTCACCATATCTCAAAAAACCTATCTCTCTCAACTCTCAAAACTCTCCATTGGCGATTTCCGGTCGCCGCCTCGTGTCTCCTCCGCCGCTCCGGCCACCGCGTCGGCCGCCACTGCCGGCGGCCTATGAAAACCCGAACCTCACCAAAATAAACCTCACGTCCCCGTGAACCCAAAATCAACACTCAAATACCCAAACAACCCCCTTATCGGAGTAGATCTAAAGAAAAACCCTTCGGGTTTTTACCTTTTCCGGAGACCTTTCGCCTTTTCCGGTGGTTTCTTCTCGGTTCCGACGCGTACTGCTTTTTGCTTTTTGTGTTATGTTTGCATGTGGGTTTTGGTTGGTTATTCTTGATCTGTTGTCGTTTGGTTTTCTCTCGATCTGTTGTTGGTTGTTTTGGTACTGTTGATACTGTGTTGATGTTGTGGTGTTGTGATGTTCGTCGTGGGTATTGTGTTTCTCTTGGTTCGTTCTTGGTTTACTGTGGCTATGGCTTTCGATGTTCTGGCAATGTTCTCGGGGGTTATCTCCGTTCCCCTTTGGTGTCACCGTGGTGGGGTATTTATACCCACCCCACTGGTGGCCTGCTCCGATTATAACGGGGTTGTTCCGTGTACTTCGCGCTAACGTTGTTCACGTAGCCGGGAATCCCGGGATGGTGCAGTCCCGGTTTTCCCGGCCGGTCGGTGCGCCGTTTGACCGTTTGGTTTCCTTGACTTGTGCGGCGCTGTTGATGATAATATGAGGGTGAGATAAAACCCTAGCTTCCTGACCGTTGATCATCTCTTGATCTAATGGTCCCCTGTAATGCGGCGCTAGGATGAAACCTGAAACCCTAATCCGCTGCTGGGCTGGTTCAGGTCCCAATTTCGTTGGACTTCTATTGGACTCAAAATGGACCTGACAATAAAAATGAAAATAAAATTAATAGAAGATAAAAAAAAAATAAAAAAAAATAACGATAATAATAATATTATTATAAAAAATGTTTTCAAAATTATATAGTTTTTAAAAATGTTCTTAAAATTATATATCATATAAGTTTTCAAAATAATGTCAAAACTATATAATATATATGTGTTTTAAAAATGCTTTAAAAACTATATATATTTTCAAAATGTTTTAAAAACTATATAATATATATTTTCAAAAATGCTTTAAAAACTATATATTATATTTATTTTTAAAATGTTTTAAAAACTATATAATATATAAATGTTTTCAAACATGTTTTCAAAACTATATATTATATATAGTTTAAAAAAAATGTTTTCAAACTATACAATATATATATATATATATATAAAAGACGAAAATGAGTGTCTACAGCTGCCCCTCTTTGTCCTTTTTCGTGGAACAAAAAATAGGACAAAGTTAAAAAGACACAAATTTTCGTTCAGTGGAGTTGAAGAAAAACTCCCTGTCGAATTGGGTTGCGGATGGCTCCTCCGCCGCGAAGTCGAGTCCATCTTGAAATGATATGAAATTGAAGCTGTGGTTTGGAATTTGAATTGGAACGTGGCTTCTCGTTGTCCAATTGTAGTCAACCTCGGTCTTCTTCTCGATTTAAAGACCTTGGTTAAAAATTCGACAGTAAAGTAGTTCCTTGACTCCACCATGTGATTGATAGACCCTTGAGCTGAATAAAATCGAACCCGAAAGGTCCTCGCCGACAGATGGCTTTTCTCGACTTAAGCTATGCTGTCGGAAAGCGGTTTTTTGTCACTAAGGCACGGTTAACCCAGGTGTTCATCTTGACTTTGAAAACCTCAATTGCAGCCGAACATTAGTGTGATTGAGGTATCATCGAGCTAAATAGAGTCAAACTCGACAATTCTATTGACAAATAACCCTTCTTGCCTTGAGCTATGTTGTAAACGATATAACCTCGAAGTTGAGTGTAATTGAACTCAAAGGTCTTTTGTTGGCAGACAACCCTTCTAGACTTAAGTTGTGCTGCAAATGATGTGCCCTCGAAGCTGAGTGTAATCGAACTCGGGGGTCTTTGGCAGATAGCCCTTCTCGACTTAAGCTATGCTGCAAATGATGTGCCGTTGAGCTGATCGTAGTCAAACTCAAAGGTCTTTTGTTGGCAGACAACCCTTGTAGACTTAAGTTGTGCTGCAAATGATATGCCTTGGAGCTGAGCGTAGTCGAACTCGAAGGTCTTTGGTTGGCAGATAACCCTTCTCGACTTAAGTTATGCTGCAAATGATGTGCCCTCGAAGCTGAGTGTAATCGAACTTGGGAGTCTTTGGCAGATAGCCCTTCTCGACTCAAGCTATTCTGCAAATGATGTGCCTTGGAGCTGAGCGTAGTCGAACTCAAAGGTCTTTGCTAACAGATAACCCTTCTAGCCTTGAGTTATGCTGTAAATGTTATGCCCTTGAAGCTGAGTGTAATCAAACTTAAGGGTCTTTGGCAGATAGCCCTTATCGACTTAAGCTATTCTGCAAATGATGTGCCTTGGAGCTGAGCGTAGTCGAACTCGAAGGTCTTTTGTTGGTAGACAACCCTTCTAGACTTAAGTTGTGCTACAAATGATATGCCTTGGAGCTGAGCATAGTCGAACTCGAAGGTCTTTGGTTGGCAGATAACCCTTCTCGACTTAAGTTATGCTGCAAATGATGTGCCGTTGAGCTGAGCGTAGTCGAACTCGACGGTCTTGTGTTGACATATAACCCTTCTAGCCTTGAGTTATGCTATAAATGTTATGCCCTCGAAGCTGAACGTAGTCGAACTCGAGGGTCTTTGGCAGATAGCCCTTCTCGACTTAAGCTATTCTGCAAATGATGTGCCTTAGAGCTGAACGTAGTCGAACTCGAAGGTTTTGGTGGCAGGTAGCCCTTCTGGCCTTGAGCCAAGCTGCAAATAGTTTGTTTAAAAATGGCTTCCCTTTACGGGTAGAAAACGGTCATGATTCTTCCGGTGGTTCCCCTAAGCTGGTCTGGGAAAACCTACTGATAAATTCTGACAGCCGGATATCTTCCGTCGTGGAATTGAAATCTGGCTTGAAAGTGTTAACTGAAATCATGTTGCTCATGGTGAGTTTGAACCGAACTAGATTTGATCTGAATTGGTTCTCGAACCCATCTGAGATTGGTTCTGAGATCTATAGTTATGTAAAGTCGGTTGAGGTGTAGCTTCTTGTTGCTGAGTTACACCATCGTTCTTTAAAGGTGCTTGCAAGTCGAGTAACCTTCATCCTGAAGTCGAAGCTTGACTCTGAAAGCTGCAAAATTATGTATGCTAAAATGATGAATGTGAGGCACCTAAGTATGTCTAAGATGCATGCAACATGAATAAATTATGTGTTATTTCTTGGATGGAGTCTCGTGCTTTGCCTGCCAATCTGGTCCATGGAATCGATCGTGCCCCATTTGCTTCTCGAGCTTGGGCTTTACAGACATTTCATATCTGAGATTGTTCAGTTTGAAAACGTTTTTTCTCCTTTTTCTTGTTTCAGGAGAGAGAAATGATAAAAATGTTGTAAAGTATTGTTCGCAATTGAATCAAATTGTAAATGTGAGTTCAAAAAATATCAAAGGAATCAAGAGCTCTTTTAATGCTTTCAGAGTTACAAATCTTTGACAAATGTTCAAAGGGACGAGTCGGCTTTAGGTTGGCCTCCTTTCTAAGGTTTTTTGGTAAAAAATGTCATTTTTTAAATATCGCAACATGCTTTGGCACTTTAATTGGGTGCGGACAAAATGACGCAACTAGCATTGATCAATTACTAGACCTTTTATCTCAGTCCTCTGAAATCTTTCATTTGTTCAAGCTTTGTAGGCTCTTCCAACAAAGGCAGTGCAAAAAATATCGGTCTAAAAATGAAATTCTTGAGTGCTTGTGTGTAGTCAACTATAACAGGTGTTCCTTAACTCCCTTAGTCCAACATTACTGAAAATTTCTTTTTTAGATAAATTTCATTTACTTTGCCATTGTCTGGCTAGCAAAATCCATAAAGCCGGGGTGTTCAACCAATTTCTTTAGAGGGACAGCTTAGTATTATAATCACTTTTATCAGGTTTAACCGAAGGGTTCGTCTCATCACAAAGTCTTCAGCCTGACAAAAGCAGTGGAGCAAACACCGAATTGCCAAGTTTTCGAGCAATGTCATGGTTTGAACGTAATCTACTCATAAGGCCAGGGCTTTCAAGTTTCCTCTATAACCAATTGCCTTAGCGGAATAGCTCAGTTTTTACGGATTTAATTTCTTAAGATTGTCAAGAAGAACCTGTTATAGCCTAGGTATTTGTTGAAAGTCAAAAATTTCATCTTTAGAGTTCAATTTTCAAGCAACTGACCTAAACTGGATTCAACTACTCGACTCTTTCATTTGTAAATATCATCATCGTCATTGAAACATCTTAAATAAAAAACATAGTAATTGTCATATGCAAATGATGCCCCATGTTGTCCGTATCTTATGAAAGGAAAATGTTGTATTAGTTAATTGTAAGAGCAGGGTACGGTGTTTGAGGGTATATTTTGGGTAAGGTCAAGGTCCTTGTTTTAAAACATGTTACTTTGTCAAAGATTTGTAACTTTGAACCATTCACAGAGTTTCTTAAATTCAAATGATATTCAAAGAATTGCAAATTTGCAAATATGATCTATTGCTTAACATCTTTTAAAGTAACATAAATTTGATTAAAATGTCTTTAAAAAAACTTGAGAAAAAATGGAAGAAAAACAAAGTCAAACAGAATGCCTCAAATGATGAAATGATATTCCTCACTTGGATGCCCCCAAGTTGTTGAAGTCGATCCAGTTCTGGTTACGCATCTTTTGTACGACCCTCTTAAATGCGTAACAGTTCTCAATTGTGTGCCCTAGGACTCCGCCGTGATATTCACAATACGCATTCTCGTCATACCACTTGGGGTATGGGGGCTTTATGGGTTCTACTGGATATGGTGACACCACATGGGTGTCCAGAAGTTGCTGGTAAAGCTCTTTGTAGGTCATGAGAATAGGGTCGAAATGTTCCCTTTCCCTCCTGAAATCTTGTTTAGAAGTACCTAACGGTACAACCGCAGTTGATTTTGGGCTGGAGATTGTAATACCTTTGCTGGAGTGTTTGATGTTGTTAACCTCTCCATCCCTCTCCCTCATAGGAGGCTTCTTACTGGCTTCCCCATCCTTAATCTTGCCTTGCTTTATGGCCGACTCGATCATTTCTCCGGCCATAACCAAGTCTGAAAAGCTTCCTGATGTGATCGCCACCAGATGCCCGAAGTATGGAGCCTTCAGAGTCTGCACGAAAAGTTTCCGGGTTTCCTTTTCATCTAACGGTGGATGAACTTGCACAGCCAAGTCCCTCCATTTTTGTGCGTACTGCCTGAAACTCTCGTTATGCTTCTTTTCCATGTTTTGTAGCATAACTCGATCTGGCCTTATGTCATTGTTATGCTTGTATTGTTCCAGAAATGACTTGGCCAGGTCCTTCCAGGTCTTGATATTTGATCAGCTTAGCTGGTTGTACCACCGAATGGCTGAGCCCGACAGACTATCCTGAAAGCAGTGGATCAGGAGTTGGTCGTTTCCTCCATATCCTGTCATCTTTCGGCAGAACATGGTGATGTGAGCGGATGGGCAACTATTCCCGTCAAACTTCTCGAACTCCGGGGACTTAAATTTCGGGGAAAGAACCAAGTCCGGGACTAGACTAAGTTCCGTTGCATCGATTTCATGGTAGTCACGGTCTCCTTTGACTATATTCATTTG
Organism: Hibiscus syriacus; assembly: GCF_006381635.1. Lineage (NCBI taxonomy): Eukaryota > Viridiplantae > Streptophyta > Magnoliopsida > Malvales > Malvaceae > Hibiscus > Hibiscus syriacus. Next base: position 774,929 of record NW_024063507.1, on the reverse strand, counting down.
GTCCTCCAATTGTTTGATTTTTTCCTCCATCTTCCTCGCTTTTTCTTCTTCGTCCAAATCCGGTACATGGTAATAACCCGGATTGTTCCTAGGGTTAAATATAGAGGACAAGGGCTTTGATTTTGCAGCAGATGAGTCCCCTCGAAGTTCTGGTAGGATTTCAGGTGAGATAACCACTTGCGGGGTAGGTTGTATAGTTACCCCTTCCGGTGAACCTGCCCCGGGCGCACTGGTCTGTTGTAGGCCAACTAACTTGGCAACGATCTGATCAACCAAGGACTCTTGGTTCTTTGTGATTGTTTCCAGAGTATTTCGACTGTTCTGGTTTATCTTGTCTTCTAGTTCTTTTTGTAGTTTTAACATATTCTCCTCAATTTGTGTAATTCTGTCTTCCATCCTATTCTTCTTCAAACGAGTGTTATGTGGATGGGGTGTGTCCAATGCTTGAGGCGGTGTATCCAGTATTTGTTCCCCTTGATGAGACATGTTTATATTAGTTAATGTGAATGCAAAGAAAATAAGAAATGCAAAATGTCTAAATATATGATGCATGAAATGTCCGAGGCATTGATCCAAAAAATGTGCCTGTTATTCTGAATAACCCTTATTGGTGACAAAAGTGTTACGTCTGAAGAGACAAAAAACTCTTTTTGATGGTACAAATCTTGTACAGCTTCTGACAAGTTGATTCGTCTTTTTCACTAGTTGAATATCCTGTCGAACCATTCCGGCTCCTTTGGCTAAAATATGCAAATAATGAGATGCTTGCCCCAAAAAAAAAGATCTCGAAGGACTGCATCTCCGACTTTCACTTTCTACCGAGCTTGTTTCTAACGAAAGTGTCATTGGAGCCCTCCATCGAGAGAAACTATCCGAAGCTTGCTTCTTGAATTCGTCAGTAATGGCATTCAGCTCAGCTAGGGTTTCGCCGTCTTGTTCTCTTAGTTTTTGAAAGGAGCGTCCAGGTCTGTAACATTTTCCTCGTTTTGCTCTGCAACCTTTGGCAGTCAATTCTTTAAAAGATGGACTTTCATTACTTGGTGCATACCCGGTTCATCCTGAGTCTTTTATAATGCACCAGAGTGATATACTCTTCAATTGTGGGGACCACATAGTCGTCCTGTAGACTGTCCTCTGCATTTTCATCTCTTGTATTACAACCCTTTTGTCCATTAATGCTGATTATTCATGTTTAACAAACACATTTTTGGTGGATCAACACCTCGTTTTAAATGATGCGAATGATGAAAACAAAATAAAAGAAAACAAAAAATAAAAAGAGTTAGTGAGGTAAATCAAAACAATAATAAAAATGAAAAAATCCTACCCCACATGATATCTACCCCACATGCTTTAATTCCTACCCGGACATGATCTCTATCCCGCATGCTAATTTCAAACAAATCCTAACCGCATATTTGTCTAGTTCGCATGCTTTTGAGCCGAAAATAAAGTAGGAAATAAAACAGCCTAGGGTTTGGAATGAGGTTTTGGGGTGGGCTCTAATTCCCTGTACTCTCCCGGTTTAGGTTCTAAAAAAGGTACTCGAGTTCCCCTCGTCGGTGCCCCCTTGGGCTTGCCAGACCCTTAGTCCTAAGCCCATTACAAGCTTTGTGTGGACTAAGTTAAACTCGAGAGGAAACATTCCCTTATGCCCGCACGGTGAATAAATCCACACGAAGACATAAGGTATATGAATCCCGAAGGCTACTTGCTAGGCCCGCACGGTGAATAGATTCACACGAAGGCGTCGCTTTCACCCCCACTTAAAAGGGTTTGGAGCTCGGGTATAGAGCCAGAGATGGAAACTTTTAAAAAATCTGAAACCATTGAAAAAAAATGTCAGTACAACTATTTATTTGAAAAAATAATCAAAGGTAAATAATCCGAATCGAATAAATAAATTAAAATTAAAATTTACCATTTTCGCATAAAAAGACAACCGAAAATTAATTCTGGCCTGACTCACTTACCTGTCCCCAGCGGAGTCGCCAAGCTGTCGTAACCGTCTTTCGGTTGGGCCCCGGAATTGGGCTTCGACTTAGGTAAATAATGAATTGGGTTGGAGTCGCCATCGACCACTTTAAAACGAATTTAGGTGGGTCGGACACCATCTTACCTGATCTGCGTTGTACCAGAAACGTGTCGGGTTCGGGAGTCGATTACGGTCAAGGAAGGATTAGCACCCTTGAACCGTCCTTTCGGTACCAATTAATTTGTCGGTTGTCTTAGTTGCGAAAATTAAAATTTAAAATTGAAATTTAAAAATTTGGTTCGAACCGCATTACTTACCTTTGATTAATTGAGATTATTACTGAAAAAGGAAAAAATGTTAGGCAGAGAAAAACAATATATATAAATAATGGTACTAAAAAAAAATAAACTGGAGGAAAAATAATAATGAAAATATGTATACCAAAGAAATAAAATACAATAAAATTAAAATTAAATAAAAAAGAAAGAAGTATTAAATGGATAAAAAATTGGTTTAAAAGTAAAAATGAAAACCATATGAGGTAAAAATACTAATAATAATTAAAAAAACATGATAATAATAAATAAATGAAATAAAATAAAATAAGAAGTTAGGGATCAAATTACAAAATATGTAAAATATAAATGAGGACCAAATTGAAACAATTGAAAATCCAGCGGCCAAATTGCATGTGGTGACTAAAACGAATTGCGACTCAAACTTAGGGATCACGGAAAGGATTTAAAAATCCTGTATTTTCATTTTAGTCCTCGGTATATAAATACCCAAAAACACTTCTATTCCCTTCATTCTCACCATATCTCAGAAAACCTATCTCTCTCAACTCTCAAAACTCTCCCTTGGCGATTTCCGGTCGCCGCCTCGTGTCTCCTCCGCCGCTCCGGCCACCGCGCCGGCTGCCACTGCCGGCGGCCTATGAAAACCCGAACCTCACCAAATTAAACCTCACGTCCCCGTGAACCCAAAATCAACACTCAAATACCCAAACAACCCCCTTATCGGAGTAGATCTAAAGAAAAACCCTTCGGGTTTTTACCTTTTCCGAAGACCTTTCGCCTTTTCCGGTGGTTTCTTCTCGGTTCCGACGCGTACTGCTTTTTGCTTTTTGTGTTATGTTTGCATGTGGGTTTTGGTTGGTTATTCTTGATCTGTTGTCGTTTGGTTTTCTCTCGATCTGTTGTTGGTTGTTTTGGTACTGTTGATGCTGTGTTGATGTTGTGGTGTTGTGATGTTCGTCGTGGGTATTGTGTTTCTCTTGGTTCGTTCTTGGTTTACTGTGGCTATGGCTTTCGATGTTCTGGCAATGTTCTCGGGGGTTATCTCCGTTCCCCTTTGGTGTCACCGTGGTGGGGTATTTATACCCACCCCACTGGTGGCCTGCTCCGATTATAACGGGGTTGTTCCCGTGTACTTCGCGCTAACGTTGTTCACGTAGCCGGGAATCCTGGGATGGTGCAGTCCCGGTTTTCCCGGCCGGTCGGTGCGCCGTTTGACCGTTTGGTTTCCTTGACTTGTGCGGCGCTGTTGATGATAATATGAGGGTGAGATAAAACCCTAGCTTCCTGACCGTTGATCATCTCTTGATCTAATGGTCCCCTGTAATGCGGCGCTAGGATGAAACCTGAAACCCTAATCCGCTGCTGGGCTGGTTCAGGCCCCAATTTCGTTGGACTTCTATTGAACTCAAAATGGACCTGACAATAAAAATGAAAATAAAATTAATAGAAGATAAAAAAAAATAAAAAAATAAATAACGATAATAATAATATTATTATAAAAAAATGTTTTCAAAATTATATAGTTTTTAAAAATGTTCTTAAAATTATATATCATATAAGTTTTCAAAATAATGTCAAAACTATATAATATATATGTGTTTTAAAAATGCTTTAAAAACTATATATATTTTCAAAATGTTTTAAAAACTATATAATATATATTTTCAAAAATGCTTTAAAAACTATATATTATATTTATTTTTAAAATGTTTTAAAAACTATATAATATATAAATGTTTTCAAACATGTTTTCAAAACTATATATTATATATAGTTTAAAAAAAATGTTTTCAAACTATACAATATATATATATATATATATATAAAAGGCGAAAATGAGTGTATACAATCGCCAATCTTTTAACGGGAAAGAACGAGTTTAGAGCATACTCAATAGTCTGATGACCAATTTATAACTTTTAATAGTCAATAGACTTAACAAAACGACATTATGTAGTCGAATGATTATTTTATTACTTTTAATAGTCAATGGACTTAATAAAATAATACCCTATAGTCAGAAGATTATTTGTGTACTCTACCCTTTAATAATTATCAAGTTGGATTCCAACTTAAGTTCAATTAATATACAAACGACATATATATGGAAGAGCTTAATTTCAACTCATATTTGTTAATGGCCAGTTTGACATAGCTTTAGAAAAAGTGACTTTTAAAATGTTATACATAATTGTAGTTTAAAATTTAAATTTTGGAATTGATGTTAAAAAATGAGTTTAAAAAGATAAACTATCTATTATAGACATTATGTTGTAAATTGAAAATGGTTAAACTAAATGGGCGACCACTAAATTTTTGTCTATTTTCATTTTAACCATCGATGCTTCAACTTGATCAATCAAAACACCCAACTATTTTAATGCGTCAATCAAGTCATTGGCCGCTAATTTTTAACGGAGGTGATAACATTTCAGTTAATAAGTTAGCATATTTATACATATGGTCCTCATTCTTTATATATTCTAACAATTTAATCATAATTTAATTCAATTAAAACACATTTGATCTCTAATTAGATGATGGCAGTGTCACCACCCTATTAAAGAGAAAAATATATACATTTGGTCTTCAATCTTTATACATTCTAACAATTTAATCATAATTTAATTCAATTAAAACATATTTAATCTTAAATTAGATGATGACTCGTGTCACCATCCTATTAAAGAGAAAAATAAAGTGGACACAAAATGCACTGGTGTACATTCGAACCTAGGTTATATTTTACAACAGTTTTTATATAAGGTATTTCAGTTAATAACAAAACAAAAATAAAAAGTATACCAATGGAATTCAAACTTGAGATTGATGACATATAAAAACCACCATAACCACTAAATCAAATAACATACTTGGAAAAAAATTAATATTTGTAATATATTTGTAATTTTTTATATATTATTTCATTAAATTATAATTTATTATATATATATAAATTTTCATAAATATATATAATATTAAATTACATACTTAAAATTTAATATGTTTAATTTAGTATATTCGTAATTTTTTATATATTTTTATTAATATATTTCTTAATTTCTTTAAGTACGTAATTTAACATTATATATATATTTATTAATATTTATATAGTATTCCTTTATTTCTCTTTTTAATAGGTGATGACACATGTCACCACCTTATTGGATGGAAAATTGGTGGATTAAACAAAAAACAAAAAATCTTCTAATCAGATACTGATACGTGTCACCATCAAATTGAAGATTAAATTTCTTTTAATTGAATTAAATTATGACTAAATTGATAGAATATATAAGTACTGAGGACTAAATGTATAAATATGTCAATTTTATTAACTGACACATCACCACCTTTGTTAAAAATCAACATTCAGTGGTTTGATTGACACATTTAAATAGTTGAGTGGTCTGATTGATCAAATCAAAACATCGATGATCAAAATAAAAATGGGCAATAATTTAGTGGACACCCGTGTAGTTTACCCATTAAAAATATATCACACTTATATATGAAACATATGCATTTAAACAATATTAAATTCAAAAAAAAATTATTATATATGAATTATATCCATTTAAACTATAATAAAAAAAAAATACAATATATTTATAATAAAAATATATTTTATGTAACTCACTATTAATATTTTAATATATAAATCATGATTTTTATTTATTTTTAAATAATTAAAATAAATTATTAAAAGTAAGAAAATATCTTTTAAGGATGTTAGTATTAAATTATTAAAATAAAACGTAAATATATAATTGAGTGTAGCCCATGCATTACTAAGAGTACAATTATAATTTACTTTCAAAGACAAAGTTGAAAATGAAAATGCTGAAAATTTTAGTTTTTGTGGTTTGTTTGAAACACCATAATTTTTTTTTTACTCATTTAACATTTAATTTTACGATCAAAACGAACTTTTTAACTAAAACTGTTTTTAGAAAGCATTACCAAACGGGTTTTAACTGAGTCAGATTTTTTTAATATATTTGACGTAATAAGTGATTCCGATAAATATGAAAAAATTTAAACATTGGAAAATCAATTATTAATTTGATCTAATTATTAAGAAAGATGTGTTTTTCAAATAAAAATATGTGATTTAGCTAGAAAAGTATAGTTAGGCTAATGCTGTTGTTAGAAACATAATATCAATAATTAATGAGTTGTTGAATCGTTAGCTTCAAAGTGGGAACAAAAGAGGAATGATAGAAATAAAAAGTCCCTATCATTTGAATGATAGATAAAAAGTCCCCAATAAAATTATTAATTTTAAGGGACCAAATATAAAATTTTCAACTTAACCAAGAGTCTAAACTGAATTATTAGTTTTAAGTGGGCTAGAATAATAATTGTTCATATCATTTGAATGATAAATAAATTAAAGATGGATTATAAATGAAATGAAAAGAAATGGTATTCATTTTTATAAATTACAATCATAAATATCTTATAAGATATTTTTATGATCAAATTAATCTTCAATGATTGCCCACAAAAGTATCCATATACATTCCCATCACTTTAGCCTACCGTTGCCAAATGCCAACGATGATTGTGCAATTCTCTCAGTGTCGTGCTCAAGTGGATCTCCACTCTAAATAGTTACTATTGATTTTACCATCAAATTTTAAAATATTTAAAAATCATCTATCTAAATGTTCAGTATTTTGATAATCTTTATCGACTATTGTCAAATAAAATTAATTTTAAGATACGTTTTTCAATTTTTTATCTTTCAATTTTTTCAAACAAACACCTTAAACTTTAAAAATAATGAGACAAAAAGGTACAAATGATGAGATGAGTTTATTGATATTTAAGTTGATCGCAAAAAATCGTTAATGAATGATAATTTTTAACGTTGATTAAAAATATGTAGAAAAATGCTAATTTGGATGAGATGGAATAAAAAATGGTATTTTTACATTCATATGAGCATACGTAAATACCAAACCACACATCATCCCTATGCTAATGTATTAAAGGTCGAATACAAACCTACGTCTAAATACTAAAATTAAAATGTTTTAAAGTTGAGAGGTAAACCTAAACAAAATTTAAGTTTAGTGAGATATGGATTTTGTAGTAGTCTACTCAGATATTTAATCATGGAGGCTTATATCATTCTTAGCAAATACGATGAGAACCCTAGACGCTTCTTTTAGGTCAATTAATGGGGTCCTACTGTGAAAGATTTTTATTCTCTTACTAGAAACGTACCAAAGCAGCTGCACACTCAGCCTTTACATATATGAGCTTTCTTGTTTTGCTAACCTCATCCAACATAGCAGCAATGGAAGCTGTGAACTTGAAGAAGAAAGAGCCAAAGATTGTCGTGGCGGTTGACGAGAGCGAGGAGAGCATTTATGCCCTTTCATGGTGTCTTGCGAATTTGATTTCTGAAAAACAAAACCAGCAATCTCGTGCTTCTTTATGTGAAGGCTTCGCCGCCTGTTTACTCCTCCCTCGACGCTGTAAGTACTGAGCATGCATGCAGCTCTTGCTTTTGTCTCCTTTTTGGGGTTCCTTTTTTTAATTTTAATTGGTTTCTTGGGTTTTGACTTTTGGGTTGCAGGGTATATGTTTTCGAGGGATGTGATCATGGCGTTGGAGAAATACGGAAGTGAACAGGTGAATTCAGTGATGGGAAAAGCAGAGGCTCTCTGCAGGAAACTCAACAGCACTGTACGTAAGCTTCTTCTTGTATAAGTTTCGATCATGGTGGATGCTACTTGTTCATGGTTTCTTCGTTGTTATCTGATGGTGCAGATAAACGTGGAGAGGATCGTTGGAAGTGGAGATGCTAAGAACGAAATATGTAAACCGCGGGCAAAATCAAAGCGGATACGTTGGTCATGGGATGCCATGATTATGGTTTCTTCAAGAGGTATAAAAACAACAACCCAATTAATTTTCCTTCTTTTTACTCTTTTTTTCTTGGAATCCATTGATGATTTCTTCTTCTGCAATTTGAGATGAACAGGGAACTTCTAGGAAGTGTGAGCGATCACTGTGCCAAGCATGTTAAATGTCCAGTGGTGATCGTGAAGCACCAAAAGGAGGTTTGACAAGTTTCTTCTCCATTTTGCTTCCATGGATATCATCAAATGGTTTTCTCCAAGCTTTTGTTCTTGGGCACTTATGTTGTTCTTGTCGTTTCCAAGTGTGATAACCAAGTAAACTAATTGACATTATATTTATAATCCCATAAAATATTAAATGTATTGTTTGAATATTCATTTTATATGTTATTATGGTACTTATTATTTTTTAATTTAATATAGTTCAAGTAGTCAACCACTAATATGATCATCCAAATATCATAGTAATAATTAAGGGTGTGTAAAAAGATTCAATCCGATTGATCTGATCTATTGATCCGATCCAAAAATTCGGATATTCAATCCGTTTTTTGATTTTCGGATAATTCAGATTGGATATCCGGAAAAAATTTCGGATAATCAGATCGGATACGAATTGAATAATTTTTTTTTCGGGTTGGATACAAATTGCTATTTTAGGTATCCAAAATTTTTGAATCGGATCCGATATCTGAATTTGCACACCCCTAGTAATAATACATGAAACAATACTTGTATCATATTTACGAGTCAAAATAAATAGTGTTTGATATATTATTTGTGAATTGCTCGTATTGTGTTCATTTATTAAACTAAATAAATGAGTATGAACAATTTTTTATGTTCATTTTATAAACGATCGAAGATGAACAAATGTGTGATCGATTCATTTCATGAACAAGCTCATTTTAAATTTCGTTTATTGGCTCATTTATAACTTATAAGCTTGTTTATCCAATTCTTTTTTCCTTTTATTTTTTACATTTTAAATATCATAAAGGTAGGGATTATATTGACTACAAAATAAACTTTGAAATTCAAACTGTAAAACCTAAGCACTAGCGGTTTAGTTTCTCAATTTTTTGTACTTGCAAATGATTAAAAATAAACAAATCAATGTGTAGGCAGTGACGAAATACAATAGAGATTAGTGGGGATCACGGTCTCTCCAGAATTTATAATTTAGAATTTTAAGATTTTTAAATTTTTAATTTGACTCATACAAAATTTCAAAAAAATTCATATAAATCTTTAAAATCTTTTAATGTTCTTAATTAAAACTCTCCTATAATTTTTAAAAATTCCAATTAATATTCTTAAAATTTTAAATTTTTTATTAGATCCAAACTTTTTTAAAAAAAATAAATAAACTGGATTCTTCAAAAATTTTAATATTTTTAATTTAAACATCTAAAACTTTTAAAGTTTTAAGTTGTCCATAAACTCTATTACCAAATTCCACCACTGTTACATATAAACAAACATATTTTACTAATGGAATCGATCAAATCAATCGAATGGTTACTCTTAATCAAACCTAACTAACGCTGGGTATTAGTTGAAGTTTCACAGTGCTTGCTTGGCAATGCAAATGGTGAATTTCCAGCTGGTTTGCCCGAAACAAAATCATCTGAAAGAGACGGAAACATGCATGTGGGGACTAATCAGTGGCCTGGTAAAACAAATTAAGTAAACAAGAATTTGACCCCACGCTTACTTTTTCTTACCCTTTAATCTTTGGTTGGACATCATTTTCTAACGCAATATGGTGCTTATGGCATAATATTTACCAAGTTATGCCCTTGTTTTTGCACCAAATGATCATTTACCATGTTATGCTCTTGTTTCTGCACCAAATGAATATTCTCCACCAAAATACGTTTTATGTTTCATGTTTGTCATCTGACAAAAGAAACCACTGAGACTAAATCAATTTCCACTACAAAAATAATTGTATAAACATTGGACCAAATCTTGTACACCTTATATTATACAAGTCAGACGATGTAGATGAAACAATAGGCAAGCCCTATAATACAAATGCCAAATCCACCCAAAGTCTTACGTTGCGCGCGGTTGAACAAATACCAGCTTCAACTCCTCAAGCCTCCCCCCAGAATAAACTGCTTTCCATACCCTTTTTCTACCTTCAATTTTCTTTTCCTTTTTATGCATTCAAAATCTATCGTTAATGGGTAATTACTTTAGTGCCGTCATCCGCGGTCCACCTTATACTGCCGGGAAAGTGATTCTCTGGGACGGATCGATCCAGGAGTTTAGTTGGCCGTTGACGGCGGCGGAGCTTATGCTGGAACATCCGCAGCAGGTGGTGGCGGAGTTCTACGAGGCGTTTAATGGTAAGAGGCCGGTTCCATTACCTGCTGATGAGAAACTCGACGTGAAAAAGGTTTAAGTAATGTTGCCCGTGAACCGAGGGAAACCGACCACGCTGTCTGTGGAGGATGCTCGTCGCGTACTAGTGAGTGCGAACTCTGTGTTGAGATTGAAGTCGATTTTATCGTTTTCTAGTCTACTTCATTTGCTTGCCAGGATTTGCCCTGCGAATCATATGCAAGAGATGGTACAAAAATCCTCGTTGCAATAAAAGGAAACCGTCCGTCAAAGGGTCGAGGAAGTCGGTTGTTTGACGGAATCATTACCGGAAGGTATGGAAGGCTTGCCGGAATATTTGAACCGGCAATATTCAGGCAAGGGATGGAATCCAAGCTTGGATACTATAAAGGAGAAATTTTTTTGAGAGAAAGGTATCCCATTGTTCTATTAGAATTGTAGGGATGTTGTCGTGAGAAACAAATTAAAATTATGGATACATTACAAATTTGAACACTTAAGTATGAGATGATTATAATTTGATCACCGATTTTTCGATTTTATCAATTAGATCATTTAACTATTTAAATAATATTAATCAAGCCACTTGTTGTTAATGTTTGACGAAGAAACTGACATAGTAATAAATAAAATTAATAAAATGATGACTGCATGTGCAATTATATTATTATTTTTAATTATCACGTTAGTTCATCTATTAAATATTAATTATAAGTGACTTAATTTGTATCTTTTAAATAATTAAATGATTTGATTGATAAAATTAAAATATTAATGATCATGTTAAAATCTTTTCATAATCAAATAATAACTGATGTAATTTAATCTAGAATTATCCTTTGTATTTGAGAATACAAGTTTAGATATAAAAAGAATTAGCGGTGGATAATATAATCTCGAAATAAAATATTAATAGGATTCATTAAAACAACCTTTAATTATCATTAACATCTATTTTGTGACTGTTCGATCTATGATTTTAAGGGAAAAGATATAACTTTCTTTTCTCTCCCCATGAAAAAGGAATTTAAGCCCCTATTTCAAAGGTTTATAGGTTTATTTACCCGCACAAATCAACTTATCTTAGTGATTAAAGGAATCGTTGTTGTTCCTAGAGGTTACAAGTTCGAGCACGAGCGACTATAACAAATGATTTAGCGTTCATTGTCAAATGATTAAGAATATTTAGAACATATATTATTTTGCAATCATCTTAGCTTAATTAAAAAAATAGGTTTCTTTAAATGTCTTCATTTTATTTGAACAATTTTACCTATTATTTCTTTTATTGTATATCAATTAATTATAATATTTAAGGAATATAATTTCAAATTATACTTTAATCTATCGGTTTAACTAATAAGTTCATGCAACTGTTTTCAAATTATTACAGTTTCATCCAATTTGTTTTCCTCTTTTAATGGCATTGAAATGGCCTAACAAAGACATAAACAAAGGGTGGGGGCGTGTCAACTTTGCAGCAACCATGTAATGGATGGAAACATGATTAGTGGTTGCCCATTTGCTGTCCCAATATGAATGTATTGATTTTAGAGGTTATATAAGTTAGCTGAATTTATTAAGGTAATAAACATTCAAGAAATTTCTAACGGAAATATGTTATGAATCAAATTACTACCAGCAGATTAATTAATACAAATATTTTATTCTTTTCGCTGGATGTGAGATATGTCAGGAAAGGCAGGTTAAGATATGGCTAAAAAATGATACAACTGATAAGGTGAAAAAAATCTTAACAAAAATTGGGTTGGCACTAATAAAAATGTTAACTTATATGTAATATATTTGGTTGCAACTATTTTAAAATAACTTAAACTGGATGTTTAAAATATTACTATAATATAAAAAATAGTTTTATTCGAAAAAACTTAGTTTACTTTTAATGATGTGTCGCTCATCTATTTTTTTTCCGTTTTTGTTCCTTAGCGACGATACCAAGTTTAATGTTAGTTGCCGATCACCGATATTCTTTATTCTTTATTGCAATTTTTCTTTTCTATATCCTATATTTATTTTCTTTTATTTTTTTATTCTCAATAAGTCTGCCTTGTTGCACATTTTCATGTCTTTGTGTCACGTTTTCTTATATTTTTTTTTGCATGTTTTTCTGTTCTTTGGTCGTATTTTCATTTATTTATTTTTTCTAATGATTCATTTGACATCACCACGACTAATCAAGATGACGCTTATCTGATATTTTATGGTCTTTCCTGTTTTGGACCATCATATTGGATTTGGATACCTGCTTCGCGTTCATGGATAGCTATTTACGTCGCCCGAGTATGATTTTCCATTTTCAGTGGTCTTTCAATAGTTTGATCTCCTTTTGTGGTTTGTTTACCGATGCAATCATATCTATTTGTATTTATCTTTGTTCGAGTTTCTTGGTTAGATTTAATTTTTCCTTGTATGGTTCTTATGTGATCTTAAGTTGCTAGTTTTGTTTCAATGGTTATAGGAAATTTTCCTAATTATGTGCTTAATTTACGATTGTGATTGTAAATCTTTATTATAATTTGGGAATAAAATTAGTTGCTTCTTAAAAAAAAACTTAAACTGGTGTAACAGGTTAGAAGCGGAATACAAAATATTATAACGCGGAAACGAAAAAGTTATCAATCGTAGTAACATAATAGGTTTCACCTAAAATGTTATAAACAATAAGAAAATAAGTTATAAACGGTAAATGTTATGATATTATTAATATTTTAGGTTGTGCCTAAAATGTTACCAGAGTTTAAGCTGATGAAACCTTAGATTTTCCCACGATAACAAAATAAGTTAAAAACTCAAATGTTATGAATATATATAAGAAATATGGTCGCGTCCAAGAATGTAATGGTTCACTAAGAAATAGATTGCGATATGAAATGTTAATATTTTTATTAATAAAATGGGTCGCGCCCAAGAATTTCATGGTTCACTAAAAAATAAGTTACAATATGAAATTTTAATATTTTTTATTAATAAAATGGGTTGTGTCTAAGAATATCATGTCTTACTAAGAAATAGGTTGTGATCAATGTTAATATTTTTTTAAAATTTGAAAGTATCAATACTTGTGGAAAAGTATCCATACTTTCAAATTTTTTATAATAAAAATATTAACATGGAAATTTTGAAAGTATTAATACTTTTACACAAGTATCGATACTTTCGAATTTAAAAAATACATGGAAAATGAGAAGGTTATAAAGTATTGTTCCTTTTCCAAAAGCATCGATACTTTTGAATTTAAAAAATGATATTTTAACTTTTGAATTTAAAAGTATCGAATATTTGTGGAAAAGAATCGATACTTTGCAACCTTCTAATTTTTCATTTTTTTAAAATTCAAAAGTATCGATACTTTGAAAAAATATACATACTTTCAAATCTTTTATAATAAAAATATTAACGTTCCACATTACAACCTATTTCTTAGTGAACCATGACATTTTTTGGCACAACCTATTTTTTAATAAAAATATTAACATTCTAGACAACAACCTATTTCTTAGTGAATCATGACATTTTTGGACGCAACCCATTTTATTAATAAAAATATTAACATTCCAGATCACAATCTATTTCCCAGTGAACTATAACATTCTTGGGCGCAACCATATTTATTATATATATTCATAACATTTTTAGCTTTTAACTTATTTTGTTATCGTGGGAAAATGTAAGACTCCATCAGTTTAAACATTGTTAACATGTTAGGCGCAACTGATTTTATTACAAAGAAAATTAATATTTCAGATTACAAACTACTTCTTTGTGATCCATAGCATGTTTAGATGCATCTGCTTAAACTCTGGTAACATTTTAGGCATAACAGAAATGTTAGTAATATTCATAACATTTACCGTTTATAACTTATTTTATTACCATTTATAACATTTAGGTGCAACCTGTTATGTTAATATGATTGATAACATTTTAAGTTCTGAATAATAACATTTTAAGTTCTGAATAATAACATTTTATGTTATGCTTTTAATCTATTACATTTTTAACCGATCACGCCGTTTATAGCATTATTTTAGGTGCCTCACATCAAAACTACTGGATGTGCCAATGCTAGTACTTGATACACACGAGAGAATCATATGATTGAGACAATAATATTTTTTTATAAACTATATAGATGTATATTTAATTTTAGAGACCCTAATTTGATCACTAATATATTTATTTTTAATCATATTGGTTACATATTTGAATAATATTAATCCAATTATTTGTCGTTAATATTTGACATAAAAGCTAACATATACGTTACAAAATTATGTATTATACATTTGATATTTATTATTAAATATTTTATTAATTTGATCTTAATTTTGATTTATTCACCATCAAATTGAATATGAAATAAATTCAATGCATAATGCAATAAAATAACCCTAGTATTTGACAGCAGTGTCAATTTTATTCGTATTTTTTTGGAGCATTTGTGCATCGAACATTTAATTTTGGATAAAAAATAACTCATGGTGGATGAAAACTGCCAGTCAACTGACGGTCAACGTCGGGTGCTAACGAAGCGTGCACACGTGGAGGGGAAAGTTGACTTGGACGTCCAAGTCATTGGGATCGCCGACGTGGCACTACCATGTCATTTTAAAAAAAATATTATTTATATTTTTATGTTATTAATTCGTACCATGTGTCACTCTCTGATTGGTGTTTTATATAGTGGAATAATGAAAATGGTGAAATGCATGAAAGGGGACTCAAACCTAGGTCCAAGGGGTGAAATGGGGAAATAGATGCTTCAGTTTGAATTTCATAAAAAAAATTAAAACACGTGTTGCTATTCTTTTTTCTAATATAAATATGATTTGCCCTAACCTTATCATAATCTTAGTTTCCCTTTTACCCCGATTATTCCCCAAATATTAGGGCTTATATCGCTAATTTAACAAATCATCCCCCTTTGATTCTATCTCCATCAAAATCAAATGAAGCATTTCATCTCGAATCGATTACGCAGTTGACATTCATTGAAGGTGAGTTTATTTAAAAAAGCTGTTTGAATATTTTGCCTAGTTAGGATAAATGTCAAAATTTTAATGAGTTTGTGAGGGGATTTTTTTTGCATTTTTGTTAGATGTATGGGTTTAGGGTTGGGTTGTTCATAAGCCTACAATTTTATGCGATTAGTGTTTTGTAATATATTTCAAATTGGGGTTTTGTTTGAGTTTTTGTTAGGGTTTATATTGGGTTTCTAGAAACGAATTTTTTGCTTAAATGTTGGGTTTTTTTGTTAGGGTTTATGATTTGTGTTTAGAGTGTGGGTTTAGGGTTTGGGACTAACTTTCTACTTTTTGATGCATATATGATATTGTTGTGGTTTCCTGAAATGTTAGTATACTATTTAGTTATTATATGAGTGGTAGGGACTACATTGTTTATTTTTTAACTGGAAAAGTGGTCCCTTCATATACAATAGAAAAACACTTTGTTATTTTCTGCTTTGGGTCCCTCTATGTGCATGTTAGCAACCAACATAATAATTATTTATTGTTCTTGCCAATACAAATGAACGAGGAAAATGAGTACTACATGAATTTACATGTTGGTGGAAAATTTTTCCGAGATCCATATGTGTGATATGAAGGTGGTGAGCTGATTAGGTTGAGAGAGGATCCATATACAATTTCATATTTTGAGGTTCGTAAGCTTATTCAGGATGCTTTACATTTCAATACTATACAAATAATATACTTTCATGAACCCTTTAGTGGTGGTTTACAAGATAATTTGAGGGTGCTTTTTGATGATACAAGTATAATTGCCATGTTGAACTATTGGGTGAAATATGGTTTATAGATTATATGTTGAGCATGAAGTTGCCCCTGTTATTGTTGATGACATCTTACTCATAAATACTAGTGAGGGCAATGATAAGGATGATTGTATTGCTGAAATGGTTGCTGAAGAAGAGGGTGGTGTTGAGGTTGACACAGATGGTATTGAGGGTATTGATGCTGCTGTTGGTGAGACTGATGATATGAGTGAGAGTGTTGCTGATTTTGCTGCTGAAAGGGTTGTTGAGGATGTAGGAGAATGTGCTAATTATGATGTTGTTGTATGAAAGGATGTTGTTGCTGCAAGTGAACATGAAGATAATGATAGTGAGGAAGACAATGCATAATGCATAAATGTTCTATGTTTATTTGATGGTCAGGATGATGATGAACTACAATCTACCAAGGAGAAGATGAAATGTAAGGAATAAGTAGAGGTTGACACTGATCCTGAAAATGAAACTGCAACTGAAACTGAGATCCATGAGGAGGCAGTAGATGGGGGAGGAAATATTGAAGTTACAGAAGGTGTAGGTGGGACTGAAACCGATTACTATGACATTGATGACCACTGGAGCTTAATTGGGTTAGATGATGATGAACATGAAAAGGTTGTTAGGAGAAGAGGAAGAAATACTATTTATAACCCACATATCGAGAGTCTTGAATTCTATTTAGGGATGTTATTTATAGATGTCAAACAATTCAAATGTGCCATCCATAAATATTCAAGATGCAATAGAAGAGAGTTGAGAATTGTACATTGTGAAACGGATGAGATTAGTTACAAATGTATTGCATCTAAAAATTGTCCATGGAGAATCTATGTGAGTAAAAACAAGATGATAGGTAGTTTACAAGTGAAAATTTTCATAGATGAACACAGTTGCCCTGTTAGTTTTACTAACATGATGGTTAATGCTAAAGTTATTGCATAACATTTTGAGGATACTATTAAAGACCACCAAAATGTGAAGCTTAAAGAGATACAAAGAAGGGTGCAGTCTGAGATACATGTTAATGTTAAGCTGAGTAAATGTTGAAGGGAAGAGAATTTGATGACATCAAAGTTGGCTAGAAACTACAAAGAAAAATTTCGTCATTTATGGGACTATGCAAATGAGTTAAAGGAAAAAAATCTAGGGAGTACAATAAAGATGACAATAAATAGGGTGTCAGATAATTCTCCACCTCATTTCAAGAGATTTTATGTACGCTTCAATGATATGAAGAGAGGTTGGAAAGAAGGGTGTAGGTCTATACTTGGTTTATGTTGAACCATGTTTTATAATATTTTGATATAACAAATTAAGGTAAAATGTTTTTGCACTTGATTGAACTCGTTCAAAGTTTTCAAAAATAATTCAAAGTCCATTAAACTAGAATTTGAACACAAAACAATTTTCTGGGTACGTAGTACCGATACAGTTCTTACAGTATCGATACTACATGAACAATACCGATACTGTTAATGTGGTATCGATACCAAAGGTAAGAGAAGTATCAATACTCTCTAGGTAGTATCGATACTACTAGTTGCTTTCCAAATTGTTCAAATTCCAGAATGCAAAATAGGTACCGATACTCAAGGGGTACCGATACTACTTTACATAGTGATATCGATACAATGAAGCATAATATCGATATTAGTCAAGCCCAACGATCTTCAACCTCCATATTTGTGTTTGAGCTCATTGCAAATATTTTAATTGTTTTCTTGTGAGCTTAAATATTGTAAACACCCTATATTTGAGATGTTTTCTTATTTACATCTTTGAACCTTGTAAAAAGGGAGTGGTTTTAGTTTAGCCATTGAAAAACTAAGGGTTTTGTAAAGGTTACTCTTGATCCTAGAAAAAGAAAGAACAAATTAATGAATTTGTTAAAAAATCCTTAGTGTGGAGCTAATGTAGTGGATGTAGACTTGGTTTAGAAGTCGAACCACTATAAATCATTGTGCAAATTTTCCTATCATTTCTCCTCCATACCCAAATTTTTTCAATTGGCCAATTCATCCCCTCTTGGAAATTATTCGATTGTTCACTTTAGCTTCATCTAATCCTAATAAGTGATATTAGAGCTTGACTCATTAGAAGGTTTAACAACCTTGAGATGATCCTTGAAGACGTTTACCAATTCCCGACGCAACCATGAAGATGACTTCAACCTCCGGCTCCTACTGCATTAAAGACTCTCAACCAATCAACAAGCCACCTTATTTCAATAGAGAAAATTATGCCTATTGAAAGAATAGTATGATGCTCTTCATTAAATTCAATGATCTAGGAGCTTGGAACTCAATTATGAAGGGATACTTCATTCCAACCGATGAGATAAATGATTGGAGTGATGGAGAGAAGAAGAAGTTCCAACTCAATGCAAATGCTATGTACATTTTATTTTGTGCATTAGGCCCGAATGAATATAGAAGAGTCTCATCTTGTTCAAATGCCAAGGAGAAATGGGATAAGCTCCAAGTCACTCATAAAGGAACTAATGAAGTAAGGGAACCAAAATTAGTCTTCTCAATCATAGCTATGAAAATTTCATGATGAACCTGAATGAAGACATCAAAGCTATGGCGGATAGATTTTTTGTGATTGTCAACAGTCTCAAGGGATTTGGAGAAATAATCCCTAATGAGAAGCTTATGAGGAAAATGATTTATTCTCTTCTAAAGTCTTGGCAATCGAAGAAGACGACGATCATCGAAGCTAAGAAGCTAAAGTATCTCACTCTTGATGAACTTATTGGTTCTCTTCTCACTCATGATTTGATGGTAAAGAAGGAAGAAGACAAAGAAGAGGATGATGAAGAAAAGAAGAAGAAGAAGGAGGTAGATATTGCCTTCAAATCCACCAATGAGAGTAATCAAGACTCAAGTGAAGAGGTGGATGATGAAGAAGAAGATATGGCCAAGCTCTTCAAAAAGATTCAAGAGATCCATGACTCATAAGAAAGTGAAGCATGAATCAAGCAAAAAGAAGGGTCCCCCAGTGTGCCTCAAATTTCAAAGAACGGGGCATGTCAAGTATGATTCCCTCCTAAAGAAGAAGAGATCAAGTAAGAAGAATGAATTTGTGGTGGCTTGGAGGGATGAAGATGACTTCAGTGAATTAAATTCTTATTCTTTTAATGAGTTACAAGTTGCCTATGATGAATTGTATTTGGAATTTGAGATCATGAATTCCAAATATAAGAAATTGATTTCAAAATACAAAGTTGAAAAAGATTTTCTCTTGGAAGCAAAAATTGGATTTTGGAAAGCAAAATGAAATTTTGAGCTTTCAAAAACCGAAATTGAAGATTTGGAAAAATAAAATCTTGAATTGAAAGTTAAGCTTGAATACTTAACAAAGAAAAATAAATCATTTATTAAAACAATTCATCTATGTTAAAAATGGCAAAATGCTCACATTGCCATTTTCATGGTCACAATGTACAAACTTGTCCTATAAAGAAAGGAAAATGTTTTAAAATTAGACAAATATGAGTTCTTAAGGGAACAAGGGGCATTGAAACTAACGTTCAAGGATCTAAATCAATTTGGATGCCAAAATCCACATAACTGTATCTTGTAGGTGTGTGGGAGCAATGGTGATAAAAGTGAAGATATTCAAATGCTCTAGCCACACTTGATATGGAATGGATAACTTCTAAGCTTATTTTGATTATCTTGCATAATTGGTAGCTCATTTAGTTTAAGCATGCATGAGTTTTGATTTTAAATAACTTTATGTTTTCTATGTGATGCACGTTAAAAAGTGTTGTGATGAACATTTTCTAAAGTTTTAATGTTTTTCATAAATGTTTGTTCATCATAATGAATTTTGGTCAAAATTGGTTTTAATACTTTGGTTTTACAAATTTTAATTTTTGACCTTAATTTAAATTTTTATGCATGTTTTTTTTGCAAATGATATATCTCTAACTATTAATATCAATTTTTCAAATGCATAACATTTTTGGATAGCTTTATGCACATGCACTTAAATACAAAAAATTGGTATTGCATAAAGTATATTAGACTTGGATATATAGAATTTAATATGCTACTAACATGTTTCTTAATATTTGTTGAAATTCAATGTCTTTTAAGTGTCAAGCTTTTAAAGTCAAATTTTTGTTAGGAATGCTTTTATTGAGGGGGAACTTTGATTTTTCAAATGATTTAATGCTAAAATTTACCACTTACTCTCCATTGTTAATTTTGAACTTTAAAGTTGAATTATTTTTGATATAACAAAAAGGGGGAGAAGTATATGTTTGAAAAATTCAATTTCTCAATGAAAAAGGTGGAGCTTTAATATTTTTCAAATATTTATTTTTTTATGAAATATTTTATTAAGAGAGAGTTCTATCAAAACAATTTTCAAATGTTTTGTTATATCAAAAAGGGGGAGATTGTTGAACTATATTTTATAATATTTTGATATAAAAAATTAAGGAAAAATGTTTTTGGAATTGATTGAATTTTTCAAAAATAATTAAAAGTTCATTAAACTAGAAATTGAGCACAAAATAGTTTTCTAGGTACGTAATACTGATCTTGTTCTTACAGTATCGATACTATATGAATAGTATCGATACTGTTCATGTGGTATCGATACCAAAGGTAAGAGAAGTATCAATATTCTCTAGGTTTTGGGCAGTTTTATTTTGCAGAAAATTAATCCCCAACGGCTAGAAACGACCACAAACTCATTCCAACATATAAAAACAAGTTGAGGACACTTGAAGTAGATTACAACACCTATCCAAGAAAAAGAGATCAAGAGAAAAGCTATTTCATTCTTTATTTTTCCATTTTTCTTGTACATAAGTGTGTTTGAGCTCATTGCAAATCTTTTAATTGTTTTCTTGTGAGCTTAAATCTTGTAAACACCCTACATTTGAGAGGTTTTCTTGTTTACTTTTTTTAACCTTGTAAAAAGAGAGTGGTTTTAGTTTAGCCATTAAAAAACTAAGGGTTTTGTAAAGGTTACTCTTGAGCCTAGAAAAAGAAAGAACAAATTAATGAATTTATTAGAAAATCCTTAGTGTGGAGCTAAGGTAGTGGATGTAGACTTGCTTTAGAAGTCGAACCACTATAAATCATTGTGCAAAATTTCCTATCATTTCTCCTTGATACCAAATTTTTTTTCAATTGGCCAATTCACCCCCTCTTGGCAATTATTCGATTCTGTTGAGTTAATCGATCGGATGAATCGGTCAAGAGGGGGTGAATTGGTAATTAAAACATCGGTGGAAGCTTTTGCTGAAAATTGAAAATATTTTCACAACGATTTAGAGTGGTTCGACTTTCTCAACCAAAGTCTACGTCCACTACCTTAGCTATCCACACTAAGGATTTCCACAAATTCACTAATTTGTCTTTCTTTTGAGGACAAAAAGTAACCTTACAACTCCCTCAAGAATTATACCCAATTTCTTGAGAACACTCTCTACCAAAGAGAAAATTACAAATTCGCAAACTTTACAGAAAAACCTCACAAGGTAGATTGTTTGCACAATTCTAGAACAAGGAAAGAACACTCAAAGATGAATACAATTGAGCACAAAATGTGTTCTTGAAAGAAAAATGAATATTGAATGAAAATTGGCTTGAATTTCACAAACTTAATGTTTGATGCTTTCTCTCTTGATTCTTTCTCAATTCTTATTTCTTGATCTACATCAATGGCTTCAAGACTTGTTTAAATACACCTTGGATAAATTTTGAACGTTGGGGATCATTGGTGAAGTCAATAGAGCCATTTTTGTATGTTTTCCTTTTAAAAAATATGTTGGGAGCGTAGGGGTATCGATACACCTTGATAGGGTATCAGTACCTGTAGTATAAAATTCAAATATTTCGACCGTTATTTGACCAAGTGTATCGGTACCTCCCAGGGGTATCGGTACACTAATTGCATTCGATGTTTCTCGGAACCAATTATGACATGAGGGGTATCAGTACATTCGGATGTGTATCGGTACACCTCTACTTACAATTCATTTTTGGTTCGATTACGGTTCGAAATACTTTGTAAAAATTGTTTCAAAAATATTTTAAGATTGAAACACAATTTTACACTTAAGTAAGGAGTAAAATTGACATTTAAAAACTTTGATTCGATTAATTTAATCGAATATTATTTTTGAAATCGAATATAAAATCTTAAAATTCATTTACACTTTATTTGTTATATCAAAACATCAACATGTTTTCAACAATCTCCCCCTTTTTCATATAACAAAACATTTTAGTAAATTTAAGATTTTCTTTTTGAAAATCATTTTTGAAATCAATTTTGAAAAATTACTCCCCCTTACTTTATTCTCCCATTTTTGTTAAATCAAAAAGGCTCTATGAAAAATGTTTGTAAACAAGTTTTTAAGAAAAATCGCCAATGTATTTAAATAGAAATAGATATAGCTGCTAAGATCACAATCAAGAGAATTCTTAGCCATTAGTCCATAAACAATATTCATAAATGTGTAATGGTAATTGGTCATAATTTGTATAAAATGTAAATGATGCATTTCCTAACATGAAAATTTTGATTAAGTTCAATTAACTAAATATCATTCAACCAAATCAAACAAACCAAAATCAAGCAATTAAATCCAAATAACCATCATATATATTCAAGTTTAATTATCCCAACACATCAAAATGTTTTAACAATTTTTAAGTCCAACATTCAATCAAGAAAACAAGCAAGAAATGGTTTAGTCATCCATTGGAGGGTCAGGAGGAGGAAAATGTGCTCGTAGAGCAGCCATATTAAGTGTGAGTGCATTGAGTCTTTCGTCCATAGCAATGAGTCGATGATTCATTGCTTCGTTGTTAGCTCGCTTCTCACATTGATTCTCCAATTGTTGAACCCCCATAGCGGTTAAGTGGGACTCTATGGATGCAAACCTCATGTCAAATATCTCCATGAACGATAAAAAATATGGAAGCATATGACTTTCTTGCTGGACCGGCTTGTCCTCAGCTACGTTAATGAGATCATCGAAATCCCAAAGAAGATCTTCAAGCTCTAGATCATCAGCAGCCGGTGCCGGTGCAGCTCGTGAAGAACTAGCACCCGATATTTTCTGGGTTGATCGAACCCATTGATCTTTATCCATGGACCATCCTGATTTGCAGAAAGTTTTGAGATTTATTTGGCTTTTAAGAGGGATGACTACATCAAGCTAAACCCTAAGCTTGGTTTTGATAAACAGATTACTAAGAAGACAACTGTAAACTAAGGTTTCTACGTGTTTAGACGGGACGTTGTTTACGGTTTCAACTAGTTCAGCAAAAATAATCTGTGGCAGGTTTATTTTCTTATTATTTTGGATACAATGTATCCACCAAAGGTCAAGTGCTCTAAGAGTTTAGTATCTACCTCCGGATGGTCTAAACCACCAAGAGATGATTAAATGAAGAAAACGTTCATTATGATCTGATAACATACTCG
Source organism: Hibiscus syriacus (assembly GCF_006381635.1). Taxonomy (NCBI): domain Eukaryota; kingdom Viridiplantae; phylum Streptophyta; class Magnoliopsida; order Malvales; family Malvaceae; genus Hibiscus; species Hibiscus syriacus. The sequence goes on along the minus strand of NW_024063507.1, from coordinate 751,154 downwards.
CACTAGCCTTAGCTCTATAAGGAGTAGCCACAATTTCTCTCTCGTTATCTAATCCCTCATTATCTAAACCAAATGTGTTGGCGATTGAGTTTGAGTCAATATGAATGTATTGGACTAGGAGATAAGAGCGAATACTAACAGTGGCAGTTTGAGACTCGTTTTGGACACAAACCGCATTGGAATAGAAAATGCGGACGAGTTGGTGATAAACGACAAGTTTAAGCTGAAAACGTTTATCATGTTTCCAAGATTGAAGGGTAGGAAGATATCTAAATTTTATATTAATCATAGCTTGAATAGAAGGGATACGTTCTTCCCGAATATTATAAGACTCAATTAGGTCAACAAACCTAGTGTAGAGATTTTCTCGACGGCCAGGTTCGTTAAAACAAGAATTTCATATAGTCATTTCGGGTATATTTGGGTTTGGATTGGGAGGTGGAATAGGGGTCGGTTTGGAGGTTGGTTTGACCGACTAGACGATGACCTAGAGTGTTTAGACATGATTTTAAATCGGAATAGGATAAGGATACTTGCAATTTGAAAAACATATGTATGCAACAATATCAATCCCAAAACGCAATATGACTCCTCATTATTCAAGGTTCTCTAAAAATAATCTAATGGACGATTTTGAAAACTAAGTTTGAAAAATCAATATATGTATAGTTTTCATTAAAACAACATAATTAAATCAAAAACAACAATTTAAAACAAAAACAAAATTTTTTTATTTTAAAAAATAAAAAAAAATTGAATTTGTGTTTTTGATGAAATTATTTGTAGATTATAGTTCTACAGTACAGTCTAACAAATGCCCGATATCTATTTTGAACTAGAACTAACTAAAACTAGTCATATATTCCAAAATCAATAAAATAGTGTTTTTAGAAAAATTACTTGAAAAATCGAGATTGAGTGAGATTTGTTGCTGTTTGCACGATTTTGATGATTGTAGCAGGTTTAGAAGTTGAAAATCGAGTTAATTCTGACTTGATTTCGTTGATTTGAGCAAAAATGGAGATTTGGGTGAGTAGAGAGGCGAACATGAGTGTTTGGGGTTTTGGGAATTTTGGCTAAATGTGATTTTTAGGGATTTAAAGGCAAAACCCAACAGGGTGTATCAATACCCTTATAGGGCTATCGATACACATTCAAGGAATGTATCGGTACATATTCAAGGTGTATCGATACATAGCAAGGGGTGTCGATACCTGTGCATCGATACATTGTGCAGAAAAATGTCAAAATATGCTTTTAAACACTTAGAATGCTAAATTGACCAGCTCTAGTGGTATTGACAACTCATATTTTGAAAATTAATTATGTTCAATCAATAAAATCTACCCTTAAATTTTATTTGAACATATTATTAATTTTCACTAAAGATCATAAACTCACACTAACTGTTAGCCTAGAATGCATTCAAAAATTTTATTTTTATAATCATTTTTCATTTGCTAATTAAAAGTGCAAAAATTACTTTAAACACAAAGTTAAGATAGGTCAGTTAAACCTAATTCTCTTCTAAGTGTCCAAAATATTTCTTTATCTAAAGGTTTTGTAAAAATATCAGCTATTTGATGTAAAGTATCAATAAATTCTAGAACTACATTTCCTTTTGTGACATGATCTCTAATGAAATGATGTCTAATTTCAATGTGCTTAGTTCTAGAGAGTTGGATGAGACTTTTAGTGAGACAAATATCACTAGTATTGTCATACTTGATAGGTATGGTACCAACTTCAATTCCATAGTCTAAAAGTTGTTGTTTCATCCATAAAACTTGTGTGCAACAACTACCCGCTGAAATATATTCCGCTTCAGTGGTAGATGATGCAACACTATTTTGTTTCTTTAAAAACCAAGAAATTAACATATTTCCTAGGAATTGAAAGTACAGAGGTGCTTTTCCTATCTATTTTGCATCCTCCATAATCCGCATCTGAGAAGGCATGCAAGCTAAAGCTATAGTCTCTAGGATACCAAAGTCCTAAACTAGGAGTGTCCTTAAGGTATCTAAATATTCTCTTAATGGCTTTTAGATGTTATTCATTTGGGCATGATTGAAATCTAGCACATAAGCAAACACTAAACATAATGTCCAGTCTACCTGCGGTTAGATAAAGAAAAGAACCAATCATTGACCTATGAAGTTTAACATATACACATATCTTTGTCAAGCTTTGTAGATGAGCTTATTGGAGTGGGTTGAGGTTTGACATTTTCTAATCCAATCTTCTTGAGTATATCTTGAACGTACTTCACTTAATTGATGAAGATGTCATCTTTTCTTTGCTTGATTTGGAGCCTCAAGAAAAATGAAAGCTCCCCTATCATGCTCATCTCAAATTCACTCTGCATTAGCTTAGAAAATTCTTGACAAAGAGCATCATTAGTACAACCAAATATTATATCATCAAAATAAATTTGTACTACTAATAAATCTTTATCTTTTCGCTTTAAAAACAATGTAGTGTCAACCTTCCCTTTTGAAAAATATTTTTCATTAAAAAGTTTGACAATCTTTCATACTAAACTTTAAGAGCTTATTTTAAACCATATAAAGCTTTTGTCAACTTAAAAACATGATTTGGAAATTTTAAATCTTCAAAACCAGGATGTTGCTCCACATACACTTCTTCGTTTATAAAACCATTTAAAAATGCACTTTTAACATCCATTTGATAAAGTTTAAATTCATTGAAACATGCAAATGCTAATAACATTCTTATATCTTCCATCCTAGCTACGAGAGCATATATTTCATCATAATCTATACCTTCTTCTTGAGTATATCCTTGAGCAACAAGTCTAGCCTTGTTCCTCACTATATTACCACTTTCATCTAATTTGTTCCTAAACACCCATTTAGTACCTACAATAGATTTATTACTAGGCCTTTCAACTAATATCCATACTTTACTTCTCTCAAATTGATTTAACTCTTCTTGCATAGCCATAATCAATTTTCATCATTTAATGCTTCTTAGATATTCTTTGGCTCTATGCATGAGATAAATGCAACATAATTACATACATTCCTATGAGAAGATCAAGTAGTTACCCCTTTGGATGGATCACCTAAAATCTCACATCCTTGACATAGTTGAATTCTTTTGGGTATGAGATTTCCTTTTCATCAATGGTCAGATTCTTGAAGGAATCTCGAGTTTCCTCATCATTCACTTCCTCCTTTGATGATGGTTCTCCAACGTTATGTCCAACATCATATGCATTTACAATACTAACATCATCATCAACACAAGAATCCTTCCTCAGAAGGGGATTATCATTGAAAACAACATGAATAGACTCTTCTACCACTAAATTTATTTTATTAAATACTCGATAAGCTTTAGAATTTAAGGAATAACCCAAAAAAATTCCTTCATCACTTTTAGCATCAAATTTGCCAAGGTTATCTTTACCGTTGTTTAAAACAAAACATTTACATCCAAAAGAATGAAAATAACTAATGTTAGACTTTTTGTTTTTGGAAATTTCATATCAAGTTTTCTTCAAAATAGGCCTAATCATTACTTGATTAATAACATAACAAGCGGTATTTATGGCTTCCGCCCAAAAATATTTTGGCAAATTGTTTTCATAAAGCATGGTTCTAGCCATTTCCTCTAAAGTTCAATTTTTCCTCTCAACAACAGTTCACTCCTAATCCTAATTGGCCCAAAAAGATCTATATAGATCAATTGTAATACTCTACTAGTGGATACATTATTAATGGATTTAAAGAAAACTTTCTTTTGTTTTCCTTTTGAGCATGCATCACAGATTTTATCTTTATCAAATTTTAGATTTGGCAACCCTCTTACTAAATCTCCTTAAATTAGTCTTTTCAAAACACTCATGCTAGTGTGTCCTAGTCTCCTATGCCATAACCAACTATCATGTTCATCCTTGGCAACTAGGCATAAATTAGTCATATTTAATGAATCTAAATGCACTATGTATATGTTTCCTATTCTATGACCAATGAGCATAATCCGATTAGATGCAATGTCAATAATTTTACAATCATTTGTTTCAAACAAGACATTGTATCCTTTCACAATTGACTATACTCAATAGATTATGCTTCAACCCATTAACATATACTACTTTTTCTATTTGTATGGAAGAGGTATTACCTATTGTACATATACCTTCAATGTAACCTTTTGAGTTGTCACCAAAGGTTACCACTCCTCCATTTTTATCGTTAAGCTCTATAAACCGGCTCTTGTCTCCGGTCATGTGTCTTAAGCATCCACTATCAAAGAACCATGAATTTGAACTTGTATTTCATGCCTTGAAGCAATGCTCCTGTTCCTACAAACATAGATTAATTTTTTATTTTTGGTACCCAAATTCTTTTGGGTCCATATTCATTAGTTCCTAAAATCATAGTCCCCTTTGGTATCCATTTATTCAGGATATCTTTATCTTTAGTAGTATTGAGTCCTTTAGGAACCCATATACTTATAACGATTTTACCATTAGAGGTTCTTTGTGGACCTTTATGATTGTAAGATTTAAATTTTTTTCTAATATAGTTGGATTTTGAACTTTCTCCTTTTTCAAAACGTTTTGTTCTAACTTTATTGAAAGAAGCCTTAATATCATCAATTTCTTTTTGATGACCACCATATACTTTAGAAAGTAAGTTTTGCAAATATGAATTTTTCTTTTCAAAATCATTGGTTTTGACTTGAAATCTTTAAACTTACTTTCAAGTTCAATGTTGGTCATGGATACGATATCTTTTTCATTTTTCAATTTTGAAATATCTTTATTGTATTTTAAAAACAATTTCTCATAATCCGACCAACCCATTATATTACTTTAATAACTCATCAAAAGAATAATCTTCTAAATTAAATGAGTTAGAGGTTACCTGAGAATCTTCCCCGGTAGCCATCAAGCATAGGTTTACTACTTCTTGTTCCTCTTCATTTAAGGATTCATCATCGCTCCAAGTAGCCACGTGTGCTTTTTGTTTCTTCTGTGAATGACCCTTCTTTTTCAGTTGTGCACAGTTGTATTTGACATGACCGTGCTTTTTGCATTCATAGTAAATGATAGGGTCCTTCTCCTTTGGTTCATTTTTGAAGACTTCATTTCGTTTGAATTTTCTTCCTATGTTGGGCTTCATTAATTTTCTGAACCATTTGGAAAATAATGCCATTTCTTCATCATCGTTATCATCATCAGAATCACTCTCATCTTTTGTGGATTTGAGAGCAACTCCAACATTCTTCTTTTTTTCGTCTCCTTCTTTGTCTCATCCTTATTCTCGATGTCTACCTCATCTTGAATCATCATTTCATGCGTGAGGAGAGAATCAATGAGCTCATCGAGAGTTAAAGACTTTAGGTCTTTAGCTTCGATAATCGTCGTCTTCTTCGATTGCCAAACTTTTGGAAGAAAATAATTATCTTGCTCACAAGTTTCTCGTTTTGGAATGATTTCTCCATATGATTTGAGACCATTGACAATCACGGAAAATCTATCCGTCATAGCTTTGATATCTTCTCCTAGATTCATCCTGAAATTTTCATAGCTATGAGTAAGAAGACTGATTTTAGATTCTTTTACATCGTTAGTCCCTTCATGTGTGACTTGTAGTTTGTCCCATATCTCCCTGTCGGTTGTACAAGATGATACTCTCCCGTATTCATCTGTACCAAGTGCACAGAAAAGAATATGGATAGCCTTTGAGTTGAGGTGGAATAATCTCGTATCTTTTTCACTACACATATTTGGATCTGTGGATGGTTCAGAGTATCCGTTCATCAAGATTTTCCATGCTCCCATGTCACTAGCTTGAATGAAGTACCTCATTCTATTCTTCCAATAAGCATAGTTAGCTCAATTGAAGAAAGGAGGCTTGTTTACAGGCAATGACTCAAGAACGAAATCAAAGTTTGATGTGGAGGCCATTGATGACTTGAATATCGATCGAACTCTTCCCAAATCTACTCAAGGGGTGGTGAAACCTTCAAATAAGTGTAGCTCTGATACCAATTGTTGAGTTAATCGATCGGATGAATCGACCAAGAGGGGGTGAATTGACAATTAAAACGTCGGTAGAAGCTTTTGTAGAAAATTGAAAATATTTGCACAGTGATTTAGAGTGGTTCGACTTTCTCAACCAAATTCTACATCCACTACCTTAGCTATCCACACTAAGGATTTTTCCACAAATTCACTAATTTGTCTTTCTTTTGAGGACAAAGAGTAACCTTACAACTCCCTCAAGAATTACCCGAAATTCTTGAGAACACTCTCTCCCAAAGAGAAAATTACAAATTCACAAACTTTACAAAAAATTCTCACAAGGTAGATATTTGCACAATTCTAGAACAAGAAAAGAACACTCAAAGATGAATACAATTGAGCACAAAATGTGTTCTTGAAAGCAAAATGAATATTGAATGAAAATTGGCTGGAATTTCACAAACTTGATGTTTGATGCTTTCTCTCTTGATTCTTTCTCAATTCTTGTTTCTTGATCTACATCAATGACTTCAAGACTTGATTCAATACACCTTGGATCAATTCTGAACGTTGGGGATCATTGGTGAAGTCAATAGAGCCATTTTTGTATGTTTTCCTTTTAAATATTTGTTGGGAGCGTAGGGGTATCGATACACCTTCATAGGGTATCGGTACCTGCAGTGTAAAATTCAAATATTTCGACCGTTATTTGACCAAGTGTATTGGTACCTCCCAGGGGTATCGATACACTAATTGCATTCGATGTTCTCAGAGCCAATTATGACATGAGGGGTATCGGTACATTCAGCTGTGTATCGATACCCTTATTACATTTGAAATTCAAGGGTATCGGTACATCCGAAGAGTGTATCGGTACACCCCTACTTACAATTCATTTTTGGCTCGATTAAGGTTCGAAATACTTTGTAAAAATTTTTCAAAAATATTTTAAGATTGAAACACAATTTTACACTTAAGTAAGGAGTAAAATTGACATTTAAAAACTTTGAGTAATATTTTTGATATTCGATTAATTTAATAGAATATTATTTTTGAAATCGAATATAAAATCTTAAAATTCATTTACATTTTATTTGTTATATCGAAACATCAAAATGTTTTCAACAAATTCAATTTAGTTTCTTCAATCCTAACATTCTAGATGGTTGTTTCCTTAAGGGCCCATTCAAATGTATACTTTTGTTTGCTGTTGGAAGAGATTGAAATGATCAGATGTACCCTATCGTATGGGTTGTTGTGGAAGGTGAAAGCACATATTCTTGGTCTTGGTTTCTTATTTTAGTCACAATAGACTTGGGATTGAATGATGGATTTGGCTACACCATCATCAGTGACCAACACAAGGTAAATTTTAACCCTGTAGTTAATATACATACTTCTAGTTTTTGAAACTGAATCTCAACTTATTTAACTTTTTTTTGACAGGTTATAGAGATTACTGTAAATGGTATCCTACCACAAGTAGAACATAGAAATTGTGCTAGACAAGTAGAATATTATTATTTTGTAATAGCCCGATTCAATTAATCCAAAGAAGAGGAAAGAAGTTGAAGAATCTATGGGGACTCAAGAATCAAGTTGCACCAATAAAGAAGAAGAAATGAATTTTAGATTGCAGTAGTTATTGGGGATATGGGTGTTGTTTCTTTTTGTTCCTAAACACCAATATTTTCCCCCTAATATTTGCCTAACTTGATTTGGGATAACTTTTTTTTGTTAAAACTAGTTACTTATGTGGATTGCAGTTAATATTATGTGTTTTAATGTTATGTGTATTGCATTTAATATTTGACATAATTGTCAACAATTAACATTTTGGATATAACAAATACTGGAAAACATTTTGTTTTACTTACACACTAAATAATAAAATCTAAACATTTAATAATAGAAAAACATAAACACAATTCAACCTATTAATTCTTCAGTAAACACTAGACTATTATTAAAAGTACTATTATCACAAAGGTATATATGACACACAACATAGAACAAATGAACAAGGTCTTGTAAAATTATTTTTCTTTCTTTAATTCTTTAACTTTTCCCTTTATGCTCTTAATCTTTCATTTAATTCATTAGCACTGCTTTCGCTTTGCATACATTCAGTCTCTTTACTTCACTTTGATCACTTTCACTCTCTTCCAATGGCATACTATTCATGTCACCAGTTCAAGTACCTCCACAATTTCTAATCTGTCTTCTAAGTCTTTTATTTTCATTTGTTAAATTTCGTTCACTGTCACGTAATTTTCGTAGTAATTGATTTTCTCTTTCAGGCATACTACCATCATACCATTCAAAATACGTACAACAATGCTGCAATAAGAAAAATAAATAAATTTTCATTTTCAATTCATATATACATTTCTTATTAGAAGCCAACTAACATGATAAAGTATCAAATTTTCTTACTGAAAAATTTAAGCAACTATAATACCTTCTTCTAGGGTTTAAATCACTCCATGAGGTTTCTCTAGGAGCCAATCTATTGCAATAACATTTTTTTGGTTCTCCAACGTACACGAATCTCCTCGAGAACAACTAAAGATGCTTGAAGAATCGAACCTGTTCATTAGAGAGTTTCTTATCCTGTATACATCCAAATATTGGTTTCAAAGAGAAATGTCAACACTGTTTCTTACTAGAAACCCAAATAAAAATAAAAAAAGTTACTCCATTAGAATATCCCAAATGAATTCAACTCGAACTAAGCTATAAAACAATGTTCAAGGGTTATGAATAACCTATTCATAAAATCTATAAAACCCATTCGAAACTCATTCGAAAATCAACCCCAAATATTATAGAAAACTAATTTGAAAACCCATTCGAAAATAAGGAAATAATGCATTATTCCGTTCAACAAAATAAACTCACCTTCGAAATCATTGATGTAGTGAGAATAATCGATTGGAAAATAAGAAAACTCATATTTGTATTAACTTGAAGTTGCTGCTTCAGTGAATTTGAAAAAAATCGTAGGGTAAACGAAACCCTAAATTCTAACATTTTAGAAAAAATCGAGTATGGGGAAATCATATTTTAAACAGAGAGTGACAACATAAAAATATAAATAATAATTTTTTAAAAAGTGACGTGGTAGTGCCACGTAAGTGATTTCGATGACCTAGACGTCCACGTCAACATTCCCTTCACGTGTGTGCACTTCGTCAACACCCAACGTTGACCGTCAGTTGACTGACAATTTTCATCCACTGTAGGTTATTTTTGACCCAAAATTAAACGTTCAGTGTACAAATGTTCCAAAAAAAACACTGATAAATTTGACACTACTGTCAAACATTAGAATTATTTTATTGCATTATGCCTAAATTAAAAGAGAAAATAACCTCAGTGACCAAAAATGCCTTATAATATACGATTTTAACCAACTTTTTTTGGATTTGCCAAAATGACCAACAAAATCGCAATGCGAAATAAAAATCGCAACGCGATCTCCAGAATCGCAAATCAGTTCCCAGAATCGCAACGCGATTATGAAGAATCGCAATGCGATAATACAAATTAGCATTGCGATTTTCCAGAATCGCAACGCGAATATGAAAATCACAACGCGATTCTGACTATCGCAACGAGTATCCGTAAAATCGCAACGCGTATCCGTAAATCGCAACGACAATACGTAAAATCGCAACGCGTATCCGTAAATCGAAACGCGTATCTGTAAATCGCAACGAGAATACGTAAATCGCAATGCGTATCCGTAAATCACAACAACAATACGTAAAATCGCAACGTGATTTTTAAAGCGCCATTAGAATCGCTACGCGTATTTTATTTTCAAATTCCAAACACGAATATTAATTATCGGAACACTGAACCGTCTACAGTATATCCCGTAATCGTAAATTATAACCTAAAACCTAAAATCACAACTCAGTCCCATCTCCATCTCTCACTCTCTACGGCGAAATCCGTCCCCATCTCCGGCGAAATCCCTCACAACCATTCACGTTCAGAAATCCCTCACAATCATTCAGAAATGGAAAATCAACCTCCGAGGGTTAGTTTTTTTAATTATTTTTATTTTGAAATTTTTACATTATTTTAGGTTTTTCATATTGAAATTGATGATTTCAATAATAGATTGACCATTTCACTTAGATTTCTTATTAAATTCATTCGATTGCTGCCAATACTGCTAAACTGTTAGTCTTTAACCCTATGAAGTTAGTATTTGTCCTTGTTTTGTCTTTTGGTTGAAGTAATGCAATCCATTAAAGTTTCAATTTGCAAAGAAGAATAGTTTCTAAACTTAAAATCGCAACACGAAAATGACTATCGTAACGAGAGAAATGAAAATCGCAACGCGAAATGAAAATCGCAACGCGAAACCAAAATCGCATTGCGATTTTCATTTCGCGTTGCGATTCTCTCGTTGCAATTTTAATTTCGCATTGCGATTTTCATTTCGCGTTGCGATTCTCTCGTTGCGATAGTCATTTCCGCGTTGCGATAGTCATTCTCTCGTTGCGATTTTCATTTCAACCAAAAGACAAAACAGTGTTGCAAATTTTAGTTTCAAGAATAAACTACTACTCTTTATGTTTATTGTTTTTGGTATATCTTCACAGTGTAGTTTTTGGTATATCTAACTTGGTATGTTTATTGTTTTTGTAGAAATTTTTTTCGGCTTCATTGACATTAAGGAATAAAGTTAGCCTAGCCACTACAATTGCTTCGAAGCTTTCACCTGCACAAAGAAAATTGTTTGAGGAAACCTGCTACGGGCTATGGCTGAGAGTACAACATCCGGTGGAGATGCTAATTTGACCCATTTATGGCTTCAGACCATGACTAGCAATCTACCCGACAGTATACAACGTGGTGAGGAAGATATGGTTTCATTTTCCACTGGAGTATACTTGTTTTGGGCAGAAGGAGTTCTGCTTAATCACTGGTCTACGATTCGAATACGATGATGTAGGCCGGTACACTCGTCATATCACCCGCCCATTATGGTTATCTCGAGTTTTTCCTAATGAGTCAATAGAGAAGCCGAACTTACACGTCGATGACCTGAAGAAATTGTTTAATAAGAAAGATGGTTTTACTCGGATGAATGACGTCGATGTTGTCCGAGTATGCCTTCTAGTACTTTTGTATGCCGCTTTTTAGGCAGAGAGGCCAGACAACCTATTCCTCAGGAGCTAATATTATTGGTAGAGGACCTAAATGCATGGAATCTGTTTCCGTGGGGTTCGTATATATGGAAAGCTACCTGGACTAAGTTGTCGTCTGCCTTTGATGACCGTAAAAGTTTGCGTGGCGATGGGTCGAAATACACTTTGTCAGGCTTTGTTTGGGCCTTTAATGTAAGAATTTCTATATAATGTTTTCAAAATTTATAATTAATTATTTAACAATTACTAATGTTTGTTATTATATTGTTTGTAGATTTGGATATTCGAGGCTTTCCCCAGCATGCGGACATATGCATTAAAAACTTCAAATGATATTCCTAGGGCTTTCCTGGAAGGGAAACGTCTGTTGGATTGGGAAGACTTAATACCATATGCGACAATAAATAATGTAAGTTAACACAAATACTATCATAAATAAACAAGTTATTAATAGTAGACATTTAACTTTGTTTGAGTTTTTATATTTTTAGGAGGCCAAAACTCCATTACAAAGACTGACACCCACGGAGGCTGAGCTTGCCACTGATTGGTGGCAAGCTAGTCAACATTTTTTTGATGGCGCGAATGATGAGCAACCTCCACTTCCTCCACTTCGAGAGCCATCACCTCACCCAGAGCCATCACCTGATCGACCCGACTATACATCTCTACAACGAGAGCTATCACCTATCCCGTCACATCATCGAGCCTCTTCTCCACCATCACCTCATGATAGGCGACCGACAAAGATGCCACGACTTCTATCTCCCTGTTCTCCACCTCCACCTCCACGGGATGAGTCAAGGGAGTTACGTGATGAGGTCAATGCCTTGCGTGAGGAGATCGATACTCTGCACGATAACGATGGTGCATGGCGTGTGGAGGTGTCTACTTTACGTGGTGAGGTTTCCGCTCTACGTGAGATGATAGTATCGTTGCAGAATGAGGTTCATACTCTACGCAACGAGGTAAGTTTAAGATTTTCCATATTTAACTTGATGATAAATTTACTCGTAATTTCACTTAGATTAACCATTTCACTTAGATTGCTTAGTAAATTTATTCGGTTGCTGCCAATACTGCTAAACTGTTTATTCTTTAACACTGTGAAGTTAGTATTTGTCTTTTGTTTTGTCTTTTGGTTGAAGTAAATTTATTCGGTTGCTGCCAATTTTGCTAAACTGTGTATTCTTTAACACTGTGAAGTTAGTATTTGTCTTTATTTTTCCTTTTGGTTGAAAGTAAATTTGTTCGGTTGCTGCCAATTCTGCTAAACTGTGTATTCTTTAACACTGTGAAGTTAGTATTTGTCTTTGTTTTGTCTTTTGGTTGAAAGTAAATTTGTTCGGTTGCTGCCAATTCTGCTAAACTGTGTATTCTTTAATACTCTGAAGTTAGTATTTGTCTTTGTTTTGTCTTTTGGTTGAAGTAATGCAATCCATTCAAGTTTCAATTTGCAGAAGAAGAAATAGTTTACTTTCACAACACGAAACTTAAAATCGCAACGTGAAAAATGACTATCGCAACGAATATCGCAACGAGAATCGCAACGCGAAATGAAAATCGCGCGAAATGAAAATCGCAACGACAAAATCGCAACGCGAAACCAAAATCGCAACGCGAAACTATAATCGCGTTGCGATTTTCATTTCGCATTGCGATTCTCTCGTTGCGATTTTCATTTCGCGTTGCGATTCTCTCGTTGCGATTTTCATTTCGCGTTGCGATTCTCTCATTGCGATTTTCATTTCGCGTTGCAATAGTCATTTTTTACGTTGCGATTTTAAGTTCCAGAAACTATTCTTCTTCTGCAAATGGAAACTTGAATGAATTGCATTACTTCAACCAATAGACAAAGACAAATACTAACTTGACAGTGTTGCAAGTTTGAAACATATTTGTCTTTGTTATCTGATACATTTTGTGAACTATGATAGAATAATGACTTGGGTGAATACAATGCAAGTTTGAAACATATTTGTCTTTGTTTTCACTGTTTAAATATCATGTCTGTTTATTTAGTGATTTTTGTATTAATTATTTAGCGGCCCGATAAGGTGGATGTTTTACGTCGGGTTTTTTGCACGACGGAGTTCACGCATCAGACGGCGTGCACGTGCTATTAAGTCTTCGTACACCCTAATAGTGTGAAGACACCGCAAGAAGAATCCCGACTCGCCTGTCATCCCTCAAGAGTCCACTCCTATCATTCAAGAGGCCCCTATCATTCCTCGAGAGTCCCCTCCCACCGTTCAAGAGGTCACTGTCATCGTTGAAGAGGTCCCTCTCACCATTCAAGAGCCCGATTCACATGGCGTCATATGTAAGATTCTTGAAAAACCCTCTGACATGCCGGACATGATGGATGAGAGTTCTCTCTCGTATGAGTTACCGGCCAGTACCATTCCGGTATCTGAAGTGGAGAGGAGACAACTACCGGACACAATTCTGGATAACACCCTTTGGGCTATGACCGCAGTTGATTTTTATCTACATGAGCGGAGCCAGGGGTGTTTCACTGACATATGCAAGCTCAACGATGATATCTATTTGTTGCTTGATCGGTCTTGGTGGGGCGTATTATTAGGGGTTGAAGACAATGGCTATTTCGATGGAGGGGTAAGTCTTATATTTTTCTTATATTTCAATTTGATTTTTTTTTAAATTTATGTAAGTCACTAATATATGTCTTTTTTTTGTAAAACAGCATATCGATGCGTTGGTGTCACGTCTTCTAATAATTAGGAAACTTAAGAAAAATAAAAGAAATACACGATATACAATTATGCCGACGTCTTTTAACGCCGTTCACTTGAAGAATCAACGAGATGAATCATTTGCGTTGGGCAATGGACAAGCTAAACTTTATCATGCATATTGGGAGGTTGATAAGGTTATTATTTATTTTAGATTGAGTTTAAAGGTATTCATAAATAAGTGCGCAAATGAATGAATTATTACTTATGATTGCAGGTGTTTATCCCTGTTTTGGAACGTAAACATTGGCTTCTCGTCGAGCTTCAGCTCCCATCCCTTAAGGCAATAGTATATGACAACATGATAAATTACATATCATTGGCTGATTTAAGAGATATTATTAAGGGATGGAGCTCTCATTTGGCTAAATTCTTGGATGCGATAAATTATTGGACTCGTTCTGGAAACAAGAAGCCAAAAAAGATCAATATTAGAGTTAGCAGAGACGAGACCGCACCACAACAAACGTAAGGAGCTAGAGGGGATTGTGGTCCTCTCGTATGCTTGGCGTTGGAGCGTTTGATCACAGGAAGTATAAAGTATCTACCTCCCACCGATAGAGATAGAGTTGCAGTAGGCTTGTAGTTTCGGTATTATATGGCTAGATCGATATATACGAGACGCTGCCTACCTGCATCCGCATTATAAAAATGTCCATAAACAATTGCTAAGTTTATAGGCTTGTGGTTTGAAAATGTTTGGTTAAGTACCTAGAATTCAATAATTTGCTGTTTGTAGGTTTTAGATGTGTAGAAAGTGTTGTTTGAGCAAATGTTTGATTTCTGCAGGTTAATCTCAGAAGTGAGTTGCGTGAAAATGATTTATGGCTGCAAAAGTTGATTCAATAGTAGATGAGGAAATAAGAATTATTGCTTATTTTTTGATTGCTTAATTGATTTGTAAAAGATGATTTGTAAAAGTTGATTTGTTTAATTGATGTGAACATAATTCTTATTTGTGCTTGTTTAATTGATTGAAATGTAATGGTTGATTTTGTTGATTTCAATCTACATTATGTTGAAGGCAAAAATGACTATCGCAATGCAAAATGAAAATCGCAACGAGAGAATCGCGAAATGAAAATGCAATGAAAATCGCAACGCGAAACAAAATCGCAACGCGAAACTAAATTCGCTTTGCGCTTTGCGATTTTCTCGTTGCGATTTTCATTTCGCATTGCGATAGTCATTTCCGCGTTGCGATATTCATATTCCCGTTGCGATTTTCACGTTGCGATTTTTATTTCGCATTGCGATTCTCTCGTTGCGATTTTCATTTCGCATTGCGATAGACATTAAGATGATTGCGAACGTCATTTCCGTGTTGCGATAGTCAAATGAATGCCTAATAAGTGATAATAACTGAACAGATCATAGCAATTTTCAAACTCAAGTTACTAATACATGCCTAACTGAAAATGTTAAAAGTTCACACATAAAATCCACATAATACAACGTTTGCATTTAAAAATCACCTAAGTTAACAGTCCCAAAAGGTGAAGCCGGTTGTGATTGAGATTTTAAAGATGATTGCGATTTTGATTGCCTTTTGTTTGACACCATATGAGCTTTGAATTTTGATGAGGATCCATATTTTGGTAGAGGAAAAGATGATTGTGATGGCACTGGTGATCCACATGTCAACCTTGTATGACCACTTTCCTTGCACCGACTACATATCGATCTCTTCTTCTCTTCACCCTTAGACGGTATACGATCGTGACTTTTTGGTCGGCCAGGTAGCCTTCTGTCCATGGCTGGTGGCAAAACTGTTTGTAAGTCATCTGGTATGTCCCACTCAGAAGGATGTGGAATAGGGTAGACAATCTCGCCATAAGTCTGTCGATATACTTCTGTAGTGTAGCAATCCATAGCGTATGCGCTTGAATCATCTTGGTTTAGATGAAGAGAAACTTTTATAACATGGCCACACGGATAACCAGATGTTTGCCATTTCATATAACTACACGTCTTTGCATTTAGATCGACAAGCCCATTTAAGTTATTATCCAGTACTTCAAACAAAGTGTTTGAATATGGTTCAACTCTCCATGACGTTGACTTCACAACACGTTTTATTATCTTTTTTTCTGTCCATGGTGTAATATGATGTTCCAATGTTCCTGTAAATTTAAATAAATAATACTTAGTAAAATATATGATAAGTTACGAATTTAAAGAAATAATACATGCATGGTTTCTTTTCTTGTAGTACCACTGTTGAACAGAGGCTCGAAAAAACTCCATTAACATAGTAATGGGTAATTTCCGGGAATGACGACTTAGAGCGTTGATTGATTCTGCACTATTAGACGTCATGAAACCATATCTTGCTCCAAGTTGATGTACTCTTGACCATCTTTCAAACCCGACATCTTCTAGTGTTTGAGCACACTGAGGCAAAACACGTCTTAAACAGTTTATATGCTTATTAAAATCCACTTCCCGATAAGCTTTTACAGCCTTCCAGTATGTCCATTTGTGATTTTTTATACCAGCAGACCTTGATTTTAGATTTCTATACAAATGAACACCACAAAGTCCATGAAAAGCATCTGGGAAACACCTTCTAACAGCGTTTTCAATTGAGTTTGCTCTATCGGATATGATTGTCAGATTGCTAATAGAACCTATGCAATCCCTAAGATGCCCCATAAACCATGTCCATGAATTAGAGGTTTCAGATTTGCCAACCCCGTAAGCTATTGGCAGTATCCCATTGTTAGCATCCATGGCTACTGCTAATAAGTTTACTCCAAGGTATCGACCTTTTAAATGTGCTCCGTCAACTATAATAACTGGGCGCATGCAATTAATAAACGAACGAATCTACAAAATCATATACACAAGAAATATAATCATTAAATGTGAAATGCATGTAACTAACAAAAATGACTCAACAAATTATATTGATTTACTAACCGCAGTACCAATGGCGATAAACAGCAACTCAAAACGTCCATCTCTATCTGTTTTGATATGAGTTACCGACCCAGGATTTTTCAACTTTAAATTATGACAATAAGCCGGCAGTTGGGCAAACGATGCTTCTTGCGACCCCCTCAACAATTCCAAGGCATAACATTTGGCTCTCCAAGCTTGAGAATATGAGATACTAATCTTGAACCGAGCATTCATGTCAGTCATAATTTCATGTCCCCGATATACCCTACCATTCAAAACATTAACTCAACCAAAAACCACCCAACACCTTTTTGTTGCCTGTCTATGGTGAGGAAAAACTTGGGTTCTTGAACATGTATGTTTATCAATAAAAGTCCTAACTTGAAACATTTTGCAATCTTTTATCCTTTTTGCAATCATACGCTACATACAGTTTTTGTCAATCATACACCTTGTTTCGAAACGATATTTGCTTGATTTGTTAACTTTTAGTTGATAGCCATCTTCCACACATTTCGTATACAAAGCTATCTTCAAGTCTTCCTTTGTATCAAAACAATCATTTCTTGATACGAATAATTTTGTGTAACAATCAACTGCTATCTTTACCAACTCTTCTTCCGGTATCTGAAGTAATTCTGGCATATTCCAGTTATACTCCCGTGGTATTTTCTTTGGGGATTTCTTCTTCTTCTTTTTCTTCTTTAGTGTTATATGAATTACATAATGGATGTTCAACATGTTCATTTACAGTCGTAACTTCCTCCTCATTATCATCAACAACATCTTCCTCGGCAACGGCTGTTTCATCATCAAAATTCAGGTATTGACCAATATCAAAATCATTACACGCAGGGTCTGTTTCTTCTTCTGAAAAATCATCAAAATCCGAGTATTGACCAAGATTAAAGTCCGGGTATTGACCAAGATCAAATTTCGAATACTGACTAGTACTCACAATTTTTTCTGTTGGCTCATCATCGTCCAACTGGTCAATACGAAACCTGGAATTTGGTGCTGAAAGTTGATTGGGATTTGGATTAGGGAAAGGTTGTGGGTTTTGAGATTGTGTTTGGTATTGGAAATGTGTTGAAACAATATTTGCTTGGTGATGAAATTATGGTGGAACCATTAAATTTTGAGCACCATAAACTGGGGTTGAAAAACTTAGTTGATTACTACCCGCTACTGACCCAACTTCACTACTTCTAGGTTTAACAACATACAATGTAACATCATCACTTGAAACACTAATGTAAGCAATGAATCGTTCAACATCTTCATTGTCGGTTAACAAATAAACTTTACCATTTCTCTGATAAGATAGCCTAAATCCACTTAGGGGCTCTAAATTCAATTTATTTGCAACACGTAACATTAGAGTTTCATAAGTTAACTTTTTTAATGACAGTTTTAGTTGAAGATTCATGGGTAAAGGCATATATTGTAAAACACCATGAACATTATCCCATGACCCTCCAAAACACAAATCTATCCAAACATGATCAACATTAGATGATTTTATTATTGTAAATTAATTTACTAAACAAACAGCTGCGAAACTAAAACCTGTTACCGGATGGGGAAGGATGTCGTTGGATATAGGAACGGATGTCGCCGAAGAGAGTGATAGATGGAGATGGAATGAGTTGTGATTTAGGGATTTAGGTTATGAGTTGCTGCTGCTGCGTAGTTATATACCCAAAACATTTGTGTTGCGAAATTAAAACCTGTTGCGAATTCAGAAATCGAGTTGCGAATTTGAAATTCAGTATTACGATAGTCAGAATCTCGTTGTGATTTACTAAATCGCAACGCGATTACGTAAATCGCAACGCGAATACGTATTCGCATATTCGCGTTGCGATTACGTATTCGCATATTCGCGTTGCGATTTACGTATTCGCATTGCGATTTACGGATACACATTGCGATTTACGGATACGCGTTGCGATTTTACGTATTGTCGTTGCGATTTACGAATACGCATTGCGATTTTATGGATACTCGTTGCGATAGTCAGAATCGCGTTGCGATTTATATGTTCGCGTTGCGATTTTCATATTCGCGTTGCGATTATAGAAAATCGCAATGCTAATTTGTACTATCGCATTGCGATTCTTCATAATCGCGTTGCGATTCTGGGAACTGATTTGCGATTCTGGAGATCACGTTGCGATTTTTATTTCGCATTGCGATTTTGTTGGTCATTTTGGCAAATCCAAAAAAAATTGGTTAAAATCGTATATTATAAGACATTTTTGGTCACTGAGGTTATTTTCTCAAATTAAAAATGGTGTTGAATGAACAAACTTATACTTTTGGTAGATTGAACATGCTCCGATCATTGAGCCAAATCCCTTATTAAGAATATAGATTACATTATCTTTTATATATCTTATATTATAGTTAATGCCAAAAAGAAAGAGAAATAAAGTGACCGGATGCGAACTTAAACTTAGATTGATTAGAAAGTATAGAAGTATCTAAATCAATGAAACAAATATAATAAATTTTAGGCATAATATCAAAAATAACCTCCCAACATTTATTAAAATGTCATTTTACCCCTATTCTATTTTTTGGAGCATTTTGGTCCTCAAGGTTTTATTTAGGACAAAAAGACCCTTAACATTTGAAAAAATAATATTTTGTCCCTTATTATTTTTGGGTAAACTACGTATTTAGTACCTAAACTATCGGTTTTGGTCCATTTTAGTATATAAACTTTTGATTTTTTTTTCAAAACCATACCATACCATACCTTACGTTTAGTTTTCATTTTAGTACCCCACTGTTAAAAACCTAACGATTTTAGTACCTAAACAATAAGTTTTGGTCCGTTTTAGCACCTAAACTTTCAATTTTTTTTTTCAAAACTTAACTTTAAATTTTGAACGGGGTACTAAAATGAAACAAAAACTAAAATTTAGACATGATTTTGAAAAAGTTGAAAGTTTAGATACTAAATGAGCCAAAATTGATAGTTTAGGTACCAAACGCGTAATTTACCCTTCTTTTTTCTAGGACATTTTAATCCTCAATGTTTCATTTTAGGTTAAAAAAATCATATTTTTAAAGCGTTAATAATGTGTTAACTAATATTTTATGTCTATAGTGAGAACTTTTTGTCTCATAGTAAAATGTTGAGGGCCAACTGCTCCAAAAATATATAGGCCAAAATAACCTTTTTAATAAACATTGGGGGGCTATTTTTAGCATTATGTATACTTTTTTTATCGGCGAGTCTACTCTAATTACATATGAAAGACTACCATCTAAAGAAGCAAGCCCATGAAGCCAGTCAGCAGAGGGCCTAACAAGCATTTGTCCTAAAAATTTATCTACATATGGGCTTCTTTGTCTTGAATAAGGACCTAATAACGTTACCGCCAAAAGAGAAGTGCATAACGAGTGGGATAAAAAGACACCCTCAAAAACAGATATGTTACACGTTTGGTCGTTTTCAGGACCATTTGCTGGCAAGGTAAAACCAAGAATCCAAATGCTTGTCGACCCCGGTTCCTCGTATTCCCCAGTTCAGGATGAGTTGCCATGAAAAACAAAATATCTTCGTTTAGTAACTTTCAAAGCTCCATTGTCAGCTTCATGACAAATATCCTTTCGGACACACTTTGAATCCGATTCAACGCCGCTTTCATTGTTGAACTCGCTGGACAGTGTCGGCTCATGTCATTTCGCATGAGCTGGACCTTGATAATTGATAGGATGTTTACGAACAGGGGCGGGAAATTTCAAAGTCTATACACTAAAATGATATACTAGTTGTTTTCTGCAATTAGAAAGATTTGACCCTAAAGGGTAAGCCCGAGCCAACCTAAATGATATTTAGGTGGTATTTGTTTTCACTATTTAAGGTCTTCAAAGCTCTTATGTCTGTGCCGCGAACGCAGACCACGGGCAGACATTGGATTTCGCAGACCGTTTGTTTTTTAGAAGACAAAAGCTCTTCTAATGTCTGCGTGTCCTCTTCTTGGCGCAGACGGACTTATGTCTTCAAAACTCTTCTAACCTCTTCAAAGAACCATTTTTGCTGTTAATTTTTTAAAAATTATAAAATGTTATTAAATTTAATGAATATTACAAAATATCACTATAATGTTGTAATAAATTATAAAAGTTCTATAATATAATAATTATTTTATAGTATTTAGATAAATTTATTAATAATTTTATAATCTTTTAATAAATTTAATAAGTATTTTATAATTTTTTAAATTTTATTGACGAAAATGATTATTTGTATATAACTCAACGATATCTAATATACTTTATTTGAAAAAACAAATAATATATTTTTTCTAAATAGAAAAATAATAATTGATGTATATTATATGGAATATATATTATATATATTTTTTGATGTTACTAGAATCGGATTGTACCACTCGAATAAATTAAGATGATTTAAATGATATTATAAAATCGAGTATTAATATATTTGTGAATCGATAATAATTGAGAATTAAAATATATTTTTTTAACAATTACTTAAACTGAAACAAACAGATTGAATTAAAATCAAATTGATTTCATTATCGATTGATTTAATAATAATTTTTAAAATGATATATAATATTAAAAACAAAATCTAATAGTCCGTAGATGTAATAATTTATAATAATAAAATTCGTATAATATTTATTTAATATATTTTTTCAAATAAAGTATATTAGATATCGTTGAGTTATATACAAATGATCATTTTCGTTAATAAAGTTTAAAAAATTATAAAATACTTATTAAATTTATTAAAAGATTATGAAATTATTAATAAATTTATCTAAATACTATAAAATAATTATTATATTATCGAACTTTTATAATTTATTACAACATTATAGTGACTATTTTGTAATAATTCATTAAATTTAATGATATTTTATAATTTTAAAAAAATTAATAGCAAAAATGGTTATTTGAGTATAGTTTAAAAAATCAGTTTATTTATATTTTAGTTTATTTTAGCAGTCTGCAGACGTTAAAAAACAATCAGTCTTCTTCTTGCAGACTGCAGACTTTTGGTTCACTTCTTCTTCTGCAGATACCTGCAGATGTAATTCGTAGACTGTAGACCTTTTACTTCTGTAAAAACAAACACCATCTTAGTCGACGAGGCCCTGTAACCTATCACGTTCCATGTGATAACTGGTTAAACTGATTTTGAGCATGTGCCCGGTGCCAAGACAAATGACATTATATTGAAAATACCCGGAATGGGTCTGATTTTGACGCTTTTAAAAACAACGCTTTTTGAGTTTGGTGGCGCATTTAACCAATGAGTTGAAACACTTAATAAAAGCCATTCATCATGTTCTAGCCTTACAGTCCATAGAAAGTGCTTCATGTTAGCCTCATCCCTGTGGCCATACATAAAATGAACGATGTTGATGCCTTGATGGTCGGTGTCAGGTTGAAAAATAACACAATAATTTGGATGTATAGGGTGACATACGGGTACAATTTCTTAGATTTTACACTTTTAATAGGGACAGGGATTGGTACAAATTTAGTTGATAATGAGCGGGTGAAGATGTAAAAAGTCATATCCGTAGTGGGCAGCGGGTCGGTGATGGGTTTGAGACCTTATCAGTCCTACATCCGTCACACCACATCCATCCGCCCACTAATTACCAATCATATAAATTTTGATACAATTTAGAGATTATTTTATAAATCCTAAGATTTTATAAGATATTATTTGTAATTTAACCAAATATTAAGGTGTAAACATTATTAGAATTGAAGATTGTCGTTTTTTCAATCTTAAATTGGTGGGTATAAGTGGATTCAGACGTATAACCATCAATAATTAATCTTATGTATTTAAATATTCTCTTAATCATATAGAATAGAGGTTCTGAAAAAAAAAAAAAAAAAAAAAGCTGAGAGGAAATCTCTCTCTTCTAAAGAGAGGAGATTTATTTCATGTGGTGAGACAAGATAAAAAAGACTTGGTCTCTCTCGTACTTTGAAATAAAAAAAAATTCTCTCATATTAGCACTATTTATATATTTATATCATTACGGACTCAGTTTATAAATCTATCAACAATTTCTTTATTTATATAAGCATTATATGTTTATATAAAATATGCATTCAAAAGGAGAAATAAAAGAACTTCTTTTACAGAATCTGAAACCAAAATGTGACGGAACATAAGAGCAAAACATGTTCCCGATTATTGCAACAACTAGAGCTTTACCTCCCACTTTTCACTTTCGAATCTGTTCTTTTTTTTAAAAGCTTTTTTTACCCTATCCTAATTCGTGATTTGCGAATAAATCTGCAACAATCACGGCTCTGCGTGCCCACAAATCACCCCCAAATTTTGCAGTTAATGAACACCATTAACCAGACATAATTGATTGAATCAACGAACAAATCTTCACTTAATCCCATTTTTTTTTCCTGAATTTAATCATTTACCAATGAACAAAGGACATTGATTTGTCCCAAATTTGGTAGAATGGCAAATCGAGGAATGCTTTGTTAATAAAAGAAAGGATTAAAGAAAATCATAGATGATTATGAATGTGGATTATGCTTAATTATCTAAATACAATAAGGCCAGTTGGTAGCTTCAACTAATAATTTTCTACATTAGTTTAGCTGCAAGTGTTGAAACTGGTTAGCATTTCGAAATTCAACCTCTTTGTTTTTTTCCCTTAATTTTGCTGTTTGTTTTCTGACATTGGAGCGCCGGAGTTAGCAGAGGAAATTGAATATTAGTTTGGATTCATGAATTATTTTCTGAGATTCTGCAAGACAACGAGAAAGAAACTATACATTATGCATTTTTAAAATAAAAAAAAACCCTGTGGTTTTGACCAATTTAAAATATTGGTGGTGTGAGAGCGAGACATCCCCGGGGATTATTCCTCATGAGAGGTATAAAGCGAAGGAATTAGTAAATGGATTAATTTAGGGTACAATACACATTTAGTAATTAAATTATCACTTTTTGTCATTTAAGTACTTAAACTTTTAATTTTTTCAAAATCATACTTAAAAGTTTAGTTTTTGTTTCATTATAGTACCCAACGCTTAAATTTTTTGTTTTTGTTTCATTTTAGTACTTTCATTCAAAATTTAACGTTAAATTTTGAAAAAATAAAAAATTTAGATACTAAAATAAGCCAAATTAGATTGTTTTAGTACTAAATACGTTAAATTTTCAACGGTAGGGTACTAAAATGAAGTTAAAACTAAAAGTTAGGCATGATTTTGAAAAAATTAAAAGTTTAATTACTAAAACGGATAAAAACTGATAATTTAAGTATTAAATATGTAGCTTATCCATTAATTTATCAGTTTTCATGAAATACGGAAATTAACTTCAAATAAATTAAATTAGAGGGACTAATTTCTTAATTTTTATGAAATGTTTGTTTTGTTTTAAAAATATATATAAAAATAATTATAAACCAAACAATAATTTAAAATTTTATTCGCTTGAGTAATGTAGTTGGATTAGTTTGGCTTATAATAAAGGTTTAGAGCAAAGCACCACCAAAATTAGGCTCTCTTGTTTTGGCCATCTTAATCCGATTACAAGCTTAGCACTATAGCAAAGCTGCAGGAATTTGCACATGGGTCATGATCCCACGTGATATTCTATCGCCCATACACGTGCCCGCCGGGGCCCCTCTGAATTCCGGCAGAGCTTCCAATAAAGTGTCCACTCGCATCGGATGAAACGAAAAGGGCAACATGATTGGCATCAAAGTTAAACCCCGAATATATATACCATAAATTATACAAATATAATAATCGAAATACATCAAATTAAACGTAATCAATTCTAATAAATATTAATTTCACTTGGAACCGGTCGAGAAATCAATATTAATCGACACCCAATTTAACTTGATGTTATTACTTACATCAATTTAGTTAGGTGAAGATGTCATTGATTATCTCAATTTAGTGGAGTAGGTGATAATAATGTATGGTTAGGAATATTTCTCAATTTAATATTTGTATGGTGTAGGTTGCATGGTGAGGACTATAAATATCACCTTACATTTGAGTTATGCATCACAAAAAATTTGAGTGCAGTGTCTTGAGTATAAGTTGTGAGCTTTTTATTGAGTGTTTATTTCTATTCAAATTGTGAGTGGTCTTTGAAAAGTGTTGTAGTGTCTTTTATTGTGGGTATAATACAAGTAATTTGTTTACTTGTTTGGGTCTAATATTAGTAAGTTTAGAGTTGTATAACGTTATAAGGACTCTTGAAATTCCAAGTATGGTCTGTGGCTGCAGTTTTAACTGATCTTCCACATCAGAAAATATTTCTTGAGATTATTGTCGGGGTTATTACAAACCTTGTGGAGCTTCTTTGTGTTTAGAGTAATTTAGTACTTTGCACGTTTGTTACTCAAGCTTGTTCGGTGTAGTCAAAGCCTTGTCGTTAAGATGAGTGACCTTCAAGTAGTTGGAAAAATCAAGAAGCTCAACAAAAAAAACTACAACACGTGGACAACATGTATGGAGTCATACTCATAAGGTCAGGACTTTTGGGAGGTTGTCGGTGGTGGTGAAGTTACACAACCGGCGGCAGAAGATGCCAATGGCATCTTGCGAAAGTGGAAAATTAAAGCAGGCAAAACTATGTTTGCTTTAAAGACCACAATTGAAGAAGAAATGTTAGAGCACATCCGAGATGCTAAAACACCAAAGGAAGCATGTGACACTTTTGTTACACTCTTTTCAAAGAAGAATGATACAAGATTGCAACTTCTCGAGAATGAGTTGTTATCAATAGCGAAACGCGACATGACGATTACTTAATACTTTCACAAGGTAAAGTCGATATGCCGTGAAATTTCAGAGGTAGATCCGATAACTTCTATTGGGGAAACCAGGGTAAAGAGAATAATTATCCATGGCTTGTTGCCCCTGTACAGGGATGGCCGACACAACCATCGCTTGTTGAGTTCGAAAATTTGCTTGCAGGCCAAGAAGCCATGGACAAGTAAATGAGAGGAGTCTCGCTGAAGGGTGAAGAGGAAACACTCTACACCAGAAAAACCAGAGGCACTTTTCAGTGGTATACTGGCAGTGAATCTAAAAAGGATGGTGACAAGGTGAAAAATTACCAAAGAAAGTGAGGCTGTCATTCAGAGGGAGCTTCTAAGAATCGTGGTAATAATAGAAAGTTCGATGACAAGTATTACAACTGCGGGAAGATGAGCCACATGGAAAAAAGACTGTTGGACCAAGAAAAAGCATGTTGAAAGTAATATTGCTACTTCCAACTCGAAGGAGAATAGTGAAGATGGTTGGGATGCTAAAGTGTTATTCGCTATGGAGGAAGAATAATTAGCTCTCACGGTAACAACACCAAAACTGATTGACTACAAGAATGATTGGATCGTAGATTCCGGCTGCTCAAATTATATGACAGGTGACAAACAGAAGTTGTAAAACCGATCTGAGTACAAGGGACTTCGTGTGGTGGTGACAGTTGACAACTCAAGGTTACCGATAACTCACATAAGTAAGACGATAGTTACGCCTCGATATATCCCAGGTGCAACTTCAAGATGTTTACCATGTCCCAAGAATGAAGAAAATTTTTCTATATGTGGCTCAATTGACATCATCAAGCCATTATGTCTTATTTGGTCCCCAAGACGTGAAGGTTTATCATGACCTAAAAATCTCAGAAACACCGATAATGGAGGGGCGACGTTTGGAGTCAATCTACGTGATGTCAGCAGAGTCTGCATATGTATACAAGACAAGAAAAAATAAGACATCAGATCTATGGAACATGCAGTTAGGTCACGTTAGCTATTCCAAGCTAAGTGTGATGGTGAAGAAGTCGATGCTTAAGGGGCTTCCTCAACTAGACGTGAGAACAAACATGCTTTATGCGGGATGCCAGTATGGTAAAGCACACTAATTACCATATGACAGTCAAAGTTTAAAGCAAAAGAACCGTTAGAGTTAGTTCACTCGGATGTGTTCATACTAGTTAAGCAACAGTCAATTAGGGGTATGCGGTACATGATAACATTCATTGATGACTTCTCCAAGTATGTGTGGGTTTTCTTTATGAAAGAAAAATCTGACACATTCTCAAAGTTTAAAGAGTTCAGAGAGTTAGCTGAAAAGAAGTGAGAAAGAAGATATGTTGTTTGCGCATAGACAACGGAAGAGAATATAGATTAAGCGAGTTCTCTCAATACCTAAGGGAATGCCAAATACGTTATCAGTACACTTGTGCCAACACGCCACAACATAATGGTGTAGCGGAAAGAAAGAATCGACATCTTGCAGGAATTTGTCGAAGTATACTACATGCAAAGAATGTATCGGGAAGGTTTTGGGCTGAAGCAATAAGGACTGCAACCTTTGTGATCAACAGACTTCCTCAACCAAGGTTAGGATTTTTTCACCCTTTGAGAAACTATGAACATGAAACCTATAGTTAGCTACTTTCGAGTATTTGGATGTGTATGCTATGTGTTTGTTCCTAACCATTTACATAGCAAGTTTGACAAGAAAGCTGTTAGATGTATCTTTTTGGGATACGACAGCCAGAGAAAGGGGTGGAAATGTGGTGATCCAATGAGTGAAAGATGCTACACGTCACGAAATGTGTATTTGATGAAACATCTTCTTAGTGGTCCTCAGAGAAGAAGGTGTTTCCATACTCGAGAGAATTTGAAGACAAACTACAACAAAAGATGGGGGAGCATACTATTCAACTCCAAACAAGTTTAGATGAATCAAAGATCCAAATGGCGATGATATCGACCAAAGAGTGACTCAGAATCCTTGTAAAATTGGCATGTAACAACAACCAAACGAATAAGGTAGGCCTTGTGAAACAGAAGAATCAATTCCAAATCTCAACTCTGAAGGTCAACAAGAATACGAACGCCAAATCCAAAATATGCCAATGCATCCATAATTGAAGAAACAATATAGCCTGAAACGTTCGAAGAAGCATCGCATAGTTCTGAGTGGATGACAGCTATGAAAGAAGAGATCGATGAACTTCAGCAAAATCAAACTTGAGATCTTGTGCAAAAATAAAAAAAAATGTGAAACCCATATCTTGCAAATGGGTTTACAAGATAAAATGTTGTTCAGATGGGTTAATCGAGAGGTACAAGACACAATTGGTAGCTCGTGGTTTCTCTCAACAGTATGGACTAGACTATGATGAAACATTTAGTCCAGTGGCGAAACTTACAACATTACGAGTCCTACTTGCACTTCCAGCAAACAATGACTGAAATTTATGGCAGATGGATATGAATAATGCTTTTCTTCATGGAGAGCTAGATCGAGAGATCTACATGACCCAACCAATAGGTTTTCAAAGTCAAGATCATCCTGAATATGTGTGTAAGCTGTGAAAAGCACTCTACGGATTAAAACAAACACCTAGGGCATGGTATGGTAAGATTGCTGAATTCCTAACGAAAAGTGTCTATTCAGCAACACCTGCAGATTCAAGCTTGTTTGTCAAAGCCAATGAAGGTAAGCTAACTACCGTGCTAGTGTACGTGGATGACTTAATCATAACCGGTGATGATGAGGTAGAAATTCTTTGGACGAAGGAGAATTTATCAGTTCGTTTCCAGATGAAAGAACTTAGACAACTTAAGCACTTCCTAGGTCTAGAGGTTGATTGCACACACAAAGGAATATTTCTGTGTCAACAGAAATATGCCAAAGATTTGTTGAAGAGGTTTGAAATGCTCGAATGCAAGTCGATTTCGACGCCAATGGAACCAAATGCCAAAATGCGTGCACATGAAGGAAAAGATTTAGAAGACGCGAAATGTATCGACAATTGGTAGGTAATCTGATCTACTTAACCTTGACTCGACCTGACATTTGTTAAACAGTTAGTGTGATGAGTCGATACATGCAAAATCTGAAGAAGTCTCATTTAGAAGCGGTTCAACGAGTACTCAGATATGTGAAAAGTACAATAGACTATGGTCTTCTATACAAGAAAGGTGGAAATTGCAAACTAGTTGGCTACTATGATGCTGACTATATAGGAGATCACGATACTCGCAGATCAACTACTGGGTATATGTTTACCCTTGGATCTGGAACGATCTCTTAGTGTAGCAAGAGACAACCAACTGTGTCCTTATCAACTACGGAAACAGAGTACCGAGCAGCAGTAATGGCAGCTCAAGAAATCACGTGGCTGATACAACTAATGAATGATCTACATCAACCAATAGATTATGTAGTTCTGTTGTACTGTGACAACCAATCAACAATTCAGCTGGCAGAGAATCTTGTTTTTCATGCAAGAACTAAACATGTAGAAGTGCATTATCACTTTGTTAGGGAAAAAGTTATGCAAGAAGAGATTGAGATGAGGCAAGTCAAGACAGATGAGCAAATTGCGGACTTGTTTACAAAAAGCTTGAGTGTTAGAATGTTTGAACATTTCTGTAGTCAACTTGGCGTGATTCAAAGAATGGGGGCTAACATTGAGGGGGAGTGTTGAGAAATCAATATTAGCCTACACCCAACTTAATTTGATGTCATTACTTATCAATTTAGTTAGGTGAAGATGTCATTGCTTATCTCAATTTAGTGGAGTAGGTGATAATAATGTATGGCTAGGAATATTTCTCAATTTAATATTTGTATGGTGTTGGTTGCATGGTGAGGACTATAAGTACCCCTTGCATTTGAGTTATGCATCCACAAAAAATTTGAGTGTAGTGTCTTGAGTATAAGTTGTGAGCTTTCTATTGAGTGTTTATTTCTCTTCAAATTGTGAGTGATCTTTGGAAAGTGTTGTAGTGTCTTTTATTGTGGGTATAATACAAGTAATTTTTTTACTTGTTTGGGTCCAATATTAGTAAGTTTAGAGTTGGATACTCTAAATTTTACTCAACAGTACCCATCAATTCGTTTCATTGGTTAAAGAGAGTGTTATTCTCTCTTAAGGTTATATGTTCGAGCAATTATACTTATAGGGTGTATGAGTTA
Source organism: Hibiscus syriacus (assembly GCF_006381635.1). Taxonomy (NCBI): domain Eukaryota; kingdom Viridiplantae; phylum Streptophyta; class Magnoliopsida; order Malvales; family Malvaceae; genus Hibiscus; species Hibiscus syriacus. The sequence continues at coordinate 721,323 of NW_024063507.1, read as the reverse complement.
CTAATTATTAAAAAAGATTCTAAGCATATACTAAAATTATAACCACTCGGACTATTAAAAGAAATTACACTTAGATAAATAAATCTAGATAAATCTTAATAAATCAACTTAACTGATTTAATCGATTAATTTGGTTATATCAAATGATTGATTTCGTTTTTTTTACATTTCCCACCTAAGGAAGAGAAGTGAAATTTTGAAATATTAAATTTACAATTTAAAAGAGAAGAAAGATGTCAACCGAAAGATTTTAACCACATATTTGATATATTGTTAATTTTATAAAATATATACACATCAATATTAAGATGGAATATTCAAAATATTATATATATACATCAATATTAGGATGAAATGACTTTATACTATACGTATTTTATTGTACCTATATAATTTCATATATAATTTATTTTATTTTTTTATCAAATGTTATTTAAAATTATAAAATTGGAGATCATGCCGCCAAATTAGTATTAAAAAGAGTGCTTATAAAAAAAATCATATTATGAGGTAGTAGTTCGTACTAATTAAACGTAAAATAAGATTATCTAAAGTTTATTTTTATTGGGCCAGTAACCTTCCTTACCTGATCTACGACCACCCTTCTCCTCTAATGGTTCCTTCCGAGGTCTTTTAATTCATTAGGATATGTCCTCAGAAGAAGGGAAAGGAAGATAAGGCATCCGATTCTGAATCGATTCTTCTAGTCACAACAACGGACCTTGATGAAAACAATGAAATCAAACTGTATTTTTTGGAAGCATCTCTCTTTTTTTAATCAAAGATTATGTCGTAGAAAAGACTCTTAAGGACCAGAGGCGTAGATGATCCAGAATTAAACCAATCGCCTGCCAGTGGCATTAGTAATGAGACTACCACCTGTGTCTATCTAGACAGGTAGGGTGAACGGATCCTTTAATTGACCTCGGGAACATGAAGTAGGTGGTATGTCGAAAGGGACAGAACCCGTTCTGTACGGAAAGGAAAAGTAGCTATGAAAAAACTCATGCATTTATTTGATGATAACTCGAAGACGCTTTCAAGTGAGTGAACCTCTAAGGTAGTTCAGTGATCTTCGGGAATGAAACTAGTTCAATGAACCTATAAGGCAAGGCACCGTCAAGTCGACAGAAAATGACTTGATTCAGTAAGTACGCATTTTCAGCTGTCTCAGATAGATATGGATTCTTTCTCTCATCTCATTCTGAAGTCAAGTCAGGAGTCAAAGTTCAGAGGCACAATACATGGATTGGAACTATTAGTCTAATGATTGGGGGCATGAGGTGCGGATATAGAAAGTGTGCAGTGCAGCGGACTCATTAGCCTATTTTTAATTCGATTAGTTCACTTCTAGTGTTCGGTTCTAGGGTTTTAACTGCTTTGAAGCAATAAATTCAGTCATCTAGGTGCGGAACGGGTAATCAAAGTCATCTCCTGCCTTGGGTTGAGTGAATATGCATAGGTCAGTAAGATGAAGTACTGAGCGTTTAGAGAGGTTGAAGCTAAGAAGTTGCCCCTTATGATACAAACATGTCTTGAGAATATCGTTCTGCATGGTTTTCAGAACGGAGCGGTTAGCGAACCGGTCATGCTACCGGTTCACTAGTTCAACCGGTCGAACCGGTCCGATCGGTCGGAAGAACCGGTCCGATCGGTCGGAAGAACCAGACGACGTCATAATTATTTAAAAAATTAAATAAAAATACCAAAAATATTTAATAAAAAATAATTTTTTATATCTCAAGTCATATTCAAAGCAAGTCATAATATATATAAATTAAAAACCATAAAATCAAGTGAAACAAAATGATTCAAGTTAACTACAACATAATATTTAAGGTAAAACATATTAAATAATAAATATAATTATATAACTATAATTAAAAAATAAATTTGGGGCTAAAAAATCATAACAAAATGATGTTGTTTGGTTTAATTTTTTTTTAAAAAACAATCCCACATGGCTAAGAAACATAGAAGAGCATCCCAAAAGTCTAAAGAGTAAAAATATGAGAACAAAACAATCCACATTGCTAAGAAACATAGAAGAACATCACAACTAACTTCTATAAATAATAGAGGTAATTTGGCATTCAAAATCATGGAGCCTTTTGGTGAGCATTGAGTCAACTATTCTTTCACTTCAATCAACCTCGAATTTTAGGCTTCAATTGAGCTTTTAAATTTTTTTTAGTTCAAGCCTTTTTGAGTTCAGTTTCAATATTATATTTCGAGTTTGAGTTGAACTTGATAATTTTTAACTTGTGAGTTTGAGTGGAGTTGAGCTTACTTTTAAAGTTTTCAAGTTCGAGTCGAGCTCAGCAATACTCGAGTTCGACTTGGCTCGTTTAACAAACGACGTTAGGTTTAATTTAAAAAAAAAAAACAAAATTTTCGGTTTTTTCCGGTTTTCAGCCGGTCCGGTTTGAACGGTTCAGCGGTTCTGGCCGGTTCACTAGTAGCGGTTCAATCGGTTTAGATTGAACCGGACTAGGCAACGATTCCCGATTGAACCGGTTGAACCGACCGATCCGGTCCAGTTTTCAAAACAATGTCGTTCTGTCAATATTTTAGTTTTATAATTTAGTGTTATATTAATATTTATCGTACTTTTTATTTAGATAAAATTAATTATGCAATTCAAACTCAGATCTTCGAAGTAAAATATGTCATCATTTACCAATGAAACAATTATTTAAACTTTAGTTCTTTTAATTTTCTAAAATAAAATAAAAGTAATCAAGTTAGAACTCTTAATTCAAATTAAAAAGGTTTAACTTAGCTCAATTAAGTTTTAGTTTGATAAGATAGAGGCGTGGGAACCTTAAAATTTTAAATAAGTCTCATTATACCTAATTATCGTATGTAAATTTTTCATATTATGATTTACGTTTCATAATATGTAGTTCATTTTCATATTTATTTAATTAATGTTTGAATATTATTATAGCTAACATTTTGATAGAGAGAAGTCTCATTTATTTATTTATTTAATCAGTTTACTATATATTCATTTATGTTAATCCCTTTAAATAAGGATCTGGTTACTTCAATCGGGCACACAAAGAGTCTGGTTAACACATTAATTAGAGAATATGTTGCAATTTTAATACAAACAAACGATCCAACTACATTTATGTACATATATGGTCCCTACAAAATGAAGTTATATCATTATTGGTGATTGGATTTGGGGTGTTTTTTTGTAGTTCCCTATACATGACGTTAGTATCGACATTGAGCCTGTCAGTATCGATACCTGTCAGTATCGATACTAGTCTTAGGGTATCGATACTGGCCTTAGTATTGATACCAGTTTGAGATTCGATGTTGAAATTTTAACCTCAGTATCGATACCTTGATATAGAGTATTGATACTCGCCCAATGGTATCGATACTCCCATGAGTATCGGTACCTACCAATTTGGTCTTTTGGAATCCCTGTATCGAGACCACACCCTTGGGTATCAAGACCGAACCCCGAGTATCGATACTCCTTGAAGGGGTATTGATACTCACGCTAAACAATTGCCTCATTTTGCCTTATACGAAGAACAATATTAGTATTGTTCTTACAGTACCGATATTGACAAGTCTGAAGTGCTCTGTTTAAGTACGAAAATGACCCCTTGAAGCCTATCATAAGTCCCCTTAAGGCTACCAAAGCTTTGTTAAGTTTTATGGAGTTATTTAACATCGAAATAAGTCATTTTAACATAACTAAAGCATCGATAAAGCATGCTACCATTAACACTCATTTTGCACCCAAGGAACACAACAAGCAAGGAAACATAGACTCATGGCTTACATATGACACATGGGAGTTACTCATGTGTTACCTTGGCTCTAGTTGATGGAAGAGGGCTCCAAGAATTACCCAAACACCAACTTTTCCTTGTTCTTAGCCTTTGAGCAGTCACCACGTTCTTGCACTAACCAAAGCAAACAAGGGATCACAATCTCATTTTTTAAGCCTATAATTGTTTAGAAACACCTTTCTAAACATTTAGGAACAACTCAGTAACGTGCTAATGTCTAGAAATCAAAACCTCTCTAATACCCAAATTTTTCTACCAATGCTAAAACTTTTGATTTTGGGTTTAAAATGAAGCTCTAAGGGTGTATATTACTTTTCTTACCTTTAGAATTTCTAATAACCCCTGCAACCAAAGAAAGTTCTCACATTTAGCTAAATTGTGGATGAAGAAGAAAGGAGAGAAGGGAAGAGGAATGTGACAAAGATGGAGAAAAAGAGAAGATATTTTATTTTGATTTTCACCCCGCTTACATCAGCCTCCTTTATTACTATTCATCCTTATTTTCAAAAAAGGGGTTAATTAATTCCTTGGTCCTTCCCTTTTCATGCCCAATTCTAAAATGCCATTTTTAACACTAAGTGGGCTTCCTACAAGCCCAATTTCTTCATCATTGACCCAAATAAATTAAATTGAAATTATTCAACACTCCAAGACCAATATCTAATACTCAAAACTATTAACCTGATTTTTGGGGTATTACAACTCTCCCTACCTAAGAAGAATTTCGATATCGAAATTACCTGATCCGAATAGGTGTGAGTACTGAAGTTGCATATCCTCCTTGGTCTCCCAAGTCGTTTCCTCCACTCCATGATTCCTCCATAAGACTTTGACTGGCGGAATTGACTTGTTTCTTAGTTCCTTAACCTCTCGGGCTAAGATCGCTATCGGTTCCTCAATGTAGAACATATCTAGGCTCACTTCAATATGCTCCAACGAAATAACATTTGACAGGTCTGATCGGTACCTCCGAAGCATGGATACATGTGACACGTTATGAATGCACTCTATTTTGGGTGACAAAGCTAATTGGTAAGCTACGAGATCTATTTTGTCCAGAATCTCATAATGTCTGATGAAGCGTGGGATCAAATTTCCCTTTTAGCCAAACTGAAGAACCTTTTCCAAGGTGATACTTTAAGTAACACCTTGTCACCAATACTGAACTCGATGTCTTTCCGCTTGAGATCTGCGTAAGACCTATGTCTATCAAAAACTTCTTTTAAATGACCCGAATCAATAATACCTTACACTTTGCTTCTTGAATTAATTTTGGACTAACTAGTTTCTTTTCATTAAGTTTGATCCAACACAAGTTTCTTCTATACAAAGCTTTATAGGGCGTCATCTGAATGTTGGTTTGGTAACTGTTGTTGTAGGCGAATTCGACCAATTGAAGCAGATCTTCCCAACTACCCGTAATGTCAATATCGTAGTATCACAACATATCCTCAAGGATCTGAATAACCCTCTCTGATTTCCCATCTGTCTGCAGGTGGAAATCGATGCTGAAATGTAACTTAGTACCCAAAGCCTCATGCAACGCTTGCCAAAACCTCGAAGTGAACCGCGAGTCTCTATCTGAAATAATCGAAGTAGGTACTCCATGAAGCCTCACAATCTCTTTGATGTAGAGTTGTGTTAACCTTTCCAAAGTGAAGTCTATTTGAAATGGTAGGAGGTGGGTATATTTGGTCAATCGGTCCACTACTACCTAAACAACATCATGTTTTTGTCGAGTCCTCGACAATCCGGTGATGAAGTCCATGGTCACCCTATCCCATTTCCATTGAGGTATTTGAATCGGCTAAAGCAGACCAGAGGGAACTTGATGTTCTGCCTTAACTCGCTGGTAAACCAGACACTTTGATACAAAATTCAGATACCTCTCTTTTTATACCCGATCACCAGTACAGCTGTCGAAGCTCTCAGAATATTTTGTCACTTTTGGGGTGCATGAAAAATGGACTACAATGGGTTTCAAAAGTATCCTAGCCTTCAATTCAGCATTGGCTGGCAAACAATGTTGCCTCAGAAGCACAACATATCCCCATATTTTAACTCAAATTCGGGTAGCTCGTCTCGATGGGACTCATTTCGCTATAGCCATCAAACGTTCATCCGACGCCTGTGATTCTTTTACTTCTTTAGGAAGTTCCAGCTTAACTCAAAGTTTTATTACTAAGCCTCCATCAGGATCCAAACTCATCCTAGCCAACAATGCTCAAAGTTTAGAAATTGACTTGTGACTCAAAGCATCGACCACCACATTAGTTTTTCGGGGTGATAGTCTATAATGCAGTCGTAATCCTTGAGCAGCTCAACCTAACTTCGTTGCCTCAAATTCAACTTCTTCTGTGTAAGTAAATACTTGAGGCTCTTGTGGTCGGTGAAAATGTAGCACTTCTCCCCGAAAAAGATATGCCTCCAAATTTTCAAGGAGAAGACAAATGCGACCAACTCTAAATCATGGGTAGGGTAATTGCATTCATGTGGTTTAAACTATCGCAAAGAGTATGCCCCTATATTCCCTTCTTACATCAGAACTCACCCCAATCCATTTAATGAAGCGTCACTAAAAATTGTGTACTCATTTCTAGGCTCGGGTTGCGTTAGAACTGATGCCTGAGTAAGAATCTCATTTAGCTTATCAAAACTCTATTGGTGCTTTTTATTTCAAACGAAATGCTCATCTTTTTGAAGGAGTTTGGACATCGAAGCATCAATCATAGAAATTCCTTTCACGAAACTACGATAATACCTAACAAGTCTAAGGAAACTACGTACCTCATATACATTCTTCGACGACTCTCACTCCAAAAAAGCTTTAATATTTTGAGGGTCTACCCGAATACCCTCGGCGGTTACCACATGGCCTAAGAAGGATACCTTAGACAACCAAAACTCGTATTTGTTGAACTTTTCATACAGCTGACGCTCCTTGAGTGTTTGGAACACAATTCAAAGATGAGGGTCGTGATCCTCTTTCAATTGAGAGTACACTAAAATATCGTCGATGAACACCACGATGAACTGATCCAAATAAGGGTGGAACACCAGATTCATCAAATCAATAAAGGCGGTGGGTGCATTGGTAAGTCCAATTGGTATTACTATAAACTCGTAGTGACCATATTTAGTCCTGAACGCCATCTTGGACACATCCTCATCCTTGACCTTCAACTGGTAGTATCCCGATCTTAAATCTATCTTAGAGAACACTCTGACCCCTTGAAGTTGATTGAACAAATCATCTATCCTCGAAAGAAGATATCAATTCTTGATTGTTAACTAGTTTAGCTGGCGATAATCGATGTACAACCTCATAGATCAGTCATTATTCTTTTAAATAACACTGGTGCTCCCCAAGGTGATATACTTGGGTGAATGAACCCTCGATCCAAAATATCTTGAATCTACGCCTTAAGCTCTTTCAATTTTGTTGGTGCCATGCGGTATGGAGCAATGGACACTGAGGCCAAACCATGTAGCACCTCGATGCTGAATTCTAACTCGCGATCTGGCAGTAATTTGGGTAACTCCTCCAGAAATACCTTGAGAAATTCTCTAACGGTATAGATGCTGTCGAGCATTGGACTTTGAACTCGAGTATCCACTACACGTGCTAGAAACACATCACAACCCTAATCGACTAATCTCTAAGTAGCTAAGGACGAAATGATTATGGAGGTACCTCAAAACCCACCACTAGCTATCAATGCTTTCGTTTCATCCTCGGATTTAAGCTTGAGTTCCCTAGCTTTGTATTTTAATCTCGCATCATGTTCGATTAACTAATCCAATCCAAAGATCGCAACGAACTCTCAGAAAGGTAGCACCATAAGGATAGAGGAAAAGACTTGACCTTAAATTTCTACTAGGCACCTATGACGGACCTTGTCCAAAAGTACATCTAGTTCTAAGGGGCTTGAAACTCTCATTTTAACATCATGATCATCTAGAGGAATACCTCACTCTTGGACCAACTCATGACATAGATATGAATGAGTAGAACCATGATCTATCAATGCTGTAACTGGAGTGCCATAAATAATAAAGATACCTAATATGACATCTACTGGCTCGCAGTCCTCTTGGGCCCTCACTGCGTACTACCTCGAAGAGACCCTAGCCTCAAGACTGGCTATGTATCAAGTAGTTCCTCTACTATGTTGCCTAGTTGTGGAACTACACCTCTGTGTGTCGTTCACTGGCCCCTATGAGCCGAATGGGTTGGTCTTTGGAAAGTCCGTGGTACTACACTACCTACCTTAGGGTAGTCTAAAACAAAGTGCTATAGTGACCCACAACAGAAGCAAGCCTTCGAAACTCAGTAGCATTCCCCTGAATGTAACTTGCCACAATACTTGTACTGTGGATAGTGCACTCCTCTACCACAACCTCTGGTGCTAGCCATGAAAGCCGACATCAAAGGTCTCCTGCATTGCCTTGATCCATAGTGGCGTCTAAAACTCTGTCCAGTACTTCTGCACTGCGATTGTGGGGACCTCCTTCCTCCACAAAAGTCCCTTAACCTCTTAGCCAAAGACTGCGATAACCATGAAGAATCTGGCACTCTCTGGTTCTAGTCTACCGAGCTGCTCATCAGACTAGCCCTCCTTAACTTGATCCTTTCAACGACCTTTTCTTGGCGGGTCAACTCCGTGAAAACTTGTGAGAGATAAGCAGCCCGTTGGGTGAGGATGCCTATGTGGAATCCCTCTCTAAACCTCTGACAATGGTGGTACTCGCTCACCACTAACTCAGGTGCATATCGGCTCAAACGATGGATATCGTGCTCGTATTCCATCACATATTGGTCTCCCTAGACCAATTGGGTGAACTGGTCTCTAAGGTCATCCCTATGCATCTCCCCTATGTATTTCTTCCTGAAATCATCCAAGAAGTACTCCTAGTTCGACTTCGTAGGCTTTAAAGCTAGCTCAACTATCTCCCACCAATCCATGGCATCACCCTTTAATAGGGCAGTGATGCACTCGAGCTTACCCTTTGGGGTAAGATACAACTGTGTCAAGGTGTAGAAGGCCTCACGAAGCCACTGGTTTGAAATTATCAGATCATCGTCTACCATACCATAATAATATGCGGTCTTATAGCATCTCAACCGCTCTATGGATGACTCCTGAGGTGCGGCGGGTGGTGCAAGGGGTGGGGCAGGTGCGACAAGTGCTCTTAGGATATCTCGCACAATATTCCTAAGGGCTACGGTGAGGTCCCTGAAGAAGGTGGCCTCATCGATCCATGCATCCTATGATATACCCATATCATCGATATCCAGAAGAAACTCATCGTCAGCATCTTAGGTGAGTGAGGTATGACTCTTATCACGACTCTCCTCACTATGATCCGGTTTGTCAGCCATATCCTTCAAAGTTCAAAGAAGGGAGTCATTATCTCTATTCTAGATAACCAAGTATAATGATACTTTAGGGGCATGTACATTACTCATTCTTACTGACTCTAACCCGCGAGTCCTAGGAGCGACTGAACCTGACGCTCTGATACCACTAAATATAACACCCAAATCTGAATAAAAAGAAACTCGAAGGGTTTAGGATTACACGGGGCCACCAGAGTGGTTAACCCATTTTTTTCCAAATAAAACATTTCATTTTCCAAAATAAAGTTCATCACATTTGAGTTAAGACAAAATATTAGTAGATAGGTTTACAAACTGGGGAGTTCCTAAAACAATTTATGAAATACAATAATCCAAGAGTTAAGACTCGAAATTACAAAAGTGTATATGATAATACATTATCACTATAATAATCAAGACATACTCTACTGCTTCTGATATATGGAATCTGAGGTATGGCGATACGCTCATGAGTCTGACACCTACTAACCTACAAATGAAAACAATTTCAAACGTTAAGCTACGAGCTTAGTGCTATATAAATGACTCCACTATATTATATACATGCATTAACTATGAATACTTAACAAGTTAAGTCATGATTCAATATAATGCAATAAGCATGGATCATAACATAGGGATATGTGTCATAGAATCATAAGAATCATAATATAATTACCACTATATAACAAAAGTGACTTTGCACTAATACTAATGTGCCACAACACTGAATCAAAAGTGCATTCACATTGATACTAAAGTGCAATCACACTGGGAAAGAGAATCCAATTATCTCTGTTCATATATTCGAATAGTATATACACATGCTCAAGTAACCTGAGTGTCCTTGTTATTTTCTGAGCGCCAAACAAAGGCTGGTTTAATGCAACACAATTTAACGTAATTATTCTTAAGGGTTTTCGAATGTTATTACCACTTGTAGTCTTATTTAAGAACCCTCGATGCCTTCCTAAACCTTTCAATAATCTTACAAAATTTACTAAGTTCTCTGCCCTATACAGTACGTCAGTAACGATACCAACCTTAGGGTATCAATATTGGCCTTAGTATCGATACTTGTTTGAGCTTCAATGGTGTAATTTTAACCTCAGTATTGAAACCCTGATGTACAATATCGATACTCTCCTAATGTTATCGATATTCCCATGAGTATCAGTACCAATTTGGCCTTATGGAATCCAGTATCGAGACCACACCCTTGGGTATTGAGATCAGACCTCGAGTATCAATACTTCTTGAAGAGGTATCGATACTCACCCTAAAAAAATACCTCATTTTTCCTTATACGAAGAACAATATTGGTACTGTTCTTATAGTACAGATACCGATGGTTCGGAGTGCTTTGTTTAAGTACGAAAATGGTCCCTTAAAGCCTCTCATAAGTCCTCTAAGGATACCAAAGGTTTGTTAAGTTTTATGGGATTTTCTAACATCGAAATATGTCTTCTTATAGTACCGATACCGATGGTTCGGAGTGCTTTGTTTAAGTACGAAAATGGTCCCTTAAAGCCTCTCATAAGTCCTCTAAGGATACCAAAGGTTTGTTAAGTTTTATGGGATTTTCTAACATCGAAATATGTCATTTTAACATAACAAAAACATCTATTAAGCATGATACCATTAACAACCATTTTACACCCAAGGAACACAACAAACAAGCAAACATAGACTCATGGCTTACATATGACAAAGGGGAGTTACTCATGTATTACCTTAACTTAGTTGATAGAAGAGAGCTCCAAGAGTCACCCAAGCACCAACTTCTCTTTGTTCTTTGCCTTTGAGCACTTACCACATTCTTGCACTAACCAAAGCAAATAATGGATCATAATCTGCCTTTTTTAAGCCTCTAAAGGTTTTGAAACACCTTTTTAAACATTTAGTAACAACTCAGTAACACTCTAATGTCTAGAAATCAAAACCTCTCTAAAACCCAAATTTTGCTACCAGGGCCAAAACTTTTGATTTTGGGTATAAAATAAAGCTCTAAGGTTGCATATTACTTTTCTTACCTTTAGAATTTCTGATAACCCTTGTAACCAAAGAAAATTATCAACTTTAGCTAAATTGCGGATGAAGAAGAGATGAGATAAGGGAAGAAGAATATGACAAAAATGGAGAAAAGAGAAGAAATTTTTTGTTGATTGTTTTCCCCGTTTACATCAGCCTCCTTTATTACATTTCAGCCTTATTTCAAACAAGGGGTTAATTACTTCCTTGGTTCTTCGTCTTTCATGCCCAATTAAAAATGCTATTTTTAACACTAAGAGGGCTTCCTACAAGTCCAATTTCTTCATCTTTGACCCAAATATAAAAAAATTGAACTTATTCAACACTCCAAGCCCAACATCTAATACTCAAAACTACTAACCTAGTTTTTGGGGTATTATAACTCTCCCCACCTAAGAAGAATTTCGTCCTCAATATTACCTAATCCGAATAGGTGTAGGTACTAAATTTGCATATCCTCTTCAGTCTCCCAAGTCGCTTCCTCCACTCAATGATTCCTCCATAGGACTTTGATTGATGAAATTGGCTTGTTTCTCAATTTCTTGACCTCTCGGGCCGAGATCGCTATCGGTTTCTTGATGTAGGATATATCCGGGTTCAGTTCAATCTACTCCAATGGAATCACATGCGAAGGGTCTAATCGATACCTCAGAAGCATGGATACATGGAACATGTTATCAATGCCCTTCATCTCGGATGAAAAAGCTAATCGGTAAGCTACGGGACATACTCCATCCAGAATCTCATAAGGTCCGATGAAGCATAGGGTCAATTTTCCCTTTTAGCCAAACCGAATAACCTTTCTCCAAGGTGACACTTTATGGAACACCTTTTCACCAATATTGAACTCGATTCATTTTATCTTTATATTCGTGTAAGGAGTCTGTATATCAAAAGCTTCCTGTAAATGACCCTAAATCAATCGTACCTTACCCTTAACTTCTCGAATCAATTTCAGACCAACTATCTTCTTTTCACTAAGTTTGATGCAACATAAAGGGGTTATACACTTTCATCCATAAAAAGCTTCGTAGGGCGTCATCTGAATGATGGTTTGACAACTGTTGTTGTAGGAAAATTCGACCAACGAAAGCTGATCCACCCAGCTACTTACAATGTCAATAACACAACACCAAAACATATCCTCAAGGATATGAATAAACCTCTCTGATTGCCCATCCATCTGCGGGTGATAATCGATACACAACCTCATCAACTGTCCTTCTTCTTTACAAATAATATTGGTGCTCCCCACGGTGATATACTTGGGTGAATGAACCCTCGATCCAAAATTTCTTGAATCTACGCCTTAAGCTATTTCAATTTGGTTGGTGCCATGCGATATGGAGTGATGACATTGGGGTTGAACCAGATAGCACATTGTTGTTGAATTCTAACTCGCGATCTGGAAATAATCTGGGTAACTCATCCGAAAATGCCTCAGGAAAGTCTCTCAGGTACGTATGTCATCGAGTGTCTCTGTGAACTCGAGTATCCATCACATGGGCTAGAAATACCTCGCAAATTCGATTGACTAATCTTTGAACAACTAAGACCGAAATGATCTTGGAGGAGCCTTGAAACCCACCACTAACCATTAATACTTTTGTTAAACCCTCGTGTTTAGCCTTGAGTTCCTTAGCTTTGCATTTTAATCTCACATCATGTTCGGTCAACCAATCTATTCCAAAGATCGCATTGAACTTTCGGAAAGGGTAACACCATAAGGTCAGCGAAAAAGACTTGACCTTGAATTTCTACTGGGCACCTACAGTGGACCTTGTCCACAAGCACATCTAGTCCTAAGGGGCTCGAAACTCTCATTTTAACCTAGAGATAATCTAGAGGAATACCCCACTCTTGGACCAACTCATGATGAAGATACGAATGAGTAGAACCATGATTTATCAATGCTATAACTAAAAAGCCATAATTAGTAAAGATACATGAGATTACATCTTCTGGCTCGTATTCCTCCTGAGCCCTCATTGTGTACTACTTCGAAGCGACCCTAGCCTCAGAATCGACTATGAATCGAGTAGATTCTTTACTATGTTACCCAGTTGTGGAACAACCACCTCTATGAGCTGATTCTCGGCCCCTCTGAGTTGACTGGGCTGGTCTTTGGGAAGTTGGTGGTGATGCACTACCCATCTTAGGGCAGTCTCGGACAAAGTGCTCCAATGACCCACAATCGAAGCAAACCTTCAAAACTCGGTAGTACTCCCCTGAATGTCACTTATCGTAATGCTTATACTATGGGGTCTGCACTCATTTACTAGGACTTCCGGTGCTCGCCACTGAAGACAATGTCAGAGGTCTCCTACTTTGCCCCAATCCCTATTGGCTTTTAGATCTCTGTCCAGTCCTCATGGACTGCGACGATGGGGACCTCCCTCCTCCACAGGAGTCCCTGGCCCTCTTGATGAAAGACTGTGATGACCCTGAAGAATTTTACACTTTCCGACTCTGGTATCTCGAATCGCTTATCAGACTGACCCTTCTCAACATGATCCTCTCAACCGACTTTCCTTTGCGGGTCAGCTCTACGAAAACTTGTGGGGGATCAGTAGCTAGTTGGGTGAAACCGAAAAAGATGGTACTTACACGCCACTAAATCAAGCGCATATTGACTCAAGCGAAGGAAATCACGCTCGTATTCTATCAAAAATTGTCTCTAGACCAACTGGGTGAACTGATCTCTAAGATCATCCATATGCATCTCCCTATATACTTCTGCCTGAACTCATCCAAGAAATACTCCCAGTTCAGCCTCGCAGGCTCTAAGGCTAGACAGTACTAGTTGATGTCATCACCCTTCAACAGGGCGATGATGCACTCAAGCTTACCTACCGGGGCAAGATAAAACTGTGTCAAGGTGTAGAGGGTCTGACAAAGCCACTGGTCGACGGTTATCAATCATAGTCTTGTACCATAAAAATATATGGTCTTATAGCATCTCAACTGCTCTATGGGTAACTTCTGAGGTGCGACGGGTGGTGGAGTAGGTGGGGCAGGTGTGACATATTCCCTCAGGATAGCTCGCACAATATTCCTAAGGGTAGCGGTGAGGTCCCTGATAAAGATGGCCTCATCGATCCCTGCATCCTCTGAGATATCTATCTCATCAGTATTCAGAATAAACTCATCGTCAGTATCTTCGGCGAGTGAGGCACGACTCTCATCACGACCCTCTTGACTGTGATCTGGTTCATTAGCCAGATCTTATAAAGTTCAAAGAAGGGAGTCATTATCGCCATTCCAGATAACCAAGTATACTGACACTCTAGGGGCATATACACCACTGACTCTAACTCACGGGTCCTAGGAACGATTTAACCTAACACTCTGATACCACTAAATATGATTCCCAAATCCGAATAAAATGAAAACCAAAGGGTTTGGGCATTACACGGGCCACCATAGTGACTAATCCATTTTTTTCAAATAAAACATTTCATTTTCCAATATAAAGTTCATCACATTTAATTTAAGACAAAATATTAGTAGTTAGGTTTACAAACCGGGGAGCTCCTAAAACAATTTATCAAATACAGTAATCCAAGAGTTATGACTCAAAATATAAAAGGGTCTATGGTAATACATGCCCACTAGAATAATCAAGACATACTCTGTTGCTGCTGATATTTGGAATACGAGGTTTTACGACCCGTTCTAGAGTCCGACAACTACTAACATGCGACCGAAAATAATTTTGAACGTTGAGCTACGAGATCAGTGCTATAACACCCCAAAATTTTGGCTAGTGACCAAAATATAAATTTTGTAATTTTAGTATCTAAAGTATAAAGTTTGGAAAAGTTTAGGGATTAAAAAGATAGTTTTCAAAATTTTAGGGACCAAAAGTGTTATTTATAAAATTTAGGTGTTTTGACCCCATAAATGAATAGTTCACCCTCAAGAATGACGTTTTGGTGGGAATTAGATTTTTTATATGAAATTTATGTTAAAAGCTGTAAAGAGTTAAAGTCTGGTAAAATTTGGTAAATCAGATTGAACATAAATTTTGAGAAAATTTGCAGGATAATAAATTAAGCTTAGAAATATTATTTCTAAATTTTAAAATTATGGAAAATAAGATGGACCATTGGATTTGAGAATTTATTTTCATGTTCAATTTGAACCATTGGATGAAAATGTCAATATTGAAATTTTCGGAAAGTTGCATGGATAAAGTTGTCAAGGGTATAATATTTTTTTGATCTTTGACTTTGGAAGATGATAACCAACATGTGGCTTGATATGGATGCAATTATCAAGTTTCATTAATGGTAAAATTGTCATTTCTTAATTAAATGAATTTTAAATTCATTTAAGCGTAATAAATGACAAATTAACATGAAATTATCTAGAAATTTCATGAAAATAAGTTCTTCAACCTCCATTTTTTGCTCCTCATAACCTAGGTAAGAGCAATTTTATATTTTTCATTTTTGACCAATTTCATTTGGATTTTGGATCGAATCGTGAAATAAAAAATTGTTCTATTCGAAGAGCTCTATATTTTGTTACCATTATTGCATACTAATGTTGCTTGAATGTTAGGTTACCAAATTTTAGGTTTTATGAATTGATTATGGATTTTGAGGTTGTTGAGGCAGTAGAATCATTTCCAAGCTTGTTTGATGATCAAAATCACCTAGAAATGCTATATTTATTTTTGGCATAAACCCTAAATTAGAAAAAGTTTGCGATTTGATGAAATTGAGTTAGGGTTTTAAATGTAGAGTTTTTAAAATGTTGAATATATGTTGATTTCATGCTCGAATCAAATTAAAATCATGAAACCTTACCCCCTTAACATTCAGACTAAGCTTTTGGAAGTGAGAAAAATTATGGAAAACTATAAAAGGGTTAGAAATGATGTAATAAGGATCCAACAAGCTTTAGAAAGTTATTTGGGCCAATTTGTAATTTTAAAAAAGTTAGGGAACCAATTTGGCAATTTGAAAAGTTAGGGGACTATTTAGAGTAAAATGAAAAGTTGAGATGAATTATAAAAGAATTCATAATTAGTAGTTAAAATGGAAAGTTGATAAAGGTTATGTGAAGTTTGGGTGAATTTGGATAAAAAGGGACTTGAATGGTCAACTTGAAATGTTAAAGTCAATATTTATGTTGTGACATGGAATTAGTATCAAATGAGCATTCGAAAGATATTTAGGAATTTATTTTCTATTGTGTGCATATGTTAGTGAGATTCTAACATGTGGTTTGAAGTGTACATGTTTTGTAGCAATGAGCTAGTAACAGAGTTACTATGGTAAGAAGTGACTCCTAAATGTTCTAAAATTTTGTGATTCATACTATGTGTTTATTTGGTATGCTACTAGAATTAGGGAATAAGCTGAAAATATAAGTTAGTGAAATCTGCCCAGATTTATGTTCTAAACAGTAAGTTTAGAAAATCATCACAAATTCTATGGAAATGATTAGAGGGTGATTTTTATGTCGTTGGATTTGTATATAAGTATATTTTTGTTGAGAACAAACATCTACTGATTTCAAGAAGTATACAAAAAGATATGAATTTTTAATCAAAGATAGGACATAAAACAAGGGAACAGATTCTTCTCAAAATAGCTTCTGTAAGTCAACTTTGAAAGTTCACTATACATTTTACAAGATGAACTAGAAGAAGTGCCTTATATGTGTCGAGACGTTTCTTTGCCCTAGCGACGGATAATGCAAATAGTACACCCCAGACGGTGTAACTAGTCTCGAAAAAGTAAGTGTTTATCCTCCATAAATCAGATGAAACACCAAATTGTAGAGTCGCCACCAATCTTTTTATATGGTGAGATTGGTCATCAAAATGTCTTATTATTTTAATAAAAATTCCTAATAATAATATTAAAATAATACAACTTGGGCCTGCTTACTAAAAAAATGAGTTCGGGAGTCGGTTGCGTATGGGAAAGAATTAGCATCCCCACAACGCCCAAAATTGGTACCAATATTTATTAATTAGTGTCTTTGCAGTAAATGATAGATTTGCTTATTTAAATTTAAACTTACAAATAACTTAAATTAAATAATTACTAAATAATATTTAACATAAATATTATTAATATTATTATAATTACAATTAGGTAAAATAATAATCTAAAAATATAAACATTAATTAATTATATAATATACTAAATATTAATAATTAAAATATAAAGTAATAAAATTAAATAACCTAATTTGAAATGATATTCAAAATTATATACCAATTATGTAATTTACCCTAAATTACTAATACGAGATTAAAATATAAATTTATTAATATTTAGGGACAAAATATGTAATTAATCTAAAATGTATATATATATAATAATGACTAAAATATAAATATAAAAATTAAATACTGAATTAAAATATGAATAAACCTGATTTCGGTGACCAAAATGAAAGGCTTACAAATTAGGGGGACCACGCGTGTAGTTTGACGATGCAAAATTACAAACATACCCTCCCCTAAAACGACGTCGTTCAGGAGAGGGTATTTAAGCCCTATAACCGGCAAAAGGAGAGATATCTCTCTCATTTCTCTATTTTGCCTCAACTCTCTCTATAAATCCCTCGTCTGAGGGATGGCTACCACCGGTCGACCACCCTATTCCGCCGTCATCTGCCACCGCCGGCCACCACTCACGGTGGCCAAAATATACCAAACCTTCCCTAAATGTAGATAAACCCCCTCTATTCAAATCTGACTTCCTTTTTCCCTAAAAATCCTCGGATCATCCTACATCTAAAAACCCGAAGGCTTTACGTTCGATTTCAAGGTGGTTCTTCGAAGATTTGCTCGTAGTGCTTTCTCTTTCTCGTTATGGTTTGCCTTATCTCTCTCGCTTGCTCTCTATTTCTTTTTTTCAGAGCTGGGGTTTATATAGCCTCTAATGATCGGTGTAATGATGGTAAGATCTGGTGAGTCACCGAACCTACGGTGGTGACTCACCCTAGCTTGATGTGCTATGTGGTCCTCGTTCACCTTCTGGAACCTTCAAGATGGCTCTGGAGAGGCGACGACCATCGTGGCAGTCTTCGGTTGGAGCATCAGAGGCGGTGGCCAGAATAGACCCTAGGGTTACAATTATACCCTAGGGTTTCTGGAATCACCTGAAGCAATCTGGAGCGTCGACCTTCATCTGGATCGGATAGTGGAGAGCTATGCGGCTGGAACATCTGGTGGAAACCCTAGCTACACGAGCATCTCTCGTGGGCTTGCTGGAATTGGGCCTGAACTGGTTGCTGGGCCTGGATGAGTTTAGGTTTGTAACAAGTTGGGCTCGGGCCTGTGTGCCTTGTAATCTTGAGACAGTGTGCCTTGCTTTGTCACCGGGCCTTTGGGCTAAATAATATTATTTATTTATTATATATATTAACATATATATATAATAATAGTCACTCGGACGAAAACTAGTGTCGACAGCTGCCCCTCTTTGCTTATTTTTCTGTAAACAAGAATAAAGCAAAAATAAAAAGACAAGTTTTCGTCAAGTGAACTTCTTGCTTTGCTGGGAAATTCGTTCCACTACTATTTTATGGAGAGCAAATTTTGATCTGATCATGTTCCTGCTACACTACTCTTATGTGAAGGCTGAGAATGACTTGCAAATGATTTGCTTCACTACTCTTTCGTGAATGCTGAATTTACATGACTTCATTACTCTTTCATGAATGCTTCATACTTTACTGAAAAATCCGCTCTACTACTCTTCTGGAGAGACTTGATTTTGATCTTGCTTTTGTTTCAGTACTCTTTTGTGAAGGCTGAATTTACTCTACTACTCTTCCGTGAAGGCTGATCTGGAATGACTTAAACAGAATCTGTTTCACTACTCTTCCGTGAAGTTCAAACTCAAACTTGGATTACTCTACTACTCTTTCGTGAAGTTCTCATACTTTATTGAAAAAACCGTTCTACTACTCTTCCGTGGAGTTCATATTTTGGTATTGTTCTTACTTTTTCTTCACTACTCTTTCATGAAGTTTGAAAATAATTGACTTCACAAGAATCTAATTTCACAACTCTTCCGTGAATATCAGATTCAAGGTTTGATTTGCTTCCACTACTCTTCCGTGGAGGTCTTACAAATGACTTTAAGGATTCACCATCTTGCTCGAAAGACTTACAAATGACCCGAAGGATTTACAAATTTTTAAAAAATAATTTACTAGGTAAGAAACTTTCTTACTTTTCAAAGATTTCAATTTTAGAAAAGATTAAATGAGAAACGTTGAAAATTGTGTTCTCATTTTTCAAAACAACTTGTTGGTTGGGTATGCCCCAATACTTCTTCTGTATGGATTGCGTTCATCTATTCTTCAGATGTTTGCCTCTCCAAACATGACTCCTATATTTGGGATTTGGATTCTACTTTATACTTGTAAGGTATTTTGTCCTTGCATCTTCTTATGAAAAATGAATTTATGCAAATGCATTCAAATGTGATGCATGATTGTTTATGCAAATGATGCTTTTATGAATACATGCAAAAATATTGATTCAATCTTCTTTTGAATCCCATGTTCGATCTTCTTTCACATGATCATCTTTTTTCAAGGTTCACTTCAATCATTAGTGTAGCAACTTATGCTTTCGAGCTTGCATTTCTGAAGAATCATATGAACAACTTGTATTTTTGTATCTTCTTTTTCCTTCAGAAGAAATGTTTCATTTATGGGACTTTTTTCATTCTTAGGATTATGACCTGGTTGCCCCACTTCTCTTAATAACACCAGTTATCTCTATCTGAACTTGAGTAGAAATATGGTAAAGTTTTCGTCTTTGAAAAGAGAATCCATCATCTTTACAAAATGTAGACATAACCATGCCAAACTCCTTAGAGATTAATCAAGATATCAGCCACGTCTGTTCTGTTTTGACTTTTAAAACACATCACAAGAAAAATTTATCCTAATTCTTTTCATTTCTCTACATCTCTTGAAATAGTTCATAGAAAGGATTATCATAATTCCTTTCATGTCTTCACATCTAATCAGATCTCAAACAAGGTTCTTTTTTTAAACCACATTAAGATGCTTAATAACAATCCATCATTCAATCTTAGTTAACTCCAATAGTTTATTGTTGTTAAAGTTCCAACGTATTTTCGTGGAAAGAAATCTTCATCATTTCTCATTTCTGACCTTTGGAGTGTGAAGACAAACTTCATCTTATGTCAACAGATAGAATGCCCCATGATTGCAACATTGGTTCAACACCATAATTACTGGTTCGTAAAACATTTAAAAACACATTCATCCTTTCCTGTGGCTTCTGTGGGGATGATGTAATCGTAGGGTGGACAAAATAGTGATGTATAGTTAACTCGATTGCCATTGTTTCACCATTTTCATTCTTTATACTTTTTCCTTTTTTGGAAATATTTGCTCAAATCAATGTCATTTCCATAGGATGATAGGGACCTTCAACATGCCCTAACTTTTGCTTCTTGTTGATGTGAGTCTTCAAAATGTGCTCAACATTGTTGTGATCGTTCAAGATATCCTACTTGGATCATTTTTGTCTGAAATGGACCTTCAGGATACCCCACATAGACTATTTCTGACTGAATGGGCCTTCATCATGCCCCAACATTCTAAGTTGTAAGGTTCACTCTTAATGTCCATTTTATTAGAGTCTCGTGATTCCCTCGTGATCCAACTTTGATAATGCTCCATCGTGGATACTCATGGCTTGATTCTTGCCAAATATCTTGATCATGAATGCTCTTATTCCAATATTACTAAATAACAATGTTTTTAAGTAACTTGAGGGATTCTCTTCATTTTGTCACAGACTTAAGAGGTGATTAATCTTTTTGACGAAAATGTTTGAGATATGTGCCTTTCTTTCAAATGAGGTGATCACTTTCTTCTTGATTGGTTGCATTCTTGGCCTTTTTTTAGACTATGAGATATGTGCCTTTCTTTCAAATGAGGCGATCATTTTCTTCCTGACTGTTTGCCCCAAAGGGAATGGTATAAGTTTGGTTCTTCAAATCTTTGATCTTTCGGGCCACTTATTTTCAAGAATATGAAATGTTTCATTATCCTGGCCTTTCTCATTTTTCTTCTCAATAAGAGTAGAATATACATCAACTTGCTTTAAGATTCTTTCTCATTTGAGACCATCATGTTTGAAAATGTTCTTCCTCCTTTCTTATTAAAGAATGAAAGAATTTTGTAAAATATTGTACCTTACAGGTTCACAATAGAATCAAATTAGAAGCATGAATTCAAAGAATATCAAAAGAATCAACAACTTTCACTATCTCAGAGTTATATTTCTTTTGACAAGTATCAAGATTGAGAGGTTAGTTTCAGGTTGGCTTCCCTATTTTCTATGGTTACATCTTAGTGAAGATGTCACTCCTCTCTCACTCTTTTGTGAACATTCTCACATGCCTCACTTTCTTGATTTGGTATCTTTAACCGGATGCGTACAAAATAACACAATCTAGTATAACAATTACTAAACCTTTTAAAGTACCTCCATTTCAATTCTCTGAAATCTTTGATTCTATCCAAAGCAGTGTGAAAACATCGGTCTAACAATGAGATTTCTATGTGCTTAAGTGTGAAATAAACTATAACAGGTATTTATTTCATTTTATAACAACATTTTGTGCCATTTTGGAAAGTTAAATTTAGCTTTATCGAAATTAGCCTTTATTGGGCTAGCTGAAGAGTTCATTTCATCACAAAGTCTTCGACTTGACAATCACAGTGGAGCAAACACTGAACTGCCGAGTACCCGAACAATGTCATGTTTTGAACATAATCTATTCATAAAGCCATGGCTTTTGAGTTTCCTTTAGAACCAATTGCCTTAGTGGAATAACTCATCTTTTATTGAATGTATGACTCTTACTTTTTACGGAGAACCTGTTATAGTCTATGTGTTAGGTGAAAGTCAGAAAATCTCATTACCAAATTTCAATTCACCAATAGTTGACTTTAGAATTAGATTTATCAAAGTTTCATCGTTGAACCTTATCAATAAAAAAGGTAATCTAGTTAGCTTCGTAATGCTTTACAAGATACCCTACGTTGTATGCTTCTAAATATCAATACCAAGCCTTTTGTCTAATTTCTTGTATTGGAGAAGGTTCTCTCATATTTGTTGAAAGGTAAGATTTGGGGGATGCATTTCTTATGAGGTAAGGTCAGTGTCCTTTTTTCTGGTTTTCAATCTTGATACTTTTCCAAAGATGTATAACTCTAATTGCAAAGAGTTTTTTAATCTAATGATATTCAAAGAACTTCAAGATTGCAAAATTGATTCAATGCTCATAACCTTAAGATTAACATACTTTCATTACAAAAGTAGAGAAAGGAACAAAGACATGTTCAAACAAGATGTTACAAAATGAAAGGTACAATAAAGGTAGATAAAAACTTCCACTGCCCATTATTCCTTGGATGTCGAGTATATAGTCGACCAGGCTCTGTTTATATTTGTACCCCATTTCTTGATCATTTCTTGGGTAGCTTATTCGGATGAGCTTTTGGGTACATAATCTCAGCTTTTTCCTGAGCTATTTCTTGATTAAATTCCATGACATCTTCCCTGACTGGCAATTGGATTCAATTTGAATTTTAGAACAAATCTCTTTGGTTGCAATAGTTGCATCATGATTCCATATATTTCTTGCAGCTGTACTTGGAGTAGCATTTTCTTTTCTTTTTGAATTGCCCTATGTTTCTCTTAATTTTAGAAGATCTTACATGGATGTCTCCAAGGTTTTATCTACCTTACTTCTTTTTAAACCTGTAGGCCAGTCTCGAATTACCTTTCCTTTTACTCTTTCATTTCTTATTTTTGCATCCTCTTTTAGTTTGAGAAAAGTATCGAGAATTAAATCTGCCATACATATTTCATCTTCCTTGGCTTTGTCTTGTCCTCCATTTGTTTTGATATTATCAACTTCATTTCAGTAGTTGACTCCCAAATGTTTGATCAAAATGGATTGACTGTTAGCATCCACTTCTATAACTCCATGAGTCAGAAGATTTTGAACTCGTCGTTTGAAGTTGCCATAATTTTCAATTGAGTTTCCTCGGATTCCAGCATGATACTCACAAAAGACCCTTTTATTATACCATCTTGGGTAAGGCGGTACCAAAGGTTTAGCCAGACATGGAGCAATAAGCTGGGCTTCATGTAATTTGGCATATAACTTGCTGCATGAGATTGAAGGAAAACAGGGTAGAGATTTCCACAGATACTCACAAAAGACCCTTTTATTATACCATCTTGGGTAAGGCGGTACAAAGGTTTAGCCAGACATGGAGCAATAAGCTGGCTTCATGTAATTTGCATATAACTTGCTGCAGAGATTGAAGGAAAACAGGGTAGAGATTCCTTGATATGATCATTTCTTTGCTATTGCTTTGAAAATGTTTGCTTTGAATATATGACTTTTGACCATCGTCTTGAGAGAGGCGGCGTCTTGAAAATTTTTCTTTTTCGACTGGCTTTGGTTCCCTGAGGAGCTTAGGTTTCCCATTTTCAAAACATAACAACCCTTCTGCCATAAGGTCTTGGACTTTTAATTTCAGCATTATGCAACTTTCAGTAGAATAACCAAAATCACCAGAATGATAATTGTATGGATTCTCGATATTTTTCCTATTTGGATGCAAATAAGTACTACGAGGAATAGGTGTTGCAAGACCACTTTCAAAGAGAAAAGGTAGAAACTCTGAATATGAATTGGAATTGGAATGAGATGTGCCATCCTTTTTTCCTTCTTGCCTTTTTTATCCATTTTCAATGGGACTTGTTCCATGTTTCTCTTTTTTACCAGCTTCAATGTCCATGCTATCTGTCATATTTCCTGATTTGTGAAAATGGTTGGATTTCTATATTCAACAACAGGTTCTTGATCATTTGTCATCATATCATTGAAATCCATGCTTTTTCCTGAGGCTTTCATCTTTTCATGCTCATAGGGTCTTCTAACATTTTCTCCCCGTATAGCAAGTAACCATCATATTCCTTATCTTAGTCATTTGTTCCATGGACTCAGCTTGGAACCTTATTGTTTCTTTAATTATTTCTCGTTGAATTTCCACAAGTTGTTCTTGGATTCTCTCAATCCTTCCAACTCGAGCTAATATTCCATTCATTGCTTTCAATCTTTTTTAAGACCTAGCCCTGATTTTCAGAACTCCTAATTTCAAAATCTTTTACTGATTACTCTTATGCTTTCATGATTGATACATGTTTTCATGCTATGCAGGACATGATTGTGAATGTATATGTAAATACATGTATGAAAAGGTGTAATTCAAGAGTTTCTTAAAACACTTCCATTGAACACAAAAAGGACTTTTTAATATATCTAAAAGATCATTACATATAAGGATATCTTTCCCTCCTAATTTCTCTATCTCCTTAAAAAGCCAAGTTAACTTCCATTTATGCTCCAGAATCAGATTGTCATCGTGCTTCAGCTCCCTTGTAAAAACATCTAAGTTTACCAACTTATGGGCTACCTTGCTTGCTTGAGCGACAACTTTGTTTAAGTCATTATCTTTTTCTTGAATTTTACCTACCATCTCTTGAAGTTGCAGACAATATTGTTCATTTTGCTTTATCAAAGAACCTTTATGTTCAAGAAGTTCTTGTACCAGATCTCAATAATCATCCACCATTTTCATCAATATGTGGTTCTAAGCTTTAGTGGATTTTAATTCAGCATTAATCTCACATTGATGAATCAAGTATGAAGTTTCCATGCTGGCTATATCCTTCTTCAATATCTGGTTTTCAGCTTGATATTTCTTCAAATTGGTGATGGTGCATTGTATATTTCTTCAGTAATTTGAAAGTCATAGGAGAACTTCTTGCTTGATCCTCATGTTACTTTTCCAGTAATTAGCATCACTCTTCAGTTTAATGATTTCTGTCATCCATTCTTCAGGGGTATTTCCTAGTCCAACATCTTTGAAGGTTTGACTGACTTTTCAGGAATCATCAAGTATGGATTCAACCTCTGTGCTTAATTTCTTGTTTTAATCTTTCTAAAAACGGGCTTGAGCTTCATAAAATTATCTCCCTTGTGATTGTTTCTATTGATGCTCTTACCATAAAATGCTTTCGGTACCAATCTACAAGACTTTTATGTGCATATCCCTCCATTATTTTAAAAGCTTCCTTGATATCCTTCTTTGGCTGCTTTGCAGTTTACTTGACCATGAAACCCTTTGTCCATAATGAAAACCTTTGATCACTCTTGAATCAATACCTTGGTATGTCATGATTATGCAAATGCAACAGAATAATTAATATATGCATTTTTAGAATATATACAAAAACTTTTAGTAAAAAAATCTACCCTAACCTCATGCTTTCTAGTTCCATGCTTTGTTTGAAAAATAACATAACCACATGATATCTAGTTCACATTTATTCATAAAATAAATAATAATAATAAATAAAAAAAGAATCATGTTTTTCCTTTTGTACTAATCTTACAAAATCAATCGGGTTAGGCCTCACCTAGACTTTAGTTCAAAGTTTTTATATCTGGGTTTTGCTCTAGAGTAGGAAGGGTCAATGAACTGCCCTTTGTTAGTGCCCCCTTGGACTGCCAAGCCCTCAATCCTATCTATTACAGACTTTCAGATTGAGTTCAATTCGAAGGAACACACTTCCTTAAGTCCATACGGAGGTGAAAACCACAGGAACATAAGGTGTGAGCTCAAAGAATGGTCCCTATCCATACGGAGGTGAAACCACATAAAATAAGAGCGGGTTTTAGCTCATGTCATGATGCAGTGCACAGTGGGTGAGGAAAAGCATAAAAATAAGATAAGTAATACAACTTATTATTTTATTCTAATGACTCAAAATTAAATTTGTTTACACACAAAAAAAAATTATATAATAAAAATAATTAAAACAATTTATTATTCACTATAAAGACGACTATTAATAAATTGGTGGTTGGATCTCATTTTAAAAAAATGCTCCCAAGCAGAGTCGCCATGCTATCGACACGTTTCTCTGCCATGGCGACGGAGAGTGCAAATAGTACACCCCAGACGGTGTAACTAGTCTCGAAAAAGTAAGTGTTTATCCTCCATGAATCAGAAAAACACCAAATTGTAGAGTCGCCACCAATCTTTTTATATGGAGAGATTGGTCACCAAAATGTCATATTATTTTAATAAGCATTCCTAAGAATAATATTAAAATAATACAACTCGGGTTTGCTTACCAGAAAAATGAGTTCGGGAGTCAGTTACGTATGTGAAAGAATTAACATCACCACAACGCCAAAAAATGGTACATGTATTTATTAATTAGTGTCTTTGCAGAAAATGATAGATTTGCTTTTTTAAATTTAAACTTACAAATAACTTAAAATAAATAATTACTAAATAATATTTAACATAAATATTATTAATATATTATAGTATTATAATTATAAATTATGTAAAATAATAATCTAAAAATATAACAATTAATTGTATAATTTACTAATTATTAATAATTAAAATATAAAGTAATAAAATTAAATAACCTAATTCGAAATGATCTTAAAAATTATATACCAATTATGTAATTTACCCTAAATTACTAATACGGGATTAAAATATAAATTTATTAATATTTAGGGACTAAATACATAATTAATCTAAAATGTATATATATATATAATAATGACTAAAATATAAATATAAACAATTAAAATACTAAATTAAAATACAAATAAACCTAATTTTGGTGACCAAAATGAAAGGCTTACAAATAAGGGGGACCACGCGTGTAGTTTGACCATGCAAAATTACAAAGATACCCTCCCCTAAAATGACGTCATTCAGGAGAGGGTATTTAAGCCCTATAACCGGCCCAAAGAGAGATATCTATCTCATTTCTCTCTTTTGCCTCTCAACTCTCTCTAGAAATCCCTCGTCTAAGGGATGGCTACCACCGGCCGACCACCCTGTTCCGCCTTCATTCGCCACCACTGGCCACCACTCACTTTGGGCTAAATAATAATATTTATTTATTATATATATTAACATATGTATATAATAATTGTCACTCGGACGAAAACTAGTGTCGAGAATATGGTCAGATTTTTATTCGGGTCTAGTTTCTATTGGTATAAACATAATAATTTTTAAGTGTG
Source organism: Hibiscus syriacus (assembly GCF_006381635.1). Classification (NCBI taxonomy): domain Eukaryota; kingdom Viridiplantae; phylum Streptophyta; class Magnoliopsida; order Malvales; family Malvaceae; genus Hibiscus; species Hibiscus syriacus. The sequence continues at coordinate 693,931 of NW_024063507.1, read as the reverse complement.
TATAATAATACATGATAATATTTCTTTAAAGGTAATGCAAACTGCCAACATATGAAACTTGTCATAAATTATGTTTTCATGTTACTCCTATGTTATATGCTATTATAAATGTTGAAATGAGTCAAATTTATTACATTTGTCATGATAGTTAAGATTATTTATTTCTTGAAGAATATGATTTTTTTAGGTTTAATAAAGGTAATTGAGGATGATTATGATATATAAATGTTATGTGAAAATGAAATGTTTAGGGTATGAACTACCTATTATGTTATGATATGAAAAGTCATTTATGTCGATATATTGATATCTTTGATATTTAATAACATATAATAATTAATGGAAAAACTCATTCTATGTTGCATTGAGAGTCGTAAGTACACTTGGCATGCCAGGAAGTTGAGTAAAGTTCAAGTTAAGTGAAGTTATGGTATATTCGTGTACATTACGTATGACATTGTTGGTGTATATGATATGTTTTGCACTTGGTGCATCTTATAATGATGATTGATACTGTGAAGTGCGTAGTGCACACATGTATGACTCACGTACCTTGAATTCTCATAAATATGCATTGGGCTATGAACTTGAAAAAACTATGAATCTGAAATGAAGTTATAAATCTGAATAAGTTTTGAGTCCGAAAACAAGTCTGAATATGAGAATGAGTTCTAAAATGCAAAAGTACGGATTATGAAAATGAAATGTGAAAGTGAATATGAAACTGAAAGATGGAAGATGAAAAATGAGATATGAAAGTTTGTATTGTATATGAATGAAAAAGAATATGATATGACTATTATGTATGATATTGTTTATCAATGACTATTATGTATGATATTGTTTATCATGGTTTTGATAAAATCATGAGATGAAGATTTTCAGGTCCTTGATGAGGAAAAATGGCTTGAATAAATCGGTTTGGATATTTAGTGATTTTATTGGAATTTAAGTATTGTGCTTTAAATAAAATTATATTTTGACAGAGCAAAGAAATATTTAAACTAGACAGTAATTAAGTAGTTTATCGTATGATATGGAACAATATAGAATTGTCTAGTTGTTGCCTGAAACTGATGTTGATTTAGAAGCTTAAATACTATAATATGATTTTATGTGATTATATTATTTATTGAAAGGATTAAATTGGATAAATTTTAAAAGTTCAAAATTTTACTGGATTTTCAACTTTAGAATGTATGTAAAGCTATGTGACATCTTTGACTCGTATTCGAGTACGTATACGGTTAAGGGTGTTATAAGTGCCAATAAACGACTCCACTATACTATATATCCATTAACTATGAATACTTAGCAAGTTAAGTCATGATGCAACATAATGCAATAAGTATAGATCATAACATATATATGTGTCATAGAATCATAATATAAGTGCCACTATATAACGAAAGTGCCTTAGCATTATTACTAAAGTACCACAACACTGAATCAAAAGTGCATTCACACTGATATTAAATTGCCATCGCACTGGGAAAGAGAATCCGAATATCTCTGCTAACATATTTGAATAATATACACACGCTCCAATAACCAGGGTGTCGTTATTTCCCGAGCTTCAAATAAATGCTAGTTTTATGCAACACAATTTAACGTTATTATTCGTAAGGGTTTTCAAATGTAATTATCACTTGTAGTCTTATTTAAGAACCCTCGATGCCTTCCTAACCCCTTCAACAATCTTACAAAATTTGTTAAGTTCTCTGCCCTATATATGATGCTAGTATCGATACTGATCCTGTCAATATCGATATCGATCCTGTCAGTATCGATACCGACATTAGGGTATTGATATTGGCCTTAGTATCTATACCATTTTGAGCTTCGATGTTGCAATTTTAACATATCGATACCCTGATGTAGAGTATCAAAACTCTCCCAATGGTATCGATAATCCCATGATATCGGTACCAATTTGGCCTTATGGAATCCCGATATTAAGACCATAACTTTGGATACAAGATCGGACTCCTAGCATTGGTATTCCATGAGAGGTATTGATAATCACCCTACAAAATTGCCTTATTTTGTCTTATACAAAGAACAATATTGGTATTGTTCTTACAATATCGATACTGACAGTCCCGATGGTTGTATTTAAGTACGAAAATGGCCCCTTAAAGCCTCTCATAAGTCCTCTTAAGGCTACCAAAGGTTTTTTAAGTTTTATGGGGTTATTTAACTTCAAAATAAGTTATTTTATCATAAAAAAAAATCGATTAAGCATGCTACAATTAACACTCATTTTGCACCCATGAAACACAACAAGCAAGAAAACATAGACTCATGGCTTATATATGACAAAGGGGAGTTAATCATGTGTTAACTTAGCTCTAGTTGATGGAAGAGAGCTCCAAGAATCACCCAAGCACCAACTGTTCCTTGTTCTTAGCCTTTGAGCACTCACCACATTCTTGCACTAACCAAAGCAAACAAGGGATCACAATCTCATTTTTTAAGCCTCTAATTGTTTAGAAACACTTTTCTAAACATTTAGGAACAACTCAGTAACACGTTCTTCTTCAACCTACACACGTACCTCTTTTCCTTGTGCAACAAATCCCTATGTCTACTCCTTGTAAAGCTCTTACTCTAAATCACCATGAAGAAAGTCATTTTTCACATCCATTGTTCAACCTCCACATCAACAAGCTGCCCAAACTCAATACAGTTCTAATAGAGGACATCTTTATAACCAGAGAAAATATCTCTTCAAAATCAACCCTTTTTCTGAGTATAAACCTTGACGACCAATGTAGCTTTGTATCATGGATGAAGACTTCTCTTCTTGTTTCAGCCAAACCCGCCAATTCTTCAAGCTCTTTAACCCTTAAGCAGTTTTACCCATTCAAATGTATGGTTTTCATGCAAGGATTAAAGTTCATCTTTCATCCCTTCAAACCATTGATCTTTGCATTCATTCTCCAAAACCTCTTCATAACATTCATGCTCCTCCAAAGTGAATTGATGGTGGAGTTATAGGTCCTTATTGTTGATCATTAACAACATCATTCATGGGAGCATCAAAAAGGGTCTAAGGGAACCGGATTCACGTCGATTAGGTCATATTATCTTGTGAATATGCTTTCTCTATCTTATCAATATCATCAATGGTATGTTCCTCAAAAGATAACATTTCGACTTCTCACGAGTTTCTTTTAAACTGGATCATAGAGTCTATAACCAAACTCACCATCTAGACCATAACCAATAAAGATGCATGTCAAGTCTGGATCTAACTTGGATCTTTCATCCTTTGGAACATTAACAAATGCTTTAGAACTAAACACGAAGGTGATCATATATGACAAGTCTTTACCAAACCAAACTCTATCTGGTACATCACCTCACAAAGGAACACTGGGAGACAGATTAATCACATGTGTCACTGTATTCAAAGATTCGGCTCAAAAATGATCATGGAACTTTGCATCTGAAAACAAATATCTAACTCTTTTAATCAATGTTCGGTCATTCTTTCAGCTAAACCATTTAACTGTGGAGTCTTCGGTGGTGTCCTCTGATGTCTGATTCCTAGTCACAGACAATACTCATGAAATGGTCCTCTGTACTCGCCACCATTATTAGTACGAATGCACTTCAACTTCTTCCCTGTTTCCTTTTCAACGATGCTTGAAACTGTTTAAACTCCTCTAAAACTTGGTCTTTCGACTTCAAAGTATAGACCCACAGCTTTCTTAAACGGTCATTAATGAAAGTCATAAAATACCGCCATGTGACCTTACCTTTATCGGACCACAAACATTTGAATGGACCAACTCTAGCAACTCTGATATTCTATGAGGAGGATAACTTGTAAAAGAAACTCTTTATGCTTCCCCGCTAGACAATGAGCATTTTCACTATAGCATTCTTCAAACCCGAAAGTTAATTCTTTTTTTCCATTCTCACTCATGTGACTAAGCTGTTTATACCATAACTCAGTTGAGCTGTCATTCACTATCAAATTCACAGTGTCTCCAAAAGTCAAAGCATGCATCAAATACAAATTTGAGCTCTTTTTTCCTCGAGCCACAACTAAGGAGCCTTTAGTCATATTCTACTACCCCTTACTGAAGATGTTATAGAATCCCTCATCATCAAGTTTTCCTCTATATATATCAAATTTAAATGAATATCTGATACATGCATAATATCCTTGAGAGTTAAATTTTACCATTGTTACTCACCAAGCTAACATCTCACGTGCCAATAACAAGAACCAAACTATCATTACCATATTTAATACCCCCAAAATCACTGAGAGTATAAGATGTAAAGAAATCCTCCTCGACGTGACATGAAGTGAAACACCAATATCAATCACCCAACTAGTCTCATCGCAAGCTAGGTGACCAAATTTTCTTCAGATAACCAACAGATCATCAAGATAAAGTGTAGCAACACGCTCAAATTTCATCTTCTTCTGATCGTGTTTATCACCACCCATTTTTTCTCTTCTTCCACTTGAAGCAATATTTCTTAATATGACATTTCTTACCACAATGATGACACTCAAGACTCTTGTATCTCGATCTTAACTTGCTTCGGCTTTTATCTACTCTTTACATCTTTATCTCCATTTCTCCCATATTCTCGGTAACCAATACCTCAGACTGTGATGTAGAACCTTGAGATCTTCTTCTAACCTCTTCATTCAACACACCACTCTTAGCCAAATCCAAAGTAATAATACCCTGTGGAGCAATTAATGAGCGAGATAAGAAAAGGCTCCTAAGAGTCCGGTAGAGTAGTAAGCACCAAAGCCCTAAAATCTCGTCATCAAATTTGACACCCCATGCAATTGAATCATCACACTATGAATTCACAAACATAGTCAGTTGTAGAAGTTCCTTCTTTATATTTCAATGCCATCATTTTCTTCAGCAAAAACTTGTTATTTCCATACCTCAAAGCATACAAGCTTTCAAGCTTCTTCCACAATGTGCAAGCATGTGTCTCTTGATCAATGTGGTTGTAAACATTTTCTTCAACAATTTTCCAAATAAAGCCACACATTTGTTGATGCTCAAATTTCCATTTCTCATCACTTTTCGAATCGGGTTTTTGAGTAACAAAGACCAGAAGATGCAAAGCCTTCACAAACAACAAATCTTTCATTTTATTCCACCAAAATTGATAATTCATGTCATTAAACATAATCATCTTACTCATATTAATTTCCTTAATTATCTAACATAGTAACCAAGCTCGGATACCAGTTTGTTAGGGAAGAAACTGAACAACCGAGACAAAACGGAAGCACAAACGATGTTATTTATCTCCTTATAACGTTTGTTTATAATTATAGAAAACACAACATCACTAAATATGTTCTCTAGAAATACTAACCAACCACAAATCACAAATGCAACCACAAAAGTAATCGAAACACCAATATTTTTACGTGGAAAACCCCTCTAAATCAAGGGTAAAAAACACGAGACTTTAGAGTATGATCAAAAGCTCCACTACAACAACTTTCAAGTACATACTATATATCTAAACTTCAACAAGCATACAGCTCCAACAAGGCTAATAACAAGTAGTCTTAGTAAAAGAGAAAATTGGAGAACATCACCAAAAACACATCTTACTGTAAAGGGTATTTCTGACGCTACAAGACTCGGATGAAAAGCCGACCGTACAAAGTCAAAATAGTTTGTATCTAGCTGCTGTCCAAAAATCAGCTCAATCGAACTACTGATGGATCTCCGATCGTAGAGTTGATCACTGCTGAAAAACTTTACAAAAAAATGGTTTTTCTCCCCTTTGGTTTTCTCTCTCATGAGCTTTTCTCTCTTTTTCCAATTGTTTTTTCTATCCACCACCTTTTGACACACAAGCCAAACAAAAGTAACTTTTTACCAAAAGTAAAAATGTGTGGCAGAACCTTTTTACAACATACAATCAACCTATTGCAACCTACTTTTGCACCATATTTTAGGTTGCAACACATTTCCAACCACATTTTAAGTTGCACCACATTTGCAAACTGTTTCATATTTTAAGTTGTACCACTTTGCAAAATTGCACCACATTTGTACGATATTTTAGGTTGCAACCCCTTTTATGTTGCAACTCATTTTTAAGGTGATGTGTTCCCCCACATCCAACAGAATTAGTGTGGCATATACCTTTGCAAGTGATGATAAATAATGGTAAAAAATAAATAAAATTGTTCATTTCAATTTATAAACAAGGGTGAGACATAGCATGTGTATTTCCATCTAATATAAAATGGTTACATAAGTTGTTCTTTCAATGTCTTTTGAAAATATAAATAAAACATTTATCATTACGAAGAACAATTAGTAAACGACTAAAAAGAGGACTAGCCGCTAACAATAAAGATATGTATTTTCCTTTCAATTTATTTCTTCATCAAACATATCAAAACATAAATTTTTAGGGCATATCATATTAAATAAATTCAAATAACAAACTCTAACATTTATTTTATGAATTAGTGAATTAAATGATACATTCAAAAGTTCTATTGAATGATATGTTATCAATTTATCTAGTGATAATGTAAATATTATTCATTGTCAATGCATCAAATATTAGTTCTTTATTAAATACTATCTCGTGAAGATTATTACATGAATAAAATAACGACAGTATCCTATACTGATTATATATACACACATATATGAATGAATAAGATAACAATAAATAATATTTACCTCCAAAACTAATTAAACTCCCAACCTTACGATATTGTTGTGTGTAAAATTTTAAAGACTGATATGGTATAGAGATAAAAAAAAAAAGGAAAAAAGAAGCTTATATAGGCACAACTTACACAAGCTGGAATTCCCCTTTTTAATATTTCAGGTCTGGTATAATTATTTATTTGAAACTTTAATCATAATCACATTTAATACATAATGTATAATAACAACTAAATAATTATTAGTTTAGTATGATGCATAAATAAATAGACTGATTATTAATATATCTAGACTTAATTTAATATAATATTTTAAAATAAAAATTTGTATAAAATAAATTTAAAACTAGAACTTAATAAAAGATTTAAAATACAATCATTTACAAATACAACAAAAGTCTCATTAACATTGTCGGTATGAATATTTATATGGACGAGGGAGAGCACAATTATTTAGACCATACAACAACTAAAATTAAACCTTATTCAATAAATAAATAAAACAACTAAATTAGACGAAGACATGAAATTAAATTTTGTCTGTAAGAGAACAATACAAAACAACATTGGTAGTGAAAATAAATGTTAAGAAAACACTGCCATGATTATTTTAGTTTAGGTGGTTAGATGTATGAAACGTGATATTTGATTTAATATGACAAATAGTATAGAATTAATTTTATTAGATAAGAAAAAGATCTAATTAAATATATATAGATAGAAGAATATTGCAGTAATATCAACGTGTTTGGTTCAAGTGATAAGAGATTGATATCGCTTAAACAAGGTATCAGGTTTGAGTCTTTGTGTATGTAGAAAATCCCCGCTGAGAGACTCACCCATCAAAACCAGATGTGTGACCCGAATCAATCCAGATTAGTCAGGGCTAAGCCTTAGAACTGAAAGGCAAAAAAATATTACAGTAATCATTAAATATAGGATAAACTATATATTTAATACCTAAACTCGAATATATTAAAGTTGAAGTACCTAAACTAAATGTGGATATATAAAACTAAAGTTTAAGTATTAAACAAGTAATTTACCCTTAAATATATAAATTCAATTATATTATTTTAAAATCAATATTCTTTATCATTATTATTTTTTGATTAATGGGGGTAAATACAACGTAGTATTTGTTTAAAGAAAACTCTCAATCATTTGAAATTAAACACTCAAACATCTGACATTCCTAAAGCTCGAACTCGGGACCTCAAAAAAGAACAATAATTCTTTTATCACTTATATGATCATTTAGATATTCTTTATCTTAAATTTTTTAAAATAAGTTTTAAAAATCAATTCTTACAAAATAAAATCAAAATCTATCCTATCTAAATTGAATACACATCCCTAAATATTTCAATTTTTATGATTGCTCAATCAAATTTTAATACTTAATTGAAAAGAAAAAAACCCAAAGTGAAGTTAAGAATCAGGCTAAAGGCAGCGTCGGCCGTGTGGCACATATCCACGTTCATGTGCCAAAGTTACTGAAAATTCCTCCCAAAGCAAAGCAAAGTTAAAATAAAAAATAAAACATGAATCATGTGGCTTGCGAGAGTTATAGAAGATTAACTTTTGGGGGGAGGTCAAATAATTGTTTTGGTCCTTCTATTTAATAAATTTGGATATTTAGTCCTTATCCTTTTACGAAATCATAGTCTGTTCATTTTTATTGAAACGGGGATTTCTTCTTCGTGTTCCTCGGACGATGGATGGTAGTTGGATGAATTATGAATGCTCACTATTTAAGGGAAACAGGTAATAAATCTCCACACAGTGCAATTAAGTAATGGCATAAATGAATACTTCCGAATTATAGTAAGCAGTAAATGAAAAAGAATCATTCATAAATCATACCCTTTGTCCTTTGAAACAAATGGGGTCTGTACTTCCATGAAAAAAAAATTAGGTATGTATTATATTAGGTACCTGTTAATTAATCACATATATTTTAATTATATTAGAAATTAAGTCGAATTAGATGTTTTAAATAATATTATTTTTTTCAACCATAAAATTTAAATGAAGTACATTAAACTTCTCATAAAAAGTTTTCCAAAGTAAGAGTAATATCACCATCAAAGTAATGGCAGCTTCAGCTTAGTCCGAGAAATTTGTGGTCAGCACCAACCAAAACCCACAAATACCCTAATGGAGCTGACCATAAAATAAATAATGTCTCCAAATTCAAACAACCATTTATAAAGGTGAGGCTTCCTAGGCAATTTCAAGATGTAATCAGCAATAAATAACTGGAAAGACGATTTTTCTTCTTACGCTTTGGGGGCAAGCAATTTGCATTCTTGTTCTTCCCATAAATCTATAGAAATATAGAATTAAATATAGGGTGAAGTGCATATTGAGTGCCTTAAATATCACTTTTGTTTTGTTTTAATACCTAAACTTTTATTCTTTTCAAAATCATGCACATCCTTAACTTTTTTGTTTCATTTTAATACATTGCATTTAAATATTTAGGTATTAAAATGAAATAAAAAGTAAATGTCGGGTATGATTTTAAAAAATTAAAAATTTAGGTACTAAAATAAAATAAAAGTGATAGTTAGATATTAAACATGTAATTTACCCTCAAATATATTATTATATATATTATTTAACTATTTTATCAATAATTTCATAATTTAATTAATATTGCTTTACTCAATAATTAGAATAAGGTAGATTTCATTTTAGTAATGTATAGAGTTAGTTTGTCCTAGTTATTTGGGATGGTTTGGAATAGTGAAAGAGAGAGAATCTAAAACAGTAAGATGCCAGCTATGAAGTTGAAGGATCAAATCATTCTCTGGGGTCAAATCTGGCATTGCAAATTTATTTCATTTTCTTTCTTTTATAGGGCATTTGTTCTCTCCCCTTATTTACTACTCGGATTTTAAATCAATCCTCCATTTTCCTTCTCTCTACCCCTCTCCCGCTCTAAACTCCCATTTTCCCATCCTTTCTTTATTTATTTGAGAAAGGAGATAAATGGGTTAATGGTTGATCGAGTTTTGAACCTTTTGATTCTTCCTCGACAAGATTTTCCAGCCAAGAAGAAAAAACCCCATGGCTGTTTCTCATTGTTTGATTGGTAATGATCAAAAGAAACACTGGTGGCTTACAAATAGAAAGGTTAAAAAAAGAAAAATGCTAAAGCTTTGATCTTTGATCCCGTCTTTGTTTTGTTTTCTCATCTTCTTAACACTGATCTGTTTAGGCTGTTGATAAGCACATTAAGGATGCGAGGAGTCTTATAGCGACGCAGGACCAAAACGAGATGGTTTCAGCTCTGAATCTCCTCGATGCGGCATTGGCTCTCTCGCCTGTTTCGAGATGGCCCTTGAACTCAAAGCCAGGTCTTTGCTGCACCTGAGGCGTTTCAGGGAAGTAGCTGACATGCTTCAAGATTACATCCCCAGTCTCAAGATGTCGTCCACCGAAGAATCCGGATCGCTTTCATCGGATAACTCGTCTCAGCGAGTCAAGCTTCTCCCTTCTGATAACTCCTCTGATTCACTCGGTCGTAACCCCCCTTTCAAATGTTTCTCTATCTTGGAATTGAAGAAGAAAGTCATGGTTGGGTTGTTGAAGAACTGCGAGAAAGAAGGCCAATGGAGGTGAAATTTTCACCACTGATTTTGTTCTTTACTTTGAATGGTTTTTTTTTTTAGCTCAGAGTCGGTGTAAACTCATTTTCGAAACAGGAACTTGGTTCTGGGTCAAGCATGTTGTCATCTAGGCCTAATGGAAGACGCCATGGTTCTCCTTCAAACCGGTAAGCGCCTTGCTTCCGCCGCATTCCGCCGCAAGAGCGTTTCCTTGTCCGAAGACAGCTTCTCCCTTCCCAACACTATAACCGCATCCGACGTATCCACCGCGGTCACAACGCCTCCTTCCACGCCACCTCGCAATCAAACCCCTTTTTCGAATCCGAAAACATTTCCCAGCTTCTATCCCATATCAAACTCCTCATCCGCCGTCGAACTGCCGCCATTGCCGCATTAGATGCGGGCTTATACTCAGAATCCATCCGCTATTTCTCGAAAATCATCGACGGCCGTCGCCCTACCCCTCAGGGATTTCTCGCAGAATGTTATATGCAAAGAGCCTCTGCTTACAAGGCGTCGGGACGTATAGCCGAGTCAATCTCCGATTGCAACAAAACTCTTACTCTTGATCCAACTTGCATCAAAGCTCTCGACACCAGGGCCTCACTTTTCGAAACAATCCGATGTTTACCGGACTGTTTACATGACCTGGAACACTTGAAACTGCTTTACAATACCATTTTGCGAGACAGGAAGCTTCCAGGCCCTGTCTGGAAGCGTCACAACGTTGGGTACCGGGAGATCCCGGTAAACTCTGTGCATTAACAGCTAAAATTCAACAATTGAAACAAAGGGTTGCTTCCGGAGAGTCCGGAAACGTTGATTACTATGCATTGATTGGCTTAAGGCGAGGGTGTTCAAGGTCTGAATTAGATAGGGCTCATTTGTTACTATGTTTAAGGCACAAACCGGATAAAGCTACCACTTCATCGACCGATGCGAGTTTGCCGATGAGCTTCATCTTGACTCGATTAAAGACCGAGCCAAGATGTCGGCATTGCTTCTTTACCGGTTGCTTCAAAAGGGTTATTCCAGCGTGATGGCTACTATTATTGAAGAAGAAGCGGCCGTGAAGCAAAAGAAAGCTGCGGCTGCTTTACAAGCAGCGCAGGCAGCAATTCAAGTGCAGCAAACTCAAAACTCGATCACTAAAACGAAACCTGAAACCAGCCCTGCTTCGACAGAGAATCCATCAAACGCTTCGAGCTGCAAATCCAGTGAAAACAAAGCCACAACAAATGTGTTTCAAGGTGTATTTTGCCGGGATCTTGCCGTTGTTGGGAACTTGCTATCGCAAGTTGGGTTTAATCGACCCCTTCCAGTGAAATACGAGGCACTAAGCTGCTGATTTTGCTACTGAGAATCGATTTAAAAAACATTCTCTTACGATATTTTTACCGGCCGTGGAATCTCTGCTTCACCCTTTCTATTTCTACAAAACATGGTTATAGTGTCTGCTAGGAAATTTTGTTTCTTTCATTTTATCCACTACCCTGTCCCTTTATATTACTTTGATTATTGAAAAATTATACTTTTGGCTACATTTTCTTTGAGATTCTACTAATGCTTTTGGCTATGCATTTCATTAACCAGCGTATTTAGATTTAGAAAGCTGCCATCATTTGGGCATAGTTTTTCATGCAAACTACTACACTATTTCTCCATTGCTCTCCTCAATGCACATAATTGCACATGATGGGATAGTTATGTGATGCAACTAGGGGTGTAAACGAGCCGAGTCGAGCTCGTGTATTGCCGAGCTCGACTCGAACTCAAAAACTTTAAATGTAGGATCGACTCGACTTGAAAACTCGCGAGCCTAAAATTTCCAAGTTCGACTTGAACTCGAAATATAATATTGAAACTCGACTCGGACTCGAAAAGGCTCGAACTCAAAAAAAATTCAGGAGCTCAATCGAAGCTCAAGACTCGAGCTCGATTGAAGATCGATTTTGAGCTCGAACTCGAACTCAAACTCGAATTTGAGCTCGATTCAAGCTCGAAATCGATTCAAGCTCGAACTCAAACTCGAATTCAAACTCAAATTTGAACCTACAAAAATCTTATATTACATTTAAAATATATAAATAATTTTCCCTTTAATCAACCATCACCAATACATTTTTTTATGATAATATGAACTCATTTCAGAAACTTTATAGGATGCATACAAGTAGTTAGATTGTAGAATAGGTTCTAAACACATAAGAATCTTTTAACATGATGGAATCTGATAACAATTATAAATATTACATATATATGTTTACCTACATATATACATACATAGATATATATGATCTATAATAAATTATATTAAACCTGATTTTTTTTCGTTAGTCTTCCAGAAGTGGACTACTTTGTTGGGTTACAAACATTTGCTAAATCGGTAACTTCAATTAGGAAAACTTGTCCAGAAAAAGAAAAAGATGCAGATCAAGGAGTGCAAATTTTTTCCCTTTACTAGAGGAACGCATTGGTTCAGTTTCCACTTTCCAGAAACTATGCCAGTTACAAGCATTTGGTTATGAACACGCATATGCACATGAATGCAGGCTGAGGTGAACAAGAGAGGAGGACCTTCGAGACAAGCAAAGCACAAGTTGTCTCTGATGCTGGCCAAACTCCTCATCTTCATACAAGCTTTCTCTGAAAAAGCAAGCATAAGATCAATATACTCACCCAAAACTCATTAAGTACTATACTTTGAATTAGAATCGCTCCCATTTATAGGCCCACTAACCTATACAAACTACCCATGAAAGAAACAGATCTTGCCATAATAAATTTAAATAAGCTGAAAGCAGATAAGTGAAGATAAACCTAATATCCCATCCCTATTTCACTCCAATCCCTGTTGTTTTTATTCACTGTAAAGTTCAATTTCCTAAGTGAACAAACTATTAACTACATTACAAAATAATTGCTTTTAGTTCTTTCCAATCTGAAACTTATGCAGTACGTATAGCTTAACTAAAGTAATCAATTATCACATGCCAAGAATGGACACAATATAGCTGTTGAATCCAAATTTTCACCCTCTTCCAGCTCAATAAAAAATCGAAAACGGAAAAGTTGAACCATGCTAAATCTCCAAGAACAAGTAAAACAGCCCAAGCTTACCAAAATTTGAAATTTACCCACTTAACGTACTGAATGTCAAACTAAATTGTCATTTTTCTAGTGTAACTAAATCAAAACATCAAGAATAACTTTCTTCACTTCGTTTCGTCCAATTTCCTCACCTACAAATCAGATCAAAACAACCGACACCTAAACCCAAACTAAATAAAAGAAAAATGCCAAAGAAAAAAACTCAGGCTTACATGATAGGAACGCTAGTGGAGATCTCGGGCCAAAATTGATCAACGAAGCTAATTAAATTAGAAAGTGCGTGATATTTCAACTGAGGATTGCTCTCGTTAAGCATCTCCAATAAGGCGAGGGGAAGTTTTAGCCAGGGAAAGTTTGAGGGGAAATGAATTAGGGTAAGAGTTTTTACCCTAGATATCCTGTTTTTTGTTCCTTCAATTTGTACTTGTTTTCAATTGTGTCTTGTAATTTTAATTATTTGAGATTGTAATCCCTTAGTAGGTTTGTTTAATTTAATGAGTAATTTCTACTTTATATGCCTATTTTCAGTTTTATATTGTTTTGGTCCTTCATGGCATTTTTTAAATATGAGTTTAAGTTATTAATAGTAGGTTTAATCTTATATTGTTTCATCTTAATGTATGTGCATTTGCATTTCATTCGTATGCATGCATGTATCGTGTAAGCACATTTTAGTTTAGGTAATAGTTTAGGAGTCGTATAATATCATTTTGTATAATTTGTATGTTACCTTCATGTTCATAACTAAAACCCTAAACCCCAAACCCAAACCCCAAACCCCAAACCCCAAACCCCAAACACTAAACCCTAAACACTAAAACATAAACCCTAAACCCTAAATCCTAGACCCTATCACATATTTATAAGGGATCTTAGATGTATTATAGAATTTTTAATATATTTTTAAAATTTTATAATTATCAATAATGTATTTTTAATAATGTAATTTTAAAAAATCTAAAATTATAATATAACATTTTTTCGAGCTGCTCACGAGCTTTTCGAGTCGAATATCGAGTAGCTCGTTTCGGCTCGTTAAGAAATCGAGTCGAGTTCGAGCTCGAGTCGAGTCCATTCGATCCGAGTATTTATCGAGCCTTGATCGAGTCGATCTCGAGTAGCTCGCGATCTGTCTCGTCTCATTTACAGCCCTAGATGCAACATCCTAATTTAAAGTTAAAAGGAAATGTACAACTGAAAATATTATAAAATTAATATTTTCAGTTGAGTATAATCTAAAATATTAATTTTTTAATATTTTCGGTCGAATCGAAAATATTATAAAGAATGTAACATTTTTATTTTTCAACCTAAAATGTTCGAAAATATTATGAAGAAGATTTGCAACAGAAAAATATTAAAAAAAATTAACATTTTAAATTATTTCCAACCGAAAATATTATTTTAAACATTTTTTATGGTGTCTTTCATTAACCTTGAATTAGGATGCCTTTCTTATACTGTCCCACGCGATAGAGTTGGTGGGTAAAAAGAGGCTGCTGGGTTGTTGTAAAACAGCATTGTATTTTTTTTCAGGAAAAAAAACCATGGGTGAAAATTAGAGTAATAAAATCATTGTTTATAGATGAATTTAAATATTAGAATATTTGAAATAAAATCAAGTTTGAAGATTGAATCATAAAAATATTATTAAATTTAAAGACTATGTAAACCAATAGGATTAAATTAAATAACTTGTCTTAGAAGATAGAACCATCACCTTACCATAATCTCATACAAGAATTAGTACTACAATGGCAAATAAGTTACGTGGAATTAGTCGATTGAATCAATCGACAATTTGAACGATTTAATTGATGATTTGAAATTAAAATTTAAACTTTTTAAAAAATATCAATTAATTAAACTCGATGATATTTATTACGAATTTTTATTTTATAAACATGTTATTAATTTTTAAATTACAAAATACTGATATGGTCAACTCCGATGGATTGATATTAATCAAAACTTAAAAAAATAACTTCTCTTTGAAAGTTAACAGAAAAAGGTTCCTAATCCCTTTGATTGCAAGCGATTTATGTTCCCTCTCTTTACTTTACATCTTGTAGCTTCCTCTGTATCTTTGTATATAATTCTCAGGTCATTGAGATTTGTGACACGTAAAATTAAAACGATAAAATAATAGGTCTGTTTATGAATTTCATTCCTATAATTTACAATAATCTGACAACATAGTGCAATTAATTAACCGAAAACGAGCATGTTGTCTCCGTGAAAATCAAGTTTCACGGTAGCTATGCACAGTGCATGAATCTCACAGCTCGGTTTTCCTCTAAATAAATTTAATATTTATATAATTTTAATATTTTTATGTTCATTAAATATTTAATCTTACATCTTTTAAAATTTTAAAGTAATTTCTTGAAATTTCATTCACTGACATAAAATTCTGTTCGTTGGATCCCTTGACACCTACTTAATATTCAAACTAGTTTGATGTCTGTGTGTATATATATATATATATTCATTTAGTTAACGTAATGATTTTTTGTTATTGATATGTTCAGTTCACCTTTTCAAAAGCAACTTTTTTTTTTATTTTTTAATATTTTCTTGTGGCGAAAGAAAAGGGTCGTTCTGCATCAATTCCCTCGAGGCTGACATTTTAATTTCATTTCATTCTACACTATGTCAATAGACTTAGATATACACATTTCGAATTATAAAATTATTTTAATTAAGAATAAACAAAAATTCGGTTCATATATATAGGGGCGTAATCCATTTACATCCACTATAAAATTAAGAGTTTTATATTTTTTAACACCATTGGATGAGATAAATCAAAGGTTGAGATTAACAATAGAAAAAGATAGATATTCATTGAAAAAATAAAGAGTTAATCTCAGGTTTTAATTTTCCTCAATCTAATGATTTTAAAAAGATATAGAACTTTACATTATGTGTAAGTAGATCCTAACTCATATATTTACTGTTAGATATGAGACTTCTTTTCATTCGACCCATCATGTATTCGTATATCATGTATACGTATATACTTGTTTTTTGTACTTGGATTCAAACGTGTGCTAAATGTATAATTATGCCACAGGCACCATGTGATAGAATCATGTGCTTCGCTTCTGGTCATTAGAAAGTATAATCAACGATTCCAAAAAAAAAAGTATATATATTCGTAAAACTGGTATTTTGTCCAAGCTAGATGACTAAATTATACTTGTACAATACACCTTTTATCTGACGAAATTCCCTGTTTTTTTCTATGATTTTGTGTTTATAAAACATAAAGAAAAAGTATAAAGAACAAAACTAATAATATTTTTCAATATTTAAATCTTAAGATTTAAATTATATATATATACAAGTATAAAATTAGAACACCCAAAATATCGGGGAGTTATGTTGTGAGGCACCTAAATAAGGCTAATAAACGTCGTGAGCGGTTAAAAAGTGACAGGTTAAAAGCAGAACGCAAAATGTTATAATACAAAACTAAAAAGTTATCAATCCTACTAATATAACAGGTTGCACCTAAAATGTTATAAACTGTAAGAAAATAAGTTATAAACAGTAAATATTATGAATATTATTAATATTTTAGATTGCGCCTAAAATGATATAAACAATAAGAAAATAAGTTATAAACGGTGAATGTTATGAATATTATTAACATTTTAGATTGCTCCTAAAATGTTATTAGAGTTTATGTTGATGGGGCTTTAGCTTTTCTCACGATAACAACATAAGTTAAAAGCTGAAAATGTTATAAATACCTATTGTAACGTCCTAATCCAGTACGACACAAAGATCGATGAAATAAGGTATCACACGGACCACCGGAGTGGCTGACCCAAAAATTTTCTTTTTAAAACGACGTAGCATACACTTGAAAATTCATCCATAAAAATAATAGCAAGTTAAATACAAAGTGTTTGGTTTTCACATACAGGAGCTCCCAAACAATTAAATTAAAGTTTACAATAATATCAAAATACATTTGTTACGACTCGAATATACAAGGGTCTATATACCATACATGACCACTAAAAAAAATCTGAGACATACTCAAGCGTCTGGAAGGTAGTCTAGGCGATGGCTCCCCAAAAGCTCCTCGTACGAACCTACGCTTGGAAACAAATTCCAAACGCTGAGCTCACAAGCTCAATGCCACACTAATAAACGAAAACTATACTACATGCATCTTAATGTGCATGCTAACAAACATATCTATTAGCATACGACTATGCTAAGCTAAAACATACATACAGGGGTAGGCATCATAGTGCGGCTGAGGGGCTATATCTCGGAGCTCACATATCCCTCTATCCTACCTAGGGTAGGATCCAATATTCTACATCGAAAACTGCAAACTCAGTTAACTTGCTTAGTTGAGCCTTGGGCCATCTATGCTCAGTTAGAGAAGAAGTGCCTATTGCACTAACTTGAGGTTTGCCAGGTAATCTAACATACAATCGTTCACCCTATTTCTAGAGTTTTTTGGGTGTCCGATTCATTTCACGAACATCATGCAAGACAAGTCTTATGATTCCCTAAGTTATAGGGTTTCCAAATGAACATTTACATTGTTAATATTGTTCCCACTTGATATCTTATTGGAGAAATTAAGGATGCTTTGGGTCCCTTAACATTGGCTTTGGATTCCCATAAATTTATTGTCTAGAAAGGTGAGATGGTATCGATACTAGTCCTATCAGTATCGATACTAACCCAGGAGTATCAATACTCCCCTTTGAGTATCGAAACATGACAGCTTAAATCAACTATGAAAGAAGGGGTAGCATTGGTACCCTTATGGGGAGTATCGATACTCAACCCTTGGTATCGATACTCCCATGAGTATTGGTACCCTTATGGGGAGTATCGATACTCAACCCTTGGTATCGATACTCCTATGAGTATCGGTACCAAAATTGGCCAATAGAAAAACAGTCTCGAAATCCCTCCTTCAAGTATCGAAACCGAGCCCTTAGTATATATACTCGATGCATGAGTATCAATACTTTTACCCCAAAACCCACTTATTTTTGCCTTGCATAAGAACGATATTGGTACTGTTCGTCCAGTATCGATACTGGTACTAAAAATGCCCTATTTGGGTATATTAAATCCCTTCTAAACCACCTTAAAAGCTCTAATGAGGTCCCTAAATGTTATTAGTCTTATTTGAGTTTTTTAAGGTTGTAAGAAGTCATTTTACAACTCAAAAACACATAAGTCTAATATTCACCATGAACATGCTCATAAACTTCAAAAGCTAATGTAATCTAAATCAATGTATTAAAAAGGCATACAAATGGTATAGAAAGGTTAATTTCTCCTTTCCCCTTACCTTTGAGTTTTCTCTCGCTTTTTTCACTAATTAAAGACAAAGTAAATGAGTTACTAACTCATTTAGAAGCTTGGATTGAAGTTAAGAACACCCCCTATAACTTGAATCCACTAAAATGAACTAGAATCACTTGATTCTTTTAAACCTCCCTAAATCCCATTTTTGAATCCTATGCTTAAAACTTGAAATATGAGGCTTAATTTAAAGCTTGCTAGATGGAAAAAAACATTCTTACCTTTATAAATCAAACCTAAACTTGTAGCATTTCCAAGAATTAATCTTTGCTATGCCTCTTGGAGAAGAAAAGAAAAAGATGAAGAAGAGAGTAGAAAGAAAAATTGGTGAAGGCTAGAAATATGGCTCCCCCAACATGATATCATCTCCCAATAAATGATTTTCAGCTTTTGTTTTGAAAAGGGAAAAATGCTCTTTTAGTCCCTCATTCTTTGGTCCATAAATAAAATGGTCCCAAACTTTATTATTTGGGCCCAAAACAGTCCCATTATCCCTTCTTAACTTGATTTAAGTGGTTTTATAAATTCATTGGGTTTGTTTTAAAAATGTCAGGTTGACCTGAACTACTAACCCGAGATTCGGGGCGTTACACCTATAATGAATACGGTTACGCCCAAGAATGTCATGGTTCAGCTATTCATAACATTTTCTACTTATTTTGTTATCGTAGGAAAATCTAAGCCTCCATCAATTTAAACTCTGACAATATTTTAGGCGTAACCCATTTTACTAATAAAAATATTAATGTTCCAGATCGCAGCCTACTTTTTTAGTGAACCATGAAATTCTTGGGCACAACCAAAAATGTTAATAATATTTATAACATTTAATGTTTATAACTTATTTTCTTACCGTTTATAACATTTTAGGTCAACATGTTATGTTACTAAGATTGGTAACTTTCCAGTTTTGCATTATAACATTTTGTATTTCATTTTTAAACTGTAAGATAAATTTCCAGATTACACCATTTTAAATTATTTTACGAACATTGGCAAATAGATTTCATTAATAATTGAAGTAATCAGAATTACAACACAAAAAAATATAAAGAGAAAATTGGAGACAATAATAACCAAAATACTCATACAAAAATAAAATATTAAACTTAAAGATATAAGAAAAATAAAACCTTCCGTTGAGAATAATGACCAACATCAAAAGAACCCACTAACCTTCATAAAAACTCATTGTCTTTGTCGAATGAGACATTTTACGAAGTGATAAAAGAATGTTGAGTAAACCAAACAATTTGGTATGTTGCTTTTCTACATAATTCTGATTATATCAGCAAACAACCTTCTAGAAAAGAAGAGATCTAACTATATGCGACCACCTAAAAACTAATCAAAAAATAATATCGTGATGGTTTTTGTCCGAAAACCAAAACAATCGCAAAATATGCGAAAAATGTATGAAAAATCATAAGGATCATGCCACAAAAACGAGGAAAACACATGCTACAAGAGCATATATTCTTATTCAAAATTAAAAAGACTCAAGAAAAAAAAGAGATGATATCGAAGAACGTGTAACACCCCAAATATTTGTCTAGTAGTTTCGTGTCAACTAATAATTTATTTAATAGATTTATTATAGCTTGAAGGTCCATTAGATCAAAATTGAGTTTAACCGGGTAAGAAATTAGCCTTGTTGAAGATAAAAAGTGAAATTTTAAACTTAGAAAGTATGTAAGAGGACCTAGAGTGTGATTTACGCATTTGAGAAAAACATGTCTGATTTATAGGGATTTTTTCTCCTTTGGGTGTGGGTTTTATGGAGGAATAAAAAAATGGTTCTATTTCCTTCTTCATCTTCATCTTCATCTTCATCTTCTCTTTTCTTTTCTTCTCATTTCTTCTTTTATTCTCTCCAATGCTCTATCTTTCTTAATCATCTTCACCCATCTAAAAATCAAAGGTTAGATTCTTGGTCCTTGAATCATAAGCTTCAAAGTGAGCTCATTTTAGGAGGGTTTAAGCTCGAAGAGCTTTCTCCATTGGTTTCTATTTTTCTATAGTTTAGTTGTTGTTTAATAACTAGTATTATTCATTTTTCATATTGGAACTATTAGGTGACTTTTGGTAGATGGAAGAGTACTGCAAGAACCTCCAAAGAGCTAGGTCAAGGAAAAGTTGGTTCTTGGAGGATCTAAAAAGGTATTTGGCTAGCTAAGAGCTGAGATAACACATTATAACTCTTACTTACTACTTGTATCTCATCTACATGAGTTTGTTTGTTTGTATGGGGTGGAATAACATGCGTGGAGCTTGAGTGCTTGATTTTTTGAAATTGACATTTTAGGGTTAGGTTGGTATAAAAATGATGTATAATGACCCCTAATGACTTTTATAAGCTTTAATAATCAACTTAGACCCTTAAACAAAAGTTTAGGGTGAGTTTTGGAGTGTTTCCTAAGTAAAACAATGTGTTTATGGGCAATAGTATCGATATTGTATGAAATGGTATCGATATTATTCATATCCTGGGTGAAAATGGGTTTTCTGGGTCTCGATATCAATACTGGATGAATTGGTATCGAATTGATCCCTTGGTACTGATATCGAGGATTGTAATATTGACACCGAAAAGTCGATATCGATATTGTTGATATCTATATCGGATAAGTTGGTATCTATATCGGATGAATTTGTATCCATACAGAAGGCTTGGTATCAATACCCAAAGTGGTTGAGTATCTTCAAGATGTCAAAAAGACTTAAGAGTGAGATTTTAATATCGTTTTAGATCAAGCATCTAACTTGTTTTGCTTTAATGTGTTCCTAATTATGCTTTTACTTGATTGTTTCTTGATTTCGATGATTGTAAAGATCTTAATTCATTTGGTTGTCTTGGATATATTGTGAGATGAGGGATGGAAACTTGTGATTTTGTTGTGTTGATTAGGGAATGCTTGAGGGCAAATATTGAATAAGTGAGTGGAAATTTAATAAGTGTTTTATTTTGTTACTATTTTACTATTAATTGCTCATTGTTATCTATTTGATATTTATTGATTTGGGGCATTTTTATTCATTTTCGGTACAGGACGTTAAATTCTAAAAATAGTGCTAAACAGGCAAAATTTTGCAGTTTTTATTTTCTAGAGTCAAGGCTGGATTAGTGGGCATGATATTGTGTGATGTGGCAACTTCTAGAAGATTCAGTCAACATTCTAGAAGGGCAGGTGGATAATTAGGATTAATTTTAAATTTGGATTGAGAATTATCATTTATTTTTAGAATTTTATTTGAATATTTTTTAGATTTATCTTTAGCTAATTTTCTTTCATTTTTTAGGGTTTTAAAGAACCATAAATACCCCCTCAGGGTAAGCATGAAATACATCTCGATTTAGCTTGTTCTTTGCTTTCTTATTTTATAAAAGTTTTCTTCTTTTCCTTTACGTTTTTACTTTTTAATTTCTTACTTTATTTTCTTTAAAAAATGCTAGGTATGATTTTTATCATACTTAGCTAAGTTTTCCCATAAGCTAAAGGCTGAAGCGATGACTCAATTCCGATTGTGAGAATTGAAAAGCACTAAATACCTTCGAGTAATATTCTCAATTTTCTACAAACTTGGATTGGAAATCAACCTTTCATTTAAAATCAAAATGCTTTCATTTCAAAAAGTGCACGTTGGTTTGATTGTTGTTTCGATTTAAAGTTGGGAGGAAGAATCAACTTGTAGCAAGTTCGACTTCCTAGAAACACACTTAGAGGCAGTATGCTAAGGGAAATTGAGACCATATTCGAATCTCATTAAGACAAAATAATCTGAGATGGATTTTTTCAAATATTAAATTGAGTTAATGCTTGAGACGATAGTTGTGGTTAGTCCAAATAAGGACTGGATCCAAAGATTGATTTTGGATTGTAGACTGCAACCGACATTAATCTGAAGTAAAAATCTTATTCAAGTATCAATTGGAATTGTAATATCCCAAATTTTTGTTAGTAACTATTTGAAAGTTTTATAACCAAAATATAAATTTTGAAAAGTTTGGGGACCAAAATTGTAATTTTTAAAAGTTATATATATTGGCCCGTAAATGAATAGTTTGTCCCAAAATTAACGTTTTTGTGAGAATCAAAATTTTCATTTGGGATTTGTATTAAAAGCTATAAACCAGTAAAGTCTAGTAAGAAATTGGGTAATCAGATCGAATCAAAAGTTTACAAAAATTTGAAGGATGTTAGATAAAGGTTGGAAATATCATTTCCATATTTTAGAAGAGTGAAATTTAGTATGGATCAGTGGAATTGAAGTAAATTTTCCCTATTTAGCCGAAATTGGGAAAATTTAGTGACTAAATTGCAATTTTCAAAAATTGTATGGCTAAAGTAGAAAGTCAACTTCAATTTGGTTCATCTTTGGCTATGTAATATTTTAATGGAAGATATTTCAATGGAAAATGGTAATTATCATTATTCATTAATGGCAAATTTGGGATTTATCATTAATAATTCAGTTAAATTAGTTTAAAGCCATGTGTATTATGAAAATTACTAGAAAAACCAAGTGAAATTGCTCTTCTTATTCACTTGGCTGAAGCTTAATAGCTACCCAAGATGAGGATTTTATTTTGATTTTTAAAGCTACATGATTTGTTTTTGGATTAAACTATTAGATAGAGAATTAATCCTTTTGAAATTCTCTATCATTTGGTATAAATATATCATGGAAATCATGTTTGGATGATGAGTTTCCTAAATTGGGTGTTTGAAGAACATGTTTGATTTTGAAGATTTTATGGAAACGTTTTATGTTATTGATGTTATAGATTAATTCTATAGCATGAGTGGTGATTAAAATCAAGTATAGAAGCTTATATGAAATTCGACCATAGCTAGGGTTTATAGAAATTGGTTGAATTTTGATTGAATTTGATG
Organism: Hibiscus syriacus; assembly: GCF_006381635.1. NCBI lineage: Eukaryota > Viridiplantae > Streptophyta > Magnoliopsida > Malvales > Malvaceae > Hibiscus > Hibiscus syriacus. Next base: position 670,265 of record NW_024063507.1, on the reverse strand, counting down.
TTAGGATGATAGGAATAACATGAATTTAACCATAGGAGCTTGAATTCATGCTTGGGATTGAATTGAAATCAAGCCCTAGCATACCAATGATATTCGACCTTAAGGAATTAATAAGGGAAAAATTTTGAAATTTTTCCTATGGTTGAGAATTAATATTAGATATGTTCTACATAATTTGGAGATTTAATTGGATAAAATTGGAACCTTGAGATAGTTAAAGGATTATTTTGCAAGTTTTGAGAATTATGAGATATTGATAATAAATTGTGCAATTATGGGTGGTCAATATTATTATTTAATTAATGAAAGCTGAATTTTAAGTTAGACTGTTGTTTTGAGATTGAAGTGCAAATATGGTGAAATTCTATAGTGGAATTCAAATGGTCTTTAATTTAATGACTTAATATTAAGTTTGCAAATATGAAGGCATTAGTTGAGTATGAAATTACAATGCTGGAAATTATTACTTGAATGCTTAATTTCGAGTTTGAGTATTTATTTGGGATTAAATTGCAAGTTGATAAAGTTTATAGTTGAATTTGAAAAGGCTAGGAAAAATTAAAGATGAAATTACAAGTATTTGAATGTTAAAGTATTGGATTGAGTATATTATTTACATGCTGGAATTTTAATGTTTGGTTTGAGATAAGTTGAAATGATGAAGGATCATTTTGAGCTAAATGAAAAAGTTGATGTGAATTCTAAAAAGAATTCATAAATAATGATTTAAATGCAAAGTTTATGAAAGTTGAAGGGTTATTGATGAGAAGGAATTTACGGAATTGATAGTTGTTTTTGAAAAAGTTGAAGTAATCGTGGAATAGTAATTTGGTTTTATATCGATTAAGTATTGATTTTTATTTTATAGATTTTATATTATTGAGTTTAGGTTATGTTAGTATAACACTAACATAAAGTTTGATCATTGTGTTATGTATGTGATGTCGCACAAACTACGACAAACCTTGTGATTCTAGTGATTTGAAAGGAAAGGAAAAAGCACACTAGTAAAGGATATCGTATAAAAGGTTAGATAGTGAGGCAAATGTGAGTGCATTTATTTATTTAATTATACTGAATGAGGAAAACCTATGATAAATCAAACTCAAATGATTTATTTTTAAAGAAAAGTTTGAATCAAATTATGGAATATTTTCATAATGGTTACCTAAATGATTTATGATTTATTTTGGGTATCAATTATCCAATATATGTTTTATATGATATTTTCTGAAAAGATATTTGACTGAATATTCTAAAATCATTTTAAAGAATGATCTGAATTTTAATGATGGAATATTTCCTTAATGATTTCCTAAATGTTTTCTGAATTATTTTAAGGTATGAAGTGCCGAAGTTATGATTTTTATATGATGATGAGTTGAAATGATCTTGATTTGGAAATGTGGATTTTTAAATGAACATGATATGATCTGAAAGCCCATTTTATGTTGCATTGAGAGTTGTAGGTACACTTGGCATGCCATGAAGTTGAGTAATTTTGATTTTGATTCTGATTTGGTATATTCGTGTACATTATGTACTGCACCGTTGTTCCAAATGAGATGATTGCACTTGGAGCGCATATTCTGATTTTGATGATAGCACCGTTGTTGCTTAGTGCACACATTCTGTCTGACTCACGTACCTTGCATTCTCTTAAATATACATTGAGCTATGAAAATGAAATATGAAAGTTCTGAAATGTGTCTAAATGAAAAAGAATATGAAATGATTATTATGTCTAATAATGTTTGTCATGATTTTGATAAAATCATGAAATGATATGATTTTCAGGTTTCTGACGAGGAAAAAGGCTTGAATAAATTGGTTTGAAAGTGGAATGATTATATTAGAATTATATTTTATTGTTTTGATGAATTTATGATATTTTATGTTCTATCTCGCCTTGAATTATTAATGACTCACTAAGTTTTACTTAATGTGTGATGATTTTAATGCATAGGTTCAGAAAAAGAAAAGGACGTGAAGGGAGGAGCCTTGTGAGTTTCTTTTTCAAAATCGTACCTATAATCAGTATCAGTAAGACATCTAAGATGTTCTTTTGGGTTTTTAGTGGCTTTTATATTATATTTGTTCGGTTGCTTTGATGTATTTATTTAAAATGGTCTGTAATAGTAAATTATGACCCTTTTTTATTATGGTTATGTTGAAAAAACATTTTGATATTTCGATATAACAAAAGTGTTAATGATTTTTAAGATTGAATTTTAATATTATATATTTAATTCAAAATTATATATTCGATTCAATTATTCGAATATCAAAAAATATTACTCCAAGTTTTCAAAGTTCAATTTTTACTCCTTACTAAATGAAAAATTGTGATTTATACTTAAAATATTTTTAGAACAATTTTTACAAAGTATTTCGAACCATAATCGAGTCAAAATTGAGTTTTTAATAGGGAAGTACCGATACCTTCTTAACAAGTATCGATACCCCTCAAACATTGAATGCAAAAGAGGTACAGATACCCCATAGGGTATCGATACCCCTTTATATAGGATTACCGATACCTAGCCCAAAGGTACCGATACCCTTTATTTGATTTTGACTCCGAGAAATAATAGAATGCAAAATGGGTACTGATACCATGACAGGTATCAATACCTCTTTACATATTAGTATTGATACCCCCTTGAGAGGTACCGATACCATTGGTTTTGTAACGGTCGAAATATTTGAATTTTATACAGCTAGTGCCTATACTCCTTGAAGGAGTATCGATACCCATACGCTCCCAGCAGTTTTTTCAAGTGGATTTTCACACTACAACCACTCTTTTATCACCAATTTGATTCCCAACGATCTGAATTCACCCAATGTGTATTTAAACAAGTTCTAAAGCCTTTGATCTTCAAGAATTGAAAAAGAAAAACAAGATAGAAAACATCAAACATCAAGTTTAACCAATTCAAGCCAAATTCCTTTCAATATTCATTTTCTAAAGCCTTTGATCTTCAAGAATTGAAAAAAGAAAAACAAGATAGAAAACATCAAACATAAGTTTAACCAATTCAAGCCAAATTCCTTTCAATATTCATTTTACTTTCAATAACACACTTTGTGCTCAATTGTATTCATCTTGAGTGTTTTTCCTTGTTCTAGAATTGTGCAAACATCTTACCTTGTGAGTTTTTTTTGTAAGTTTGCAAAATTTGTAAGTTTCTCTTTGGGAGAGAGTGTTCTCAAGAATTTGGGGTATAATTCTTGAGAGAGTTGTAAGGTTACTCTTTGTCTTTAAAAGAAAGACAAATTAGTGAATTTGTGGAAAATCCTTAGTGTGGATAGCTAAGGTAGTGGACGTAAACTTTGGTTGAGAAAATGAAACCACTTCTAATCGCTGTGCAAATATTTAATTTTCTGTCAAAGCTTCCACCAAAGTTTTAATTACCAATTCACCCCCTCTTGGCCGATTCATCGATTGATTAACTCAACAATTGGTATCAGAGCTACACTCATTTGAAGGTTTACCACCTCTGAGTAGATTCAGGATAGTTCAATCGAATTGAAGTCATCAATGACCTCTACATCAACTTTGACTTCGTTCTTGATTCACAGCCCGTCAACAAGCCTCCTTTCTTCAATGGAGCTAACTATGCCTATTGGAAGAATAGGATGAAGTTCTTCATTCAAGCTAGTGACATGGGAGCATGGAAATCATGATGAAAGGATACTCTGAAACCATCCACATATCTGGAAATATGGAGTGAAGTAGAAGAGATTATTTCAGCTCAACTCAAAAGATCCATATTCTTTTCTGTGTACTTGGACCAGATGATACGGGAGAATATCATCTTGTTCAATTCAGCTCAACGCAAAAGATCCACTTTTCTGTGTACTTGGACCAGATGAATACGGGAGAATATCATCTTGTTCAACTACCAAGGAGATATGGGACAAACTTCAAGTCACACATGAAGGAACCAACGAGGTAAAAGAATCCAAAATTAGTCTTTTTACTCATAGCTATAAAAATTCAGGATGAAACCAGATGAAGACATCAAAGCTATGACGAATAGATTCTCGCTGATTGTCAATGGCCTCAAAGCGTTTGGAGAAGTAATCTCTAACGAGAACTGTAAGGAAGATAATTTATTCTCTCCAAAAGCTTGGCAATCGAAGAAGGCTGATTATCGAAGCTAAAGACCTAAAGTCTTTAAGTCTCGATGAGCTCATCAGTTCTCTCACTCATGAAATGATGATTCAAGATGAGGTAGACCTCCAAAAAAGGACGATACAAAGAAGAAGATGTAGAAAAAGAAGAATGTTGGTGTTGCTCTCAAACCCACCAAAGATAGAGTGACTCTGACAATAACGAAGATGAGGAAATGGCCTTGCTTTCCAGGAGACTCAGAAATTAATGAAGCCAAATAGAGGAAGAAAATTCCAACAAAATGAAGGCTTTAAAATGGAGTCAAAGGAGAAGGAACCCAATCATTTGCTATAAATGCAAAAAGCCTAGGCATGTTAAATACGATTGCCCATAATTGAAGAAGAAGGTCTTTCAAAGAAGAAGAATAACACGTAACTACTTGGCGATGAAGAATCATCCGATGAAGAGGAACAAGAAGTAGTAAACTTGGCTTGATAGCCTTCGGGGTACTATAAGTAATACCTCTTCCATACAAATAAAAATGTGTATATGTGAATGAGTTAAAGCATAATCTATTAAGTATTAGTCAATTATGTGATAAGGATACAATGTCTTGTTTGAAACAAACGGTTGTAAAATTATTGACATTGTATCTAATCGATTATGCTTATGGTCATATAGGAAACATTTATTGGTGCATTAGATTCTATTAATATGACTAATTTATGCCTATTTCCAAGTGAACATGATAGTTGTTATGGCATAGGGACTACGACATACAAGCATGAGTTTTTCAAGACTAAATCAAGGTAATTTAGTAAGAGGCTTGCCAAGCTTAAATTTAATCTTGATAAATCTGTGATGCATACTTAAAGGGAAAACAAAAGAAATTTCCTTAAATCAATTAATGATGTATCCACTAGTAGAGTGTTACAATTGATCCACATCTTTTTGGACCAATTAGAACAATTAGCTTGGGTGGAAAACAATATGCATTTGTCTTGGTAGATGACTATTCTATATATACTTGAGTTCTATTTTAAGTACTAAAGATGAAGCATTAGAATATTTTATCACTTTTCAAAAGTAATCCAATACGAAAAGTTACTTCATTTCAAGTGTTAGGAGTGATCATGGTACAAATTTGAAATCTTGGATTTACTGAGTTTTGTAATTCTAATGGAATTAGTCATAATTTTTCAGCACCTAGAACCCCTCAACAAACTGGAGTTGTTGAGAGGAAAAATCGAACTTTAGAAGAAATGGCTAGAACCATGCTTTGTGAAAATAGTTTGCCAAATATTTTTGGGCGAAAGCCACAAACACCGCTTGTTATGTAATTAATCGAGTAATGATTAGGCTTATTTTAAAGAAAATTCCATATGAAATTTTCAAAATAAAAGCCTAACATTAGTTATTTTCATCCTTTTGGATGGAAATGTTTTGTTTTAAACAATGGTAAAGATAATCTTGGCAAATTTGATGCTAAAAGTGATGAAGGAATTTTCCTGGGTTATCCCTTAAAATCTAAAGCTAATCAGGTATTTAATAAAAGACTTTAGTGGTAGAAGAGTCTATTAATGTTATTTTCGATGATAATCCCTTTCCGAGGAAGGATTCTTGTGTTGATGATGATGTACGTATTGTAAATGCAAATGACATTGGAGAACCATCATCAAAGGAAAAAGTGAAGGATGAGAAAACTCAAGATGCCTTCAAGAATCTAACCATTGAAGAAAGGGAAATCACATACCCAAGAGAGTACAACTATGTCAAGGATGGTGAGATTTTAGGTGATCCATCCAAAGGGTAATTACTCGATCTTATCTTAGGGACATTTGTAATTATGTTGCATTTATCTCATGCATAGAGCCTAAAAATGTAAAAGAAGCATTAACCGATGAAAATTGGATTATAGCTATGCAAGAAGTTAAATCAATTTGAGAGAAGTAAAGTATGGACATTAGTTGAAAGGCCTAGTAATAAATCTATTATAGGTACTAAATGGGTGTTTAGGAACAAACTAGATGAGAGTGGTAATATAGTGAGGAAAAAGTCTAGACTTGTTGCTCAAGGCTATACTCAAGAAGAAGGAATAGATTATGATGAAACATATGCTCTCGTAGCTAGGATGGAAGCTATTAGAATGTTATTAGCATTTACATGTTTCAATGAATTTAAATTATATCAAATGGATGTTAAAAGTGCATTTTTAAACAGTTTTATGTGGAATAACCTCATGGTTTTGAAGATTCAAAATTTCCAAATCATGTTTTTAAATTGACAAAAGTAATATATGGTTTAAAACAAGCTTCTAGAACTTGGTATGAAAGATTGTCAAACTTTTTAATTGAAAAAGGTTTTTCAAAAGGGAATGTTGACACTACATTGTTTATAAAAAGGTAAAAATTTATTGATAGTTCAAATTTATGTTGATGATAAAATATTTGGTTACACTAATGATGCTCTTTGCCAAGAATTTTCAAAGCTAATGCAAGGTGAAATTGAGATGAGCATGATGGAAGAGCTTTCATTTTTCTTGCGGCTCCAAATCAAGCAAAGAAAAGATGGCATCTTCATCAATCAAGCAAAGTACGTTCAAGATATGCTCAAAAAGTTTGGATTGGAGAATATGAAAACCCAAGCCACTCTATGAGTTCTTCAACAAAGCTTGACAAAGAAGAAAGAGGTAAAAGTGTCGATGTTAAATTATATAGGTCAATGATTGGTTCTTCACTTTATCTAACCACAAGTAGACCGGAAATTATGTTTAATGTTTGCTTATGTGCTAGATTTCAATAATGTACTAAGGAATCACATCTACAAGCCATTAAGAGAATCTTTAGATACCTTAAGGACACTCCTAGTATAGGACTTTGGTATCCTAGAGACTCTATCTTTAGCTTGCTTGCATTCTTGGATGTGGATTATAGAGGATGCAAAATAGATAGGAAGAGCACCTCCGGTACTTGTTAATTCCTAAGAAATATGCTGATTTCTTGGTTTTCAAAGAAACAAAATAGTGTTGCATTATCTACCACTGAAACGGAATACATTTCTTCCGATTATTGTTGCACACAAGTTTTATGGATGAAACAACAACTTTTAGACTATGAAATTGAAGTAAGTACCATTCCTATCAAGTGTGACAATATTAGTTCTATTTGTCTCACTAAAATTCCGATCCAACACTCTACAACTAACCACATTAAAATTAGACATCATTTCATTAGAGATCATGTCTTAAAAGAGGATGTAGTTCTAGAATTTGTAGATACTTTGCATCAATTAGCGAATATTTTTACAAAACCTTTGGATAAAGAAAGATTTTGGACACTTATGAGAGAATTAGGTTTAACCGACTTACATTGACTTAGTGCTTAAAATGATTTTAGCACTTGTAATTAGAAAATGAAGAATGCATGTAAAAATAACATTTTTGAATGTCTTTTATGTTAATTGTTAGGGGGAATTTGTGATCTTTAGTGAAAATTAATAATATGTTCAAATAAAATTTAAGGGTAGATTTGATTGATTGAACATAGTTAATTTTCGTAATATGAGTTTCCAATACCACTAGAGATGATTAATTTTGCATGTTAAGTGTTTAAGTGCAGATTTTGACATTTCTGTGCACTAGGTATCGATACTGGGCACCTAGTACCGATACCCCCTCTTGTAGGTATCGATGCTACTAGCATAGTATCGATATTGATTCAATAGGTATCGATACTTGTTCATGCAGTATCAATACCCTCCTTGAATGTGTATCGATACCCCTCAATGGGTACCGATACCCCTAGTCGGTTTAGGCTTTAAAATCCCTAAAATTCTTGATTTTTTCCAAAATCTATTATAAACACTCTCCCGCCGTTTGCCCTCTTAAACCCCAAAATCTCCACATTACTTAAACATTCATTTCAAGTCATTACGATAGTTCTTCAACTACTAATCATGTTACACTTATCAAAATTGTGCAAACATCAGCATATCCTACTTAATCTCGATTTTTTAAGGTATTTCTTTTCTAAAACACTGTTTTATTAAGTTTTTGAATCTAGGACTAGTTTTAGATCAAAATAGTGAAGGGGCATTTCGTAGATTATAGTTCAGGACTAGAATCTACAACTAATTTTATCAAAAATACAAAATTTTCAATTTTTTTTTGAATTTCAAAATTAAAAAAATGTTTTTGATTTGAAATTGTTGTTTTTGATTTAATTATGTTATTTTCATGAAAACTATACAAATTATGATTTTTCAAACCTAGTTTTTCAAAACAATTTTCAAAATTATCCATTAGTCACTAAGTTAGAGGACCTTGAATATTGAGGACTAATATTGAGTTTTGAGATTAATTGTGTTGCATACATGTGTTTTTAAATTGTAGGTATCTCATTCTGATTTCATAAACCATGTCTCATTCTAAACACCCCAGGACATCGTCTAGTCGATCAAACCCACCTCCTATTCCACCTCCAATTCCTATCCCTAATGAACCCAAGATGGCCATTATAAACTCTTATTTTAATGAACCTAACCGTAGAGGTCTCTACTCTAGGTTTGCTAACCATTTTGAGTCTTATAACATTAGGGATGAACGTATCCCGTCTCTCCAAGATATGAAAGAGTTGAAATTCAAATACCTCCCTACACTCAAATCATGAAAATTAAATAAACTTTTTAAGATTGAACCAGTTGTTTATCACCAACTAGTTTGTATTTTCTACTCCAATGCGGTGTGTGTACAAAATAAGTCCCAAACCACAACCGAAGATATTCGCTCCTATCTCTTGGGGCAATACATCTTTATAGACTCAGACTATATAGCTAACACATTTGGTCTAGACAATCGAGGGTTAGATAATGAGTGAGATTTAGTACCTACCCCTTATAAAGCCAAGTCTAATGCGAGTGTTTTAGAGTATCACGAACGTTATTTCATCTTATCATCTCTTGGTGGTTAAAACCACCTGGAGGAAAACACTCTACTCTTAGAGCACTTGACTTATGGTGGATACATTGTATCCAGCCAAATAAGAAAATAAATCTCCCTCAAATTATCTTTGGGGAACTTGTAGAAACCGTAAACCATATTCCTTCTAAACGTGTTGAAACATTAGTTTACGGATATCTACTTAGCAATATGTTTATTAAAGCCGAACTTAAGGTAGAGTTTGATGTAGCCATCCCTCTAACCACCCAAATAAACTTCACATCTTTACAAAAATCGGGATGGAGTGGAGACAAAGAGTAATGGGTTTGCTCAACACAGAAAACTCCAGTGTTAGCTCTTCACGAGATGCTCCGGCTCCGGCTGATGCTCAAGAGCTAGAAGATCTCTTACGAGATTTTGATGATCCCGTAAACCAGGTCGACAACGAACCAGCCAAGCAAGACAATTCAATTCCTCTATATTTTCAGTCTTTTATGGAGACACTGGATTTGAGGTTTGAATCCTTAGAGTCCCATTTGATTGCTCACCGTGAAGAAATGGACAATAGATTCAATGCTGTTAATGAGAGACTCGATGCACTAACCAGAAATGTTGTTAGTTTTCTTAGGTTAAATTATGAACTTAGAATTGTTAAAACATTTTGAATGATTTGGATGGATTTTAATATTTGGTTTGAATGTTTGTTTGTTTTGAATGATTGATTTTGGTTTGTTTGGTTGATTATGAAATATATTTAGTATTTGAACTTAAATTGAATTTTCATTAGTTTATGCATAATTTATATCTTAGTTAAATTATGACCAATTCCCAGTTACATATGTTTATGAATATTGTTTATGGACTAATGACTAATATTTATCTTGACTTTGATCTTAGCAGTAATATCAATATAAATCAATTGTATATTTTCTTTAAAAACTTGTTTAAACGTTTTATAGAGTCTTTTTGATTTAGCAAAAAGGGGGAGAAATGTTATAGTAAGGGGGAGTAATTTTTCAAAGTAATTTTTAAAAGACAAAAATCTTAAAATTTCTAAAAAGTTTTGTTATATCAAAAAGGGGGAGATTGTTGAGAAAACATTTTGATATAACAAAAGTGTTAATGATTTTTAAGATTAAATTTTAAGATTTTATATTCGATTTAAAATCATATATTAGATTCAATTATTCGAATATAAAAAAATATTACTCCAAGTTTTGAAAGATCAATTTTTTACTTCTTACTAAATGAAAAATTGTGATTTATACTTAAAATATTTTTGGAACAATTTTTACAAAGTATTTCGAACCATAATCGAGTCAAAATTGAGTTTTTAATAGGGAAGTACAGATACATTCTTAATGAGTATCGATACCCCTCAAACATCGAATGCAAAAGAGGTACGAATACCCCACAGGGTATCGATACCCCTTTATATAGGAGTACCGATACCTAGCCCAAAGGTATCGATACCCCTCATTTGATTTTGACTCCGAGAAATAACATAATACAAAATGGGTACCGATACCATGACAGGTATCGATACCTCTTTACATAGTAGTATTGATACCCCCTTGAGAGGTACCGATACCATTGGTTTTGCAACGGTCGAAAATTGAATTTTATACAGGTAGGACCGATACTTCTTGAAGGAGTATCGATACCCATACGCTCCCAGCAGCTTGTTCAAGTGTATTTTCACACTACAACGGCTCTATTATCACCAATTTGATTCCCAACGGTGATACCTATACGGTCCCAGCAGCTTTTTAAAGTGGATTTCACACTACAACGGCTCTATTATCACCAATTTGATTCCCAATGATGTGAATTCACCCAAGGTGTATTTAAACAAGTTCTAAAGCCTTTGATCATCAAGAATTGAAAAAGAAAAAAGAGAGAGAAAGCATCAAACATCAAGTTTGAGCAATTCAAGCCAAATTCCTTTCAATATTCATTTTGCTTTCAAGAACACACTTTGTGCTCAATTGTATTCATCTTTGAGTGTTATTTACTTGTTCTAAAATTGTGCAAACATCTTACCTTGTGAGGTTTTTCTGTAAGTTTGCAAAATTTGTAAGTTTCTCTTTGGGAGAGAGTGTTCTCAAGAATTTGGGGTATAATTCTTGAGGGAGTTCTAAGGTTTATATTTGTCCTCAAAATAAAGACAAATTAGTGAATTTGTGAAAAATCCTTAGTGTGGATAGCTAAGGTAGTGGAGGTAGACTTTGGTTGAGAAAGTCGAACCACTCTAAATCGCTGTACAAATATTTTCAATTTTCTGTCAAAGCTTCCACCAATGTTTTAATTGCCAATTCACCTCCTCTTGACCGATTCATCCGATCGATTAACTCAATAGGTTAGTCTTAGATATATCTGAAATTATGAATGGATAATATATATATTTAATATTTTAGATTAAATAAATATTTAAATGGTTTTTAAATTAAGCAGTGTTTAGGCAGTTTTACATAAGTATGAAAGAACTGCCTAATCGCTGCCTAAAACTGGTTTTTATTTGGATGATGAATTTATTATTTTATGATTATACATTAATAATTAAATATTTTTAAATATAAGTATTATAAAGAGATAAAATTTAAAGGGTTTATGTACAAAAATGTTTGAATTATTAAAGTGACACTTTAACTCGTATTTCGAGATGTATACGGGTTATGAGTATTACAGGAATTGAGGCTATTTTTACCATATCAAATTTCATCTCATTTTTACTCTCTCTTTAAATTCCTTAAATTTAATTATTTATTTTCTTTCAAACAAATCCCCTCTATTTACTTATCATTTTTGCCCACATTAGAATCAAAAGCCTTCTACATAAGAAACTCCAAAGTCTCTGCTAATCGATCTTTCTTCTCTCTACTACGCTGTTTAACTGCTTATTTTATTCGAGACTTTCGAAAATTGGCGTAGTTGGAGACTTTGGCAAAAGTTACTGATTAGTTTGTTTTTGATTTATGACCAGATAGAACCTGAAAGAATTAGAAGATCTTGATCTAGAAATCAAAGCACGAGCTCAACGAACCCACGCCCATACGCTTTGAGAGAAAATAATGTAACAACTACAACAAGAACAACAACAATCTAGTTTTGAAACATCATTTAACACCGATACCTACGAATAACTGATACCTGACACTACTCTAAATGTTGATTTCACACAATAATGACCAGAACTAATGGATGATCGTATAATTTGGGAGTTGTCTACGAGACCTACCGTTCAAAAACTGCTTTGCATTGTTTTCTATTAAGTAGAAACCTATTTTCAATTTAAAAAGGACTTATATATATTTTTCCTACTTTCCATGGACTTCCCAATGAAAATCCACAAATTATCTCATGAAATACAACATGGTTTGATCAAGCATGATACCAAAGGGAGTCCGAAGATCAAATTAAATTGAGAGTTTTCTATTTTTCCTTAGACAGTTTGGCCAAGGAGTGGTTATTTTATTTATAACTAACTCTGTCAATACATGGATTTATGAGGTTTTCCTAGCAGCAAAGGCGAGAGAATTAAAAAGAAGCATCTTTAGAATCTAACAAAAAGATGGAAAATCACTCTATGATTACTGAACTATTTAAAAAGCTTTGCTCAAGTTGTCCACCACACATATTGATTGAGTAAACGTTTCTCTAGTGTTTTATGAAGGATTGCTTCCATTGGAGATGAAGATGGTCGATGTTGCCAGTGGAGGCGCTCTCGTTAATATGACTCCGAATACAAAGAGAGAATTAATTTCTATAATGGTTACCAACTCTCAATAGTTTGCCTCTTCAAGTGAACCCAGCCAATGGGTTCTTGAGATAAGTTATATTTCTCTTGTTGTAGGAAAATTAGGAACAACAAGACTATACGAAATATGCACAATGTTGGATCATCTGACAGACTACTGCCCAATGTTTTAGGAAGATGTTAGCACACAAGTAAACATAATGGGTAATTTTCTATGAGCTCCCCAGAGGCCTTATAACCCTCAAAATATTTACAACCTAGGGTGGAGAGATCATCCAAACTTTATTTATACACAAAACCCGAGGCCTAATCAAGCCTATTAACTAAGGCCACCTCCATAGTAACTTTAACAATTGTAGAAGCCATCACTTAATTAAATCGTAGAGAGATTGGCTATTTTCCAAGAGAAATTCCAGAATCACACTGAAGCTTCTTTACAAGAGATATATAAATAGAACAGTTAGTTGGCTCAGACCGTCAGGCACTTATAATTGCAGGGAAAGCTTCCATCTCAAACTGAGGTGAACCCAAGAAAAAATGTAAGCACTATTACCCTCCGGAGTGGTACAATTGTTGCACAACCAGTCCCATAGGGTTGAAGAAGTAGTTGACACAAACTCCTAAAGAGGAAGAGTAGTTGATGTAAGATCCCATAGAAAGAAGAAAGATAAATAACAATCCGACCTCGTGCCATCTCCCTATACCGTTCTACCCCCTTTCCCTTCGAGGTTAGTAAAAATAGATAAACAAGCTAAAGAAAAAGAGATTTTGGAAGTCTTTCAGAAGGAGGAAATCAACATACCCTTTATTGAAGTAATTAAAAAGGTTCCAAGGTATACTAGATTTTTAAAGGACTTCTGCACAACAAAGAGAAGATTTACCAGGAATGAGAACGTAAATTTGGGAGAACATGTTTCAGCTGTATTCTAACGTAAGCTTCCGCCAAAGTTGAAGGACCAATGTATGTTTCTTATACCTTGTAAGATCAATAAGGTTGGAATAAAACGTGCAATGTTTGATTTAGGTGCTTCTATAAATGTAATGCCTTTATCTATATATACAACTTACTTTTTATTGAGCCCTTGTAGGAAACCAGAGTGATGATACAGTTGGCTAACCTGTCCGTGATCTATCCCGAAGGATTCCAGAAGAACGTCTTAGTTAAGGTAAACAAACTTATTTTTTCCATGGAATTTTATGTTATTGACATGGAAAACGACCGAACGAATACATCTTCAGAAATCTTTCTTGGTCGTCCCTTTCTTAGTACAGTGCATAAGAAAATCGACGTAAAAATGGAATTCTTACGATGGAGTTTGACATCGAGGTTGTTAAATTTGATGTCTACAAAACAATGAAATAACCTGATAACGTTGCTAGTATAAATTTTGTTGATATTATTGAACCTATCGTTGATGAACATATAGAGTCTAACTTCGTTGATAATTTATGTAAGGAATTGGAGAACTTTGAAGAGTAAACAAGGGAGTTCAATTTTTTTTTATACTGATTCACGCTTAGTTTCTTCAAAATCTAAAATCCTACCTTCTGTTTTGTAGGCTCCTCAAATAGAGTTAAAGTAGTTTTTGGAACACATAAAGTACACATTTGGGAGAAAACAAATATTTACCGATAATTATTTCAAATAAGTTGTCAAAAGAGAAGGAGGAAGATTTGGTGACGATATTGCGCTCACATAAGGAGGCAATTAGATAGACTATAGCTGACATCAAAGTCTTAGTCCATCAACTTGTATACACAAAATAAAAATTGAAGAAAGAGCAAAACTGTCACGAGAAGGCCAATGGAAGTGGTGAAGAAAGAGATACAAAAACTTCTCGTTGTAGATGTAATTTACTTGATTTCATATAGTAATTGGGTAAGTCCAGTCCATATGGTCTCAAAGAAAACCAGAGTTATGATTATAAAAAATTCAGAAGGTGAATTAGTCTCTAAGAGAGTCCAGAATGGATGGAGGGTCTATATTAACTACAAGAAGTTTAATTCGTTAACCCAAAAATATCACATTCATCTCCCTTTTATAGATCAAATATAGAAAGATTAGCCGATAAATATAACTACTGTTTCCTTGATAGATTTTCAGGTTTCTTTCAGACCCTAATGGTGTCAGAAGATCAGGAAAAGACGATATTCACTTGTCCCTTCGGCACATTTGTTTACTGACGTGTGCCTTTCATAATTTTGCAATACAAGTGCCACGTTCGAGAGATGCATGCTTAGCACCTTTTCAGACTGCGTTGAAAAAAATTGAGGTCTTTATGGATCCTTTTACTGTGTACGGTAATTCCTTTAACGAGTGTATATTAAATTTGACTAATGTGCTAGAGCGATGACTCGAATTTAACCTTGTAATACAACAAATACCATTTTATGGTTGCTAAGGTGTTGATTTTTGGCCATGTTGTTTTTTCAAATAGAATAGCTGTTGATAAAACAAAATTTGATATTATACATTCACTCCCTTGCCTCACTACTGTGAGGAAAGTCCGTTCTTTTCTTGGATATGTAGGTTTTTACCAGTGATTTATTAAAGGCTTTTCTAAGGTAGTTAAGTTGTTACATAAATTTTGCAAAAAGACTATGTAACACTCTAATCAAGTTCGACATGAAGATCCACAAATTACGATATCACACGGGACCACCAAAATGGTCAACCCAATTTTTTTCAAAATGTTTATAAAACATTAAAATCATTCATCATTGCACATACAAAATCACAATTTAAGTTTACAAAATATGGGAGTCTCCCGATAGTTACAAATATAGACAATGAGTTTATAAATCAAAAAAGAGTTATGAGTCAAACATACAGAAGGTCCATATAAAATACATGCCCTCTAAATATACTCAAGATACTTTGCAAACGCATGTTTGGAATGTACTGGTATGATAGGCTCCTCATCGATCTTCTATTGACCTACGCATGAAAAAATATTCCATACACTGAGCTCACAAGCTTAGTGACAGAAAAATAACTATACAATACTATATGCATTTATTACATGAACATGTCAGTGAGTAAAGTCATAAACTTGCAAAGTATACAGATAAAAATGAGATAAGCCTAGTAACGTGGTCGGAGGAATTTTACGTGCATCTCAGAAAACATACCAACCTATCTAGAATGTCATAACTTTGAGGTAAGAACCGATATTTTATGTGCATCAGAACTTATGGCCCTAGTCTATCTAGTATATTCGAGAGGTCGGGGTAGGGATTGGAATTTTACGTGCATTAGAAGCTCACATCCTAAACCTTTTCGAGCATAAGGTACAATCCAAATTTTTTTTGCATGGAATGTGTACTTGATTAGAATATATCTGGATATCTCAGAAACAGAGGATGGTCGTCATAATGCTAGAGTAACTCGGGTGTCCTAACCGTTTCCCGAGCGTCACACAAAGGCCAATATTATGCCATCTTAACTTGCTTGATTTCTAAGCGTGATTTAAGTTAACTTGATTATTCTCACTTGTATTGAATACTTGAAGCTTATACGAACTTAAAACACCCAAGCTCAAACCCCTAATCCAAATGAACTAGTTTCCCCAAGAAAAGATGACAATATCGATATTGTGCCTACAGTATCAATATTGACCCTTAGGTATCGATACTCACCCTGAGTATCGATACCAAAAACAACTTCTATGTTTTCAAAAATACCTCGGCGTTAATACTCCTATGGGAAGTATCGATACTCTACCGTTGGTATCGATACTCCCATGAGTATCAGTACCAAAATAACATTATGGAATCCTTGAATTACCACCGGTATGTATACCATTCTCTGATTATCAATACTGGACCACGAGTATCGATACTCCTTTAGGGAGTATCAATAATACCCTCACAAATTATTTGTTATTTTTTCCTTTCACGAAGAACAGTAACGATGCTATTCTTCCAGTACCGATACTAACGACTTGAAGTGCCTTGTTTTGGGCACAAAAATACATCCCAAACTTACCCATTCAGTCTTCTAAGACTAGAAAACATTTTAAAAGTCTTATTTAAGGTCTTAGAGGTCAAAAGGTCATCTTTCATGCTTACAAACACCAAGTACGAAATTTAGCATAGATTTACTCTAACATACTTTCTTGAGCAAAACAAACCATTCATGCACATTTAATGACCTACATGCGGTATAGACAAGTTAGAATCGTGTTACCTTGATGCTAGGTTGCTTGAAAACATCCTAAATCACCCAAGGATTAGCTTTTCCTTACCTATAGCCTTTGAGCTCTCCCTTTGCTCTTTCACTAATCAAAACAATGAAAATGAGTTGTTAACTCATTTTAGAACTTAAGGAGTATTAGAAACAATTTCTATAACCCAAAACTCCCTAAAAACATATTAGAATCCTAAGATTTCATAAACCCCACTAAAGCCCATTTTTGGTTACTAAGGCCAAATCTTGTTTTGATAGCTTGAATTGAAACTTTGAAGATGTAGATTGAGGCTCTTACCTTATAATTCAGAATGGATGCTTAAATTTCTTAAAGGTCAAACCTCTTCTTTGTTCTTTGAGAAAAATGAAGATGAAGAAATGGAGGAGAAGAAACAAACAATTGGATGAAAAAGAAGAGAATATGGTAGACATGATATCATCCCATTAATGGGTTTTTCAGCTTTGATTCAAATAAAGGGGATAATTAATCAATTGGTCCTTCCACTTTCAATTCAAGATTAAAAACAACCTTTTTTATAACTTAACGGGATCAACCCAATCCCAAATCAAATCCTATTGGGCCACACTCTTCATAAGCTATATGGAATTTATTCTAAAGTCTAGTTGAATAAACCCAAAACTCTAACCTAAAATTCGGGCATTATTACTCTCCCCTTTAAGAAAAAATTCCATCCTCAAAATTTATCGGAATAGAATATTTGGGATACTGAAGTTGTAAATCTTCCTCGGGTTCCCATGTTGCCTCCTTGTGCCATGGTTCCTCCACAAAACTTTCACTAGTGGTTTTCTATTATTTCTCTATTCCTTGACGTCTCTAGAAAGGATTTGGATTGGTTATTCCTCGTACATCAGATCTTGACTCACTTCAACTTGCTCAAGAGGTATAACATGAGATGGATCGATCGATATCCTATGCTTGAAAACATGGAATACGTTGTGAATGCGCTCTACCTCTGGAGGAAAAGCTAGTCGATAAGTCACTATCCAACTCTCTCTAAAACCTCATATGGTCCAATAAATTGTAGGGTTAGTTTACCCTTGTGTCCAAGCCAAAGTACCTTTCCCCATGACAACCTTGAGAAACACTTTGTCTTCCACTACAAACTCTATATATTTGCATTTTAGGTTGGCATATAACCTTTGTTTGTTAGAAGCATGTTTCAAATAACTCTGAATCAATTGATTTTTTTTCTCGGATCAAGTCAGGGCTTATGATCTTACCCTTATTAAGCTTTGTCCAGCATAACGGAGCTCTACATGCATTCATAAAGGGCTCATATAGCTATCCAAATGCTTGTTTGGTAATCGTTGTTGTATGCGAATTACACCAATGAAAAGTGATCCTCCCAGCTGCCTTCAAGATCTAAAATAGTGCACCTAAACATATCTTCCAAGATTTAAATGACGCGCTCAAATTTTCTGTCTGTCTGAGGATGAAAGGTGGTGATAAAGTGCAACTTAGTATTAAAAGATTCATGCAATACTTTCTAGAATAGAGAGGTAAAACATGGATCTCTATCGGATATAACTGAGATAGAAACTCTATACAACATCACAATCTCATGGATGTTCAACTACGTCTCTTTAACGTGAAATCCATCTGAACCAGAAGAAAATGAGAAGATTTGGTCAATTGATCCACTATAACCCATATTGCATCATGTCTAAATCTTTTCATTGGTAGACTGGTTACAAAGTCTATAACCACTCTTTCCCATTTCGACTTGGGCATCTAAATTAGTTGCAGTAATCCTGAGGGAACTTGATGTTCCGCCTTAACTTGCTGGCACACTAAGCACTTGACAACAAACTTAGACACTTCTCTCTTTAGGCCCGACCACCAATACAATGGTCGGAGCTCTTGATACATTTTTTTACTACCCGAGTGGACATAAAAGAGGTTACAATGCGCTTCACGAAGGATCTTGCCATGAAGTTGCTCTTGATACCATTGATCGAGAAAATACTTAAGGCTCTTGTGGTTTATAAATATGTGGCATTTTTTCCAAACAAGTAGTACTCCAAATCTTCAACACAAAAACCAATGTTGCAAGTTTCACTCGTGAGGCCTGAGCTAACAGATGCATAAGCCACAACTTCCCTTTTTGCATCAATATGTATGTAACACCCCTAACCCGTATCCGACCTGGATACGAATTCGAGGTGTCACATTGACTTTTCAAACTGTTTGACTCTTTTAAATACGATTAAAACATGATAAGGAAAACAAAACTAAGTAAATCATAGAAAAAATACATATCAAAGAATCTATATTTTACATTTATGGTACATGCCAACAACATTCATGTGACACTATCACATACAATTCACATTTCTCTAATCTGAAAATTTACAAAGATATGATGTCCTGCCCTCGTTTACTCTGCTTACTTATTGCATACACTTGAACCTACGTGTGAAAACACTCACACGCTAATCATTGACTTAGTGAGACATTAAGAGTAATATAAAACATTTATATAAATTTAGAAAAGAAATGTTAAATTACAAAACACCACAAGTCTTATAACTTATAACATATTTTATAAACACTGATAAATTTATACTCATTATATTATTGAGTATACATTTCATATAATTAACAATATAGACTTTTAGACAATGTACACTTCCATAATCATTTTTAATTACATATAAATTACATAAAACTTATACACTTTCATTTAATATCCATTTGTTTAATTTTTATCCTCAAGTATGTGAGTACATTGAGGTTGTGCACTAATGCTGTCACCACAACTAACATAATTTGCACTGAAGTGCCATATATAATTGTACTAAGTGCCACATAGTTTTGTCCTGAAGGACCGTATAGAATTTGTCCCGAAGGAAACATAGAAATGTTCTGAAGGACCACATAGATTGTCCAGAAAGATCGTGTAGAACCTTTGACTCTTGGCATGCTAACTATACCTCTAATTCTCATACATATACCTTGGGCTTTAATTTATAATTATTTTTAGTTTCACTATTTAAAGTGTGTATTATTCTAGTAATATTTGTTCATATAGGGTATCTTCGTGTAGAACTTTTTCACTTAGCACATTCACGTAGAACCTTATCATATCATATATATTTTCAAATAGAACACTTTTCACATATAACAATTTTATGAAACATGATCCAAGTCTATCATTTATTCACATAGTACTTATTCTCATAACATTTAATTTCACATTACATTTATTCAATATTAATCATATACTCATGGTTTGTACTTATTTCATATTACATGTAATATTCCACTTATCAATTTAATTATATAAAACATATTCACATATAACATAATAACATATACTCATAACATGTTACTTTGGTCAAACACATTTGAGATTGGTTCATCGCAAGCCATTCTCCAATCATAAATAGAATAAGTAAATAGCACTCATCTTGCTTAAGTTCTAAACAAAATCCTTTTCTTTCAATCTCTTACTATGTCAATTCCTTTGGTACCATTTTGGTCTAAATCTAGGCATAGACATTTCCCATATCAATATCAATCTCTGCTAACATTTAACCGATTAACACACATAAATGGAATGAAAGACTTTAGAATTTCAAGTTTAAGACTTAATAGTATCGATACCCCTTTCAATAATACCGATACTTCTCTCTTATGGTACTGATACCCTCTTCAGTACCAATACCATTTTGGCATTCTGGAATTCCGATTTCAAATATAATATCGATACCTTCCTCTTGTTATCGATTTCAAATACTGATTCACTCAATATCGATAATGTTCACCCAATTCATGCTATTTCCTGTCATTTAACCTTATAGTATCGGTATTGTTATTTCAGTACGATACCCTTACCCAGAAATCACTTATTTCACTTCAAAAATTACCAACTTTCACTTAAATCTCTTACCCTTAACTCTATTTATAACTTTAAACTTATTTACTCTTATTCCCTCTAACTTATCTCCATTAAAACTCCTTTAACATCAAAATCTACCATATAACTCTTGGAACTAAAACAAGTCATATATATCTTTAAAAATCCAAATACAATCAATTTCAATCAATTATCTTAAAAACTCATTTTACTAAATCACCATTAGCTCCTAATTCCTTTAGCTTCTAATTATCTTTAAGCTTCTTTAAGTTTCTATACCACCCAAGGATTAAAACCCAACTAAAAACGAAAGAAAAACCAGCTTGAAAGGTAACTCACCTTAGCATGGAGTTTCATGGGGAAGAGGGGAAGAAGAGAAGAGGAAGATTCCAGACTTTTCCTTTCTTTCTTTCTTTCTTTCTTTCTTTATTTTAATCCTATTTATAAAGCCTTAGGAAAATATATTTTAATTTCCTTTAAGCTAAAAGACCATTATGCCCTTCCATTTTTCCATCTTTGAAAATAAGTCCTAGATAAAAAATCTAAAACCAATCCTTGAACTTTCAATTTATCAAAATTAAACCACTAAATTTTCAATCTTTACACTTTAGTCACTGACTCGTTATTTGGATGTTACAAATCTTCCCCTTAAGAATATTCGTCCTCAAATTTTCACTGTACAAAGAGACAAAAACTTGTTTCTTTATGTTCATTTCACGCTTCTATGTTATTTCTTCTTGTGCTATGATGTAAGAAAGATCTGATCAATATTTCTTGATTATCAAAACATGAAAGACATTGAATTTTCTTTCAAGGCGAGACTTCGAAAAACACTTTATCATTTACTTGAAATTCAATTTCCTTTCTCTTCAAATCCGTATAAAACTTTTGTCGATCATCATCTATCTTAAAATTATCCTTATTAATCTTCACTTATCTTCAACTTCTTTGATCTAATCTGGCCATACTAGGTATCGATCTTTCAATTCTAATCAACTTAATGATGTCCCATATCTTCTTCTACGAAAACTTCGTATAAAGCTATATTGAAAATTTCATAACTTGCAGACATGTCACTCATTTAAAATAACATGATTTTAAACATTCATTAAACTTTAAGTCTCTAATTTCTCCTTTTTCCTACTTATGCCATATTGGACAAGTATTAAAATTCATATTCTTTTAAAGATGATCACATATTCATCATTTTTCAAAATATAAATTATCTTTTAACTTTGTCCTATCAGTTATTACATTAACCATTCATGTTTGTAAAGATAAATACATCTTCATTCTTTAAATAATTAATCAAATTCCTTTCTTTTCACTCTTTCAATTCCATATATACTATTGACTTTTGAGATTTGTAAAAGAAAATATAACATCAATCATATATATATATTGGTTCTAACAATAACATATTCTCAATCATTGCTAACTCAATATCTTGATTCAGTTGATTCCTTTCATACTTCTCTAATTGTTAACAACATAACTAAAACTTTTCTTCTTGTGCAAACACACAATACTACGACTCACATAATCTTTTCCCAAATTCTAATTACTGACCTTGGAATCCGTATCAATATTCTTTGGAATTTCATTCAACTATACACCGCTTCCTTAATATAACTATCCTTATTATCTTAGCTAAGTTTACTTGGCCAAGGAATACAACTTTAGAAAATCCACCATTATGCCTAGTCAACTTAACATACATTTTTCTCTTGATCCATTAAACTTGATCACATATTCCTTAACACAACTTCTAAAATTTAAAAAAAACTGGTTGGGCCTACCATCAAATAACGGATGAACAATAGTGCCAAAATTAGATCAAATTCCGAAGGCCTTGCTCAAATAATTCCAAAACCTTGAGGTACAACTTAATCACCTTTGATACAATTAATATTGGCACTCCATGTAGTCTAACTGTCTCCAAAAAAATCAGTTTTGTTACTTGCTCCACAATTACCCAGATTGAATCCTTTTATTTGATGACAAAAGTAACTCAGTTACGAAATCCATCGAAACTCTTTCTCATTTCTACTAAGAACTGTAATTTGTTTACTTTCATTCCAAATTTATTTTACACCATATTTAAACATGTTAAGCTTATCACTTGCACCTCTTTAAGATCCTTTATCACAATTGGTTCTCTAAAACGTTCAATTATATTCCTTATTTCTTTATTATCTTAACATATCCTATACTCTTAAATTTTCTATGATTTTTTATCGTATCCCTAATATGTACTTATATATTCATCATTTATTCTAAAAAATTCTTGAACTTTCCTCTACCTTCATTGTACTATCTTTTCTTCCAACAGACAGCCAACGATCAACATAACATATCAATTTCATATCTTTCTTATGATCCCTAAAAGTCTTAATCTTTTTATTTGTCTTACTTTTGACATTGTAATTTGACTAACTCTTCAGGTTCCCTTCTTTAACTCTAATGCCGTCAATCCAATACTTTTACCATCGTCTTTAAGCAAGTACAATATTTGCTAACTTTTACTCCTAACTCAGAAACTTTTCTTCTTAATTCAGAAACTTACTTGTAACATATATCTCCTTTTCTTATACTTCAATATTCTTTTCATATCAAGAGGAGAAACAAAATCTTACGACTTGCACTTACTATTGCTTGCCTATTTTATTACACCTACTTAACTTTGATATTTTACCCTACTTATACAAAACACTATTCTTTATTAATCCTTACTTATATTTCTCCACTTGAATCTTCAAGAACTAGGTTAAAATATGCACCTAATCATTTAAGATACTCTTCTACTTCAATTTGTACAATATCTTATGAGTCTTCTATCCAGTTTATAGAATTTACATTTAAACTTGACTTCTTATCGATTAACAATTTTTAACTCCTTATTTTCTTATTGAAATAATTTCTTTTACTTCGAATGAAACCCAATTACTTTATTTCTGAACTCCTTTAAAATCATTTTCAATTGTCCTCTATAACACTGTAATTACTTTTCCCACAGATCTTATTATTACTTATCTTGCATTTCCTAGTTTTTGCAATCCAATAAATATTGCCTTCCCTACTAATAACTTGATTAGTGGGGAGGAATCTTAGAGAATTTCTCCATGAATCTTTTGAATAATTAAAGAACTCCAACATATTTCAAATTCAAAATAATTTTTTCACTTCCAGTCAATCATATCTTGTACTTATTTTATACTTTCTACCATTTCAACATTAACTTCTTCTGAAGTTTAAATCATTAAACAAGATTCTACTTCATGTCTTTATTTTATCTCACCAATCTATTTGGCTTAACAACTAAATATATCTAATCTACAACCAAGATTATTCTAAATCCTAGAAGAGGATACTTGTTCTTTTTGCTACTCTACTTTATGGACTATAATCCATCCATAATTTCATAACTTATCTTTCTTTCTACAGCTCAATCTAGAGATAATTCATATAACCCTTACAGATACACAATTAGATACTCACTAGTAGTGAAAATATCTTTTACTTAACTATGAAAGTTTAAGTATCCTCCTTATCCCTTAAAAAGACTTAACAATCCTATAACCATATCTTCATAATAGTTATTTCTAAAAATCCTTGCAGGGAGCCTCTTTACTTTTTTTTATCACATACAATATATTATACATGTGCTTGACCTCTTAGCATTGAGACCACTCCATCCAACCTATTCTTTCCAGAACAATGAAAACCATTCAACCAAATTTTCTCGTCAGTAACCAAAGTTTCGCAAAATCAAAACCTTCTTAAGTTTCTTCATTAAACTCAGGTACTCCTAAACTTTCAACTCTTTAACAACATTTATTCTACTAACTCGAGGAATTAGATGATTGAAATTGCTTAAAAATTGCATCCATCATTCGGAAAGTACTCCATGAGGCGTCTGTTATTCACTTTACCATATTACTACTTCTCTTATTAACTCTAATTCTCGTTTCACTTCAGAAAACCTCTTAATAATACTTCTCTTAATATATAATCACTTAACGATACTAGCAAGGACAACATACTCATTACACTATCAGATCAATGATACTTATTATTTCGTTGGCATGTACAAACAAAACATTTTTTGACAGTCGATCGACTGGTCTATTTCGAAAACTTGACTCAACCTAGGCTTTGATACCATTAAATGTAACACCCGAACATGTATCCGACCCAGATACAAATCTGAGGAGTCATATTGACTTTTCAAACTCTTTAACTCTTTTAAAATATGATTAAAACATGATAAGGAAAACAAAACTTAATAAATCATAGATAAAATACATATCAGATCATCTATATTTTACATTTATGGTAAATGCCAACAACATTCCTGTGACACTATCATATACAATTCACATTTCTCTGATCTAAAAATTCGCAAAGATATGTTGTCCTGCCCTCGCTTACTCCGCTTACTCCTTGCATACACTTGAACCTACGTGTGAAAACACTCACACGCCAAGTCATTGACTTAGTGAGTCATTACGAGTAATATAAAACATTTATATAAATTTACAAAAAAATGTTAAATTACTAAACACCACAAGTCTTATCACTTATAACATATCTTATTAAACACTAATAAATTTATACTCATTGTATTATTGATTATACATTTCATATAATTAACAATATAGACTTTTAGACAATGTACACTTCCATAATCATTTTTAATTTCATATAATCTATTTGTTTAATTTGCCCAATGTATATCATTGAGAACTCAAGGTATATGAGTATATTGAAGTTGTGCACTAATGTTGTCACCATAACTCGCATAATGTGCACATAGAATTGCACCGAAGTGCCACATAGTTGAATATGTCCTGAAGCACGTAGAAATATCTCGAAGGACCACATAGATTATCCCGAAAGGCCACTTAGAACCCTCGACTCTTGCATGTGATCGTTTGTAAATGTATATGCTAAGACAAGCAATTCTGTGCAAGTATATACAATCGAATCAAGTAATATATGATAAGTGAGTTATTGTCACCTCAAGGATTGGTCTACGATTTTAACCTTTTCCACAACTAGAACTAGTTGTCACAAGGTAATTCCTATTATCTTGTAAATCTAAACTAATATTAAGAAAACAAGAAAATAATATAAGATATGATTGTAGAAAAGTTTGGTCGAGATAAAATAAATATGCAGACTATAAAAAAAAACAAAACAAAAACAAATGTTGATTTAAGTATAATTCAAACAACCTCACATATTCATACTTACCACAAAGAACTTATGCTAATCCTTTGCATTAACAACAATTATTCTAAGTCTAGAATGAATTATTATGACTTGTTTACGCTGTCCGACAGGATTACTAAGTATTCTAAGATGATTTCTATGGCAATACTACTTAGAGTTAACTACAACCCTTGGTTTATCAGATTGTTGTTGTAGCAATACCTCTCAGAGTGAACTATAGTCGTTGTTTATCATACTCTAGCATCTATCCCTTTTAGTCGATTGATACCCGCTCCTTATCTCTAAGGTAGACAAGTTAGAACATCACCATCCCGGATCCATTCTATTGTTTACGTAGATCTATCTTAATTCTCTCGAATCTAAGAATCACTATCTAGACAAAAGGCGGATCTCTGGATGCTCTTACATTGCCAAGACATGTTTTATCAAAACCCCAAGCAATCTCTCGATTCTCTTACAGTGTCAAGGTAAAATATTTAAACAATGAACAAAACAGTCATGAGCAAAAGCATAATTCATCATTCATAAAGCATAAAATAATTGTCTAGGCAAAACAAAAATTAACACCAAGTAAGACAGTCATGGTGCTATCAAAAGGTTATCCAAGTATCATCGTTTAATACAACCCAAAACATGTAAAGAATTTAAGTACAAAGGAAGAGCGACTCCCAAAACTGGGGCTCTGTTGTGACAATTCTGATCAGCACCACGCCTGCCTTGGTGATCAACCTTTCTCGAGACATGACCATCGCTCTGCTACAGTCTGACTATGGAGGACACCAAGGAAGGTCGGTTGGTAAACGATGGGAAAGTACTGCAGTTGCTCGCTCGCACCTTCAGCAAAGCTCTTCTCTCTTCTTCCTTTCCTCTTTTCTTTGGCGGCTACGGTTGAATATTTATAGAGAGAAATCTCCTAGGGTTTCACATGATTGGAGATTCATTAAATAACTGTTATTATTCATCTAGACTAAAAAAGGAAAGGCGACTAGCAGCTATTAGAAGATTTAGGGCTTGCTTGCACGTGAAGGAGGTGATCTAGCTGACATGTGGCATATGTGATTTTGTCATATCCGCTTTAGACTTTGCAGATAAACCTTGCCTTGGCCAGATAAATATGCTCCTCATGTTCTTCTCTGTTCCATTGGCCCTTGCAATTTACGTTGTCACGACTGAAATGTTCTTCCTCTATAAGTTTCCTGAACATACACAATCCACACAAACCCTTTCTCCTCAACAGCATCAGTTACACCAAATAAATCTTGTCGAAGCAAAACTTATCCACCACAAGAAAATATAACCTAAATGCAACTAAAATGTTGTGCATACTTTTTTTAGACGAGCAATTACTTAAGTGAAAAGACTAGAAATTGAGTCTTTTTACGGAGTTATCACACCCCCAAACATAAGCTATTGCTTGTCCTCAAGCAATGTACAATAGCTAGAAAACATTAAAATTGTCATGGCAAAGCATTGTTAAAAAAATCATATGGTTTGAGATTTCAACCCTCAGCAAAAATAATTGGGCTCAACTTGTTCGACAATTATATTAGTCAAGTCCCTTCCCTAGTCAGAATTCCTTGCTATTGTGTATGTGAGATTGTAATCGGTCTATGCATTAAGGTAATTAAAAAACTTAAAGTAAGTGCTTCTGGGTTGTCATGGCATCAAATTATTTGTCAGGCTTAGTTTATACTCCTAGTTATTTATCAACTTCTTTTTTTTGGGAGTCAGCTCATCACACCTACCATCCCACACTCTATGTGAAAGGGAGCATACCTTTCACCCCCAAGCTAGTCAGGTAGAGTCATCCTGTGACTACTTTCATTCACTCATATGCCTCGCCTACTCTCAATTTCTAATGGATTTTTTCTGTTTATGCCCTTGCATAGAGGGGTGTCCATTTTATTTTTCAAGTTTTAAACACTAGGGAGTTCCACCTTAACCTTAAAATATTTTTAATGTCTCGGCAAGCAGAAAGTTTTTTACTAAAAATTTTACTTATTACCTTAAGCAGGAACAACCTACAATTGTGTTTGTAACTTTTAAAATATCAAGCCTAGGGTTGGTTCTCTTCTTTAGACAGTCTTAAAAATAATTCTGGCCTAGGCAATCAAATTATGCATTCATCATTAGGCATCCCTAATTCATTCCAAACAATAAGCCTAACATGCTTATGTCATGACAACCAAAATTTTCAACCAAATATCATCAATTGCTTTTTAACAAAGTATGGCAAAATATGGCACAATACCTCCCCCAAACTTGAGGGATGCATTTTCCTTAATGCATGACATCTAAAACTACATGAATCTATATGAAAATGTGAAAATAAAAAAACCAAAATTTAAACTTACTGTGGTGGGGTGGCTTGACTAGATGCTCTCATTCGGCGTCGTTTGGGAGGAGAGAGACTCTCTGATCCTGAGTCTACTGCTGCTATCATCGAGGGTGATGGCTGAAGGACTCAGAATGACGTTCGCTTGTTGTGTTTCTTACTGTTCGAAGCTCGTGCTGGAGTTGGTTGCTCTACAGTGGGAGTCGGTTATGCAGGAACTGGAGTGGTGCAAGAACTGGTGTTGGTTGACGGGCAGGGGACTGTGTGGGACCTTGCTCACGTTACTTTGGGGCGGGAGTGAAATCTTCATCAGAGAAGAAGTTGGGTGGAGTCTCTTGAGTGCTCTTGGAGGTTGAGAAGGATGAGGAGTTGAGGAATTCTTCTGTGTCACCATGGCCTTCCTCTGGTACAGGCGAGACATGGGTGGCCAGTGGTGGCACGTCAGTGAGTACTTCTGGGTGAACATTCGATGTCGAGGCATGGAATGTGCTTCCAC
The DNA here is from genome assembly GCF_006381635.1 of Hibiscus syriacus. Taxonomy (NCBI): domain Eukaryota; kingdom Viridiplantae; phylum Streptophyta; class Magnoliopsida; order Malvales; family Malvaceae; genus Hibiscus; species Hibiscus syriacus. The sequence continues at coordinate 641,316 of NW_024063507.1, read as the reverse complement.
CAGTAGAGTATTTGAGAATGACGTTGGGTAATAGTGACAGATTATCAATTGTGATCGGGAGTAACTCCTTGAAAAAGGGTTTAATTGTGCATCTCGTGCCTTGACATACTCAAAGAAGATCTCCATGTGATCCTCAAGGTGCCTTATCTTCTTACGTGTTTCTCGCGTGTACGTAACCACTGCTGCCATTCTAGCCATGGCAACATATTTTGCTTCCCTCTCCAGACCTTCATGCGGGGCGTTGTCATCGAAACTCATCAGCTCGAGTACTTTTTTCTTGGTGATACCCTCCTTGGATTTAATGAAATCCTCAGAGGGCTCCTCGGGACCTTCTTTTTCCTGCACAGAGTAGTTATCAAGTTGGGAAATAATAGATTACCCCAGTTTCTTTTGGCGCACTCATGGATTTGCTCGAAGATGAGTTCTCCAACATCAATCTTTCTCCCGTAGATTATAGAGTATAAAAACATCAATCTTTTCACGAGCACAATTGTATTGTGAGATGTTGGCAAAAGCTTGCCCTTGAGAAAATGGTTCCATAACTTAACGACCGGTTTAAGGGCTCGGCGATCGACTCTCTTCCTCGTTGGAGCATTCCCTTCGAACTTGGCCCACCCGAAGCAAAGATCTTCAAGAACTCCGTTGTATGTTTCTTGGTCTACCTCAACCACAAATATTTTATGTTACTCCTCCACTTTCCCTAACTTGAAGTATATATTGAGTGTTGAAGGGGAAAATCAAGGAGCTTCCCTCGGACATACACCGTGTGGTTGGATGGGTCTTCGCGATGGGTGTAGAACTCCATGACCATAGCTGGTGCTATGGATTTTGGGTGGTGAGCAAACTTCTCCCAGTTGTGCTTCTTAATCATGTCCATGACCTCCGGTCCAAATGGCTCTTCATCCTCTGATAGAAAGATGAGCCCCTCTTCCAAATACACTTGTTATTCTTGGAGGATTTTGAAGCGTGCTTCGACTGTTTGGAAACGTTCGAAGCTCGGTGTTGGGGCTGTGTTTTTCTTTGAACTGTCCATGATACTTCTTTGGTGCACTGAGTTCAGCGAGGGCGATGGGGGAAATTTTGTTGAAATAAAATAAAATTTTCTTGTTGTGGAGAGAGAGAGTGAGACACGATAAAGAATATGGAGTTTGGGTGGTTTTTTCTGGAATGTAATGGGTGGTTTCCATTTTTGGTGATTTGATTGGATTTGGAAAAAATTACCTTCCCTCTTTAATTATACTGCCCAAACCTCTTTCCCTAGAGTTTTCTCTCTTTTCATGCGTGAACTATCTCCCCATGCTTCCACGTGTACGCTGCTTAGCTACAATAAAAAAATAAAATATAAAATAAAGCAAAACGGATAATGTGTGCATAAAATAACTTAATTTATTTATGTACAAAATTCAAATTTTCGTTGCCAGGGCAACGAATATTTGAGTAAGGCAAACTCTTGGGCATCATGTGCCATTGATGTCGATTTATCTCGCATGAATGGGGATCCTTTTTACTCCTTTAGCCTCTGCCAGTTCACCTTGAAGATGGAACCATCATCTTGGTTCTTGATTCCTATTGCCCCATTGTTATGAACTTGATGTACGATGAACGGTCCTGACCATCGTGACTTTAACTTACCTGGGAATAACTTAAGACGTGAATTGTAGAGCAATATTTGTTGTCCAGAATAAAATTGCCTAGGTAATATTTTTCTGTCATGCCATCGTTTTGTTTTCTCTTTGTATAGGCAGACATTTTTATATGCGTGTGTTCTGAATTTGTCCATCTCATTCAGTTCCAAGAGTCTTCTTTCTCTAGCAAGCTGAGCATCCATGTTTAACTTTTTGATGGCCTAGTAGGCTTTATGTTCAAGTTCCACAGGTAGATGGCAATCTTTTCTGTAGACCCGTTTGAACGGTGACATTCCCAGCGGTGTCTTGAATGTTGTGCGATAAGCCCATAGTGCTTTATCTATCTTTGGCGACAAATCCTTTTGACTTGGGTTGACCACCTTCTCAAGAATATGTTTGATTTCCCAGTTAGAAACTTCGACTTGTCCATTAGTCTAAGGGTGATATGACATAGCGATCCTATTCACACTCCATAACGTTTCAATGCCTTAGCAATCAATTTGTTATCAAAATGAGTGTCTTCATCACTAATGATAGCTCATGGTGTTCCGAAATGTGTGAATATATTTTTGTACAAAAATTTTAGCATCGTCTTGGAATCATTCTTAGGTGTTGCAATGGCTTCAACCCACTTGGATACATAATCCACTGCCAAGAGGATGTATAAATCTCCAAAGGATGTGGGAAAGGGTCCCATGAAGTTAATTTCCCATACGTCGAAAAGTTCAACCTCCAAAATATTTTGCCGTGGCATCTCATGTTGTTTTCAGATGTTCCCTTTTCGTTGGCATCTATCACATGACTTATAGAATTCATGTGCATCTTTGAACAAGGTTGGCCAATAGAATCCAGACTGAAGTACTTTCGCCGTTGTTCTCATTCCACCAAAATGTCCTCCATACGGTGACGAGTGACATTGAAGTAGAATGTCCTTATGCTCTTTTTCTGGAATGTATCTTCGGATTATTTGGCCTCCACATTGCTTGAATAGAAATGGTTCATCCCCAGTAATAGTGTCCCAGATCCTGTCGAAACTCTTTTTCTGCCCTGGCTAGATAAATTAGGAGGAACAATACCACTAACAAGAAAGTTAACTATGTCAGCATACCACGACGCAACCGTGACAAATAATATTTTCTCATTAGGGAAATCTTCTTGAATTTCTGTTATGTCTTGACAATCAGATTTATTATCTAATCTAGACAAATGGTCTTCCACTTGATTTTTTGTACCTTTTCTATCCTTGATCTTTAAATCAAAATCTTGTAGTAATAATATCCATCGAATTAGCCTAGGCTTTGTATCTTTTTTATTGATCAAATATTTAATGGCAGAATGCTCTATATGCACAATTACCTTAGTGCCTATTAGATTTAGAAAGGCGGCTGGCGGCTGGCGGCTGTCATAATCTTTAGGGTTTTCTTGCACGTGAAGGAGGTCATCCAGCTAGCATGTGACATAGTCGATTTCGTCATATCCGCTTCAGCCTTTGCAGATAAACCTTGCCTTGGCCAGATAAATATGCTCCTCATGTTCTTCTCTGTTCCATTGGCCCTTGCAATTTATGTTGTCATGACTGAAATGTTCTTCCTCTGTAAGTTTCCTGCACATACACAATCCACACAAACCCTTTCTCCTCAGCAGCATCAGTTAAACCAAATAAATCTTGCCGAAGCAAAACTTATCAACCACAAGAAAATATAACCTAAATGCAACTAAAATGTTGTGCATACTTTGTTTAGACGAGCAATAACTTAAGTGAAAAGACTATAAATTGAGTCTTTTTACGAAGTTATTAGCATGCCAACTATACCTCTAATTCTCATATATATCTTGGGCTTTAACTTATAAATTATTTTTAGTTTTACCATTTAAAGTGTCTTATTCTCGTAGTGTTTGTTCACATAGGGTATCTCCGCGTAGAACTTTTTCACTTAGCACATTCACGTAGAATCTATCACACATATATATATATATATAACATTTTCAGATAGAACACTTTTCACATATAACAGTTTTACAAAACATGATCCAAGTCTATCATTTATTCACATAGAACTTGTTCTCATAACATTTAATTCAACATAACATCTATTCAACATTTATCATATACTCATGGTTTGTACTTATTTCATATTACATATCATATTACACTTATCAATTTAATTATAGAAAGCATATTCACATATAACATAATAACATATACTCATAACATGTTAATTTGGTCAAAAACATTTGAGATTGGCTCGTCGCAAGCCATTCTCCAATCATAAATAAAATAAGTAAATAGCACTCACATTTACCTCATGTAAGTTCTAAACAAAATCCTTTTATTTTCAATCTCGTACTATGTCAATTCCTTTGGTACCATTTCGGTCTACATCTACACATAGACATTTCCCATATCAATACTAATCTCTGCTAACATTTAACCGATTAACACTACATAAATGGAATGAAAGACTTTAGACAAGTTTCAGACTTATTAGTATCGGTACCCCTTCAATAGTACTGATACTTCTCTCTTATGGCACCGATACCTTCTTCAGTACCAATACCATTTTGGCATTCTAGAATTCTGATTTCAAATACAGTATCGATACCTTCCTCTTGGTATCGATTTCAAATATTGATTCAATCAATATCGAAAATATTCATTCGGTTCATGTTATTTCTTGCAATTTAACCTTATAGTATCGGTATTATTCTTTCAGTACCGATACCCTTACTCAGAAATCACTTATTTCACTTCAAAAATTACTAACTTTCACTTAAATCTCTTACGCTTAACTCTAATTATAACTTTTAACTTATTTACTCTTATTCCCTCTAACTTATCTCCATTAAAACCCCTTTAACATCAAAATCTACCATTTGGAACTAACGAAAAACCAGCTTTAAAGGTAACTCACCTTAGCATGGAGTTTCATGGGGAATAGGGGAAGAAGAGAAGAGAAAGTTTCCAAACTTTTCCTTTTTTTCTTTTAATCCTATCTATAAAGCATCAGGAAAAGATATTTTAAGTTCCTTTATGTTAAAAGACCATTATACCCTTCTAATTTTTCATCTTTAAAAATAAGTCCTAGACAAAATCCCCAAAATCAATCCTTGAACTTTTTAATTTATCAAAATTAAACCACTAAATTTTTAATCTTTACACCTTAGTCATTGACTCGTTCCTAAACCGTTTAGTGACACATCACTAAATATGGTGAAGTCTTTACTTGATTCTGGTTAGTCATAAAGGGAGCTTGAGTAAGGATCTCCTTCAAATAGCCGAAACTCTATTGGTGCTTCTCATCCCATACGAAAGAAAATCCCTTCTGAAGCAATTTAGTCAATGGTTTTGCAATCATGGAAAACGATGATAGTACCCTGCAAGGCCTAAGAAATTACGCACCTCAGTGACATTATTAGGTAGTTCCCACTCTAACACTGTATTAATCTTCTAGGGGTCTACTCAGATGCCATCAATTGCTACTACATGACCCAGAAATTCAACCTCTGTCAACCAGAATTTTCACTTCCCAAACTTGGCATATAACTGACGCTCCTGAAGTATCTGCAGAACGATACGAAGGTGCTGATCATGCTCTTCCTTGGACTGAGAGTACAGAAGAATGTCTTCGATGAAAACCACCATGAACTGATCTAAATAGAGAGGAAGATGCGGTTTACCAAATCCATGAATGATGTCGGGGCATCAGTGAGTCCAAACGGCATTTCGAGGAACTCATAATGGTTATACATCATCCTGAAAGCGGTCTTAGCAATTTCGGCATCTTTGACTTTCAACTGGTAATACCCTGACCTCAAGTATGTCTTATAAAACACACATTGTGCATTGATTTGGTCAAACATATCATCTATCTTAGGTAGAGGATAACGGTTCTTGATAGTTAACTTATTTAGCTATCGGTAGTCGATGCACAACCTCATCGACCCATCTTTTTTATTGAATAAAATGATCGATGCTCCCTAAGGAGAAACGTTAGATTGAATAAAACCCCTTTCTAACAACCCTTAAACTTGATTATTTAACTCATTCAACTTTATCGATTCTATGCAATAAGGTGCAATGGATACCGAAGTTGAACTTGACAAAACCTCTTTGTTGAACTCAACCTCATGTTCAGGTGGTAAACCTAATAACTTCTCCGGGAATGCATCGGGGAACTCTCACAAAATATGAATACATCCAGCATTAGAATAGAAGCTTGGTGTTTCCACCATGTGAGCTAAGACGGCTTCGCACCCATGACTCAACAATCTTTTAGCTCTAACTGCAGAAACCACTTTGGTAGTGCAACGTGATCTCCCACTGGTCATACTAACTTATTCTCATCATCCTTATAAAGTTTAATCCGTCTCACCTTACACCTCAAACTTGTGTCATACTCTATAAGCCAATCCATGTCTAACATCACATCAAACTCTCTAAACAGTAACTCCATCAAGTTAGCTAAGAATATCTAACCTTGAAGCTATACAAGGCATCGACGATAAACTTTATCAACCAAAACGTCTAATCCTAAGAGACTAGTCACTCTAACCTCTATCTCTAAATCTTTGAATGAAATATTTCTCTCTCGAAAAAGGTTATAAAGAATGTTTGAGTGAGTAGAACCTGGATCTACTAATGCAGTAATATGAATATAGAAGACTATGAATATACCTGAAATCCAATCAGTAGCATCGCACTCCTCCTGGGCTCACACGAACTACTAGCACGAGGCTATTGTGGGCTCATAAACAGCCTTAGATTTTGTAGTACCCACATTGTACTACCATGAAGCGGCTCGTCCACCCCTCTAGGACCCTCGACCTCACTGAACAGATGGCACATATATCTGTGATGATGCATGGGTTGATCTTTGAGCTTTGGGACAGTCTCTAATAAAATGGTCCAAGGACCCACAGCTAAAGCAACCTCCAATTGCTCGATAACACTCCTCGGGGTGCCTCCTGCCTCAAATCAAGTACACTGGGTGAACTGGTTTCCACGAAGATCTACTAGCAGTCGACCCAAGAGCTAACGACAAAGGTTTTTTGTGGGAGCCAGATCTACCTCTACGGTAAGAACTATGAGATACTTCCCTAAATGACCCTGATGGTGGTTTCCCTGAACCCTAGGGGCCTCTGGCCCACTTCCCTGATGATTGAGACGGCTTGACAGTCTTTAGAGCCCTCGTACTCTAACCCAAAAAATCACTCGTCGCTTGAGAATTCTTGCACAGAATTCTCTCAATTACTTTTTACTTGACTAGTCAGCTCTACAAAGATGCAAGGAAGGTCGATTTCCAAATGAGTGAGGATGTCCAAGTGGAGGCCCTCCTTGAACCTCCTACAACAGAGAGCCTCAGTTGACATGAGCTCTAGCACATATCGACTCATCCAAAGTAACTTCTTCCCGTACTCTAACACAGTCCTGTCACCCTAGATCAGATGTAGGAACTGGTCTCTCAAATCATTGGTATGGGCCTCTCTGATATACTTCTCTTTGAACTCCGACAAGAAGTACTCCCATGTGGGTCTTTCTATCTCCATCGCCAACTCTACGGACTCTGACCAGTTAATCACGTCACCATTGAGAAAGGTGGTGACGCACTCTAGCTTGCCCTCAGGAGTGAGGTACAACTGGCGCAAAGTACGGAGTATCCCCGTAAGCCACTAATATGTAGGGATAGGCTGATCATCCCTAAATCCAAATAAGTCGATAATTATATACATATGAAGCATCTCAATCAGGGACTCCTAAAGCACTACAGTAGGCTGAACTAGGGGTACATATGGGGGAGATAGCGTAGTAAACAGATTCAGAATGGCTCGGACAACATGCCTAAGAGTCGAGGTCAGATCACAGAAGATAGTCGTCTCATCAACTCTAGCATCTACATGAACCTCGTACTTATAGTATGGGATAAAATTATCACCAATATCACCGAAAAAGAAAGTACGAATCTCCTCTCGACCCTTGTGACTAGGAGCAGTACTATCGGCCCTATTCAAATCCTAAAATTAGAAATGAAAGAGAAGTCACTATCGTTATTCTAGAAACTTAAGTACTCTTGAAACACTAGGGGTATATACTCACACAAACGCTTACTGACTCTTACCCGTGGGTCCTAAGAACGACTAAACATGGCTCTAATAACACTAAATGTAACACCCTAATATATTCCAACCTAAAAATCCATGGATTATGATGTCACACGGGACCACCGAAATAGTAAACCTAAAACGTTTCTTTGCAATTTTTTATAAAATATCAAAATCATTCATCATAGCAAATACAAAATCATAATTCAAAAAGTGATTTTGGTTAACTTGATTGTTCTCACTTGTATCGAATACTTGAAGCTTATATGAACTTAAAACACCCAAGATCGAACCCCCAAACCAAACGGACCAATTCACCCAAGAAAAGACGACGGTGTCAAAACTGTGTCACACCCTAATTCCGGGGTAAATTTTTTTCTTAATTTTTTCTGGTGTTTAATTTAAAAATAGATGAAATCCAAGGACCAAAATGAAATTTTAAGTAATTTTGGGTCCAAATCTAAAAGTGATAAAAAAGCTAGGGATCTATGGCACGATTTTACCATTTCTTAATTTGGATGGGTATAAAAGCTTCCCGAAACCATATTTTTCTATTTTTGAAAACCCCAAAACCATTAAATTTCTTACGTCATCCCGAGTCCAACAGTGATCATTTCATCATCTCTGTTGCCGGCATATGAAGGGGTGAGCGATAAGAAGATTTTGATGAAGTAATATCGAGCTATCCACTGTTCCCTGTTGTGGACCACAGTTGGTAAGTACCTTAAAATGTTTTAAAATAATTTTTAGAATTTATTTTGTATTTTGTATGCCACTGCATCGCCCCCACGTGCCGCTAGATAGTCCGACCAGTAAGATTCATTCAGCCTATACCCAAATCTGATTTGACCCAAATACCTAACCAACCCAGTCATATCAGACCATTAGAACCAGATTGAATCGATCCAACTAAGCTGAACTGTATCGCCGCACCGCATCGCACCGTTGATCGTCATTATTTGACCATTGCTATTTACCGTTAACCGGTGTTGACTTTTTCTGAGACCACCTATCCTGATGTTTTGAGTCCTATTGTACGGTATGTTTTGCCTAATTCTAACCTAAAAGCCCCGAATTGAGCTCGTTAATCCAAAATTGCTTAGTATTTTTAGCATTTTTTGTTTATGTATTTGAGATTTGATTATGAAATTAATCTGGGAATATATTTTTGTGAAGGTACATGTGATTCCCTTGACCGAGGGCTGACCAGATTCGATGTTTCCCGTTTGGTAGATCAGTACAATTTGCGTTCTTCAAGAACAACTAGTAGGTTTTCGTAAATTGTTTAATTAAAGTTTATTATTTATTTTTTGTTATGATTTTGAGATAGTTTTCTCCAATTATTAGGGTTTAGCTCTGTCGTTGATTGTGGTCGGCATACCCAAGAGTAAGCTACCATTCTAGATTTCTCAGTCAGTACAAGTGTGCTCCTATTAGTATTACAGTATTGTTTTAAATTATCTATCTAAACATTTTTGAAATTTAAATATTTTGACTGCATGACATCTGTTTTACTACCTGCTTTAACTTCTAATATCTAATTACTGTACATTTTCTGATATGATCTCTTGTTACTATATTTTTGTATGTGATTATGAAAAATGGCATGTTTTAATGTTTTATTAAATTAACGTTTTTATTTAAATTAAATTACCGTTGTCACTATTTTTGGGGGTATGATTGGAAGAAGTATCTAAGGCATAGTATCTGACTTGTAAGTCCTTATTACAGGCACATTTGCTTTGTGTATTGGCTAAGACCTTACCGCATGCCCTTATGCTATCAGCATAAGGTCCTTACCGGGAATATAGATAAGTGTATGGTTTAGGGTGACCTACACATTATGGTGTTCGAATGGAGGTATTGTTCATGTTTTACAAATCATGTTCATAAAATAATTTTACCAAAATATTTTATCTGTATTTTTATACACCGCAAGGAGCACACTGGGCTTTTTAGATCATCCTTTAATTTTTAAGTTTTTAGATACTATCCGATAATAGAATAGCAAACTTGGCATAATGACGATCGGTCATTCTCCATTTTGTATCACTGTATATTTTTGTTTGCTCTTTTTGTTATATTTTGGTGACATATATTGCTATTAGTAATCTATATTTGTATTACTGATATGTTGTTCTGACCATGTTTCCATATGGATTTTTGATAATATTTACATATATTTTCCGTTATATATTTATGTATTTTATCATTAATCGTATTTATTTACTAAATAGATTTCAACTGTGTTTTGAATCTAAAAAATGTATTTTGTATACGACATGAGACCGCCTAGATTCATGCCTACCTTCTAGGTCGGGTTCAGTGTAACACCCCAAATTAGGGGCTAAAATTAAGAAATTATAAAGTATTAATTTTAATTGGTATTTTGGGAGAAATTGAGGATTAAATTGTAAAATTTCAAAGTTGGCACACCATTTTAGGAAGTACAGGAAATTCAGTGACTAAACCCATGATTTACCCATTTTTATTTTATAGAGAATTATAAATCTCTCTCCCCCCCCGTATGTTCAGCAAAGATTTTTCAGTTGAACCTTCTTTCAACTCCGATCTACTCACCGTCTGGCGTCCGTTTGACGAACCAAAACCACCATCGTGTTCGTTGTCAACCGATGAACAAAACCCCTCAAACCTCTTGTTATGAATTGACGCCGTTCATCGTTAATTTCAATCGGAAGTATCGTCGGTTTTAACTCAATTTCAATTAGTTTTTCGTCGATTCATGACATTCCGGCCATCCGTTTTTGACACCTCCCACACCTTACATCGTTTCGAGTCCACCGGTGTCCTCCGTTTCTCTGTCTTCGCCGGTACGTGGAGGGGGTGAAAAAGTTAAAGTTTTCGATGTTTCATAATCGAGCTCTACGCCGTTTAAAATTGTGAACCGAGTGGGGAAAGTGTCTTAAAATGCCTTAAAATAATTTTTAGAATTTTTTCAGGAATTTTTCCGACACCGGCGCCCCATACGCCACCGCTCGCGTGTGGAAGTCCTAATTTGTAATTAATTTCTGTTAGGGTGATATTCGTGTAAAACTCATGTGCTAGTTTTGTAAATATAAAAGGGTGCTAAATTTGTAATTAATTTCTGTTAGGGTGATATTTGTGTAAAACTGTTGACTGTTAACCGTTAACCTGCGTTGACCATTGGCCGGCGTTGACCACAGTTGACCAGAACTTTGACTGGCGTTGACCGGGCATTGAACGACCATTGACTTTTTCTGGGTACACCTAACCTGACATTTTTCGACGTCCTGAGTTCGATTTCGCAGTCCGTTTTTTTGAAATTCATACGCAAAAGCCTCGAAATTGCCAGTCAAACCCGTTGACTTTAACTTTGACCGAAAAGTCAAAATTTTCGAAAAGTCATATTTTATGTTTTTTGACATTTTGAATCCGAATTCGAAGACTATTTTGTCAAATTCAAACTCGGTAAGCTGTTTTGACTTATTTATCACCTGATTCGATCCGTTTTTCGTAATTAAGCTAAGTTTTTTATGTAATTTCTGTTGATATGCATCCGAGGAATTATTAGAAGATGATTTCAAGATTGGGGCATTTGAATGGAATTTAATGGTCTATCAGTATGTCACGGAAATCGAGGTAATACATTACTACCTCTTTATGCTTTATAGAACATGTTGGTATTGGTAAATGCATGAATAGAAATGTTTGGTCTCATATGTTTAATAAATGAAGTTCTACACTCGATACGAATGAAGTAGAAAATAGGTAAGTGAATGTGGCTCAAATGATTATTATAAGAATTAGAGGACAGCTGGAATTAAATTACATGTTCTGGAATTAAGTGATAAAGAAATTAACCATGGATATGTAGATTATAATTTATCTCATTGAAGGTACTTGGATGATAAATTATGAGAATACTCTGGTAGAGTAAAATTACAAAAATACCCTTATATTGTAAGATGACAAGAATTGTCCCTAGAAGTTGGTTAATAACTCTGAAAATACATATTGATCCGATAAAATTTCATATGTGCTTAAGAAATACTAGTTTTGCTTAGAAAATTTGGATATCTGGTTTTTAACCCCAAGAGGGTTTATACAAGATACTAGAAGTCTGTTAAGGAATCATTTCGAGATTAGAGAATGTTCGGGAAAGCAATTAACCATAGTATCTCTAAATTATAGTTATTTTCGTTAAGAGTTAATACCAAAATTATTTGGTTAAGAAATTATGAAAATTCCCTTGAAAGGTAAAAATAATCCAAGTTGAACCTGAATGAGAAAATACTTTGAGGATTTGTATTTAACTCGATAAATTATGGATTTAAATGTTAAGATTTTGTCTTTGTGAAGAAAATTCCCGATAACCTGATTGTAACTTCTGATAAGGCAATGGACCAGAAAATCTCCGAGTTAAGAATAATTTATCGATAGTGCTCTTTTGACATAATTGTAAGAAATGACTGAATAAATGATAAGTTTAAATTTGATAATAAGATCGGACGAAAGGAAATGATTGTAATACACTAGATCTGTAAAATGACCAAAATACCCCTAGAATGATAATAACCCAAGAATATCACCAAGCTCAAGAATGATTGGATATCTTCGAGCTCTGAAATGAATAGAATAAAACTGAGCACCAGAATTACCAAAATACCCTTATGCTCGATGATAATTTTTGGAAGTATTCAGCTCAGCTCAACTCTAGATCGCGTTAAGCACTAAGATTTGGATATTTGTTCAACAAATCAACCACGAAGATCGAACTGAACTGAACGAAAGTACAATATGTATCCGAAATTCAGAGACGTCCAAATTAATCTGGAAAACTCTGAAGTAACTAGAATGGATTTGACTACTAAGTGAAATAAGTAACCTCGATGACTGAGAATTTAATAAGTGATTTGGATGAGTTTGGAAACGTTAATGAACATACACGATGTATTTTTCTTCTGGGTCATGAACTATAAATCAAGCACGTCAGTATTTCATGATATTGTGGAAGCGTGAAAATGAAATAAAGAAATTGAAAGATCTATTCAGCGATGATTCCGAAGATGATCTCTGGACAAGAATTTTTGGTATTAAAGAGTAAATACCCTGGAAGGGTAATGAATTGACCAGTCGATAAGTATCAGTTCTGGGAATTGTTCAGCTCGAGTTGTTCGATATTCCGATAGATCGACACAAATCGTAAATGTTCCGAATCTTCGTTTCTTCCTTATCATCTCAATTCACATTCTGAATAACTGATGATTCTGTCCGTTAATGAACTCTTCCAATAGTGATTCTAAATTCCAACATTCTATCAACATATTGAAGATCTGTGTTTCTCTACCTGATAAGATTATCCAGTACCTCTAAATAATATTCGTAAACTCTGGTGTGTTCCCTAATCATATGAATATTTTATCCGATTTTCGATTTGAAATATGTTCTAATTTTTTATATGAATTCTGTTCTGATTTCTGATCTGGATTCTGTTCTGATATATGATATTTGATATATGATATGAATTCTGTTTTGATTTCTGATATCTTCGTTTATTGACAGAAAAATGTTTTATTTGGGGGTATTGTTGGATGAAGAATATATGTAGGCTCACCGGCTTTGTGCTCAGGGCCTAACTGTTGTGTCGGGGTTGTATGGTTCTGGGGAACCTACACATTATGATGTGTTCGGTTGGGGAATTTACTATGGTTTTTGATAAATGTTTTATTTGGGAGTTATTATTGGAGGAAGAATATATGAAGGATCCTCGACTGTGTGCTCAGGGCCTTACTGTTGTGTCAGAGTTGTATGGTTTTGGGGAACCTACACATTATGGACGTGTACAGTTGAGGGAATTACTATGATTTCTAAATGTTTAAAAATATGTTTTAAAAAGATATGTATCTTTTCACTAGTTTTGCGGGAACACACTAGATAACCTATTTTGATCTCCTAAACCTAGACATCCTATTCGATCTCCTGAAAACGTGATACTATAAATGTTTCTTGTGAACTAAGATCTTCATGACTACTACTCGATTAACTACTAACGGAATCCCATATTATCCTGCAAACTGGTATATGTCTGAGTCAATAAGGAAATTATATGGCTTTCCATTTATCTACATGTCATGAAGCATCATCTGGTAGTTTTGTGTTACTGAGCTTTCCGAAACTCACTCTATTAATCATCATTGCAGGTTAAAAGAATTGTACCAGTACAGCTATCGACATCAATAAGGGAGTTCTTACGGCGTTGCTTGCAGAGTATGGTACATGTGATTAGGGGGCATGTATGTTGTATTTTGTTTTATTTATGAGTCTGAAAATCTGTTTTATTTCTGCATATTGATAAATGATTTTATAAGTTTACATGTTCTGATAAAAAAATTTAAATTTTCTGCTATTTTTACAGTGGGTCACTCCGGTGGCCCTAATGTGACACCCCAGATCGGATCGAGCTATCCACATCGGTCTGAGGGGGTTACATTCAGGGGGTTATATATTGCGCCTGTAGTATCGATACTGACCATTGGGTATCAATACTCACTTTACGTATCGATACTTAGGGTGAGTATCAATACCAAAAAAACATCGATGTTTTGAAAAATACCTCGGTCTCTATACTCATATGGGGAGTATCAATACTCTACACTTGGTATTGATACTACCATGAGTATCGAGTCCAAAATAACATTCTAGAATCCTTGAATTGTCACTGGTATCGATACCAGTCTCTGAGTATCGATACTAGACCCCGAGTATTGATACTCCCTAAAGGATTATCGATACTACCCTAAAAACTTTGCCTTTATTTTTTCCTTTCTTAAAGAATAATATCGGTATTGTTCTTCTAGTATTAATACTGATGACCTGAAGTGTAATGTTTTGGGGAATAAAATGTATCCCAAACTTACCCATTCAGTCCCCTAAGACTAGAAAACATTTTTAAAGCCTTATTTTAGGTCTTAGAGGTCAAAAGATGTCATCGTTCATGTTTACAAACACCAAATACAAAATTTACCATGGATTTACCCTAGTATGCTTTCATAAGCAAAACAAACAATTCATGCACATTTAATGATCTGCATATGGTATAGACATGTTAGAATCATGTTACCTTGATGCTAGGTTGCTTGAAAACATCCCCAAATCACCCAAGGACTAGTTTTTCCTTGCTTCTCTAGCCTTTGAGCTCTCTCATTGCTCTTTCACTAATCAAAAGTGAAAATGATTTGTTAACTCATTTTAGAATTTAAGGTAATATTACAAATAATTTCTAAAACCCAAAACATCCTAAAAATGTATTAGAATCCTAAGATTTCATAAACCCCACTAAAACTCTTTGGTAACTAAGACCAATCTTGGTTTTGATAGCTTGAATTGAAGCTTGAAATATGTAGATTGAGGCTCTTACCTTAGAATTCACAATAAATGCTTAAATTTCTTAAAGGTTCAACCTTTTCTTGGTTCTTAAAGAAGAATGAAGATGAAGAAATGGATGAGAAGAGACAAACAAATGGATGAAAAAAGGAGAAAGAGACAGATGTGATATCATCCCATTTATGGGTTTTCACTTTGATTAAAATAAAGGGGTCAATCACTCAAATGGTCCTTCCACTTTCAAGTCAAGTTTAAAAATGCCTTTTTCATAACTTAATGGGCTCAACTTAATCCCAAATCAAATCCTATTAGGTCACACTCTTCATAAGCTATGTGGAATTTATTCTAAAGACCATTTGAATAAACCCGAAACTTCTAACCCAAAATTCAAGGTGTTATAGACCAAGCTTTCGACTTCAATCCATAATACAAATAATCATTTGACATTTTGAAAGAAAAGCTTGTGTCAGCTCTGATTGATCAACCACCTAATTGGGACTACCCTTTCGAGATCAAGTGTGATGCATCAGATACAAGCGTCGGAGCCGTTCTTGGGTAGAAAATCGGCAAAGAGCCTCATATCTTAGCATACACGTCATGAACTTTGGATTTGGCTGAGAAAAATTATTCTACCACAGAAAAAGAATTATTTGCCATTATTTTTTCTCTAAAAAAATTAGATCATATCTTCTTGGTACTAAAATAGTTGTTTTTTTATCATACAGCCTTGAGATGCTTAATAAGCAAAAATGAGGAAAAGTTTAGACTAATACGATGGATCCTGCTTCTACAAGAATTTGATTTGAAGATTAAGGACAAAAAGGTATGCTAAAATCTGGTAGCTGATCATTTGAGTAGTCTTCCCATCTCCACGCTCGACTCATCACTTCTAGAAGAATTCCCTGAAGAGAGTCTAATGGTGGCGCACAAAATTACCCTGTCGTTCACAAATATGGTCAATTATTTGGCGACAGGTAAAATACCATTAGATTTGTTAAGAGCTAAAATTAGTTGAATTAAGAGAGAATCTTGATTTTATATTTAGGACGATCCGTACCTTTGGAAGTTCTGCTCGGATCAAGTAATTCGGTGATGTGTTACCAAAAATGAGGTAAATTCAATTTTGAATTTTTGTCATTCTTATTTTTTTGGTGGTTATTTTGGACCAAAGCGGACTGCCCATAAGATTCTTGAATGTGGTTTCTTTTGACCTAACATCTTTCGTGATTCTTATTTGTTTTACAAATCTTGTGAAAGATGTCAACACACATCAAATTTGAGTCGAAGGAACAAAATTCCCCTTAATCTGGTTCATATTTGTGAAGTTTTTGGTGTTTAGGGAATCGAACATGGGTCCATTCGTTTCTTCTTTTGGAAACACTTACATTATTCTTACTGTAGATTATGTTTCGAAATAGGTAGAAGTTAAAACTACCCTAAATAATGATGCCAAAAATACTATTAATTTTCTGAATATTTTTATTTATTTAGGTTTGACACATTACGAGGGATAATAAGCGATCGAGGAACACTCTTGAACACACTTACTCAAATAATTGCCACAGCCTACCATTTGCAAACAAATAGGCAAGCGGAAAGTATTGAATCATGAAATTAAGGCAATTCTTAAGAAGATAATTAAATTGGACTGTAAAGATTGGAGTCTCAAATTAGTCGATGCATTATAGGAATTTTAAATCACAAACAAAGGCCACATTGGAATATCTCTGTACTGTCTAATCTTTGGTAAGACGTTCCATTTGATAGTTGAATTGCAACATAGATCATATTGGGCATCCAAGCAATGTAACATAGAGCATATTGAGCATATTCAAGAACTTGAGGAAATCTGTAGAAAACTTGCGACAACGCTCATATATTTAAAGATAAAACAAAAGAATTCCACGACCTTATAATTTCTTTTAAATCATTTTCTATCGGACAAAAGGTTTTACTTTTTAATTCTAAGTTTAAACTTTTTGTAGAAAAGCTTAGATCAAAATGATTTGGACCTTTCACGGTAACTCAAGTATTTCCTCATGGCACGATCGAAATTGAAGACGAATCGGGAGTTCATTTTAAAGTGGACGTCAACGGTTGAAACCATATTATGAAGAACGCTACGACTTGTAATCGAAGAAATCGATTTGGAAAAATCTGTAGTCTGAATCAGGTCATTGACGTTAAAAATAACGGTTAATGGAAAACAACTCATTCTATTTTAATTTATTTAAATTTTGTTTATTTTGATTTTTATTTCATGTATTTTATCATTTTAATTTTAATTTTGCAGGTACCCGATAATTTTAATCAGATTAAATGAAATCGGAGCAGAATTTTTGGTCCGAACAGTGGCAAAATACTCTTTCTCGAGCCGGATATCGTGCGGCATCAAACTAATCCCACTCTATCCCCTTATGTGCATCGTTTCATTAACGGTGTGCGTTAGTATTTCCCAATCCCCACGGACGCAAGTTATCGCAACTCATGGCCCTCATTTTCATTTTCACCACCCATTTCCCCCAAAAGCCAACACCCTTCATTTGCAAAGTTTGATCGACTGCCAACTATCATCTTCCCTCATTTTTCTTTTGTGGACCTCCCACCGCTTATCACTTTATTTCAAATTTTGAAAAAAAATCCTAATCCCCAATTAGTTGAGAATTTGTCTCTTGTCTTGCTACTTAACCCAAATTTTAGTCTTTTTTCCCACCTTAACCTAAGTTCCATTACAACCCTTTTAAAGTCCCCTTGACTAAGGTATTTTCTTCATTTTTAGTAGTGGAGACTTGATTTTACTACAAGCTTATGGTGATGAATTGATTAGTCCTGATTAGAGCGTTCTCATTTACCCAAAATACTTTGAGCGATAATAAGTGAACTCTTGTGAGATATTGAGTTTTGCAACGTTGAAATTGATGGATTATTGGGATGTCATGATTTGCTTAAACTTGTTCCTAGTTATGCCTTGATTATTTCTTGATTTCGATGATTGTAAAGATCTTAATTCATTTGGTTGTCTTGGATATATTGTGAGATGAGGGATGACAATTTGTGATTTTGATGTGTTGATTGAGGAATGCTTGAGGACAAGTATTGAATAAGTCAGAGGGGAATTTGATTTGCGTTTTATTTTGTTACTATTTTACTGTTAATTACTCCTTTTTATCTATTTGATATTGTTGATTTGGGGCATTTTTATTCGTTTCGGTGCAGAAGATCTAGTCAACATTCTAGAAGGACGGACGGATAATTAGGATTAAGTTTAAATTTGAATTAAGAATTATCATTTATTTTTAGGATTTTATTTGAATATTTTTGGGATTTATCTTTATTTAATATTTCCTTCATTTTAATGGTTTTTGATAACTATAAATACCACTCGGGGTAAGCATGAAACACATCTCGATTTAGCATATTCTTTGCTTTCTTATTTTATAAAAATTTTCTTCTTTTCCTTTATATTTTTACTTTTTAAGTTTTACTTTATTTTCTTTAAAAAAATTCTAAGTATGATTTCATTTTAATATAATAGAAGTATTTTTTTAATTTGGGTTAAAAATTAATTAATTATTAATAATTTAATGAGTCTAGTGTGGTTAAAAAATAACAATAACAACAACAACAACAACAAAACCCTATTCCCATATGCAATGGGATAAAGGAAAGGTAGGGTAGTAGGCTGCCCCCAACGCATGGTTGAGATCAGCTTCCGTGGAAGACCTCTGATAGTCAAAAATTAAAATAAAGATAAAATACAATACATGTATAAATAAATAAAGAAATACATAGTTGAATAGTTTTCATATGCAGTCTTCATATGCGCGTTTGTACTGGGAAGTACTCCCTGCAAATAAATCCCTATGTAAAAAAACTCTGTATATAGACAAAACCGTAAGACCGACTAAAACTTAAAAAGAGAAAACATGAAGAGAATGATACACAGTATGTGGTTAAAAAATAATTGGGTCTTAATTCATAATGGTTTTGAGCTTAAAATATGTATTTAATATATATAATATATTTAATATTTGATAATTTATGTTAATTCGGTTAATTAACCGATTTCAAACTGAATTAACCGTTAACCGAATATTGAAAAAAAAAACATTAATCGTTCCCCGACCGAACTAATTCATTGACCGACTGAATTAACCAAACTAATTTGGTTCGATCGGTTAACTCGATTAAAACCGAAAAATTAACACCCGTGATCATAGGGCTGCTAAAATAAACTTCACAATGCTAGGTGTAGACACCCATTTTTGTCCGGTTTTAAAAAGATATGTATTTATTATTATTATTATTAATATTTTATTTTTTTTTCAGGCCCGTGTGTAACAACCCCCACTATCCCATTAACCCCATTATCACCACTCTCGCACGTCTCTTCAACAGTTTTCTTAATTTTCTCTCAAACATGAGAGTGAGAATCTTTATCAGGGGGCCTGCCTATTTATTTAAGGCAACTTTAGATTGGAGGCACAGGGAGAAAATGGCTCGATAGGCGTAAAAACCCAGCTGAAAAGCAAGCAAGAGATAGAGACAAAGGGGAAGCAACCAAGCCGCTGTCTCTCTTTTGACCAACCTCGCACGCGTCGCTTCCGGTCTTGGTGCCGCCAGTATCCTTGGCGCTTCCACGTACACCGTTGACGGTGGTCAAAGAGCTGTTGAAAGGGAGGTCTTGAAGGACGTGGTTTCACAGTTCAATGCAGATCAGCTTCTCACCGAGAGTCCCCAAGGTCAAGACCACGAGAACATGCTGAAGCAAAATATGTTGGTGCTTGAAGGGAAGGACTGTATCATTTTCTGGGCAGCTTGGGTCTTCAACTGCAGAGTGGAATAGCGTCGAAATTGTTTGTTTGTGTTGTTCTCATATTCTTCATTACGGATCATTTGTTCAGTTTCGTTAATTGTTTGCATATATCATTTTTGAGGATGGTGAAAATCCCATATTCCTTTCTCCGGCTCATCACTCGAAGTTGCCCACCAAGTGTTATAAACGGGGGTCACCGTTATGGTCGAGGTCGATGGAAGCGACGGGAGCAATAACAAAGCAACAATGCAAATATTGAATCTGCTACGCCTGCTGGTAGTCATTCTGATGAACTTGAATCCCACTGTTGCTGCCCCGGAGATTAATTCATCAGGGAACTCCGAGAATTGGATGGTGTTGTCGGTTGCCGTGGAAGCACTTGTGCCACGCTTTAATCATGCATCTACCGTTGTTGGGAACAAGATGATCGTGGTTGGTGGTGGATTTGTGAACGAAATTTTAGATGATGTGCAGGTTCTTAATTTCAATACTTTTTCTTGGACCATGGCATCATCAAAGCTTTACTTGTCACCTAGTAATCTTCCACTTAAAATTCCTTCATGCAAAGGCCACGTTCTGGTTTCATGGGGAAAGAAAACCCTCTTGGTTGGAGCCCAAGCTGACACTGTAAATGAAAAACTTTCAACATATTTTTTATTTTTTAACATCCTTTTTTATTTTTTATTTTTTATTATTATTATTTATTTATTTATTAGTTGATATTTTTTTTATTTACCATCTAACATTTTTTATTTTCCAGTAGTAATTTCAACCAATCAAAGGTAATTATCTGAATCGATGTTTTAAATTTTAATTTTAGTTTTTAATTTTCGCAATCAAAGACAACCGACAAATTAATTCGTACCGAAAGGGCAGTTCAAGGGTGCTAATCCTTCCTTGACCGTAACCGACTCCCGAACCCGACACGTTTTGGACAAGACGCAGATCAGGTAAGATGGTGTCCGACCCACCTAAATTCGTTTCAAAGTGGTCGGTGGCGACTTCAATTTATTTAATCCAAGTCGAAGCCCAATTACTGGGCCCAACCGAAAGACGGTTCCGACAGCTTAGCGACTCCACTGGGGACAAGTAAGTTAGTCAGGCCAGAATTAATTTGCGGTTGTCTTTTTATGCAAAAATAATAAATTTTAATTTTAATTTATTTATTCGATTCCAATTATTTACCTTTTATTATTTTTAAATAAATAGTTGTACTGACTTTTTTTTTTCAATGATTTCAGATTTTTGAAAAATTTATATCTCAAGCTCTATACCCGAGCTTCGAACCCTATTTAAGTGGGGGTGAAAGCGACACCTTCGTGTGAATTTATTCACCGTGTGGGCCTAGCAAGTAGCCTTCAGGATTCATATATCTTATGTCTTCGTGTGAATTTATTCACCGTGAGGGCATAAGGGAATGTGTCCTCCCGAGTTTAACTTAATCTACATAAGCCTGTGATAGGTTTAGGACTAAGGGTCTGGCAAGCCCAAAGGGGCACCGGCAAGGAGAACTCGAGTACCGTTTTTTATAACCTAAACCGGGAGACTATGGAGAATTAGAGCCCACCCAAAAACCTCATTTCAAACCCTAGGATGCCTGAGTTATTTACTGCTTTACTTTCTGTTCAAAGCATGCGAACTAGACAAATATGTGGTTAGGATTTGTTTGAAATTAGCATGCGGGATAGAGATCATGTCTGGTAGAATAATAAGCATGTGGGATAGATATCATGTGGGGTAAGATTTTTCATTTTTATTATTGTTTTGATTTACCTCACTAACTCTTTTTTTGTTCTCGTTCATTTTGTTCTCATCATTCGCATCATTTAAAAGAGGTATTGATCCACAAAAATGTGTTTGTTAAACATGAATAATCTGCATTAATGGACAAAGGGGTTGTAATACAAGAGATAAAAATACAGAGGGCAGTCTACAAGGCGACTATGTGTCACCTTCAATCCAGAGGACGTGGTACCCACAATTGAAAAGTATATCACTCTGCTGCATCATAAAGGACTCAGAATGAACCGAGTTTACGTCAAGCACAATGAAAGTCTATCTTTGAAGAACTGACTGGAAGAGCTTGCAGGGCAAGATGAAGGTTACTGATCTTGGGAGTCCCTTCAAAGACAACAATGGCAAAACGATATCTGAAATTAGAGACCATTGCTGATGAATTCAAGAAATAGACAAATGAACTTCACATAATTCCTATCAATTGAGGACTCCAATGACGTATTCGTTGGGAACAGGTTCAACAAAAGATAAATGATAGAGATGCAGTCATTCGAGACTTCTTGGGCCAGTACAAAAAGTAACTCAACATTTGCACGATTTATCCAGAGAAGCCAGAGCGGTTCGACAGTTATTCAACCGGTGACAGACAAAGGCATAAAACTGGTTAACATGTTAGTATATTTTTGTCTCTTAAAAGATAAAATACTTTTGTCCCCAATAAGGATTATTTCTAATAACAGACACATTTTTTGATCAATGCCTCGAACATTGCATGCATCATGCATTTCTGCATATTTCGCATTACTTT
Source organism: Hibiscus syriacus (assembly GCF_006381635.1). Classification (NCBI taxonomy): domain Eukaryota; kingdom Viridiplantae; phylum Streptophyta; class Magnoliopsida; order Malvales; family Malvaceae; genus Hibiscus; species Hibiscus syriacus. The sequence goes on along the minus strand of NW_024063507.1, from coordinate 618,866 downwards.
TCTCTTTTTTATTACATTCACATGTCTAATAAAAAATGAGAACATTTTGATCCTACGACATATAAGAAGCTTTACCAACAGTTTTGACGCACATGTGGTGTCACCATATCCAAAGAAATCCATGAAGCCCCATACCCCAGGTAGTATGATGAGAACGCACATTGCGAATATCATAGTGGTGTCCTAGGGTGCACTATCGAGAACTACTCCACATTCAAGAGAATCGTACAGAAAATACATAACAAGAACTGGATCGACTTCAACAAGTCGGGGGCATCCAAGTGAGGCAGATCATTTCATCATTTGAGGCTTTTTGTTTGAGTTTGTTTTTTCATTTTTTCTCAAGTTTTTTAAGAACATTTGAATAAATTTATGTTACTTTAATGATGACGAGCAATGAATCACATTTGCAAACTTGAAATTCTTTGAATATCAACTGAATTAAGAAGCTCTGTAAATGGTTCAAAGTTACAGATCTTTGACAAAGTAACATGATTTAAAACAAAGAATTTGACTTTACCCATAATATACACTCAAACACCGTACCCTGCTCTTACAATTAACCTTTTCCTTTCATTAAGCGCGGACAACATGGGGCATCCTTTTGCATATAACATTACTATACTTTTTATTTAAGCAGTTCAGTGATGATAATGATCTTCACAGATGGAATAGTCAAGTAAGCAAATCTAGTTTAGGTCAGTTGCTTGGAAATTAAACTCTAAAGATGAAATTTTTGACTTTCAACAACACCTAGACTATAACAGGTTCTTCTTGACAATCTTAAGAAATTAAATCCGCAAAGCTGAGCTATTCCACTAAGGTAATTGGTTATAGAGGAAACTTGAAAGCCCTGGCCTTATGAGTAGATTACGTTCAAACCATGACATTACTCGGACACTTGGCAATTCGGTGTTTGCTCCACTGCTCTTGTCAGGCTGAAGACTCTGTGATGAGATGAGCCCTTCAGTTAACTTGATAAGAGTGATTATAATATTAAGCTGTCCCTCTAAAGCAATTGGTTAAGTGCTTCGGCTTTATGGATTAAGTTAGCCAGATAACGGCAAGTTAAATCAAATTTTCGGTAATGATGGACTAAAGGAGTTAAGGAACACCTGTTATAGTCAGTTTCACACGAGCACTCAAGAATTTCATTTTTAGACCGATATTTTTTGCACTGCCTTCGTTAGATGAGCCTACAAAGCTTGAACAAATGGAAGATTTCAGAGGACCGAAATAAAAGGTCTAGTAAGTGATCATGCTAGTTGCGTCATTTTGTCCGTACCCAATTGAAATACCAAAGCATGTTGCGATATTTAAAAAAAATGACATTACCAAAACCTTAGAAAGAAGGCCAACCTAAGGCCAACTCATCCATTTGAACAATTGTCAAAGAGCTGTGACTCTAAAAGCATTAAAAGAGCTCTTGATTCCTTCGATATTCTTTGAACTCACGTTTACAATTTGAGTCAATTGCCAACAATATTTTACAACATTTTTTCTCCTAAAACAAGAAAAAGGAGAAAAATATTTTCAAACAGAGTAGTCTCATATTTGAAAGGTCTGTAAAGCCAAAGCTCGAGAAGATAGTGGGGCACGATCGATTCTAAGGACCTGATTGACAGACAAAGCACGAGACTCCATCCAGGAGATAACACATAATCCATTCATATTGCATGCATCTTAGATATACTTAGGTGCATCACATTCATCATTTTAGCATACACGTTTTTGCAGCTTTTAGAGTCAAGTTTTGACTTCAGGATGAAGGATACTCGATTCTCAAGCGCCTTCAAAGAATGATGGTGGTTGCTTAACTCGGCAGTAAGAAGCTACACCTCAACCGACTTGACATCTCAGAACCAATTTCAGATATGTTCGAGAACCAGCTCAAAACAAATCCAGTTCGACTCAAACTCAACCATGAGCAGCATGTTTCCAGTTAACACTTTCAAGCCAGATTTCAATTCCACGACGGAAGATATTCGTCTCACAAAATTTGGCGAAAGGGGCCATCATTCATTTAAAGGAAATTTACAGCATAGCTTAAGTCAAGAAAAGTTGTCTGTCAACAAACAACTTTCCAATTTCATTCAGAGTCTATTTCAACTTCGCAGCGAAGAAAATTGGACTCGAAACGACACAATTAGCTCGAGAGTGGATTTCAACTTCACGACGAAGGATATCTAGCTCAAGGCCAAACTTTACAACGAATGAGTCATCCATGGTTTCAACTTCATGACGAAGGGAATCGTGTCCACCCACAACATACAATACTTGGAAAGATATTCAAGTCAGGGCTCAACTTCACAACGAAGGGGCCATCTACGATTTCAACTCCATGACGGAGGATATCGTACCTACACACCCACGATTTCAACTCTACAACGGAGGATATCGCGCCATTTGAGGCTCAACTTCACGACGAAGGGGCTTCCCAATTCAGAGCCAATTTCAACTTCACAGCGAGGGATATTGGACTCCAGATAACACAAGTTCAACTTCACGACGAAGGGACCGCTGGTTGTCAATAAACAATTTCCCAATTTCAACTTCACAACGAAGGATATTGGACTCCAGACAATGCAAGTTCAACTTCACGACGAAGGGACCGCTGGTTTTCAATAAACAATTTCCCAATTTCAGAGCCAATTTCAACTTCACAACGAAGGATATTGGACTCCAGACAACGCAAGTTCAACTTCACGACGAAGGGACCGCTGGTTGTCAATAAACAATTTCCTAATTTCAGAGCCAATTTCAACTTCACAACGAATGATATTGGACTCCAGACAACATAAGTTCAACTTCACGGCGAAGGGACCGTTGGTTGTTAATAAACAATTTCCCAATTTCAACTTCACAACGAAGGATATTGGACTCCAGACAACGCAAGTTCAACTTCACAACGAAGGGACTGCTGGTTGTCAATAAACAATTTCCCAATCTCAGAGCCAATTGCAACTTCACAGCGAAGGATATTGGACTCGAGGCAACACAAGTTCAACTTCACAACGAAGGGACGGCTGGTTGTCAACAAACAATTTCCCAGTTCCAGAGCCAATTTCAACTTCACGGTGGAGGATATTGGACTTGGAACAATACAACTTACTTGGATTTCAACTTCACGACGAAGGATATCCAATTACAGGCTCAACTTCACGAAGAAGGGGCCACCCGCGATTTCAACTACACGACAAAGGGAATCGTGCACAAAAGCAACATCCATTTTTAGATTGGATTTCAACTTCACGACGAAGGATATTCAATTCAAAGAAGGAGTGTCTGCCAATAAACTTTCCAGTTTCAGAGTCAATTTCAACTTCACGGCAAAGAATATTGGCCTCAAAACAACACAACTTGCATTGGATTTCAAACTTCACGACGAAGGGGCCATATGTCATACACAACTTCACAACGAAGGATATCATACCCTAACAGATTGACCCAACTTCACGAAGAATGAGTCATCTATAGCACTACAACACCAAATTCTTCAGGTCAAGTTTCACCTTCACGGCGAAGTATCTTGAGCCAGAAGACGATTCAGAGGCCACTCACCAAAAGACCTTCGAGTTCGATTACACTCAGCTCAAAGGCACCATCATTTGCAGCATAGCTTAAGTCGAGAAGGGCTATCTACCAACCAAAGACCTTCGAGTTCGATTACATTCAACTCAGAGGCAAATCGAATTTACAGCATAACTCAAGGCGAGAAGGGCTATCTGTCAACAAAAACTAACGAGTTTGATTTCATTCAGCTCGATAACAGTGAGGAACTACTTTCTGGAAGAATTTTCAAGCCGAAATCTTTAAACCGAGAAGAAGACAAAGACCCAATTCCAGGAAGCCCAATCACATTTGAGAGGATCGAACAAAAACTTGTTGTCTTTTTAGTCTTTGCCCTATCCTTGTTAATACAAGAATGTGCAAAGAGGGGCAGCTGTAGACACCCATTTTTGTCTGGGTTTTAAAAAGATATGTATTTATTATTATTATTATTATTATTATTATTATTATTAATATTTTAATTTTTTTTTGCAGGTCCGTGTGTAAAACCCCCCACTATCCCATTAACCCCATTATCACCACTCTCGCACGTCTCTTCAACAGTTTTCTTAATTTTCTCTCAAACATGAGAGTGAGAATCTTTATCAGGGGGCCTGCCTATTTATTTAAGGCAACTTTAGATTGGAGGCACAGGGAGAAAATGACTCGATAGGCATCTAAACCCAGCTGAAAAGCAAGCAAGAGATAGAGACAAAGGGGAAGCAACCAAGCCGCTGTCTCTCTTTTGACCAACCTCGCACGCATCGCTTTCGGTCTCGGTGCGGCCGCCAGTATCCTTGGCGCTTTCACGTACACCGTTGACGGTGGTCAAAGAGCTGTTGGAAGGGAGGTCTTGAAGGACGTGGTTGCACAGTTCAATGCAGATCAGCTTCTCACCGAGAGTCCCCAAGGTCAAGACCACGAGAACATGCTGAAGCAAAAGATGTTGGTGCTTGAAGGGAAGGACTGTATCATTTTCTGGGCAGCTTGGGTCTTCAACTGCAGAGTGGAATAGCGTCGAAATTGTTTGTTTGTGTTGTTCTCATATTCTTCATTATGGATCGTTTGTTCAGTTTCGTTAATTGTTTGCATATATCATTTTTGAGGATGGTGAAAATCCCATATTCCTTGCTCCGGCTCATCACTCGAAGTTGCCCACCAATTGTTATAAACGGGGGTCACCGTTATGGTCGAGGTCGATGGAAGCGACGGGAGCAATAACAAAGAAACAATGCAAATATTGAATCTGCTACGCCTGCTGGTAGTCATTCTGCTGAACTTGAATCCCACTGTGTTGCTGCCCCGGAGATTAATTCATCAGGGAACTCCGAGAATTGGATGGTGTTGTCGATTTCCGTGGAAGCACCTGTGCCACGCTTTAATCATGCATCTACCGTTGTTGGGAACAAAATGATCGTGGTTGGTGGTGAATTTGTGAACGAAATTTTAGATGATGTGCAGGTTCTTAATTTCAATACTTTTTCTTGGACCATGGCATCATCAAAGCTTTACTTATCACCTAGTAATCTTCCACTTAAAATTCCTTCATGCAAAGGCCACGTTCTGGTTTCATGGGGAAAGAAAACCCTCTTGGTTGGAGCCCAAGCTAACACTGTAAATGAAAAACTTTCAACATATTTTTTATTTTTTAACATCCTTTTTTATTTTTTATTTTTTATTTTTTATTTTTTTTTATTATTATTTATTTATTTTTTAGTTGATATTTTTTTTATTTACCATCTAACATTTTTTATTTTCCAGTAGTAATTTCAACCAATCAAAGGTAATTATCTGAATCGATGTTTTAAATTTTAATTTTTAGTTTTCGCAATCAAAGACAACCGACAAATTAATTGGTACCGAAAGGGCAGTTCAAGGGTGCTAATCCTTCCTTGACCGTAACCGACTCCTGAACCCGACACGTTTCTGGCAAGACGCAGATCAGGTAAGATGGTGTCCGACCCACCTAAATTCGTTTCAAAGTGGTCGGTGGCGACTTCAATTCATTTAATCCAAGTCGAAGCCCAATTCCGGGGCCCAACCGAAAGACGGTTCCGACACTAGGACTATGAGGATTTTACTGTTCTTGTCAACAGTTTCGTCATTGTATGTTAGGGTGATAGGTTCTTCTTCTTCACATGTCAACTCTTAATACAATCCCTCTTTTCTTTTTTTTCTTTTTCCTTTTTCCATTCAACTACATTTCATGTTTTTATTAATATAATTTATTTGTATATAACTATTTACTCATCTGTTTGGCAGTTTGGATGATTTTCTCTGCTAGTTAAGACTCTAAGATTCTATATGTTTGTTTTATGTTGAATATGGCTTTCCCTTTTGTTGATGTTTTTAATTATACTGAGTTTTAGTAGTTTAGACACTTATTTTCGTCCAGGGCTTTTTTTTTCATATAGCATAGTATACATAATAATTTCAAATATATTTTTAAAAATATATAATATAGAGTTTTTGGAAACTTATTTTTGAAAATGTATAATATATAGTTTTTTAAAAAATAGTTTTGAAAACATATAATATATGGTTTTTAAAAAAATTTAAAACGTATAATATATGGTTTTAAAAACATTTTTCAAAATGTTTAATTTATGTTTTTTAATATAGTTTTGAAAACATATTTTGAAAATGTATATATAGTTTTTAAATATTCTTTGAAGAATATATAATATATAATTTTCGAAAACATATTATTTTTGAAAATATAATATATTATATAGTTTTTTCCTTTTAATATATATATATATATATTAAGCTTATTATTATTTTATATATTACATTATTTTTATTTTTATTTTTATTTTTATTTTTAGGATCCAAGTCCAGTTCGATAAAAAGGTCCAAAGGTCTAAGTCCAAGACCTAACCGGACGGTGGTCGGCCATCGGGGCCGGTTGGACTGGAAGGAGATGATTGAGAGAGTTTAGGGGGTAACTTTGTTGAGAATGAGTTTGAAAATGGGTTTTTGGGCATTTATATACCAGGACCTTTGTATAATTAATAGATACGTTAATTATTTTTACAGTTCCTCAAAGTTTGATGCGTAATTCTTTTTGGTCACCTATTGTGATTTTGCCTCTGAATTTCAATTAATTCAATTTAGTCTCTGTTTAAATTTCTTATATTTTGCAAATTGACCCTCCTAACTTTTTATTTTTCTTGCAGCTTTCAAAGAATATCAATTTGGTCCCTAATTTCAAATTTTTTCAGAGTTAAATCCTTTTAATTTAAAGTTTTTTTATTTCTTAATTTAATCTTGTTTTGTTTTTATAGTGAAAATTGATTTGATTCATTATTTTTTAGAGTCAATTTTAAACTCTTCAATGGTAAGTAATCTGGATCGAACTTTTTAAATTTTAATTTGAATTTAATTTTTACCATTAAGACAATCGAAAAATTAAATTGGTACCGAAAGAGCAGTACAAGGGTGCTAATCTTTCCTTACCTGTAACCGACTTTCGAGCCCGACATATTTCTGGTAAAACGCATATCAGGTATGATGATAAATTGGGGTGTCCGGACAACCTAAATTTTTTTCTAAAAAAAATAAATGATTGATGGCAGCTCTAATATTTTTTATTTAAGTAGAAGCCCAATTTCGGGCCCACCAGAAGGACAGTTACGATAACTTGGCAACTCTACTGAGGACAGGTAAGTGAGTCAGACTAAAATTATTTTTTAGTTGTCTTCTTAAGTGAAAATTGTACGTTTAAATTTTAATTTAACTTTTTGATCCTTATTATTTACCTTTGATTATCATTTTACAAATAAATAGTTGTACTCATGTTTTTCTAATGATTTCAGCTTTTGAAAAATTCATCTCATACTCTATACCCGAGCTCCAAACCCTTTCTTAAGTGGAGGTGAAAGTGACGCCTTCATGGGAATTTATTCTCCCCATAGACCTAGCAAGTAACCTTCGGGATTCATATACCTTATATCTTCATGTGAATTTATTCTCAGTACATACATAAGAGAATGTATCCTCTCGAGTTTAACTCGGTCCACATAAGCTTGTAATGGGCTTAGAACTGAGGGTCTAGCAAGCCCAAAGGGGCACCAAAAAGGAGAACTCGGATACCTTTTTAGAACAGGAGACTGCAAGGAATTAGAGCCCACCTCGAAACTTCATTTCAAACCCTATGATGCTTGAGTTATTTCCTGTTTTATTTTCTTTTCAAAGCATGCGAACTAGAAAAATATGCGGTTATGACTTCTTAAAAATTAACATGCGGGATAGAAATCACGTCCGAGTAAAAATAAAAGCATGTCGGGTAGATATCATGTGGGTTAGGAATTTTTTTATTATGATTTTGATTGCTATTTTTATCTTACTAACTTGTTTCCCTTTTAATTTTTGTTTTCTTTTATTTGTTTCATTCGCATCATTTTAAAGAGGTGATTGATCCACACAAAAATGTTCGTTAAACGTAAATAATTTGCATTAATGGGCAAAGGGGTTGTAATGCAAGAGGTGAAAAATGCAGAGGTCCGACTATGGTCAGAGATGACTTAGAAGGAAAAGGGAGACAGTATGCAAGACAGCTATGTGTTAGATCTGGTTGGTTATGCTTCTGTCAACCTTAAGCAGAACGATGTTTAAGAATTGCGGAGCATTTGGGACAGCTAGAAAAATAAACATAAAAGAAAATTATGCCATAGGTATGGTGATATCGCGCTTCTACTCTATGTCAAGACAGATAAGCCCCTAATTCGAGCCTTAGTACAATTCTGGAATCCGGGTTACAACTGTTTTACATTTAATTAAGAAAACATGGTTCCCACAATCGAAGTGTATACTACTTTACTACATTGTGAAATAATCAAAATGGATCGGTTCTGCACCAAGCACATCAAAAGTCTTCCTTTCAAGAATGGGTTGGCAAAGGTTGCAGGGGTAGATGAAAAGTGGGTAACTAATGAAGAATCTTTCAAATTAATGGAAGGTGATAGACCCTTTTGCACTAAGTATCTACGGCTTGGTTATCTTCCCAAAAACTTTGGGATACATCGAGGCGGCTGTGGTGGAACTATTTGAACGACTCCCGAAGCGAGTGAATCCGGCACCAGCAATATTAGTTGAAACTTTTCGTTCACTCAACCATTGTAGAAAGACTGGGGGAGGAAGATTTATAGGGTGTACACACCTTCTTCAGGTCTGGATCTATAGTCACTTCTAGAAGACTGACAGGATTTCTTACCGCCGATTCAGCACCACTTACTCTCATTTAGGGGAATTCCTTAAACTGAAATGACAAGAAGGTATCCTAAAGGAAAAATGGATAAAAGTATCCATGCACCTTCAAGATAAGGACATTGTCTGGACAGCTCATTGGTTAACCCATAGTGACATCCTTTATCGATGTGGAGACTCAGAAATCATAACGTTACTTTGATTATGAGGAGGAGTCGGATATTCTCCACTTTTGGCACTTCTACAGTATGGGGCCTGCCAGTTTGTCCCAACTACACATGGAATATTTGGATCAAAATTTGCATACCATGAGGACAACTACAAGAAGAATGTCAAATATGTAGCTGAGTCATGGAAGAAGATATTCCGTACCAGATCGTGAAAGTTAGGAAAGAATGACACCATTCCCGTACCAGATCGTGAAGATACTCAGACCATGGAAGAGCATCCTAAACCAGTTCCCTCCAAATTAGAGATAGCAAAGTAAAAATTCAAAGCTGAAAAGGAAGAGTTGAAACAAATGCTAAGGGAACTCGAGGTTAAAAGATTCCAGTGGAAGTTAGATTCTGATACTCAGAATGATCGGGTAGACAGATTAGAAAAAGAACATAAGAAAGTCTGTTTTGAATTGGAAAATTTAAGAAAGGGATATCAAGAGCAGGTCCAGAATAATTCAAGTTTGAAACGATCTTCCGAATACTGGAAAGGTGAAGCCAACAACCTAAAAATGAAGTTTGAAAGACAATATGAAAAGGAGACACTGAAAGAACAGCTAAAGACTTCCCATAGACGTTTGTTAGAAAGCCAACACCAAAACAAACAATTAAAGACTAAAATAGCTGATCTGGAGAGGACTCTTCAAAGACAGCGAGAACAGGATGGCAAAACCATAGCTGAGTTGGAGGCCATTATGGACAAGGTTAAAAAAAAGCAAGTGAGCCTCAGATAGTTCCCTTTGATGGAGGATTTTAATGGCGTTTTTGTTGGGAGCAAGCTCAACAAAACGTGAAAGCCAGAGATATGATCATTCAAGACTTCTTAGAGCAAGTACAGAAAGCGGCACATCACCTGCATGATTTGGCCAGATAAGTTGGAGTAGTCTGACAAGGTATTCAGCTGGTGACAGATGAAGGAATAAGACTTGTCAACCTGTTAGAAGTTGTTTGGGGTCTAGAAGACTTAGTCAGAATGTACCTTTGAAATGTTTTTAGTCTCTTAAGAAATAACATTTTTGTCCCAATAAAAATTATTTATAATAACAGACGTACTTTTGGATCAGTGCCTCGAAAATTTCATGCATCATGCATTTTTACATACTTTGCATTCGTTATTTTTCCCTTTATTTCTTTACATTCACATTAACTAACAGAAAATGTCTCATCAAAAAAGGGAACAAACACTGGACATACCACCCCAAGCATTGGACACACCTCATCCACATAATACACGTTCAAAGAAGAAGAAAATGGAAGTTAAGATTGCTCAACTTGAAGAGAACATGCTGAGATTACAAAGGGATCTTGAAGAAAAAATAAATCAGAATAATCAAAGTACTTTGGAATCAATTACTAAAAGCCAAAAATATTGGGTTAATCAAATTGTCGAAAAGTTATTCGGCTTGAATCATGTAAGTACTCCTGGGGCAGGGACATCTGAAGGAGTAACTGTGCCACCTACCCCGCAGGTGGTTATCTCACCAAGAATCCTACCGGGACTTCAAGGGAACTTATCCGCTATAAAAGTACAAACCTTGTCTTCTGTTAAAGTACAAAATATTGTATCCAATCCTCAGAATAATTTGGATGACTACCATGTAACGGATTTTGATAAAGACAACAAGTCAAAGAAAATGGAGGAAAAAATCAAGCAGCTGGAAGATCAGATGAAAAGAGTTAAAGGGGACAACGACTATTATGGAGTTGATGCCTTGGAGTTAAGCTTAGTCCCACATTTGATCATTCCTCCAAAATTTAAAGTCCCAGACTTCGAAAAGTTCGATACGAATAGTTTCCCTTCAGCTCACATTATCATGTTCTGTCGAAAGATAAAAGGACATGTAGGAAATGATTAACTCTTGATTCACTTCTTCAAGGAGAGTTTGTCAGGTTCAGCTATCAGGTGGTACAATTAGTTAAACATCTCGCACATACAAACATGTAAAGATCTTGTCAAGTCATTCTTGAAACAGTACAAGCACGTAAATGATATGAGACCAGATCATGTTATGCTATAAGGCATGAAGAATAAACATAACGAAAGTTTCAGGAAATATGCATAGAGATGAAGGGATTTAGCTGTGCAAGTTCATCCACCTTTGGGTGAGAATAAAACCAGAAATCTCTTTGTACAAACACTGAGGGCTCCTTACTTCGGGCACCTGGTTACAATCACATCTGGAAATTTTTCTAAATTTGTTATGGTCGGGGAAATGATAGAAATGGAAATAAAAAAAGGCAAGATCGAAGGAGAAGAGTAAAGCAAGAAACTTTCTATGAATAAGAGGGATTTAGAGATCAACAACTATAACGCCAATAAAGGTGTTACAATCTCTAACCCAAAATCAACTGCATATGTACCGTCAGGTACTTCTAGGAACGTAGGAAAGAAAGAGAAAAAGAACATTTCAATCATATTCCCATGACTTACAAAGAACTTTATCAACAACTCTTTGACACTCATGTAGTGTCACCATATCCGGTAGAACCTATGAAGTCCCCATACCCCAGGTGGTATGATAAGAACGAATATTGGTAATATCACGGCGTTGTTCCAGAGCACACTATTGAGAACTACCTCGCATTCAAGATGATCGTATAGAGAATGCGAAACAAGAATTTTATCCACTTCAACAACTCAGGAGCACCAAATGTTACACAAAATCCTTTGCCTAATCATCAAGAGGTTGGAATTAATGCAATCACTGAAGAGAAAGGCAGGAAAGTTAAAACCAATATTTCTAAAGTAAAGACTCCTTTGGCTTGGGTGTGGAGAAAAATGGTGAAGGCATGATTTCTTGCACCACATCCCGATGCAATAGAGGATACAGGCAGCAGTTATTGCTGCTATCATAACGAAAAGGGACATGATGTGTAAAAATGTCTAGAGTTTAGAGCCATGATCCAGCTAATGATGGACAGAAAAGAGTTTGAATGTTATGAAGATAACAAGCACACTCCGGAAATAGACATCTATAAAACCAGAGAAGTATCTGATTAAGGATATGATGCGAGACACAATTTGATAATCACCCCTAAGGTGCAGCCGATAGAAAAGGCACCAACAAAGGTAGTGATCGTAGCACCCATACCTTTTCCCTATAAAGACAATTGGAAAGTGCATTGGAAATACAATTTCCAAGTGAGAACTATGAAAAAAGGTGCCCATGAAGTGGGGCATGCTATTGGAAGTGGGAAGTGTTATTACAAGAAAGTTCATCCACACCAGATACTTCTTGAGTCATTCAAGAGAGATGGACCAGTGGTTAATAAACCTATTAAAGTGGATGAAGCAGTGGAGTTTCTAAAATTCCTAAAGCATAGTGAATACAGTGTTGTGGAGTAACTATACAATTTCCAAGCACGTATTTTGATGTTGGCACTACTACTGAATTCGGAGGCACGTAGAGATGCACTACTGAAGGTATGGAATCAGACCTTTGTACCACAAGACATACCAGTCAAAAAGTTAGAAAGCTGGTCAACAACATTCAGGCTGACAATCTTATCTCATTTTCTGATGATGGATCTCATCCGAAGGAAGAGGTTGGGCTAAAGCATTGTACATTACAACTCACTACAAGGGACATGTCTTGCCAAGTGTGTTAATTGACAATGGGTTTGCTCTAATGTAATGCCTCTGGTCACTTTGAAAAAACTACCAATGGATACCTCCCATATACGAGTATGCCAGAGTGTGGTTCGAGCATTTTACGGGACAAAGAGAGAGGTAATCAGTAAGATTGAAGTATCCCTAACCATTGGGCCTGCCACTTACAAAATCAAATTCCTGGTGATAGACATTATGCCTTCCTACAACTGCCTTTTAGGAAGGCCATGGATACACCAAGCTGGGGCGGTGCCATCAACACTTCACCAGAAAGTGAAGTTTGTCATTGATGGAACCATTATCATCATCAACGCTGAGGAAGATATAGTAGCAAGTGTGACCACTGATGTCCCATACATTGAGGTGGATGAAGACGCTTTAGAATGTCCATTCCATTCTTTGGAATTTGTAAATACAATATTTTTGGTTGAAGGTTGAAGGATCTATAGGCCTAGGTTCTCGAGTGCACCAATATAGAGCTAAAACAAACCATGGGAAAAGGTGCTAAGATAGGAAAAAGATTTGGAAGTCTTTTTCAGGGAAGAATTGATCTTGTTTTTGCCATCACAAAGCTAGATCAATTTGGTCTAGGGTTTCAGCCCAATCACCAATAGAAAAGGAAAGAAATTTGGAAGTGCCGAGAAAGAAGATTGGCAAGATTGACTGAGGATGAAATTCAGTGGCAACCAATAATATTCCTTCCTCTTCAAGATATATTTAGATCTGGTGGCTATGTGTTTGAAACAACCTTACTAGACTTGGAGGTTGCTTCGAAAGACTTGAGCATCAATGTCATAACAACGAACAACACTAAAGACACTGATAGATCTAAAATTCATCTGTTATCGCCAGGGTTCGTGCATAACAACTGGATGACTGAAGAATTACCTGTGGTTTTCAAATTTCTTTCGGAGTAATACTCAAACTTTCCCTATTTTTTTAAACCCTGGGCAATAGGTGAACTTTTGTAAGGGTTAATAAATTGTTTTTATTCATATTCAATAAAAGATACATTTTCTTTTTTTGCAAACATTTTTTCCTTCTTCATTTCCTTTTATTTTTTATTTAATTTTTCTTCATTCTGTGTGGGATACCTTCTCGTATATACATATATCTCTTCTTCTCTCCCTTTCAGGTCCTCAGATATTAATGATGCAGACAATGATGATTCTATCCCGGAGGTGGATTTTGAGCATCTCAGTTGTCTTGAGGAAATTGATAAATTTGAATGAAGAAGAGTGAAACTTACGTTCCTAATTATTAAGAATGGTGGAGAAAGAAGACAAAAAAATTCTGCCACATGAGGAGAAAATCAAGGTCTTGAATATGGGCAAGAAAGAGGAAAAAATGAAGTTAAAATTGGCACAACACTTTCATCAGAAGCAAGGCAAAACTTGATAAACTTGCTTCAGGAGTACAAAGACGTGTTTGCATGGTCGTATCAAGACATGCCTGGGCTAGACACGAATATGGTAGTCCACAATCTTCCCATCAAGCCAGAACGCAAATGCTCCTTAAAATAAAAGAAGAAGTCAAGAAACAGTTTGATGTTGGCTTTATTCAAGTGGCCAAGTATCCGGAATGGGTGGCTAACATAGTGTCGGTGCCAAAGAAGGATGGAAAACTATGCATGTGCATCGATTATCGAGACATCAATAAGGATACAACCAGATTAAAATGCATCTAGATTACATGGAGAAAACCACGTTCGTTACAATATGGGGAACATTTTGTTACAAGGTGATGGCTTTCGGATTAAAGAATGCTAGGGAAACATACCAAAGAGCTATGGTGACCTTATTTCATGACATGATGCATAAGGATATTGAAGTTTATATCAATGACATGATTGTCAAGGCAAAAATTGAAGATGAACATGTTGAGAATCTGAGAAAACTCTTCCAAAGATTGAGAAAGTTCCAGTTAAGACTGAATCCCAACAAGTGTACTTTCGGAGTAACATCTGGAAAGTTGTTAGGCTTCATTGTTAGCAGGAAAGATATTGAGGTTGATCTAGACAAAGTCAAGGCTATTCAGAACCTACCTTCCCCACGAACACAAAAAGAAGTTAGAGGTTTTCTGGGTAGACTAAACTACATTGCCCGGTTCATATCACAGTTAACAGACAAATATGACCCAATTTTTCATCTTCTTCAAAAGAAAAATTCTGGAACATGGTATGAGGACTGTCAGATTGCATTTGCGAAAATAAAAGAGTATTTATCTCGCACTCCTACCTTAATGTCTCTCATCCCGGGCAAACCTCTATTCTTTTATTTATCCATTTTTGAGAATTCGATAGGATGTGTCATGGGCTAATATGATGAGTCTGGAAGAAAAGAATAAGCCATTTACTACCTAAGCAAGAAGTTCATTGATTATGAGGTTAGATATTTACCCATTGAAAGAGTTTGATGCACTTTAGTCTGGGCTACATGAAGACTCAAACAATACATGTTGTACCACACCACTTGGTTGATCTCCAAGTTAGA
This sequence comes from Hibiscus syriacus, assembly GCF_006381635.1. NCBI lineage: Eukaryota > Viridiplantae > Streptophyta > Magnoliopsida > Malvales > Malvaceae > Hibiscus > Hibiscus syriacus. Next base: position 603,792 of record NW_024063507.1, on the reverse strand, counting down.
TCCGCTAAAGTACATGATGGGTGCGCCTGCTCTCTCTTGAAGGTTAGCCTGATGCCAGAAGTTATTATCTGAATTTGACATTGAATATGTGAGCCAAAAGGCTATGAACCACTAAACTTCATGTTCCCAAATGAAGATTTGATGGCCATATCTTTAGAAGAAGCAAGCGCCTCCACATGTGACACCTGGAAAATACATTTCGATGGTGTATCAAATGCATTAGGGTATGGCATTGGAGCTATCCTAGTCTCACCCAAAGGAAACTGTTATCTGTTCATTAATAAATTGAACTTCAACTGCACTAACAATATGGCAAAGTATGAAGCTTGTGTTTTAAGGATACGGGCTGCTATTGGGCATAACATAAAGACTTTAAGGGTATATGGAGATTTCGTCTTAGTAATCTATCAACTCCGAGGAGAGTGGGAGACAAAATATCTAAAGCTGGTGGAATACAGAAAGTTCATATTGTATCTACTTGAAGAGTTTGATGAAGTCACTTTCTATTACATGCCTAGGGAAGAAAATCAAATGGTCGATACCTTAGCTACCTTGGCAGCAACATTCAAGGCTGGTGGGGAGTCTGACATGATGCCAAACCTTGGTTCCACGACATCCTACAATAGAATAAGAATCAAATATATCCAGAAGAAGCAACCGAAACTAACAAAAGAATAATCAGAATGATGGAGGTTAGATATGTTACTGACGGAGAAATCTTATACAAGAAAAGTCATGATCAAGTCTTGTTAAGATGTGTAGATGCAGAAGAATCAAAAATGATATTGGAGGAGGTACATGACGGAGTTTGTGGAACTCATACAAATGGACATAGGATGGCAAGACAAGTTATGAGATGTGGATACTTCTGGTCCACATTGAAGAGTGACTACATCAACTATGCTAGAATATGTCATAAGTGTCAAATCTATAGGGATAAAATAAATGTTTCGTCTCACCCTCTTCACGTGATGATGACACCATGGCCTTTTTCTATGTGGGGCATGGATGTCATTGCACAAATCCATCCAAAACCTTCAAGTGGTCATCGGTTCATTCTTGTAGCAATTGACTATTTTACCAAATGGTTGGCACAAGACACTACCTTTTACTTTGTTTGCTTAACGAAATTCGGTACGAACTTCGACTGGGGCAACCCCATTTTCATTAGTATATGGGATAGAGGCAGTATTGCCCATTGAGGTAGAGATCCCATCACTTCGGGTTTTGTTAAAATTTAAACTAGATGATGCAGAATGGGTGCAAACTCGATATGGTCAACTAAACCTAATAGAAAAAAGAGGTTGAAAGCCATTCACACTGGTCAACTCTACAAAAAACGAATGATCCGAGCACACAACAAGAATGTGTGCCTGAGAGTATTCTAGGAATGAGATCTTGTACTGAAAAAGGTCTGGCCAATCCAATCCAAAAGGACTACAGATGAAAATATATGCCAAATTGGGAATGACCTTATGTCGTAAAAAAGTCCTTCTCCGGAAGAGCACTAATCTTGACTGAAATGGACGGGTCAAAACTACCTAATCCCTTTAATTCTGATGTAGTCAAGAAATATTTTGCTTAGGGTGAAAACTTGAATGGGCACCCTAAGTTGAATATAAAAAAAGTTTAGAGTGAAAACCCGAAAGGGCGCTCTAAATTGAAAAAGAAAAAAGAAAAATAAGAAAAAAAAAATAAGGTGGGTCCAAGATGAAAACCCGCAAAGGGCGTCTTGAAACTAAAGATGGATCCAAGTTGAAAATCTGAAAGGGTTGTTTGGATAATGATCCAAGATTCGTGCAGGGGAAAACTCTCGGATCAAGGTAGTAAAGCATCTTGGCATCCATGTTTTCTGTAGACTTAACAATTCGGAGGAATTTTGCACTTTCCCGAACTTTGCCACATCTTCGAAGTCTTCTTGACAAAAGTTGTACTTAAAAGTCATCTAACGATGTGTCATTTCAAAGGCATCTGCATTGTCAAGATCTAGGGCATCTACTTGTATTTCTTTGATGTATTGACTTTTCATAATGTTTGCCATGTATTCTTTGTTCTTTTTCTCATAAATAAATATGGTCATTTCTCTGGGGAAAAAATAATTCATTTCAAGCATCTTAGATTGAATTCAAATAAGAATATTTTATTAACTTTTGGAAAAGATTATTGTGTATTATTGCACAAAAATTTCCTAAACAATACAGGTGTTTGGAAGTCGATAAACGTTCTTGCACCATACTCGAGATAATAGATTCCAGTTTATTGATACGATATTGATTAAATCAAGACCAGAAGTAAAGGTTTTTCAAAACTCCCAGAGAGTATATCAGATCAAAACCCGTTGAAGATCAGAGGATACACAATCAAGAATCAGATATTCAAGATTGGCAAAAATCAAGAATCATCAAGAATGACAACAAGAGATTGATAGTTCTCTCTAAACCCTAAAATAACATATATTGCATATGCATTTTAGGCATACATAAGAACATTACATCCATAGCATCGCATATACGCATAATTTTGCAGATTTTTGTCGGAGTCAATTTCAAACTGAAAATATGCTCAAGATTAAAAATAATACATCCCATCCAAGTTAGATTTCAACTTCACAATAGAGGATATCTGGCTCAAGGCAAATTTATTTAATCTGGAATCAACTTCATGACGAAAAAGTCACCCACGATTTTAACTTCACAACTAAGGATATCGTTCCCAATAGATCGATTTAATTTCATAGCAAATGAGTCATTTGCAATAACAAGGAACTATCTCCCAACCTAATTTACAGCATACCTCAAGGATATAAGGGTTATCTGTCAATGAAAACTTCTGAGTTTGATTCCATTCAGCTCGAAGGCGTATCAACCGCATGGTTGCAGCAAGGAACTACTTTTCGGTCAAATTTTCAAATCGAGGTCTTTAAGCCAAAAAGAAGACCAAGGGTGACTATGATTTGGAAACAAGAAGTCATTGTCCAGTTCAGATTTCGGACTAGGTTTCAACTTCACATCGAAGGATATAATGCTCGAAGCATCCAAGATCGACTCAACTTCAGGGCGAAGGGGTCAACCACAATTCCTAATTCATGACAAAGGATATCGTGTTCAAAGATATCTCAAGTAATACGACTCCACAACATGAAGCCATTTCCTATTTTTAAGTAGAATTTCAACTCCGTGATGAAAGATATCGATAAGAGAATCAACAGACATTGAGTCGGATTTCAGTCACAGAGAAAGATATCAGACTCACAGGGGAAAATTCGCTTTTGGACCCTCTTCTTACCGAAACGAAAATTTATGTCCTTTTATCTTTGACCTATTTTCGTTACACGATAAATGGGCAAAGAGGGGTAGCTGTAGACACTTATTTTCGTTTGGGGGCCTTTTTTCATATAGCTTAATATACATAATAATTTCAAATATAGTTTTTAAAAATATATAATATATAGTTTTTGGAAACTTATTTTTGAAAACGTATAATATATAGTTTTTTAAAAATAGTTTTGAAAACGTATAATATATGGTTTTAAAAACATTTTTAAAACGTATAATATATGTTTTTGAATATATTTTTGAAAACGTATAATCTATAGTTTTAAAAACATTTTTGAAAAAACATATATATATATATAATATAATTTTGAAAATATATTTTGAAAACGTATTTATAGTTTTTAAATATTCTTGGAAGAATATATAATATATAATTTTCGAAAAAATATTATTTTTGAAAGTATAATATATTATATAGTTTTTTTCCTTTTAAAAAATATATATATTAAGCTTATTATTATTTTATATATTATTTTATTATTAATTTTATTTTTATTTTTAGGGACTAAGTTCAGTCCGATAAAAAAGGTATAAAGGTCTAAATCCAAGGCCTAACCGGGTAGCCTGACCCAGCAGACTCGATTCAAAGCCCAAATCGAATTAGGGTTTCGTACTAAGCAAAAGGCACCACACGAAGAAGCAAATAGCATGTGTGAAGGCCACACGCCAACGTGGTTACCAACCGACCGAGATTCCCGACCAAACGACCGGGATTGAACCATCCCTCCTAACTTTTTATTTTTTCTTGTAGCTTTTAAATAATATCAATTTGATCCCTGATTTCAAAATTTTTCCAGTTAAATCCTTTTAATTTAAAGTTTTTTTATTTCTTAATCTAATCTTGATTTGTTTTGATAGTGAACACTAATTTGATTCATTATTTTTTAGGGTTAATTTTAAACTCTTCAATGGTAAGTAATCCAGATCGAATTTTTAAAATTTTAATTTGACTTTTAATTTTGTGCCATTAAGACAACCAAAAAATTAAATTGGTACCGAAAGGGCAGTACAAGGGTGCTAATCCTTCCTTGACTGTAACCGACTCCCGAACCCGACATATTTCTGGTAAAACACATATCAGGAAAGATGATAAATTGGGGTGTCCGGTCAACCTAAATTTTTTTTTCTAAAAAAATAAATGATTTGTGGCGGCTCTAATATTTTTATTTAAGTTGAAGCTCAATTTCGGGTCTACCCGAAGGACGGTTACGACAAGTAGTAACTAGTAACTGCACAAAAATAAAATTGTCAATTTATGCAGGAGAGAAGTATGAGCTTGCTAAGAAAATCAAGAAGATAAAGCTTATCAATCACCGCTTGTTGGAAGATCGGTATGTTTACAGAAAACTAAAGTTTTTAATCCTCAAAGTACAATAAATTTCAAACCTTTCAGTCCATTTTTGATGATAGCTGGAAAACTGGAATGCTTTTTCTTTTTGTGGGATGAAGCAACTAACTTTTCTGTTGTTGTTTAACTTTGCATTCTTTTTTATGCAGTTTAAGAGTGGGAAATTCTTTCAGAAGCTAATTATAGCAAGAGGTAAGGTCTTCCATGAGAATGTTATACATGTTTCTCTATATCAAACCCATCGTGCAGTAGCTAAGGTGTCTTGATTCTCATTTATACAAAAAGAAGGTATATGCTATTACTGAAATATATGATATTCTCTTCCTCTCAACAGTGTTTATGAGTTAGAGATAATGGAAGTTGAAGCCAAAGCTTCTGACGAAGAGGCTGAAGAAACTACATTGAAGCACTCTGGGCAACAGAGTATGAATAGGAGCCCTCACAATATGAGAGCTGGAATGCTCAGTTCCCATGAATTACTCCCAACTGTTGAAGGGTTAACTTCGACTATGCCCAAACATTCACCAAATATCAAGGAAGTTTTAGTGACACCTGGGAAGTCTCACCCTGGCACAAGCGTCAATAATGTTTCATCTACTAAGCTAGCTCAACAAGGTAACAGAAGCCCAAATTCTACAAATATGGATAATTACTTGGAATCTACCCCTAAGAGCTCCTTGTTATCCAATCAGATGTTCACTGGTATAAGTTACTCAAGGATAACATCCAGCAAATCTTCAAGAACTTCTACGCTTCTAAATTTATCTAGGGAGGAATCTGGAAACAATAGTGACTCTCCTCAAGCTATGAAAATCAAGGATGTATCTGATGTTTCTTCCTCTAAAATGCAGCAACCAGAGGAAAGAAGTGGTTCTTGTTTCGATAGATCTCCATGGAAAGGAAGTGATATGTGCCATGACAAGGACTCAGCTGGTATATTGACTCAGAAAAGAGCTTTGGAACTTTCCGGTAATAGCTCTAAATCACAAAAGATGAGCAATGCAAAAGTTTCTGTAATGGGCAATGCACTTGATACTGAACAATGGGAACTGAGATCCATCGGTGATCAGCCGCAGATTAATGACTACTTGTAGACACCTGTTTTTGTTCGGGTCGAAAAAATATTATTAAATACTATTGTTATTATTATTATTACTATTATTATTAATTATTATCTAACACTACCCACTATCATAACATTAAAATAATCTAACCTACTCCACTATACCCACCATATCTCATCATTATCCACAAAAAATGAACCCATAAAATCGCATGCAATAATCGGTGGAAGAGGGTGAATTCGGTGAAGAAACAAAATAGAGAAAAAAATATATAAAGGAAAAAGAAAAAAAAGGTTCTTTAATTCTGTAGGATTTTCATCGGCGATAGGGATCTTTGATCAACAATCCGAACGGTGAAAGGTTGCACAAGGCCAATACGAACAACATGCATCAGGACAATAGGACGGCGGAGGGCGGTAGATCAGAGAAAAGAGAGCCGAACAATTTTTGGCCTTTTTACTATGAACAGAGTCGATTCATGCAAAACTGACCCCAGATTCAAGATGAGGAGGGCAAGAAGGATTTCCTGGTGAAATTTGGCAACCATCGGCCACTGGTAAAGGTGGTGGCGCGACGACGGCAAGCGGTGCCGACGACGACGGAGCGGGCGGTCAGTGGAGGTAACCCACCGACGATTGGTCGATTTTCTAAAGAGAAAGGAGACTCTCTCTCTAAAAGTAATTTAAAAACAAATGAAATGAAAATTAAAAAAAAAGTTTGTTATTTATAGAAAACTTTATGGGGAGATTGCACTTTAAATCTCCTAAGTTTGGCTTGTTTTGAAAAATGGTCACGCATGGACGTTTTCATAGTTTACCCATTTTTGATGTATGTTATGTATTTTTGGTTTAAATTATGTTTATTCCTTGTACTTTTATTTTAATATATGAATCTCTGTGTTTTTATCTATTTCAGTTTTGGCACTTAGGATTAATTATTTTTAATTTAGTCACTGATGTCATATCTCCTATTTTATTTATTTCTGGTTTTGATACTTTACTTTCTGTAATTTTTTTAGTCACTTAAGTTTCTGTTTTTTCTATTTTTGTCCTTTAAGTTTCTATTTTTGTTGTTTTAGTTTTTTTTAACTTGTTGTTTATGCTATTTTAATCTTTAAGTTCATGTTTTTACTAGATCTCTTGTCGAGTAAAAAGATTTCTTTTAAAACAAATAATTCGAATCAAATTAATCACACTTTAATAAATGGATCATGTTTTAACTTGATATTTGATTTAGGATTTCCACCATTACAACAACGTGTAAGCAAAACAGTACCAATTTGGGCGCTGTGGGGTGCTAATCCTTCTCTACGTGTAACTGACTCCCGAACCCATTTTAATCGAATCTTTGGTAAACACATACCAGCTTTTGTCTTAAAAATGATTTTTCTTAAAATTGTTTTTAAAAGAGATTTTTAGGTATTCGACATACCTAACCCAAAGGTTGATGGCGACTCTTTTCAATTTTATCCAATTTAATTCAAAATCACTATTTTCCATAATTAAAAGTCATATCCGTTTTTTAAAATAACATTTAATTGTTTCACCTAAAAATGGTTATGTCAGCTTGGCGACTCTGCTTAGGACTTTTTTAGAGAGTCAAGTTGTAAGTTGCTTACACATTGTCGTTTGGTGGAAATATTGAGTTCGAGTCTTTAGTTGACTTATGATCCATTTATTGAAGTTTTTAATTGCTTCAATTTTTATTGTCATACTAACTTTTGAATCTTTGTTTTCAGAAGTGTTCATGTTTCTCTCGAGAGTTTTTTTTTCTTTAAGAGTCAAAGGTAGGTACGTTCCTCCTCACACACATCACGTTCATTTGCATAACATGATCTCTAGACACGAGCTTTGATCCAAGTAAGTCGGGTGAATGCTTTACTCTCATAAGAATTTATTCTTCGTATGATTTTTAGCAAATAACCCATGGGATACTTACTTTATACCTTCGTAGGGATTTATTCCTCGTATGGGTATAAGGCAGTGAATCCCCTCAAATTGAACTCGTTTCATTTGAAACCTGTAATGGGTGAGGATCGAGGGTTTGGTAGCCCAAAGGGGCACCGACATCAAGGATAATTCGAGTACTTTTTTCCTGATAGAGTTGTAACCATGCACATAGTAAGCCGTAGAACGGTCACCCTAGGTATAGTCATATCGAACCTCTGTCCGTCAGTAGGTACCCAAAATAGGTGTACACAAAGGAGGAACGTTTCTGAACCTTTCCTTTTTTGCTTTAAATTATGTTGAATAACAACATGCGAACTAGATACCATGCGGTTAGGATTAATTTCTTAAAAAAATAATTTTGGGTAGATAGCATGTCTGGGTAGGAATGTTATTTAATTAAAGCATGTTCGGGTAGATATCATGACGGGGTAGGTGTTATATTCATCTTTGAATAACATTTTTAGTTGTATCGATTGACTTACTTGTACTAACTAATTTCTTTTGTTTTGTTTGTGTACATTGACTTATTTCTTTCTTTTTTTTTGTATCATTTTTCATCCTTCCATTGCATTTGCATTGTCATAACATAATGCAAAATTATTGATATGCAAGGGGATACTCAAGTGGAAATTTTCTCCAAGAAGATATAAAAGTTTTCGATCAAGCGGTCGCACATACAGACATGCACCGAGGGGTAAAAGGAGTTTAGAGTACAAAATGAGAATTGCTCGAAGATCGTGCAGCATTCGAGACTTAAATGATGATACACTGATCAGAGGAGTAATACAACAGTAGATTCTTATCTACTATCATTTCATTGCTAGTTATCAAGGATTGAAGCACTAACTTTTGCACCCACAGTATATTAACAAAGTTAGGTTGAAGAGCACTTGAGGGGCATCATTTTCAAGGATGAATATCCAAAACAAACCAGTGATCCACTTCAGACTCAACCATCTAAGCGAAGGCATGTCTGTAAAGTAGATTGTCTTGTAACGTGAAAGTTTTTATCACTGGTGAAAATTGTTCTACGATATCCATCATTGGGATTAATATTTTTGCATATGCATTTGCATCTTTTCATTTTGCATCTGCATTTCATTTTTAAACATTTTCATAAAAAAAACATGGAGTTAATTCATGAAGGATTCTATAAAGTGGTCATAACCACGTGACACCACATAAAAGCAAGAAGCTGAAATCAGTACAGTGGGAGCTTGTTTAGTTAGTTGTAAGACTAAACCTTCTAGGATGATCTGGAAAACATTCCCCATATCCTGAGGGTTACGATGTTGATCTCCTGTACAACGACCATATATGAAGCTACATACATTCCGCTGAAAACTGTAAGGCACTGAAGAGCAAGATCCAGAACTTGATGGATTCAGGGGCATGAACAATCGAAAAAGGATGGGGGCATGGCATCTACCACATTGCAATGAGAGCATTGTTTTTTAACACATTTTTGTTCTATCTTTCATAATTGTTTAATCTTTTAAACGAATGAATTTATGCTACCTTCTAAAGTGGAATAATTGAACGAGTTTTAATCTTTAGTTCTTCTAATATCAAATGAATTAAGGATTTTTTTATTTCTTCAAGAATGATGGATTTTTGACATGTGGCTAGATTAGACCTCTCTTATCTTGTTTAAAACCCTAAAAATAAAATACCTCGATTCTTTACCCATAATAATTCATCGAGATACAAAGAGTCAAACCCTTACATTTCTTTGAACCAATAAAGTCACACCATCATCTTTTTAGACGAAAAACCAACATTTTTCTACCAATAAAACCTAAGGCATTGAGTACAAAATGTTCACTTGAACATGAACCTTCCTACCATAAGACACTACTTCTAGCATCTCGCATCAACTTCCTGAAGATGAACTTGAACAATTGAGGCATGCTAGGAGCAAGAAGCAGAAAGTAGAATTAATTTGAAATAATTCTATCATGCATTAATTGCATTGTTGTCATGTGAATAGAATTAATCCTAAAAATCTATCCCCCTGAGGATACCTCTTCTGCAAAGACTTTCATGTATGAGATGATGAACGACTTTGTTTCATTTATCCATATATATATATATATATATATCCCTTGTTGTCCCCTTTTGAGCCTATAGTATTTTTCTTCTGATTCAACCCTAACCAAGGATCACCCTCTACACTGGGGGGCAAGGTGGAGGAAATCTTCTCACATGAGTGAAGATCATTAATCCAAGTGAGATACCAAAAGGTGAACCAAATGCCAAGTGCGAAGATCAAATCAAAGAAGAGAGAAAAGAAAATAACAAAAATCAAAACGAAAGAAGCAAAGAGAAAATAAACAAAGAAAAAGGAACAAGAATGACATGCAAAGATTCCCTCAAGTCAAATGACGCATCAGGCTTTAAACTATGAGATGATCAAGTGATAACTCCGTAAAAAGATTCAATTTCTAGTCTTTTCACTTAAGTTATTGCTCGTCTAAATAACGTATGCATAACATTTTAGTTGCATATAGGTTATGTTAGCTTGTGGTGGATAAGTTTTGCTTAGGCAAAATTTATTTGGTTTGAATGATGTTGCTGAGGAGAAATGGTTGTGTGGATTGTGTTTGTGCAAGAAAGTTACAAAGGAAGAACATTTCAGTCGTGACAATGTAAATTTATAAGGGCCAATGGAACAGATAAGAACATGAGGGGAAAATTTATCTCGTCGAGGTAAGGTTTACCTGAAGAAGTCTGAAGCGGGTATGACAAAACCACTTATGTCACACGCCAGCTGGATGACCTAATTGACGTGAAAGCAAGCCTTAATTATTCTAATAGCTGTCAATCGCCTTTCTTTTTTAAGTCTGGGCATATAACAATGGCTATTTAAGGAATCTCCAAAGCATGTGAAGCCCTAGGAGATTCTTCTCTATAAATAACCAGTCATAGCCGCCAAGAAAGTGAGGCAATGAAGAAGAGAGAAGAACTTTACTTAAGGCATGAGCAAGCAACTGCAGTGCTTTCTCATCGTTTATCAACCAACCTTCCTTGGTGTCTTCCATAGCCAAGCTATAGCAGAGCAGTGATCATGTCTCAAGAGAGGGTGATCACCAAGGTAGGCGCGGTGCTAATCAGAATTGTCGCGATAGAGCCCCCGATTTTGGGAGTCATTCTTCCTTTTATCTTAATATTTTTTATATATTTGGGGTTGTATTAAACGATGATACTTGGATGACTTTTTGATAACACTATGACTATCTTACTTGGTTTTAAAGTTTGTTTTGCCTAAACAATTACTTTATGTTTTATGAATGATGAATTATGTTTTTGCTCATGATTGTTTTGTTCATTGTTTGAATATTTTACTGTAACACTGTAAGAGCATCAAGAGATCGCCTAGGGTTTTGGCAAAACATGTCTTGGCAATGTAAGAGCATCGAGAGATAGCCTTTTGTCTAGATAGTGATTCTTAAAATTGAGAGAATTAAGATTGATCTACTTGAACAATAGAATGAATTCGGGATGGTGAAGTTCTAACTTGTTTACCTTAGAGATAAGGAGCTAGTTTTAATCGACTAAAAGGGATAGACGCTAGAGTAGGATAGATAACGCCTATAATTCACGCTGAGAGGTATTGCTACAACAATAGTCTAACAAACCAAGGGTTGTAGTTAACGCTGAGGAGTATTGCCATAGCAACCATCTAAGAATAACTAGTAATCCTGTCGGGAAGCTTAAGCAAGTCATAATAATTCATCCTAGACTTAGAATAATTATTTTCAATACAAAAGTTTAGCATAAGTGCTTTGTGATAAGTCTGAATATGTGAGGTTGTTTGCATTATATTTAAATCAATACTTGTTTTATTTTATTCCAGCATTCTACATATTTATTTTACCTCGACCAAACTTTTCTGCAATCATTATATCACTTCTTTGTTTTATTAATATTAGTTCTTAAGTTGACAACCAAGTAGGAATTAGTTTGTGACACTAGTTCTAGTTGTGGTGAAGATAAATTTCTCGACCAATCCCTGTAGAGATGATACCTCACTTACCCTATATTACTTGATTCGATTGTGTATACTTGCACATAATTGCTTGCCTTAGAATATACATATACAAGCGATCAAGTTTTTGGCTCCATTACCGGGGATTGGCAACTGACGAAATTTTTATTCGCCATAACAAGTTTTTTTGTCACCGTATATTTATCTAGTCTAATGTAGTTTAATATTTTATTTTGTAGGTTTTTATAATTGCATGACCTTGAGATCTGTTGGTAAACCTTTGGCACCATTTGACCCTGAAGTTAAGCAATCGTTCAAACAAAGGTTACGTGCCCAAAGAACCAGAGAACATTTAAACCAACTTCAAATACAAGACAACATGGGAGACCTAGGAGATCTTGATGCAGCAATTAATCTTCAAGTTGCAAGACCAAGAGCGATACGAGATCATTTGAACCCAATTCTCGATGACCTAAATCCAGGCATAGTGGCACCTGAAATACAAGCAACTCATTTCAAACTTAAATCGGTGATGTTTAATATGCTAAAATCTATTGGGCAATTTGGTGTTTCACCTAATGAAGATGCTAGACAACATATTTGTGCTTTCCTTGAAGTATGTGACTCATTTTGACAACAAGGAGTACATGAAGATGTGCTTAAACTGAAACTTTTCCCTTACTCCCTATGTGATAGAGCAAGAGCCTGGCTTAGTGGAGTTTCTTCTGGCTCAATGGAGTTATGGGCAGATTTATGCAAGAGTTTCTTACTCCGATATATACTCCGCCCAATATGAATACACAACTTCGCAATGACATTGCAAGTTTTCTCCAAGGAGATGATGAATCAATGAACGAATGTTGGGATAGGTACAAAAGCCTACTTCGCAAATGTGTCAATCATGGATTTCATGATTGGACGCAAGTTGTGATGTTTTACAACAGAGTTAATGCACCAACTCAAATGATGTTATATGCCTCGGAAAATGGCACCTTACTGGACAAATCACCCGAGGAAGCCTTTGACATCCTCAACAGGATAATAAATAATGATTATCAATTTCCAAATACAAGATTAGGAACCAGCAAAAAACATCTGGAGCATATGAATTAGAGGGTAAGGATTCAGTAGCCGCTCAACTTTCTGCCATAACCAATATGTTGAAAAATTTGCAACGTCCTAATGAGGTAAGAGAAGTCAATGTGACAAATAACACATGCATATTTTTTCATGGAAACCATCATGAGAGTGAATGTCCAGAAAACCATGAGTCAACCAATTTTGTGGGTAACTATAATCAGAGCAATAATAACCCTATTCTAACACGTATAATCTTGATTGGAGATAGCACCCAAATTTTTCATGGAGTAATCAAGGGAACATCAACAATCAAGTAGCAAATTACAGGCCACAACAAAATAATTCTGACCATCAACATTTTCAGAATCAACATCATCAGCAGCTCTGGCAAAACAATAAAGGTATAAACTTCTTCCTTTAATACTAATTCCAATACTAATCCCTTAGAGTTATCATTGTAGTAATTTATGGCCTCGATGAAAGATTTCATGGACTCCACAAAGACCTTGATGCACGAACATTATGCAACAATTAAAAATCAAGGAAATTTGTTACAAAGCCAATCAACATTTTTGCAAAGCCATAGTTCATCTCTAAGAGCATTGGAGAATCAAGTGAGACAAATTGCTACGGCATTACATTCTCACCCACAAGGAAATCTCCCTACTGATACGGAGATCACTAAACATCATGGGAAGGAGCAATGCAGTGTACCTACACTAAGGAGTGGAAAATAGGTCAACCAAGATGACAAGATTGGGGAGAACCCCTGAACAGTCCTCGCCACGGCATAACACAACCAGAGGATCGAGCTGAAAATGTTTAACAAGATGAAGTTCCTGATGAGAAGGAAAGGAATGAAGGCTCAAAAACACATCGCTCAAACAATGAGAAATTCATGGCCAAGGCCATAGATTCTTCAGCACTAACAGCAGACAATGTGAGACCTCCACCACCGTTCTGTCAATAGTTGAAGAAGCATGATGATGACATCCAGTTCAAGAAATTCATTGATGTTATGGATCAGTTGTGTATCAATGTTCCCTTACTTGAATCCATCGAGAAAATATCTTCCTATGCCAAGTTTCTTAAGGACATTGTTACGAAGAAACGGAAGGTAGAACGTGTTGCCATGGCAACAGAAATTTATTCGGAAGTAAGCAAACTCCCACCAAAACAAAAAGACCCTGGCATCTTTATAATACCATGCTCAATTGGTAATAACTTCATAGGACGAGCTCTTTTTGATTTGGGATCAAGTGTAAACTTGATACCAAAGTCCATATTTATAAAACTAGAAGGGTATCACGTCTGTCCAACCTTAGTCATCGTACAGCTGGTCGATCGGTCATATTTGCGCCCCGAGAGCAGAATAGAAGATGTTAGAGTAAAAGTGGACAAATTTGTATTTCCAATTGATTTTCTCATCTTGTATTATGAAGTCGATGAAAACACCTCGATCATTCTGGGACGACATTTCTTAGCCACTGGGAGAATCCTAATAGATTATGAAAAAGGAGAGTTCACAATGCTAGTAGGAGAACAAAGCATTACCATCAATGAATTAAACTCAATGAAATATGTGGAAGACTCAGAGGAGTGCCAATGCAATAGAGAAGTAGAGGAAAAAACAATCCTTTGACGAGGTGAATCTCTAAGGCTTGACGAATACAACACTTTGTACCAATACTCTATAACCGAGATGCATGAAGAAGACATTTTTGGCCTAGACGAATTTTTTCAGAAGACAATTCTGTAAATTATGGTCCTGGCAGCAAAAATCTGAACAATGAATACCCTAAAAATGACACTAATGCGGGATACGAAGAAAAGACAAAGGATCAATTGAGGCTTCTTCAGAATAAATCATGTATAAAATTTGAACCCTTAGATTATGATAAAGTTAAGTCTCAAGAGTCATCATTACAACATGCACCGAAACTGTAACTTAAAACTTTGCCATCACATTTGAAGTATGCATATCTAGGAGTTGATGAAAATCTACCAATAATAAACTCTTCCAATCTAACCTCCGAACAGGAGAATAGTTTGTTGAATGTTTTGTCACAACACAAAAAGGCTCTCGGATGGACAATGGCAAACTTGAAGGGAATCAGTCCGACCATATGCATGCAAAAAATCAATCTAGAAGATAGCCATATAACTTTGGTAGAACCCCAACCCAATCATGAAGAAGGTAGTCATGAAGGAAATTATAAAATGGTTGGATGCGGGAGTGATTTATCCTATATCCGATAGTTCATGAGTCAACCCGATGTAGTGTGTACCAATGAAAGGTGGTGTGAGCGTGGTTAAAACTGAACGTGACAAGATACTCACCACCAGAGTAGCCACGGGCTAGCGCATATGCATATATTACAGGAAGCTTCCACAAAGAAAGACCATTTTCCCTCCCTTTTATCGACCAAATGCTTGATAGGTTAGCAGGAAAAGCATTTTATTGCCTCCTTGACGTATACTCAGGATACAATAAAATATCCATAGCACCAGAGGATCAAGAGAAAACCACTTTCACATGCCCATATGGCACCTATGCATTTAGATGAATGACGTTTGGGCTGTGTAATGCTCCAGCTACCTTCTAAAGATGCATGATGGAAATCTTTTCAGATATGGTGGAAGAATGTATAGAAATATTTATAGATGACTTCTCCATCTCGGGTGATGATTTTGACCGATGTCTCGGCAATCTATCCAAGGTACTGAAACGATGTAAAGAAGCCAACCTAGTGCTGAATTGGGAGAAATGTCATTTTATGGTGATCGAGGGAATAGTGTTGGGTCACAAAATTTCAGGCCAAGGCATTGAAGTCGATAAAGCCAAGGTGGACGTAATTACAAACTTCCCCCACCAACCAACGTAAGAGGTTACGCAGTTTCCTTGGACATGTAGACTTTACAAGCGGTTCAAAAGATTTCTCAAATCTTTAAACCTTTGTGTATTTGCTTCCAAAATCATCCTTTGAATTTACTAATGATTTGAATGTCTTTAGATTTGAAGAATAACTTTCGGCAACACCAATTATTATCTCACCAGACTGGAACGAACCTTTGAGCTCATGTGTGATGCTAGTGATTATGCAGTCGGAACGGTCCTAGGAAACGAAAAGTAAAATCTTTCATGTTATATTATACGAGTCGTACTCTAAATGATGCACAAGTAAACTATAAACCATTAAAAAAGAACTCTTAGCAGTAGTTTGCATTCGATAAGTTTAGGCCATATCTAATAGGCACTAAGGTAATTGTGCAGCCATTCTGCCATTAATATTGATTAATAAAAAGATGCAAAGACTAGACTAATTCGATGGATTATTACTAAAAGAGTTCGATTTAGAGATCAATGATAGAAAGGTATAGAAAATCAAGTGGCATACCATTTGTAGGTTAGAAAAAATCTGATTGTCCTGACATAACATAAATTAAAGAGGATTTCCCTGATGAAAAAAATTAGTGTCACGGCTACACCGTGTATGCGACATAGTTAACTTTATGTTAGTGATATTGTTCCTCCTGATTTATCTAGCCAGGCCGAAAGAAGTTTCGACATGATGTGACTTACTAATGGGATGAACCATTTTTATTCAAAAATATGAAGACCAATAATCCGAAGATGCATTCCAGAAGAATAGCATAAATATTCTACACCAATGCCACTCGTTACCATATGGAGATCACTTTGGTGGAATGAGAACAACAACGAAAGTGCTTCAGTTAGGATTTTATTGGCCAACCTTGTTCAAAGATGCACATAAATTTATAAGTCATGTGATATGCCAACGAAACATATCAAAACGGTATGAGATGCCATGGCAAAATTATGGAGGTTGAACTTTTCGCGTATGGGGAATATATTTCATGGGACCATTTCCCACATCATTTAGAGATTTGTACATTCTCTAGGCAGTGGATTATGTATCCAAATGGGTTGAAGCCATTGCAACACCTAAAATGATTCCAAGACGTGTTAAAATTTTGCACAAAAAATATTCATGCTTTGGAACACCACGAGTTATCATTAGCGATGAAGGCACACATTTGATAACAAATTAATTGTCAAGGTATTGAAACGATATGGAGTACGACACAGGATTGTTGTGTTATCACCTCATACTAATGGACAAGCCGAAGTGTATAGCTGGAAATTAAACAGATACTTGAGAAAGTGGCCAACTCAAGTCGGAAGGATTGGTTCGAAGCTAGATGAAGCACTATGGGCCTATCGCACAGTATCAAGACACTACTGGAATATTACCATTTAAATTGGTCCACGGAAAAGAATGTCATCTGCCTGTTGAACTAGAACATAAAGCCTACTGGGCCATCAAAAAGTTAAACATGGATGCACAGCTTGCTGGAGAAAGAAGACTCTTGGAACTGAACGAGATGGATGAATTCAGAGCACACACATACGAGAATACTCGCCTATACAAGGGAAAAATAAAACGATGGCATACAGAAAAATATTGCCGAGGTAATTTTATTCTGAACAATAAGTATTTCTCTATAATTCACGTCTTAAGTTATTTCCAGGCAAGCTAAAATCACGATGGTCGGGACCATTCATCGTACACCAAGACCATGACAATGGAGTAATCGAAATCCATAACCAAGACGATAGGTCCATCTTCAAGGTGAACGGGCAGAGGCTAAAGGAATACAAAAGAGCCCCAATCATGCACGACAAACCGACATTAATGGTACATGATGCCCAAGAGTTTGCCTTAATCACTTAAACAAAATTCGTTGCTTAGTGATAACTCCTTGAAAAGGTCATATTTTGGGACCTTTTCACTTAAGTTATTGAATGTCTAAGAGCCCATTTAGGACCATTTAGATGCATTTAGGAGCATATAGTTGCATGTGGTGGATTTCAGTTTGCCGTGGCATTTTATTTTTACAGCGGTACTGCTTTATGGGAAAGGTACTTGTCTGATGGTGTGCAGGTATTGAAAGTAAGGAAAAGAGGAAAGAAAATGTCATGGCATAAGGAGACTGCTGAGCAGAATGAAAATACCGAGTCTGATTGGCATTTCGAAAGTGAACAAAGTGAAAGAAGATATTTTTGCAGCCAGCGGTCTCTGACTCCTCGAGAGCTCTGCCCAAGAAATCTGCCTCGAAGATCCTACCTGGAGGAACCGGCACTGCAACCGCCGACATTGATAATAACGCCGCCTGACCTTACAGGTTCTGTCTGTCCTTGGGCGTCTGCAGTGGGATTGTGCCGGGTCTAAGCCAGCAACCCAGGCAGGATCACAACCAGCTCTGCCCGACTCCCAAGCAAATCAACCATGGTTTTGGGGTTTCCTAGGATGGTTAACACCAAAGCTTAGGATTTCTTTTCCCCTATAAATAGAGGAGGAAGCCATATTGAAGAAGACTTTAGTTCCACCACATTTGATCTTAAAAAGTTAGAGAGAGAAAGTCTCATCTTTCTCTGTCAATCCCACTTGCCGTGGCATTTCTCCTTGACTAGTAGAAGGGAGTGGTGTTCTAAGCATCCGAGAGGAGCTAGTTCGCTGGGAGCAGTCCTTGGTGGCCGAGGAAGGCATTTGGCAGTGCACGTTGAAGGCTTTTTCTCCTCCCCTTAGTACTTGCTTTTATATTTTGTTGTTGGGTTGTAAGGAACAAATGAATCTTGCTTTGTGCTTGTTGATTTCGAACCCCACCATGAACTAATCCTATTTGGTGGGGTTCGAGAGAATGCCTTGGCAATTTATCTTTAGTCTTCGAGAGAAGCTAGGGAGGAACTACATATAAACAACGGGTTCTAGATAGTAACTAGGCCTATCCACCTTAGAGATAAGGATAGGATTTCATTCGACTAAAAGGAGTTGTGTATAACGATAGGTTACATGTTAATGTTGCCGTAAAAAGGTATTGACGAGACATATTCTATTAGGTGAGTCAATAGGATCACTACTTGGGCTTACGCCAATCAATTTTGCCAGGGCATCTTTAGTCTGTCGAGTCCCTTACTAGAGATAGCATAGGGCACATCAGTAGACTCTGTCGGGCAGGGTAAACAGAGAAGAAGCACCATTCAGAAATAGACTTAAGTTTTCCTTGTGTCTCCCATCACTCATTTCCATGCTGCTTGTCTTGTGAGAAAGCTAAAGTCCTACTATATTAAATCTAGTTTTGCATTTTTATTTTGCCTTGACATTTCCATTTGTTTTCACATATCACAATTTAATTTGCCACGACATATCCATCTGCTACTACACTATCACCATTCCATTTCCACTACGTCCATTCCATTTTGCCATTGCATTCTCATCTGTATATACCATAACTAACTTTACTTAGGTGACAAAGTAAAGTGCCTTGACAAACCTATTTGATTTCCCCAATTCCCTGTGGAGACGATACTCTACTTATCACTTTATTACTTGTTCGATTGTGTATACTTGCACACATATCTGCATCATATTTTAGTACTCACAAATAGCAGACACTTAGGCAACGAAAATTTGAATTCTATACATAAATAAATTAAGTTGCTTTTTGCTTTCATTATTCGTTTTTTTATTTCTTTATCTATTGTAGATGCAGAGTACACGTGGCAGCATGGGGAGATGAAGCATGCATGAAAAGAAAGGAAACCCTAGGGTGACATGGTTTAGGCGGCAGAATTAAAGAGGAAAAAAATCTTTTCCCCAACTTTATGTCCAATCACATACCGCGTGTAAGGACAAAATTACCCAAACTACCCATTACTTTCCAGAAAAAAACCGCCCAACTCCTTCTTCTTCTTCATCTCATCGTGCCTCACTCTCTCTACCAAGCAAGAAATTTTCTTTCCTCAACAAATCCCCATCACCGCCTCTGATTTCACCACACCAACCAGTACATGTAGACCAAGGAAACCCCTAGCCTCAACACGAACTTTAAACGTTTCCAAACAGCCGAAGCCAAAGCACGCTTTAAAATCCTTCAAAAAGTCAAGTGTAGTTGAAGATGGATTCGTCTTTCCAGTTGAGGATGAAGAGTCTTTTAGACCAGAGGTGCTGGACGTGATAAATAAGCACAACTGGGAGAAGTTTTCTCGCCATCCCAAAGCTGTAGCACCATCGATGGTGAGGGAGTTTTATACCCACCTCAAAGACCCATCCAACTAATGGTGTACGTCGAGGGAACCTCGATTTTCCCCTTCAGCACTCAACAGATACTTCAAGTTGGGGAAAATAGAGGAGCAGCACAAGAGATTGTAGCTGAGGTAGACTAGGAAACATACAACAGAGTTCTTGAAGATCTTTGCTTCAGGTGGGCCAGTTTGATGGGAATGACCCAACGAGGAAGAGAGTCGATCGCCAAGCCCTAAACCAATCGTGAAGTTGTGGAACCATTTCTCAAGGGCAAGCTTATGCCAACTTCTCACAACACAACTGTGCTCATGAAAAGATTGATGCTCTTGCACTCAATAATATACGGGAGGAAGATTGATGTTGACGAACTCATCTTCGAGCAATCCACGAGTGCGCCAAAAGAAACCAGGGAAATCTATTGTTTCCCAATTTTACAACCGTGTTGTGCAGGAAAAAGAAAGTCCCCAAGGAGCCCTTTGAGGACTTCATTAAATCTAAGGAGGGTATCACCAAGAAAAGGAACCGAGCTGATGAGTTTCGATGACAACGCCTCGCATGAAGGTTTGGAGCGGGGAACAAAATCAGTTACCGCGGCCAGAATGGTCGCAGTGGCTACGCGCACAAGAAACGTGTGAGAAGATAGGCGCCTAGAGGATCACATTGAGATCTATTTCGAGTATGTCAAGGCAAGGGACGCGCAGCTTTCTTCAAGGAGTTGCTCTCAAACATAACCGCCAATCTGACGCCCTTCCCCAGTGTCATCGTTAAATACAATGCTGGCAGGAGCACATTCCATGCTCGACATCAAATGTCCCTCTAGAGGTTCCCCCAGGAGTACCCACAGATATGCCACCACTGGCAACCCATATCTTGCCTGTACCAAAGGAAGCCAAGGTGACATAGAATAGTTCCTCGGCTCCTTATCTTTCTCAACCTCCGACAGTAGTCATGATACCTACCCAACTTCTTCTCCGATGAAGATTTCACTCCAGAACCAGTCCCTGCATAACGACTCCTACTGCCGAGCAACCAACTCCAGCACAAGCCTCGACCAACAAGAGCGCTAAGCTAACGGTAGGCCATATACTTCAGTTGTCTCCCTCGACGATAGCAGCAGTAGACTCGGGATCCGAGAGTCCCTCTCCTCCCAAACGAGGGCGTCCAGTCAAGCCACCCCACCACAGTAAGTTTCCATTTTAGTTTTTTTTTATTTTTATTTGCATACAGTATCATGTAGTTTTAGTTCTCATGCTTTGAGGACAATGCATCCCTCAAGTTTGGGGAGGTATTGTGATATTTTTCCATACTTGTTAAAAAGCAATTGATGATAATTAGTTGAAAATTTTAGTTGTTAGGATTATTATAAGACTGTATAGAGAAGAGAACCAACCCTAGGTCTGATTCTTTGAAATTTACAAACGCGATTGTAGGTTATCCTTGCTTAAGGTAATCTATAAAATTTTTGGGAAAGAACTTTCTGCTTGTCTAGACTTCAAAATTATTTTAAGGGTAAAGTGAAACTCCCTAGTGTTTAGAACTTGAAAAATAAAAAGGGGCACTCCTCTATGCAAAGGCACAAACAGAAAAACTCCATAAGAAATTAAGAGTTGCCAAGGCATATGAGTGAATGAAAGTAGTCACAGGATGACTCTGTCTGACTAGCTTGGGGTGGAAGGTATGTTCCCTTTCACCTAGAGTGTGGAACGGTAGGTGTGATGAGCTGACTCCCCTATAAAAAAAGAAATAAAAGTTGATAAATAACTAGGAGTATAAACTAAACCTGACAAATAATTTGATGCCTTGACAATCTAGAAGTGTTTACTTTAAATTTTCTAATTACCTTTATGCATAGACTGGTTACAATTACGCATACACAATAGCAAGGAATCTTGACTAGGGAAAGGACTAGACTGATATGACTGTCGAACATGTTGAGGCCAACTATTTTTTTTGCTGAGGGCTGAAATCTCAACCCATATGATTTTCTTAACACTGCTTTGCCATGACAATTTTAATTTTCTTCTAGCTATTGTACATTGCTTGAGGACAAGCAATAGCTTAAGTTTGGGGATGTGATAACTCCGTAAAAATACTCAATTTCTAGTCTTTTCACTTAAGTTATTGCTCGTCTAAACAAAGTTTTGAACAGCATTTTAGTTGCATTTAGTTGCATATAAGTTATTTTAGCTTGTGGTGGATAAGTTTGCTTAGGCGAAATTTATTTGGTTTGACTGATATTACTGAGGAGAAAGGGTTGTGTGGATTATGTTTGTGTAGGAAAGTTACAGAGGAAGAACATTTCAGTCGTGACAATGTAAATTTGCAAGGGCCAACGGAACAGATAAGAACGTGAGGGGTAGATTTATCTCGCCGAGGCAAGGTTTATCTGAAGAAGTCTGAAGCGGGTATGACGAAATTGCCTATGTCACACCACTGGATGACCTACTTCATGTGCAAGCAAGCCTTAATTATTCTAACAGCCGCTAGCCACCTTTCCTTTTAAGTCTGGGCATATAACAACGGCTATTTAAGGAATCTCCAAAGCATGCGAAGCCCTAGGAGATTCTTCTCTATAAATAACCAACGAGAGAGAAGATCTTTACTTAAGGCGTGAGCAAGTAACTGCAGTGCTTTCTCACTGTTTACCAACCAACCTTCCTTGGTGTCCTCCATAGCCAGGCTGTAGCAGAGCGGTGATAGGTCTCGAGATAGGTTGATCACTAAGGCAAGCGCAGTGCTTATCAGAATTATCACGACAGAGCCCCCGATTTTGGGAGTCATTCTTCCTTTGTTCTTAATCTTTTTTATATTTGGGGTTGTATTAAACGATGATAATTGGATGACTTTTTTATAGAACCATGACTATCTTACTTGGTGTTAAAATTTGATTTTCCCAAATAATTACTTTATGTTTTGAATGATGAATTATGTTTTTGCTCATGACTGTTTTGTTCATTGTTTGAATAATTTACTATGACACTGTAAGAGCATCGAGAGATTGCCTGGGGTTTTGGTAAAACATGTCTTGGCAATGTAAGAGCATCGAGAGATAGCCTTTTGTCTAGATAGTGATTCTTAGATTCGAGAGAATTAAGATAGATCTACGTGAACAATTGAATGAATCTAGGATGGTAAGTTCTAACTTGTTTACCTTAGAGATAAGGAGCGAGTTTCAATTGACTAAAAGTAATAGACACTAGAGTAGGATAGACAACGCCTATAGTTCACGCTGAGAGGTATTGCTACAACAACAGTCTGACAACCAAGGGTTGTAGTTAACCCTGAGGAGTATTTCCATACCAACCGTCTAAGAATACCTAGCAATCCTGTCGGGCAGCTTAAGCAAGTCATAATAATTCATTATAGACTTAGAATAATTTTTTTCAATACAAAATTTTAGCATAAGTGCTATGTGATAAGTCTGAATATGTGAGGTTGTTTGCATTATATTTAAATCAACATTTGTTTTATTTTATTCCAAAATTCTACATATTTATTTTGCCTCGACCAAACTTTTTTGCAATCATTATATCACTTCTTTTTTATCAATATTAGTTTTTAAGTTGACAACCTAGTAGGAATTAGTTTGTGACACTAGTTCTAGTTGTGGTGAAGATAAATTT
Organism: Hibiscus syriacus; assembly: GCF_006381635.1. NCBI lineage: Eukaryota > Viridiplantae > Streptophyta > Magnoliopsida > Malvales > Malvaceae > Hibiscus > Hibiscus syriacus. Next base: position 580,296 of record NW_024063507.1, on the reverse strand, counting down.
CTCGACCAATCCCTATGGAGACGATAACTCACTTACCCTATATTACTTAATTTGATTGTGTATACTTGCAAAGAATTGCTTGCCTTAGCATATACATTTACAAGTGATCATCAAGTACAATCATTCCAGAAACACTTCACTCGAAGATCATGGAGCATCAAGAGAGACACATACGAGCATATTCAAATTGAGTAATACAAGATTAAAGGCATCAGAATGAATTGATCATTGGTTTAATAACCCTTAAACACTTATTTGGGCCTACTTATCGCTTTCTTTCATAACCGTGAACCATGGCCTACATTACGTGCCTAAAAGTTCTTCTAATCATACATGGATTTCTAAACATAAGATATTATCTTCAGATTTCATCCCGCACATCAGGATTAATCTTTATTTGCAAAAGGTTTTCAAAAATCTTTAATGCATGATATAGAAAAATAACAAGGGGGATTTCAAGATGTAAATTCTGAATAACGTCTTGAAACCAAAGGAGGATTCGAGTTAAAAACCTGAAAAGACGGCTCGAATATACAAATTCCTTGATAAGGCATCGCACAATCCGAGTGTGACCATGAGAGTTGGGAGTCGGAGAACACTTCCAGTAGAGGAGCATACAAGCTACCCCCATCAAATCAGTGAACATCAAAAAAAAGAATGCCAAACCATTGACCAAAAACAATAACCTGAGACTTTTTATCCTTTCCTTACCTAACCATTTCCCAAGATAGCTTTGATCTTGACACTTGTCAAATAGCTATAATTTATTGAAGGATTAACAGTGTAATTAATTCTTTGATATCCAATGAACTCTTGTTTTATGATTTGTCAATTGTAAAACCTAGAAAGGGGTAATATTTTCAAAACTTTTAATTAAACATTTTTCAAAACTCTTTTAATTTATATTTTCAGATTTTGAAAATAAAAGAAGAAGAAAAACACTTTTCAATCAAGACAATCTCTCTAGAGTGAATCTTGGTATTTGACATGTGACTTTCAGAAATAAAGCTCATACGTAGAATCAACGCTGAACCAAGTAATGAGGAACAATAGGGGCATCTTTAAAGATTCAACAGCAAATATTGGGGCATATTTGGAGATTCAACATCGAATATTGGGGCATCTTCGGGGATTTAACATCCTGATGCGGACGATCATAACTTCTGAAGGCATTTCCTCTACCAGCAGGAACAAGCAGACTATCAGTATCCTTTGATGTTGTTTCTCTCGAATCAAAATATTGTCTCGCTTGAGACAATTTTCTCTCAGAATAAATTTTGTCTTATTTGAGACATAAAAGAATCTTTGAGTTTGTTTCTTAGGAAATAAAATTTTGTCTCTTTGGAGACAGCTTCTTTTGAAGCATCACATCTGAATCGGTTTCTTTTGAAACCAAATTCTCCGACCAGATCTCCTCATCACGTAGGAGCCGTGTCAACCCTGGATAACCAAGATTCATCATAGTATGCAGTGTTATCACCCTTAGATGGCCAAGACTTATCATAGTATGAGTAGTGTCATCACCCTACCAGATCTCCTTATCACGTAGGAGTCGTGTCAACCCTGGACAACCAAGATTCATCATAGTATGAGCAGTGTTATCACCCATAGATGGCCAAGACTTATCATCGTATGAGCAGTGTCATCACCCGACCAGATCTCCTCATCATGTAGGATTGTGTCAACCCTGGATAACCAAGATTCATCATAGTATGAGCAGTGTTATCACCCGTAGATGACCAAGACTTATCATAGTATGAGCAGTGTCATCACTCAACCTGATCTCCTCATCACGTAGGAGCAGTGTCAACCTGATAACCAAGATTCATCATAGTGTGAGCAGTGTTATCACCATTAGATGGCCAAGACTTATCATAGTATGAGCAGTTCATCACCCGAACTAATCTCCTTGTTATGTAGGAGTCGTTTCAACCCTAGATAACCAGTCATCCTCATCACGTAGGAACTATGTTATCACCCTTAGATTTCCTGCAGTCCTCATCGCATAGGAACCGTGTCATCACCCGACCTGATCTCCTCATCACGTAGGAGCCGTCTCAATATAACCAGTCGTCCTCATCATGTAGAACCGTGTTATCACCCTTAAGTGGCCTACAATCCTCATCACGTAGGAACCGTGTCATCACCCGACCATATTTCCATATTATGTAGGAGTTGTGTCAACCCATATAACCAGTCGTCCTCATCACGTAGAAACTGAGTTATCACCCTTCCTAAAGATGGCCAAGAACTCTTCATCACGTATGAGCAGTGTCATCCCCTGACCAGATCTCCCATCACGTAGGAGTTGTGTTACTCTTAGACGACCAGAACTCTTCAGCACATATAAGTCGTGCCGTCCCCCCCCCCAAGACAAATATATCAAGTCTCCAAAAACATAAAAAAAACCAAAAAAAAATGGTTGTCTTTTTCGTCTTTTCCCTATTCTTGTTAACACAAGAATATGCAAAGAGGGGCAGCTGTAGACACTCTTTTTTTCCGATTCAAAAAATATTATTATAATAATTATTATTATTATTAATTATTATCTACCACTACCCACTAATAACATTAATCAAATCTACCCACTATCCACCACAACTCATTATCATAACCTAACTTACCACTACCCACTATCATAACATTAAAATAATCCAACCTACTCCACTATACCCACCATATCTCATCATTATCCACCAAAATGAACCCATAAAGTCACATACAATAATCGGTGGAAGAGGGTGAATTGAGTGAAGAAAAAAGAGAAAAAAATATTTAAAGGAAAAAGAAAAAAAAGTTCTTTAATTCTACTGGATTTTCGTTGGAGATAGGGATCTCCGATCAACGATCCAAATAGTGAAAAGTTGCGTAAGGCCAACACGAGTAACATACTAAAAATCAGGACAATCGGACAGTGGACGGCAGATCGGAGAAAAGAAAGCCTAATGGTTTTCGGCTTTTTTACTACGAACGGAGCCGATTCATGCAAAACCGACCCCAGATCCAAGATGAGGAGGCCAAGAAGGACTTCTTGATAAAATTTGGTAATTATTGGCCACCAGTGGTGTCTCGGCGTGACGACGGCCGACGGTGGCCGAAGACGACGGAGCAGACGTTCGGTGGAGGTAACCCACCGACGATTGGTCGGTAAATGAGACTGTCTCTCTAAAAATAATTTAAAAACAAATGAAATGAAAATTAAAAAAAAAAAGTTTGTTATTATAGAAACTTTAGTGGAAATTGCACTTTAAATCTCCTAAGTTTGGCTTGTTTTGAAAAATGGTCACGCAGGGACCGTTTTCGTAGTTTACCCATTTTTGCGTTTTTATTTATTTCGGTTTTGGCACTTAGGATTAATTATTTTTAATTTAGTCATTGATTTCATATCTCCTATTTTATTTCTGATTTTGACACTTTACTTTCTGTTATTTTATTTTAGTCACTTAAGTTTCTTGTTTGCTATTTTTGTCCTTTAAGTTTCTATTTTCGTTGTTTTAGTTTTTTTTTACTTTTTTTATGCTATTTTAATCCTTTAAGTTCATGTTTTTATTAGATCTCTTGTCGAGTAAAAAGATTTTCTTTTAAAACAAATAATTCGAATCAAATTAATCACACTTTAATAAATGGATCATATTTTAACTTGATATTTGATTCAGGATTTCTACCATTATGACAACGTGTAAGCGAAACAGTACCAATTTTTGGTGTTGTGGGGTATTAATCCTTCCCCACGTGTAATTAACTCTCAAACTCGTTTTAATCGAATATTTGGTAAATGCAGACCAGCTTTTATCTTAAAAAATGATTTTTCTTAAAATTGTTTTTAAAAGACATTTTTAGGTATTCGACCTACATACCTCAAAGTTGATGGTGACTCTTTTAATTTTATCCAATTTAATTCAAATCACCATTTTCCAAAATTAAAAATCGTAACCGTTTTTTAAAATAATATTTAATTGTTTCAACTAAAAATAGTTAGGACACTATTCAGTGAATGAGACTGGTTTTTTGAATAGTTTACATAGTTCATGTTCTGGCAAAGCAACTGCCAAGTTGTCGACTGATCTTTTTTCCTTTGAAATTGTAACTCCTGAGGACAGACAGAAAAGTAGAGATGAGAAGTCTCCTGGCATGTCCTTTTAGGGGTATACAGCGTCCTCCTTTGCAGGTAAGCCAGATATGCGAAATGAGATTGGTTATGAGAAGTCACCACAAATGTCTTACACGGGATTAAGAGAGCCCACCCCTGCAAGCAGATCAATATTGAAGATTACAGCCAAGAACAGGCACAAGTAGGCGGAGAGCCAGGTGAGCTGCAGAATAAGCAGCAAGTTGTTGAGGTTCCTTCATTTGATGAAAGAAAACTGCGGAATGAAAATTCTCACAGCCCTTCTAACATGGAAGTGCTTGAAGGAGGAAATGATAAGTCGGTGACAAAATTAGTTAGCAAGAAGCTTGCAAAACTGACAAAACAAGTGAACAAGCCAGATATGCAAAGTGAGAATGCCTGTGAGAAATCACCCCAAATGTCCTTCAAGGGATTAAGAGAGAGCTCCTCTGCAAGCAGATCAAATATCAAAGAGTACGGCTTAGAACAACTACAAGTTGTTGGAGAGCACGATGAGCTGAAGAATAAGCAGCAAGATGTTGAGGTTCCTTCACTTGATGAAGAAGGCCTGGAAATGAAGGTTCCCATAACCCTTCTAACTTGAATGTGCTTGAAGGAGGAAAGGATAAGTCAGTGACAAAACCAATTACCAAGAAGCTTAAGAAAAAGACCTTGGGTTCTCGACCGAAACTAAGTAACATTGCTAACAGAAAAGGTTCTATTTACTCTAGCAAAATTTCTTCGGAAAATCGTTCTACAATTTCCTTGGATGGTGAGAGTGAAAGAGAAACTCATAAGAGTGCCAGTGAGCATGAGACATACCCTCCAACTATTAACCTGGATTCAGCAAAGGATGTCAAAAGAGTTGCAAAATGTCAAAATTCCGCTACTAGTAAGACTCAATTCATTGATGATGAAATTCAAGATCCAATGAGGAAGATGACAATGATACTAAGGCAGATGAAAAAAGAAGTCTGGATCGGTTGAATTGATGTGTAAAGCAGATACATTTGTAGAAGTGGAACATGTCAGCCATGATTCCAACGTGGCTAAAGATGGGAGTCCAATTGCCTCGGAGAATAGAACAAATGGAACTAATCCTGAGAGGGTAGTTGGTAGAAAGAATTCTGAATTTGGTGAACCAATGTTGAAGTGTGGCGGTTTGAAAAAGAAAGCAACAAAAGGAGGAAACAGCTTGCCGGTAGAGCCATGATGATGGCTGATCCTTCTAATTCCACAAATAATTTGGTTGAGGAAAATAGTAGTGTCCTGAAGAATGTTGAGGAGAAAGAAAATGAAAAGGAGAATTTCATGCTACAACCCGCTGACAAACCAAAAAGCAGTGTTACATCTTCGAAAGTGGAAATCTCTGGGGCAGAAGACAAGAGCAGACCAGTGTGTCACGTGGAGGTTTCTGGGAAATCAATTAGTAAACCCAGTAACAAAAGAGTGAAGACTAATGAAAAATTCCAGAAGGTTGACTCTAACAAACAACCGCTGCAAAAGGTTTTGGACAGAGAGAAAAATGAGCTTTATGTTTTATATTAAGTGGCCACTGGCTGCAGAGAAAAGAATTTCAGCAAGTATTAGGCGATTGAAAGGCAAATTTTGTAGAGACTCTCATCAATGGTCATACCAGGCAACACATTTCATTGCCCCGGATCCCGTTCGTAGGACTGAAAATTCTTTGCTGCTGCTGCATCTGGAAGGTTACATATTTCTAACTGTCCACGACTTGGCATAATTCTCTTTAGCTCAGTAAATTATACTAATGGTTTCTTTATGTTACATTCTCCATTTAAGAAGATTGTACCAGAATATCTGCTGTTTATATTCACTAGCTTTTGTTCCTACAACTTTTCATATGTATGCATCACCATTAATTAATTTTAAATGGCTGTTGAATTTGATTCCTCTGAATGCAGGTGGATTCTTAAGTCTGATTATCTAAGTGCTTGTAATCAGGCGGGAAAATTCTTGGCAGAGGAGCCTTATGAATGGCACAAAAATGGCCTCAGTGAAGATGGTGCAATAAACTTAGAGGCTCCAAGGAAGTGGCGTCAGTTACGGGAAAGAACAGACCATGGAGCTTTTTATGGAATGCGCATTATTGTGTACGGAGAATGCATTGCTCCTCCTTTGGTATGTTCTATATTCATCTTGTACCATACCAACATATTTTCCACAAAAGATTGTTCCCTGCTGCGTTTTCTTGTTTCCATAAACTAAAAAACATATGGTAAGGTTGGTCTGATATACGTCATAACGACTTGCTATTTTCCGATCTTCAACCAGGATACCTTGAAGCGTTTTTAGCAATTTCCACCCTTACACAAGATTCCTCAAATCTGCCATCGGTTTCGCTGTCGTTAGCCCCAGCATGCCACGTGTTTGATATGTGGTTCAAGAGTTCTTAAAACATGAGGTACCCTGTGTTGTTGCCGACTACCTAGTGGAATATGTATGTAAACCTGGTTACTTCCTGGAGAGACATGTTCTATACAACACACTCTAATGGGCAGAGAAGTCGTTTAGTAACTTAACAAGCCGAGCGGAAGAGATTGTCGAGTCCGACTCCAGATGAATCGCCAAATGACTCGGAGGGTAATGATATAACAGAGGAGAGGTCATGCTGATCTGCAGCGATGAAAAAGGTTCAGTAGGTTGCGGAGTCGGCACTCACATTGATTGTTGTGATCCGCCGCTCGACGCCATCCCGTGGGAGGACTGGTTTTGTCCCAAGTGTTGTACAGGCAGCATAAACAACACGTCGTCTTCCAAGAAAAGAAAAAAGGGTGTCTCTCGGTCAAAGGGCAAGTAATCTTTCGTTGCTTAGCTTTTGAGACGTGGTCATTGTAGCTTGTAGAATTGCTTAGAATTAATTTTGCTTATCTAATGTTGTAGGCATATTAACATATTTTTCGTGAAATAATTCCAGTCCTTTCAATTAGATCCCTGGTGCCACTCAATTCAACATGAGGGAGGGAGGGAGGGAGAGAGAGAGGGAGGAAGAGGGAGAGAGAGGTTTCTCTTTCACAAAATTTATTTTGATTATTTTAGAATTAAATTAAAAAAATAATCTTACAAGATCAAATCAAATAATCAACAATTGTTATTTTTTAAGAAACAATTGTTATTTTGATCATATGTAATTATGTTTAACAAATTAAATATTATAATATTTTAATTTAATCAATGATTTAATTATTATTAAAATTTAGGATCAATACAATTACATAATCAATCATATATTATCTTTAAAACCAAATCATTGAAGTGAGTACTAAACACACAAAAATTGAATCTTAAGTTTCATTAAAGAATATTTACTTTAGCCAATTCACTAACATCCATCAATTGCCAGTGAGTCATACTTGCAGAAGAGAATATTTGTTCAATGCTTAAGCTATTATTTATTATTGCTTCAATAAATACGGAGCAGTGACATTGATTCTATAAATCCAAAAGCAATTCTGCTACCAATTGCACTATTTCCAGTTTTATTGAGAGTAAATAGTGGCATTTTGGGAATCTCAAAGCAATGGCGAAATATAAGGCTAAAAATCGACGTAATTGAAAATTTAAAAGGAAACATAACAAAATAGGTTTAGCGTTACTCGAAACGTTGAATTATATGTAATATATTGAGTTGCAAGTATCTTTAAATAATTTAAAACATTTTTTGCCTTTTAATATTCGGGGTTCTTTAAAAAAAACCATAGTTGCCTCTCTATTTTTTAACCTAATTTTCTCTCAATATTTTTCTATCGTCTTTTTTTTTCTCTTTGATTCTTTTTAGCCAGCAGCGGCACCAATCTTAGTATTGGTTGTCGACCGTCAGTGATTATTAATTCTCTTGTTCTCTAACACCCAAATTCCTCATATTCGATTGCCACACAGAATCACCGAAGTGGCTAACCATTTTTCTGAAAACATACTCACTTTAAAACCTTTACATAAAGTATGAAACCATATTCATTTACAAAAGTTGGGCCCCAATTTAAATCTCAAAGAATAAAATAAATAAAATAAATAATTAAAATCATGACCTCTACATGCTCATTAAGTCATCATCATTGTACTCTAGTACTCCGCTGAGACTCTTCCAATGATTTCATTGTCCCATCGCACTTCAAGTGACCTATAACATGCAAACGGATACATTACCAACGTTGAGCTCGAAAGCCCTATGTCACACAATACATCTACTATACTACATGTATTTATTAAAAGAACATGCTAGCAAGGAAGACACGGACATACGAATACACTCAAAAACTTGCTGAGGTAAGTCTAATGGTGTGGTCGGAGGAATTTACATCTCAAGACAGAAGCCCTAGCTTACCTAGGATACTATCAAGTATTGGGGTGAGATCCAAAATTTTCTGCATCAGAAACGTACACCCCTAGCCTACCTTGAATGCTCTAGAGTATCAAGGTGAGATCTAAAATTTACTACACCAAAATCGTACACCCAGCCAACTTACTCCAATTTACTACAATGAAGTGCCTTGCGCACTAGCTGATCTATATATACATATATATATATATATATTTGGATATTCTATCAAACAAGACGATAGTCATGTACACAAACATGCAATGGTGCTCATAGGCCACACGTAATCATTGCTACACTAGGGCAAATAATGTAGTTGTGTTACTTGTTATCATAACTCAACATAACCAGGTGAGGTCATCCCTTCACCCGTTACTATCTCACCTGTTACTATCTCACCTGTTACTATATCACCTGTTCTCTCCTCTAGAATGTTATGAAAGAGCTTATTAGTCTTTTATATCTATTAGCTTATTAAGCTACTCTATTCTGGTCATTTAACATTGAAGGGAATTTTAGTCATTTCTATCTCTAAGGTCTCTAAGTGTTTCATGATTTTACGAGACAAATATTGTTACTACATTCCCTTATTATATTATTTGTCAACATGACGTTTGACTCGGATTTGTTAATTAGCGACGACACTCTAGTCGCTCTCATCATGCTTTCCCTCGAATCACCCTTGGATTGGAGGGACGATTGATACACTATCGTCAAACATAACTAACTCGAGTGTTGACAAGCGTCGTTTACTACCAAATAATTATCCTTAATCTCAAATAAAAATAATAATTAAATAACGTAGTAGAGAGAAGAATGGTCGATATGCAGAGACTTTGAAGTTTATGATGTAGGAGGCTTTTGATTCTGATGTAGGCGAAAATGATAAGTAAATAGGGGATTTGTTTGAAAGAAAATGAAAGTAAATAAAATAAATTAAAGAATTAAATCGAAGGAATTTAAAGATAGTAAAATTGAGATGAAAATTTAATATGGTAAAAATAGTTTCAGACCTCACTTTGTCTCAATTCTAATTTATCATTGAATACGATTTTTACTTCAGTTAATGCCAATTATAGTTTACAAGACTCAACCCTTGTAACTGGTTTTTCTCTCTGGTAAATCGACAATCCAAAATCAATCTTTGGAATTCAGTTCTTATTTGGACTAACCACAACTATCGTCGCTAGAGCAAACTCAATTTCATACCGCTGTTAAGTTTGTTCCCAGGAAGTCGAACTTGCCACAAGCCAATTCTTCCTCCTAACTTTAAATCGAAGCAACAATCAAGCCAACATATACTTTTTGAAATAAAAGCGTTTTGATTTTAAAGGAAAGACTAATTGTCAATCCAAGTTTATAGAAAATTGAGAATATAACCTAAAGTTATTATGAGCTTTTCAATTCTCACAATCGGAATTGTGTCATCGCTTCAGCCTTTGGCTTATGAGAAAATTGGCTAAATATAATAGAACTAATTTAATTAAAAAATTATAAAAAAATTCAGTTAATTCAGTTAACCGACTGAAATAACCAAACTTTATTCGGTGCAATTATTATTCTCAAAAAAAATTGGTTCAATTAACGGTTAAAAAAAAGTTTGATTAATTCGATTAATGGTAATTTAGTTCGGTCGACCACCGTTTTAACCTATTAAACACCCCTACATGTGTTGTGATAAAGAAAACATAGAAAATTTCACCTTCAAATTTAAAACATATTAGATTTGTCTGCAAACACATAAGTAAAACTACAAAAAGAAATATTCGATTTACAAACAATAAAAGCAGCCCATAATAGTGAAATATAGACCATAGTACCATAATGTCATCCCGATCTTGCTTCTGGTATGAAGTTCAACAATCAAATTTTGAAAGAAAAAAAAAGACGATAAAATAAGCTAACCGAAGTAGCATCAACAGGCATTCCGACATCATAATTATGATCAGCCCATAATCAAGTGACAACTGTTTTGCCATCATTTAGAGCAGCAACACATACAGGAACATCCTAAGTAGCATGTAAAAGCAAGAACTTCAGTAACCTTTTTTTAGTTTTTTTAGTTTTTTTTTTTAATTTTATAAAAAGCAAGCACCATTGCTTTAAAAAGCTTACGTATACAATATTATCAAAATTCAAATGAGTGCAATTCTGGCTATACTGACCCAAACCAACGCCGCCACCGGTAATGAGCTTTACTCGAATCTTTCACCCCAAAAAATAACAAATAAATAAACATACATAATTTTACACCACATTGTTTTGATCAGTTGCTTAAATAAGTACTTCAATGAAACAAAGATTGATGAGATTCGGAGACCAAAAAACTAAAGTGCTAGCGAAAAACCTCATCCTCGTTCACTGGATCGAAGCCGTAAAGACAAAACCGAATGCCGAGGAACGTTTTCGAGAGAGTATCGGATTCCAGCATTGGATCGAAAGCTAACCTTTAAAGATAATTGCCAAAATTAGGGAGTAATCAACGTTAATAACACCCTGGAAAACAAAAGTATAATCCTTGGATAAGAATGTGAAACTGAGGAGGAAATATGGGATTTGTTTTTTGGGTTTACAAAACTTGTCGAGGAAGAGTAAAGAACACTGAAGTGAGATAGTGTAATTTTTTTTTTATGTTTTATTTGGAGTTCCATGCGAGGGAAAATCAATTTTTTGAAAATTTTCCTTTTTAATTTTATTGGGAAATGGAAAATTCGTCGTTTTTATTGAAATATCACCTTTAGATTTATAATTATCTGTTAGATATTCTCTCCTTAAATATTATTGATCTAGCACCCTTTTTAACATTGTGGCAATAAAGCGCCAATTGTCATCCGTGCCTTCGTGGGGTTCTGTCCGAGCTTGCATCACGTAAGGATAAGGCGCAGATCGCCATCCACGCCTTCAAGGGGTTATGAAAAGTACGAAAGGCACAGATCCATTATGCACGTTGAATTATTGGTACTCACTATTATCCGAGTCTAAAAACTTGGCTTTTAAACACTCATCTCCCCTATAAATAACAACCCCTCTAAATGCAAATATCACCACACCAAAATTACTTGATTATTCTCACTTCTATTAATTCTTTCTATCAAGCTAAGTAGATTTTGTTATTGTTTTTATAAGGTAAAATTATTTTTTCTTATATTATATTTATTTTATATTTAATTATTTGAACAGATTTTATTATATTAATTATTTTATATTATATTTTATGATTGTAAAATTGGCGTGATCATACCTAAAGACATTTTGCCGATATGGTAACAATATGAAATTGTGTTATTTAAATTATTGTAATTTTTTTAGATCAATTTATATTTTAATTCATATACTATTTATTTAATTAGGCATATTTCTGCTATTGTTTTGCATATATAAGACTCTTAATCATTCAAACTCTTAAAATGACGTGTATTTCAGCTATTGTTTACTATGATGGAGAAATTCGGGAAGATGAAACTGGTGTCATCTTCACATCAAATCATTTTGTCAGAATATCTTTCAAGAGAAATATCACTCTTGAGAAGTTGATCACTAAAATTTCAAGAAAGGTTTATGTTGGAAGTACTAGAAGAATGTCTTCACTTCAGTACAGATTTTCAACCGCATTATTTCTATTAACTTATACATCATTCGAACTCTCCAACGATGATGATGTTACTATGATGGTTGATTCTCAGAATCAATATTCAAACGCCGATACACAGATGTATGCGACATTTGTTAAAGTGTTTGCGGTTCGTGATATGTCATTATGCTCCCACTATGGCCTGGCTCAACAAGTTGATCAAGTTGACAGCTCAACTCAAGTAATGTGTAATGATTTTAACTCGTTAATTGAAAATCCGCATCATGGTGTCATCCCATCAAGTTCAATGAAGAGATATTCATCATCAACTTGTTAGGATCCGTACCAATGTGACTCCACAAACAATTTGTATGGCAACATCGCTTCCAGTTCAAGGGGAAGCCATTCCTCTACCAATTTCTTTGACCTGAATATGGAGATGCACTCGACGCAACAATCTGTGCAGTACCCATTTGAAACGATTCCTTCAAGTTCCAAGGGGAGGCATTCAACTACGAGCTTCTTCGACCTCAATGTCGAGATGCCTTCAAGTTCAAGGGGAATGCACTCAACTACCAGCTTGTTCGAACTAAATGTCGGTATCGTGGAGGAACCCTCATCTCTACCAGAAGAACCTCTTCGTGAGCCAAGTGCAGATAGTGATGAGACTGGACTATTTGTTCAGCCATAATCACCGCAGTTCAACATGGACTCCGATGATGATGATGTAGATAGAGTTCTTACACATACGATACACACCGAACCTCCAACACACATGTATGAAGCTGACTATGGTGCAATGTAAGGCCAGAATTTTAGGATATGCCTAATGTTAATGACTACGGATTTAACTCATCACTCAATGTTGGTGAGTTATATAAAGGAATGGAGTATCCATCCAAAGAAGAAGCGATGATGGCAATTAAGAATTACAACATTCGTAATTATGTCAGTCTAGAGTCGACCGTTCCACCACCGAAAAGTATGTATGCACTATTTCCAACATGATAAAGGATGCAACTGGATGGTTCGTGTATCGAAGAGGAAGAGGAAAAACAATAAATGGGAACTAATAGTATACAACGGTCCTCATACATGATGTGCTAGAGGGATCAACCATGATCATCCCAACTTGGACTCCGATATTATCTGCCAAGACATCATGCCCATGGTCACAAAGCTCCCATATAGCTATTGAAGTGTTGATTTTAGTTATATAGTCGTAATATGGGTACACCATCTCATACAGGAAAGCATGGAAGGCAAAGCAGAATGCCATTAAAAAACTTCATGGCGAGTGGGATGCATCTTACAACAAACTGTTAAGTTTGTTTAGGGTAGTGCACAAATTGAATCATGAGACAATTGTCGACTTCAAAACTTGTCATGCATACCAAAATGATCGAGTGTTTCACGATCAGTGCCAATTCTAACGATTTTTTGACTTACAAACAGTGCATTAATGTTGTGAAATACTGCAAGCCCATGGTCCAAATCAATAAGACATTCTTGTACGAAAAATAAAAGTAAGTTTTACTATTAACAGTTGTCCAATAGGGAAATCGCAACATTCTTCCAGTTGCTTTTGCCCTTGTTGAAGGAAAAATATATAGATTCTTGGGCTTTGTTCCTCGGGAACTTATGCTTACATGTTGTAACGAGGGGAAATTTTGTGTCATTTTAGATTGCGGAGCTGGGATCGAAGCAGCAATGGATTATTTGGGTCCAATGTGGCAACCATCATATGTCCAACATCGATATTGTTTCTAACACATTGCTGCTAACTATCATAGAAAGTTCAAGAAGATTGGAGAGCGCCAATTACTTGTGTTCATGAGTATGTCAAAATTCTTAATTTTATTTCTCAATCATTTTTTATGTCAAAATGCCTAGTTTTACATTTGAAGCTCAGGTTATGAACTATTACCAGAAACATTTGATCCATGCTTCAAGATTTGCGAGGAAAGAACAAGGAAAAATACAATTACATCAGTCTCATCAACAAATAATTGTAGACAAATGCATATGATGGTGGATATCGATATGGACACATTAAGACCAACTTGGTTGAGGCTATTAATTCGACCTTAAAGGGGGCACGCCATTTACCAATAATTACTTTGGTTAAAATAACGTATTTTTGTTTGGGAGCACTTTTTGCCAAGCTCGAGGGACAAGCTCAAACTTAGATGCAAAACGATCATGTCTATCACCCAAGATTAGCTGTAGATTTACAAAAATTTGTTTCATCAAATGAAATGTTTGTAACAATCTTCTTTAGAACCGATGAAATACTTTGTGTCACAGAGATGTCGCGACCTCTTCAAGGGATTCAAGGTAACTCATTCAGAGTTAATTTACGAGATAGGTGGTGTGACTGTGGGTTTTTTCAAGCTTTGAAGTATCCATGCTCCCATGTCATTGCAGCTTTCTCTCATACTCGTCAAGACTATGATCATTTTGTGGATCATGTATATCGACTTTTAGAAGTATCTAAGGTATATGAATTTGAGTTTCTCCCATAAGTAATGCGAAAGACCTTGATGAGGTTCAGAATTGGCTTCTGATTATACCAGATCCGTCCTTATTAAGGGAACACGGTCGTCCAAAATCCACTTGAATTCATTGTGATATGGATATTTGGGAGACGTCAGAGAAAACAAAAGATGTGGGCATTGTAGAAACCTAGGACACAATAGAAAAAATGTTCATCTCTTTTGTCATCAAGTAACTGTTGATGTTGTGATGATGTAATAGTTGTTTATGAAATCTAAGTTTGTGTTACTTAATTAAAATTTACTTTCAATTAATGTCATTTGAGCATCACCGAGTAATTGACTTCTCAAGTGAAAATTAAATAAAAACATTACAAACTAAATATAAGAAAACGATACAATTCAAACAATAAAAATAACTAAATAGAAACATTAAATGCATACGATACAATTAGAATAATTAAATAATCAAAAATTTACAATTGATGGTAAACAAACAAAATTCAATAAAAACATTACATACCAAACAAGTCTATCGATGCATGTATCTTGAATATATTCCGTAGGGCGGTGGCTGCCTGTGTCAATGAGGATTTCTTCGTATAACTTGTTCTTTCTCCTCACTCTCATCATCATCATCATCATTTTCATCATCGTCATCAGGAGTAGCTACATTTTGTTGATAAGGGACGAATGACGATGTAGCACATCCATAGAATAATGACCCTAGAGGTGTATGGCTGACTATCCTACCACTCATAGAAAACTATGAAAACTACAAAAACACCGACATCAATGAGTGCAAAAAATGTGTCGGAGGTGCCTGTGTATATGGTGCACCTTCACCCGCCAAATAAACAACATATGAACCTCACACTGGATCTACAAGAATGGAAGTATAATATCCGCTAAGAGGGTCATAAAATCGTGCGATACTGGAATCTAAACCAGGTGGGGTGTCATCTTACCCACCTACAGTTGTATCTGATATGAAAATGGTGGCATCTAACCCAGCTGCGATGGTATTTAAAATGGCTATGGTGTCATCTGATATGACTACGGTGCCATCTGAAATGGTTGTAGAATGTACACTGGTATAGATGATGGCTGCTATGATAGTTCCAGTACTGCAGCTGAGGATGAGTCGGAAGCGTTTTCTCTCTGTCCAAGAGTCGGGGGACGATGATGCTGTAACAGTGGACATCTTTGTCGGTGTTGATAATTGGTCATGCTTCATACTTCCTTGGAAAGTAGGAACGATTTCCCGTTCATGTTGAACCACTCATAATAATCATCCACAACCGAATAATCATCCACATAAATGGGTTCCGTATGGAATGCGTCCACGTCGATCCTCCTATATCATTACCCACTCTATGTGCTTCAGCAGCCAATTGACTTATTTTTTGCCTCGTCTATCGATGATATGCATATCGTCGAGATTCTTAGGTGCTTCTGGAATAGATTGTATGAAACCAAATTGGCGGAGAACGCGATCAGTAGGATGCCACTCGAGAATAGCATAACATATCAGAGGGACCACCACCATCCAGACATCTAATGAGCCTCTCAAGTGATGTGAGATGCAAATCCTCATTTCTTCAGTAGAATAAGGAGCCCATTAAAACTAAAACAAATATATATAATTCTTATCAAAATAATATTCTAATTATATAACGCTAATTAAAAGTAAATAATAAAATTTAAATACATACATATGTACTAGCCTTCTGATCAATGAGTAGTCGAATTTCTTCTAATTCATCCGATAATCCCTATGATCTTTTCTTGCACTTGACCACATATTCATTGAAACAAATTTCATTATATACTCAACAAAATTATTTATATACAAATTCAATATTGAAATTACCTCAACAATAGCGAGGAGACCAACAGGTTTTTCTCGACTGGACATAAAAAGGGCATGCGATACCACGCCCAAGACTAGAAAAGAAGGAGACATCCGCTGATAACATTGCCGATAACATTTTTTTATAATCAGTTGCTTAACACATTTCCCTATACATAAATGTCTAAACTACGAAGCCCCAACTGAGTGCACCAGCAACGTGAAAATCTGTGAGGTGATGCAACCACATACAATGAACTTGGTTACGCGATTAATCATGCATTAGGATCTCTCTTATGAGTTGTAATATGCAAGTTCGTGCACACATTTTAACTTCTTCCTCGGAGGTGTCGTGACTCAAATGTTTAAAAGTTGTATCCAACAAATTTAACGGTATTTGACCACCGTTGAAATTAGGTGGGACACATCCAAGATACTCCTCGCACAAAGAATTCCAGTCACCATCTGCCACTTCAGAAATCACATCCCCATCTACCATAAGCCCCACATGTATGGAAACATCCTCCAGCGTAATAGTGCACTCTCCATACGGAAGATGGAATGTGTGTCTCTGGTCTCCACCTCTAAACCAGTGCAGAAATAAGGTTGGATTCAAGGTTACACTGCCCTTCATATTTCGCTACGTAACTGAATCCATCTAGGCTAAATACGACCAGACACGAGTAGATATCTCTAACTTAACGTTACAAATGAATGGATCTAATATACGGTCTCTCTCCTAATTTAATAAATAGTATACAAATTAAAATATAAACTAATACTAAAAAATTAAATAAACAAAACATTCACAATAATTAAAATAACAACACAATTTAAAATTTTTATCTTATCGGTAAAATGCCTCGAGATATGATTCTCATCTAAACGTAGCAACCTGCCTTCCATTTTATAAAAGAAAAAATTGATAAAAATTGGTAAAATAAAATTTAATAAAATAATAAATAATTAAATAATTATAATATATTAAAAAATATTTTACCTTCTTAATATAAATATTGATAATAGGAAGAATGAGAGAATTTGAGATTTGAGTGTGGTATTTATAGGAAGAGGGGAGGGGGAGACATGTGGTAATCAATGTGGGAGACGGAAGGTTATGGACTAAAAGAAAGGGTGGATCATGATCTGCGCCTTCCAGACGTGTCAGAACCCTTAACGGCGTGAATGGCGATCCTCACTTTATTACCACCATGTCAGAAATGGTTCTAGATCAATAATATTTGGGTGAGTGTGCTTGACAAGTAATTATTGGATATAAGGGTGATATTTCGGTGAAAACGCCGGAAAATTCATGATTAAACATGGTGTCTTGACTTGGTAAAATGAAGGGATTATACTTTGACACATTTAGAGTGTATTTGGTTCACGGACTGTAAGATTACCTTTTTGGAATAAGATTACTGACATATAATATTGCTATGAGAATATTGTATTACATTGTTTGGTTTGTTTAATAGGAATGTAAGATTACAATATTTGGTATAGGAATATAAGATATTAAGATTACTTGGATGTATGTTTTATCGAATTATCTGATATATGTTTGTTTAAACAAACAAGTTAAACTTTAATATTAAATTATAAATACTTGAATGAAAATAGATAAAAATATTTTAATTGTTACACTATTCAAGTTTAAAGAAAAAATACATTTCACATATAATTAAAATATATCAAACTTATATTTTTAAATAATTTTCGTAAATATCATATTTATTGATATAAAACATAATGTAATTTAAAAATAATATTGTGCTCTCAAGTGGATAAATATATTATTTTTAATATATAAGATCTACATTTTAATAACTCAAAATTAAATATTATTTGAAATAATTATATTTTTACGATAGTAACATTTTCACCTCATAAAATTACAAAATGATTAATATACAATTATTAAAAATATGAAATAATTTTAACTACTCAAATTTATTAATATTTTACTAAATTAAGCTCTTTGCATATTATTATTAAGTTTGTAATTTTGAATAAAACATGAAGAACAAAAATTCAGAAGGATCCATATAAAAGAATTTATTATTTTAGGGGTATTTATGTCTAAAGTGGAAGGAATTGTTCATTACCTAAGAATTTGGAGGTAATGACATTCCCATCATTTTAACATAAAATTGTTAATATTGATAATAATTTATTACCCGGTAATGATCTTTTCCGTAAATCAAATGTGGGAATATAATTCCAAAAAGACTATTTCCCTTAATAATAATCTTTTCTATGAACCAAATGCCGCCTTAAATCTTATATAAGGTTAATGCCTAGGTCTGTATACGAACCGAACGCACACGAAAGGAGGTATGTTCATGTTCGTTCATTTGATAAATAAATGAACATAAACGAACACGAACATAAACGAAATATGAATGTTTTGCTACTAGTTTAAATAAATTTTCGTCAATTTTTTTAGCGGAGTTTGTGAAAAAAATCAATCTCAAGAGAGAATAAAAAACAATGAAATATGAATGTTTTGCTACTAGTTTAATCATGAAAAACAATTATCAATAGACGGTTATTGGTTGCTGACGATAATCGAAAAAGTACACTATAAAAAAATAAATTGTTTGAAAGTTTAATTGTAAAATTGATATACCATTAAAATTTAGTGCATAAAATAATGTCGTTGTGTATCAATAATCTTCGCCAAAATAACATTATTTTGTTCATATTATCATAATAATATAAATATTTGTCTACATTATTATACCGTTTATAGAAGAGTCTATAGTGCACGTCGCATATCGTAACGTATCACAAATAAATTTGTTTTTATTATGTAAATATTAAAAAGTATAAGGTTTTATCTAAAATTAAATATTAATTAAAATTTAGTTTTACTTTTAATAGAATTATATTTAAATTATGACTTTTTTATTAAAAATAATAATGAATTTAAGTAATTTAATTTGCTTTGAATTATGATTAGTAAATTATTTAAGTTAAAAACAACTATCAACAGTAGCCATTGTTAGTGACTTTGACTCGTCGAAAAACTCGTCGAAAAATATTATATTATAAATCTAACGTTCACAATTACCGCCGTCAGGTTTACTATCAACCATTAATCACTCAGCAATCGCCTAGCAGTCGACCGCCCAGTAAAAGCTTGCCAGAAAAGTGGTCGACTCCCCTATGTTTCCATTGAATTGCTTCAGTCGGGGCCCCTCTATTTTCATTGAATTGCACAAAGGTGAGAGGTAGTTTTAATTTTGAATATATTCCAAACCCTCCTATTTGTGTTTTATTTCGAATTATTAAACTGCATGAAAACCCCCCATGTTTTCTCTTATTTATATTTTAGACAAATATTTTTGTTTTAATAGACATGGCTAAATTACACTACCCCTCTCTTTCCCTTGTTTATATTTTACACTTCTGGATTTTAAATCTTCTATAATTTGTACTTTGTTTTTATTTTCATAATTAATTTTTAATTTACTCTTTGATTTTAATTAACAATATTTTTAATACTTTGTTTTATTCATTACTTTTATGAGCATTAATTTCATATAATTTTATATTATTTGTTATCATTAATCTTAACAATTTGATACTTAATTTTACTTGATATTAATTATGATTATTTGAATCATGATAATATTAATTTTGATACGTAAATTTTAATATTAATCATTAATTTCAATTTTGATGCTTAATTTTAACTTGATATTCATTTTATCATTGCTTTTGATTTAATATTAATTTTGATACATAAGTTTAACTTGCTATTAATATTGATCATTCATATCAATTTAATATTAATTTTTTTCATTAATCTTTAAATTGTAATTAGCGGTTATGGATGATGAGGGAAAGATTACAATGAGATGGTAAATCTCAATGAAGATGACAAAATATATGACCAAAATGGTGAAACTTATACCAATGAAGAAAAACTTGAATTTAATATCTATGATGGTAAGCATACATCCAATGTCAAGACTATTGATTATTTTATCAATGAGGATATATGACATAAGAATGGAAAGGGAACTACAAGATTATGATGAAAAAGGCATGGATATGCTCAAGTGGAAGTCGTTGGATGATTGTGTTGAGTTCTACTATACTTATGCAAAAGTTAAAGGTTATGGAGTTTGAATGGATTCAATGGAAAGAAGTTGAAGTGACGATCACATAATTTCAAAGAAATTGGCCTGTCGGAAATAGGGATTTAGGAAGGAAAAATGGAACAACATACCTAATAGAAAACGTGAACCAAAACCAATAAGTAGTGTTGGATGTCAAGCGTTTATTAAATTCAAATTTAACGAGCAATATCATTTCTAGAAAGTTGAGTAATTCCAGGCATACCATTATCATGAAATGATAAAGCCAACATAAGTGTCATATATCACGTAAATGTGTAATTATGATATACTTTTACATTATTTTTTTACCATTCATTTTTAATATATTTTTAATTTGTAATACCTATCGATGATTTGGTTATAGGTCATTTCAAAAATTAGCTGGGCAATAAGATCAAAATTAATACCATGCACAACTCAAGAATTGCTCAGAATAGAATGATGCAGAATTTCTTGAATTAAGTTGGTTCTTTTGAGAATGTTGGATTTATACAAAATTTGTACAACTATGTACATATGATCAAACGAGAAGAAATGCAAGCTGGTGATGTTGAAACGATGATCGCGTATCTTTATGGAAAGCAATAACTTAAACCATTATTTTTTGTGAGTCGCACGAGAGATGAACGTGGAAACTCGGAGAAGTTATTCTGGTGTGATGGTATATCGCGTATTGATGACAAGGAATTTGGACAAGTACTAGCATTTGACACTACCTACAAGTGCAATGCATACAACAAACCGTTTGTAGTCTTAGTTAGCGCTAATCATCACCAAAACACAATTCCATTTGGATGTGCATTGGTAGTAAATGAGAAAAAAGATACATATGTGTGGGTTTTACAATAATTGACTATAGTGGGAGATGGTTACAAACCACTTACTGTCATTACTGATGGAGATAAAACTATGGCAAATGCCATTGCTCAAGTTCTCCCAAAGACGAACATAGATTATGTTTATGGCATCTTTTGAGAAATGTAAAATCAAATGGTAATAAACAATTTCACGATAGATTTATGAGGTGCGTTGACAAGTGTATAACACCATTAGATTTTGAAAAGGCTTGGACTGAATTAGTTCATAAACATAAATTTGAAGATAGGAGGTGGGTAAAAGAATTGTACGAGACCAAAGAAAATGGGCAAAAGCATATATTCGTTGATACTTTTATATATGTATATTTATTTATATTTTAAAATTACTTTAATTTTAGTTGAATTCATTTTATATTCTCTTTTATTTAGTGTATTAAATGAAAATTACTAAAAACAATATGTGCAAAAATGATGACTACTCAACATTGTGAGTCAATGCATAAAACACTTAAATCGTTTTTGGATCAAAAGGTAATGTTGTATCATCTCGTTGCATATTATAGTAAGGAACTACAAGCTTTAAGGTGGGAGAAAGGTTATCAAGACTACAAGACAACATATGAATAGCTATATTGTGATGGTATATTAGTGACTTTAAAAACTCATGCAATACAAGTATATACAAGAAATTGTTTTGCTACTTTGTGTAAGGAAATGTCTTATGAGGGTTACTATTTGATCAAAGATATTATACATGGTGTTGACATCCATTTTCGTTCGGGTTTTATTTTTATTATATATATAATATTATTTATTTTTTATTATTTTTGTAGATCCATGTTACAAGGATGGCAGCCCAAATGCAACTACAAAACGGATCCAGTACATAAGCAGGCCAGTGGCCCAAACGGTACAAGCCAAACATGTTAGGGTTCTATGAACCTAACAAGCACAAACTAGGCTCAATTATAAAGGGCCATCCGACCCTAAAATACAACCAAGGCCCAAGATAGTTCAAGGCCAGCTTCTATGGAATTTCCATAAACACTAGGGAGACATCTTCCCGTCGCGCCGCCAGAGCCCACTCGCCTTCCAGCCACCGTTACCACTGGACCTCTACGTCGCTACCTTCATCAAGCTAGATCCGAGTCACCCCTATTCCAAAAAAATACACCAAAATAAAAATCATATCAAATCCCAACATATCCCAATACCCCCAGAATCATACGTTAAGAATATAATATCTCAACAGTAAACCCATTCCTCTACCAACCAAACCCTTCATAGCCATCAATCATGTTTTTAATGGCAACAACTCAAACATAAAAGAGGCAGATTAGAGAAGAATTGGGGGGGAGGGGATTCGAACGGGGAACAAATTCAAAAAAATAAAAAGAAAACAAAAAGGGAGAAAGCTTTACCGTTCAGATTCGAGCACCCTTGCTTCGCCGGAGTACACCCTTGCTTCGTCCGAGTCGTAAAGAATACGATAGAGAAAAAATGAGGCTAGGATTCTTTGAAATTCTATAAAAGGGTATTTATATGCCGTTCAAAATGATGTAGTATTGGAGTTAGGGTTTTCTGGGATTAGTACATTGGCTAATCATGCTAGAAGACCTCTACTTTGTAAACTTTTCATTCTAATCACTAAATAAATTTGACCATTTTTCTCTTTGAGCCTCTAATTTTTTTTGCTTATATTTTAGTCACCATGTTTGAATTTAATGCTTGAATAGTTTCGGGGCTTTATTGTGTGATAGTCCTTGATGCTTTAATTTCTGTTGTGATTTAGTCCTTATTTTAAAAGTTAAGATTTGTGCAATTAGCCCCTATAACTTTATTTTTTTTCATGTTAGTCCTAGTATTTATATATGTAAATGTATATGCGTTTGCTCATTTGTTTCTTATATTAAATATTAAATAATTATAACACACTATAAATACATATATATTTATAAAATAATTTTACTTTTGTTATGTTTGTCATATATACCTTGTGATTCATACCTTGTATTAATTATTATTTATATATATATATACATAAATTTATTACTAAATGTTTTTGTCGCTTTTGTAAATATATAATACTATATACTCTTACTTTGGATTAAAAGCTAAATTACCTTCATTTTACTAGTTTATTATAATTTCTACTCATATTGATTTTCAACAACGCTCATCATAGAATGGGCGTGAAAAGCACAACTTGATAGAAGTAGTGTAATTTAACGACATTCGAACTAAAAGTGAACTTGAAATAAATCAAGCCATTTTTGTATAATTTTGTGATTCAAAATAATTAATCAATGTTAAATAAAAAAGTATCATATTTTAATTTATGACTTGAATTTTAAATTTCACTTCAATGACGACGTATAAGTGATTAGGTACCAATTTCGCGCACTGTGGGGGTGTTTACCCTTCCATATACGTAATCAACTCTCGAACCCTTGAATTTGAATATTCGGTAACGCATGCCCAATTTTGTCTTAAGAACGATTTTTCTTAGAATTGTTTTAAAATACGTTTTTAGGTAGTCGACCTACCTAACCCAAAGGTCGATGGCGACTCTAATTAAATCAAATTTATCAAAAATCCAATTTTCCCAAAATAAAATCATAATTATTTTGAATTTAAATTTTTTGAATTTTTTAAACAATGATTATGACAGCTTGGTGACTCTGCTGGGACTGATTAGAGAGTCATATTGTTAATCGCTTATACATTGTGATAGTGGTGGAAATTGTGAATTCGAGTCCATAATTAACTTATGATTCTTTTTTTGTCGAACATTGATTAATTTATTATGCATTCTTTATGTAAATAATTGTACTAATGTTTGAATTCATGTTTTCAGCTTCATTGATTTTTCTCATTTCGAAGATGTTTCTCAAATTTATTTTGTCTTTGTCAAAGGTTTGTAAGTTCCTCCTCATACACGTCATGTGCATTCTATGGCATACGATTTATACCCGAGCTTCGTCCTAATCAAGTAGGGGTGAACGCTATACTTTCATGGTGAATTTATTCCTCATATGAGCAATAACAATTAACCTTTGAGACACACACATTATTCCTTGCATGTGTATAGGGTAGTGGTTCCTTTCGAATTGAACTTGTTTTGTTTAAAGCCTTTAATGGGTGAGGATTAAGGGTTTAGAAGCTTATAGGGCAACGACATCAAGGACAATTCAGTATCCTTTCCATGGAGCCGAAACCATGCATATAGTGAACCGTAGACTGATCACCCTAAGAAGAGCCATAATGGACCTCTGTTTGTCAGTAGGTACCAAAATAAGTGTACACATAGAAGGAACAATTTGAACCTTCACCCATTGCTTTAAATTCATAGAATAAGTTTTTTCGAATGAAAGCATGCAAACTAGATACTATGTGGTTAGGATAATTTCTAGAAATAAAGCATGACAGGTAGAAAACATGTCTAGGTAGGATTGCTATTTAATAAAGCATGCTCAGGTAGATTCTATGATGAGGCAGGTGTTATATTTATCTATGAATATCACTTTTATTTTTATCGATTATCTTAATTGTACTAAATCATTTTTCTCATTTGTGTATCATTTTTTGCCTTTTTACATTGCATCATCATGGCGTAATACGAAAGCGTTGATCCAAAGTTGACTATCAAAGTGAAAAGTTTCAAGAGAAAAATGTTATTAATCAAGCAACAACATACACAAACATGTACTGATCGCTAATGAAAGAGAA
Organism: Hibiscus syriacus; assembly: GCF_006381635.1. Taxonomy (NCBI): domain Eukaryota; kingdom Viridiplantae; phylum Streptophyta; class Magnoliopsida; order Malvales; family Malvaceae; genus Hibiscus; species Hibiscus syriacus. Next base: position 555,254 of record NW_024063507.1, on the reverse strand, counting down.
TAAGGAGTAAGCTCGCTTAAAGATTATCACCAGAGTTGACTGAAAGAACAATATTGAAGATTTAAAAGGTGATCTCTTGATCCAAGAAGTGATACAATAGTAGATTATTATCTACGACTGTTCTTCCATTAATCATCAAGTTTTGATGCATGACTTATCACCAGAATCGTATGGCATCAAGAAAGATGGGTCATATAGCGTTTGAGGGGCATAATTTTCGAGAATGAAGCTCCGAGGTGAAATGTCGACCCACTTTAAACTTAGCATCCAAGAAGGACATATCTGTAAAATGTACTATCTTGTAAAGTGAAGAATTTTATCTCTAATGAAAATTATTCTATGCTATTCATCATTGAGATAAATACGTTTTGCATTTGTATCTGCATTTTCATTTTGACTTTCTGCATTGCATTTATTTAAGCATCTTTCATGCATCATTCATGAAACATGAAATAATTTCGTGGAGAACTATGTAGAAGTTATCCTAATCACACGATTTCTGATAATAGTGGGCTACTCAAATGAAAGGCCCAAAATTTAATCGAGTTAGGGACATGAACATCCGATGAATGATGGGGTATTCTAATGTGAAAATAGAAGTCGTTGCATCCACCATGAAGCTACATGATAACTCCGTAAAAAGGTTACTTTCAAGGCCTTTTTCACTTAAGTTATTGTTTGTCTAATGGTACATTTAGGTCAATTTAGATGCATGTAGCTGCATATAGTTGCATTCGTGGTGGTTGTGCTATTTTATTTTATTAAGGTGTTGTATGAGGCAGAAGGGGTGGTTTTTAGTGATGTGTAGGAAATAACAAGCAAAAGGGTGAGCTGGGAAGGAATTCCATGACATCACACGATGCTGAAACATATTGAAATACCTTGGTATTTATGGCACAGAAAAGACAAAAAAATATATTTTAAGAAAATGACACCTGGCAAGGCACGTGTTTGATGGTTATAACCGCCTGCTGGGGACCATTGGCACCTGTGAAGATAGAATTCACGCACAAGATATGATTCTAGGGGTATGATGGGTATTTTGAGTGTAAAAACCTAAGAATACCCTTAGATATTTTTATTATAAAAAGACACCTCGTAGGAGAGAGAAAGAGAGAGACTTCAGCCAAAATATTCTCCATTTAATTCATCTTATCCACCGTTTTCTTTCATCCATTTTCTTAGTGGTGTTTCTTTATTAACGAGCTCCAAAGAGTGGCGACATAGGCGCCCGAGAGGAGCTAGCGAGCTAAGGTGATTTGTGGTGGTCGAGGAGAACTCCGGCAGCATGCATCAAAGGCTTCTTCCTCCTTCCCCTTTGTTGTTATTTTTCATTTGAGATTGGGTTGTTAAAACATATGATTTTTATGATTTATTTCATGGATGATTTGAAACCCACCATGAACTAACCTTATTTGGCGGGAGTTCATGATGGATATTTAAGTTTCTATTTCAATGGATGATTGTTATTTTATTGATTTTATTTGTTTTATTTATGATATTTAATGTCCTAAGGTTGTAAGAGCTATGAGAGTAGCCATTCCTTAGGAAAATATTTAGTGTTTGAGAGAAACTAAATAGTTTATCTTTAGTAATCGAGAGAAACTAAGGAGGATCAACATAAACAATGGGTTTTAGATAGTAACTAAGCCTAACCCATCTTTAAACAAGGCTAGGATTTCAATCAACTAAAAGGAGTAGTGCTTGGTCGAAAGGGTAGATGTTAGTGTGAATACTGAATGGTATTGCCGTGACATATTCTGTTACACTAATGGGATCCCTGCACCTACTAACGCCAATAGGTATTGCCACGACATTCTCAACCTATCGATTCCCTTGACTAGAGATAGCATAGGGCACTTTTAGTAAACTCTGTCGGGCAAGTAAACCATAGAAATGAAACCATCTTGAGAGATTAGACTTAAGTTTCCTAGCGTCTCCTATCATTCATTCTTGTTGCAGCTTGTTGTGTGAGGATTATTAAAATATCATTTATTTACTGTTTTACCATTTTTCATTGGCTTGGCATTTTTATCATTTTCATTATACTCTGCTCTATTTTGCCATAAAATCACCATTTGTTATCACCTCACACCATCATTTCATTCTCACCAACACATATTGCCTTGACATTTATCATTAGTACATACCATTACTAACTATACTTAGATATAGTAGTGCTTTGATTTGGTAACTTTATAATTTCCACCAATTCATGTGGAGATGATACTCACTCATCACTTTATTACTTGAGCGATTGTGTATACTTGCACATTATTTGCGTATAATTTTATAATACTCACAAAACACGAACAAGTTTTTGGCGCTGTTGTCAAGGATTGGCAACGTGAAGTTAATTAGTTTTACCAGAGCATTTTATTTTATATTATTTATTTTTTATAGTTTACTTTATATTTTCGTTTATTGTTTTTTTGGGTGTATTCCTAGAAGACATTCTGACGAGCCATTGGAACCGATTGAACTGAGATTGAGAAGCTTTTTAGGCAAAGGAGATGGGCTCAACGTGCTTGAGAAAATATGTATCAAATTGGGAACCATGGCATTGGTCAAGATAAAGGCAATCAGAATGTCGATGCATTCCAAAATGTTAGACCTACTGATAGGTCTCGTGCTATTTGCGATCATTTAATTCGATGCTAAATGATCCGAATCCTGGAATTATGGGACCCAAAATTCAAGCTGCAGATTTTAAGCTAAAACCAGTCATTTTTAATATATTGAATTCCATAGGAAGTTTGGGAGCATGCCAGCTAAAGATGCCATGTAACATATTCGTAACTTTTTAGAGGTTTGTGATTCTTTCTGCCAAGGAGTGCATGATGATGTGCCAAATTAAAGTTGTTTCCATATTCTTTGCATGAACGAGCAAGGGATTGGTTGAGTGGTGTTCCATCCGGTTCGATGGAATCATGGGCCGATCTTTGTTAGAGTTTCTTATTGTGATATAAGCCACCGAACATGAACACTCAGCTAAGGAATGACATAGCATCTTTTCGCCAGGGCAACGACGAATCTATGTATGAGTGTTGGTATTTTTAAAAGAGTTTTATTCGAAAGTGCTCAAATCATGGTTTTACAATTGGACTCAAGTAGTTATGTTTTACAATGGAGTCATTGAACCCATAAGGATGATACCTGATGCCTCAGTAAATGGAACATTGCTGGATAAATCACCTACTTGGGTATTTGCTATTTTGGATAAAATTGCCAACAATGTCTATCAATTTCCTACCTCAAGGCTTAGGAGTGGGAGGAAAGCACATAGAGCATTCAAGTTAGATACCAAGGACTCGGTGTCCGCTCAACTCTCAGCTATTACTAATATGCTGTAAAAATTACAACGCTCCACTGAGTTAAAGGAAGTAAAAGTAGCTAGCTCGGCATGTTTGTTATGCCAAGGTAATCATCACGAGAGCGAATACCTAACCAATCATGAGTCCATCAACTTTTAGGTAATTTCAATAGAAATAATAATAATCCCTATTCTAACACTTATAATACAGGATGACATCAATACCCTAACTTCCCATGGGGTAATCAAGGAACTCATAATGCTAGTCAACCTACTCGTCAACAGAATTACACTAAATCTCAAGGCCACCTAAATACTATACCATGGCAAAATGCTAAAAAGGGAGCCTCATCTTCAGCAATCATTAATTTTTTGGAAGCCACGATTTAAGATTTCATATCTACACGAAGATAATGTCGCAAGACCATTCTACTTCAATTAAAAATCAAGGAGCTTTCCTTCATAGTCAAGGCGCTTTACTTCAAAGACATAGCTCCTCTTTGAGAGCTTTGGAAGGTCAAGTTGGTCAGATTGCTGCGGTATTACAAGAGCGTCAGCAAGGAAATTTTCCAAGTGACAGTAAAGTCACTAAATCACATGGAAAAGAACATGAAATGTGTTAACTCTTAGGAGTGGAACGAAAATTAACCAACAAGTCAAGGTTGGAGGACACAACATGACGACTCTACCATCACTACTGAACAAATTGAAGCTTAATTACACGATGAAATCATTACCGAGAAGGATAAGGAGGAGGGTTCTACTAGTGAGCCTACCGAAGCTCAAAATTTGATACCAATGCAAAAGCAATTCTGACTCCCCCAGTTAAGGAAGCTAGACCCCCACTACCCTTCCCACAAAGACTAAAGAAGCATAATGAAGAAGTTCAGTTCAAGAAGTTTGTGACATTCTTGATCAGTTCCATGTCAATGTACCTTTCTTGGAAGCTATTGAACAGATGCCGATGTATACCGAATTTCTTAAGGAAATTTGCACAAAGAAAAGGAAAGTGGAGAAGTATGAGACAGTTGCCACGAAAACATAATTTTTCTCTTCATTAAGCAAGTTGCCACCAAAATAAAATGATCTGGATAGCTTCATTATTCCCTGTTCTATATGAGTTAATTTTGTTGGAAAGGAATTATGTGATATTGGTTCAATTGTGAACCTAAAGCCGAAGTCCATATTCTTGAAGCTTGGCATAGGAGATGTGAGACCCACCTCTATGATTTTACAACTTGCTGGGAGAGTAGAGGATGTCATAGTAAGGGTGGATAAATTTATGTTTCTAGTCGATTTTCTTATTCTTGATTGTGAAGTTGATGCCAAGGCACCCATCATTATGGGTAGACCTTTCCTAGCTATTGGTCGTATTTTGATAGATTGCAAAAATGGTAAACTCACCATGAGAGTGGATGCTCAGTGTGTGACTGTCAATGTGTTTCGTACTCTCAAGTATGCTGATGACTTTGAAGAATACCAATGTATGTCTAAATTGAACTCATTAATTGAAGAAGAAACCAAACACATTTTCCAGAACAATTTTATTTTGCTAGCATACAAGGAATGTTCGATTGATGATGAAAGCTTAGAGGACTATGACAAATTGCCAATTGGGGTGGAAAAATCTAGCTTACTACTAGCTAGATCAGGTATGAACTTTGAGCCCCTGAATTTTGATGAATTTATTCCTCCTAAGCCATCGTTATTGCATGCACCTACCCTAGAGCTTAAGACTTTTCCAGGGCATCTTAAATATGTTTACTTGTGTAGTGCTAATACTTTACATGTGTTTATTTTCTCTATCCTTATTACTAATCAAGAGCAAAGTTTGTTAAGTGTTTGGATACAGCATAAGAAAACACTTGGTTGGACTGTGGTTGATTTAAAGGGAATTAGTCTCACAATTTGCATACACAAGATTCTGCTAGAAGAATGCCATGGAAACTTGATAGAACCACAACGAAGACTCAACACTATTATAAAGAAAATAGTAATAAAAAATTCTGAAATGGATTGATGCTGGAGTGATTTACCCTATATCAAATAGCTCATGGGTGAGCCCTGTCCAATGTGTACTAAAGAAATATGGCACGACTGTGGTTACCAATGAAGATAATGCGGTACTACCTACTCACATTATCACTGGATGGAGGATATGTATAGATTACTGTAAGCTCAATAAAGCTACAAAGAATGACCATTTTTCTCTACCATTCATTGACCAAATGCTGCATCGATTAGCAGGCAAAGCATTCTACTGCTTTTTAGATGGATATTCTGGGTTCAATCAAATTGTCATCGCACCAGAGGACCATGAGAAGACTACATTTGTAACCCCCTCAGACCGATGTGGGTAATCTGATATGATCTGGAGTGTCACATTAGGGCCACTGGAGCGACCAAGTATAAAAATAGCGAAAATTTTAAATTTTTATTAAAACATATAACTTATAAAATGATTTATCAGTATGCATAAATAAAACAGATTTTCAGACTTGTATATAAAACAAAATACAATTACTTGCCCCCTAATCACATGTACCATACTCTGCAAACAACGTTGGAAAAACTTCTTTACTGATGTCGGTAGATGCATTGGTACAATTCTTTTAACCTGCAATGGTGAGTAACAGAGTGAGCTTTGGAAAGCCCAGTAATACAAAACTACCAGATGATGCTGAGACGTGCAGATACTGATAAACATATATTTCCTTATTGGTTCAGACATCTACAAATCTTTATGTTGAGCGGAGATCCTACCGATATTTCAGGTAGTAACAGATAGTGGGCTTTCAGTTCAGAGAAATATTTCGGATGATTGAGTTCAGGATATCAAATAGGTTATCTGATGTGTTCTTATAAAACCAATGAAGAGATACATGTTTTTTCTTTTTGAACAGTAGCATTTTAAAAACATATTTTTATTCAAAAACCATATTAACCTCTCCAACCAAACACTCCATAATGTGTAGGTTCCCCAGAACCATACACCCACCTACACACCAAGTAAGGAATTACCCTGAGCACAAAGCAGAGGAGCCTGCAGTAACAGTAACTTCTTCCAACAACACCCTCCCATAAAATGTTTATAAAAAATCATATTATTCCCTCCAATTGAACACTCCATATTGTGTAGGTTCCACAGAACCTTACACCCACCTACACACCTAGTAAATTCCATGATTCCATAAATCAGGAACAATTCATATTTTCCAGTGAAAATAGGAAACCATATAACACATTTCAGGTAACCATAATTCATAAACCAGTAAATTTCATTATTTCATAAATCATGTACAATACATACTTTTAGATGAAAACCGTAATCGGAGATCACATACCATGTTGCCATGGTTTATAAATAGTAAATCAATACTTTTGTTAAAACTCATTTCAAACATATAAAACTGTCATGTAGTACATGTGGAACATACTAGAGGTTCAAAATATTTATCAGATATTATTTAGAGATACTGAATAATCTTATTGGATAGAGAAACACGGATCTTCAGTATACTGATAGAATAATAGAATTTAGAATCACTATTAGAAGAGTTCATTAACTGACAGAATCATCAGTTATTCAGAATGTGACTTGAGTTGATAAAGAAGAAATGAAGGTTCAGGATATTTACAATATATGTCGATTTATCGGATTATCGAACAGCTCAAGATGAACAGCTCATAGAACTGATGCTTTCTAATTGGTCAATTCATTTACCTTCCTGGGTATTTACTCTTTAATACCAAATATTCTTGTGCATAGATCAATTTCTGAGTCATCACTGAACAGATCTTAAGGAAACGAACAAATATTCTAATAGTCTTTATTTCATTTCCATGTTTTAACTATACCAAGAAATGCTGATGTATTTTATTTGTGGTTCATAATCCATAGGGATGATACATCATGTAAGTTCATCCAAATTTCTATGCTTATCCCAATTATTTACTTAATCCTTAGTCCTTGAGGTTACTTAATTCATTTAGCAGTCAAGTCCATTCCAGTTACTTCGGGATTTTCCAGAGTAATTTAGACGTTCTGAATTTCAGATACATATTGTACTTCTGTTCAATTCAATTTGGTCTTCGTGGTTGATTTCTCTAACGAATATCCATTTCTTAGTACCGAATGTGATCCAGAGTTAAGCTGAGCTGGTTACTTCCAAAATTATCATCGATCCATACTTAATGATACGAACAAACATTCAGATGGTACTTATATCATTAATGTAATGATATAGCACTAGCGTTGGTTGACCATTTAAGCTGCGTTCCATAACTTTTAAGATAAGTTCAACATCCATATTTATTTGGATTTCTTAATTGATCCACTACGTTACTTATTTTAGGCCATAAGGGTTTTGGTCATTTTGGTGCTCAATTTTATTTCATTCATTTCAAAGCTTGAGAATATCCAATCATTCTTGAGCTTGGCGATTTTCTTAGGTCATTTTCCATTCTAGGGGTATTCTGGTCATTTTACAGATCCAGTGTATTACAATCATTTCCTTCCGTCCGATCTCATTATCGAATTTAAACTTATCTTTTATTTCAGTTATTCCGTACAATTCTGTCAAAAGAGCACTATCGATAAGTAATTCTTAACTCATATATTTTCATGTCCATTGCCTTCTCAGAAGTTATAATCAGGTTATCAGGAATTTTCTGTACAAAGACAAAATCTTAACATTTAAATCCATAATTTATCGAGTTAAAATACGAATCCTCAAAGTATTTTCTTATTCAGGGTCAACTTGGACTATTTTTACCTTTCAAGGGCATTTTTGTAATTTCTTAACCAAATAATTTAGAGATCCTATGGTTAATTGTTTTCCTGAACATTCTCTGATCTCGAAATGATTCCTTAACAGACTTCTAGTATCTTGCATAAACCCTCTTGGGGTTAAAAACAAGTTATCCGTATTTCCTAAGCAAAACTAGCATTTCTTATGCACATCTGAAATTTTACCGAATCAATATGTCTTTTCAGAGTTATTAACCAACCTCTAGGGATAATTCTTAACATCTTACAACATAAGGGTATTTTCATAATTTTACCCTACCGGAGTATTCTCATAATTTCCCATCCAAGTACCTTTGATAAAATAAATTATATGTTACAGATCCAAGCTGATTCTTTTATCACTAAACACATAACTTGTAATTTTAATTCTAACAATCCATCAATTTCTTATAAAAGTCATCTGAACCATAATCAATTACCAATTTTTATCGTATTCGGATCGAGTGTAGAAATTAATCAACTCCACAAAAGAGACCAACATTATCTTATTCATGCATTTACTAATATCAACATATTCCATAAAGCATAAAGAGGTAGTAAAGTATTACCACAATTTTCGTGCAATATTGATCGACCATTAAATTCCATTCGAACGCCCTCGATCTTGAAATCATCTTCCAATAATTCCTCAGATGCATATCAACAGAAATTTCATAAAAATTGAGTTTAATTCCTAAAAATGGATCGAATTGAGTGATAAATTAGTCAAAAACAGCCTACCGAGTTCAAATTTGGCGAAATGGGCCCCAAAAACAGATTCAGGACGTCCAAAAACATAAAATATGACTTTTCAAAAATTGACTTTTTCGGTTAAAGCCAATGGTTAAAGTCGACGGTCAACGGTCAATGATTTTACACAAATATCACCCTAAGAGAAATTAATTACAAATTAGGCACTATTCTAAAAATATTTACAAAACTAGCACCAGAGTTTTTTTTACACAAATATCACCAAGTGGCTAGGACTTCCCCACACGTAGGGGCGCGCGCGTGGGGCGCGTACAATGCCGTGGAGTGTCAAAATATTTCTGGAAAATTCCTAAAAATTATTTTAAGGATTGTGAGGCACTTACCAAGCTCGGTTCACAATTTTGAACGACAGAGAGCTCGATTCCGAACATCGAAAACTATAACTTTCTAACCCCTCCACGAACCGGCGACGAATGAGAAACAGAGAACACCGGTGGACTCAGAACGATGCAAGGAACACGATGGTGTGGAAGGTGTCGAAAATGGATAGTCAGATCAACATGAATCGATGAAAAACCAACGAAAATCAGGTTAAAACCAATGATACTTTCAACTGAAATTAATGACAAACGACATCGATTCACGATGAGAGGTTTGAGGGTTTTTGTTCATCGATCGACAAAAAACACGATGGTGGTTTTGGTTTATCGGATGAGGTTGGACGGTGAGTAAATCGGAGTTCAAAGGTGAGTTGAGGGGAAAAGGAAAACTGGGAAAATATGCAGAAACACATGGGGGGAGGGTTATAATTCATCCTATAAAAAATTGGGTAAACCATGAGTTTAGTCACTGAACTTCCCGTACTTCTTAAAATGGTCTGCCAACTTTATGATTTTACAATTTAATCCTCAATTTCTTCCAAATTACCAATTAAATCCAAAACTTTATAATTTTAAATTTAACCCATAAATTGGGGTGTTACAATTCTCCCATTCTTAAAAGAATTTCGTCCTCGAAATTCATTCATGTCACAGAAATGCAGAAATGAAAATTTCATCTGTTGTTTCATACATTCAAGTAGTTTTACATAAATGCGGGTTCTTTATTAATCCTTAACCAGCTGAGCATACATTCTTATCAGAACTTTTCCTCATTTCAATAAAAGAATCAGAACGAAAATTTCCTTTAAGAATCAATTTAGTCTTGGTTACAAGATTAGGCTCATAAATCAGTAGCATATCCCAATTTCATTTCCGGAGTCGGGTCAGAATTTTTTAGATGAGTACCTCTCACATGTTTTGTGAGGTACTTTATATAATTCAAATAGACATTACTTGTATTCCTTTATAAAATGATAGAGTCCTAACGGATGAAAACTTATGTTTGCTCATTACAGATAGGGATTTAACCTTAGAGTTCCAGCTCAGAGAAGTATGATTGTAGTCTAGGGGCATGTACTGATCTGACATCTTTTAAAATTCGACTGACCAGTCTATCTTGAAAAAATTTGACTCAACCATAGCTCTGATACCATTAAATGTAACCCCCTCAGACCTATGCAGGTAACCCGATCCGATCTGGAGTGAAACATTAGGGCCACCGGAGGAACCCACTGTAAAAATAGCAGAAAATTTAAAACATTTTTTAAAATATGTAACTTATAAAATGATTTATCAGTATGAATAAATAAAACAGATTTTAGACTCGTATATAAAACAAAATAAAATTACATGCCCCATAATCACATGTATCATACTCTGTAAACAACGACGGAAAAACTTCTTTACTGATGTCGATAGATGCACTGATACAATTCTTTTAACCTGCAATGATGAGTAACAGAGTGAGCTTTGGAAAGCCCATTAATACAAAACTATCAGATGATGCTGAAGACGTGTAGATACAGATAAACATATATTTCCTTATTGGTTCAGACATCTACAAATCTTTATGTTGAGCGGAGATCATACCAATATTTTAGGTAGTAACAGATAGTGGGCTTTCAGTTCAGAGAAATATTTCAGATGACCGAGTTTAGGAGATCATAATAGGTTATCTAGCGTGTTCCCATAAAACCAATAAAGAGATACAAATCTTTTCTTTTTGAACAGTAGCAGTTTAAAAACATATTTTTATCCAAAAACCATATTAACCTCTCAAACCGAACACTCCATAATGTGTAGGTTCCCCATAACCATACACCCATCTACACACCAAGTAAGGACTTACCCCGAGCATAAAGCAGAGGAGCTTGCAGTAACGTAACTTCCTCCAACAACACCCTCCCATAAAACGTTTATCAAAAATCATATTATTCTCTCCAATCGAACACTCCATATTGTGTAGGTTCCACAGAACCTTACACCCACCTGCACACCTAGTAAATTCCATGATTCCATAAATCAGGAATAATTCATATTTTCCAGTGAAAACAGGAAACCAGATAACACATTTCAGGTAACCATAATTCATAAACCAGTAAATTCCATTATTTCATAAATCATGTACAATTCATACTTTTCGATAAAAACCGTAATCGGAGATCACATACCATGTTGCCATGGTTTATAAACAGTAAATCAATAGTTTTGTTAAAACTCATTTCAAACATATAAAACTTTCATTAGTACATGTGGAACACACTAGAGGTTCAAAATATTTATCAGATATTATTTAGAGATATTGGATAATCTTATTGGGCAGAGAAACATAGATCTTCAGTATACCGATAGAATAATAGAATTTAGAATCACTATTAGAAGAGTTCATTAACTGGAAAAAATATCAGTTATTCAAAATGTGACTTGAGCTGATAAGGAATAAATGAAGGTTCAGGACATTTACAGTCTGTGTCGATCTATCAGATTATCGAACAACTCAAGATGAACAGCTCACAAAACTGATGCTTGCTAATTGGTCAATTCATTTACCTTCCTGGGTATTTACTCTTTAATACCAAATATTCTTTCCATAAATCAATTTCGAGTCATCACTAAACAGATCTTAAGGAGACGAACAAATATTATAATAGTCTTTATTTCATTTCCATATTTTAACTATACCAAGAAATGTTGATGTACTTTATTTGTGGTTCATAATCCATAAGGATGATACATCATGTTAGTTCATCCAAATTTCCAGACTTATCCCAATCATTTACTTCATCCTCAGTCCTTGAGGTTACTTAATTCATTTAGCAGTCAAGTCTATTCCAGTTACTTTGGGATTTTCCAGAGTAATTCAGACGTTCCTGAATTTCAGATACATATTGTATTTCCGTTCAATTCAATTTGGTCTTCGTGGTTGATTTCTCTAATGAATATCCATTTCTTAGTACCGAATGTGATCCAGAGTTGAGCTGAGCTGGTTACTTCCAAAATTATCATCGATCCATACTTAATGATACGAACAAACATTCAAGTGGTACTTATATCATTCAGGTAATGATATAGCACTAGCGTTGGTTGACCATTAAAGCTGCGTTCCATAACTTTAAGAGCAGTACAACATCTATATTTATTTGGATTTCTTAATTAATCCAAGACATTTACTTATTCTAGGCCATAAGGGTATTTTGATCATTTTGGTGCTCAATTTTATTCATTCATTTCAGAGCTCGAGAATATCAAATCATTCTGAGATTGGTGATGTTCTTGGGTCATTTTCATTCCAGGGGTATTGTGGTCATTTTACAAATCCAGTGTATTACAATCATTTCCTTCGGTCCGATCTTATTATCGAATTTAAACTTATCATTTATTTCAGTCATTTTGTACAATTCTGTTAAAAGAGCACTATCGATAAGTTATTCTTAACTCGGAGAATTTTATGTCCATTGCCTTCTTAGAAGTTACAATCAGGTTATCAGGAATTTTTATACAAACACAAAATTTTAACATTTAAATCCATAATTTATCGAGTTAAAATACGAATCCTTAAAGTATTTTCTCATTCAGGGTCAACTTGGACTATTTTTACCTTTCAAGGGCATTTTCGTAATTTCTTAACCAAATAATTTCGGTATTAACTCTTAACGAAAATAACTATAATTTAGAGATCTATGGTTAATTGTTTTCCCGAACATTCTCTGATCTCAAATGATTCCTTAACAGACTTCTAGTATCTTGCATAAACCCTCTTGGGGTTAAAAACCATTTATCCGTATTTCCTAAGCAAAACTAGCATTTCTATGCACATCTGAATTTTTTCGAATCAATATGTCTTTTCAGAGTTATTAACCAAATTCCAGGGATAATTCTTAACATCTTACAACATAAGGGTATTTTCATAATTTTACCCTACTGGAGTATTCTCATAATTTCCCATCCAAGTACCTTTGATAAAATAAATTATATGTTACAGATCCAAGATGATTCCTTTATCACTAAACACAGAACTTGTAATTTTAATTTTAACAATCCATCAATTTCTTATAAAAGTCATCTGAACCATAATCAGTTACCGAATTTTTATCGTATTTGGATCGAGTGTAGAAATTAATCAACTCCACAAAAATGACCAACATTATCTTATTCATGCATTTACCAATATCAACATGTTCCATAAAGCATAAAGAGGTAATAAAGTATTACCTCAATTTCCGTGCAATACTGATTGACCATTAAATTTCATTTGAACGCCCTCGATCTTGAAATCATCTTCTAATAATTCTTCAGATGCATATCAACAGAAATTACATAAAAACAGAACTTAATTCCCAAAACCGGATCGAATCGGGCGATAAATTAGTCAAAAATAGCTTACCAGGTTTGAATTTGGCGAAACAGGCCCCAAAAACAGATTCGGGACGCCATAAAATATAAAATGTGACTTTTCAAAAATTTAACTTTTTCGGGTAAAGTCAATGGTCAACAGTCAACGATTTTACACAAATATCACCATAAAAGAAATTAATTACAAATTAGGCACCATTCTAAAAATATTTACAAAACTAGTACCGAGTTTTTTTACACAAATATCACCCTGCGGCTAGGACTTCCCCATGCACATGGGGCGCGTGCGACGCCGTGGAGTGTCTAAAAATTCTCGGAAAAATTCCTAAATATTATTTTAAGGCATTGTGAGACACTTACCAAGCTCAGTTCATAATTTTGAACGATGGAGAGCTCGATTTCGAACATCAAAAACTTTGACTTTCTCACCCCTCCACGCACCGACGACGATGGAGAAACAGAGAACACCGGTGGACTCGAAAAAATACAAGAAACACGATGGTGTGGGAGGTGTCGAAAACGGATGGCCGGATCGACGTGAATCGACGAAAAACCAAAGAAAATCAGGTTAAAACCGACGATACTTCCAACTGAAATTAACTACAAATGGTGTCGATTCACGACGAGAGGTTTGAGGGTTTTTGTTCATCGGTTGACAACGAACACGATGGTGGTTTCGATTCGTCGAACGGAGGTCGGATGGCGAGTAGATCGGAGTTCAAAGGTGAGTTGAGGGGAAGAGGAAAACTGGGAAAATCTACAGAAAACACACGGGGGGAGGGGTTATAATTCATCCCATAAAAAATGGGTAATCCATGAGTTTAGTCACTGAATTTCCTGCACTTCTTAAAATGGTCTGCCAAGTTTACGATTTTATAATTTAATCCTCAATTTCTTCCAAAATACCAATTAAATCCAATACTTTATAATTTCTAAAATTTAACCTATAAATTGGGGTGTTACAACATTCACTTATCCCTATGACACTTTTACTTTTAGAATGATGCCTTTTGGACTCTGTAATGCCCCAACAACTTTTCAGCGTTGCATACAAGCTGTTTTTATGATATGGTTGAAGACTTCCTTGAGATATTCATGGATGATTTCTCTGTTTCTGGAGACGATTTCAAGCGATGCCTCGATAATTTGGAAAAAGTTCTCAAAATATGTAAGGAAGCTGATCTAGTTTTGAACTGGGAAAAATGTCACTTCATGGTGACAGAAGGCATTGTATTAGGGCACAAGATATCTCACAAGGGTATTGTGGTGGATAAAGAGAAAATTGAAGTGATTTAAAAATTACCACCGCTAATCTCTGTCAAGGGTATAAGGAGTTTTCCAAGACACGCTAGCTTTTATAGAAGATTCATCAAGGACTTCTCCAAAATCTGCAAGCCTTTATGCATATTGCTTCAACAAAACCAACCCTTTGTGTTTGACGAGTTATGCGTCGGCGCATTCACTAAGTTGGAGCAAAGTTTAATTTCAGCGCCCATTGTAGTTCCTCTCGACTAGACATCACCATTTGAGTTGATGTGTGATGTGAGCGACTATGTCGTAGGAGCTGTTTTGGGGCAACGCCAAGGTAAATTTTTTCATATTATATATTATGCTAGTCGTACCTTAAATGAAGCAAAAATGAACTACACACCCACTGAGAAAGAATTACTTGTCGTGGTATTTGCTTTGATAAATTTAGACCATACCTAATAGGCACTAAATTTATTGTTCACACTGATCATTCAGCTATAAAATATTTAATTGCCAAGCATAGACTTATTAGGTGGATCTTACTTTTCAAGAATTTGACTTAGAGGTTGTAGATAGAAAAGGTACTGAGAACCAAATTGCTAATCATTTATCTAGGCTAGAAAACAATTTTGAATGCCATGACACTGTAGATATTCAAGAGGAATTTCCTGATGAGAAAATCTTATATGCCACGGTAATCCCGTGGTACGCTGACCTTGTTAATTTTCTTGTTTGTGGAATACTACCTTTTGATTTGAAAAACAAGGGTAATAAAAATTCAAGCACGATGTAAGGTTCTATTTTTGGGACGAGCCATATTTATTTAGACGATGTATACTTGAAGAGGAGAAACGAGACATTTTATACGATTGTCACATGGCCCCCATTTTGGAGGAGCAAGGACTTATGCCAAGGTGACATGAAATGTCGCTGCAAGGCATTTTGGAAATTGAGTTGTTTGACGTTTGGGGCATTGATTTCATGGGACCATTCCCATCTTCTGGAGGTGATCTATACATCTTGCTTGCTGTGGATTATGTATCCAAGTGGGTGGAGGCAATAGCAACATCAAAGAATGACTCTAAAATCATGTTCAAGTTTTTGCACAAGAATATCTTCACTTAGTTTAGAGTACCTCGAGCCATTATTAGTGATGAGGGAACCCACTTCAATAACAAGTTAATTTCCAAGGCATTAAGGAGGTATGGATTCCATCGAAAGATTTCCACATCATATCATCCATGGTCAAACTGAAATATCTAACCGCGAGATAAAGTAAATTTTAGAAAAAATGGTGAATCTAAGGTGGAATGATTGGTCAGCGAAGTTAGATGAACAACTCTAGATGTATAGAACGGTGTTCAAGACTCCTCTAGGCATGTCACCATTCAAGTTGGTGTATGGGAAAGCATGTCACCTCCCTGTTGAGCTTGAACATAAGACATATTGGGCTATTAAAATATTGAATTTTGATGCTCAGTTAGCTGGGGAACAGAGATTACTAGAACTTAATGAGTTGGAAGAGTTTAAGGCACTTGCATATGATAATGCAAGGATATACAAGGAAAAGAAAAAGAAGTGGCATGACCAAAACGTGATGCCACAACATTTTCATGTTGGTCAACATTACAATTCCAAACTTAAACTTTTTCCTATGAAGCTCAAATCTCGATGGTCAGGAACATTTGAGGTGCATTATGTTTATCCCTATAGAGCAGTTGAGATCAAAAACATAGATGATGGGATGATCTTCAAAGTCAACAGCCAGAGTCTTAAAATTTACAATTAAGCTCCACTTGTGTGCGACAAGTCGGTGTTTTACTTGCACGACGCTTGAGTGTGCCTGCCTAAAAACCAAATTTCAATGCCACGACATTGAATTTCGCTGATTGTGCATAAATAATAAATTTATTCTTTATTCTTTATTTTTATTTTATCTAGTGAATAATTACATTTTATTTTGTTTCGTAGGGACCCACCAGTATTCCAGATATACATTGGAGAGGTTACCAAGGATGGGAAAAAGACAAAGCAATGAAAAAAAGGAAATATTCTTTTATTCTTTCTTTCCTTATTTTATTCTATTTCCATTTTTTAATTGTCTTTTCACATCTCATTTATTACCTGCAGTTACTTTTTCACCCACTCATTTACCTATCCACTCATTTTCTCTTAACTATCCACTTACCTATCTCTCCTATTATTTCTTTTAACTTTTTCTCCTCATCTATTTCTCTCTCATTTTTCCTCCATAGCCGACGCCATTGAAGCCAAACAAAGCTCTCAAATTTTTTCCTTTTCTCTCAAACCAAAACAAAAATGGTACGAATGAGACCTATAGAGGTCGAAGCCCCTATTCCTTAACAGTTCGATGACGATGCGACAAAGCAAAGATTTCAAAACTTTAAAAACTACAAGCTTTTCTTTGAGTTGGGGTTTATTTTCACTGATGAATAAGATGGTGGTTTTAGACCAGATGCGATGGATATAGTCAAACCCCATAAGTGGCACAAGTTTGTGAGGCATCCCATTTCATTGAATGCTTTGTTGGTGAAAGAGTTCTACGCGAATATTTCCAAATAGAACCAACATGCAGTTTACGTTCGTGGTAAGTTCATTAAATTCACATTGTCTACCATTAATCGATATTTTTATTTGCAGGGTATTGAAGATCAACTTGTAAACTTTGAGAAAGACGCTAACAATGCCACATACTATGGAGTCTTGGAGGATTTATGCTCTTCGAACTGACTTGGAACATATGACAGACTAGCCATTACTCTGTCAATCGTGAATGCCTCTAACCACGCACAAAGTTTCATAACCATTTCATGAAGCATAAGATCATTCCAATTACACAATACACCGATATCCTCCCATGGTTAATGCTTTTACACTTTACTATGGTCACACGTTCTATTGATGTGGTAAAATCAGTGTTGAGCAAGTGCATGAATGCTTGGTAAGAAAGCTAGTGCTTTGGTATTTCCAAATCTTATTACAACTTTATGTCGAAAGAAAAAAGTTTGTGAGAGTTCTTTTGATGAATCTTTTTGGTGTTTCGGGTATAACTAGGGCTAGGTTTCCATTACTGTTGGGTTTGGAGAACCCAAAGTCTAAGGCAACTATTATTGAAGAGTCTACAGATGACACACCTTCCAATGCCGAGGCAAGAATAATTGCTCTCGAAGAAGCTATCCTGCAAACACAGACTCATTTGCATTCTTTGCATGGTGACATAAGAAATTTATTTGGTTATGTTAAGCATAGAATTGCTATGGCGGAAGCCATGTTTCAAGAAATGCTTCCTTACATTGAACGAAATTTCCCGGGGTTCCCCGATGAAATTCTACCAACATTTAATATCGAGGCATCTCCTGATCCCGATGATGTTAACCCTTCTGTTGATGACCCAATTCTAGACCCCTAAGTTCCTGACTCTAGATTCTCCTGTGGTACCAACTAAAATAACCCCCAGTCCCGTTCTTGCACCTGAGCCTTCTCCTCCTCGCCGAAGCAGCCGTTGTACAAAGACTTCATCGGGATATGTCAATATCTTCCATTACTATTCTACTTCTTCTGATTCCATCCCTACACCACTCCACAAGAGGACAAGACGAAGAGAAACTAGCACCTCCACTGCAACACCACCAAAAAAAAAGTGAGATACCTCCCTTTGCCTTTATTTTGCATTTTATAACATTGCATTTAGTTTAAGTAATTAGTTGTCTTAAGCATTGAGGAAAATGCTTCCCTTAAGTTTGGGGGAGGTAGTGTTCTTTGTAGAACATATTCATAATAGTATTAGCATAACAATATGCCATGACATCAGTAAATGGTAGGATAGTTAGACAAAATGTTTGGTGATACCCGATGATGATGAACTTTTTAGGCTAGAAATTGAATGTAAATGACTGTTGAGAATGATAGAACTGACTCTAGGATTTGATGCTTTGTGAATTATTCTTACACGATTTTATGTCCTTTATACTTAAGGAATTTAGAAAATTTTTATGAAAGAACTCTAGTTAGCCTTGGCATTGAAAATTGGAATTATACTGAAATGATAAATCAATGAGAACTCCCTTATATCTAAAATTATGAATAAATGTTTTGGTATAGCTGTAGAGGGACACTCCTTATGCTGTGGCAGTGCTAGAACTTTCTTTAATAAATGGCAGCCATATGCATATGAGTGAATGAAACAATCATAGGATGACTATACTTGACTAGCTTGGGGGTGAAAGGGAGTTACAGGATGACTCTACTTGACTAGCTTGGGGTGAAAAGTATGCTCCCTTTCACCTAAGTGTGGGATGGTAGGTATGATGGGATGACTCTCCTCGTAGTAGTATAAAAAATGGGAGTATAAATATGCTTAATGAATTATTAAATGTCAGGACAAAACTAGGGAGTTTAATTAGAAATTGCTTAAATTTGCTAAGTATAGATTAGATACAATAACGCACGCACACAACCACAAAGAATCTTGAACTAGAGAAAAGTACTTGATTTCTTGATATGTCTAGCATGTTGAAGCCAATTATTTTAAGGGATGAAATTTGATTTTTTCTTGAGTGTCTTGCTGTTGAAAATTGCCATGACATTATGTTTGTGTTAATTACTATTCATTGCTCGAGGAAAAGCAATGCTTAAGTTTCGGGGTATGATAACTCTGTAAAAATACTACTTTTAAGGCCCTTTTCACTTAAGTTATTGTTTGTCTAATGGTGTATTTAGGTCATTTTTGATGTATGTAGATGTATATAGTTACATTTGTGGTGGTTGTTCTATTTTATTTTGTTAAGGTGTTGTGTGAGGAGGAATGTGTGGCTTTTAGTGATGTATAGGAAATAAAAAGCAAAAGGGTGAGCTGGGAAGGAATTCCATGACATCACACATGGTTGAATTAGATTGAAATGCCTTGGCATTTATGGCGCAGAAAGGAAAAAAATATAATTTTAACAAAATGACACATGGCAAGGCACGTGTCTGATGGTTATAACTGCATGTTGTGGACCACTGCCACCTGTGAGGATAGAATTCACGCAAGATATGAATTTAGGGGTATGATGGGTATTTTTAGTGCAAAAACCTATGAATACCCTTAGATATTTTTATATAAAAAAGACACCTCGTAGGAGAGAGAAAGATATAGAGACTCCAGCTAAAAAATTCTTCATTTCCGTCATATTCTCCACCATTTTCTTCCCTCTATTTTCTTAGTGTTGTGCCTCCATTAACGAGCTCCAAGGAGTGGCAAGCTAGGCATCCAAGAGGAGCTAGCAAGCTAAGGTGATTTGTGGTAGTCAAGAAGAACTACGACAACACGCGTCGAAGGCTTCTTCCTCCTTCCTTTTTGCTGCTATTTTTCATTTGAGATTGGGTTGTTGGAACGAATGATTTTTATGATTTATTTCATGGATGATTCGAAACCCACCATGAACTAACCTTATTTGGTAGGAGTTCATGATGGATATTTAAGTTTCTATTTCAATGGATGATTGTTATTTTCTATGATTTTATTTGTTTTGTTTATGATGCTTAATGTCCTAAGGTTGTAGGAACTATGAGAGTAGCCATTCCTTAGGAAAATATTTAGTGTTTGAGAGAAACTAAATAGTTTATCTTTAGTATTCAAGAGAAACTAAGGAGGATCGACATAAACAATGGGTTTTAGATAGTAATTAAGCCTAACCCACCTTTAAACAAGGCTAGGATTTCAATCGACTAAAAGGAGTAGTGCTTGGTCGAGAGGGTAGATGTTAGTGCAAATATTGAATTGTATTGTCGTGACGTATTCTGTTACACTGATGGGATATCTGCACCTACTAACGCCAATAGGTATTGCCATGGCATTCTCAACCTGTCGATTCCCTTGACTAGAGATAGCATAGGGCACTTTTAGTAAACTCTGTCGGGAAAGTAAACCATAGAAATGAAACCATCTTGAGAGATTAAACTTAAGTTTCCTATTGACTCCAATCATTCATTCCCGTTGCAGCTTGTTGTGTGAGGATTATTAAACTATCATTTATTTATTGTTTTACCATTTTTCATTGGCTTGACATTTTTATCATTTTCATCATTATACTCTTCTCTATTTGCCACAACATCACCATTTGTTATCACATCACACCATCATTTCATTCTCACCAATACATATTACCTTGACATTTCTCATTGGTACATACCATTACTAACTATACTTAGATATAGTAGTGCTTTGCTTTGGATAAACTTTATAATTTCCACCAATCCCTGTGGAGACGATACTCACTCATCACTTTATTACTTGAGCATTGTGTGTACTTGCACATTATTTGCGTATAATTTTATAGTACTCACAAAACGCGAACACTACACTTGCACTTGTATTACATATTGTTTGAACTTATTTTTTTCTTTCTTTCTATATTTAAATGTTTATAAGTTCCTTGACATTCAAACACATTAAATAAAATGCCACCTTCTAAGTTGATGAGAAATGAACAAATTTTATTCGTGTAGTTCTTTAAATATCATTTGAATGGAAAAACTCTTTTGAGAATTAAGGTTATGGCCTCTGGGTAATTAGCAAGATTAAATCCTCATAAAACAAGGATCTGTGATCCTGAATCAAAGGTTACACCCGAACATCATAACCTTCTCTTACAGGGACCAATATAGGCTTCTTCTCCCACAAAGAGAAGGTTAAAGGGCTTGACATTCAAGTATGTATAAGAGAGGACAAAATGGGGCATCTTACATATGAGGTTGCAAAATTGATTAGATCATACTTATGTTGGGGACGTTCAATGATGATTGTAATCTTCTCAGATGGAATTGTGGAATAGATTAACTTAGTTTAGGTCAGTTTCTTGGGAAGCGAACTCTAAATGTGAGGTTTACTTACTTTCAATAACACCTAGATTATAACAGGTTCTTATCAATAAGCTTAAGAAAATTTACGTCGAACACTCAAAAGGTTAAGAATTAGTGATAGATGAGTGTAATAAAACGGGCCAATCCACTGAAAGCATTAAGCTGATAACTTGAAGGTAATCTCAAGCAGCTATTGAGAGTGGTTATACTCAAACAGTGATATTAAGTATGACGCGATGAATTCCCCAAGGTAAGGGAAAGAAATGAGAGGAAAAAAACAACAAAAAATGAATGAAGAAAAAAGAGTTTAGGTAATTCAATAAAGGTGATAATGCCTAAGGTTTAGATTAAGGAGTGTCGGTGGATGATGCACTAAGGGAGTTGAGGAACACATGTTATAGTCAACCTCACACAAGTACTTGGGAGTTTTTTTATATCGATATCTCGGCATTGCCTTTACTAAAGGAGTCTATGAAACTTGAACAAATGAAAGATTTTAGAGAACTGAAATGGAGGTGTTCTAAAAGGTGTAGAAATTGAGAATGCTAGTTGTATCATTTTGTCTGCTACCAATTAAAATGTCAAGTTGATAATGAGGGGCATGTTGCAATGTTCACATAAACAAAGAAGGGGATGATAACTCGATGACATAAACCATAGGAAATTTAGGAAGCCAACCTAAAATCAACCCACCAAATCTTGATACTTGTCAAAGAGCCATAACTTTGAAAGATTAAAAGCAAAATTAGTTCTTTGATATTCTAATGAACTCTTGTTTTATAATTTGTCTTTGTAACACCCTAAACTCATATATGTACCCGTATATAAGTCAAAGATGTCACATCAATCGTATAAAACTTTTATTATTAAAAAACCAGTGAAGTTTTGTTTATTTGAAATTTCAAATCGCATTTCTTTATTTTAAAATACGATATCAAATTCATTTTTTAAAATGTTCGAGGTTGGCTTATCGCAATCCATCCTCATGTCGTATATAAAATAAATAAGATGCACTCATTTGATTTCTCACTAGTGTGTTTTACTCATACTATCACTTTTCCCCTCGAACTTTGTCTATTCCTTTTTGCTCGTTTTGCTCTCGATATCGGTCACGATCTACCCTTAAATTAATTATCCAACATATACAATTTTGAAGAATTGTTAGTATATTTACTAACATAATAAGCATGTGTTCAGATAATATTCTCAAAATACGATAAGACATATTTAATATTAATTCTTTTCACCCAATCAATGCTAACATCAACTCCTTCAATATAGCATTCCAAGTCCTTTTAAATAATAATTCTTAACATAAATTACTCAACCTTTCACAATTTCACATTTAACCATCTATTAAACTTTTCTTTAAAATTCATCCAACATCTTGAAAACTTTACAAAATGGTCCTTTCCTATTTCAATTAAATTCAATACTCTTACCATATTCAACCATTTTCACAACACTTTCAACTTAGTACCTCAACATTACTTTGTTGTCATTTTATCATAAACTTTCTTAAAACTTTTTAAATGGTCCTAAAACCTATACAACTTTCCAAATTGATTCAATTCCATCTTCTAACATTAATTTTCAATATATTACCTTAACTTTCCAACATTTTCATATTAATTCTATAATTTATCAAACCATGAAAGAAGGTCCATAACACTTATCAAAGTTCCAATTTGGTCCAAAACACAAGTCCAATAATGTAAAATCATTCTAATATCCATTCTAAACTCTTAGAAATTTTTCATAGAATTTTCAATAATTTCTCCCTTATGGCCGAATATTCCTAGATCATTTTCTAGTGATCTCCAATTTGTTTCAAACTTGAATTCATCACGTATACATTATCCTCATTCATCCCAAATCATTTTCATATAAAAACAAATCAAATTCAATATTTCTTCAAAAATTCAAGGGTGGTTAAATGTTTCTATAAGGTCTTCTATTGATTTTTAATCCATTTTCATGCTTGTATATTATTCCATAACACTCCTAGTATCAAACTCCAACCTTACTTCATTGAATTCTAACCACCCCTTCATCCACCATAATCACCGCTTCAACACTTCAAGCAAGGAAACAATGAAATATTAACACCAAATGAAAGAGAATTCAATGTAGAATATTTTTCTATTTCACAACTTAGTCCAAAATCTTAATAAATTAGATCAAAAATGAAAAATAAAACTTTCTCACCTTGGATATGGCACCCATGGCAATGGAGGAAGAAGAGAGAAATTTTTTCTTGAGAATTCTACAAAAATATCTATGGAAATTTTTATTTAATCTAATTAAAATGAATTTAAAATTCATTTTTCGCTAAAAATCCTTTCTACCCTTAATGAATCAAGATAATTACCTCCATGCCATCCTTTCATCACCATTTTCATAAAATAAAATAAATATAGAAATCATATTTATTGATTTCCAGCTTTGCCCTTTAAATTTTCCAAAATTTCAATTTAGTCACTTAAATTCCACTATTCCACTTTAACATGGAAAATTCACTTAATTCCATTGATCCAAATCAAATTCTACTAATTAAAAACATAATATTATTAACCCCATACTATCATCCTTCAAATTTTCCTTAACTTTCGATTCGAACCGGTTATCCGAATATTTTACCAAATTTTATTGCTTAATAGCTATTTACACAAATTCCAAATCGAAATTTTATTTTCATAGGGAATTCATTCTTAAGGATGAACTATTTATTTATGGAATACAAATTCTTTTTGGGAAAATTACCACTTTGGTCCTTAAACTTTTTCTAATTTTTTACTTTAGCTACCAAACTTTCAAAATTTATTTTTGGCCACTTATCAAAATTTAGGGGTATTACAATCTCAATTGTGTACGCCAAAGTAAAGGGACGACATTTTTCAAAAACAAATCATCATATATTTAAAAAAATCGTCAAACATTTTTCTAAACTTCTTCATTAATCTTTTTAAACTTTTGAAAATAAAAGAGTAAGAATGTTTTTTTTAAAAAAAAGTCAATCTTCACTGGGGAGAAGATGTTGGGAATTGACATATATGTCTCAGACATAAAAGCTCATTATGAGAACTAGGGCAAGAGAAAATGACATTTTGGGGACCAAATTTATTGGGCAAGAAAAACAAGTTGGCACTAGTAAAGAATTGAAATAGTACACCCTGTTGTGAAAAAAAAAACAAAACCAACTGAACAAGAAAAGAATGAAGATTGCTATTACAACCAATCCAAATTGTTGATCAAGGAAACATGCATCAATATAAACATACACGTTACATGAACTTGCATCTTTACATCAAACGTTCATCATCACATACAACATAACAAACTTTGATTTCCCTCTCACAAGGATGCCTTTAAAGTTTCTCTTGAAATTTTGTCTTATGTAAGAATATTTTCTCCTCTCACGTGGAAAAATTTGAAAGCTCATTTTCAAAAAGCTTAAAACATCAGATGAATTTTAGTCTAACAACCATAAAAACACTCGAGATAGTTTCATTCATTCATGCACATTTTTTCAAATCTTTTAGGAAAACTTGTGACAACCAGATATCCTTAACATGAAGGAGTAATTTCATTTTCGTCAACCAAAAGCGGCCAAATTCTATTCAATGTGAACGAGTAGTGTCGTTTCCAACATTAAATTATCTCCAAGCAATCATATTTCCTGAACAATAAGGAATAGTGTTATCTTCTGATATAGTCATTCAAATACGGCTAGACATACTCAACATGAAGGAACAACGTCATCCATTGACTAGACCTCTCAACGTGAAGGAGCAATGTCAGCACCATATTTGACATAGAGCAAATCACCCCAAAAGCGACCAGATTCTCTTCAATGTGAACAAGCATTTTCGTTTTCAACATCAAATTATCTCCATACAATCAAATTTCCTCAACAAGAATTAACATTGTTATCTTCAGATACAATCATTCAAATGCAGATAGTCGTCCTCGTCATGAACAAACAATACCATCAATAAACAACAATTGTATCCTTTGAGATTGTTTCTCTTGAAACAAGATTTAAACTTCATCAAGCATGGTTTCCTTTGAAAAAAGAACAAATATTTGTTCCTTATGAAATAATTTTTATCTTGCTCGGTTTCTCTTGAAACACAAACTTAAATGATAGTTCTCAAAAGAAAAAATTCTATCTCGCATGAGGTAACTTCTTTTGAAACTAACTTTGTCTCGCTTGATATTTTTTTGTTTGAAACCCAAAGCATTGACATTGTTTCTCTTGAAAAAGTTATGCCATGCTTAAAATTTTCTTTGGCCTGAAATTGGAACTTTTGGCATTTTAAAATTCAACTCTATTGAGAATGTTTCTCTTGAAACATAATTTTGAAAATCTCCCTAGAGATAAGAAGTTTTCTTTCAGTCTCTCATGAGACAACAACGAATTGCAAAATGAAAGATAAAACCAAACAAAAACTCATTGTCTTTTTATCTTCGCCCTATTCCTGTTAACACAAGAATAGGCAAAGAGGGGCAGTTGTTGACACCCATTTTTGTTCGGGTTATTATTATTATTATTATTATTATTATTATATGTAATATTATTTATTATTGTTTTAGATCCTTGTTATAAGGATGGCATACCAAATGTAATTATAAACAGATCTAGTCCATAAGCGGGCCAATGGCCCAAACTGTACAACCCAAACATGTTAGGGTTCTATAGATTATAAGTGGGCCAATGGCCCAAACAGTATAACCTAAAAATGTTAGGGTTTTATGAGCCTGACAAGCCCAAACTGGGCCCAATTACAAAGGGCCATGTGTCCCTAAAGTCTAACCAAGACCCAAGACAGTTCAAGCCGAGCTACTATGGGATTTTCATAAACCCTAGGGAGGTAGCTTCCTGTCGTGTCGCCAGAGCTTGCTCGATTTCCCGCCACTATTGTCATCAAGATGGATCCAAGCTACCCTGCTATAAAAAAATCCACCAAAACAAAAATTATATCAAATCCCAACATATCCTAGAAAATCCAGGATCTCAATAGTAAACTTATTCCCTACCAACCAAAACCTCCATAGCCATCAATTACGTTTTTAATGGAAACAACTCAAACATAAAAGAGGTAGATCAGAGAAGAATCGGGAGAGAGAGACTCGAACGGGGAATTGGTTCGGAAAAAAAGGGAGAAAGCCTTACTACTCGGATTCGTGCACCCTTGCTTCGCCAAAGTACACCCTTGCTTTGTCGGAGTCATGAAATCTCTGAAACACCAAAGGTTACCCCTTTTTCATTTTTTGGTTTCATTTTTGAGAGAGAGAGTCAAGGATTAAGTTCAGTTTATGTTTGATTTATTGTGGGGTTTGAAGAGGTGAGGTCTAAGAACTTTAAAAGAGGGTCATCAGCCCCTCGTTAGAGACGTTTGGAGGGAGATTAGAGAGGAAACATCCTCTTCACTCTTGGTGGATAAGTAAAAAAGAGAGTTAAGGGAAAGAAGAGAGAATACGATAGAGAAAAAAATAAGGCTAGGGTTTCTTGAAAATCTATAAAAGGGTATTTATATGTCGTTCAAAACGACATAGTATTGGGGTTAGGGTTTTATGGGATTAGCTCACGAGCTAATCATGATAAAAACCTCCACTTTGTAAAATTTCATTTAGTCACTAAATAAAATTTACCTTTTTATGGTTTGAGCCTTTAATTTGTTAATGCTTATATTTTAGTCACCGTGTTTGAATTTAATGCTTGAATGGTTTCGGGGTTTTATTGTGTGATAGTCCTTGATGCTTTTATTTTTGTTATGATTTAGTCCATATTCTAAAAGTTGTAATTTTTTTCAATTAGCCCCCTGTAACTTTTATTATTTCATGTTAGTCCTAGTATTTAATATTTATATATGTAAATGTATATGTGTATGTGTATGCTCATTTGTTTCTTATATTAAATATTAAGTAAATATAACACACTATATGTACATATATATTTCTAAATTAATTTTACTTTGTTATTTTTTTATATATACCTTGTGATTAGTACCTTGTATTAATTATATATATATACACACACATCAATTTATTACTAAATCTTTTTATCGCTTTTGTAAATATATAATACTACATACTCTTACTTTTGATTAAAAGCTAAATTACCTTTACTTTACTAATTTATTATGGTTTCTACTCATATTGATTTTCAAGAACGTTTGCCGTAGAATAGGTGTGAAAAGCAAAACTTGATTGAAGTAGTGTGATTTAACAACATTCAAATGAAAAACGAACTTGAAATAAATCAAGTCCATTTTTATGCAATTTTGTGATTCAAAATAATTAATCAATGTTCAATAAAAAAGGATCATATTTTAATTTATAACTTGAATTTATAAATTTCACTTCAATGACGATGTGCAAGCGATTAGGTATCGATTTTGGGTGTTGTGGGGTACTTACCCTTCCCCACGAGTAATCGACTCCTGAAAAATTATTTTAAAAGACGTTTTTAGGTATTCGACCTATCTAACCCAAAGGTCGATGGTGACTCTAATTCAAATTAAATCAAATTTATCAAAAATCCAATTTTCCTAAAATAAAATCATAATTATTTTTAATTTGTTTTTTCAAATTTTCTTAAAAATGATTATGACATATTGTTGGGATTTGCAGAAGCTAGAATCGACAACCGGAACAGTTTGCAAAGAGGGGTCGGAACGGTTTTTGTGTTTAGGGAGTAAGGAGATTGAAAGATAGAAAATTGCATAGCGATTTATAGTGGTTCGACTTCTCAACCAAGTCTACATCCACTACCATAGCTCCTCACCAAGGACTTTCCAATAAATTCACTAATTTGTTCTTTATTTTTCAAGGATAAGAGATAACCTTTACAAACTCCCAAGTTTTTCATGGGCTAAACTAGAACCTTTCCCTAGCTTTTCATGGGATCAGCTAGAACCTTTCCCCTTTTCAAAAGGATAAAAGAAGTAAACAAATAAACCTCTCAAAGGTAGGTGTTTACAAGAATTAAGCTTACTAGAACAATATATACAAGAGAGAATGAAAATAAAATGAAAAACTTCTTCTCTTGTGATTGAATGCTTGGATAGGTGTTCTCATTCTTCTTCAAGTGTCCTCAGCTTGTATTTATAGCTTTAAATGAGTTTGAAGTCGTATATAGTCGTTGGGGATGTTTTGGAGCCGTTTGAGATTATTTTTTTTGCAAAACAAGGCTGTCCAAACAGGGAGTATAGATAGGGGTATCGACACCCCTTTGTTAAATTCAAATCAACTAGCCGTTAGAGCCTTGGGGTATCGATACATCTAAAGGGGTATCAATACCCATTTTGCATTTGTAATTTGAGATTTCATGGGGTATTAATACCCATTCATAGGGGTATCGGTACCCGTTCATAAGAGGTATTGATAGGGGTATTGGTACCCATTCATAGGGGTATCAGTACCTCTTAATATTTTTGCTCAAATCAAATTTAATGGACTTTGAATTATTTTTGAAACCTTTTGAAAACTTTGAATAAATTCAATTCAAGTCCAAAAACATTTTGTCTTAAATTGTTATATCAAAACATAGTTCAACAATCTCCCCTTTTTGATATAACAAAACATTTGAAAAATTGTTTTTGACAAAACTCTTCCTTAATAAAATGTTTAATGAAAAAGATACCAATTGTTTACAAAAGAATACCAATTGTTAAAAAGATACTAATTGTTGGAAAATATATGAAAATGTTAAGCTCCCCCTTTTCATTAAGAAATTGAATTTTTCAAAAGCCATACTTCTCCCCATTTTTGTTATATCAAAAATAATTCAATCTTTGAAGTTCTAAAATAGCATTGGAGAGTAAGTGATAAATTTGACATATAAAATTTATTTGAAAAATCAAAAGATCTCCCTCAATAAATGCATTTCAAACAAAATTTAGCTTTAAGAACTTGACACTTAAACAAAATTGAATTTCAACAAAGAATAACAAACATGTTAGTAGCACATGAAATTCAATATATCCAAGTCTAAAATACTTTATACAATACAAATTGTTGAAATTAAGTGCATATGCATAAAGTTTTCCAAAAATGTTATGCATTTGAAAATTTTGATATCAATTGTTAGAGAGATATCATTTTCATTTAAATCACATGCATAAACATTTAAATTTATGTTAAAAAATTTAAAATTTTGATATCAATTGTTAGCGATATATCATTTGCATTTAAAATCAAAGTATTTGAAAAGTTGATATCAATTTTTAGAGAGATGTCATTTGCATTAAAACCAGTTTTGACCA
Source organism: Hibiscus syriacus (assembly GCF_006381635.1). Lineage (NCBI taxonomy): Eukaryota > Viridiplantae > Streptophyta > Magnoliopsida > Malvales > Malvaceae > Hibiscus > Hibiscus syriacus. The sequence goes on along the minus strand of NW_024063507.1, from coordinate 525,323 downwards.
AAATTTTATTATGATGAACTAAAAAAATTCTTAAAAATCATTAAAACTTTAAAATGTTCATCATAAAACCTTTTTAACATATATGAGATTAAAACAATAATGCATAATCATTTAAAACAAAAACTAATGCATGATTAAAATCAAATGGCAACCAAATAAACAAAATTAAAAGCATTAAGCTTAGAGGTTACCCATTCCTTTTTCATGTGTGGCTAGAACATCTTGAATATCATCACTTTAATCACCATTGCTCCCACACACCTACATGAGACATTTAAGTAGATTTTGGTATCCAAATTGATTTGGATCCTTGAACATTAGTTTCAATGTCCCTTGTTCTCTTATGAACCTATACTTGTCTAATTTTAAAACGTTTTCATTTTTTCAAATGACAAGTATGTTCCTTATGATCATGATAATGACAATGTGAGCATAGATGAATTATTTAAAATGATTTCTTTTTCTTTTGTTAAGCATTCAAGCTTAACCTTCAAATCAAAATTTTCTTTTTCAAAACTTTTAATTTTCATTTTTGAAAGCTCTAAAACCTTTTTCAAAATTTCATTTTGGTTCTCAAAATCCATTTTTGCTTTAAAAAGAAAATCGTTTTCAAGTTTAAATTTTGAAATCATTTTCTTATATTTGGAGTTCATGATCTCAAACTCTGAAAATAATTCATCGTAAGCATATTGTAACTCATTAAGATAATAAGAATTTAATTCATTTGAGCTAGAAGATACATCAGGCTCTTCATGAGCCATCACCTTTGTTGGTTATTCTTTCTTGTTTCCATGGATTTCCTTGAGCTTATTCCAAAGCTCCTTGGCACTTGAACACGAAGAAATTCCTTCATAAATTTCAAGACCAAATGAACAAAACACCAAGTGCACGACCTTGTCATTTTGTTGAGCTTTCTTCCATTCTTGGTCACTCCACTTCTTCTCCTTATTCTTTGAAGAAGAGTATCTTCTCTCAATCATCTCCCATGCATCAAGATCATTAGCTTGCATAAATAACTTTATTAATTTCTTCCAATGTCAGTAGTTGGCTCCATTGAAGTAAGAAGGCTTGTCAGTTGGTAGGGAGTCTTCCATGTTGAATGAGCCAGTGGTGGAAGCCATATTATCAGTTATTTCAGATATTGGTAGATCTTCTTAGAGGATCATCTCAAGGAATTAAACCTTCTAACGAGTTAAGCTCTGATACTAATTGTTGGGATTTACGAAAGCTCGAATCGACAACCGGAACGATTTGCAAAGAGGGGTCGGAATTTTTGTGTTTAGGGAGTAAGAAGATTGAAAGATAGAAAATTATACAACGATTTATAGTGGTTTGACTTCTCAACCAAGTCTATATCCACTACCTTAGCTTCTCGCCAAGGATTTTCCAACAAATTCACTAATTTTTCTTTCTTTTTCAAGGACAAAGAGATAACCTTTACATCCCTAGTTTTTCACGGACAAAACTACAACATTTCCCTAGCTTTTCACGGGATCAGCTAGAACCTTTCCCCTTTACAAAAGGATAAAAGAAGTAAACAAATAAACCCCTCAAAGGTAGGTGTTTATAAGAATTAAGCTCACTAGAATAATATTTACAAGAGAGAATGAAAATAAGAATGAAAAACTTCTTCTCTTGTGATTGAATGCTTGGATAGGTGTTCTCATGCTTCTTCAAGTGTCATGAGCTTGTATTTATAGCTTTAAATGAGTTTGAAGTCATATATAGTCGTTGGGGATGTTTTGGATCCGTTTGGGGATTATGTTTTTTCAAAACAAGGTTATCCAAACAGGGGGCATTGATAGGGGTATCGATGCCCCTTTGTTAAATTCAAATCAACTAGCCGTTTATTAGTTGTTGGAGCCTTGGGGTATTGGTACCTCTAAAGGGGTATCGGTACCCATTTTGCATTCTATAATTTGAGCCTTCATAGGGTATTGATACCCATTCATAGGGGTATCGGTACCCGTTCATAGGAGGTATTGATAGGGTATTGATAGGGGTATTGGTACCCATTCATAGGGTATCGGTACCTATTAATATTTTTGCTCAAATACGAATTTAATGGACTTTGAATTATTTTTGAAACCTTTTGAAAACTATGAATAAATTCAAGTCAAGTCCAAATTTTTTTTCCTTAAATTGTTATATCAAAACATAGTTCAACACATATTGTAATGGACGTTTGTGTTATTTGCTAATGCATGTTGAAAAACAAAAGGTATTGTATCTTGTAGTTAAGTATATTGTTCATGATACAATGTATTGTTGTTGTATGAAGTTGAAGTCTGTTGGATTTCCATGTAGATATATGTTTGTGTGTTGAAATATGAAAAGGCGAAAGAACTACTTCAAGGATGTATCATGAAACGTTGGACAATTTATGCAAAGAAAGATGTTGGATTACAGAAGAACAATGAAAATATTGAAGTAAATAATCCAACAATAGTCCAATCTAGTTATTCCAGTCTAAGATCTTTTTACATGAATATATGTCATCGTTCAACACAGACATAAGCGAGGTTAAACATCATCTTGCAAAAATAAGCCAAATTACAAGGTGTCCAATTGGGATGTAAAAGGAGAAGCACTATAAACGAATATATTTTTGGAATTGGTGACCCTATAATTCTTGAAATATTGAGAGGAATACACAAGAAAATTAAGGGCCAGGCTTCATCATCTAACCCCACACTTGTGTTATATTACAAAACAAATGAAGATGCAACACTAGACTTTAATAAGGCTCGTAAACCTTCTTCAAACGATTTTTTTATCTGCATATGAAGCACACTGATGTATTTCAAGCATAAAAAATAGATATGTTCATTCCCAACACATGCAAAAAAGTGATATATCTAAAGTAAGTAAATGTTTCAAATAATAATAGTTATTATTATTGTCACGTATCTTCATACTAATCATATATATTTTTTAGGCTTCATATAATCATGAATTGAGAGATATGGAAAATGATCCAAGTGTCTTCAATTGGCAACCTAATCAAGATTGGTAGTGCACAAGTCGTCTAAGAAGAGTAATTGTAAAACTAAATTTGAACTTTTATTTATTGCTTTTTTGGGTTTATTCGTAGATTTACAATACATTTTTAAGTTGTGATTGTTACATGTTCATTTAATTTATTTAATTTCTTGAATTAAAAGTCCAACTGGGATGGGTATTTGTATATTTAAACAATAAGAAATGACTACAAGCATATGATTTAGAATAATTCGAATTAGCCCAAAGTAACTCACCACAAGGTCATAGAATATTTCAAATTAGCAAGTTAGTGGTTAGCCGTTAGTAAGTTAGAAATTACTAATGTTATTAAAGCTAGGACCAAAATGCATAAAGTAAAAAAAAAATATCCAATTAGAAATAAAAATAAATAAAAATAGTGAATAAAATGGAAATAACCAAAATAAGCATGCCAAATTCAAAATGAATAAAAAATGTAAATAGTGACCAAAAAGCAAAATAAAAAAACAATGCATCTGATTCGAATAAAATATAAAAAGAGAATATGGGGACTGAAACGTAAATTCACGTTAAACGTTTGAGAGCACGAGTGTGATTAACCCAAAACTTCTTGTTATCTAACCTATCTTTTTATTTTTGAGTTCATTTCCAACCCTAACCCAAAAAAAAAATATCCCACTTCTCTCAACTTCCCTCTCCATTTCTTTGAAATATAAGCTTCTCTACTCCTACCTCACGCCGTTGACCGCCATTCAATGGTGACCCGATACTCCACTTGCCTCCAAATCTGATAGGGGATCTCAATTGACTACCCAAATCGACCTAAATTCAGTGTTTCCTCTTATAACCTTTTCCTTCTCTTAGATATAAACAGTCGAGAACCCTCTATGTTGTAATTCGACGCTCCTCTATGCCTCCGACCACCACCAGAGATGATCGGTCTATCCTGAAACCCTTGTAAACTTCTTTTCATTCTTCTTTTTATATGCATATCTATATATAATTTTTGGTCTACATTGGTGACCACTAAACTATGGTCAAAAATTATTTTGGTCACCGATGTTTCATTTTGATCAAAAAGATCACTTGATTATTTAAATGGTTCATTTAAGACACTCTCCGTTATTTTTTAACGGAGATGATGGCGTGTCAGTTAATAAAATTGGCATAATTATACAATTTAGTCCCCGATATTTATACATTTTATCAATTTAGTCCAAATTTTAATTTAATTTAAAATTAATCCCCCAATATGGAGGTGCCACATGTTATTATGACACATTTTCAAGTGACATGTGTCACTATATTATTGGAGGATTGATATAACTAATTTTCATATTATAATTAAATAAAATTTCTCACAAATTAAGATGGGAGTGCTTGATGGGAAAATCAAACCATGTTCTAATCTTTTCCCCCCATCATATAGATAACTTAAAAATTCCTTTTTCTTACCTTTGAATAGTGAAAGAAGTGGAGAAAGTTCAAAAGCTAAAGGAAAAGAGAAAACACCTCTTGAGTGAGTTGAGGCTTTGCTATTAGTCAAGAAATTCAAGGTAACCACACTTACAACTATTTTATACTCTCCAGTGGGTCATTTTGAAGTGCAAGGTAGAATAGAGATCGACATTAAAGCTTGATGAGCATGTTCACAATAGATGCTATGTTTTATGCTATTAGCATGTTTCAAAGCCTTAATTATTATCCTAATTTACCACATAAGACACTAAAAACAATTGGAAACCTCAATGTAATAATGTGGGTGAGTTTAAGTGCCCAAATAGGGTCATTCGAACGAGGGTATCGATACTGAATGAAACAATATCGATGATGTTCTTCAATCAGCTTAAAAATGGTTCAAGTTGAATGGGTAGTATCGATACTCATTAAAGAAGTATTGATAATCAGGGTTCGATATCGATACTCCAAGGGTAAATAACGATACTGGAGTATTTTTGAAAACATAGAAGCCAAATTTGGTATTGGTAATCATGGGAGCATCAATTCCCAGGGTAGAAGTATCGATATTTCCATAGGAATATCGATATTGTGCAAATTTTCAAAACGTGGAACCTAAAATCAGTATCGATACCCAAGGGGAGGTATCGATACTAAGGGATCAATATCGATATCGAGGGTTCAGTATTGGTACCAGCGTACATTTTGGGTAATAAAATTTAAGGGATTATAAGAGGAAAATGAGGTTCCCAAGAATTCTATAATTACTCTCAAATAAGATTACAAGTGGAAACAATAATAATGCTTAAATACACATAAAAACAAGATTAAGAAGAGTGACATAAAACTAGCCTTGCTTGACGTTCGAGAAATGATTCAGACACCCGAGTTCCCTTAGAAATATTAAGGGTGTCGAAGTTAGAATCAGTACGGATATTCCTAACTAGTGCGCAAGGCACTTTAAAATAACTAGCTAGGGCGCAAGGTCCGACACTCTCAAGGGGTGGGCTAGTCGAGGGTGTGTGTCTGATGTAGATTCTGAGCCTTATCCTCGGTAGACTAGAGGGTGCATGAGCTCCGAGATGAAAAATTACCTCAATTGCACCATGATGTCTACCATGGAGTAGAGAACGAGTATACGAGTATACTCACTATATTATTTTATCAGTTGACTTGAGCATGTTAATGAACCCCTATTAGTATGTTTTAGTTGTTAGTGTGGCACTGGGCTAGTTAGCTTAGTGTTTGGAATTTGTTTCCTTACGCAAATTAGGTGAAAAATAGTAATGGGGGATTTTGACCAGTAATGATCCAGACCATAGTGTCACGGGGCTAGATGCTGTTAGCAAGCTCATGCAGCCTTAGACGTTTTCAAGGTCGAAAATGGCTAAGTGACCCTAACCTTCACTAATCTAGAATGCTTAGAACGTTGGAAATCCCAAAGGAAATAGAGAAACAAAGAGATAGTCGTACAAAGGAAGAAGAGAGATTTGAGAGTGAATACTAGTTTGTATTTCTCAACTTGAGGTGTGTAAATGAAGGGGGTGAGACTCCTTTTATAGTTGGAGTCCCCTACAATGAATGGTTGGGATTAAAATACATCAATGGCTAAATAAGAGCTCTACACTATTTACAACAAGTGGGCAATGAGTTGGCATCATTATCTTCTAAGATAATGCTAAACAATTATCATGTCTCCAAGGTGGATTGGGTCAGCTCACTTGGGTCTTCTAGAAGGCCCAAAACGTGGCAAAGATAGTCCCTGGCAGCCTGAAATGAATTTAGCTCGGTCATGGGCTGGCGGTCTGTGACATTCTCCCCACTAGTTCTAGCGACGCCCTCGTCACGCGGCTAGAGTGAAACTGATCAATCTTATCTCGGAATTACCACAAGTCTTCGGAAGGCTCCCAACTTCCTTTACTCTCTGGAAGTCCCTTCCACTGAACAAGGTATTCATGCCTTGGTCGATGTCCCACTCGATGAACGGCTCTCTCCGCATGGATGGCTTCTACTTCCTTCTCGTAAGAGACTTTTACCCCGACTGGCGCTCAGTGTGACTTGCCTCGATCTAGCTCTTCCTCATCATGTTGGTATGGCTTCAACAAGCTCACATGGAACACAAGATGAGCTTTGATGGTCGAAGGCAACTCCAATCTGTAGGCCATGGTGCCTACTCGCTTTAGAACTTTGAATAGCCCCTCGTATCTTCGCACAAGCCCTTTGTGATATGGGTTGCGCAAAATGCCACTTAATTTGGCAAGGACTAGGTCACCATCCTTAAAATTGACGTCCCGACGCTTTCGATCCGCCCACTTCTTGGTTTGCTTCCCGGCCTTGTGCAAACAAGCTCGGGCAAGTTCATGTTGTTATTGCCACTCCTTGGCAAATTGGTATGCTGTTGGATTCGACCCCTTGTACCCCATCGCGATTGCATTTGGTGTGAGCGGTTGTTGCCCGGTAACTATCTCAAATGGACTCTGATTGGACACTTCACTCCTCTACAAATTGTAGGAAAATTGGGCTATATCCAACAATTTTGGCCAGTCACGTTGTGTGGCACTCACATAGTACCTTAAGTAAGTCTCCACGAGTGCATTCACTCTCTTGGTCTGCCCATCCGTCTGTGGATGAACACTCGTTGAGAAGTTCAAGCTTGATCCCATCAACTTGAACAACTCCTTCCAAAACCTCCCAGTGAACCTTGTGTCTCGATCACTGATAATCGTCTTTGGTACGCCCTAGTACTTTACCACGTGCTTAGAAAAAGTCGAGCGGCTTCCTCGGCTGGGCATACTTTGGATGTTGGGATGAATATTCCATACTTGGAAAATCTATCGATCACTACCATGATGCTAGAAAATCCATCGGTAACCGGCAGACCGACAATAAAATCCATGGAAAGACTTTCCCATGGTCTCTCATGGATTGGAAAAGGCTGCAGTAATCCAGCTGGTTTCTTCTGCTCTATCTTGTCTTGTTGGCACACAAGACATGTCTTCACATAGGCCTCAATATCATCGCCCATTTGCGGCCAATAATAGTGATCTACTATTAAGGCCAAAGTCTGGTGGATCCCCGGATGTCTCTCCCACTTGGAATCGTGACATTCCTTCATGAGCTCCTTTCGCAATCCTTCAAATTGCAGCACGTAGAGACGGTGTCCTCGAGCATACAATAAGCCTCCCTTGAGCCAAAATTTTCGAGTCTTACCCTCAGTGGCAAGCTCAATCAATGAAGTGGCCATCGGATCATGTGACAACCCCTCCTTGATGCGTTCCCGCATCTATCCCGTCGGTATGCTTACAAGCTCCATATTGTACCTTCGGCTTAAGGCATCAGCTACGAAATTTACTTTCCCGGATTTGTGCTCGAAGGAAAATCAAACTCGACAAAAATTCTTGCCATCGAGCCTGCTTCGGCGACAACTTCTTCTGGGTTAGGAAGTAACTGTTGGCAACATTGTCGGTAAACACTATGAACTTGGACCAAAGTAAATAATGTCGCCATGTGCGCAAGCAGTGCACAACCGCTGTCATCTCTTTCTCATGGACCGTATATCGCCTTTCGGTCTCATTGAGCTTCCGGCTTTCGTAAGCAACCGGATGTCCTTCTTGCATCAAGACCCCACCAATAGCAATGTCGGATGCATCGGTGAATACTTCAAAGGACTTGGTGTGATCAGGCAGCACCAAGACTGGCTCGCTTATCATAGCAAGCTTGAGTTCGTCAAAGGCACTTTGACACTTTGGGCTCCAATCCCACCTCTTGTCTTTCTTCAATAACTCGGTCAAGGGGGCGGCGATTTTAGAGTATCATTTGATAAAACGCCGGTAATAGTTGGCCAACCCCAAGAATGACTCAGCTCCATCACCTTGGTTGGCAGCTTCCATTCTTCAATGGCTCGAATCTTGTCCTGATCCATCCAGATCTTGCCACCTCCAACAATGTGGCCAAGGGAAGGAACCTCCGTCTGGGCAAATGAGCACTTCTCTTCTTTAACATAGAGCTCATTGTCTCGCAATACCAAGAACACTTGCTTCAAGTGTTCGACATGCTCATCCAACGTCTTGTTATAGATGACAATGTCGTCGAGGTAGACTACAACGAATCGATCCAAAAATGGTTGCAACACCTTGTTCATCAAGGTACAGAAAGTGGCTGGAGCATTCGTAAGGCCAAAGGGCATCACAAGGTACTCATAGGAACCGTACCTGGTCATGCAGGCTGTCTTTGGTTCATCTTCCTCGGCTATCCTTACTTGGTAATAGCCCGATCGCAAGTCCAATTTGGTGAACCACCTTGCATCACCAAGTTGATCGAACAAGTCCGCAATGAGAAGGATCGGGTACTTGTTCTTTACCGTGAGCTTATTCAAAGCCCGGTAGTCGATGCACATCCGTAAAGAACCATCGTGTTTTTTCTTAAACAGCACTGGGGCACCATAGGGGGACTTCGATGGTCGGATGTAACCAGCATCGAGGAGATCCTTCAATTGTCTGCGCATCTCCTCTAACTCGGGCTAAGCCATTCGATAAGGGGCTCGAGCGGGTGGCTCCGCATTTGCACAAGCTCAATCTTGTGATCAACCTCCCTCTTTGGAGGCAACTCGGTAGGCATAACGTCTTTGAATTCTACCAAAACGTGGCTCACCACGTCCGGAACATCCTTGGTTGTGGCTGGCTCGTCACACACTAAGACAGCTAGGAAGGTCGTTTCCTCCTTGCGCACCGCCTTCGAAAATTGAATCGCGGACAAAACTTTAGCCCCGACTCCTGACCCTCGGCTTACTGGAACTATGCATTGTTGCTTTTGATCCAGGATGCACAAGCAATCGGCAAAGGGTACCGGGAAAGCATTGATCCTGTCCAAGAAACTTAAGCCAAGAACGAAATCAAAATCATCAAGAGGAATTACCTTAATGGTTTCTCTTCCGAACCATCCCCCAACGGTTAGCTCGATTCCTTTTGCGACCCCCGCAATCGGAACTTCCTTGGCATTCATGGTCTTGATGGAACCATTCGCCTTCTCCACATGAAGGCCAAGTTTCTTGGCAATTGGTTCAGACATGAACAATTCTGAGGCACCGGTGTCCACTAGTGCACTCAATTTTTGGCCAGCAATGTTGACGTCCACAAACATCAACCCCTTTTCTTTCAACCCTTCTTTATCTCCATGGTGCTTAGAATGGAGCCAAGCTTAAGAGTCTCACTCTCATCCCCATCTTTCTCCTTGATGGCCGAGAGTTTGTTTTTCTTCGGACAGTCCATCGCCAAGTGCCCTTGGCCCTTGCAGTTGTAACATTGGATAATCAGCTTATCTTTCTTATCCAAGTGCTTTCTATTCGATGGCCTTCCACTGCCACTCGAATCTCTGTCGGATATGGACGCCTTGTCCCTATCGCCACTGCTGCCTCGGAACTTTGGCTTTGGTTTGGAGTCCACACTCTTGACGCCAAGCTCAATGACTGACTCGGCTGTCGTCAAGGCAGTCGAGAGATCCTTGACCCCTCGTCGCCTTAGCTCGTTCTTTGCCTATGGTTTTAACCCATCCATGAAGGTGAAGAACCCGTCCTCTTCACTTAAACTCAGGACTTGGAGACTTACTTCGACGAACTTTCGAACATGCTCCCTTAATGACCCTTCTTGCTTGAGACGCCTCAGCTTGGACCGTGCCTCATCTTCGGCATACTCCGGGTAGAATTGTTCCTTGAACTCTGCTTGGAACTCTTCCCACGTTGTGTTGGGAGCGGTACCACGCTTCACATCGTTGCATCTACGTCGCCACCACATGAGGGCAACCTCGGATAAGTAAACACTAGCGATGCTTACTTTCTTGGCATTCTCCGTAATGCCCATGGCTACAAAGTACTGGTTCAGCCCCCAAAGGAAATCCTCGACTTTCTTCCTTAAAGCTACTGCCATGGCTTCCAAGGAAATACCTCGATCCGTTGTCTTCACATCTAACCCATTGAGTGAATCTTGAACATCATCCTTGATAGAATCCAAGGATTCTAGCTTGTCGAGATCCAACAATCCCAGCCTTTCAAGGTCTACGGAATCTAGTGTGTCCAACACTCTTTGGGCATCCGCCATAGATCCTTCGAGCCTGGTAACCTTCTCTTGGAGGGATGCGAGAACATCTCTCGATGGTGCTCTCTTCTTTCCAGCATTCCAAGATTCATTTCCATCGGAACCTCCCACATCACCATGTTGTGGTGCCATCTCAGTTAGCAAAATAAATTGAACGAGTTGTGAGTAAACAGAACTTACCCGGTTTCGTACCTTCCACCAAACTCTGTCGAAACGATCGTTGCTTACCCACAACGACATGCTCTGATACCACTTGTCACGGGGCTAGACTGCTGCTAGCAAGCTCGTGCGGCCTTAGACGTTTTCAAGGTCGAAAATCGGCTAAGTCACCCGAACCTTCACTAAGCTAGAATGCTTAGAACGTTGGAAATCCCAAAGGAAATGGAGAAATAAAGAGATAGTCGCACAAAGGAAGAAGAGAGATTTGAGAGTGAATACTATTTTGTATTTCTCATCTTGAGATGTGTAAATGAAGGGGGGTGAGCCTCCTTTTATAGTTGGAGTCCCATACAATGAACGGTTGGGATTAAAATACATCAATGGCTAAGATGAGAGCTCTACACTATTTACAACAAGTGGGCAATGAGTTGGCATTATTATCTTGTAAGATAATGCTAAACAATTATCATGTCTCCAAGGTAGATTGGGTCAACTCACTTGGGTCTTCTAGAAGGCCCAAAACGTGGCAAAGATAGTCCCTGGCAGCCTGAAATAATTTAGCTCGGTCATGGGCTGGCGGTCCGTGACAATAGTCACAGCAGAGTATGTCTCGAGTTCTTTAAAGGGCATGTATATTATGAAATCCTTATTGTATACATTTGTAACATGCTTTGTATAATCGAGTCGTAACTCATTTTAATTTGGTGGTATGTATATTTTGAATTGTTATTTTGGGAGCTCCCGATTGTAAAATGATTCGTATAAATATTATTATTTTTCATGAGCAATTTCAAATGAATGTTTTCAATTGAGTATGTTAAAGAAAATTTTTGGTTAGCTACTTTGATGGTTCCGTGTGACACTCTTATTTGCCGACTGTGTGTCGTACTGGTGTAGGGTGTTAAAAAAACAAATATTTAATATAAAATATTTAACAAATATTTGTACATTAATATTTACAAACAATAACACAATTTCAGTAACTATAATAATTTCAAAATGCTACTACCTCGTCTTGTTTATAACCTTTAACCGTTGACGCCTCTATATTAACATGACATTTATTGTATTCTCCTTGGATTTATATATAATTATTACAGTTATTAATATTTACCAATCAATTATTAAAAATATATACAATGAAATATAATTTATACTCATCATTATGGTACTATTACGAGTTCGAGTTTTCTTTTCATGGTCTAATTCATTATCTTCAGATCATCAATAGAATTTGGAAGTGCAACAAATGATATAACATTCTTTTTCTGTTGAGAATCTTCTCTTTAACGATGTCTTGTGATTACTTGATATTTTTTTCATCTCTTTTTTAATTATTGGAGTTTTCCTCAGCATGACTAATTGATTAGGAAATTAATTCTCACCAAACTGAAAGTTAATAATCTCACTAGGAAGTTTTGGTAAACATTAGTAGACGACTTGACACTATCTTCAAAACTAACATCAAGATTTCTTTTACCACTAGGTTGCAATGGAGGAGAAGAATACTCAGGATAAAATTTGATAAACGGAGAGTTACACACTTTTCTATTAGAACTATCAATTTTCTCCTTCAAGGGCTCAATACTTAATCGTTCTTCCTTGTGCGATCCATTATCTAAACATTTACTCTTCAATGAACAATGATCTACACTTTTCTCTTTTGATCTATTGTTTGATCCCTTTTTCTTGAATGATCTACTGTGTAAATCTTCCCCATGTAGTCTATTATTTAAACATTTATCCTTAAGTGTTTTTTCAAATAGACCAATCATGCAAACAACTGCAGTTTTAATTTTTTTTATTGAATCAATCATGGTATCTAACTTGTTTGCAATATTATAAAGATTTATTAGCCTTTCCTTCTTATGTACAACTTCAACTCCTTCTTACATAAAAATAAAATAAATAATACTTGTAAAAAATAATAATTATACAAAATATAGAACCATGAAAAAATTCATTAAGTTAACAACATAAACATTACATAAAGTATAAACAAAAACTTGTTACAATTAATAAATAAAAATTAAATTTCATGACGAGAAATTTAACATTTTAACCACTTCACTAAACATACATAACTCTTTCAATTAATCATAATGAATGTAACTTAATTTTGATATTTTCTAAATTCATACTGAGATGTATCTTACACTCCTTTTTTTTTTACTTGTTTTGAATGAGTCAATTTGAGATCCATCAAATAGTTATAATAGCAAGTCAAAATTATGTATCAAAATTAATATTTAATCAAAAGCAATGATAAAAAAGAAAACCAAGATAAATTTAAGCATCAAAATTGAAATTAATGATCAATTTTAACATTTACCTATCAAAATTAATATTATCATGATTCAAATAATCACAATTAATATTAAGTAAAATTAAGTATCAATTTGCTAAGATTAATGATAACAAATTATATGAAATTAATGCTAATAAAAATAATGAATAAAATAAAGTATTAATAATATTGTTAATTAAAATCAAAGAGTATTCAAAATTAATTATCAAAATACAAATAAAGTAAAAATTATAGAAGATTTAAAACCTAGAAGTGTAAAATCTAAACAGGGGAAAGAGAGGGGGTTTGCATGCAATTTGATCATTTAAATTAAAACAAAAGTATAGGGTAGTGTAATTTAGCTATGTCTATTAAAACAAAAACGTAAGTCTGTCTAAAATATAAATAAGAGAAAGTATGAGGGTTTTTTTCATGCAATTTAACCATTTCAATTAAAACACAAATAGAGGATCAGAATGTAATTTTACCATTCAAAATTAAAACTACTTCTCACCTTCTTGCAATTCAATGGAAACAAAAATTAGTTGACCCTATTCCCATATGTAATAGGGTAAGGGGCAGGTAGGATAGAAAGTTGCCCCAACACTAGGTTGAGAACAACTTCCGTGAGAGACCTCCAGCATTATGAATTGCCTACCGTGAGACTCGATCCCACGACCACAAGGTTAAGAGCCGGGTTAGAAAACAGAAACGTAAGTTTGTCTAAAATATAAATAGGATAAAGTATAGGGAATTTTCATGAATTTAACCATTTGAAATGAAATACAAATAGGGGTTAGAATGTAATTTTACCATTAAAAATTAAAACTACCTCTCGTCTTCCTGCAATCCAATGGAAACAGAGGGGCGCCGGCGGAAGCAATTCAATTGAAGCAGAGGGACGCCGACCACTTTTCTGTTGAGTTTTTCCTGGGCGGTTGATTGTTAGGCGATTGCTGAGTGATTAATGGGCGACGGTGAGCCAGGCGATGACAAATGGAAGCATTGGATTTGTAATATATTATTGTCCGACGAGTTTTTCAGTGAGTTTTCCGGTAAATTAAAGTTTCCAACAGTGACTATCATTTTTTACTTAAATAATTTACAAATTTTAATTCTAAATAAATTAAATTATTTAAATTAATTATTATTTTTTTAATAAAAACCATAATTTAAATATAATTCTATTAAAAACAAAACTAAATTTTAATTAATAGTTAATTTTAAATAAATCCTCACACTTTTTAATATTAAATAATAAAGACAAATTTATTTATGATATATTTTAATATATCGCTTTAATGATACGTTGCGGTATGTGATATACGTTATAGAATTTTTTATTGTTAATATTTAACAGAAAAATAATATCAAGTTAAAGTTAAATTTTAATGTTATAATGAAAAAAAATTAAAAGCTCCGTTGTATATAATATAGTTTATCTCCAAAAAAATAGACTAAGCCGGCTCCAAGCCTATGTCCTCCACGACGGTCTAACGAATCACAGCATGCCATGTCATTAGAAATACATCACTGAGCCGACTCTTCACCAATGGGCATGGAGCGTATCATGCCACGCATATACCACTGAGTCTTTTTATTTCACCTAAAAAGTGCCACATCATCATTAAATTAGATACATAATTAATTGCACCAAAACATTTGATTTAATTTTTAAATTGATCCCAAATATCAATAGATTTTAGTTATACTAAAAGTAATCATATTATATTAATAAAATATTTCTATTAATATATTTAAATTATTTAGATCAAATTGTAAATGTATATTACTATATAAAAATTTGAATTTAACATGAAAATAATAACAATAACTTTTAATGAAATTATTTTTCTATGATACATCAAATTCAACTATTAATTCCAAAAATAATTTATAAATATTTATAATTTAACTCACACCATATCCATATTAATAATTAATATCCTAGTTAACAAATAAACTAAAAAAATTAACTTATATAAATATTTAAAAAAAATTAATTACAATACTTTAAAATTTAGGCAGTACTTTGGATGTTAGGTAAAATTAACCGTATTTTATTAAAAATCTCAAGGAAAAACAACGGTTAACTACATGGTTAGTCACTTATCTTTAGTTTTGTACATTTTTTGTCAATGATTTCAAAATTCATAGTATATAGTCACTTACATTTTTATTTAAACAACATTTGGTCACCTAGAGCTAATAGCCATTAACAACAGTTAAATATTTGATATATTCACACATTTGGTCGATATTATTTACATATTCTCTTAATTTAGTCATACTTTTAATAAATTAAAATAAATTATATATTTTGAAATGAAGGTAAAAATAAAATATTTTTAAATTAAGTTAATAGTAAAATATATTAAATAAGTTATTATAAAAATATTTTAAGTTAATATATATAAAGTTATATTTTTTCTTTAAATTATATTATTTTTTAAAAAATATATAAAAAATTATAAAATTTAAAAGTCTATAATATATATAATCCACACATAAAGTTAAAAAATTCAAATTACATAATTGAATAAAATTTATTAAATTTAAAATAAATAAAATTAAATTATAAATGTTTTGAAGTTAAAATAAATATTTTAAAAATAATTTAGAATGTTAATGTGAAATGATTTAAGAAATCAAGAATTTAAAATATTATAGCGTTAAAATTTAAGAAATTAGGATTTTAGAATGTTAGAGTGAAATAATTTGAGGATTGTGAATAAAAATTTAATATAAAATAAAAATGAAAATATATAATAAATCGGGTACCGAGTCAGAAGGTACCTGGTTAACCAATATTTTGTGACTCATGCTCTACCCAGAAACCTAGACATGTGGCATCGTTCGATTAGATGGTTAAATTTATTTTAATTTATTAAAAGTATGACTAAATTGAAAGAATATGTAATAACATGGACTAAATGTGTGATTATATACAAATATTTAACAACTGTTAACGATAATTAACTCGGAGTGACCACGTCTTAATTAAATAAAAACGAAGCATCATATCTTAATTACTTAAAAACACAAGTGACCATATCTTATGTATTTTGAAATTAGTAAGCAAAAGTGGATAAAACTAAAAGATAAGTAATCAACTGTGTAGTTAACCCAAACAAAAATCTGCTATCTGCCATTTGCGAATATAAAAATGTATCAGCCTGGGAGAATAGTAACAAAGAAACCAGAGCAAGTAGAAGAAAATTCGAACAAAAACAAAAATGAAGTCTCAGATCTGGTTAGCCTTTGGAACTTTGGCCTTGTTATTAGCATCAGCTTTGGCCGACGTCGTCGTCGTACTAACAGAGGAGAACTTCGATAAGGAAGTTGGTCAAGATAGAGGAGCTCTCGTCGAGTTCTATGCTCCCTGGTAAATAATTTCTCCATTGCCTATCGTTTTTCTATTTCCCTGTTAGATTAAAGTTTACACTTCATGTTTTAGCTGTTTTTAGACTAGATCCTCGTTAATATCCGTTAGATCTACATTAAGCAGTTCATAGGAGAACGTCGATTGTTTTCTCTATTATTTTGGGCTTTGTTTTAGCTGTTTTCTTTGTTGGCTTAGAATTTGATGAAATTTCAGTCCAGTGATCTAATTTCTGATTATGAACATAGAAAAAAAATTAAGTTCGAGCTAGTTATATTGTGAATATATATTGCTTTTTTCGACCACAGGTGTGGACACTGTAAGAAGCTAGCTCCCGAGTATGAGAAGCTCGGGGCAAGTTTTAAGAAGGCTAAGTCTGTATTGATCGGAAAGGTTAGCGATCTTTAATCACACAGCTTTGGATGTTAATGTATTTAATCATCAGGGCTTGTGTAATTGTGAAAAAGTTTACTATGGTGAAGTTATTTTTGCTTAGGTGGATTGTGATGAACATAAGAGCCTATGCAGCAAATATGGTGTTCAAGGCTACCCAACTATTCAGTGGTTTGCTAAAGGCTCTTTGGAACCTAAAAAGTGAGTATTAATTAACATGTAGAAACAGTTCTTGTGAAAGTTTGATAATGTTTCATGTTAAGTTTCCTTTAGTCATATCAACATTTTATTTAAAGAATGCTTAATTGATCAAAATTGTTTTATCCAGGTATGAGGACCACGAACTGCTGAGGCATTGGCTGAATATGTGAATTCTGAAGGAGGTGCATATTTCTTTTTCCTTTGTACAAGTTTCCTTAATCTAGGAGATTCTTCCAATACCTCTGTCTTGTGTGTGGTCGAATTTCTGAATGTAGATTGATGCTTAGAGGTCAAAAACTTTCTACTATTTTGCTAAGCTCTGATATATTGTATTATAGGGACTAATGTGAAGTTAGCCACTTTGCCATCCAATGTTGCAGTGCTTAATGCTGATAATTTTGATGAGATTGTCCTTGATGAAACCAAAGATGTGTTGGTTGAATTTTATGCACCTTGGTAAGCATGTGCTTATTTTTCTTGGGTTGGAAATATTACTGTTTCAGAAGGAAAACGAAGTTTACAGGCCTTTTGGTTTTGCTTCCATCTTCTCTATTAACTCGTTTTGAACAAGTTCTGGGTTGATTTTCTGCCAGGTGTGGCCATTGCAAAAACCTTGCTCCTGTAAGCATCTTTATCTTTGCTTAATAAAGTAGGCATGAGTATTTTGTTTCATGGTGATATACATTCTAAACCTATGTTTTTGTCGCGACAGACCTATGAAAAGGTAGCAACAGCGTTTAATTCGGAAGAAGGCGTAGTGGTAGCTAATCTGGATGCTGACAAATACAGGGATCTAGCTGAAAAGTAAGCATGGATTTATCCAATAAGCTTGGTTTTCTTTCATACAGTGTTTGTTAACAGTTAGGGACATATCAATGGGTTTTAAGGACTATGCTTTTTTGCAGGTATGGAATTAGTGGGTTTCCAACATTGAAATTCTTCCCAAAGGCCAACAAAGCTGGTGAAAACTACGAGGGTGGCAGGGATTTAGATGACTTTGTTACTTTCATCAATGAGAAATGTGGCACCAGTCGTGATGCAAAAGGGCAGCTAACTTCAAAGGTTGGTGGCTCATATGCGTGTTGGTACTGGTACATCTTGTTTGACATTGTCAATTCTTTCTAAATGGATTAATTGTTCTCCTCTTTTTCTTTTTTTTTTTTACACAGGCTGGCATTTTGTCAAGTTTGGATGCAATAGTGAAGGAGTTTGTAGCTGCTAGTGCCGATGAGAAGAAATCAGTCTTCTCTAAGATTGAAGAGGAAGTTGAGAAGTTCACGGGTTCAACTATGAGGTATTCATTTAGTTTTTCAATATTCAGCTCCGAAGGAGAAGAAGTCAATTCTATGTACATTTTAAAATTTGCGTCCAAGGACTACTATTCTATGTATAATTGTTCATCTTGCCGGATGCAGGTATGGAAAGATATACTTGAAAGCTGCTAAAAGCTGTTTAGAGAAAGGTGCTGATTATCCCAAGAAAGAAATTGAGCGACTGCAGCGAATTCTTGATAAGGTAAGACTTACTGTTTTAATAAGAGGTACATTGAGTGGTGTCCCGAGTCATCTTTTCCGTATCTATGATGTTTGACAGTTTCAATTTTTTAAGCTGATGTGAACTCACTCTGGAACTATGATAAGAGCTTTTGAACCATGAGTTTCTTGTTTGTTCTTGACGCAGTCAATAAGCCCAGCAAAAGCTGATGAATTCACTCTCAAGAAGAACATCCTATCAACATTTGCATCTTCTTAGATCACTGTATTTCACTTGGTCCTGGGTGCTGCAGCAGAACGGTGAAGTTTCATCTGACATTTTCGAGCACTGGTTTTACTCCTAGTGCTGGTGGATCAGCTTAGTGTTTAAATTTTAAGCCTTTGAGGATCTTTGAGCAGCAACGCCAGGCCTTGGTTTGACTTGAACACTTCTGCTTCTAGTTAAAGAACTTCCTTCTGATGTTAAACTATAATTAGAACAGTGATTCTATTCGGCATTACTTTGCACTGTTTCCCCTGTTGTAGATTTTATGATTATAAAAGCACACTTTATGGAAGCTTTTATAAACGTCAAGTATAGCTTTACTTCAAGTTGCTTGCACCCGTTTTGACTAAAACATAATATCGCTTACTAAGATCAGGCTTTGGGGTCTGTAGAATAGAACACTCAACCTGATTTTCCCTATTATCATCAACGGACTTCACAAATGAGAATGGCCGTTAACACATTAACCTCTCTTTCTTGCTCCGAATCAAATGGAAATTCAAACAACGGACGGACCCGAATGCCATGTTCTCATCTATGGACTGCAACAGTCCTGCCTTCCGTAACTCGGAAGAGTGGCGAATGAATGACAGCACCGACATTCCTGTGCAAAGGTTATGAAACACTAGTCGACGGAGCCGAGAAGAAACTGCTTGATGGTCTTTGATATCGACTTGGGGGTGGGGGTGGGGGTGGGGGGAGGGGAACAAGACTAGTACACCGGCTATAAGAATCCGAGAAATTCATAGGTGTTCCACAAATTCTTGGGCCATCTTCGGACATCGATGAATATTGCCATGGCATTTCATCCTTGGAAAGATAATGAGTTACTTGGAGATGCATAAACTCGATCATACTGGTTTGAAAACGGTCGAATCCACCTACGACAACATCGAACAGCAGCCAAGGAGAATCATCTTAATGTATAGTAAGCTTATCGAATCCACCTTTTTTTTGTTCTCTGTGGTTGAAAATGGTGAAACATAAAAGTACGAGGTTACGAGAATGGAAGAGTATAAGGGAGGTTTGGGCTAATTTTGTTCTAAATCAAGTACTGATTGCATTATTTTCCTTTTTTCTTTTGAAAAAGGACCATGTTTTCCTAGCTGAGTTCAAGGGTATCTTTGATGTAGGTAAATTTGGTTTGTAACATTGAATTGAATTGAATTGAAATTTCATCCTATGATAATTTGGTTCTAGATTGAACGATCATTTAATCTAGTGAAATGAAAATTTGAAATTTAAACAAGCCATAACTCTAAATTATTAAAATATACTTTAAAAAAACTTTCAAATAAGACAGGTTCTTGTTGAAAATAATTGTCAATTTAAGTGGCAGCAGTCGGCTGCTATTTTGGTTCAAATTGGGCTGCTAAAATGGTTGAAAATTAGCAAGGTACAACTACACATTTAGTCATTATATTTTAGGGTATTTACAAATTAGTCCTTAAGTTTCAACTATAAATACCCTAGTTCATTTAGCTTCAAAACCATCCCAAAGCATTCTAGCTTTCTTCCAACACTAGAGAGAATTTAGAGAGTTTCTTGAGAGTTGTTTTCTCCTTTTTATCAAGAGAGA
This sequence comes from Hibiscus syriacus, assembly GCF_006381635.1. Classification (NCBI taxonomy): domain Eukaryota; kingdom Viridiplantae; phylum Streptophyta; class Magnoliopsida; order Malvales; family Malvaceae; genus Hibiscus; species Hibiscus syriacus. The sequence continues at coordinate 505,035 of NW_024063507.1, read as the reverse complement.
ATTATCATTGTTTTCTCCTTGGTAGATCGAGAGAGGTTGTAATTCCTATTTTCTCATAGTGAAATTCTTCTACCGTTGCCCGTGGTTTTTACCCTAAATTTTTTAGGGGTTTTCCACGTAAATTTTGTCTCTTTTTATCTTCATTTTTATTTTCTCAAATTATCAGTTGCGATTTTGCTCTATCCGATAGTTGTCTTCCGCAACAATTGGTATCCGAGCTAGATTAGAGTGTGTAATATCTGCTTATTGTCTTTGTGGTTGCCACCAAAAGGTGGATCCTCCAACATAAGAAGTTATTACCCATTTTTTGAAGGTTCCAGAGAACTATTCACGATAGTGAAATAGTGGGAGCTATCCGTAAAAGAAGCTATGGCAACGAAATTTGATATTGAAAAATTCAATGGGAGAAATTTCTCATTGTGGAAATTGAAGATGAAGGCCATCCTGAGGAAAGACGGTTGTCTAGCAGCTATCAGTGAAAGGCCGGTGGATTTCACAGATGACAACAAATGGATCGAAATGGGCGGGAATGCTATCGCAAACTTTCATCTAGCATTAGCAGATGAAGTATTGTCAAGCATCGAGGAGAAAAAGACAGCTAAGGAGATATGGGATCATTTCACCAAACTGTACGAGGCCACATCGCTACACAATAAAATTTTCCTTAAGAGAAAATTGTACTCTCTCCGTATGCTAGAATCTACTTCAGTGACGGAGCACTTAAATACACTGAACACTTTATTTTCTCAGCTTACATCTTTAAGCTGTAAAATAGGAGAACAAGAACGTGCTGAACTTCTACTTCAAAGTCTACCGGATTCGTATGATCAACTCATCATCAACTTGACAATCAGTAATGTCACCAGTCTAGTCTTCGATGACGTTGCAACTGCTGTTCTACAAGAAGAAAATCGGCGCAAAAACAAAGAAGACAGACAAGTAAATCTGCAACAAGCATAAGCGTTAACAACGATGACAACGATGAGAGGGAGATCAACAGAACGTGGCCAAAGCAGCAGTCACAAACATGGTAGATCGAAGTCGAGAAGCAAGAAAAATTTAAAGTGCTACAACTGTGGAAAGAAGGGTCACTTAAAGAAGGATTGTTGGAGTCTAAATAAAAACTCCAATCCACAAGGCAATACCGCAAACACTTCAGATGATGGAGATGCTCTATGTTGTGAAGCGTCAACCACCGTGGAAGGTAGAAAAAGATTTGCAGATATATAGGCTCATTGATTCAGGAGCAACATATCATATGACCTCAAGAAGAGAATGGTTCCATCAGTATGAACCTGTCTCAGGAGGATCTGTGTATAGTTGCAATGCTCATGCCTTAGAGATCATTGGCGTGGGAACCATCAAATTGAAGATGTATGATGGAACAATTAAAGTTGTTCGAGATGTGCGTCACGTGAAAGGCCTGAATAAAAATTTATTATCCTACGATTGTTGGATAATAATGCAAGCAAGTTTGAAACACGAAAAGGAATCATGAAGGTGTTCCATGGAGCGCTTGTGGTGCTGAAAGGCGAAAAGATAGCTGCAAACTTGTACATGCTGAAGGGAGAGACTTTGCTAGAAGCAGAAGCCTCTGTTGCCTCATGTAGTTCAAATTCTGCAATGCTATGGCATCAGAAACTTGGACACATGTCAGAACAATGAATGAAAGTCCTTGTGGAGCAAAACCTACTTCCAGGCTTAACAAAGGTATCACTTACCTTGTGTGAGCATTGCAAAACAAGTAAGAAGCACCGGTTGAAATTCAACACGTCAAATTCTAGAGGCAAAAATGTTCTAGAATTAGTTCATTCTTACGTATGGCAAGCACCAGTTACATCCCTAGGTGGAGCAAAATACTTTGTCTCATTTATTGATGACTACTCTAGGAGATGTTGGGTGTATCCTATTAAGAAGAAGTCATATGTGTTTTCAACTTTCAAAATCTTCAAAGCGCGGGTGGAACTTGATTCTGGAAATAAGATCAAGTGTTTCAGAATAGATAATGGAGGTGAATACACAAGCGAAGAATTTGATGACTTTTGCAGGAAAGAATGCATCAAAAGACAGTTCACAGTGGCAAACACTCCTCAAAAAATGGAGTGGCAGAGAGGATGAACAAAACCTTGTTAGAAAGAACAAGAGCAATGTTGAGGGATGCAGGCCTAGAAAAATCATTATGGGCAGAAGCATTCAATACCGCCTGTTATTTGGTTAATCGAGCTCCATCAACTGCAATAGAGCTGAAGACACCAATGGAGATGTGGACTGGTAAACCAACTGAATTATTCAAACCTCCATATATTTGGAAGTATTATGTACGTGATGTACAACTCCCAAGAAATCTCAAAGCTGGATCCAAAATCCAGGAAATGCAAATCTTGGGGTATGCTGATAGAGTCAAGGGGTATCACTTGTGGGATCTCACTGCCCGCAAATTGATCATCAGTAGGGATGTTATCTTTGTAGAGGATAAACTACAAAGAAAAGAAGACAATGATAGCACTAAAAAGTCAGAGACTACACAGATAAATGTGGAAAAGGAGTTTGAACAAGGAGATTCTTCTGAAGCAGAACCAGCACATGATGAACAAGAACCAGAGAGTTCTGAAGCACCAACAACTTATCAATCAGATCGTGTGAGAAGACGTCCCAATTGACACTCAAATTATGTTATAGAAGGTAATATTGCATACTGCCTTTTAACAGAGGATGGTGAGCAATCAACATACCAAGAGGCAATAAAAAGCTCAGATGCTTCACTGTGGATGATGGCGATGCAAGAAGAAATCGAAGCCCTTCATAAAAATAATACATGGGACCTTGTGCCACTACCACAAGGAAGGAAGCCGATTGGTAACAAATGGGTCTTCAAAATCAAGCAAAATGGTGACGATCAAGTTGAGAGGTATCGTGCAAGACTGGTGGTCAAAGGATATGCTCAAAAAGAAGGAATTGATTTCAATGAAATATTTTCTCTTGTGGTTCGACTAACAACAGTTCGAGTAGTTTTGGCAATGTGTGCTACATTGGACTTACATCTAGAGCAGCTAGATGTTAAAATAGTTTTTCTTCATGGAAATCTTGAAGAAGAAATTTATATGCTCCAGCCTGAAGGTTTTGAAGAAAAAGAAAAGAATAACTTGGTTTGCAGGTTGAACAAATCTCTGTACGGTCTAAAGCAGGCGCCGAGGTGTTGGTATAAGAGATTTGATTCCTTCATTATGTGCCTTGGATACAACAGACTTAACGCAGACCCTTGTGCTTATTTCAAGAGGTCTAGTGATAACGATTTTGTTATATTGATGTTGTATGTAGATGACATGTTGGTTATAGGACCCAACAAAGATTATATTGAAGAATTGAAGGCACAACTGGCTAGGGAATTTGAAATGAAGGACTTGGGATCAATAAACAAGATTCTAGGGATGAAAATTCACCGAGACAGAAGTAATAGGAAGATTTGGTTTTCACAAAAGAATTGCTTGAAGAAGATCTTGTCAAGATTCAACATGCAAGATTGTAAGCCAATTTCTACCCATCTTCCTATTAACTTCAAATTATCCTCCAGTATGAGTCCTAGCAGTGAAGAAGAGAGGATGGAGATGTCTCGAGTACCGTATGCATCAGCAGTGGGAAGTTTAATGTTCGCTATGATATGCACAAGACCAGATATTGCACAAGCAGTGTGAGTGGTTAGTCGGTACATGGAGAATCCAGGCAAAGAGCATTGGAATACAATAAAGAGGATCCTGAGATACATCAAAGGGACCTCAAATGTTGCATTATGTTACGGAGGATCAAACTTACTTATCAATGGGTATGTTGATTCTGACTATGCAGGGGATTTGTATAAAAGCAAATCTACTACATGATATGTGTTCAAAATTGCTGGTGGAGCTGTAAGTTGGGTTTCAAAATTGTAGTCAGTTGTGGCTACGTTAACAACAGAAGCAAAATATGTAGCAGCTACACAAGCCAGTAAAGAAGCAATTTGGTTAAAGATGTTATTGGAGGAGCTTGGGCACAATCAATAGCATGTTTCTCTGTTTTGCGACAGTCAAAGCACCTTGCATCTAGCAAGGAATCCAACATTTCATTCAAGAACAAAGCATATACGAGTTCAGTACCATTTCATTTGTGAAAAAGTGGAAGAAGGGACGATAGATATGCAGAAAATACATACCAAAGACAATATAGCAGATTTCATGACGAAGGCGATCAATGCTGATAAATTTACCTGGTGTCGATCCTCTTGTGTCCTGTCAGAGACGTAAGCAACATGATGGTGCAAGGTAGAAAGAATGGTGTGAAGATATGATTGTTCCAATCAAATCTTCAAGTGGGAGATTGTTGAAAATAATTGTCAATTTAAGTGGCAGCAGCCGGCTGCTATTTTGGTTCAAATTGGGCTGCTAAAATAGTTGAAAATTAGCAAGGTACAACTACACATTTAGTCATTGTATTTTAGGGTATTTACAAATTAGTCCTTAAGTTTCAACTATAAATACCCTAGTTCATTTAGCTTCAAAACCATCCCAAAGCATTCTAGCTTTCTTCCAATACTAGAGATAATTTAGAGAGTTTCTTGAGAGTTGTTTTCTCATTTTTATCAAGAGAGAATTATCATTGTTTTCTCCTTGGTAGATCGAGAGAGGTTGTAATTCCTATTTTCTCATAGTGAAATTCTTCTACTGTTGCCCGTGGTTTTTACCCTAAATTTTTTTAGGGGTTTTCCACGTAAATTTTGTGTCTCTTTTTATCTTCATTTTTATTTTCTCAAATTATCAGTTGCGATTTTGCTCTATCCGATAGTTGTATTCCGCAACAATTGGTATCCGCTAGATTAGAGTGTGTAATATCTGCTTATTGTCTTTGTGGTTGCCACCAAAAGGTGGATCCTCCAACATAAGAAGTTATTACCCATTTTTTGAAGGACCATTTGGTTGTGTTGGAACTAATGTGTCTTTAACTGCAAAAGTTTTGAGGCAAAACAGATCTATGACCTTGCGCTGCTGAGAATCGGATATTGGGCAAAGAATAAAAGTTTTTGAGTTTAATATTAGCAGTACTAAAAACAGGTGAGCTTCAAGTTTTTGTTTGTTTGTTTGTAATGATGCCCTGCGGGTGGAATTTAGTCCATTCGCTCATTACTGTCGAAGTGTCATGTTCTGCATCGTTTGTTTGGTTGGTTACATTATTAGTTATCAGGAACGATCTCTATATATGATAATGTGTTGTCAGTTTATGGTATTAGTCAATCAATGTTTCTAGTAAATGCATTGGTGTACAGAAAAAGTCGACAAGTCTAAGAGTTTGTAGTTTTCCTTCTCGTCACTGAGATATTTGTGATGGCTTGCTATTTTCTGTACTGGACTCAATCGGAGAAGTTTTTTTTAGAAGGTAGCATAAGTATCGTGTGCCATGTTGGAGGCTGCTATTTTTTGATTTGGATGATTTATCTGCTTGTGCTGCATTTTGAGTGTGGTTTTGTTCGGGATTAAGTTGTGTTGGGAGTGGCTGAGCAAACTTCCCACTGTCTAGCAGATACTCAGGGTAGATATTTCCTCTTGGTGATGTAGTAGCTTTTTTGAGCTATATGTTTGTTTGTGTCTTGTTCTCTTTGGTGGGTTGTGTTTATGTTTCTTACAGTTTCAACGCTCTGCTGCTTGGGGTCGGTTTGCAGTAGTTAATGTCTTGGGATTGATGACGGAAAGATATTTTTGTTTGGTTGGACTGGGGCACGTTTTCGTGGCTGTCTGGGCTATGCTTGCTCTTGTAGTTGGTAGGGAGCAGTTAGCTTCCATGTGAGTTCTAAGGACGATTTTGGAGTCACTGTGTTATAGTTATTGTTAATACCTCAATGTTTGAGATGTGGAACATGTAGGAGTAGTTTCGTCTGAAAAAGGTTCAGACATAGTAGTTAGCTCTATGAAAATGAGGGGACATTTAAAGTGCTTGCTCTCGTGGTAAAGTCATGGAATATGGTCTGAAAAAGCTAGACAGTGGAGGGTAGTTTCGCCCAGTGGAACCACTTGCTTCTCACCAGTGGTGCTGATTATTAATTTGTTTAGGTTTTACTGCTTGGATCCGGGTTCATTATGTTGGGTAACTTTTATGGTGTGATGTATCAGGCATGTGTTCATGCATTAGTAATCTTTTGAGGCCTTCTCATAAAGAGTGAGATGAGTTTCAGGCCATTCTGTAAGCACTGTTTTTAGTGCGTCTGTATGTTGTATTTGGCTGTCTTGTGCATTTGTTCACTTGGTGTGTCTAACTGCTTTATCAAGGGCATAGTTTACGAGCACTCATTTTCTTTCATCTAGGTTTAAGGAAGTTTTTTTTAATGAGGTTCCTATGATGTCTTTTTTGTATGGTTCCGCCTTTTTGGTCATACAAACCCATATTAAAAAAATATTCCACAGTTAATTAAACTAATTTGTTTAATTGTTGACGGTTGATAATTTGAAATTAAATGATTTTGAATTCTATTTAGCTTAATATTAATAAGGAAAGAACAACTAGACAAAGCAATTATAATTGAAAAAAGGAAGTTAAATCCTGGTTGCAGCCACCATTTTAAATTCTATTGATTTTCATTAATATTGTTTATTAATACTATTAAGGGGAGAATGAAAAGTTTTTTTCTAGAGGGTTTGCAATGTGGATTTTTTGTTCAAGCATTTCAAATCGAAAGATATGATATTTTAATGATAAACTAACGCTTAAATGGTTTTTTCCTCAATAGGCCATTCAAGTTTTTTATTTAGGGTTATAGGGTGACCCACTTTTTTATTTTGAGGAATACGACATGCTACAGTGTAGTTGGAACTCGTCACCTCCCTTGGATATTATTTTTTAATTGTTCTCGATGAGTGGGCCCCATGCGAGATATTAAATTATTGTACTAAATGGGACTCGTCACCTCGAGCAGACGAGTCCATTATTTTTTTAATTATAAAAATAATTTAAGTTTTTATTAAAAAAATTAAAGGAGGTGACGAGTTCTTTTAAATTAAAAAAAACTAACCGTTTTGTAGCCATTGGTCAACGGGCATCAGCAACGTTTGGGCAACGATTATCATAGAACTTGTCACCTCCGCTGAATAATTTTTTTTAAAAAATTGAATACAAAGAAAAATAATAATTGTATTAAAAAAATAAATACTAGGTAAATTAATAACTGTAAAAATTAATTGTTTACAAAAAAAAATTACAAAGAAAATTTATTTATATTTTCTAAGTTCTTGACAGTTTCTAGGAGTAGTCGAATGATAATGGCATAGAGCTCGTCGAGTACGTTGGGGTCGTCGACCTTGATTGTCGTGTTGTTGTTGTCGTCTTCATCTTGTCGAGGAGGTGTACTTAACACGCTCTTAGATCCACCTTTGAAATACGATGATGGACTTATGGTATTTAAAGCCATCATTTCCATTATTGAATTGACTTGGGTGCTACGTGGTTGACCATATAAGATATCATCTCATTCACCCTCACCCGTATGTTCTGTCGAATATGCTTGAGTGTGTTGCATTGTATCCTATGAAACTCCAACCCAAGTCGGTTAAGTCTCGGATGAATGATATGGAGGATAGAAACCAAAACTAGCCCGAGATGCATAATAGTAATCTTCAGTTGCAGATGCTGAAGTAGAAGAAGAAGACGATGATGATTTATTCTTGGACTTGGCGAATCTGGCTTGATTTGTTCCCATTTTCCCCTCTCTTGCGTTGTCGTTAGATATAATTTCTCATTTGCTTCGTAATTTCGGAGATAGAGCGAATGGTCGAAGTTGTTTGGACAATAAGTGCCAGGAAAACTTTGATTTGCTAAAGAATATTCTGACAAAGGCACCAATTATAGTACAACTAGAATCAGGTAAAGATTATATGATCTACAGTGATGCATCTCATAATGGGTTGGGATGCGTACTGATGCAAGATGGAAAAGTGGTTGCTTATGCTTCGGGGCAAATTAAGAATGATGAGAAGAATTATTCTACTCATGACTTAGAGTTGGCAGCGATAGTATTTGCTTTGAAGATTTGATGCCATTTGCTGTATGGTGAGCAATATTATGTCTACATAGATCATAAAAGTCTGAAGTATTTACTAACATAAAATGAGTTGAATTTGAGGCAAAGGAGATGGATCAAACTTCTAAAAGATTATGATATGATTATCTACTATCACCTTGGTAAAGCTAATGTAGTAGCTGATGCACTTAACCGCAAGACATTCTTTACTTTGAGAGCTTTGGATGCTCGTTTTTCAATGGAGAAATATGGTGCGCTAGTTACAGAATTAAGATTGAATCTTGCATTGTTAGATTAGAATAAAGATCTTCAAAGAAAAGATGAAAAATGCCTTGCAAGGATTGAGTAAGTGAATAAAGGCAAAAGTAAAGACTTTAAAGTTAAATCTGATGGATATTTCTATTATCTAGGACGAGTCTGCATTCCTAATGATGAAAAATTGAAGAAAGATCTTCTTTATGAAGTCCATTATAGTTATTTGACAATGCATCCTAAAGGAAATAAAATGTATCAAGACTTAAAGAGAAAATATTGGTGGGCATGCATGAAAAGGGCTATAACCTAGTTTGTTTCCCAAAGTTTGACATGTCAACAGGTGAAAGAAAACATCAAGTTCCATATGGTATGCTTTAACCTATTTCCATTCCTCAGTGGAAATGTGAAAGCGTTACTATGGATTTTGTGACAAGTTTACCTTTGACACCTAATAAGAAATATTCGATCTGGGTGATTGTGGATAGACTAACTAAGACATCACACTTTATTCCAGTCCAAACTAACTATTCAATGGATAAGTATGATGAACTGTATATCTGAGAGATTGCGTGGCTACATGGAGTACTTGTCTCGATTGTATTTGACAGAGACCCGAGGTTTGCTTCGTGATTTTGGATGTCTTTGCATAAAGCCTTGGGAACTCGACTAAATTTCAGCACAACTTTTCATCAACAAACAGATGGACAATCTGAGTGAACTATCCAGATTCTTGAAGATGCTAAGGCATATGTTATTGATTTCAAAAGAACTTTTCATCCCGAGTTTTCTTATAATAATAGTTATCAGTCAAGTATCAAGATGACTCCTTTTGAAGCTTTATATGAAGAAAATGTTGAAGGCCATTGAACTGGTATGAGTTGAAAGATCAAAACAGTCCTGATCTAATTAAAGAATTGGATGACAAGGTAAAAATCATACATGACAATCTCAAGATATCTTTTAGCAAGCAAAAATATTACTCGGATTTAAAAATAAAATAGTTGAATTCGAAGTCGGTGATAAAGTATTTCTTAAAGTATCACCGTGGAAAAAGGTTCTAAAATTCGGGCGTAAAGGAAAACTAAGTCTGAGATTCATCGACACATACAAGATTGTGAAAAGAATTAGTCTAGTGTCTTATCAGCTGGCACTACCTACAGATATAGACAAGATTCATAATTTATTTCATGTATCGATACTTTGGAAGTATCGCTCGGATCCTTCACATGTTATTACACCGGAGGAAATCGAGATTCAATCGGACTTGTCATATGAAGAAGAACCAATAAATATCTTAGCACATGGATTCAAATAACTAAGAAATAAGACGATCCCACTTGTGAAAGTTCTTTGGCAGAATCATAAAGTCGATGAAGTTACATGGGAACGTGAAGAGATATGAAAAAATAGTTTCCTCGTCTTGTTGTATGAGGTATGTAAATATGTATGGAAAATTTGAGGAATAATTTTCTTCAATGGGGAGAATTGTAATACCCCAAATTTTGGCTAGTGACCAAAATGTATGTTTTAAAGTTTAGTGGCCAAAGTATAAACTTTGTAAAAGTTTGGGGACCAAAAATGTAATTTTTTAAAAATTATATATTTTGGCACGAAAATGAATAGTTTATTAAGAAATTGAAGTTTTCATTGGAAACATAATTTTGATTTGATATTTGTATTAAAAGCTATTTAGTAGTAAAGTTCGATAGGAATTCGAATAATCAGATTGAACTGGAATTTCACTAAATTCTGAAGGATGATAGAAAAAGGTGGGAAATATTATTTCCATAAATTTAACATGGATCAATAAAACTAAGGTCAATTTTCAATGTTAAACCAAAATTGTGAAAATGGAAAGAACTATTATGAATTAATTGGAAAAGTTGGTGTGAATTCTAAAAGAATTCATACACCGTGACTTAAATGTAAAGTTTATGAAAGTTGAGTGGTTGGTTATGAATATGAATATTTATGGAATTGAATAATTATTTTGGAAATGTTGAAGTTGTTATGGAATAGAGAAGTGATTTTTATATTGTCTAAATCGATCATATTTTATGAAACTTTATTATTAGATTTAGATTATAATAGTATAATACTAACATATACTTTGAATATTGTGTTTTGTGCATGATTTTATCTGACAGTGATAAATCCTATGATCGAATCGAATCAAAGGCAAAGGATCAAGCACATGATTGAAAGAATATAATTGTAAAACGTTCGCTAGTGAGGCAAATAAGGTGAGTGCATTTTTTTTATTTAATTATACTGATTGAGGAAGACTTGCGATAAGTCAACCTCAGATAATTTTGAAAGAAAGGTTTCAATCAAATTATGGAATATTTCCATAATATTTATTGAAATGTTTTACAAATTATTTTAGGGTATGAAGTGTCTAATACACTAATTTTTTATAAACGATAATTGGATATGTTACTGATTGGAAATGTTGAATATATAAATGATTTGATTTTATCGTAAAGCCCATCGTATGTTGCATTGAGAGTCTTAGGTACAATTGGCATGCCATGAGGTGGAGTGATCACTGTTTACTGATATTTATATATTACATTCGTGTACATTATATATGGCACCGTTGGTGCAAGTTATCTGAGGCACTTTTGAGTGCATATTATTGTTTACTGATGAGGGACCTGGAGTGCATATTGAACACACTCGTCTGACTCACATACCTTGATCTCTATAGATATACATTAGGCTATGAATCTAAAATGTGAAAGTATTGAATATGTTATCGAATGGGAAATGATTATATTATTGGTTATTTTGATTGGATATTGGTTGCTATGATTTTATAAATATGTGAGAAATTCGTTTTACAGGTTTACCGATGAGGAAATGACTTATTTAAGTAGGTTTGGAAATTCAAACATTTTATTTTAATAAATTATAATGTTTTGATTTATTACGTTATTTTATACATGTATCACTTTGTTTTATTTTATAATGTCTCACTAAGTTATACTTAACGTGTGATGATTTTTACGCGTAGGTTCAAAAAAAGATAAGGACATGAAGTGAGGAGCATCGCGAGCATCTCTTTTTGGGAAATCATACTGACCCACAGTATTAGTAAGACATCTATGATGTTATTTTGGCTTGTTAGTGGCATATATATTATGACTGTTTGGTTGCTCTGATAGATTAGTTAAAATGGTTTATAATAGTAAATCAGAACTGATTTAATTATGTTTAGTAGTGTAAATGAGTAGTAGTTTATTTAAATATATTTTAAATTCTATCGAAATGGATTTTAAAATTAGGCAATTTTTAGGCAGTTTACTTTATGATATGAAACAACATTGAACTACTAAACTGCTTTCTAAAATTTATATCAATTTAGATGTTTAACTATTATATTATGATTTTACGTGATTATATTATTTTATTTAAAGGATAAATTGAAAAAAAAATTAAATGAGCAAAATTATACTGGTTTTCAGCTGTAGAATATTGTAAATATCGTGTGACACCTTTGATTCATATTTGGGGATGTAACTAGTTAAGGGTTTTACAGTGGTTCAAGGAGCCACAATTGAAGCAACCCCTCGAACCCTACTGGCACGTCCCTGGGTGCCTCCTCCCACACTGAGCACAAACAGTATGAGTGAAGACTCTCGTTGAATCACTGGCACTAGCTCCAGAGGCTAAGTTAGGGGCCTCCTCCTAGACTAAGATCTACCCCTTGATCCAAGCTATGACTGACTCTCCTGGACTGAGCTGCTAGAGGTCTCCACAAACCTTGACTATCCCTGGTGCTCTTGGCCGAAGTCTGTCATGATCTCGCTGGCTCGGGGGCTCTCCTAGTCTACCTCACATTCTCACTAGTCTACCTGGACCTCATGCTAAGTATCCTATCAATCGCCTTCGCCTGGCCGGATAACTCATCAAAGACCCTAGGAGGGTCAACCTCCAACCTCCAAGTGCGACAAGATGTCAAGGTGTAGGCTCTCTCTGAACCTACGAAAGCGGTACTCCTCTGTGGAGATCAACTCAGGTGCGTATCTGCTTAGTCAGAGAAACTCGCACTAATACTCCATCACTGACCAGTCTCCCTGGACCAAGTGCTCGAACTAATCCCTCAGATCATTGGTGTGAGCTCTTCGATGTATTTATGTTGAACTATATTTTGATATAACAATTTATGGCAAAATGTTTTTGGACTTGAATTGAATTTATTCAAAGTTTTTAAAGTTTTCAAAAATAATTTAAAGTCCATTTAAGTTGGAATTGAGCACAAATTTTTTTATGAATAGTACCGATAATGTATGAATAGTACTGATACTGTGTGAACAATAATGAACAGTACCGATACTTAAAAACATCGAATGCAAAATGAGTATCGATACTGCTACAAGCAATATCAAGCCCAACAGTAAAAAATTCAAATATTACAAAGGTAGTACCAATACTCATTGAAGGAATACCGATACTACATGTTCTAGGTAGTTTTATTTTGCAGAAAATAAATCCCCAATGGCTCCAAAACACCCCAACGGCTAGAAACGACTTCAAACTCATTCAACCTATAAAAACAAGTTGATTACACTTGAAGAAAGAAGAGAACACCTATCCAAGCATTCAAACACAAGAAAGAATTTTCCATTCTTATTTTATCTTTCTCTTGTAAATATTTTGTTCTTGTGAACTTAATTATTTGTAAACACCTACCTTAGAGAGGTTTTCTTGTTTACATTTCTTTTTCTTTGTAAAAAGGTGATTGGTTTTATCTTAGTCAATTAAAAAGATAGGGATTGGTTCTAGCTGAGCCCGTTAAAAGCTAGAGAGTTGTAAAGGTTACTCTTGATCTTGTAAAAAGAAAGAACAAATTAGTGAATTTGTTAGAAAATCCTTGGTGAGGAGCTAAGGTAGTGGAGGTAGACTTGGTTGAGAAGTCGAACCACTATAAATCGTTGTTCAATTTGTCTATCTTTCTAATCTCCTTATTCCCTAAACACAAAAACCAATTCAACCCCTATTGGCAATATTTTCGATTGTCAATTCTAGTTTCCGTAAATCCTAACAATTGGTATCAGAGCTTGACTCGTTAGAAGGCTTCACATCCTTAAGACAGTCCTCGAAGAAGCTCTACTGATTCCAGACACAATCGATAAAGAAATGACTTCAACCTCCGGTGCCTATCATATTGAAGATTCACATATTGAAGATTCACAACCGGTAAACAAATCACCCTTCCTCAATTGAGCAAATTATGCCTATTGGAAGAATAATATGAGATTCTTTATTCAAGCCTATGATCTAGGAGCTTGGAACTCAATCATGAAGGGTTACTCCACTCCACCTGGTGATTGCGATGATTGGAGTAACGAAGAGAAGAAAAAGTTTCAGCTTAATGCTAAGACTATGCACATTCTCTTTTGTGTTTTATGCCCAAATTAATATGGAAAAATATCATCTTGTTCCAGTGCCAAGGAGATTTGAGATAAGCTCCAAGTCACTCATGAAGGAACCGACGAAGTGAGGGAAACAAAGATAAGTTTTCTCAACCATAGCTACGAGAATTTCAAGATGAAACCCGATGAACACATCAAAGCTATGATGGATAGATTTTCCATGATTGTCAATGGTCTCAAGGGATTTGGAGAAGTAATCCCTAATGAGAACCTTGTGAGGAAGATGATATACTATTTTCCAAAGTCTTGGCAATCGAAGAAGACGACCATTATCGAAGCTAGAGACCTAAAGTCTCTCACTCTCGATGAGCTAATTGGTTCCCTTCTCACTCATGAGTTGATGGTGAAGGAAAAGAAAGAAGGTGAAGAGAAGAAAAACAAGAAGAAAAAGGAGGTAGACATTGCCTTCAAATCCACCAATGAAAGCTATCAAGGTTCAAGTGATGAGGTGGATGAAGACGATGATGAACAATAAGAGTTGGCCAAGCTCTTCAAAGAGTTAAAGAGATTCATGACTTCCAAGAAAGTGAAGCATGAATTAAACAAAAAGAAGAGTCTCCCAGTGTGCTTCAATTGTCAAAGAATGAGGCATGTCAAGTATGATTGTCCCATTATAATAAAGAAGGGATCATCTAAGAAGAAGACATTGGCGGCAACTTGAAGTGATGAAGATGACTCTAATGATGATGAAGAAGTAGTCAACCTATGCCTCATGACCAATGAAGAAGAATTCGATGTATCTTCTAACTCAAATGAATTAAATTCATGTTATTTTGATGAGTTACAAGATGCTTATAATGTGTTGTATTTGGGATTTGAGACCATGAATTCCAAATATAAGAAATTAATTTCAAAACTTAAAAATGAAAATAATTTGGTTTTGAAAGCAAAAGTTGATTTTGAAAATCAAAATGAAATTTTGCAAAATTATTTGGAGCTTTCAAAAGTCAAAATAAATGATTTAGAAAAGGAAAATTTTGATTTAAAAGTTAAGCTTGAAAGCTTAACAAAAGAAAAAGAATTAATTTCTAAAAATAACTTATTATGTTTAAAAATGAAAAATGCTCACATTGTCATTATCATAATCATAAGGAACATATTTGTCCTTTGAAGAAAGGAAAATGTTTTAAAATTAGACAAGTATGGGTTCCTAAGGGAACAAGGGGCATTGAAACTAACATTCCAGGATCCAAAGCAATTTGGGTACCGAAATCTACTTAAATGTCTCTTGTAGGTGTGTGGGAGAAATGGTGATGAATATGAAGAAATCAAGATGCTCTAGCGACACATGAAAAAGGAATGAGTAACCTCTAAGCTTAATGCTTTTGATTTTGGTTATTTGGTTGCTCATTTGGGTTTAAGCATGCATGAGTTTTGATTTTAAATAATTATGTTTTGTTTTTAATCTTATGTATGTTAAGAGGAAATTGTGATGAACATTTTAAAGTTTTAATGATTTTTCATAAATTTTTGTTCATCATAATGAATTTTGGTCAAAATTGGTTTTAAATGCAAATGATATCTCTCTAACAATTGATATCAAGTTTTCAAATGCTTTGATTTTACAAATTTTAAAATTTTGACCTTAATTTTTAAATGTTTATGCATGTGATTTAAAATGTAAATGATATCTCTCTAACAATTGATATCAAAATTTTCAAATGCATAACATTTTTGGAAAGCTTTATACATATGCACTTAATTTCAACAATTGGTATTGCATAAAGTATTTTAGACTTGGATATATTGAATTTCATGTGCTACTAACATGTTTTTATTCTTTGTTGAAATTAAATTTTTGTTTAAGTGTCAAGATTTTAAAGCTAAATTTTATTTGGAATGCACTTATTGAGGGGGAGCTTTGATTTTTCAAATGATTTTTTTTAAAACTGTTAAATTTATCACTTACTCTCAAATGTTATTTTAGAACATTAAATATTGAATTATTTTTTATATAACAAAAAGGGGGAGAAGTATGGTTTGAAAAATTCAATTTCTTAATGAAAAAAGGGGAGCTTAACATTTTTATGTATTTTCCAACAATTGATATCTTTTTCATTAAACATTTTATTAAGGGTAGTTTTGCCAAAAATAATTTTTCAAATGTTTTGTTATATCAAAAAGGGAGAGATTGTTGAATTATATTTTGATATAATAATTTATGAAAAAATACTTTTGGACTTGAATTGAATTTTTTCAAAGTTTTCAAAAATAATTCAAAGTCTATTTAAGTTGGAATTAAGCACAAATGTTTTTATGAATAGTATTGCACTGTATGAATAGTAGCGATAATGTATGAATAATACCGATACTGTGTGAACAATATCGATAATAAAAAAACATCGAATGCAAAATGAGTATCGATACTGCTACAGTAATATCAAGCCCAATGGTCAAAAATTCAAATATTACAAAGGTAGTACCAATACTCATTGAAGGAGTATCGATACTACTTGTTCTGGGCAGTTTTATTTTACAGAAAATAAATCCCCAATGGCTAGAAACGACTTCAAACTCATTCCAACCTATAAAAACAAGTTGAGGACACTTGAAGAAAGAAGAGAACACCTATCCAAGCATTCAAACACAAGAGAAGAATTTTCCATTCTTATTTTATCTCTCTCTTGTAAATATTTTGTTCTTGTGAGCTTAATTATTTATAAACACCTATCTTAGAGAGGTTTTCTTGTTTACATTTCTTTTCATTTGTAAAAATAGGATTGGTTCTATCTTAGCCAATTGAAAAGATAGAGATTAGTTCTAGCTGAGCCCGTTAAAAGCTAGGGAGTTGTAAAGGTTACTCTTAATCCTGTAAAAAGAAAGAACAAATTAGTGAATTTGTTATAAAATCCTTGGTGAGGAGCTAAGGTAGTGGAGGTAGACTTGGTTGAGGAGTCGAACAACTATAATTCGCTATACAATTTTTATATCTTTTTAATCTCCTTACTCCCTAAACACAAAAACCAATTCAACCCCTCTTGGCAATATTTTCGGTTTTTGATTCGAGCTTCCGCAAATCCCAATAATTTCTTCCTGAACGCTAAAAGAAAATGCTCCCATGTCGGTCTCTCTAGATCTAATGCCATCTCAATCGTCTCCCACCAGTCTATCGCGTCACCCTTTAGCAGGGTGGTGATGCACTCAAGCTTACCCTCTGGGGTAAGGTACAACTGTCTGAGGGTACAGAGGATCTCTCTGAGCCATTGATCTGCCTCTATGGGATCAACATCCCCTGAATCGAAGAACCCAATGGTCTTATATCTGTAGAGCCTCTCTATTAGGTACTCTTGGGTTTTATAGCTAGTTAAACTGAGGGTACTGGTGGGGGAGGTGGTGCAGCTGAAGTACTAGGTAAGGACCTAGCGATCTACCTAAGTACGGAGGTGAGGCCCCTTAAAAAGATCATCTCATCTACCCTGCATCTATTGGTATCTAATGTTGTTTTATATCTGGGATGAACTTGTCTACGATGTTGGCTGCTAGAGAGGCATGACTCTCGTCTCTGCCATCCTGACTATAAGTTGGGTCATCTGCCATGGATTTTTAAGAATTGGAAAGAAATGGAAGGTCATTATTGTTATTCCAATCATTTTAGTACTCTTGAACATCTAGACGCTGACTGACTCTAACCCACGGGTCCTAGGAACAACTAAACTTGACACTCTAATAACACTAAATGTAACACCCTTATTCAATTCGACTCGAAGATCCATGGATTACGATACCACACGGGGCCACCGAAATGGCTAACCCAATTTTTTTTAAAAACTTCTGTAAAACATTTCGTAAAATCCATCTCAAATAAAATAAACTAAAATATCATAATTCAAGTTTACAAAATGAATGAAGCTCCCAAATCATCCAGAATAAATACATTGAGTTTAAAAACAAAATAAAGCTATATCTGAATACATAAGGGTCTATAATAGTATATACCCTCTAAGTAAATAAAGACATATTGTGGTGCCTCGATTGTGCTGAAATATCTGGTGACGATAACACCTTTGAACTGGTCACCTATAAACTTACGCACGTAAACACATTCCATACGTTGAGCTCATAAGCTCAATGCCACACTAATAATTGTATTGTACTACATACATTCACTAGATTTGCATGCAAGTGGTATAAGTATGAAGACATGGTAATACTGATTTAAAATGATTAAGTGGGCATCATTGTGCGGCTGAGGGTTCTGTATCTCAGAACTCACACACCTCTATGGCCTTTCTGAAATACCCAGTGAGATCCAGAGCTGCATAAAAAATGTACAACCGCCAACTTACTCCATCAAGTCTTGGGGCATTTGCACCTAGCTGATGGCTAAAGTGCTTTGGAACTAACTGGATATCCACTAACTGTCTTGTTCTACTAGAGAGACTTGGATGTCCTAGTTGTTTTCGAGTGTAAAACAAGGTTAGTTTTATATAATCCTAGCTATTAATGTTTATATTGTTGTGATACTTATTTACCGTTCTCGCTTGTATTGTTACCTGCTGGTATTATGATGTTATTGAGACCCTCATGCCTAATCTCTTATTCATTGGATAATTTATCCAAAACTATTCGTTGGTACCGATACTAACCCTTCAGTCTCAATATTGAACCCTGAGTATCGATACCCACTTGTTGGTATCTATACCCACCTGTTGGTATCGATACCTACTGATTATTGTAAACTGATGGGGAAATAGTATCGATACTCCTGTATGAGTATCGATACTTTTAAAATTAGGTTCGATGTTTGGAAAATGCCTCAGTATCGATACCCTTACTGGGAGTATCGATACTCTACCTAGGGTATCAATACTCATTTGAGTACTGATACCAAAATTGTAGTATAGAATTTGATTTGTGTCCCCGATATTGATACCACCCTGTGGGTATCGAAACTGAGCCTACAATATTGATACTCCCTAAATGACAAGAACATTATTGATCCTGTTATTCCAGTACTGATACTTGAGCCTAGAAATGCAATGTTTTGAGCACGAAAAATCCTATCTTTCTACACCTAAAGGCTCTATTGAGGTTCCCAATTGATATTTAAGTCTTATGTATAATTAAAGGGATCATAAAAGGGCTTTTAACATGCTGAAACATCAAGAGATGCAATCTACCATGGACATGCTTCATAACTCATGCAAACCTACTAAAACACACCTAATGATATATATATATAGATATGAGTTAGAAGTGTGAACCTTTGATCCTAAGCTATTGATAACTTCCAAAGGCTCAAACAAGAGTGAGCTTCTCATTTTCCCTTGCCTTGGAGCTTTCCCCAACTTCTCTCACAGCAAGAAATAAATGCAAGGGTTACTAACGGTTGGTTTAAAGGTTAAGAATGGTTTAGGAACACTTCTTAGGGCTCAATATCTCTGAAAATAGATTAAAATGTCCAAGTTTCCTAATCTCCCACGTTTATATTGTTGTGATACTTATTTACTGTTCTCGCTTGTATTTTTACCTGCTGGTATTATGATGTTATTGAGACCCTCATGTCTAATCTCTTAATCATTGGATAATTTATCCAAAACTATTCGTGGTATGACTAACCCCTTCAGTCTCAATATTGAACCCTGAGTATCGATACCCACTTGTTGGTATCTATACCCACCTGTTGGTATCGATACCTACTGATTATTGTAAACTGATGGGGAAATATAGTATCGATACTCCTGTATGAGTATCGATACTTTTAAAATTAGGTTCGATGTTTGGAAAATGCCTCAGTATCGATACCCTTACTGGGAGTATCGATACTCTACCCAGGGTATCAATACTCCTTTGAGTACTGATACCAAAATTGTAGTATAGAATTTGATTTGTGTCCCCGATATTGATACCACCCTGTGGGTATCGAAACTGAGCCTACAATATTGATACTCCCTAAATGAGTATCGATACTTCTTTTCCAAAACATAATATGTTTACCCTGACTCAAGAACATTATTGATCTGTTATTCCAGTACTGATACTTGAGCCTAGAAATGCAATGTTTTGAGCACGAAAAATCCTATCTTTCTACACCTAAAGGCTCTATTGAGGTTCCCAATTGATATTTAAGTCTTATGTATAATTAAAGGGATCATAAAAGGGCTTTTAACATGCTGAAACATCAAGAGATGCAATCTACCATGGACATGCTTCATAACTCATGCAACCTACTAAAACACACCTAATGATATATATATACTTAGATATGAGTTAGAAGTGTGTAACCTTTGATCCTAAGCTATTGATAACTTCCAAAGGCTCAAACAAGAGTGAGCTTCTCATTTTCCCTTGCCTTGGAGCTTTCCCCAACTTCTCTCACTAAGCAAGAAATAAATGCAAGGGTTACTAACGTTGGTTTAAAGGTTAAGAATGGTTTAGGAACACTTCTTAGGGCTCAATATCTCTGAAAATAGATTAAAATGTCCAAGTTTCCTAATCTCCCACAGAACCCATATTTGGGTTTCTCAACCAAAACTTGTAAATGAGAGTTTGATAGAAGGCTAAGGAGATTATGGTTTCATATCTTACCTTGGAATTGTTGAATTGGGCTTGCAAAACTAAAAGCTTTAACCTTTGCTCTAGTTTTCTAAGGAGGAACATAATGGCTTTGGGAGAAGAAGACAAAGGAAGCTGAGAAAAAACAGGAAGGGTACCCAGACGAGATATCATTAACCAATTAAGGATTTTAGCTTTTAAATTTTTAAATGGTATAATTACCTCCTTAGTCCTCTTGATTTTGGTTACAAGTTAAACATGCCAGCTTTCGTAACAATTGGACCCAAAACCAAGCCCAACATAAAACACAAATGGACCAAGCTCTCCTACAAGGTTAATGGGTTTATCTAAACACTTCCGTGTTAGCCTAGACTACTAACTCGAGATTTGGGGTTTTACAAGAAAGGATTTATGTAGATCTTTTAGCCTTCTTTGATCAAGTTCTCCCCATTGAATAGGTACAACACCATTGAGTTTCTTCATAGTGTCTATTGGAATCATCATGCCAATTGGTTAATGCATGAAGCTCTTATAAACCTTCATTGAGTGAAGGCTTTGGGTTTGAATATGCACAAATCTCTTGGACTCCTTCAAGTAGGTAAGTCATGCGAACTTCAATATTTATGCTTTTCCATATCTCTTTGAATCGATCATCATAAATAAGAAGAACTCCATGTAGATGATTCTATGTACTACAAAATAAATCTATGTTCAAAAATGAAACATCATTAATAAAATGAATGAACATAGAAGATTCATGGAAGTTCAGGAATAGAATTTGGCCCTTGACATTCTCAAGAATCAGATTCATTGAGACTTCCCTTTAATAAGGTTCATTGAATGGATAAAGTGTACTTGGAATATTAATGAACGTTTCCCTTAAAATTTCAAGTAGCACATCTTTTGTGATATCAAAAGAGATGTTTCTTCAATCATCATGTAAAAGTGTCTCTGAATAACCTTCTTGTAACCTAATTTTTTCTGGGCTAGATAGATTGAATCGATGGTGGTGGCATTTGCAAAAATGGTTAGTGGAATTAAGCAATTAATGGGAGCATTGAAGATGGATTTGGAGCCTTTGCTTAATTGGGTTTAAATCGGGTTTGAAACCATTATCCTTGAAGCTCAAAACTCAAATAAATGACCATTTTATCACATTACACCATTCAATTTCCAAGACCAATAAACCCATAACCTTTACCCATTCATTAAACCTTAAACCCTTTAACCTTAACTCGTTTTCACATTATAACCTTACCATAAGCCAAAACCAATTGTCCATTAACAGTCCATTTACATGAACCAAGCATTACAAATCAAGACCCATTACTAAACCCAACCGACCCATTTACCCAACCAGCTACAAACCCGTGAAACCAAAAAATCATCTACCCAAATTAATAAACAGACCTACTTTACACCTACCCAATACCTATTCCATGACACATAACCATAGACCACATACATTTTGACCCAATTACAAATGCCCAAACTGGACCTCAATCTCGTTAACTCAGCATACATTTTGGGGTTTATGAAACCCTAGTTCCCCTTCAGTCGCCTCCCCTATCTCTCCCCAGCAACTTCATCCGAATCCAACGAAGCAAGGTGGTCCCAGCTGTATGTGTGAGAAGTAGCAGTCATCTGTGGTCCCTTCCTCCTGTCTTAACCGTTTTGGCAGGACTGAACGCGCTCCCAGCAGCAAACATGCACAACAACAAAACAAAAAGGAAGAATTTCTAATTTGCAATTTTTTAAAATTTTTGTAATTTTGGGTATTATAAAAACCCGTATCACACGATTGTAAGGGAAACCCCTTTAATTTCAGAGGAAAAAAAAAGCAATGTAATGGCCTCTCGGCCTCCTCCATTTTTCTCTCAATAGAAAGCAATATCAAAGAGCAAGCATTTTTGTTCCCCATTTTCTTAGCAATCTAAATCCAAGCTTTCATTTTTAGGGTTTCACTATTTATTCGAATATAATACCAACAAAAGCATGAAAAATGAAAAGAAGAAAAAAAGGGGAAGTTTACCTTTTGATCAATGCTTCATTAGTGATTGTGGTCTTCGTCGGTAAATTCAGACGGTGGAGTAAAGCCCCGTGGTGAGGGGAACAACATATCTCGAGTTGGCTTGATCTAACGGTGGCTGAAAGAGATTGAAGCGTTGTACATTGAGGAGTTCTCGACCTTTATTGTGAAGATGGTGGTCGATTCACGCAAAATTGAACCTTGATCTATACTCATGGTGTCAAGGCGAGCAAAATGGTGAGTTTTGGGCCTGAAAGGCCACCGAAGACGGCGACGGTGCGATGGTGGCTGACTCGATGATCGACGACAACACTCATCGCTGGACTCTGGGGAAGTTTATAGAGAGAAAAGAGAGTTTTAAGGGAAGAGAGCGTGTGTGAAGAAGGAAAATGAGGAAAAAATGAGAAAACTAGCTTATATAACCCTCATTGAAATAAATCATTTGGGGTTCACCATTACGTTTAAGACCCGAAGGGTCTAACCCTCTCCGCGGTCTTTTCAACTTTGTACTATGTTCAATTTGGTCACTTATTTTTCCTATATTTCCTTTATTTTTAATTTAATTGTCCTTATGCTGCTATTTTCCATTTTTATATTTCAATACTAATGTTTGGTTAATTTGTTTTCAGGTCCTTGTACTTTTACAGTATTTTTACATTTTAGTCCATGTTTATTTATAACATTTTATATTTAATTTTGTATTTATTTCATATTACTCACTTGTTTAATTTATTTAATTAATTAATGTTGTAACACTCATCTCCCGTATACCCTTACGTACACAAGATATGGATGTCACATCACTTAAGAATATTGTTTATCATTTGAAAACCCATAAAAAATTGTTTCAATTCGATTAATCATAAAATAGAATATTTTTAAAAGCAACATACTAAAATTTTCACTTAATTATATTACAAAATATTTACCATAGTTTAATGTCATGCCAACTAAGTTATTAAATTGAATAAGATTCTCCTACCGTTACTGATGAGAGTCAACCTTAACTGATGATACTCGCTGCTACTGATGCACTCCTTACTTAATTCATTTTTGCTTTTACCTACGCGTGCAAACAACACATGTTAAGTATTTACTTAGTGAGACATAATATTATATAGTAACCTTTATGTATACATAAGTTTTTCCTTTTTATTTAATTTGTACTAAATTGCATATTCCTTAAGGATTCTATGATCCTCCTCATTTAAACTGTATTCCCTTCAGAATTATCTTAAGTATTTTAGTATGCTTAGCATACCTTTATTTTCATTGATAGCATCCCTCCGTGTTTATAATACACCAATAAACCATTTCCATTATGGCTTCCTTTCATGCCTTTTATTCACTATTATACATTTCATTTATGGCATCCCTTCATGCCTTTTATGTTCTGTTTACGTTTTCCTTTATAACATCCATTCATACTAATTATGTATTATTGTACATTATATATATATAATCCCTTCAATTCACTTATGTATCATTCATAACACAATACATTAAAATACCATTATTCTCTTACTCAACAGTGTTTAACCGTTAATCTAACTGGTATAATTGACACCTTTATGCCAATTGCACAATTAGGCCTCAAAGACACTTAGTTTTTCATCTAACTGGCATAAAGGCACCTTTCTGTCATATGCACAGTTAGGCCTATTAATCTTTTATTTTAGAACAATCTCTACTATAATAATCATTCATAAAATCAAGTAACCCTTTTTAATCATTATGCATTCTATAATTTATACCCTTAATGCCAGTACAACACTACCCCAATTTTTATATAATTTACATAGATTACACATCCTACAATTACGAATTTTAACCTTTTTGGCTCTATAGTATTGATACCCCTACTATGGTATTGATACTACTATACTATGATACCGATACCCCTTCTGGTATTGATACCAATTTTTGATTCGATGTTGCTTACCCTTACCAATATCGATACCCATTTTAGATTCGATGAAGACTAGTATCGATACCCTTATTATGGTATCAATACTACCTATTCGGTATCGATACTATTGAATCAGTATCGATACTACTTAGCTAATTTATCCCATTTTAGCATATAGTATCGGTACTATTCTATCAGTACGGATACTATTGCCCATAATTTCCAGTTTTCAACCTGATTTTCACCCAAATGAAGTTAAATTTCATTATATATACACCATACAATGCTATTAAACTCTTATTTAACTATCCACACTAACATTCCTTCATTTAACCACTTAAAACATCTAAAATCTTTCAAGAACATTTAATTCTAAGAATCACACCACTTTCCTTAATATGTTCTTAATACTATCCAATGTTTCTAATCTCTTAATTACCACTTTGACAAGTTAAATCTACCAAAAACCATCAACAAACACTCATATGACAACATATCATTTTAAAACCCATTTCTTTAAATCTCAAATATTTTACTAATCACTTAGTTTTAATCCCATTTAAACCTTCCTTAAGCTTTCACATTACTTAAGGTTTCAAAACTATCTTATAATCGAAAGAAAAAACTGATAAATTGAAGTTTACCTCTGTAGCTATGGAGGAAAGAAAACCCACGGTAAGAAGAAGAAGAAACTAGCTTGTTTTCTTCTTTTCCCCTTTCTCTTAAATCCTTAATTTAAATGGGTTTTAAATTCATTTCACTCGAATATCTGAATAACTCGCTCAGACTATCCTTCTGTCTAATGATGAAAGGTGGTGCTATAATGCAATTATTTTCTAGAATTAAAAAGTAAACGCGAATCTATGTCGGATATGATTGAGATAGGGACTCCATTCAACCTCAGAATCTCGTGAATATACAACTATACCAATCTCTCTAACGTGTAGTCCATATGAACCGAAAAAATGAGTAGATTTGGTCAGTCGGTCCACTATAACCCATATCGTATCATGCCTAAATCTTGTCATTGGTAAACCGATTACGAAGTTCATGATAATTCTTTCCTATTTTCATTACGAAATTTGAACTAGATGCAGTAAACATGAGGGAAACTAATGTTCCGCCTTGACTAATGGCATACCAAACACTCAACCAACTCAGATATTTCTTTCTTCATGCTTGGCCACCAATACAATGGTCGGAGCTCTTTGTACATTTTGTTGCTACTCGGATGTACGGAAAAAGGGACTATAATGCGCTTCATAAAGGATATTATCACGAAGTTTCTTGTCAACCTGCACACATAAACACCCTCGAAAGTACAATATGCTCTTATTTTCAACTCATAACCTGGAGCTTCGCCTCAGAGGACTTACTCTACTCGAGCTTTCAACTGATCGTCCAAACTCCATAATCTTTTAACTTCGCCTTCTAATTCAGGTTCAAATCACAACTCATCTAGTATACATCCTGAATTAGTTAAACTTAGACGCGTATTAAAGCTCTCAGCTCTATTACTATTTTTCTACTCAAAGCATCCGCAACAACATTCAATTTACTCGGATGGTAGTCGATCACACAATTATTGTCCTTCAAAAGCTCTACCCATCTTCGTTGCCTCAAGTTTAAATCCTTCTAAGTAAGCATATACTTAAGGCTCTTATGATCCGTGAAGATATAAAATTTCTCTCTGAATAAGTAGTGCCTCAAAATCTTCAATGCGAAACCACTACGGCAAACTCCAAATCATGGATAAGATAGTTTCATTCGTAAGGCTTGAGCTGACGAGATGCATAGGCCACAACTTTCCCTTATAACATCAATACACATCCTAAACCATTTAGTGATACATCAATAAATACAGTGAAGTCTTTACCCGATTCTAGTTTTTTCAAAACACGAGTTACACTATGAACTCGGGGATAATCTCTAATGAAGTGATCCAAGGCCCTACAATTAAAACAACCTCTCGTCGCTTGGTAACATTCTCCAAGGTGCCTTATACCACAAGCTGAGCATACTGGATGATCTGGTGACCTATTTGATCTACTGATGCTAGATCCAGAATCCAACGATAAGTGTCTCCTGCGAGAGTCATACATACCTCTACTGTCCCATCTTTGAGCTGCCCCTCTAGATATCCCTGATGGCGGTCTCCCTGAACTCTCAGGGCCCCTGAACCACTTAGTTGATGACTGAGATACCCTAGAAGTCTTAGGAGACCTCTGACTCTGATCCACAGAGTCACTCACCACTTGAGCTTTCTTGAGTAAAATTCTCTCGACTGTCTTTACCTGACGAGTCATCTCTACAAAAATACAAGATGGATCGGCTACCAACTGAGTTTGAATATCCAAGTGGAGGCCTTCCCTGAACCTTTGACAATGATGAGCCTCGTTTATATGATCTCTTCGTATACTTGCTTAGCTTGAGAAACTCATTTTCATACTCAAGTACGATCATGTCACCCTAAGTTAGATATAGAAACTGATCGTGTGAATCATCAATGTGGGCATCTTTGATGTATTTATCATGTAACAGACAGAAAGTACTCCCAGGTGGGTCTCTCTGGCTCCATCGCCAGCTCTATGGTCTTTCACCGATTAATCGCGTCACCCTTCAGAAGGGTGGTGACTCACTCCAACTTGCCCTCGAAAGTGAAGTGCAACTGACAAAGGGTACGAAGTGTCTACCGAAGCCACTGGTGTATAGAGACGGGTTCATCATCCCTAGATCCATAGAATTCGACCATCATATACCTACGAAGCCTCTCAAAAGAGGACTCCTGGGGCACCATTATGGATCCATGGATTACGTTGTTACATAGGATCACTAAAATGATTAACCCAAAAATTTCTTTTCAAAATAATTTATACTTATCAAAATCATCCATTATATCATAATCGAAATCGAATTAAGGTTTACAAAAATGTGAGAATCTCCTAAATACGTACAAATATGACCAAAGTGTTTAAAACAGAATATAGTTATGACTAGAATAATACAAAGTCCATATAAAATACATGCTCTCTAAATCTACTCAAGACATACTCTGTAAATTGTTTGGTTTGGAATGTACTGATGCAATAGGCTCCTCAAATATCCCCAACTAACCTGCACATAGAAACACATTTCATACGCTGAGCTCACAAACTCAGTGCCACAAAATAACTATACAATACTACATGCATTTATTACATGAACATGCTGGTGTGCAAGTCATAAACATGCAAAAACACATAAAAAATATGAGATAAGACAAGTGTTGTGGTCGGAGGAATTTACGTTTATCTCGGATAACACACTAGCCTATATAGAACATGATAGCTTCGGGGTAAGAACCGAAACTTACGTGTATCAGAACTTATATCTCTTATTCTACCTCAGATCCTCGAGATGTAAGGGTGAGGGCTGAAATTTAGGTGCATCAGAAGCTCACATCCTGAGCCTAGTCGAACATAAGGTATAATTCTAAAATTTACGTACATCAAAATTTATATCGGTACGACCCAAAATTTATGTGCATCAGATGCGTACCAATAGACAATGTCTGGATATTTACAAAGAAAGAACGATTGTTATAATACTAGAGTAACTCAGGTGTCCTAGCCATTTCTCGAGCATCATACAAAGGCCAATCTTATGTCATCCTATCTTGCTTAATTTCCTGGTGAGAAATTAGTTAACTTGATTGTTTTCACTTGTAATGAATACTTATAGCTTATACGAACTTAAAACACCCAAACCGACTGAACTAAAATTGCCAAAAATATCGATGGTATCGATAATGAACCAACATTATTGGTACTGACCCTGGGGTATGAATACTCAAGTGAGTATTGATACCAAAATTTGCTTTGATGTTTTGAAAAATACCTTTGGTATCGATACTTGTATGAGTATCAATACCAAATTTGGCTTTGATAACCTCAGTATCGATACTGACCCTCTAGGTATCGATACTAGACCCCCAATATCGATATTCTTTAAATGGGTATCGATACTCACCTTACAAGTAGCCTTATTTTGGCATTTCATGAAGAACAATATCTGTAATTATTCTTCGAGTACCGATACTGACAATCAGAAGTGATCTGTTTTGAGCACAAATTCACACCCAAAACTCATTCATTTACTCCTCTAAGACTAGTAAACGTTTTTAAAATATTTTTAGTGTCTTAGAGGACAAATGTGTCATCTTTCATGCTTACAAACTTCAAATACGAAATTTACCATGGATTACTCTAGCATGCTTTCATGAACCAAACAAACCATATATGCACATACAATAACCTACATATGGTATGGTCAAATTAGAATCGTGTTACCTTGATTCTAGCTTATTGAAAAAAATCCCCAAATCACCCAAATACTACCTTTTCCTTGCCTCTAGCTTTTGAGTTCTCCCCTCTTGCACTAATCAAAACAAGTTTAACGAGTTGCCACCCTATTTTAAGCCTTGTAAAGAAGCTAAAAATATTTCCCTATCACTCAAATCCCCATAACTAGCTTGAACTGAAAGTTTCATAAACCCCCACCAAAACCCATTTTTGTGTGACTAAGCCAAATCTTGCAAGAGTGGGGTTGAATGGAAGCTTTGGAGTCATAGATTGTGGATCTTACTTTATAATTCACAAGGGATACTTGGATTTCTTAAAGCTTCAACCTTTAACTTGAGTTGGAAGGAAATGAGAGTGAAGGAGAAGAGAGAAAGAAGGCAAACTATTGGATGAAAAAGAGGAGATTCATCATTTCTTCCAAAATTTAGGATAATTACTCCCCTAGTCCTTCTACATTTGGGTTCAGATTAAAAACACCCTTTTTATGGCTTGTTGAGCTTATTTATGGCATAAATCAAATTCATTTGGGTCCAAAGCTTAATATACTAAGGGAAATTTATTCTAAAGCCCAATAGAATAAACTCTCCTAACCTATATTTCGGGCCGTTACAAAACATTAACATCAATATCTATAGTTTCTTAAACTATATTCGAAAATTTTGAAGATCCAACACCAATTGGTTCTTCATTTTTTGTTTCTTCCTTTTGAGGAGCTCGAGCAATCCATAGATTACTTAATTTCCTCCTAGGCATAATATCTGCATTAAACAAATAACAATATTAGTAACTAGCTACAAGAATACTATTAACAGATATATTATAAATTAACCAATTAAGATATAAAAACTTACTATATTGTTATGTCATATCAATTTTCATAGATATATCCATCCATGTCATCCCAAACTCATTGGAATCGTGAAATAGTACTAGTGATAGTTTAATTTTTTTTTTTGCGACAAAAGGAAAAGTTTCTGATCTTGTTTAAATGTCATCTCTACTTCCGTCCCTGATGTATATCAAGGCTCTGGGTATTATGGAGTATAATACACCAACCATCATCCATTGGATCGTAGCAATAAAAAACTTGTTTGACCTGAGAAGAAAATACATATGGCTCGTCCATCAATTGTAGACCAGTGTGAATTAATAGAGAGAAGTTCACCATTGTAAAACCTAATTGATCTCTTTTAATGCCTTGAGTAGTAGTTACATCACCCTAATCACACCGAAATGACACAACATTTCATTTGCCATAATAATCCAACTCAAGAATGTCTATAAGGATTCCATAATATTCTACATCTCCTTCCACAGGGTGATTATCTCTAGCACTAGCATAACTTGTAGTTAAAGAAGTAACAACTACTTCACAATTTTGTGTCCTCCGTAATCTTTCACGAGATTTCATGTGGAACATGATCCCATTAATGAAGAAGACATTATATTTTTTAACAATTCTATTTAGACCTTGAGAAAGCGATTTAACATCTTCATTAAATACCCTCCCACTCCAAACCTATTTCGCGTGAAAAGTGAATTAATTAACATTTATATTTATTGCAGCGCTTTAACACAAACGCTGCTAAATTTGATATTTAGTGGCATTGCTTATACAAATGCTGCGATATGAACAATCTCAGTGGCATTGTGTTTTAAACACCACTAAAAACGTCGTTATAGACCCATTCTATTGTAGTGTATGATTTTGAGAAATTTAAAAGTTTAGATACTAAAACAGATCAAAATCGATAATCCAAGTACTAAACACGTAAATTACGTAAAAACAATTATTTCATTATTATTAAGAAATTAACAAATAGACAAGGTGACGATTAATTAAATTAATATAAAAATAAACTAATATAATACTAAAAAATCATCACTTTACCACGAATAACCGCTTTAACTCTCAACGTTTTATCCTCGGCCACTTTAAATTAGCTTCCTAATTTTCGGGTCAATTACTTTTTAAACTTCAAGGTCTTGTAAGTGGTAACCCTAATGAGATTTGATTTGGCATTGCACAATTAAAACATTCAAAAGGCAAAGTCGATTAAAACAGAATGGGATGCGATTTGCAAAGGTAAACGTAAGCCACGAATGTATTATTCACTAACGTGGACCACATCATTCGGTTCCCAGCCAACCATTGACAACATACGCCAAATATATTATTCACGGTTCCCTTTCAATTGAAACCTCTCGAAGGTTCTCCAAAGTCCCATCCTTTTGCTTTCTATGCCTTCCACGCCTTTTTTTTCTCCCTTGCAGAAATTAATGTTGATTCGCATGCCTATAAATCGAAGAAAAATATAATCTCTCAACTGCCGAACCCTCCTCTTTTGCCAAACCCAAAAACGAAACCACCTGCGTGTGTCTTGTTATTGTATTCCCCTGTTTTCGACAGTTTCATCGGTGGTGGTGAAGATGTCGAAAGCTGGAACTTGCTATTATTCAGTGTTGGGAGTTTGTAAACAAGCTTCTGCTTATGAAATTCGTGACGCTTATCGCAGGCAGGCTTTGGTACTATAATTTTCTTAATCCCTTGTTTAAACTTCTCTTTATTCTTAATGTAAGCTAATGGGTTCTCTTTCGTTTGTAATTTGTTCATGGCTTTTGAAAGAAATGGCATCCCGACAGATGGATGAAGAACCCCAAAGCATCTGGAGAAGCTAAACAACGATTCCAATGTATTCAAGAGGCATACTCGGTTTTGTCTGATAAAGGAAAGAGAGAGATTTATGATGCTGGGTTGTTGGGTCTAATTACGGACGATGACGATGAAGTGAGTCGTTTTTCATTTAGAATTCCCTGTCAAATCATTATATACATTACTGAATCATCAATCATGGTGTTTTTTTCTTCGTCATGGAAACAGGGATTTGTTAATTTCATGCAGGAAATGGTTTTGATGATGCAAAATGTTAGCTCGAAGGTAACCCATCTTTATGTCTAGAAACTGAAACCATTCACTTCTTTGATTTGGTGGTTGAAAGGTTTCCTGAAAATTTATGGGGTTTTTGTTTTATGTTTTGCAGGAAGGATACAGTCTCGAGGATCTTCAAGGATCGTTAATGGACATGATGGCAGAGGATGACAGACGTAAATTTGGCTTTGACTGGGATTCTGGTGCTAAGAAGAGAGCACGATTTTGCTGATGCCCTGCTGTTCTACTGTTTTTTATTGGCAAACTAAGGTCTTTGTTCTTGGGTGCAATTCAAACAAGGCAATAATGTTCCAAGATGGCATGAAAAGTTTAAAAGTAACAATTAACCTTTATTTCCTCTGTAAAATTTAGAATGTTAGGATTCAGGTAAACTTAAATATATATTAATTCTGAATTTATTAACGGTTTTAATGGTAAGAGTAAATGTTATTTTTTCCCTCAAAAGACTCATATTTGAACAATATTTGTAAGGTGTTAGTACAATTTGAATGATTACGAAATATTTTCTACATACATAATAATTTAAACTTAAATCTACTTGAATGGTATCAAACTGCTTATTATTTCAATCAACCTCGGTGATAATAAAAACCCATTCTTTAAATTTTAAATATAGTGAATTTATTAAATTATTTTACTGATAAAAAAAATTATTTTGGTTAAAGGTTATGAGTTCGCGTAGTTACGTCTTTAAGGTATATCAACAAGATATATATATTATTAATATCTAAAAAGTATTTTAAACAAATACTCCATAATATCTATCTAATATTATTACAAAAATAAATTTGGCTTTAAATAAAAGGGTAAATTATACATTTAGTAATTAAACTATCAATTTTGATATATTTTAGTATCTAAACTTTTAATTTTTTTAAAATTATATCTAAAGTTTATTTTTGTTTCATTTTAGTACACATGTTCAAAATTTAATGTTAAGTTTTGAAAAATTAAAAGTTTATGTACTAACGGACTAAAATTGATAGTTTAGGTACTAAGTGTGTTAATTTTTTAACGGTATAGTACTAAAATGAAACAAAAACTAAAATTTAGGTATAATTTTACAAAATTAAAAATTTAGGTACTAAAACGAATCAAAACTGATAATTTAATTACTAAATATAAAGTTTACCCAAAATAAAATCTAACCTAGGGCCGCACGTGTAACATCTCCAATTTGAATTCGTGCGTCGGCTTCCATTGTCCGTGAAGCCTTTTCCCTCCACTTTGTTAATCATTTTCCACCTCGCACTTTTTTATTTTATTGAGTAAATTACGCGTTTTTGTATTTAAATTATTAATTTTAGTTTGTTTTAATATTTAATTTTTTATTTTTTAAAATTATACTTAAAATTTAGTATTTGTTTCGTTTTAATATCTCCATTCAAAATTTAACGTTATTTTTTATTTAAGTATAAAATGGACCAAAACTAATATAGTTTACGTACTAAACGAGTTAAGTTTTTAATACCGTGGTACTAAAATGAAACAAAAATTCTACATTAGTTATGATATTGAAAAAATTAAAAGATTAGGCAATAAAACGGACCAAAATTGATAGTTAGGTACTAAATGTATAGTTTACCCTATTTTATTTTGGTTTAATACAAAAATAAGTATTTAAACTATGACTAAAAATGTTTTAGTTCTTGAAATTTTCACTAAAAATAAGTGTGTAAAATTTTATCCGTTACAGTTTTAGGTGCCTAACGATATATTTTTAATTTTTAATAATAAAAATATTATATTTTTTCAAGAAAAGAAAAAATTTTAAAAAATAAAACCCCCTTCCCCCTCTTCATCCCACTCCCTCCCGTCGCCCCACCTCTGACAGCGAACGGTCACTATAGGTCGGGTTTTGTTCGAAACACGACGAGGAACACAACGGTGGCAGACATGTAATGTATGAACGGTTGTAGGAGTCGAAATCGCCGTAAAACTTAAATGGAAAACCTAAAAATCCGACGACGCTTCGTGACATTTTTCACGACAATTGACGTAGTTTCACGATGGATGAGAGACTGGATTTTGGTCGCGACGGCGAGACGGTT
This sequence comes from Hibiscus syriacus, assembly GCF_006381635.1. NCBI lineage: Eukaryota > Viridiplantae > Streptophyta > Magnoliopsida > Malvales > Malvaceae > Hibiscus > Hibiscus syriacus. The sequence goes on along the minus strand of NW_024063507.1, from coordinate 471,533 downwards.
TTGATGGTATCAATAGTGACGGTCACGGCTGACGGTGGCCGACCGGTAACAAAAAAATGTAAAATTTGAATTTTTTTTAATTATAATATTTATTTTTTAAAAAATAATTTTTAAAATTTGTATGCGTGAGAGTTAGCGTTGTTTTCTAATAATGCAACTTGCGGTTTTTGTAGGAAAATAAAAAACTTGTAATGGAATCTCATCTGTCAAGATATAACTGATCCAATGAAGTTTCGCAACATACTTGACTTTTCTTCTTGGTTTTTTTGTCAGATTTAGCGCTGTTGTTTTCACATAATGGAGACTTGCGGTTGTATTGACTCACAGTGGCCACATGAAGAATTGCTTGTTAAATATCAGTACATATCAGATGTTTTAATCGCCCAGCCCTTGCATATTTCTGAATTCCCCTGGAGCTTATTTATTTTGTTATCGTGTTCTTCCCGTACCGATGGGTGCTTATGCAATTTGGTGTTTTTATCATTCTTTGCGGGGCAACACACTCCATAAACCTGTGGATATTCACTATGCACTCGAAAGTCGTTGCTATGGTGATGACAATTGCCAAGGTCGCATGTGCTATTGTATCGTGTGCAACTGCTTTGATGCTTGTACACATTATTCCCGACCTGTTGATCTTTAAAACTCGGAGCTATATCCGAGGAACAAAGCCGAAGAGCTTGACAGAGAAAGAGGCTTATTCTAACTCAAGAAGAAACTGGAAGGCATGCAAGGATGCTAATTCATGAAACTAGAAGCACACTCGACAGGCACACGATACTGATGACTACCCTTGTTGAATTGGGTAGGACCTTGGGCCTGGAGGATGGATGCCATCAAGGTCTGGTATATATCTGCAACTTTCACATACACTAAATTACCAAATACAAGTTGGATCCACCGTGCCAATAAATCTTCCCATTATCAATGAAGTCTTCAATAGTGCTCGAGCAGTTCGTATACTATATCTGCCCACTGGCCAGGATCAGGCCTCTAGCCGTCTTTTGGTTGGGCTCGAATTGGGATTCGACTTGAATTGATTGGGTTAGAGTCGCCACCGATCATTTTAAAACGATATTTAGGTAGATCAGATACCATCTTACCTGATCTGCGTTTTACCATAAATGTGTCGGGTTCGGGAGTTGGTTACAATCAAGGATGGATTAGCACCCTTGAACCGCCCTTTCGGTACCAATTAATTTGCCGGTTGTCTTTAATTGCGAAAATTAAAATTTAAAAATTCGATTCGAATTGCTTACCCTTGATCTATTGAAATTACTACTAAAAAAATATGTTAGATAAAATAAAAAAAAAAAAAAAAAATAAAAATAAATATAAATAAAAAAAGAAAGGAAAAATATTAGTATAATAATAATAATAAAATTAAAGAAAATGGATAAATAAAGATATAAAAAATAATAAAAAATAATAACAATAAGAAACGAAGGAAAATAAAAAATAAAAGAGAAAATAAAAAATAAAAAAAAATAAAATAAATTAAAAATTAAATAAAACATAAAAAATAACAACAGGTTAAATTCTAAAAAAAGGTTAAATTTTATAGAAAAAATAAAATAAATAAACGAAAATGAAAAAAAAAGTGAAAAAGAAGAAAAAAAGAAATGTGGAGGACTTGATGATAATTAAAATAAATGTAAAATAGTGACTAAAATGATATATTTTCAAATTGTCAAAACCCAAATTGAAATACCCACAAAATACACAAAACACTAAATCAGTGACCAAAATAAAAGATTTAAAAATATCGTGGTCGAAATCAGGCATTCACATTAATAACAAAATGAGCAGGAACAGGACTAAAATATAAATAAAGAAAAAACAGGTTCGAAATAGAAATATACCATCTTCATTAAGTGACCAGAATGAAACTTATACAAAGTAAGGGCCCTTTCTACATGATTTACCCATGAGCCGAACCGAGAGTTGCCTTAGGTTATTTAAACGATGTCGTTTTGGGGGGTTTAAATACCCCATTTCATACGATTTCAGCTAGAACTCCCCCCATTTCTCAATCCAACCGTTATCTAGCTCTTTAATGGGGTTTAATTATAAATTATCTTCGGTTACCAGTGACCTTAGTAGTGCAATTCAAGAGATCGGTTCCTTGAATGTTAGGAGCAGCCTTGCTTCTTCAATTGAGTATTGAAGTTCCATAAACCAAGATTTACATTGGAAGTTGCAACAACAAAGATTGGTTATGTTTTTCGGTGGAGAGATCCAAAACGAAAACAACGCTACTACTTCTTCCGTTATAGTTGAGATCTGCCAAACAGAAAAGCTTCAACCCATTTTGTTCCAGAATCTGGAGATTTCAAAACCTTCGAGGTCGGAATATGGTTGCATGTGGGTATGTTCCATCCTCCGTATTTCGTATCAAATTTCTAAGTAAAAAAACGTCCCCTTTGTGTTTGATTTACACATGATTTATAGTGCTTAGGTACCCTATTTTTGGATGTTTGAATCCGAGTAAAACACTAATATTTGTGTTTGTTGGTGATGGTCTCGTGAGATCCTTGCGCTGGACGATTCGGGATTGAGGCGTGTAGCCGTGAAGAACGGAGGTGGGTTGTTGCGACACGATGCTTATGAGAAAAGATGGAAGTTAGGGTTGCTGATGTGGGCCATTGGGACTTGTTTGCATTTGGTCTTTGGGCATGTAACAATGAATACAAATTAGTAGTTAAACTATAATATATAATATGCATATATATAAGACACACACACTATATAATATAAATAACAACACATCAGGTAACATGTAAATGTCGCGTGATCGGACGAAAATATGTGTCGACAGCTGCCCCTTTTGTCCTTTTTCGTGGAACGAAGAATAGGACAAAGATAAAAAGACACAAATTTTCGTTTGGTGGAGTTAAAAATATGAAAATTGATTCTGAAAGAATAACTCCCTGTCAAATTGAGTTGCGGATGACTCATCCGTCGCGAAGTCGAGTCCATCTTGAAGTGACATGGAATTGAAGTCGTAATTCGGAATTTGAATCAAAATATGGCTTCTTGTTGCCAAATTGTATTCAAATTCGGTCTTCTTCTCGATTTAAAGACCTTGGTTTAAACATTCGACTGGAAAATAATTCTTTGATTCCACCATGTGGTTGATAGGCCTTCGAGCTGAATAAAATCGATCTCGAAAGCTTTTGTTGACAAATAGCTTTTCTCTACTTAAGCTCTGTTGTCGGAAAACGGTTTCTTCTCACTAAGACACGGCTAACCCATGTATTCTTTTCGACTTGAAAACCTCGACTGCAATCGAACAGTAGTGTGATTGATGTGTCATCTAGTTGAATGAAATCAAACTCGACAATTTTGTTAACAGATAGTCCTTCTTTCATTGAGTTATGCTGTAAATTTGATTTGCCTCTGAGTTGAATGTAATCGAACTCGAAGGTCTTTGATGACAGATAACCCTTCTTGCCTTGAGTTATACTGCAAATGATGCGCCTTTGAGCTGAGTGTAATCGAACTCGAAGGTCTTTGGCAGATAACCCTTCTTGCCTTGAGCTATGCTGCAAATGATGTGCCTTTGAGCTGAGTGTAATCGAACTCGAAGGTCTTTGGCAGATAGCCCTTTTTACCTTGAGTTATGCTGCAAATGATGTGCCTTTGAGCTGAGTTTAATCGAACTCGAAGGTCTTTGGCAGATAACCCTTGTTGCCTTGAGCTATGCTACAAATGATGTGCCTTTGAGCTGAGTGTAATCAAACTCGAAGGTCTTTGGCAGATAACCATTCTTGCCTTGAGCTATGCTGCAAATGATGTGCCTTTGAGCTGAGTGTAATCGAACTCGAAGATCTTTTGTTGGCAAATAGCCCTTATTGCCTTGAGCTATGTTGCAAATTATGTGCCTTGGAGCTGAGTGTAGTCGAACTCTAAGGCCTTTTGTTGGCAAATAGCCCTTCTTGCCTTGAGCTATATTGCAAATGATGTGCCTTGGAACTGAGCGTAGTCAAACTCGAAGGTCTTTTGTTGGAAGATAACCCTTCTAGCCTTGAGTTATGTTGCAAATGAACATGATATCATTCGTAGTGAAGTTGAAATCATGGAGGGCCCCTTCGTTGTGAGGTTGAGCCTTGAATTGGATATCCTTCGTCGTGAAGTTGAAATCCAATATGAAGATGAATGTTACTGGTGAGCACGATTCCCTTCGTCATGAAGTTGAAACCGTGGATGGCCCCTTCATTGTGAAGTTGAGCCTTAAATTGGATATCCTTCGTCGTGAAGTTAAAATCCAATCTAAAGATGAATGTTACTGGTGAGCACGATTCCCTTCGTCGTGAAGTTGAAACCGTGCATGGGCCCTTCATTGTGAAGTTGAGCCTTGACTTGAATATCCTTCGTCGTGAAGTTAAAATCTAAGCTTGTATTGTTTCGAGTCCAATATCCTTCGCCGTGAAGTTGAGATTGGCTCTGAATGAAACTGAGAAGCCCCTTCACCGTGAATTTGAGCTTTGAATTAGATATCCTTCATCGTGAAGTTGAAATCCAATCTAGAGTTGGCACGATATTGTTCGTCATGAAGTTAAAATCGTGGATGTGGGCACGATATCCTCTGTCATGGAGTTGAAATCGTAGATTTATGGGTACGATATCCTCCGTCGTGGAGCTGAAATCGTGATAACCCATTCGTCGTGAAGTTAAACCTTCACTTGAATATCCTTCATCGTGAAGTTGAAATCCAAGTATTGTATGTTGCTTTAAGTTGGATATCCTTCGTTATGAAGTTAAATCCAATCTCAAGTAAATTGCGTCGCTTCGAGTTCAATATCCTTTGTTGTGAAGTTGAAATTGACTTTGAACGAGACTCGGAAAGTTGTTTTGTCGTTAGACATTTGCCCCTTCGCTGTGAGGTCGAGCAACCACCATCAACTTTTTGAATGTGCTTTTGAATAGAGTATCTTTCGTCTTGAAGTTGAAACTTGACTCAAAAAGCTGCAAAAACTTATGTATGATAAAAATGATAAATACGATGCTCTTAAGTATGTCTAAGATGCATGCAACATGAATTAATTCTGTTTTATCCCTTGGATAGAGCCTCATTTTTGTCTGTTGGTCTTGTCCTTGGAATCGACCATGCCCCATTTTCTTCTCAGGTTATTGGTAATGTCACAAGTTCTATTTGATCTCTCAGATTGATTGTCTTGTGAATTGCTCGAAATTTGACATTGTTCGTTCTTTCTTCAATAGAGGCAAAATGAGCCTTAGCACCTTCTAGGACCTTTCACATTTGAGACTGTCCTGATTGAAAATGTTTTTTCCTTTCTCTTATTCAGGAGGGAAAAAGGATATGAAAATAGAAGAATTCTGTAAAACATTGCCCCTTGATTCAGGCTCGCAATCAAATCGAATCAAATTATAAACGTGAGTTCAAAGAATATCAAATGAATCAATAGCTCTTTTAATCCTTTCAGAGTTATAGTTCTTTGACAAATGTTCAAATAGATGAGTTGGCTTTAGGTTGGCCACCTTTCTAAGGTTTCGGCCACCCAAAATGTCATTTTTTTAAACATCGCAACATGATTTTTCTTTGTCTTGACATTTTAATTGGATGTAGACAAAATGACGCAACTAGCATTATCAATTACTAGATCTTCTATTTCGGTTCTCTGAAATCTTCCATTTGTTCAAGTTTTGTAAGTTCCTCTAACAAAGGTAGTGCATAAATAGCAGTCTAAAAATGAAATTCTTGAGTGCTCGTGTGAATTTGACTATAACAGGTGTTCTTTAACCCCTTAGTCCATTTTTACCAAAACTTCTTATTTAAATTTGTCATTTTCTGGCTAGCTGAATCCATAAAGGGGTGTTTAACCAATTGCTCTAGAGGGACAACTTAATATCATTGTATAGATATTTTAATCACCTTTATCAGGCTAGCTGAATATTATCCATAAAGCCGGGCCGTTTAATCAATTGCTCTAGAGGGACAACTCAAGCTTTATTGTATATTATAATCACCTTTACCAGGCTAACTGAATCTTATCCATAAAGTCGGGGCGTTTAACCAATTGCTCTAGAGGGACAACTCAAGCTTTATTATATAGATATTATAACCACCTTTATCAGGCTTATCTGAATCTTATCCATAAAGCCAGGGCATTTAACCAATTGCTTTAGAGGGACAGCTCAAGCTTTATTATATATATGTAATATTATAATATGGGTATACAGATCCAATTTCTTAAGTTTGTCAAGAAGAACCTGTTATAGTCTAGGTGTTGTTGAAAGTCAAGGGATCTCATTTTTAGAGTTCAATTTCCAAGCAACTGACCTAAACTAGATTCGTCTACTAGACTATTCCATCTGTGAAGATTATTATCATCACTAAACATCTTAAACAGAAAGTATAATAATGTAATATGCAAAAGATACCCCATGTTGTCCGCACTTATGCACACCTAAATGCCAAGTCTCTTATTTATATCCTGATGAGAGGAGAAGGCTATATTGGTTCTTGTAAGAGTGATATGGTTTTCGAGTGTATACTTTGGGTAAGGTCAAAGTCCTTTGTTTTATCGGCTTTTAATCGTGTTACTTTGTCAAAGATCTGTAACTCTGAATCATTTACAGAGTTTTTTAATTCAGCTGATATTCAAAGAATTTCAAGTTGTAAATTCGATTCAATTCTCAATGTAAATTCATTGAAATATCCTCATAAAAAAATATGTCAAAGTTCAAAAACATGTTTCAAAAAGAATGAGAAAGTTCAGAAAAACAAGTCTAAACATGATGTTGCAAAATGAAATAAAGCCTCATTAGGATGCCCCAGAATGTCGAGGATTAGGGCTTTCATATACACTTGCTCCCCATTTTTCAACCGTTTCACTTGCCGGGGCTCCTTTTGATGCACTCTCAGAGGAACAGATTTCTGCTTCAGAAGTGTCTTGCTTTCATCGTAGAATTCCCGCTCTTTTCTATTTGAACGAGTGTTATGTGGATGAGGTGTGTCCAACTCTTGTTAGTTAATGTAAATGTAAAGAAATGAAAAAAACAAAAAACAAAATATGTTTAAATGCATAATGCATGCAATGTTCGAGGCATTGATCCAAAAATGTGTCTGTTATTATAAATAATCCTTATTGGGGACTAAAGTGTTACGTCTTAGGAGACAAAAAACATTTTAAAGTTATAGATCTCGAACAGCTTTTGACAGGTTGATTCGTCTTCCGTCTTTTTTCTGTCACTGGTTGAATACCCTGTCGGATCGTTCTGGCTCTCTGGCTAAACTGTGTAAGTGACGAGCTACTTTCCCTGCATCTCCGGCTTTAATTATCTGCTGAGATTGTTCCTAACGAAAGCGCCATTGGATCCCTCCATCAATAGGAACTATCCGAAGCTTGCTTCTTGAATTCGCCAGCAATGTCATCTAGCTCAGCTAGGGTTTCGCCATCTTGCTCTCGTAGTCTTCGAAAGGATTCTCCGGGTCAATAACCTTTTTCTTGTCTGCCCTTGCAAATTTTCGCCGACTAAAAAAGTTGACTTTTAGTGTGCTCGGTAAATCCCGGCCCACCCTGAGTATTCTTTGACCATAGCTGGACTTATGAGCTTTTTATCTCGTATAACCCCTTTATCCATTAATGAAGATTATTTACGTTTAACGAACATTTTTTGTGGATCAACACCTCTTTTGAATGATGATGCAGAAGATGAAAATAAAATAAAAGAGTTAGCGAGGTAAAGATAAAAAAACAATCATGAAAATAAAAGTCCTACCCCACATGATATCTACCCCACATGCTTATTATTCATACCCAGACATGATCTCTATCCCGCAAGTTGATTTTAAACAAGTCCTAACCACATAAATTTCTAGTTCGTATGCTTTGAACAGAAAAATAAAGCAGAAAATAATTTTAAAGCAATATAGGGTTTGAAATGAGGTTTTGGGATGGGCTCTAATTCCCTGTATTCTCCCGGTTTAAAAAAGGTACCCGAGTTCTCTTTGCTGGTGCCCCTTTGGGCTTACTAGACCCTTAGTCCTAAGCCCATTACAAGCTTATGTAGACTAAGTTAAACTCGAGAGGATACATTTCCTTATGCTCACACAGTGAATAAATTCACACAAAGACAAAAGGTATATGAATCATGAAGGTTACTTGCTAGGCTCGCACGGAGAATAAATTCTCACGAAGGCGTCGCTTTCACCCTCACTTTAGCCAGAGATGAAAATCTGAAATCATAGAAAAAACATTAGTACAACTATTTATTTGAAAAACAATAAAAAATAAGTAATGAGAATCAGATAAATAAATTAAAATTAAAATTTATTATTTTCGTTTAAAAAAAAGACAACCAAAAATTAATTATGGACTAACTCACTTACCTGTCCCCAGCAGAGTCGCCAAGCTATCGCGACCGTCTTTCAGTTGGACCCAAAATTGGGCTTCGACTTGAATTGATTGGGTTAGAGTCGCCACCGATCATTTTAAAATGATATTTAGGTAGATCGGACACCATCTTACCTGATCTGCGTTTTACGAGAAATGTGTTGGGTTCGGGAGTCGGTTACGGTCAAGGAAGGATTAGCACCTTTGAACCGCCTTTTCGGTACCAATTAATTTTTTGGTTGTCTTTAATTGTGAAAATTAAAATTAAAATTAAAATTTAAAAATCCGATTCAAATTGCTTACCCTTAATCAATTGAAATTACTACTAAAAAATATGATAGATAAAATAAATAAAAAACAAAGTAAAAATAAATATAAATAAAAAAGAAAGGAAAAAATGTTAGTATAATAATAATAATAAAATTAAAGAAAATGGATAAATAAAGATAAATAAAATTTCGTAAAAAATAATAATAAGAAACGAAGGAAAAATAAATAAATAAATAAAGGAAATAAAGGAAAAATAAGAAAATAAATAAAAAAAATAAAACATAAAAAAATAACAACATGTTAAATTCTACAAAAGGTTAAATTTCATAGAAAATAAAATAAATAAACGAAAATAAAAATAAAAATGAAAATAAAATAAAAAAAGTGAAAAAGAAGAAAAAAAGAAATGTGGAGGACTCAATGATAATTAAAATAAATGTAAAACAGTGAATAAAATGATATATTTTCAAATTGTCAAAACCCAAATTCAAATACCCACAAAATACACAAAACACTAAATCAGTGACCAAAATAAAAGATTTAAAAATATCGTGGCCAAAATCAGGTATTCACATTAATAACAAAATGAGCAAGAAACAAGACTAAAATATAAATAAAGAAAAAAAGGTTCGAAATAGTAATATACCATCTTCATTAAGTGACCAGAATGAAACTTATGCAAATTAAGGGCCCTTTCTACATGATTTACCCATGAGTGAACCGAGAGTTGCCCTAGGTCATTTAAACGACGTCGTTTTGGGGGTTTTAAATACCCCCTTTCATGCGATTTCAACTAGTACTCCCCCCATTTCTCAATCCAGCGTTCTCTAGCTCTTTGATGAGGTTTAATTATCCATTATCTTCGGTTACCAGTGGCCTTAGTAGTGCAATTCAGGAGATCGATTCCTTGAATGTTAGGAGCAGCCTTGCTTCTTCAATTGAGTCTTGAAGTTCCATAAACCAAGATTTACATTGGAAGTTGCAGCAACAAAGATTGGTTATGCTTTTCGGTGGAGAGATCCAAAACGAAAACAACGCCACTGCTTCTTCCGTTCCAGTTGAGATCAGCCAAACAGAAAAGCTTCAACCCATTTTGTTCCAGAATCTGGAGATTTCGAAACCTTCGAGGCTGGAATATGGTTGCATGTGGGTATGTTCCATCCTCCGTATTTCGTATCAAATTTCTAAGTTAAAAAAATGTCCCCTTTGTGTTTGATTTACACAATTTATAGTGCTTAAGTACCCTATTTTTAGATGTTTGAATCCGAGTAAAACACTAATATTTGTGTTTGTTGATGATGGTCTCGTGAGATCCTTGCGCTGGACGGTTCGGGATTGAGGCGTGTAGCCGTGAAGATTGGAGGTGGGTTGTTGCGGCGCCATGCTTGTGAGAAAAGATGGAAGCTAGGTTGCTGATGTGGGCCATTGGGACTTGTTTGCATTGTCTTTGGGCCTGTAACAATGAATAACAAATTAGTAGTTAAATTGTAATATATAATATGCATATATATAATACATACACACTATATAATATAAATAACAACACATAAGGTAACATGTAAATATCGTGTGATCGGACGAAAATATATGTCGACAGGGACATCTTTTACATCTCTCAAATTTCCAAATAAATGACTGGCCTGAGCTCTCAAATAAAAGCTATGCTGTCATGGTTCTTATCCTCCCCACGGACGGTGACAGAAAATGGCGAGATCATGAATTGGAACTCGATGAAGTTGTGGCAGACCAGGTCATCTTCTTGCTCCTTATCCTTGTTGGAGAACTTAAGATACTTTGGGATGTTTAATCTTCATGGAATCTTCAAATATATAATCAATTATGGTATTGTACATGTATTTAGCATAGAAATGGAGAGAGTTTTGCCTTTGCAGTTTGATTTTAGTAATAATGTTCATATTTCTATAATTTTAGATCGTTAATCTGATAAAGCCCATTGCATCTATAAAGAAGCTGTTTATGACTATGATCATCGCACCTGATTTGCCAATGTATGCTGTTGGCGATGAGAACGGCTTATGCAAACCATTTTAAATACTACGGTGTGGGCAATGCTGAGAAGCTCAAAGAGGAGGGTTATGTTTCGCTTGTGGTATCGGTTGCAAAACCCGTATCTTTAAGAGACTGGCAACTTCCAGAATTTAACCCAGTGTCAAGTCAAGGCCACTTCTACTTACGAGTCCAGGTTCTTGACAGTTTCCAGGTAAACCTCATTGCATTTCGATTCACTTCTATTTAACTTTTTACCGCGCGATGAAAAAAAAATTCCCCTGGTAATTCAAAGATGATTCTCATGTTGATATCCCATCATCTAACCCGACAGGTTAAGGATTGTGGTTGTGGTATTCTGCCACAAGATATATCGGTTCTTTTTACCAAATTTGCACAACCACGTAGTGGATCCAATCGAAACAGTGGCGGAGGTGCTGGACTTGGACTTGCCATTTGCAGAAGGCAAAACTAAAGATTCTGAATAAATCCTCCGCGCACGGATATTTGGACATTACCACAAAGCAGACCTAATACATCAATCCACGTCACATAAGGGTAAATAAAGTAGCTTGACTACTCACTACCATACCCGACTCGAGTTGCTTATCATACGTTCTTAAAATGTTGAACCAGGTTTGTAAATCCGCTGGAAGGCCACATACGTATTGATAGTGAAGGCCTTAACAAAGCTTAACGTAAGAGATATTCATGGAACGACAAAAGCTTAACTTAAGAGATGGCAATCTTTGGTGTTTCATTCAATGTACGTTACCAAAAAAGTCTTTAGATGATAGTGGGCAACAATTGCATCAAGTAATAAGAGCAGAATGAAAACAGCAGGTTTTACAACCAATGAATTCACTGAATGTGTAGGCAAGTTTGAGTATATAAAACCAATTAACGCATAAAAACAGTAATGGTTCAAAGTTTAGGTATACAACAGCAGTAAACATTTTCAAATTTATCGAGTGAATTTGAAAATCAACAAAACCACGAATGCAAATTAAAAAACACAACATTATATCAAATGATTAAAACAAAAGGAAACAGTAGAATTGAGAACATAATCATTAAAAGATTAATCCACCTAAAAGAACTAAGTTCATATCAACCCAAAAACACAACACTGGCTCGACAAAATTACTTGGAAATACTAATATTTAAAGTCCTTGTCGATCATTCATTCTCAGTAGAGTACCTTCTTAATTCTTGGACTTCTTGGAAACCCTGAGAGATTAAAAGAGGGAAAAATTTAATTTATGTTGCTTGAAAACACTGATCCTTTAGAAAAAAGAAAACAAAGCCCAAAGATGTACTTACACAGCTGGTTGAGAAGCTGCAACAGATGGTGCGGTAACTGGCTTATCCCCTCCAGGCCCCTGACCAGATTAAGGGGGAAAATAAGATATAAAACGCAAATCACAACTTCAGAAGGAAAAAGTGTCCGTAAATTAATACCACGTAAAACATCCCATTACATGAAGAACCACATGATACAAATGTTCTTACCTGGGCCAACCGCTCCTCTCTCCTAGCGAATTTTCTTTCCCTGCTTGCCTTATTCTTAGCCCTCTTAGCTTCAAACTGGTCAGCCAACGTCTTCTCTCTCGCCTTTTCAGCCTTAGATTTGTGAATGCTCTCCATGAGAACTCTCTTGTTCTTAAACACGTTACCCTTGACTTTCATGTACATGTCATGGTACATGTGCTTGTCAATCTTCTTTGATTCCCTGTATTTGCGAAGCAAGCGTCTCAGAACACGCATCCTCCTCATCCACAGGATCTTTGTGGGCAACCTCGCCTCCCTTGTACCCTTGCGCTTACCTAAAATCGAAATTGAAGTACAAACCCGACTAATCAATATATACACATATTTCCGATATGCAACACAGTTTCCAATGGTCAAGAAATGATTCTTTCATAGGATGACGGATCTCAACAATACTTCCAACTCATCTTTAATAAAATGACTTGGACATCAGCATTTTGAAAACGTGATGTGCAATCAAGATTCAAGAAAGCAATCTGATACAGAATCTATTAGCATGTAAGAAATCCATTCATCCTACCTTATTCTCCATCTTCAAATAACATTAAATCAGGTAAATGTTACAATCATAAAGTACAAAGAAAAACATACCATATCCAGAGTGACGCCCCTTTCTCTCTTGGCTTCCTTCATGCGACGCGCACGTGATCGAGAGTGAATCTTGGTTGGCTTCCTGATGATAAAACCATCTTTAACCAGCTTCCTTATATTCTGGCCTGCAATTCCCAAATAAAATATGATCATAATCGAGGGTTAAAAGAACAAATTCTTGAGCTTCTACAAACAAACTTAGAAGTCTATAGAATAAACAATTCTCTTATGACCAAAGACAATACATCGGCCAGAACTGCTGATGTTTGTTCAGCTTTTATGGTCAGGATTCTTTCTATATCAGTGGAGCAAACAAGGAACTAACCTTGTGTATTTAGCGAACTGATTAAAATTATACAACTACAGTTGCACTCTATCGCTAATGTGAAAAATTGATCTAAAGTACATTGACGTAGCATTCGCCGTATTTTTAACCGAAAATATTTTTATTTTTCTCAACAAGCAAAGAAACAAACAACAAAGTGTTCAGAAGTTCAATTGTAAATATCCTAAAGCTCAACTAAGCAAGATATATAACACTCTACTGTCATGAATCAGTAAACAGAGAAAAAAAAAGCTTAAAAGCGAATGATATCATCTATCACATATTCAAATCCTAAAAAATTAAACATCTAGCTTCATTTCCACCAATATATTTGGCTACAAACGATGCAAAATACGGTTCAAATCACATCTCAACTTCAAAATGATGATCACGAAAAGGAGAAACGAGAACAGAAAACGTACGAGAGTTGGCCATGGAGATCTCGTTGACTTCATTTGGATCGAGCCAAACCTTTCCTTTTCCACACTTCAAAACGCTCGCTGAGAGCCGTTTCTGGAGCTTAAGCGAAACCATCTCTCTCTCTCTCTCTCTCTCTTCCTTTCTTCGGTGCAGCTAACTGCAGTTAGCAAGAAGCATAAGGAAGCATAAGGAAGAAGTGATAGCGGCATATTTATAGGACCGCCTTAACCCTAGGGTTTGGATAGTTCCGCTTGCTCGGGTTTTTTTAGTTGGCGGTTGATTTTCGTACGCGAGTCCTTTCAGTTCGGTTTTTTTGTGTGTGATGAAATTAATAATTATTTAAGTTTTAGTATGATGTTGTTAAGTTATGTCAAATCAGATAAGTTATATCAAATTAATTTTATGATTTAATTTGGATTAGGTCGGGTTTGGATCAGATTAGTTCGGATTATTTTCAGGTTGATTTGACATCAAATTTAATTTGGGTTCAGATAGAGTTAATTTCAGTTCGGATTAATGCCAGTTCAGGTCAAAACAGTTTATGTTTGAAGTAATTAAATTTCAGGTTAATTCAGGTTCGAATGGACTTCAGTTGGATTCATTCAGACTGAGTCACATCATTGATAGACAAAGTTCAGGTCGGATCTTATCGGGTACGGATTGAATTCAAGTTGGGTCATTTTTGAGTTAATTATTTTTCGTCTTTCATGAACGAAGAATTGTAATTTGTAATGGTATATAATTTGGAGAAAATTAAAAAATATATATAAATATATGAGTCAATTTTAATAGAAAAATATAATTTTAAGTACTAAATTGAACAAACATAAAATTATAAATTGAAATTTAAATAAATTAAACAACACATATAGATGAGGGATCAAATTAAAATAATTATAAAATGTTAAGTTGAAAGTAATATAAAAATAGACTAATTTTAATCCATTTAAAAAGTTAATGAACAAAAATTTACAAAGTTTGAATATTATAATATACTTTTAAGGATAAAATTGATTAAACATAAAATTACAAAATATAATTTAAATAAATTAAACAACATGAATTAAATTAAAACAACAAAAGTTTATAATATATATATATATATATATATAATCTGCATGAATGTATGGTGCATATATATATACGTGTGTGTGCGTGTCCTACTTTCTTTTAAAAAAATAAAAGAAAAAATAACACTTATAAGTTTATTATATATATATACTTATGCTATAACTTATACGTATGTTATACTTATATATGTATATATAAGTTTAATATATGTATACATATATATATATATGATATATGTATGATGCATATATATATATATACGTGTTATACAAATATTTGTTGATCCATGCTTTGTATTTTGGTATACCAAAAATGAATATTATTTTTAAAGAAATTTTAAGATTGTTTTATATTCTATTTTCAAGTTTATATTTGATTTAATTGTTTGAATATTGAAATTCTTTTTAAGGCCAAAAACTCCATTTTTTACTCTTTACTTTTCTCGAAAATTAAAGTTATATATTGAATAATTTTAAAACTATTTTACAAAGGGTTTCGATTTTAATCGAGTTAAAAATCGATTTTAAACCTAGCAGTATCGATTCTGCAAGAACAATATCGATATTGTTCATGCAGTACCGA
The DNA here is from genome assembly GCF_006381635.1 of Hibiscus syriacus. Lineage (NCBI taxonomy): Eukaryota > Viridiplantae > Streptophyta > Magnoliopsida > Malvales > Malvaceae > Hibiscus > Hibiscus syriacus. The sequence goes on along the minus strand of NW_024063507.1, from coordinate 456,356 downwards.
TATCAGTATTGATACTATTGTGTAAAAATAGGGAGTAGTACCGATACTCAATATGGGAGTACCGACACTCCCTTAGTGATTTTGACAAAAATGAATTCTAGTAGGCATTTTTGGTACCGATAATATGCAAGTATCGATAACTCTTACTAGAGTACCAATACTCCCCTCTTCCAATGGTAAATTTTTTTATAATTAATGTAAGCAATATCGATACTGCAAGCTCGAGTATCGATACTCAAGGTGTTTTGGTAGCATTTATAGTGGGAAACTTCATCCCAACAACTCTATTAACTCCCACAACAATCCAAATGGCTAGAATTGAATGAGGAGGTATAAAAACAATATTTCAAGCCATATGTGAAGAAAATAAAGCCCAAGCAATCAAATTAATACATAATCAAAGTCAACATTCTTCAATATTCCTTTTGGTTTCAAATAACACTTTGTACTCATTTGTATTATTTTTTAAGTGTTCTTATTTGTTCTTGAATTGTGCAAACATATTTCTAGTGAGGTTTTTAGTTTATAAAATTGTAATTTTCTCTTTGAGAGAGTGTTCTCAAGAATTTGGGGTATAATTCTTGAGAGAGTTGTAAGGTTACACCTTATCCTCAAAGGTTTATACAAATTAGTGAATTTGTGAAAATCCTTGGTGTGAATAGCTAAGGTAGTGGATGTAGACTTTGGTTTAGAAAGACAAACCGATCTAAAATTTTTGTGTTCAATTTCCTAGTTTTATTTCAAGCTTCCACCAAAATGTTTAATTGTCAATTCACCCCCTCTTGGTTATTTCATCCTCTTGATTGACTCAATAATTGTATAAGAGCCAATCTCATTGGAAGGCTTAACATCCTCTTGAGCATATCCTAGGAAGAAGTCAATCATTTCATTATTAATTTCCACTCCATCTACTTCTAAAATTTTTGGTGAGTCTCAATCCATCTCAAAGCCTCCCTATTTCAATGGTGCCAACTATTCTTATCGGAAGAATATAATAATGTTATTTATTCATGCTACCACTATTTGGTGTGGGATGTCATTACTGTTGGGATTTTCGGAAGATCGATTCGACAACTGAAATGGTTTGCAAAGGGGGGTCGGAATGGTTTTTGAGTTTAGGGAGTAAGGAGATTGAAAGATAGAAAATTGCACAACGATTTAGAGTGGTTCAACTTTCTAAACCAAAGTCTACGTCCACTACCTTAGCTCCTCACCAAGGATTTTCCAACAAATTAACTAATTTGTTCTTTCTTTTGAGGACAAAGAGATAACCTTACAACTCCCTAGTTTTTCCGGGCTAAACTAGAACCTTTCCCTAGCTTTTACACGGGATAAGCTAGAACCTTTCCCCTTTACAAAAAGATAAAAAAAACGTAAAAAAGAAAACCTCTCTAAGGTAGGTGTTTACAAGATTGAGCTCACAAGAACAAAATTTTTACAAGAGAAAGATGAAATAAGAACGAAAAACTCTTCTCTTGTGTTTGATTGCTTGGATAGTTGTTCTCTTCCTTCTTCAAGTGTCCTTAGCTTGTATTTAAAGCTTGGAATGTGTTTGATGTTGTATATAGCCATTGGGGATATTTTGGAGCCGTTTGGGGATGATTTTCTACTCAAAAAGACTTCACATAACATGGTGCATCGGTGCACTATCATGGTACATCGATACCCCTTCATTAAATTCAAATAAACTAGCCGTTGCAGCCTTGATGCATGGATGCATGGCAGGATGCATCGATGCATGGATGGATGCATCGATGCACTAAGTGCATTCGATGTTTGAGTGCATGGATGCATTGCATGATGTATCGATGCATTAGTGCAGGTGCATGGATGCACTGCAAGGATGCACTGCAGGGATGCATGGATGCACTTTGACACCCTTTAGCATTTTTCCTCAAATCCGATTTTAATGGACTTTGAATTATTTTTGAAACCTTTTAAAACTTTGAATAAATTCAATTAAGTCCAAAAATATTTTGTAAATTCAATTTAAGTCCAAAAACATTTTACCTTAAATTGTTATATCAAAACATAGTTCAACAATCTCCCCCTTTTTGATATAACAAAACATTTGAAAAATTGTTTTTGATGTTGTATATAGCCATTGGGGATGTTTTGGAGCCGTTTGGGGATGATTTTCTACTCAAAAAGGCTTCACATAACATGGTGCATCGGTGCACTATCATGGTGCATTGATACCCCTTCATTAAATTCAAATAAACTAGCCGTTGCAACCTTGATGCATGGATGCATGGATGCATGGCAGGATGCATCAATGCATGGATGGATGCATCGATGCACTAAGTGCATTCGATGTTTGAGTGCATGGATGCATTGCATGATGTATCGATGCATTATTGTAGGTGCATGGATGCACTGCAGGGATGCATGGATGCACTTTGACACCCTTTAGCATTTTGCCTCAAATCCAATTTTAATGGACTTTGAATTATTTTTGAAACCTTTTAAAACTTTGAATAAATTCAATTAAGTCCAAAAATATTTTGTAAATTCAATTTAAGTCCAAAAACATTTTACCTTAAATTGTTATATCAAAACATAGTTCAACAATCTCCCCCTTTTTGATATAACAAAACATTTGAAAAATTGTTTTTGATGTTGTATATAGCCATTGGGGATGTTTTGGAGCCGTTTGGGGATGATTTTCTACTCAAAAAGGCTTCACATAACATGGTGCATCGGTGCACTATCATGGTGCATTGATACCCCTTCATTAAATTCAAATAAACTAGCCGTTGCACCCTTGATGCATGGATGCATGGATGCATGGCAGGATGCATCGATGCATGGATGGATGCATCGATGCACTAAGTGCATTCGATGTTTGAGTGCATGGATGCATTGCATGATGTATCGATGCATTAGTGCAGGTGCATGGATGCACTGCAGGGATGCATGGATGCACTTTGACACCCTTTAGCATTTTGCCTCAAATCTGATTTTAATGGACTTTGAATTATTTTTGAAACCTTTTAAAACTTTGAATAAATTCAATTAAGTCCAAAAATATTTTGTAAATTCAATTAAGTCCAAAAACATTTTACCTTAAATTGTTATATCAAAACATAGTTCAACAATCTCCCCCTTTTTGATATAACAAAACATTTGAAATTGTTTTGGCAAAACCCCCTTAATAAAATGTTTAATGAAAAAGATACTAATTGTTGGAAAAATATATGAAAATGTTAAGCTCCCCCTTTTTCATTAAGAAATTATATTTTTCAAACCAAACTTCTCCCCCTTTTTGTTATATCAAAATAATTCAATCTTTGAAGTTCAAAATAACTATGGAGAGTAAGTGGTAAATTGACATTTAAAATCATTTGAAAAATCAAGCTCCCCCTAATAAATGCATTCCAATCAAAATTTAGCTTTAAGAACTTGACACTTAAAAAGAAATTGAATTTCTACAAAGAATAACAATGTGTTAGGATCATATGAAATTCAATATATCCAAGACTAAAATACTTTATGCAATACCAATTGTTGAAATTTGATATCAATACCATTTGTTAAAATTAAGTGCATATGCATAAAGTTTTCCAAAAATGTTATGCATTTTGAAAATTTTGATATCAATTGTTAGAGAGATATCATTTTCATTTAAACCACATGCATAAACATTCAAATTTAGGTCAAAAATTTAAAATTTGTAAAATCAAAGTATTTGAAAATTTGATATCAATTGTTAGAGAGATATCATTTGTATTAAAACCAATTTTGACCAAAATTTTATTATGATGAACTAAGAATTATGTAAAATCATTAAATCATTAAAATGTCCATCATACCAATTGTTTTTAACATACATGAGATTAAAACAAAGCATAATCATTTAAATCCAAAACTCGTGCATGCTTAAAAATAAATTAGCAACCAAATAACCAAAATTAAAAGCATTAAGCTTAGAGGTTACCATTCCTTTTTCACGTGTGGCTAGAGCATCTTGAATATCATCACTTTCTCACCATTGCTCCCACACCTACAAGAGACATTTAAGTAGCTTTTGGTATCCAAATTGCTTTGGATTCTTGAACATTAGTTTCAATGCCCCTTGTTCCCTTAGGAACCCATACTTGTCTAATTTTAAAATGTTTCCCTTTCATTAAAGGACAAGTATGTTCCAAATGACAATAAAAATGACAATGTGAGCATTTTTCCATTTTTAAAAATAATAGGTTATTTTAGAAATTAATTTTTTTTCTTTGTTAAGCCTTCAAGCTTAACTCCTAACTCAAAATTTTCTTTTTCTAATCATTTATTTTGATTTTTGAAAGCTCTAAATTATTTTTCAAAATTTCATTTTGATTTTCAAAATCAACTTTTGCTTTCAAAATCAAATTATCTTTAATTTTGAGTTTTGAAATTAATTTCGTATATTTGGAATTCATGGTCTCAAATCCCAAATACAACCTATTATAAGCATCTTGTAACTCATCAAAAGTAAGTGAATTAAATTCATTTGAGTTAGAAGATACCTCGAATTCTTCTTGAGTGGTCATGAGGCATAGGTTGACTACTTCATCTTCATCATTGATCATCTTCATCACTCCAAGATGCAACAAATGCCTTCTTCCCCTTTTTCTTTAGAAGAAGACATTCATACTTGACATGCCCCTTTCTTTGACAATTGAAACATATCGAGGGACACTTCTTCTTGGTTGATTAATGTTTCACTTCCTTGGAAATCATGAATCTCTTGAGTTCCTTCAAGAGCTTGACCATCTCTTCTTCTTGTTCATCATCGTCTTCATCCACCTCAACCAATTAGCTCATGAGTGAGATACTTTAAGTTTCTTGCTTCGATAATGGCCGTCTTCTTCGATTGCCACTCCTTTGGAAGAGAGTAGATCATCTTCCTCACAAGCTTCTCATTAGGGATTACTTCTCTATATCCCTTGAGATCGTTGACAATCACAGAAAATCTATTCGTCATAGCTTTAATGTCATCGGGTTTATCTTGAAGTTCTCGTAGCTATGGTTGAGAAGACTTTTCTTTGATTCCCTCACTTCGTCGGTTCCTTATGAGTGACTTGGAGCTTATCCCAAATCTCTTTGGCACTGGAACAAGATGAATTCTTCCATATTCATTGGGCCTAAAGCACATAATAGAATATGTATAGCCTTAGAGTTAAGCTGGAAATTGTTTTGCTCTTTTCTACTCCAATCGTTGTACTTGCCGGGTGGAGAGGAGTAACCGTCAATGATTGAATTCCAAGCTCCTAGATTGTAGGATTGAATAAAGTACATCATCTTGTTCTTTCAATGTGCATAATTTACTCCATTGAAGAAGGTTGGCTTGTTGACCGGTTGTGAATCCATATAGGATATTCTTCAAGAAATAAGCACCGGAGGAAAAAGTCATTTTTTTGTTGGTTGCATCAGAAATTGGTAGAGCTTCTTCGAGGATTATCTCAGGTGGTTAAACCTTCTTAACGAGTTAGGCTCTTATGCAAATTGTTGGTATTTTCGAAAGCTCGATTCGACAGCCGAAATAGTTTGCTTAGAGGGTTTGGAACAATTTTTGAGTTTAGAAAGTAAGGAGATTGAAAGATAGAAAATTGCACAGTGATTTAGAGTGGTTTGACTTTCTAAACCAAAGTCTACGTCTACTACCTTAACTCCTCACCAAGGATTTTCCAACAAATTCACTAATTTGTTCTTTCTTTTAGGACAAAGAGATAACCTTACAACTCCCTAGTTTTTTTGGGCTAAACTAGAACCTTCCCTAGCTTTTACATGGATAAGCTAGAACCTTTCCCCTTTACAAAAGGATAAAAAAAACGTAAACAAGAAAACATCTCTAAGGTAGGTGTTTACAAGATTGAGCTCACAAGAACAAAATATTTACAAGAGAAAGATGAAAAAAGAACGAAAAACTCTTCTCTTGTGTTTGATTGCTTGGATAGTTGTTCTCTTCCTTCTTCAAGTGTCCCTAGCTTGTATTTATAGCTTGGAATGTGTTTGATGTTTTATATAGCCGTTGGGGATGTTTTGGAGCCGTTTGGGGATGATTTTTCTACTAAAAAAGGCTACCCATAACATGGTGCATCGGTGCACTATCATGGTGCATCGATACTAGTTCATTAAATTCAAATAAACTAGTCGTTGCAGCCTTGATGCATGGATGCATGGCAGGATGCATCGATGCATGCATCGATGCATGGATTGATGCATCGATGTACTAAGTGCATTCGATGTTTGAGTGCATGGATGCATTGCATGATGCATCGATGCATTAGTGCAGGTGCATGGATGCACTGTAGGGATGCATGGATGCACTGCAGGGATGCATGGATGCACTGTAGGGATGCATGGATGCACTTTGACACCCTTTGGCATTTTGGCTCAAATATGATTTTAATGGACTTTGAATTATTTTTGAAACCTTTTAAAACTTTGAATAAATTCAATTAAGTCCAAAAATATTTTGTAAATTCAATTTAAGTCCAAAAACATTTTGCCTTAAATTGTTATATCAAAACATAGTTCAACAATTACTAATATAGCATCCGTTCCTTCCAAGATGCAAGGAGAGCTTGTGGTTACGAAAGTCAAGTCAGAATAGACCAATGAAGACCAAAGACTGGTTCAACTCAACGCCAAGGCCATGCATATCATATTTTGTGCATTAGGCCCCAATGAATATAGTAGGGCATCTTTTTACTCAAATGCAAAAGAAATATGGGACAAGATAGAAGTCACACATGAGGGTACAACTCAAGTAAATAAATTGAAGATTGATATTTTCACTCTCAATTATGAGAATTTCAAAATGAAGGATGATGATGACATTAAAATAATGTCGGATCATTTTACCACCATCATCAACGATTTGAAGAATTTTAGGAAAGTCTATCCTAATGAAGAAGTTGTAAGGAAGATGTTTGCCTCGTTGCCTACATATTGGGAAGGAAAAACAACTGCCATAGAAGAAGCCAAAGATTTGGAGTTGTACACCCTTGATGAAATCATCAGATCATTACTCACTCACGAAGTGAAACTCCAAAACAAAAAGGAAGAAGAAGATAAGAAGAAGGTGGAGAAAAATAAATTTGGAATTGCCCTAAAGTTCACCAAGGAAGAGTGTGATTCTAACGAGGAAGATGATGAGGAAATAGAAATGTTTGCCAAACGATTTAGAAGATTCATGAAGTGCAACCAAGGAAGAGGATTTTAAAGAAAAGAGGGTTTCAAAAATTAATCTAAGGAGATGTTATGAGTGCAAGAAATCGAGATATATCAAGTTTGAGTGTCCTCAATTGAAGACGAAAAGGTCATCCAAGAAGGCAAAAAAGGCACATGTAACTACATGGAGCGACAGAATGCTCCGATGAAGAAGAACAAGAAGTATCCAACTTGTGTCTTATGGCCATCGAAGGAGAAACTAAGGTAACCTCTAGTTCATCTACATTAAATGAATATTCTTTTGATGAATTGCAAGAGGATTACAATGAGTTGGCTTCAGAATTTGAGATCATACTTTTAAAACATAAGAAAAAAACATTTCAAAATTGAAAAGTGAAAATGATCTCTTATCCAAGACCAACAATGAACTTGAAAGTAAGGTCAAAGATATTCAAGTCAAACTTGATGAGTTTGAGAAGAAAACCCAAGATTTGCATAACTTACTTTCTAAAGTACATGAAGATTATCAAAAAGAGCTTGATGATCTCAAAGCTTCTTTTAACAAAGTTGGATCAAATAGATTTCAAAAAGGTTAAACTTATAAATCCAATTAGGTTAAGAATAGCTTTAGACATTACAAAGATAGAGATCCTCAAAGAACCTTTAATGGGAAAATTATTATGAGCATTTATGTCCCTAAAGGGCTCATTGCTACTAAGGATAATGATATCCTAGGAAAATGGATACCTAAGGGACTAGATTATTAGGAACTAATGCCTATAGACCTAAAATAATTTGGGTACCAAAAAATAAAAAAATTAATCTATATTTGTAGGTTGAGGAGCATTACTACAAGGCCCAAAGCGTAAGTGCAAATTCATGGTACCTTGATAGTGGATGCTCAAGACATATGATCGGTGACAAGAACTGTTTCAAAGTGCTCAAGCCTAAAAGTGGAGGAGTAGTAACTTTTGGTGACAACTCCAAAGGCCACATAGAAGGAACCGGTTTAATTGGTAACAATTCTTCCATTTTAATTGAAAATGTGTTATATGTCAATGGTTTGAAGCCTGATCTACTTAGTATAAGTCAAGTGTGGGATAAATGATGTAATGTCTTTTTTGAGTCTAATGGTTGTAAAATTGTTGACATTGCATCAAACATTATTATGCTTGTTGGTCATAGAATATGAAACATTTACATGATGCATTTAGATGATATTGTTTCCACAAATGTATGCCTAGTAGCTAAAGATGAAAATGATTCATGATTATGGCATAGAAAACTTGGACATGCTAGCATGAGCATATTAGATAAGCTTGTTAGAGGTGATCTAGTTAGAGGTTTACCAAAGATAAAATTTAATTTAGACAAAATTTGTGATGCATGTGCTAAGGTAAGCATAAAAGAGTTTCCTTTAAATCCATTGATGATGTTTCCTCTACTAGAGTGTTATAATTGATTCACATTGATTTATTTGGGCCTATTAGAACTACTAGTTTGGGTGGAAAACAATATGCATGTCATAACCATTTTTTGAAAAATAATTAAATATATATTTTAAAACAATTATGACATTTTGGTTCTTTTAAAACAATTTTAAGAAAAATCGTTTTTTAAGACAAAAATTGGTCTGTATTTACCAAAAATTCGATTTAATTGGTCCAGGAGTTGGTTACACGTGGGGAAAGATTAACACCCCCACAGCGCATAAAATTGATACTTAGTCGCTTATACGTTGTCGTAAATGGTGGAAATTGTATAAATTGAATATAAAGTTAAAATATGATCAATTTATTAATGTTTAATTAATTTATTTCGAATCATTTATTAGGGAAAATTCTTTAATTTGAAAAGAAATATCGAGATTAGCAATCCTCCATCGGGAAAGCTATCTCGTCTATTTTTTTAGTCTAAAAAGAATATTCACTCCTCGATGAAAGCGCGAATCAAATATAAATTGAAAATCAACATTTTTCATACGACAAAATAAATTGCTATTTACTTTATCATGCATTTCATTATTTGAATTAAAAAAAATTAATTAGAGCTTAAAAAAACTTTGATTTATTTCAAGTTCTCATTTTGTTTGAATGTCGTATTAGATCGTACTACTTCGATCAAGCAATGCTTTCTACGCCCATTCTACAAATCATTGTTCTTGAAGATACTCGAATAACATATAAAAGTTATGAAGAAAATAAATACAATTTAGAACACAAAATATCTAAGGCAAATAAAGCTAATAAGATTTACTTAACTTAATACATATAAATATATATAATATGTAAAATATATTCACACATAAAGGACTAAAATAAAAACAAGTGAATATTATAAATCAAAATAGAAACAATAAAAATAAGCATATATAGTGATTTTAGGGACCAAAATGGTACTAATAATAACTTGAAGGGTTAAATAATAAATATGGACAAACCATAACCACAATCTAATACCTTAAATAATAGGAGTACCAGAAACGAAAATAATCCCTAAATAATATTAAGGACTAAAATAATTAAAGTAGAAACATGGAGAGATAATTAATAAATTTACATAAATGCATTTATACAAAATAGTGACCAAAATGAAATATTCATAAATATCATGACCATATTTGAATATCCAAGAAAATAATATAACACATTGGGTCAGTGACCAAAACATAAACACAGGAAACTAAAGGCCCAAAGTAGAATATCATCAGATTTCAATTAATGGCTAAAATAAAAAATTACAAACGAAGAATGACCTAAACTACTATTAGACCATTGCGCAAAACACGCTGAAACCACCATATGTGACGTTGTTTCGTGCGTAGTATTTAAGGTCAAAATTCGGCCAAAACTCTCATTTGGTTCGGTTTCATTAACAGAGGTGGGGAGAGAGAGTTTTCAAACTCTCTCAACTCCCTCATCGGGAGAGGAAGAACCGTCGCTCACTGGCGTCGCTCACGGTGGCACTCACTGCGGTCCACGGTGGCTAAAGAAAGACAAAATACACCAAAAGATTCCCCCTTTTACTCAGAGCCCAGATCTAAAGTCCTCTTCCCTAAAAACTGAACAAAAAACCCTAAATCTAGGATAATGCCTTTCTGATCAACTCCAAAAATCAACAACCTTTCAACTTTCTGATGATTTTTGAACCAAGGCATTGGCTTTCGTTTTTGGTTTTTTTGTGTGGTTTGAATAGTATGTATGTTTGGGGGTTTTCTCTCGGTGTGTGTGGGTTTTTTTCATCTTATTTGCTCGTCTCCTCTTTTTCTCTCTCTAAAAACTGGTCTTCTCCCTCCTTGAATCCCCTTTGCATGTTATATATTTGGTGACTTGTGGATGTGAGTGATGATATCTTTGTGTAGGGGCATCATTTCCCCTAGATTTCCTCGGGATTCCTTTTGTACAAATACTTTTTTATTGTTTTTCTTCTCTGATCGATTTGCTTTGTTTGACTGATGGGTTGATTTGCTTTTTATCAGTGTGTTGTACGGATGGCTGACGATGGCAGCGGTGGGACTAATCGGTAGTAGTACACGCGAGCGGGGAGCTGGGCGGTGAGATTTACGCGTCGGTTTGGTGGCTGATATCCATTAGCGGTGGTGGCTTAATTAGGGTTTAGAAACCCTAATTTGTTTAGGTTACAAACGAGTCTAGACTAGGTCAGATCATGGGCCTCGGGTCTTGGCAATCATGGGCCTCGGGTCTGGGCTCCAAGTCTTGCTTCTGAGTTGAGTTCGGGTTGGTTCCTGGAACCGGGTGGGCTTGTAATGGTGGGTTGCTAGTTGTATCATTGGGCTCCATTTTCGAGCCTATAAAATATGTAAACAAATAAAATTAATAAAATAATAATAATAGTAATAATAATAATAATAATAATAAATTAATATACAATTAAGACTCAGACAAAAACAGGTGTCTATAGCTGCCCCTCTTTGCCTATTCTTGTTTTAATAAGAATAAGGCAAAGACAAAATGACAATGAGTTTTTGTTTCAGTTGTTTCTTTGTCCTTGAAATTTGATATTAAAGACGACGTTGCTCATCCGTGATGAAGAGTTATGGTCATTTTTTGGTAAATTTGGAGATAACACGGTTCCTATGTGATGAGGAAATCTGGTTATCTAAGGGTGACGTTGCTCTTACGTGATGAGGAGATTTGGTCGGTGGATGACACGATTCCTACGTGATGAGGACGGCTGGTCGTCTTTAGGGATAATGGAGATAACACAGTTACTACGTGATGTGGAAGTCTGGTTATCTAAAGGTAAAACTGCTCCTACGTGATGAGGAGATCTGGTCGGTGGATTACACGGTTCATACGTGATGAGGATGGATGACCATATTTAGGCAAAATAGAGATAAAACGATTCCTACGTGATGAGGAAGTCTGACTATCTAAGGGTGACGCTGCTCCTATATGACAAGGAGATTTGGTCGGTGGATGATGAAAATCCTACGCTATGAGTACGACTGGCCATCTTTAGGAATAATAGAGATAACATGGTTCCTACGTGATGGGGAAGTATGTCTATCTAAGGGTGACGCTTCTCTTACGTGATAAGGAGATCTGGTCGGTAGATGACACGGTTCCTACGTGATTAAGACATCAGGCCATCTTTAGGGATAATGAAGATAACATGATTCCTACGCGATGAGGAAGTTTGACTATCTAAGGATGACATGGCTCCTATGTGATGAGGAGATCTGGATGGTGGATGACTTTGTTCTTACGTGATGAGGACGTCTTGGCCATCTTTAGGGATAATGGAAATAATATGGTTCCTACGTGATGAGGAAGTCTGGTTATCTAAGGATCTCGTGGCTCCTACGTGATGAGGAGATCTGGTCGGTGGATGACATGGTTCCTACATGATGAGGATGGCTGGCCACCTTTAGGGATAATTTGTTTCAAGATAAACTGTCTCCAGTGAGACAAAATTTGTTTCAAGGGAAACGATCTTAAAGTTGTATGTTTTAAGAGAATATGTCTAAAGAGAGACAAAATTTGTTTCAAGGGAAACAATCTCAAATACTTTATATTTCAAGAGAAAACAGTCTCAAGCGAGACAAAACTTGTTTCAAGAGAAACAATCTCAGTTTTTCTATGTTTTAAGAGAAACAATTTCCAAATTTTGCATTTTGAGGAAAAACTGTCACAAGCAAGACAAATCTATTTTGAAAAAAAAAACAATCTCAAGTGAGATTCATTTTGTTTAAAGTAAAACAACTTTGAAATTTGTGTTCCGAGAGAAACTGTTTCAAGTGAAATGAAATTTTCTTTGAGTAAAAATAATATCAAATGTTCATATCTTAAGGAAGACTGTCCCAAGTAAGACAGAGTTTGTTTTTAGAAAAACAATCTCAAGTGAAATGAACTTTTTTTCAAGTGAAACAAATTCAAAATGTACATCTCAAGGGAGAACTGTCTCAAGCGAGATGAAATTTAATTTGAGAGAAATTGTTTCAAGCGATACAAAATTTGTTTTTAGTGAAAATTGTCTTAAGCGAGACAAAATTTGTTTCTAAGAAAAATTATCTCTAGCGAGACGACACTTTGTTTCGAGAGAAACAATCTCAAAGACGACAAACAGTCTGGTTGTTCTTGCATGTTGAGGAAATGCTGTCAGAAGATCTGATCGTTCACTCCATGATGTTGAATCTGTAGATGACATTGTTTCTTCATGTTAAAGACATCTGGTCATTTCCAAACTTTTATTTCCTGAAAGATCAAATATAAAAAATGATGCATTTATGAAAGCCTATCTTGAATGTTTTCATGGATGTCAAGATGAAGTTTGTTTCATGTGTTTGATTTGATGATTTTTGAATTTTTCATCATGAGAGGGGATAAATGTCTTTAAGAAAGACAAGATTCCAAGTGAAAATTTTAAAAGTATCCTCATGAGAGGAAAACTCATAGTCTTTATTGCATGTGATGATAAATGTTTTATGCAAAGATGCAAATTTCATTTAACATATATGTTTGTATTGATGTATATTTTCTCGATTTGTGAGGGGAATAGTTGTGTGAGCAGTCTTCATTCTATCCCTGATTCATTTGTCTTCATTTTCCATCAGGGAGTACTCTTGCCAATTTTGACCTGTGACAACTTGTTTTCCTTGCCCCATCAAATTTGCCCAAAAAATTCGGCTTCCCTTGCCCTAGATTCGATCACGAACTTCTAAGAGACATTTGTCGAATTTCAAGATAGGCTTCCAGAGAGATTATCTTGTTTGAAAATGTTTTTCTTCCTTTGAATAATTTAATAAATAAAGAACATGTGAATTTTTATTGTCTAATGAACTAAAATAATGCCTCATCTTCAGTTTCACAATTGAAGCAAATCACAAAACATGAGTTCATTGAATATAAAAAAATCAACTGCTCATTTAATCTTTCATACATGCAAATCTCTGACAAATATCAAGATCGACAGGTTGGTTTCTATGTTAGCTACCTGTATTTTGAGGTTCGTTTCATCGATTCATCATTTTCCTTTTCTCGATCATCGTGAAAATTATAACATGTCCTTCTTTCTTGGTTTGACATTTTAATCGGAGGCGGAAAAAATGACACAACTAGCATAGTGCATTGCTAGACTGTTAGAACGCTTTTGTTTCGGTTCTTTGAAATCTTCTATTTGTTCAAGCTTCGTAGACTCCTCTAGCAAAGGCAGTGCATAAATATCAGTCTAAAAATTAGATTCATGTGTGCTCATGTGAAATTGACTATAACAGGTGTTCCTCAACTCTCTTAGTTCATATTATGAAACTCCTTATTTAGTAAATTCGATTTAATTTGCCTTTGTCTGGCTAGCTAAATTCAACTTTATTGTACATATATATTTTATAATTGCCTTTATCTAGCTAGCTTAAGGATTCATGTCGTCACAAAGTATTCGACTTGATAATCACAGTGGAACAAACACTAAATTGCCAAGTACTCGATCAATATCATGGTTTGAATGTAATATATTCATAAAGCCAGGGCTTTTGAGTTTTCTCTATAACCAATTGCTTTAGCGGAACAACTCAACTTTATTGTATACATATATATATATATATATATTATGGGTATACGAATTCCATTTCTTAAGCTCGCTAAGGAGAACCTGTTATAGTTCATGTGTTGTTGAAGGTCAGGAAATCTCATCGTTAGAGTTCAATTCCCAAGCAACTGACCTAAACTAGATTCACCTACTTGACTATTCCATCTATGAAGATCATATTCATCATTGAACGTCATTAACAAAAGAGGAAACAAATTATCTTTACAATCTCATGTGCAAGATGCCCCATTTTGTCCGCTCCTAACACATACTTGAATGCCAAACTCATGATATCCTCTACATACGAAGAGAAAGCTAGCTTGGTCCTTGCAAGAGAAGGGTATGTATTCTAGAGTATGATTAGGGGTTTTTGTTTTCCAGGGGTTCAATCTTGTCATTTGTCAAAGATTTATAACCTCAATTATTAAAGAGCATTTAATTGAGTTGATATTCAAAGAGTTTCAAGATCAAAATTTGCTCATTACTCATTACCTCAGAATGAATCATTTTATTTAAAATGTTCAAACGTTAAATGACTTACAAACATTGAAACATAGGAAAAAGAAAAACAAATTCAAACAAGATGACATGCTTTGATGAGAATGCAATAAAATTCCAGATGGATGACACATTCTACTCCTAATCAGAATGCCCCATTACACATCAAATGTCCATGCCCCTGAATCAATCAGATCATGAACCTTGCACTTCAATGCCCCACAATTCTCAGCGGTGTGCCCTAAGCTCCCAATATGATAGCTGCATATGGCGTTAACATCATGGCCTTCAGGATATGGGACATCTCTTGGTTTGGATTGAATTAGATTCACAAGGTTCTTCTCAACTAGCGGTGGGAGAAATTCCTCATACGTCATTGGAATTGGATTGATGTGAGTCTTTTCATGGAATACCTTATGAGGTTTGGTCCCTTGATTAGCTAGATAAGATCCCACAATGTTAATCTCAGCTCCTTCCTCAATGTCAATACTGCTAGTGCCTCTTATCCTTCCATTCTTGATAGCTCTTTCAATCATCTCTCCACACATGATGATGTCAGAGAAACTCTTAGTAGCAACTCCTTTCATGTGGTTAATATATGGAAATTTTAATGTATCGATGAACAAAGTAATGAACTCTCTTTCAATCATTAGAGGCTGCACTTGAGATGCATCATCCCTCTACCGTTGTGCATATTGTCGAAAGCTCTCATCAATCTTCATCTCCATATTTTGCACCGTTGTTCGATCAGGGGCCATATTAGTCATGTATTTATATTGACCCAAAAAGGTACGACCCAAATTCTTCCAAGAGCGGATTTGAGTATGACTCAATTGATTATACAACCTAGAAGTGGGTCCAGTCAAACTGTCTTGAAAGTAAGGGATCAAAATTTGATCATTGTTGGCGTATCCAACTATCCTTCAAATAAACATCGTGAGATGGACGTTGGGGCAACTGGTTCCATTGTACTTTTCAAAATCAAGCATTTTGAATTTGGGCGGGACCACCAAGTCAAGAACTAAGACTAGTTCCCTTGCATCTATTTCATTATGAGAACTTTGTCCTCTCATTCCTTTGAATGTCTACTTGCACCACTTTTTTAGGTTCTCAAGGATCTAATTCTTGGCTTTTTTTTATCTCATCATGAGAAGACATGTTGTGATCAGTAGACTTATCCCGAGGATATAATACAGTTTCATGAGTTTTAATGGCGGAGAAGGCTACTTTGTGTCTTGGAAGCTAGTCGGGCAAAATGAGTATTGGTGGATTAGCATGTGCCATCACACATTCATAGGTTCTCTGGTCAAGGAAATCTTCTCTTTGCCTCTTTCTTGAATGAGTCCAATCAGTTTTGCTATAATTTGGTCAACTAGATTGTCTTGGTTTTGCAAGATGTGATCCACAATGGCCTTTTACGTGTTCTCCATTTTAGATTCTCACTCTGTTTGCATCCTTTATAAATTCTCTTCCAGTGTTTTCTTCAATTTCTCAAATTTTGCTTATATTATCAATACTGTGTGAATGAAGTTGTACAATTAGAAACACCTCCTCAGAGTCCTCCACGATATAAACCCATGTATCCATGATTAATGCATGTACAAAAAATGCCTAAATGAATGCCATACTGAATGCAAAGATGCAAATGCATATGCAAAAAGTGTTAATCCCAGCAGTGAATATCATAGAACAATTTTCACCAGGGATAAAAGCCTCCACATTGCAAGATAGTCCAACTTACATACATGTTTTCGCTTAGATGTTGAGTCTAAAATGGATCATTGCTTCGCCTCGGATCTTCATCCTTGAAAATGATTCCCCTCAAGCGTTATGTAACCTAACTTCGTTAATGCCCTGGTGGTGTTGAAGTTAGTGCGTCGCTCCTTGATGACTAGCGATAGAATAATCGTAAATAAGGCTCTACTGCTGGATTACTCCTCGGATAAGTGGATCATCATTTCAGTCTCGAATGCTGTACGATCTTCGAGCAAGTCTCATTCTTGTACTCTAAACTTCTTTTAGCCTTCGATGCATTTCTGTATATATGACTGCTTGATTGAAAACTTTTACCTCTCCTTGTGAAAATTTTCTCTTGAATATCCCCTCACGGATCAACACTTTCACATTGTGTCATATTGATAAAATGCAATGCAAAAAAGGATGAAAATAACACAAAAAGAAAAAGAAATGAGTTAGTACATGTAATATAATCAATAAAATTAAAAGATGCTATATAAAAATAAACACCTACCCAATCATGATATCTACCCGAGCATGCTTTTATTAGATAGTAATCCTACCCGGACATGCTTTCTACCCAAAATGATTTATTTTCAAGAAAATAATCCTAACCGCTTAGTATCTAGTTCACATGCTTTTAATCAACAAAATGTAAAGCAAAAGTTCATGGTTCAGAAACATTCCTCCTTTGTGTACACTTATTTTGGTTTCCTACTGACGTACAAAGGTTCAATATGGTTATACCTAGGGTGACCATTCTACGATTCACTATGTGAATGGTTTCGACTCTATGAGGAAATGATACTCGAATTATCCTTCTTGTCGGTACCCCCTTAGGCTGCCAAACCCTCAATCCTAACCCATTATAGGCATAAACGGATCGAGTTCAATTAGAGGGGATTTACTTTCTTATACCCATATGAGGAATAAATTCCTACGAAGGTATAAGGCATGTGTATCCCACGGGTTATTTGCTAAAACTGATACGAAGAATAAATTGTTACGAGAGTAAAGCATTCACTCCTACTTATTTGGAACGAAGCTTGGGTTTGGAGCTCATGTCATTTAAATGCTCGTGATGTGTGTGAGAAGGAACATACAAACCTTTGACTTAAAAGGAAACTAAATTTTTTTAACAAAAACCTTAACAAAGCTGAAAAAATAAATTAAAACATTAGTACTATAAATATATAGAAATTAGAAAAAATTTCAATAAATGGATCATAAGCTAACTATAGACTCGAACTTATAATTTCCACCATTACGACAATGTGTAAGCGACTTACAACATGACTCTCTAAAAAAAGTCCCCAACGGAGTCGCCAAGCTGTCATAACCATTTTTTAAAAACAATTAAATATTATTTTTTAAAAACAATTACGACTTTATTATTTGAAAAAATTGGTGATTTTGAATTAATTTGAATTAAATTGAATACCTAAAACGTCTTTTAAAACAATTTTAAGAAAAATCATTTTTTAAGACAAAAATTGGTTTGTGTTTACCAAAAATCCGATTTAAGGGGTTCGAGAGTTGGTTACACGTGGGGAAGGATTAACACCCCACAGCGCCCAAAATTGGTACTTAGTCGCTTATACGTTGTCGTAAATGGTGGAAACTATAAATCGAATATAAAGTTAAAATATGATCAATTTATTAAAGTTTAAT
Organism: Hibiscus syriacus; assembly: GCF_006381635.1. Classification (NCBI taxonomy): domain Eukaryota; kingdom Viridiplantae; phylum Streptophyta; class Magnoliopsida; order Malvales; family Malvaceae; genus Hibiscus; species Hibiscus syriacus. The sequence goes on along the minus strand of NW_024063507.1, from coordinate 438,254 downwards.
TAATTTTCTCTGAATCATTTATTAGGGAAAATTCTTTAATTTGAAAAGAAATCTCGAGATTAGCAATCCTCCATTGGGAAACTTATCTCGTCTATTTCTTGTCTAAAAAGAATATTCCCTCCTCGATGAAAGCGCGAATCGAATATGAATTGAAAATCAACATTTTTCATACGACAAAATAAATTGCTATTTACTTTATCATGCTTTTCATTATTTGAATTAAAAGAAATTAATTAGCACTTAAAAAACTTTGATTTATTTCAAGTTCTCATTTTGTTTGAATGTCGTATCAGATCACACTACTTCGATCAAGCAATGGTTTCCACACCCATTCTATAAATCGTTGTTCTCGATGATACTCGAATAACATATAAAAGATATGAAGAAAATAAATGCAATTTAGAACACAAAATATCTAAGACAAATAAAGCTAATGAGATTTACTTAACTTAATACATATGAATATATATAATATGCAAAATATATTCATACATAAAGGACTAAAATAAAAACAAGTGAACATTATAGATCAAAATGAAAACAATAAAAATAAGCATATATAGTGATTTCAGGGACCAAAATGGTACTAACAATAACTTAAAGGGATAAACAACAAATATGGACAAACCAGAATCACAATCTAACACCTTAAATAATAGGAGTACCAGAAACGAAAATAATCCCTAAATAATATTAAGGACTAAAATAAATTAAAGAAGAAACATGGAGAGATAATTAATAAATTTACATAAATGCATTTATACAAAATAGTGACCAAAATGAAATATTCATAAATATCATGGTCAGATTCGATCATCCAAGAAAATAATATAACACATTGGGTCAGTGACCAAAACATAAACATAGGAAACTAACGACCCAACGTAGAATATCATCAGATTTTAATTAATGGCTAAAACAAAATATTACAAACGAGATGGACCTAAACTGTTATAAGACCCTTACGTAAAACACGTTGAAACCCCGATATGCGACGTTGTTTCATGTATAGTATTTAAGGCCAAAACAAGGCCAAAATTTGGCCAAAACTCCCATTTGGTTCGGTTTCATTAACAGAGGGGAGAGAGAGAGCTTTCAAACTGTCTATACTACCTCATCGGGAGAGGAAGAATCGTCGATCACCTGCGGCGGTCCACGATGGCCGGAGGAAGACAAAATACCCCAAAAGATTCCCCCTTTTACTCTGAGCCCCGATCTAAAGTCCATTTCCCTTAATACTGAACATAGAATCCTAGATATAGGATAATACCTTTCCGATAAACTCCAAAAACCAACGACCTTTCAGCTTTCTGACGATTTTCGAACCAAGCTATGGGCTTCTTTCTTTGGTTTTTTTCTTTTTCCATTTCAAATAGGATGGATGTTTGGGGTTTTTCTCTCGGTGTGTGTAGGGGTTTTTCTTTTATTTGAATCTTTTTTTCTCACTTGCATCCTCTTTTTTTTCTCACCAAAAACTGGTCTTCTCCCCTCATCGAATCCCCTTTGCATGTTATATCTTTGGTGACTTGTGGATGTGAGTGATGATATCTTTGGGTAGAGGCATCATTTCCCCTAGATTTCCTTGGGATTCCTTTTGTACAAATAAATTTTTTTATTGTTTTTCTTCTCCGACTAATTTGCTTTGTTTTACTGATAGGTTGATTTGTTTTCTGTCACTTTGTGGTAGATGGTGGGACTAATCGGTGGTAGCACACATGCAGGGAGTTGGCCAGTGAGGTTCCTGCGTTAGTTTGGTGGTTGAAATCCATTGGCGGTGGTGGCTTGATTAGGGTTTAGAAACCCTAATTTGTTTGGGATACAAACAGGTCTGGACCGGGTCAGATCTTGGGCCTCGGGTCTGGGCTCCAAGTCTTGCATCTGAGTTGAGTTTGGGTTGGTTCCTGGAACCGGGTGGGCTTCTGGTTGTATAATTGGGCTCTATTTTAGGGCCTACAAAAAATATAAGCATATACAATCAATAAAATAATAATAATAATAATAATAATAATAATAATAATAATAATAATAATAATAAATTAATAAACAATTAAGACCCGGACAAAAACAGGTGTCTACAATGCCTTTGTACTTGTTGATGATTATTCTAGATACATATGGTTCTATTTTTAAGCACTAAATATAAAGCTTTAGACAAATTCATCACATTTTCAAAAATAAACCAAAATGAAAAAGGTTACTCAATTTCTAGTGTTTGGAGTGACCATGGAATCAAAATTGAAAATCTTGGTTTTGACGAAGATTGTAGCTTTAATGGAATTAGTCATAATTTTTCAGCCCCTAGAACCCCTCAACAAATTGGAGTTGTTGAGAGGAAAAATATAACTTTAAAGGAAATGGCTAAAACCATGTTTTGTGAAAATAATTTGCCAAAATATTTTTGGGAGGAAGCCACAAACATTATATTGTAAGTAGATTAATGATTAGACCTATTTTGAAGAAAACTCCATACGAACTTTTTAAAAATAAAAAGCCTAACATTAGCTATTTTCATTCTTTTGGGTGTAAGTGTTTTGTTTTAAACAAAGAAAAAACAATCTTGACAAATTTGATGCTAAAAGTGATGAAGGAATTTTCCTTGGATATTCAATTAATTCTAAATCTTTTTGAGTATTTAATAAAAGATTTCCAGTTGTAGAAGAGTCTATTCATGTTGTTTTTTATGATAACCCCTTTCAAGGAAAGATTCTTGTGTTGATGATGATGAAGGTATTATGACATCAAATGAAGTTGGTGAACCATCATCTAAAGAGGACATGCAAGAACAAACACAATATTCTCGTAAGGAGCTAACTCTGGAGGAAAGGGGAGTCTCCTACCCAAGGGAACACAACTATGTAAAGGATGGCGAGAGTCTGGGTGATCCATTCAAAGGGGTAACTACTAGATCCTCTCTTAGAAATGTTTGTAATTATGTTGCATTTATCTCATTCATAGAGCCTAAAAATATCAAAGAAACATTAAATGATGAATTTTGGATATTGGTTATACAAGAAAAATTAAATCAATTTAAGAAGAGTCAAGTATGGACTTTAGCTGAAAGGCATAGTATCAAATCTACTATAGGTACTAAATGGGTATTTAGGAATAAATTCGATGAAAGTGGTAACATAGTGAGGAACAAGGCTAGACTTGTTGCTCAAGGCCATACTCAAGAAGAATGAATAAATTTTGATGAAAATTATGCTCCCAGAGCTAAGATGGAGGCAATTAGATTGTTATGAGCATTTACATGTTATCATTGCTTTACTTTATATCAAATTGACGTTAAAAGTGCTTTTCTAAATGGTTTTATAAAAGAAGAAGTGTATGTGGAATAACCTCCCAATTTTGAGGATTCAAAATTTCCTAATAACGTTTTTAAATTGACAAAAGCTTTATATGGTTTAAAATAAGCTCCTAGAGCTTGGTATGAAAGATTGTCAAATTTTCTTGTTGAAAAAGGTTTTTTGAAAGGGAAGGTTGACAGTATATTGTTTATAAAAAGTAAAGGTAAAGATTTATTAGTAGTTCAAGTTTATGTTGATGACATTATTTTTGATTCTACTTATGATAATCTTTGCCAAGAGTTTTCCAAGTTGATGCAAGGTGATTTTGAGATGAGCATGATGGGAGAGATCTCATTTTTCTTGGGACTCCAAATCAAGTAAAGGAAAGATGACATCTTCATCAATGAAGCTAAGTACATCAATGACATGCTCAAAAAGTTTGGAATGTAGTATATGAAACCTCAAGCTACTCCTATGAGCTAATCTACAAAGCTTGACAATGATGCATATCATTTCTTTATCTTACCATAAGTAGACCGAACATTATGTTTAGTGTTTTCTTATGTGCTAGATTTCCATCATGTCATAAGGAATCACATTTAGAAGCCATTAAGATAATAGTTAGATACCTTAGAGACACTCATATTATAGGACTTTGGTATCCTAGAGACTTTAACTTTAGTTAGCATGCCTTCTTAGATGCGATAAATAGGAAAAACACCTCCGGTACTTTACAATTCCTATATAGTATGTTGATTTCATGGTTTTCAAAGAAACAAAATAGTATAGGATTATCAACCACCTAAGAAAAATACATTTAGACCAATAGTTGTTGTGCTCACGTTTTATGGATAAAACGACAACTCATAGACTATGGAATTGATGCAAGTACTATCCCTATCAAGTGTGACAATACTAGTGCTATTTGTCTCACAAAAAATCCCATCCAATATTCTAGAACTAAGCATATTGAGACATCATTTCATTAGAGGTCATGTCTCAAAGAAAGATATAGTTCTAGAGTATGTAGACACATTGCACCAAATAGCCGATATTTTTACAAAACCTTTAGATAAGGAAAGATTTTGGGCACTTAGGAGGGAGTTAGGTTTAAAAAACCTTCCTTGACTTTGTGTTTAAATAATTTATGCACTTTTATGATTTTATGAAAAAGCATGCTAAATAAGTTCTTTGATGCCTATGCAAATTAGTTGGGGGAGTTTAGGATTTTTCATTAAAATTGAAAAAGTGTTCAAATTATGCTTAATTATGTATTTGCTTGTTTGAACATGTTTTTCCTTGTAAATTTAGAGTTGCCTATACCATTTTTGATGCCCTATAGTATGCATTGTTGTTTTGACCATATGGTGCACTTTAAATAGAATTTCATGCAACCTTAGCATTCATAGTAGTTTTTACTATTAAACCTTGTATAAATCAATGAATGTTGTATCATGGTTATAGTTTTATGTCTCATATGCTAATACATGTTGTATGTGCTTAATTGATGTTAAAATGACATTTTTGGACTTCAATGTTGCATTTTTTTTACCATTTTGTGCATCTCGTATCGATATTGTTCATACAGTATCGATACAATCCGTGTAGTACCAATACAGTTTATATAGTACCGTTACTATTCTTGTGCATTTATAGGTATCCATACTCTCATTTATTACTTTTTAGTATCGATACTCCAATTGGAGTACCGATCCTGTTGGTCAGTTTTTGATTCGTATGCTCAAAAATTCCCAATTTTTTTAAAATCCCTTAAACCCTAACTCCAAGCCACCGAACCTCTCTTACCCCTTTCTCACATCTTTGCCATTTCTTGCCTTTATGGGGTCAAAATAACATCATTTTTTTATCTCCAATACCTATATTCAACATAAAAATCATGCAAACATCACTCATTCCTTCTCATTTAGATGAATCAATGTATTTTCTTTTCAAATCCTAATTTTCTTTCAAATTTTAGGTTGATTCTTGATAGTTTAAGTTAAATTAGTGTTTGTGTTTTGTTTTTACTTTAATTTAAATTCTAATTGCACTGTTTTTACCATTGATTTACTTATTTTATTACGATTTTTCAATATACTTCGAATAAAAAACAATTTTTTTGTTTCCTGCATATACATTGTATGTATCTATGTATATTTCTTTTACTTTTATATATATACTTATTGAATTTTTGGGTTTATATTTTTAATTTGTTTTAAACTATATATATTTACATAATTTTATATATATTGTTTTATTGTTTGAATTACAATATATATACTGATTTCATTTTTTCATTATATATATACATATTCTTTTTTTATACATATATAAAATACCTTGAGCCCATAATGTTATTTATTTTTTCCAATACCTTGAATATTGCAGACTCTATATAAGTTTTAGGATTGATTGATTGAATACATACATTGCTTTATTTTGCATATTCTTTTTAGCCCGATTTCCTAAAATTGATCCGTAACAAGCAAACCCATACTTCCCGTACTAATCCACCCCGCGTCTAATCTCTTAATCCTCCTCCCATTCCTATTCTGAACCTTAATTCAAACCCTAATATTCTTGTAATCCTAAATTATTACTTTAATGAACCCAGTCGTGCAAATCTTTTTTTAGCGTTACTCCAATGATTTCGAGTCGTATCCTATTAAGGGTGAGCATATGCCTAGACTGTCCACCTTGTTTAAAATCAAATTCAAATATCTTTCTAAAATCAAAGAATGGAAATTAGACAACATTTTCAAGATCAAACCCATTGTTTACCATAAGTGGCTCCATATTTTCTATTCTAATGTGGCTTGTCTCCAAAATCAGGCTCGCACCCATACTTAGAGTATTCGCTAATATCTTATTGGGCAATACATTACTATTGATCCCTTGATCATAACTAGAGACCTTAGTCTAGAGTACATTTATAATGATAATGAGCATGAATCTATCTCCTCTCACTACCAATTAGGATCGAGTGATCTCCATCTTGACTATCATGAGCATTTCCTTCACTTTATTATTCTTGGTGGTTCGACCATCCGAAGGTAAATATTCCACTATTCATCAATTCGACCTTTTGTGGCTTGATGCCTTCGAAAAAAATAAAAGAATAAACTTTGATCAGATTGTGTTTGGTGAGCTTGTTGACATCGCCAACAACGTTCCTTCCAAACGAGTCGACTTTTTAGTTTATGGTTGCATCTTGAGTTATTTGTTCGTCAAAGAAAATATCAATGTTTCCCTTGATACTCTGATTTCCTTGTCCTCTTTCATTGATGGGAAAAAGATGGAACCTTGTGGAAACGCAAAGAGAATCAACCTATTGGTTATTCCTTCCGAGCAGCTCAGGACGACGATGTTTTTCATGATGTTGATCATCTTACAAATAGTGTTCATAATGATCCTCCTCGCGTCGATGGTTAAGATTTGAGTGCTATGCCTCCCTGCTTTCAAACCTTCTTAGAGACGATGGATATGCAACGTGCTACCATTTAGTCTCACTTCTCTACTTTGGGGACATATGTTTCAGAGATCGCTTCTCGACAGTTGGCAATAGAGTTACACATCTCGGAGATATCATCCTAGTAGCTCACTTTACAATCGATGTATATATGTAGATACTCGATTTGTCTGGGGTTATGTCGGAGCAGACCCGAAGTAATGACAACCTAACCCGACCCCAAACCAACTAGAGGCCCATCTCAAGCCCAATGGTCATCAGCACTTGCATGCAAACAAGAAGGAAAATCAAGATTGGTTTTTAGCAATTAACAACCAGATGGTGAGGGGTTAACAAGGAGAAAAAATAAAAGAGGGGGAAGAAAACAAAAGGGGGGAACACACAGAAGGAAAGAAAAGAAAAAGAACCAGAAAATATCAACCGTCACGAGACTACCATCAATCAGCAATCTATCACCATTACGAGAAGAACAAAGACTTTTTTTTTTGTTTTTTTACAGAATAGAGCAAGAACGAAAAATAGTGTGTAAAGTTTTCCTTTCCTAAAAGTAATAGAAGCAAGGGGTTTCCCTTTTGATATACAGAGCATACAAGTGATTGTACTTCAAGAGGTATTCAACCAATTTCATATTTCAGTAGTTATTTTCTGTTATTATTAAAAGCATACTCGAATCAAACAAAATGAAAGAGTAGAGAAAGATTATTTACCCTTTAGTCCTAGAGACCATCCGTTCATGTTGTGTAATTTAGGGTTTAAAGAGATGGGTATATGAGGGTTAAATTCCTTCTTTTATTTGAGGGTATATATGATTTAGGTTCTCGTTTCATGGTTTATGAAGGTTAAAGGAGGGTGTTTGAAGGTGGTAATCTCTTCATCAGAGTTCAAAAGCGATGATGGTCATGAATAATTTTGGGTTTTTGTTTTGTTTCTCTCAAATAATAAAAAGGATAAAGGCAAGAAAGAGTAAGTGGCCGAGAGAAGAGTTAACATACTGCTGCTTTAGGTTTATTCTTTTTCTTTTTAAAATCTTCAATCACGCTTAGTAAAACACAAATGTTACTGCCATTCTTGTTGGGTTATTTGCTTGTCTAAGGTTCTTTCTTTAGTAATATTTTTCTTTTGACCATCAAATATCTTAATCCTAGTTTAGACTATTTTATTTTTTAGATTTAGTCATTAAACTTAGATTTCTTTTAGTTTAGTCTATAGTTTATTAAATATGTTTAGTCTTAGTTAATTGTATTTTGATTTGCCATCTTTTACATTCACATTCGAGACCATTATAGTTTATATGTGCATATATGCACGGTTTCTTTTTATCATTATATAGGTCAAATTTAATGTTGCATTTTATGTTTTTGTTTTTATATTTGAGTCACATTTGTACATTATAGGTTAATATGCATGGTTTATGATCTTTAATTAAAATATATGTAATTTTTTGTATGTCACGTTGTATGATATTTTTAATTTTGTTTAATTAATTTTGGTATGACATTTTTTTGCACAATTTGTATGATATCCTCATTTGCATAACTCGATATATTACATAATTGGATTAAAAGTAATACACTTTTAATTTAAAATTGTTTTAAGTGGGTTGTCGTAATGCATTTGAGGTCCGCTTTTAATGATTTTAAAATAAAAGTGTATTCCATTAGTGACACCTAAAAATTGATCCATCACTTTAAAATTTGGGAATGGAAGAAAAAGAAATGTTTGACTATTTAAATTTATCGAGAAAAGGTTGTTATAGCTTTTAAGCTCTGGTCTCGATATTTGTAAATAATCGAACATTCTTTATCTTTCTAAAACGACTTGGTAATTTTAATTTAATTTATTTGAGTGCTTTTGAACATTATTAAATTTACATATTTGTTTTATGGGATCAAAAATCAAATTAAGTTCGAATTTGTAAAGTTCATTGTAAAGACGTTACCGATTTAGGGCATTGTGGGGGTGCTAATCCTTCCTCACTCGTAACCGACTCCCGAACTCGATTTTGGTAACGCAAACTTTAACTTGTTGTTTTAATTAAAATTAATTTTTATTTAAAATAATAAAATTTTTTTGGGTGCCCAATCACACCCTAATCAAAGATTGGTGGCGACTCTTCGAACCATATTTTTCTATTGTAAACGAAATTCCAAATTTTTTAAAACGAGAGGTTTTTTAAATTGCATTTGTTTTTTAATTTAAAAATAAATTAAAAAGAGGATAATTAAGAATTAATGTGGTTTTCAAAATCTCACCTTTTCACTTTTTAAGAAAAAATCGTTTCGACAGCTTGGCGACTCCACTGGGGAATATTTTTTAGAGAGTCAGGCCGATAGTCGATTAATTAATTATCTTTGCAATTGAAAGTTATAAATTCGTTTTAATTTGATTTTTGATCCCATGTTTGGTTTTTAATAAGTTTTGTTTGTATTTTGATTTTTTTAATTTAATTTGATTAACAATTAAATAGTTGTACTGAGCTGTTTGCTAATGGTTTCAAAATAATTGTGTGTTTTGGGGAATTGGTTTTGAGTTTTTTATTGTGTTGTTTTTTTTGTTTTTCCTCACACACTGCACAACTGCATTTTCATGACATGAGCTAAAATCCCGCTCCGTCCTAATTAAGTAGGAGTGAGAGACTATGCCCTCGTGTGGTTTTCACCTCCGTATGGGATAGTGGATCGCTCATGGAGCTCACGCCTTATGGTCCTCATGTTAGTAATCACCTCTGCATGGACATAAGGAGATGTGTTCCCTCAAAATTGAACTCGATCCCCTAAAGCCTGTAATGGGCCAAGATTGAGGGTTTGGTAGCCCAAGGGAGCACTGACAATGACAATTTGAGAACCTATTACTTTAGAACCAAACCCAACATATAGTGAACATAGAGCATGAATTTAGGTCGAGCCTAACCCGAACCTTAAGAGTCCCGTGAGGAGGGTACACAAGGAAAAGCTTTTTATGTCATTTATTTTCACTTTTCGAATAAATATATGCGAACTAGAAATCATGAGGTTAGATTTATTTGTCAAGCAAGCATACGAATTAGATATCATACGGTTAGGGTTTTAATGTTCAAACAAAGCATGAGGGTAGCTATCATGTTGGGTAGGATCTACTAAAGCATGATTAGGTAGCCAGCATGTGAGGGTAGGTTTTATTTAATGATTATGATACTTATTATTTTGTTGTTGATATTATGTGAACTAACCCATTGTTGTTCCATGTCTATTTTATTTTATTTTATTGCATTCACATCTTCATGTCATCACAAGGTGTTAATTCGCAAGTGATTGACTAATAAGAAGGCTGGACATATTGAGACAAGAAATTCTTAACCATGTAGTCAAAATCAGGAGATTCAAAGATATTCAAATGATCCATGAAGAAGAACATCCGATGAATGAAGAAATCTGAAGCTGATTGAAGACTTCCTTTAAAGGAGTGAAGGCCAAGATATTCCCTCAGAAGATAGATACAGTTATACCAAGGACAAGAAGACCCTTCACAAAGACATGAAGATAACTTCGTATTGAAAGTAAAATGGAGACCTCAAGATTCAATTTAAGGACATCTGGCGTCATCAAAGGTGATAAAGTACACTGACAACTTTGGGTGCAATATTAGATTCCATGAAGAGTACGGTTCAAGGAAATGAAGAAATGAAGAATCACATTTATACTTTGACTACATGGTGTACTGAATTCTTGTTGTCTAAATGAAGGTTGTTCTATGGTGGTCACTTTTAGAATTAACACCTTGTGCATTTGCATTTGCATTCTTATTAGCATTAATTTACTTATTTTGTTATTGTTGCTTTTTGTCATTTTGTTATTTCATTTGTACTAACTTGTTTCTATATTGTTTTTTCTCTTTGTCTGCATTGCATGATCATGACATATTCAAAAGGTGTTGCTTTGTGAGTGGTCATCATAGTAAAAGGTTTTCATGACGGACAAGGGGTTTCGTGATCAAACAGACTATAACATAGTCAAGAAATGGCATCCTGAGAAAGCTTCAAAAATAGTGGAGAGTTGCGCACATAAATGTCATATGTCTGACGAAGAGCACAATGAGATAAGAGAGATAAAAGAACAAATGTCCAAGATGATGGATAGGATAGATGTTTTGTCCAAAGGAAGAGAGACTTCTACAAAAGAAAAGAAAGAACTCAATGAAAACAATCTCGAGGTGTCATATACGCAAGGGACTACTTTAGAACCTGTTGATTCTAGTCAGTATGAGAAATCACGCACAATCATTGTTCGTATCAACAAGTTGTTTGGAAATGCCAAGGTAATAGTTGCAACTATAGAAGTTCAGAAGGATAAAAAGAAGACATGCAGTCCGAACTCGTTGGTGTTTGATAGTTTACTTCCAACATCAGGGGAAATAAAACTGGAAACTCCAATTCAACCCAAGTTTAGAGGTGGCTCTCGTTGTGATTCAATCCCAATATCATATAAGGAATTGTATGATAAACCGAGAAGTGGCACCGCATTATGTGAAACCTTTGCGACCTCCATATCCAAGTTGGTATGACATCAACGTTCGTTGTGAATATCATGCTGGAGTTCAAGGACATTCTATTGAGAATTGTTCTACCTTCAAATGTCGAGTCCAACTTCTACTAGATCATGGGGTATTAGAGTTTGAATTAAAAGGATAACCCAGTTTGAAAATGGATTATCCTGTTGGGTTCGAACCAAAAGTGACCAAAGGTAAGGGTATCAGTGAGGACTTCCAGGAAGAAAATTGTTTTCCAAAATACGAAGCTCTGATTCGTCATTTAAGAAGTGAAAATGATAACCTGAGTAGAGAGATGGAAGTCATGCGAGATGATTTTCAAAGGATCAATCAAGCTTTTAAATTTGCTGGTATAGGAAATGTCCCAGATGAGTGGATAACAGGAGTCACTAAACTGAAGAATGACGCTGAACAGTGGAGAAAGAATTGTAACATGCACGAAGGTCGAGCCGAGATGTTTTCTCATGATTTACAGATTGCAGAAAGAAGACGCAATATATTTGTTGATGATTTGGGAAGATATCATACCGAAATTCAGACGTTGAACAGATCCATTGCCAATATGGAAATCTCATATCAACGCCACAAGCGGGAGACTGACACTGAGTTAGAAGCCGATAGAGTCAAGAACAAGAAGTTGATGAAGATTGTGGATGATTGTAGTGATCTTATACAAGAGCTTCATAACCATAATGACTTTCTTACAAGGAAGATTCAACAGCAGTGTTTACAGCTCCGAGAATCGACACTCAAGATAGAGAAAAGAGATAACGTCATGAAAGAAGATATGACCCAAGCAAGCAATGTGGCTTAGAAATGGGTGGATTTAGCTGGCTTTGCAAGAGAATTGAAGCAAATTGACAACTCGACCCCCGAGCATGAGTGGAAATTAAATTGGATTTTGAAGGAGATAGAAAATCTTGGAGTGAAAGCTGTCCATTATATGTAAAGTTTGTTTGATTTACCGAGACCTTTGTGTTCAATAAAAGTCGTTTTAAGACGGTCACTCTGGAATGACACCTTTTCTATTTGCATTTGACACATGCATTTGCATTTGAATTACATGTATTTATTTAAGCATTTTACATGCATTAATTATAAAAACACAGAAATAATTTATGGAAGGTTATGTGACAATAATAACAAGATCATTCATTCATTCTACTTCCTCATCGTCATGAACAAACAAATGGAAATAATGGAGCAATCTCATAAGGAATTACAAGATCAACTACAAGAGTAGTTAGTCAGGTCACAACAAGATATGAGGAATCAAGCATCGGGTTCTCTTCAAGGGTTATCAAATCAAATGATCCAGATGTTGGCAACTAAGGCTGCTGATAGAGAGGAAATCGTTGATAAAGGATACCAATCTCATCAGACTATTACGACGAGAATCATAACCTACCATGGAGCATCTAACTCAAACCAAGAGAAGAGCCTCGTCAATTATGAGCAATTTGAAGACAAATTCAGGTGGTTGAATGAATCCATTAAAGATATGAAGGTTGTTAATTCCCCTCATAAGCAGTTAGAAGCTAGAGAACTCAGTTTGGTCCCTGATTTGGTCATCCCACATGAATTTAGGGTGCCTAATTTTAAGATATATGATGGCACTAGTTGTCCCCTAATTCATCTAAAGATATTTTGTAGAAAGATGGAAGAGTACCTAAATAATGACAATCTGTTGATTCATTACTTCTATGATAGTCTTACTGGGCCAGCTGTAGTATGGTATAACCGTTTGAACAAAGAACATATCAAGACATGGGTTAACTTAGCTGATGCTTTTTTGGGACAAGAACAATATGTTAAAGGCTTAGCCCTAAAATGTTATGACCTTTAAAGGATAAGAATGAAAGCTACTGAGAGCTTTAAAGAATATGCCCTAAGATGAAAAGGAATGGCAGCACAAGTTCAACCTCCTTTGTTAGAAAAAGAAATATCATATATGTTTCACGATTGTCTTCCAGCTCCTTTCTTTGAGTTAATGATGGGAAATTCGACAAAGGGCTTCAAGGATCTTATGATGGCTGGAGAGATAATTGAAGATGCAATTAGTAAAGGAAACTTGAAAGACACTTCCAAACATTCATCTGATCAAAAGGAAAAGGCTGATACGATGAATGAGTGTCACATCCATAGCTCCTACAACCGCAAACGAAATGGGGTAGCAGGTTACTCGAGACGTCCAAAAAAAGTCCCAAGATAAAAAAATGTTTTGAAAGTGTTCCAAAATCCTATTTCAGATCTGTATCCTCATTTGATTGAAGGTTAATACCTCACATCGAGGCCAGTGAAAGTGCAACCAGACCCTTCTGCTCATAGCTATGATCAAGATAGTGTCTGTGATTTCCACTTGGGGGCTTTAGGGCATTCTACAGGTAATTGTAGGCCGATGTTAAAGGAGATAGAGATGTTTGTGGAAAATGGGACATTGACACAAGAATTGGTGAAACGGTGGATGAAGAGCTCGAGTGGGGCATCAGAGCACATAATGTAGCATCCGTTTGGGTCAGGTGTTGCTATGTTAGATGAGTAATTGGGCATCCTAGGTAGGAAGAGATCATTTCATTATATCATGAAGCTTTATTCCATTTGCAACATCATGTTTGAACTTGTTTTTCATCCTTTCTCAGTTTTTTTATAATGATGTTTAAATAAATTCATGTTACTTTGAGGATGGTGAGCATTGAATCGATTTGCAACTTGAAATTCTTTGAATATCAACTGAATTAAAAAACTCTGTAAATGGTTAGAGTTATTGTTCTTTGACAATGTGACAAGGTTGAAACCTGATAAAATAAGGACCTTGACCTTATCCCCAGAAGATACAATCGAACACTATACTTTTTTTCTTGCAAGGACCGATATAGCCTTTTCCTATTAGAAGAGAATGAACAAGAGGCTTGGTATTCATATATGTATAGGAGCAGAGAACATGGGACATCTTTTGTGTATGATGTTACAAAACCGACTAGACTTCACTTATGTTGATGATGTTCAATGATGATTATGATCTTTACAGATGGAATAGTCGAGTAGATGAGTCTAGTTTAGGTCAGTTGCTTGGAAATTGAACTCTAACGATGAGATTTTTTGACTTTCAACAACACCTAGACTATGACAGGTTCTTCTTGACAAGCTTGAGAAATTGGATCTGTATACCCAGATTATAATATTATATGTATACAATAAAGCTTGAGCTGTCCCTCTAGAGAAATTGGTTAAACGCCCGAGCTTTATGGACAGAATTCAACTAGCCTAATAAAGGTGATGATATTATATATATACAATAAAGCTGAGCTATTCCGCTAAAGCAATTGGTTATAGAGGAAACTCGAAAGCCCTGGCTTTATGAATAGATTATATTCAAACCATGACCTTGATCGGGTACTTGGCAATTTGGTGTATGCTCTAATGTGATTGTCAAGTCAAAGACTTTGTGATGAGATGAACCCTTCAGCTAGCCAGACAATGGAAAATTAAATCAATTTTATGAATAAGGAGTTTCGGTAAAGATGGACTAAGGGAGTTAAGGAACACATGTTATAGTCAATTTCACACGAGCACTCAGGAATTTCATTTTTAGACCGATATTTTTGCACTACCTTTGTTAGAGGAGTCTACGAAGTTTGAACAAATGGAAGATTTCAGAGAACTAAAATAGAAGTGTTATAGAAAGTCTAGTAATTGATTATGCAAGTTGCATCATTTTGTCCGTATCCGATTAATATACCAAGCCGAGAAAGAGGTGCATGTTAAAATATTCACAACGATCGAGAGGGAAATGAAATTTTGGTGGTCGAAACCTTAAAAAATAGGAAGCCAACCCATTAATTTTGACACTTGTCAAAGAGCTCTAACTTTGAAAACATTAAAGAAGCTATTGATTCTTTTGATATTCTGTGAACTCATGTTTGTGATTTGATTCGATTGTGAGCCTGAATTGAGGGATAATGTTTTATAAACTTTTTTCATTTTTTGATCCCTAAAATAAGAGAAAGAGGAAAACATTTTCAAACAGGACAGTCTCAAATGTGAAAAGTCCTTGAAGTTAGTAAGGCTTATTTTGCCTCTGTTGTAGAAAAAATAAATGATGCCAGAATAATGAAGCATTTCACAATATTAAAAGCAAGTGGCCTGAGAGATTATAATGAATGAAGAATATAAATTATAACATTTCCTTGTGACGTTGTTAATTACCCATCAAGCAGAAGATGATCTCATTATTCAGAAGGGGCACATATTACAGCTTGTATAAAATGCAAGACATTTTGTTAGAAGAATTGATTACTTCTTAAGTGTTTATGACAATGTGAAGAGACGCCCTCAAACTACTTGACAACACTACTGTGTAGTGACATTAGAATGAGAACATTCAAGTTATGATATGTTGGGCATGAAGAAATCCATGAGTACCCACTTTGGGGCATGATCAGAAACCCAAATCATGTTGGGATGACAAGATTCAGACCAAGAAGATATTGAGAATGAGTCTCACAACTTGAAGTGTCAGGGGAAGACCTTGAATTTGAGCAGAGCTTACCTTGTAAAGCAAACCAACCGAGCATCAATCAATAGTAGAGTCCTAGAAGAACAACTCTGAAAGCATAATTGAGTCAATGACGGAAATGGGGCAACACAGTGGTATTTCTGATCATAGCAATAAGTTGGAAATTGTGAGTTATTATACGGATATCTAAAGCAAATCCCGGAGAGGAATGATCAAGTAGAAGAAGACTGAGTTCACCACTTTGATGTCAAATAAAGATAGAATCTACATTTATGTATTCATGAGAACATAATTTGCATAAAAGAAAATGAATTACCCTGATACATTTAATTGCATTCGTGTTTCATGTATAAACACCTGATTTTGATAGGTCTCCAGTGAAAAGAGAAGACGCATGATGTTAAAATCCCGACAATTGAAAGGTAGAAGTTAAACATCAAATACAAGAAATCATGTTTAGAGAGGCAGAACCTGAGGAACGTAGGGGTCAATCCATGGAGGAAACATTACTTTGAAGCGGGGTACGTGCCCCGACCATTAAGTCATTTTATGAAGTGAAACGAGAAGGATTTCTCATTAAAATATGAAAATTGAGATTTTTAAAAATAAGAAAGGTTTCTTACCCAGTAAATAATTTAAGTCGTTCGGGCCATCAGTAAGGCTTTCGAGCATGATGATTAAATCCTTTGGGAAATTTGTAAGCCTTCACAGAAGAGCAGTGAAGCAAACCTATCAGTAACTGCCATCAGTAAGTCTTTCGAGCATGATGATGAAGTCCTTCGGGCCATCAGTAAGTCTTTCGAGCATGATGATTAAATCCTTCGAGAAATTTGTAAGCCTTCACGGAAGAGTAGTGAAGCAAACCCATCAGTAAGTCTTTCTAGCATGATGATAAAGTCATTTTGGCCATCAGTAAGTCTTTCGAGCATGATGATTAAATCGTTCGGGACATTTGTACGTCTTTCGAGCAAGATGATAAGTTCTTCGGGCCATTTTAAGCCTTCTCGAAAGAGTGTTAGAGCAAACATCAGATCATTAGATGTGAGAGGAAAATGAAGGTTATCGAGTATAAAGAAGTGGATCAATTGATTAAAAGGAAATGCACACAAGGAGTCATTAACCAATTCAAAGTCCCAGGAAGAGAGAGGTTTAACCTTCAAAGTTGAGCCTTCATAGAAGAATAGTGAAGCAGAATCACACTAGAAGATTGTTCGAGTTCTACTCCCTGAAGTAAGAGGGAGCGAACCCATAGGCATAAGATTGTTCGAGTTTTACTCCCTGAAGCAAGACGGAGCGAACCCGTAGGTAGAAGATTGTTTGAGTTCTACTCCCTGAAGCAAGGAGAGTGAACCCATAGGCAGAAGATTGTTTGAGTTCTACCCTCTGAAGCAAGAGGGAGTGAACCCGTAAGCAGAAGATTATTCGAGTTCTACTCCCTGAAGCAATAGGGAGCGAACCAATTTTTAGAAGATTGTTATAGTTCCTTAATCCCTGAACAAGAGCGAGCAGACCCGTTATTTGAAGATTTTTCAAGTTTCATTTATCCCGAAGTAACAGTAGAGTGCTTTAATCTTTTGAAGTTATCAGGACCGAACAAACTCGATCATCTTTTGATCTTTGCTCTATTCTCCTTACACGACAATGAGCAAAGAGGGGTAGCTGTAGATACTCGATTTGTTCGGGATTATGTCGGAGCAAGCCCGAAGCAATGATAACCTAACCCGATCCTAAACCAACTAGAGGCCCATCTCAATCCCAATGGTCATCAGTAGTTGCATGCAAAAAGAATGAAAATCAAGATTGGTTTTTAGCAGTTAACAACCAGATGATGGGGGGTTAACAAGGAGAAAAAAGAAAAGAGGGGGCAGAAAACAAATGGGGGGAACACACAGAAGGAAAGAAAAGAAAAAGAACCAAAAAATATCAACCATCACGAGACTACCAACAATCAAGAATCTATCACCATTACGAGAAGAACAATTTTTTTTTGTTTTTTTGCACAATAGAGCAAGAACGAAAAACAGTGTGTAAATTTTTCCTTTCCTAAAAGTAATAGAAGCAATCTTAGAAAGTAAACAGGGGTTTCCCTTTCGATATACAGAGCATACAAGTGACTGTACTTCAAGAGGTATTAAACCAATTTCATATTTCAGTAGTTATTTTCTGTTATTATTAAAAGCATACTCGAATCAAACAAAATGAAAGAGTAGAGAAAGATTATTTACCCTTTAGTCCTAGAGACTATTTGTTTATGTTGTGTAATTTGGGGTTTAAAGAGATGAGCTTGTGAGGGTTAAGGGTCTTCTTTTATTTGAGGGTATATATGATTTAGGTTCTCGTTTCATGGTTTATGGAGGTTAAAGGAGGGTGTTTGAAGGTGGTAAGCTCTTCATCAGAGTTCAAAAGAGACGATGGTCATGAATAATTTTGGGTTTTTGTTTTATTTCTCTCAAATAATAAAAAGGATAGAGGCGAGAAAGAGTAAGTGGCCGAGAGAAGAGTTAACATATTGTTGCTTTAGGTTTCTTCTTTTTCTTTTTAAAAGCATAAATCATGCTTAGTAAAACACAAATGTTACTGCCATTCTTGTTGGGTTATTTGCTTGTCTAAGGTTCTTTCTTTTGTAATATTTTTCTTTTGACCATCAAATATCTTAATCCTAGTTTAGACTATTTTATTTTTTAGATTTAGTCATTAAACTTAGATTTCTTTTAGTTTAGTCTATAGTTTATTAAATATGCTTAGTCTTAGTTAATTGTATTTTGATTTGCCATGTTTTACATTCACATTCGAAACCATTATAGTTTATATGTGCATATATGCACGGTTTCTTTTTATCATTATATAGGTCAAATTTAATGTTGTATTTTATGTTTTTGTTTTTATATTTGAGTCACATTTGTACATTATAGGTTAATATGCATGGTTTATGATCTTTAATTAAAATATATGTAATTTTTTGTATGTCACGTTGTATGATATTTTTAATTTTGTTTAATTAATTTTGGCATGATATTTTTTTTGCACAATTTGTATGATATCCTCATTTGCATAACTCGATATATTACATAATTGGATTAAGGGTAATATACTTTTAATTTAAAATTGTTTTAAGTGGGTTGTTATAACGCATTTGAGGTCCCCTTTTAATGATTTTAAAATAAAAGTGTATTCCATTAGTGACGCCTAAAAATTGATCCATCACTTTAAAATTTGGGAATGGAAGAAAAAGAAATGTTCGGCTATTTAAATTTATCGAGAAAATGTTGTTATAGCTTTTAAGATCTGGTCTCGATATTTGTAAATAATCGAACATTCTTTATCTTTCTAAAACGACTTGGTAATTTTAATTTAATTTATTTGAGTGCTTTCGAACATTATTAAATTTACATATTTGTTTTATGGGATCAAAAATCAAATTAAGTTCGAATTTGTAAAGTTCATTGCAAAGACGTTAATTAACCGACTAGGTACCGATTTAAGGCGTTGTGGGGGTGCTAATCCTTCCTCACTCGTAACCAACTCCCGAACTCGATTTTGGTAATGCAGACTTTAACTTGTTTTTTTAATTAAAATTAATTTTTATTTAAAATAAAAAATTTGTTTTTGGGTGCCCAATCTCACCCTAATCAAAGATTGGTGGTGACTCTTCGAACCATATTTTTCTATTGTAAACGGAATCGTTAATTTTTTGAAACGAGAGGTTTTTAAAATTTCATTTGTTTTTTAATTTAAAAATCAATTAAAAATATGATAATTAAGAATTAATGTGGTTTTCAAAATCTCACCTTTTCACTTTTTAAGGAAAAATCGTTTCGACAATGTGGATTCGAGGCGCGACTATCACACTTGGTTCGACACCTTGACAGATCGGATCCACACGATGTCGAGTAGAGTTGAGGCTCTTACTCGTAACTTCTCATCCTTTTGTCCCTCATCTTCGGATGTCGCTCCACCTCCTCCTCCTTCAAATGATTGATCTCATGTTATTGACTTTGTTAGGTTTATGAATCTCATGTTTTTAGTACTTTGATATTTTTCATTCGAGTTTGGTTATTTGGGTGTTTTTTGTGTGATTTTGGATGTTTTTTTTCATACTTTATTTATAGACTTGGATGATTTGGGTATTTATATGACTTGGTTATTTATGCTATCTTTAATGATTTATGGTATTTGATAATTGAGACATTTCTATTTCTAAGTTATGACCATGCTTATTGCTTAAAGAATATTTATATTTGTTGACTAAACCTATTTGGCTATTGATCTTCACAACTTATATATATATATATATATATCTTGTTTTTATCTTTTTGATTTAACAAAAAGAGGGAGAAATGTTAAAGTAAGGGGGAGCAAGTCTTAAAAATCTTAAATCTTTTCAAAGGTTTTGTTATATCAAAAAGGGGGACCTTGTTGAACCATGCTTTGTATTTTGATATACCTAAAATGAATATTATTTTTAAAGAAATTTTAAGATTGTTTTATATTCAATTTTCAAGTTTATATTCGATTGAATTGTTCGAATATTGAAATTCATTTTAAGGTCAAAAACTCCATTTTTACTCCTTACTCTTGCTAAAAATTAAAGTTATATATCATAATAATTTTAAAACTATTTTACAAAGGGTTTTAGATTTTAATCGAGTTAAAAATCGATTTTAAACCTAGCAGTATCAGTACTACAAGAACAATATCGATATTGTTCATGCAGTACCGATACCATCATCGATACTATTGTGCAAAAACATGTAGTAGTATCGATGCTCAATATGAGAGTACCGATACGCCCTAGTGGTTTTGACAAAAATGAATTTCAGTAGCCATTTTTTGTACCGATACTGTGAAAGTATCGATACTCTTACTAGAGTACTGATACTCCCCTTTTCCAATGATCAAAAGTTTTGTAATTAATGCATGCAATATCAATAATCCAAGCCCAAGTATTGATACTCAAGGTGTATGGGCATCATTTATTGCGGGAAACTTCATCCCAAAGGCTCTATTAACTCCCACAACAACCCAAATGGCTAGAATTGAATAAGAAGGTATAAAAAAACAAGATTTCAAGTCATATACGAAGATAAGAAACCATAAAGAAAGCCCAAGTATTCAAATTGAGCCAAAATCAAAGTCAACATTCTTTAATATTCTTTTTGCTTTCAAAGAACACTTTTGTAGTCATTTGTATTATTTGTTGAGTATTCCCATTTGTTCTTGAATTGTGCAAACACATTCCTAGTGAGGTTTTCTAAGTTTGTAAATTTCTCTTTAAGAGAGTGTTCTCAAGAATTTGAGGTATAATTCTTCTGGGAGTTGTAAGGTTACACCTTGTCCTCAAAGGTTGACACAAATTAGTGAATTTATGAAAATCCTTAGTGTGGATAGCTAAGATAATGGATGTTGACTTTGGTTTAGAAACTTGAACAACTCTAAAATTCTTGTGTTGAATTTCCTAGTTTTATTTCAAGCTTCCACCAAATTTTTAATTGCCAATTCACCCTCCTCTTAGCTATTTCATCCTCTTGATTGACTCAACAGATATATATATATATATATATATGATGCATGTATATATATATGCACATACATGTGTATATATATATTCCATATTTTATTTTTTTAAAAATAAAAGTAAAAATAATAAAAAATAATTATTAAAAAATAAATTTATCAAAATATGATAAATTACAAATAATAACATTTAAAATAATATAATTTAGGACTAAATTAAATACATATGAAATTTTAAACCTAAATTTAAATAAATTATAAAATATATAGGGATCAAATTGAAAGAATTGAAAACATAATGCTTAAAATAATATAAATTTGAACTAAATTGAATGAATTTACAAACTTAAAGACGACGCTACAATACCCATTAAACACCAAAAACACACGAGCCAAGAGGCTTGAATTTGAACTTTCTAATTATAGGAAAATTTTCTAATTTCATAGACTTTTTATTTTTTTTCTCATTTTATCATTTTGCTCTCTCTACAATCTATTTCTCCCAAAATTCTCTGATTTCTTTCTAGAATTCTAAGCCACAAACATCAAACCCATAAAATTTTAATTTTTTCGATCAAATACTATAGTTTCATCCGTGTTCATCCTTTGTTCATCCCTAAAATCTTTATTTAATCATTACAAACACCAAAAACCTTAACCTAACCTATTTTTTAAAATGAAAATCCAAAACTTTAAGCCTTTTCATCCTTTGTTCATCCCCAAAAATGTTATTTGATCTTTACAAACACCAAAAATCTTAACTCAACCTATTTTTCTTGATCAAAAACCAAAAATCAAATATTGTTCATATTTTATTCATCCCAAAACCTTGATTTGATTCTTTGAAACACTAACCAAACCCTAAAACCTAAACATCAATCATCTTTTTCCCTAACCTTAAACTCTATCTGAGACTCTTTTTATTATATCTGTAACCGTGACAGTTCTTCTTTTGTTATATTCCTCAAAACCCTAAACCCCAAACATTATTCATCCCAAAATTATTAAGTCAATCGATCAGTTGAATTAGCCAAGAGGAGGTGAATTGGCAATTAAAATTTTGGTGGAAGCTTTGACAAAAATAGAAATAATTTGCACAGTGATTTAGAGTGGTTCGACTTTCTCAACCAAAGTCTACGTCCACTACCTTAGTTAATCACATTAAGGATTTTCCACAAATTCACTAATTTGTCTTTCTTTTGAGGAAAAAGAGTAACCTTACAACTCCCTCAAGAATTATACCCCAAATTCTTGAGACACTCTCTCCCTAAGACAAAATTACAAATTTCATAAACTTAGAAAAAAACCTCACAAGGTAAGATTGTTTGCGCAATTCTAGAACAAAGAAAAAACACTAAAAAATAAATACAATTGAGCACAAATGGTGTTATTGAAAGCAAAATGAATATTGAATGGATGTTGGCTTGATTTGCTCAAATAATAAGTTTAAGGCTTTCTCTCTTTCAATTATTTCTCAATTTTTACCAATGGCTTCAACACTTGTTTAAATACCCCTTGAATAAATTCTGAACGTTGGGGATGATCATAGAGTCAATAGAGTCGTTGTATGTTTTCCACTTCAAAAATCTAATGGGAGCATATGGGTATCGGTACTCCACTCATGAGTATCGATATTACCTATTATAAATTCAAATATTTTGACCTTTGTAACCTAACAATATCAATACCTATAAAGGAGTATCGATACTACTATGTGTAGTAGTATCAATACCATCCAAGGAGTATCCATACTACTATGTAAAGTAGTATTGATATCGGTCATGGTATCAATAACATATTTGCATTCTATTATTTCTCGGAGTCAAAACCTTAATGCTTTGGAACTGTTCTTTTTCCATGTCATCCTTGAATTACTAAGAAAAATAAGGGTTAGCATCGGCTGGACGAGAGTGCACCTGGTTTCTCAAGTTGACAAAGAAAAAGATAAAAAGCTTGGAGCTTTTTGGTTATGGGGTTTTTGATTGAGGAAAAAAATGAAGGGTTGAAGATAACAACGGAAGATAGAGAGTAAAAGTGAAAATAGAAAACGGTGGGGTTTAATTAGGCAAACGTATGGATGGGGGTTTGATGGAGACAAGAAGGTAAAGGTCATATTTGAGGGATGAAAAAGATAGAAAGAGAAAATAATTTAAAAGTTAAAAATTTGGTTTTGAAAATTAAAAAGTAATTTCTCATTCTCCTTTTGTCTGTTTGTCACCCAAAACCTTAAAAGTAGGGTTTTGTCATTTTTTTTGTCGTTGAGTTCTTCAGCCACCACCTAGCATGGGTGAAAATAAAATATTGCCCTAAACGAAAACATGAAAATAGTTAAAAACCGAAATATTAACATAAGAAAATAAAAGAACTAAATAAAATAAAACTACACATGTTATTTATGCAATAAAAGTAAATGCAAAATGTCATGGCATTGTCAAATGGTTCGAAGAGCAAACTCAGGCATCCTGCACGTAGAGCGTTGGCTTATCTTGCACGATGGGGGATCCAGTGTATGCCTTCAAGTATTGGCCATTGAACTTGAAAATTGTCCTATCGTCCAAATTTTTAATGTCTACACCTCCGTAGGGGTATTCTTGGGTCACATCAAATGGTCCAGACCATCTTGACTTAAGTTTTCCCGGGAAGAGTTACAATCTTGAATTGTAGAGGAGCACATGCTGACCAATATGAAAATGCCTTGGCAAAAGTGTTTAATCATGCCACTTCTTGGTCTTTTCCTTGTATAGCTTGGCATTTTCATAAGACTGTGTTCTAAACTCTTTTATCTCTTTAAGCTCCAATAATCTTCGTTCGTCAGCTAATTGGGCATCAAAATTGAGTTTCTTGATAGCCCAATAGGCTTTGTGCTCCAACTCAACTGAAAGATGGCATGCTTTTGCATATAGCAACTTGAAAGGTGATATGTCGAGCGTGGTCTTAAAGGTTGTACGATATGCCCAGAGTGCTTCATCGAGTTTTGGGGACCAATCATTCCATTTAGGGTTTACCAAATTTTCCATAATCCGTTTAATCTCGCGATTGGAGACTTCGACTTGTCCATTCATCTGGGAGTGATATGTCGTGACAATTTTATGTCGCACCACATATCTTTACAACCCTTTGGCAATTAATTTATTATTAAAGTGGGTGCCTTTATTTCTGATAATGCTCTAGGTACGTCAAATCTTGGGAAGATGTACTTATGAAGGAACTTAAACATAATCTTTGAATCATTCCTTGGCGGCGTAATTGCTTCAACCCAATTGGACATGCATTCTACTGTCAGAAAGATGTATGAGTCTCAAAACGAAGATGAGAAGGGTCCCGTAAAGTCTATGCCCCAAACATCATAAAGCTCTATCTCCAAAATGTTTTGTAATGGTATTTCATGCCGTCTAGAGATATTTCTTGTGCGTTGACATCTATCACAAGTCTTATAAAATTCATATGTAACATCATTAACCCGTATCCAACCCCGAACACGAGTCAGAGATGTCATAAAACATTTACAAACAATCTACATTTGAAAACTGGTAAATTTTTATTTCTTTAGAAATCAGACAATTTAACATAAATAACTTAATTGTGAAAAATCGAAAAGTAATATTTAAAAATATTACACTTTTTCGAAATGTATACATGCCAACTAGAAATCCAAAACAATAATAGGATGTCATTATTGTTACCTGTAAATATTCCTTGATGATTGATGCCAAGTTCAGCTCCTTACTTCTCTCACTATCTTTTACTTACGCATGAAAATCATCACACGCTAAGAATACACTTACTGAGGCAATATCAACTATATAAAATAAAATAAGTCATATCAAAATAAAATGTCATAATAACTTAAGTAATGTAAATATCATATAAATATGAACATGTAAATCAGACTTATTAAAGTTATTTCTATCGACATATGACATGTGACATCAATATTTCATATCTAAGGTATATCATGCCAAACCAAGCATTTAGTAGGACACGTTCTTTCATTAAAAACATATAATCTATATGTGTAATATTTATTCAATTCATAGTATGTACTTATTCATAATCATGTCATATAACATGTACTTTTCACACATTCTAATTATAACCCAATCTATATCAAATGAGAATGGAAGGTACATAATTCACACCTAAGTGCTACATTGACGTATAGGTACTGTAATATACAACGACACTATACTAACACTTCGAAGTGGTAATTCAAAACTTAACTCACTATGAACACCATCCTTGAACATATAGTTCCATTTTCCACTTGCAC
This sequence comes from Hibiscus syriacus, assembly GCF_006381635.1. Classification (NCBI taxonomy): domain Eukaryota; kingdom Viridiplantae; phylum Streptophyta; class Magnoliopsida; order Malvales; family Malvaceae; genus Hibiscus; species Hibiscus syriacus. The sequence goes on along the minus strand of NW_024063507.1, from coordinate 412,674 downwards.
TCGAAAATGCCATTTATCACTCGCACTCGAGGTTCTATTTATCACTCGTACTCGAAAGTGCTATTTATCACTCGCACTCGAAAGTGCTATTTATACCAAGACTTTCAATGCAAATACAATGGGCCTTTTAATTAGATTATTATACCATTCATTTATCAGGAGTATATGTAGATTCTAACATATCAAATATCACATAAACGTGCATTGGGTAATTCATACCCTAAATATTCCATTTTTCACATAACATGAGTAGATCATGGAAACATCACTTACTACTTTCCTTTTTGACATATGAAAATTATATTTTATCATATGATAAATATCATAATTATCATGCCAAGATATTAAAGTTGGCATATTTCAAACATTTAAGGTAGCGCGTATAACATAAGAGTAGCATTAAAAACATATTTTATGACAAACTTCACATGTTGGCAGTTGGTACTACCCTCAAAGAAATATTATAATGTATTAATATACACATTTAAACATTATTTTGTTTGTACCAATAGAAACTAGACTCAAATATGAGTCAAACCATATAATGAAGTTTTTTAGTTCAACTTGTACAATTTAAAGTGAAGTTTCAAAGTTGACTTACAGAAGTTGTTTTGAGTAGAATCTGTTGCCCTGTTTTCTGACCTATCCTTGCTTAAAAAATCATATTTTTTATATACTCCTCAAAATCAGTAGCCATTTATTTTATAAAAAAAACTAGATTGATATAAATATCCAACGGTGTAAGATTCATCTCCTAATCATTCTATAGAATTTATGGTGATTTTCTAAACTTAATGTTTAGATAAAATATCTAGGCATATTTCACCAGTTTGCATTTTTAGCTTATTCACTAATTCAATTAGTTCACCGAATGCACATACACACATGAATCACAAAGTCACACAACATTAGAGGTCACTTCTTACCATAACAAATCTATCATTGACTCATTGCTAGCCAATATTTGCTTGATAACATAAATACAAATTAAATATGCACTCACTTGGTGTCCTTAGCTTGCAAACCTCCCTTAGAAATTCACATTTCATCCTTAAGCTTCCCTCAACTTTAATCTTGCTTGATCTTAATTTCAATCATAATCTAATGAATATCATTATAGGACATATACATTTTAAACCACATGTTAAAATCTCACTAACATAGGTACACAATAGAAAATAAATTCCTAAAACCATTTTGGTGTTCATTCGATATAAATTCCATGTCACAACATAAATCTTGACTTTAACACTTCAAGTTGACCATTCAATTTCCTTCTTATCCAATTTATCCAAACTTCACATAACATTATCACTTAAGTTCCTAACTTTTCCATATTTGTGATTTGATCCTCAACTTTTACGAACTTTCAAAGTGACCTAATTTCATATTCTAACATCAATTTCAACATTCTAACATTAATTTCTAGCATAGACCAACAACTATTGAACAATTACACATTGATCACATAAGTTTCTATAATTATTGAATAGGTCCTCCAACTTTTATAATATTATAAATTAGCCTAAACAACTTTCTAAAGCTTCTAGAACCTTCCAAATATCATTTCTAAGCTTAGGAAAATTTTCTATAATTTCCCCTAATTTATTCCTTAGGGCCAAAACTTTAGGGTTTTTAATTTCATGGTTTCTACTTTGATTCAAGAATAAAATCAACCTCTAATAATCATTTCCAAGTCTCTACAATTAAAGCATTACTCAATTTCATCAAATCATAAATTTCCCTAAATTAGGATATAGGTCAAAAATCATTAATAGCATTTCTAGGTGGTTTTGATCTTCACACAAGCTTGGAAATGACTATACAATCTCAATAACCTCAAAATCCATCATCAATTCATAAAACCCTAACATGAACATAGACCCTAAAATTTAAGAACTTAACATTCAAGCAAGATTAGCATGCAATAATGGTACCAACTGATAGAGCTCTTCGAATAGAACAATTTTCTATTTCACGTCTTAATCCAAAAGCCAAAGGAAATTGCTTGAAAATGAAAAATAAAAAACTTTCTCCATACCTTGTGAAGCTTCATCCATGACTGGTTTTGAAGATGAATTTGTCATGAAATTTTTAGTTAATTTCATGTACATTAGCCATTTATTAAGCTTAAATGAATTTAAAATTCATTTAATGGGAAATGATAATTTTACCATTAATGAAATTTTATAATTACATACATACCAAGCCACATAACACTTATCATCTTACAAATTCAAAGATGAACAAATTAATTTACCCTTTTCCACTTTACCCAAGCACTTTTCTAAAAATTTCAATCTTGTCATTTTCATCCAATAGTCAAAATTGAACATGGAAATAATTTCTCAAATCCAATGATCCATATTATTTTCCATCATTTTAAAATGTGGAAACAATATTTCTATGCTTAATTTAATACCCATCAAATTTTCTCAAATTTCTATTTGATATGATTTAACGAATTTTTATTGGACTTTAACACTTTCTAACTTGCAATACAAATTCCGGATCAAGAATCTGATTCCCACCAAAATGTCATTCTTAGGGGTAAACTATTCATTTACGAGGCTAAAATACATAAAAATGAAAATTAAACTTTTGTTCCCTAAACTTTTGAAAATTACCTTTTGGTCTTTAAACTTTTCCAAACTTTATACTTTAGCCAATAAAATTTCAAAATTTATATTTTGGTTACTAACCAAAATTTTGGGGTATTACATCATGGGCATCCTTGAAGAGGGTAGGCCAATAAAAGCATGATTGAAGGACCTTTTTAGCAGTCTTTGCACCTCCAAAGTGGCCTCCACACGGGACCGTGTGATAATGATATAAAAAAAATTTATCTTTTTCAGGGATACACCTTCATATCATATGGTCGGCACAACGCTTGAACAAGTATGGTTTATCCCAAAAAATAAAATCTCGCACCGTGCCTTAATTTCCTCTTTCCTTGGTTGTTCATGTCATAAGGAAAAATACCACTAGAAAGAAAATTAACGATGTCAACGTACCATAGAATTGTCATGGCATATAAAATTTTCTCATTAGGGAATTCATCTTTGATTTCCAAATTGTCATGGCATTCTAAATTGTTCTCTAGCCTAGATAGATGGTCAACAACTTGATTCTCAGTACATTTCCTATTTACAGTCTCTAAGTTGAATTCTTGCAGTAGTATTATCCATCTAATAACTTTATGTTTGTCATCTTTCTTATTCACTAAGTATTTGATAGTTGAGTGATCAGTGTGAAAAATTACTTTGGTTACTATCAAGTATGCCCTAAACTTATCAAACACAAATATCATGACAAGTAATTTTTCTTAGTGGTTGTATAGTTAAGTTGTGCATCATTCAAGGTATGACTATCATAATAAATAAAATAGAAGATTTTACCTCGGCACTGCCCTTGCATTGATCCCACGACATAATCACTTGCGTTGCACATTAGCTCGAATGGCGACGTCCAAATGGGAGGAACAACAATAGGTGCTAAGATAAGGCTCTGCTTCAGCTCTGTGAATACACCATGGAAATATTTATCAAATATAAAAGGATGATTTTGCTGCAGCAAGGTGCACAAGGGCTTGAAAATTTTGGAAAAGTCCTTAATAAACCTTATATAAAAACCAGTGTGCCCAAGAAAGCTCCTAATGCCTTTTAATGTGGTTGGTAGAGGTAACTTCTCGATCACTTCAATTTTAGCTTTATTCACCTCAATATCATTGTGTTAAATCTTGTGGCCTAGAACAATGCCTTCAGTCACTATGAAATGACACTTTTTCTAATTTAACACAAGGTAAGCCTCTTACAACGCTTGAGAACCTTCGCAAGATTGCCAAGGCATTTTTCAAAGTTATCTCCAGAGAGAGAAATCATCCTTAAACATTTCTAGAAAATCTTCCACCATGTCAATAAAATGACTTGCATACATCGTTGAAAAGTTGTCAGAGCTTTGCATAGGCCAAATGGCGTCCTCCTAAAAGCATAAGTGCCATAAAGGCATATGAATGTTGTCTTCTCTTGGTCCTCTGGTGATATGGGAATTTGGTTGTACCCCAAATATCCATCTAGAGAGCAATAGTATGCCTTACCTGTCAATCGATCAAGCATCTGATCGATGAAATATAGAGGAAAATGATCATTCTTGATAGAATTGTTAAGCTTGTGGTAGCCCATGTAAATCCTTCATCCAGTGACAGTGCATGTGGGTAGGAGCTCATTATCTTCATTGCTTAACTCGGTTGTGCCTTTTTTCTTTGGGAGACATTGCATTGGGATTACCCACAAAGTTTTAGACATATGGTAAATAACTCCAACATCAAGCCACTTGATAATCTTCTTAATCACAACCTTCTTCCTGACAGGGTTGAGCCTTCTTTGTTCCTCTATCGAATTTCCATGACATTCTTCCAGCATAATTTTGTGCATGCAAATGGTATGACTTATCCCTTTCAAGTCTGACATAGTTCAACCTAATGGTTTCTTATGTTGTGACAAAACAATTAGCAAACTATGTTCGTGGTCAGGATTAAAACTAGAGGAGATAATCACCGGCAATGATTCATTACTACCTAAGTAAGCATATTTAAGATGCGATGGCAAAGTTTTTAGCTCTAAAGTAGGTACAATATGTATTATTGGCTTAGGAGGAATAAATTCTCAAAATCAATAGGTTCAAAGCACGTGGCCTAACTGAGAGTAAGCTAGATTGTTGTACCTCCAATATAAAGTCCTCACCTCCTCTTTGTTTCCTCTTCCAAAGCTTTTCATAATTTGGCATGGTTGTTCTACTTCCCCTTCTCTCATTGAGTCTGTTTCCAAAATGCTTTGGCATTCTTCAAATCATCCACATACTTGAGAGAACGAAAGATATTCGCGATCACACTTTGATCGGCTACCAGTCCTCAACCTCCTCTTTGTTTCCTCCAAAGCTTTTCATAATTTCCCAGCTGTATCAAATTGATGTGGCATGGTTGTTCTACTTCCCCTTCTCTCATTGAGTCTGTTTCCAAAATGCTTTGGCATTCTTCAAAATCATCCACATACTTGAGAGAACGAAAGATATTCGCGATCACACTTTGATCGGCTACCTGTATAGTGAGTTCATCCTTTTCATAATCAATGAGCATGTGACTCGCGGCTAGGAAAGGTCTCCCAAAAATTATGGGTGCATTGCCATCAACCTCACAATCAAGTATTAGAAAATCAGCTGGGAACATAAATTTATCATCCTTACTATGACATCTTTGATAAAATAACGAAGGTGGGTCTTGTATCTCCTATCCTAAACTTCAAAAATATTGACTTTGGCATTAGATTCACAGTTGATCCAAGGTCACAAAGTGCTTTTCCAACATAATTATCTCTTATAGAGAACAGAATGATGAAGTTGCCTGGATATTTTTGCTTTGGTGACAGTTTGCTTAATAAGGAGTAGAATTCTTTTACCATGGCAATTGTCTCACACTTCTCAATTTTCTCTATTGGTGAAAATTCCTTGAGAATTTGGCATATGTGGGCATTTGATCAATGGCCTCCAAGAGTGGGACGTTTATGTAAAGCTGGTTAAGAATGTCAACAAACTTCTTGGATCACTCTTGGAGGCCATTGATCAAATGCCCACATATTCCAAAATTCTCAAGGAAATTTTCACCAATAATAGAAAAAGTTGAGAACAACTTTTGCTATTTCATTTATATCTTCTTCCTTAGTAGTATCACTAGTTGTGCCATCATCCTTGTCTTTCCCCATGGGTATCTCTTCTTTCAATTTTAGTTTTACTTGCACAATCGTGGGGGTGGAATTATCTGGCTTACTTCTCCCAAACTTGTCTTGTTAATTAATTTGGCTACCACTCCTTAGAGTGAGTGCACACATTCTCCTTGCCATGAGGCTTAGTGACTTCAGTGTTGGAAGACGACCTGGCTGGCATTCTTATAAAGTCGTAGCAATTTGACCAACCTGACCCTCCAAGCTCTCAGAGATGTGTTATGGCTTTGCAATAATGTTCCTTTACTTTTGATAGCTATAGAATGTTCTTGTAGCGTAGTCCTTGTGCTTGCTATAAATTCTTTCATGCTAGCCTCCAACGAGTTGGTATTAGATGAAGATGTTGCCCCCTTGTTAGAATTATGCGATGTCATATTTGTTTGAAAGGCTGAAGACTCATTTACAAACTGTTACCGAGTGGAGTGATTAGAATTAGCGGCTCCTTGATTTCCCCATGAAAAATTAATATGTTGACGCTATCCTAAGTTGTAGGTGTTGGAGTAAGGGTTGTTTTTGTTGCTTCGGTTGAAATTTCCCACACAATTGATGGATTCTTGATTTTTAGGGCATTCACTTTCATGGTAATTGTCCACGGCATAAAAAACATGCTGAGCTGGCCACCTTCACTTCTTTCACCTCATTGGAACATTGCAAGTTCTTCAACATATTTGTTATAGCGGAGAGTTGGGTGGAAATTGAGTCCATAGCATCTAACTTAAATGTCCTTGGTGCCTTCTTCCCTGTTCCAAGCTTTGAAGAGATAAACTGGTAAACATGGTTTGTTATCCTGTCAAGAATGTCAAAAGCCTCTTCAGGTGATTTGTCTTGCAAAGTTTCACTTTCCGAGGCATCCAACATCATCCTAGTGGGTTTAATGACTCTATTTTAAAACATCACAACTTGAGTCCAATCTTGAAATCCATGATTAGTACACCTTCGAAACAATATCTTATAACGATCTAAACACTCATACATTGATTCGTCATCAGCTTAACAGAAAGAAGCTATGTCATTTCTGAGTTGAGTGTGTATATTGGGTGGATTATACTGCAACAAAAACTTTATATAGATCAGCCCATGATTCCATCGAGTCAGATGGAATTCTACTCACCAAGCCCTCGCTCCTCAAGCAAAGAATATGGAAATATTTAAGCTACAACACATCTTAACACTCCTTGCCTAAATGAGTCACAAACTTCTAAGAAGACACGAATGTGTTACCTTGCATCATCATGAAGCATGCCACCAAATTGTCCTATCGAGTTCAACATGTTGAACACGACTGGTTTGAGCTTGAAGTGAGCTTCCTGAATCTCTGGTGCTATAATGCCAGGGTTGAGATCATCCAAGATAGGAGTTAAGTGATCTAGAAAAGCTCTTGGATGAGGTACAAGCCCATTATTCTGATTTGTCACGACATTTGGATGTGCTAGATCTTGCACCTGTGGAACTCCTTGGTTCTGAACGCCGTACATGGCACTGTTAGCACGTTAAACACGTTGTCTTATGGAACAAATGTTTAATATCAGGTACTAGAGGATACATTGGTTCCTCGATAATCCTTCTGGTCATGCAATGGCAAAGCCTGAAAAAGAAAAACAAAGAAAATAACAAGTAAAAATATATACAAAAGCAAAAAAAAGAAGTAAATAAAATGATATAACAAACTGTTAAACTTCCAATTGTCAATCCCCGGCAACGGTACCAAAAAACTTGTTGTGTATTGTGAGTACTATAAATTGGACCCACAAAATATGTGCAACTATACACAGTTGAACAAGTAATAAAATGACGAGTAAGTATCGTTCCCACAAGGATTTGAGGAAATTACAAGTTAAGTTAAACTAGGAATACTAAATTATCTAAGTATAGTTAGTGTGGTGATATGCATAAGTGAAAATGTTGTGGTAAAATGGAATGTATGAGGATGGGGTTTCAATGCTAACGTGGAAATGTAATGGAAAAATGAGATGTGATGGAATGTGCCATATAGAAATGTAGTGGCAATTGAAGATGTGTTTGAAATGTAAACAACTGAAAATGTAAAGGCAAAATGAGTTGAGAATTCTGAAATAAATGAGTAGACTTAATAATCCTCACACAATCAAGCTATTATGGGAATGAATGGTGGGGATAATAAGGAATCTTAAGCCTTTCCTCTCCAAGTGATTAAAGTTTCTATGGTCTATTTGCTCGACAAAGTTTACTAAGAGTGCCCCTACGCTATCAAATAAGCACTACTCCTTGTAGTCATTGAAATATTATCCGTATCACTAAGGTGAATTAGGTCTTAGTTAACAGCTAAAACACATTGCTAACGTTGATAATATCTTGGTTTTCTCGAACATTAAGGATATTTTACCTAGATTCTCTCAAACACTAAGTAGTGTACCTAAGAAATGGCTACTCTCATACCTCTTACAATCATAAGTAATTAAACACAATGAATAAAACAAATAGATAAACATAAAAACTCAAATCATTCATTAAAGCAAAAACTTAATCATCCAAAATAACCCACACCAAATAAGGTTTAGTTCATGTGGGGTTTGAATCATCCATGAAAATAATATGTTCCACACAACCCAATAAATCGAAAGAAAAATAAAACATAAGGGTGGAGGAACTCCAAACACGTGCGTTGTCGATTTCTACTTAGACCACCACGAACCACCCTAGTGAAGCTAGCCCCTCTCGAACGCCTAACTTTCCACTCCCTTGAGTTTGGATAGGGAGGAAACCTTTCAAAAGATATAAAATGAGAGAAAGTTGGAAGCTTTCAGTCGTCTCCCACTCTTTCTTAGCTCACTATTTCTCTAAAAGAACCCTCCCTCATTTTGTGTCCACCTTTTCTATTTATACTAAGGAATGTCTTAGGTTTTAGTGCAAAAATTCCAATGGTACCCTAAGGTACATTCCCCTCACATGGATATGGGTACAAAGGTCACAGTGGTCCCTCCTAGGTGGTTAGGAGCATAAAACACGTGAGGGCTAGACAGCTGGAAGCTCCCATAAAATTATATTCATCATTTTTTGACTTTTTCTGAACCATAAGTCATCCCAAATTGCCTTGGCAATTCTCCTTTGCTAACTATCTGGGAATGCTACGACAATTATCCATGCTCACCTTTGTTTCATCAACCTGCACATCGTCAGCAAAATACAACATTCCCCGTAAAACAACATCGTTTACAAAATATTATGTCATGGAAAATCTAAACCAACAAATGCAATAATATGCTTCTAAATGCATCTATGAAACTATATGTACTTAAAGATAGCCAATAACTTAAGTGAAAAGACCCTAAATATAGCCTTTTTAGAGTTATCGATACCTCATCCTGCAGATCTATGGGACAACGACGATAAACCTTGTCAACCCAAACATATATCCTAGGGAAATAGACACTCTGACGACTATCTCTAAATCCTTGGTTGGGATATTCCTCTCTCGGACAAGGGCCATATCTACCTCAAAGAGTGTAACTAGTCTAAAAAAAGTAAGTGTTTATCCTCCCTTAATCAGATGAAACACCAAGTTGTAGAGTCACCACCAATCTTTTAATTTGGTGAGATTGGTCACCAAAATGTTATATTATTCTAATAAAATTCCTAAGAATAATATTAAAATAATACAACTCGGGCCTACTTACTAGAAAAGTGAGTTCGGAAGTCGGTTACGTATGGGGAAGGATTAACACCCCCATAATGCCCAAAATTGGTACTGATATTTATTAATTAGTGTCTTTGCAAATAAATTATAAATTTGCTTTTTAAATTTAAATTTACAAATAACTTAATATAGATAAACACTAGATAATATTATTAATCCTATTATAAAATTATATTATAATTACTTAGATTAAATTAATAAATTATATAAAATAATAATCCTAAAGGATAAATACTAATAATAATTAATCATATAATAATTAATGATTAAAACATAAAATAATAAAAATTAATTATAATAAATCAAAATAATACTAAAATTGTGTACTAAATATGTAATTTACCCTAAATTACTATATATTTTGAAATATAAATTACTAAGAATGTTAAGGACTAAACATGTAATTTTTCATAATATATATATATATATATATATATACTAAAATATAAATATATAAAATACGAAAACCAAATTAAAGCATGCAAAACCTGATTTCGGTGATCAATTTGCAAAGTTTATAGAATACAGGGACCACGTGTGGTATTTGACCATTTCTTAATTACCTAAAAGCATCTCCCCAAAACGACGTAGTTTTGGGAAGGGTATAAATAAACCCTAACCCGATCATTTATCACCATTTTCCCTATTTTTCTTCTCTCTTTTAGAGATCTCTGACTTCTCTCTAGACTTCCTCACTGGAGGGAGAGTCGATAACTGGTCAGCCACCGAAAACCACCATTGACAGCCACCGCTGGACACCACCCATGGTGGCCGAAAAATACCCAAATACACAAAAATATAGATTCGAGCCTTCTAATCACTACTCCAAACTCCTTTTCGGCTAAAATCATTCTAATCGGCTGAGATCTGAGATTTTACCTTCAATTTTCTCAGCTTTCCAAAGACGTTCAGACTACGACGATGATAAGCTTCTTCACTCTCTTCTTTTTGCTTTTAGTTATCTTTTGTTGTGCTCTCTTTGTCTTGGTTTTCCCTTTATTATTCAGCCTTGCTTGCTTCTCTGTCTCTTTGTTGTTGTCGGTGTCTCTGCTATCTTGGTTATTTGCATGAACAAGGCTATTTATAGCCATCATAGATCCTCTGTAATGATGAGGAAATCCAGTGAGTCACCTAAGCAGTGAGATGTGCAGTCAGTGTTCATCCTCTAGAACCTTAGGGATAGCTCTGGAGAGGCGGTGGCAGCGTGGCTTCCTTCGGTTGGAGCAGTTGGAGGTGGTGGCCGAAATAGGCCCTATGGTGGTAATGATACCCTAGGGTTCCTGCTGGAAGGCTATGGACCGTTGATCTACCTCTGGATCGGACGGTTGAGCTACTAACGGAGCTGGAGTTGAGATGAAACCCTAGTAAAAAACCCTAAATAAGTTTTGGGCCTATTGAATGTTAGGCTTCCCGAGTTGGACTGCTTCTGGGTCGGGTATGGACTGAGCCTATAAACTGGGCCTGAATCTGCATGTTGTAATTCAGGCCTTTGGGACTTGTAAATAATAATATTAATAATATTATTATATAATATATTATATTATATTATATTATATGTAGGTCACTCGGACAAAAACTACAATCGACAGCTGTCCCTCTTTGCTTATTTTTGTGTAAACAAGAATAAAGCAAAGATAAACAAAATAAGTTTTCGTCGAGTGAAGTTCTTGCTTGGTTAGGAAATTCGTTCCACTACTATTTCGTGGAGATCAAATTTTGATATGATCATGCTCCTGCTTCACTAGTCTTTTATGAAGGTTAAGGATGATTTGTAAATGATTTGCTTCACTACTCTTCAGTGAAGGCTAAATTTGCATTACTCACTAATCTTCCGTGAAGGCTTCTTACTTTGCTGAAAAATCAGTTCCACTACTCTTCCGTGGAGAGTGAATTTTGATTTTGCTCATGCTCTTGCTTCACTACTCTTCCGTGAAGACTGAGAATGATTAACTTGATAAGAATTGAATTTCACTACTCTTCCATAAAGATCAGATTCAAGGTTCCACTACTCTTCCGTAGAGTTTGATTTAACTTGAAAAGAACTATGTTTCTTAAGAGACTGAAAGATAATCCAAGGAATTTACAAATTACACAGAGGCTTTACAAATTACCCGTATGCTTTACAAATGACCTAGAGGCTTTACAAATGCCCCAGAAGTTTTATAAATGACCCGAAGGCTTTACAAATGACCCGAAGGCTTTACAAATAACCCGAAGACTTTACAAATGACCCGAAGTATTTACAAATGACCCGAAGGCTTTACAAATGACTCGGAGATTTTACAAATGACCCGGAGGCTTTACAAATAACCCGAAGGCTTTAAAAATTTGTGGTAAATTATTTACTGGGTAAGAAACTTCTTACTTTTCAAAAATTTCATTTTTGAAAAAGATTGAATGAGAAACGTTGAAAATTGCTTTCTCTTTTTTCAAGATAAGTTATTGGTTTGGGCATGCCCCAAAAATAATGTTTCTTCTATGAATTGCGTCCATCTTTTCTTCAGATGTTTGCTTTTCCTAACATGATTTCTTCGTTTATTATTTGGATTCTACCTTCCATAAGGTATTTTATCCCTACATCTTTTTGTGAAAAATGTATTTTTGCAAATACAATCAAATGTATCAATGTAATGCATGATCTTTTATGCAAATGATGTTTTTATTAATGCAAAATGTCAATTCACTCTTCATTTGACTTCAAAGTTTGATCTTCTTCTATTTGATCATTCATTTCTAGGGCTTTTTCAAATATTAGTGTAGCAACTTATGCTATCAAACTTGCATTTCCAAAGAATCATCTGATTAACCTGTATCTTGGTGTCTTCTTTTGCCTTTATAAGAACTGTTTCATTTAGGGAACCCTTGCGACATTCAGAATTATGACTTTGTTACCCCATTTTATCCTTGATAAAACCATAAGTCTTTACATGAACTTGTGTAGAAATCCGATAAAGTTTTCATCTTTGAAAAGAGAATCTATCATCTTTGCAGAATGTAGATGTAACTATGTCAAACTCAGCAGATTAATCAAGATATCAACCACATTTGTTCTAATTTGAGTCTTGAAACACATCACAAGAAGAATTTATCCTAATTCCTTTCATGTCTCCACATCTAATCAGATCTCAAACAAAGTGTTTCAAGCCATATCATGTTTAGATGCTTAACAACAACCCATCATTCAATCTTAGTTGGCTCCACTAGTTTCTGGTTGTTAAAGTTCCAACATTCCTTCGTGGAAAGAAATCTTTATCATTTCTCACTTTATCCTTGGAATTAAACATTGCAACACATTCATCCTTTCATGTGGCTTCTGTCTAAATTTCTCAACTAGGGAACTCTTTACATGATGTTCAGAGCTTTTGTATAATGCCATAATGATATTTCAGTAAGATGCTTTAACTTGTTAGCATCATATCAAAGAACATTTGACAACACATTTTTCCTACAACTTTGTCGAGATAATGTAATAGCATGTGGACAAAACAGATACGTATGATCAACTCTACTGTCATTGTTTCACCATTTTCATTCTTCATACCTTTTTGTTTCATTGGAAATATTTGTTCAAATCAATGATCTTTCCATGATAAGGGTTTTTAGAATTCCCCAGGATTTTGCTAATATAAACGTTACTGATGTGATTGTTCAAAATGGCCTGTTGGGTCATTTTTGTCTAAAATGCGTCTTCAGCATGCCCTTCATAGATTATTTTTGATTGAAATGGGCCTTCAGTATGCCCCAACACTATTATATGATGATGTGAGCCTTCAAAATGTCCCAACATTCCAAGTTATAAGGTTCACTCTTAATGTCCATTTGATTTGAATCTCATGACTCCCTTGTGATCCAACTTTGATATTGTCCCATCATGGGTACTTGTGGCTCTCTTAGTGCCAAATTTATTCATCTTGACTGCTCTCATTCCTTTGAAAAAAATGCATCTTCCAAACGAAGTAATCATCTATTCCTTGACTGATTGTCACAAAGGAATGTTATAAGTTCAATTCCTCAGACTTTCAATTTCTTGGGCTACTTGTTTTCAAGAATTTGAAATGCTTCATCCTTCTGGCCCTGCTAATTCTATTTCTATAAAGGTATAATCGGCATCAACTTACTTTAGGATCCTTTCTCATTTGAGACCATCATGTTTAAAAATGTTCTTCCTCCTTTCTTTGACAAAGAATTTTGGAAAGTATTGTCCCTTACAGGTTCACAATATAATCAAATCATAAATATGAGTTCAAAAAATATCAAAACAATCAACAACTTCTACTATTTCAGAGTTATAGTTATTTGACAAGTATCAAGATTGAGAGGTTAGTTTCATGTTAGCTTCCCTACTTTCTATGGTTACATCTTAGTGAAGATATCACTCCTCTCTCGCTCTTTGTGAACATTGTCACATGCCTCACTTTCTTGACTTGGTATCTTTAATCGGATACATACAAAATGACACAATCTAGTATAACAGTTACTAGACCTTCTAAAATACCTCCATTTCAATTCTCTGAAATCTTTGATTATATCCAAAATAGTGTGAAAACATCGGTCTAATAATGAAATTTTTGTGTGCACATGTCTGAAATAGACTATAACAGGTATTTATTCCACTTTTTATAACTTCTTCTTTTACCATTTTGGCTAGCTAAATTCAGCTTTATTGAAATTAGCCTTCATTGGGCTAATTGAAACTTATCCATAAAGTCAAGGCTATTAACCAATTGCTCTAGAGAGACAACTTTACTACATATATAACTCTTGCCTTTTTAAGGATAACCTGTTAAAGTCTATGTGTTTGGTGGAATTCAAAAAAATTTACTACCAAATTTCTATTTCCAAACAACTATCTCAGATTAGAAAAAGTATCATCATCGAATCTCATCAATAGAAAGGTAATCTAGTCAGCTTTACAATGTTACAAAAGATGCCTCACGTTGTATGCTTCTAAATATCAATACCAAGCCTTTTGTCTAATTCCTTGCATTGGAGAATCCTCTCTCATATTTGTAAAAGGATAGTGTTTGGATATATTTCTTTTGAGGTAAGGTCAGGGTCTTTTTTTCCTTCTGGTTTTCAATCTTGATACTTTGTCAAAAATGTATAACTCTAATCGTAAAGAATTTTTAAACTAATGATACTCAAAGAAATGCAAGATTGCAAAATTGATTCAATGCTCATAACCTTAAAAGTAACACACTTTTATTATAAAAGGCGGAGAAAGAAACAAAAACATGTTCAAACAAGATGCTACAAAATGAAAGTTACAATAGTGGTAGATAACAACTTCCACTACCCTATTCCTCCTTTGATGTCGAGTGTATAGTCAGACCAAGATCTTTGTCAATATTTTCCCCCATTTCTTGATCATTTGTTGGGTAGCTTCTTTGGATGAGCTTTTAGATACACAAACTTCTTCTTTTTCCTGAGCTATTTATTGATCAAATCCTATCATCATCTTTCCTGACTGGAAATCGAGCTCAGTTTAAATTTCAGAATCAATTTATTTGGTGATAATAGTTGTATCCTAATTCTGAATGCTCCTTACAGATGTGATTGGAGTAGTATCCACTAAATTCTTTAAATTCCCCCTGCTTCCCTTGATTTCAGAAAATCTGATACAGATGTCTTCAAGGTTGTATCTAGGGTTGTACTTTCTCTATTCTTTTTTAACATTGTTGGCCAATCTCGAATTCCTTTTCCTATTGCTTTTCATTTCTCCTTTTTGTTTCACTCATCAAAGAAGTATCGTGAATTAAATCATCTACACATACTTCATATTCCTTGGCTTTGCTTGTCCTTTATTTGTTTTGACACTATCAACTTCATTTTTGGGGTTGACACCCAAATGTTTGATCAAAATGTATTGACTATTATCATTCAATTATATAATTCCATGAGTGAGAAGATCTTGAACTCATCATTTGAAGTTGCCACAATTTTCGATGGAGTGTCCTCGAATTCCAGCATGATACTCACAAAAGACTTTTTCATTATACCATCTTGGGTAAGGAGGTACTAAAGGTTTAGCCAGACATGGGGCAATAAGTTGGGCTTTGTGTAATTTGGAGTATAACTTGTTGCATAAGACTGAAGGAAAACAATGTAGAAATTCCCAAGATATCACTGTCTCCTTACTATTGCTTTTCTGAAGACCTTATGACTGATAATCAAAATGTTTGGTTTGAATGTTTGGTTCTTGACCAATATCTTGAGAGAGATGATGACTTGAAATTTCTCTTTCTCAACCAGCTTTGAATTTCTAGGGAGATTAGGTTTCCTATTTTTGAAACATAACAACCCTTCTACCATAAAGTCTTGGACTTTTAGTTTCAGAATTATGTAATTTTCTGTAGAGTGACCAAAATCTCCATAATGATAATTGGATGGATTCTTGACATTTTTCCAATTTGGATGCAAATAAGTACTAGGAGGAATGGGTGTTACAAGACCACTTTCAAAGAGAAAGGGTAACAACTCTGAATACGAAATTGGAATTGGAATGAGATGCTTCAGCCTCTTTTCCTTCTTGCCTTTTTTATCCTTTTTCAATGGGACTTATTCCATATTTCTCTTTCTTGAACCAACTTCAATGTCCATATCCTCTGTCATATGTCCTGATCCATGAAGCTAAATTGAATTTCTGAGTTCCACAACATGTTCTTGGTCATTTTTCGTCATATTCGTAACTGTATCATTAAGATCCAGACTTTTTCCCAAGGTTTCTATCTTCTCATGTTTAATAGGGTCTTCTAACATTTTCTCCCCATATAGTAGAGTAATCATCATACCCATCATCTTAGACATCTGTTCCCCGGACACAGCTTGGAACCTTCTTGTTTCTTTAAGCATTTCTCGTTGAGTCTCTACAAGTTGCTCTTGGATTTTCTCAATCTTTCCAACTCGAGCTAATATTCCATTCATTGTTTTCAATCTATTTTTAAAGACCTTCCCCTGATTTTCAAAACTCTTGATTCCAAAATCTTTCACTGATTACTCTCATGTTTTCATGATTGACACATGTTATCATGCTATGCAGAACATGAATGTAAATACAATGTTAATGTAAATGCATCTATGAAAGGGGGTAATTCAAGAGTGATCATCTTAAAACTTTTTCTATTGAACAAAAAAAGGGTTTTTCAATACATCCAAAAGATCATTACATATAAGGGATAACTTTCTCTCCTAATTTCTTTATCTCCTTAAAAAGCCAAGTTAATTTCCATTTATGCTTCAAAATCGAGTTATCATTCTACTTCAGCTCCCTTGTAAAACCATCTAAGTCTACCAGCTTATGGGCCACCTTGCTTGCTTGAGTAGCAGCTTTCTTCATGTCATCTTCTTTTTCTTAAAACTTACCTGCCATTTCCTGAAGTTCTAGACAATATTGCTCATTTTCCTTCATCAGAGAACCTTTATATTCAAGAAGTTCTTGTACCAGATCTCATAATCATCTACCATCTTCATCAATGTGTGGTTATAAGCTCTAGTGGACTTTAATTTAACATTAATCTCACTTTGAAGAATCAGATATGAAGTTTCTACGTTGGCTATATCCTTATTCAATAACTGGTTTTTAGCTTGACATTTTTCCAAATTGGTGATGGTTGCATTGTAAATTTCTTCAGCAATTTGAAAGTCATAGGAAAATTTCTTTGCTTGATCTTCATGCATCTTTTTCCAATGACCAACATCACTTTTCAGTTTAATGATTCCTGCTAACCATTCTTCTAGGGTATTTCCTAGTCCAACATCTTTAAAGGTTTGACTAACTTTTCAAAAATCATTAAGCATGTCTTCGACCTTTGTGCTCAATTTCTTGTTTTTGTCTTTCCAAAAACGGGCTTGAGCTTCATAAAAACTTTCTCCCTTGTGACTGCTTCTATTGATGCTTTTACCATAAAATGCTTTTGGTGCCAATCTACCAGGATTTTTATGTGCATACCCCTCCATTATTTTAAAAGCCTCCTCAAGATACCTTTTTTGGCTACTTTACAATTTACTTGATCAAGAAATACTTTGTCCATAATGAAAACCTTTGATTATGATAATAACTCTTGAATCAACACCCTTGAGTATGTCATGATTATGCAAAGGCAAACATAATAATTAATATATGCATCTTAAGAATAAATAAAGATAAGAGAACTGGTTAGTATCAATTAATGAAAAGAAAAAGATCTTATCTATTATATATATACATCCTAACCTCATGCTTTCTAGTTTCATGCTTTTATTCAGAAAATAAAACAATAAATAAATATAAAAGACTCAACATGCTTTTCCTTGTGTGATAACCTTTCAAGACTCATTTGGGTTAGATTCCACCAAAACTCCAGTTCTAGGTTTTATTATATGTTGGGTTTTGGCACTAGGGTAAAAAGGTCAACGAATTGTCCTTTGTTGGTGTCCCCTTGGACTGCCAAGCCTTAATCCTGGTCCATTACAAACTTTCAGATTAAGTTCAATTCGAAGGAACACACTTCCTTATGTCCATAAGGAGGTGAAAACCACACGAGGAACATAAGGTGTGAGCTCAAAGAATGATCCCCTATCCCATACGGAGGTGAAAACCACACGAGGGAGTAGTTTCTCATTCGCTTAAACAGGATAAGAGCGGGGTTTTACCTCATATCATGAATGCAATGCATAGTGGCTGAGGAAAACCATAAAAAAGGATAAAATAATATACAACCTATTATTCAAATGACCCAAAATTAAATATGTACACATAAAAAAAACAAAGTTAGTTTAATTAATAAAATAATTAAAACAAAATTAAAACAAATTTATTATTTACTGCAAAGACAACTAATTAATAAATTGGTGGTTGAACTCTCTTTTAAATTCCCCAGTGGAGTCACAAAGCTATCGAGACGTTTCTCTGCCCGGCGACGGAGAGTGCAAATAGTACACCTCAAAGAGTGTAACTAGTCTCGAAAAAGTAAGTGTTTATCCTCCTTGAATCAGATGAAACACCAAGTTGTACAGTCGCCACCAATCTTTTAATTTGGTGAGATTGGTCACCAAAATGTTATATTATTCTAATAAAATTCCTAAGAATAATATTAAAATAATACAACTCGGGTCTGCTTACTAGAAAAATGAGTTCGAGAGTCGATTACATATGGGGAAGGAATTACACCCTCATAACGCCCAAAATTGGTATCGGTATTTATTAATTAGTGTCTTTGCAATAAATTATAAATTTGCTTTTAAATTTAAATTTACAAATAACTTAATATATATATATAAACACTAGATAATATTATTAATCCTATTATAAAATTATATTATAATTACTTAGATTAAATTAATAAATTATGTAAAATAATAATCCTAAAGTATAAATACTAATAATAAGTAATCATATAATAATTAATAATTAATGATTAAAACATAAAATAATAAAAATTAATTCCCGTAAATGGAAATAATATTAAAATTATGTAATAAATATGCAATTTACCCTAAATTACTATATAAGTTGAAATATAAATTACTAAGAATGTTAAGGACTAAACATGTAATTTTCCATAAAACATATATATATAAACTAAAATATAAATATATAAAATACGGAAACCAAATTAAAGCATACAAAACCTGATTTCGGTGATCAATTTGCAAAGCTTATAGAATACAGGGACCACACTTGCTATTTGAGCATTCCTTAATTACCCAGAAGCCCTTCCCTAAAATGACATAGTTTTAGGGAGGGTATAAATAAACCCTAGCCCTACCATTAAGGCCATTTCTCACTATTTCCCTCTTTTGCTTCTCTCTCTTAGAGAGAAAAGCTCGGACTTCTCTCTAGACTTCCTCACCGGAGGGAGAGTCGACCACCGGTTGGCCACCGGAAACCACCACCGACAACCATCGTCGTTCACCACCCACGATGGCCGAAAAATACCCAAATACACCAAAATGTAGATCCGAGCCTTTTAATCACTATTCCAAACTCCTTTTGGCCTAAAAAGCTTCTAATCGGTCGGGATCTGAGATTTTACCTTCAGTTTTCTCGACTTTCCAACGACATTCAGACTTCGACGATGGTAAGCTTATTCACTCTCTTCTTTTCGCTTTTAGTTAATCTTGCTATTGTGCTCTCTTTGTCTCTGGTTTGCCCTTTATTGTTCGGCCTTGCTTACACTTCTCTGTCTCTTTGTTGTCGTCGGTGTCTCTGTTATCTTGGTTGTTTGCAGGAACGAGGCTATTTATAGCCATTAGAGATCCTCTATAATGATGAGGAAATCTGGTGAGTCACCGAACCTATGATGGTGACTCACCCTAGAGCAGTAAGCTATACGGTCAGTGTTCATCCTCTGAAACCTTAAGGATAGCTCTGGAGAGGCGGTGGCAGCGTGGTTTCCTTTGGTTGGAACAGTTAAAGGTGTGGCTGAAATAGGCCCTATGGTGGTAATGATACCCTAGGGTTCCTGCTGAAAGGCTATGGACTGTTGATCATCCTCTGGATCAGATAGTTGAGTTGCTGGAGGCGCTGGAGTAGAGATGAAACCCTATTAAAAAACCTAAATGGGTTTTAGGCCTACTGAGTGTTGGGCTTCCCGAGTTGGACTGGTTCTGGGTCGGGTATGGACTGAGCCTGTAAACTGGGCCTGAATCTACATGTTGTAATTTAGGCCTTTGGGTCTTGTAAATAATAATATTAATAGTATTATTATATAATAATATATTATATTATATATACGTCACTCAGACGAAAACTAATGTGAAAACTACTGTCGACACTACCAATGTAGTAACAGGAATGGAGAAAACTTTAAAGATATCTTAAATCATGTTGGTAGTATCGCACTCCTACTGGGCTTGCACAACACTGGCGCGAGGCTACCCTAGGTTCCTTGACGGTCTCGAATATGGTGGTACCCTTACTATACTACCTTGAACTAGCTCTGCCACCCCTCGAATACCCTTGATCTTGCTTAATAGATAGGGTAGATCTCTATGATGATATTGGGGTCGAACTTTGAGCTCTGTGACAGTCTCTGACAAAATGATCCAAGACCTACAGCAAAGCAACCTCTCGTCACTAAATAGCACTCTCCAGGGTTTCTATGCCAACAAGTAAAGCACACTGAATGAGAGGGTGCCCGCTCGAATCTAATAGAGCTTGAACCAAAATCAGAAGATAAAGGTCTCCTACGGGAGTCAGACCTACCTCCATGGTATGAACTCTGAGACGTTTCTCTAGACTTCCCTGATGGTGGTCTCCCTAAACTCTAAGTGTCCTTGTCCCGTTTCGCTGATGACTGAGATGACCTAGATGTCTCTGGAGAACTCATACTCTGACCCACTAAATCGTTCACCAGCTGAGCTTTCTTGTTCAAAATTATCTCCATAGATTTTTCCTATCCGGTCAACTCTACGAAGACACGGGGAGGATCGACTACCAACTAAGTCTGGATATCCAAGTGGAGGTCATCCCTAAACTTCCTACAACGATAAACCTCTGTCAAATGAGCTCAGGTGCATACTTTCTCAACTTGAGGAAATCCTTCTAGTACTCAAGCACGGTCTGATAATTTGGGTTAGGTGTAAAAACTGGTCACACAAGTCATCGGTGTGAGCCTCATTGATATACTTCTCATGAAACTCTGACAGGAAGTACTACCAGGTGGGTCTCTTTGGATCCATTGCCAGCTTGACGGTCTTCAACCAATTGATTGAGTCACCTTTAGAAGGACAGTGGCGTACTCCAATTTGCAACTGATGAAGGGTACGGAGAGTCTCTCGGAGCTAGTAGTCTGCAAAGAGGGATTATCGTCCCCAGATCCATAAAAATCAGTAGTCTTATACCTATAGAGCCTCTCGATCAAGAACTCCTAAAGTACTACAGTGGGCATAATGGGTGCCACAGGAGGGGGTGGTGGCATAGTGTATAGATTCGAAAAAATGATATCTATTTGCCTAAGCGTCGAGGTCAGGTCACGAAAGACTCGCTGACTCCTGCATCTACAGGTACCTCCTACTCATAATCTGGGGCATACTCCTCACCGAAATCTTCAGCCAAGGAGGCGAGACTCTCTTCCTGGCCCTCGTGACTAGGGATCGTATCATCAGCCAGAATAGAATCCTGAAATTAGAAATGAAAGTGGTCATTATCACCATTCCAAAAACTTAAGTATCCTTGACACTCTAGGTGCAAGTACTCACACAGACGCTTATTGACTCTAACCCGCGAGATATAGGAACGATTAAACCTGGATACTCTAATAGCACTAAATGTAACACCCTAATACAGTCTGACCCAAAAATCCATGGATAACGATGTGACATGGGATAATTGAGATGGTCAACCCAAAAATTTATTTTCAAAATAGTTTATCATTATTAAAATAAAGTTTACGAAATACGAGAATCTCCCAAATACGTATAAATACAACCCATAAGTTTAAAAATCAAAAGATAGTTTTGACTCAAATAAGTACAAGGTTCACATGTAATACATGCCCTCTAAAATAGACTCAAGACATACTCTACAATGGCTGATATAGAATGTACTCTTATGATAGGCTCCTCGACGATCCCTCTACTAACCTACATTTGGAAACACATTCCATACGCTAGCTCACAAGCTTAGTTCCACAAGAAAACTATGTTATACTACATGCATTCAATACATGAACATGTCGGGGTGCAAGGTCATAAACATGCAAAAATATATAACAAACATGAGATAGGCCAACTGGTGTGGTCGGAGGAATTACATGCATCTCGAATAACATACCAGCCCATCTAGAACAGAATAGCTTCAGGGTAAAAAACCGAAATTTATGTGCATCGGTACTTATAGTCCTCAGTCTATTTCAGATCCTTGAAAGGTCAGGGTAAGGTACATAATTTACGTTCTTCGGAAGCTCACCTCCCGAACCTAGTTAAGAATAGGGTACGTTTCTATAATTTATGTGCATCAGATTCGTACTAGTATGACCTAGAATTTACAGGCATTGGATGCATACCAAATAGAAAATTTGAATATTCACAAACAAAGAACGACCGTCATAATGCTAGAGTAACTCGGGTGTCCTAGCCGTTTCCTGAGCATCATACAAAGGCCAATCTTATGTCATCCTAACTTGTTGGATTTCTAGGTAGAATTAATTAATTCATTGGTTTTTTCTTGTATTGGATACTTATAGTTTATATGAGCTCAAAACACCTCAGCCCGAACACTCAAACAAATTAACCAAATTACCCAAAAATCACCATGGGTATCAATATTGTGCCAATAGTATCGATGCTGAACCCTTAGGTACCATGATAACTCCATAGAAAGGTTATATTTCAGGCCTTTTCACTTAAGTTATTGGCTATCTTATAGAACATATAGGTTCATATAGATGCATTTAGGAGTATGTAATTGCATTTGGTGGATTTGTTTTGCCTTAGCATTTCATTTTGTGAATGGTGTTATTTTATGGGGAAAGTTTGGTTTGGATGTTGATGTGCAGTTATAGGAGCAAGAGTGTGCAAGTGTCATAGCAAACTAGATAAAAAAGTTGTGGCTTTTTCTAGATGGTGTGCAAGGAGAATTTTTGTGACAAACAGAACTAAAATACCGTGGCAAATTCTAGGCTCAGAAAAGACAAAGAACTTGAAGATATTTTCACACAAGGCCAATTGTTTTTTCATAACTTGTTCTTTGTTGCCAACAGCCTATGAGGCACCCACTGCCAGCTGTTGCATAACCCCTCACATGTGGGAAATCTTACTTAGGGTACCATTGGAATTTTGGTACAAAAACCTAAGAATATATAGATTATGATGCCACAAAGGAAGGGGCTTTTCATCATATTCTAATTTCCATTTTTGAACTAAAAAGTTTCTTCTTTTGTTCCTTTTATTTCTTCATGGTGTTCCTCCATTAAATAAGCTTGAGGGAATAGTGAGCTTGGCGTCCGAGAAGAGCAAGCGACATTAAGGTTGTTCATGGTGGTCGAGGAGCTCATGGCAGTGCACGTTGGGAGTTTTCCACCACCTTTTTTGCTTCATTTCTCTTTTTATTCGATAGGATGTATGGAACAAATTATTTTTATGGATGATTCGAACCTTATCATGAATTAAAGCTTATTTGGTAGGGTTTATGATGGATGATTAAGTGTTTTTATTTAATGGATGGTTGATGCTTTTATGTTTATCAATTTTTTTGCTAATTGTTTCGAATTACTTAAGATTGTAGGAGGTATGAGAGTGACCATTTCTTAAGTATATTACTTAGTTTTTGAGAGAAACTAAGTTAAAGATCCTTAGTGTTCGAGAGAAACAAGGGGAAGATCAACGTGAACAATGGGTATTAGCTAATAACTTGAGCCTAAACCAACATTAGTGTTCAACAGAAACTAAGGTAGTATTTCTATGACTAATAGGAGTTGAGCTTATTTGATAGGTTTGATGTTGTTGCTCAAGCCGAAAGGATTTGCCGTGTCATTCTTTTCTGTCAGGATCCATGACTAGGGATAGCGTAGAAGCACTCTTATTGAACTCTTTCGAGCAAGTGAACCATAGAAGTTTACACCATTCTAAAAGATAAGCATTAGGATTCCTTAGTGACCCCCGTCAATCATTCCCATAATAGCTTCTTTGTGAGAGGATTATAAAGTCATTTTAGTTAATTCCCAAGTTATCATTTTACCTTATCTTAACATTTTTTATTCAAATTGCTTGACATTTCCATTTGTTACATATTCACACCACCAAACCAATTTCACCTACTTACATTTCATCTTGCCTCAGCATACTCATTTGTGCATACCACTAACTATACTTAGATATTTTAGCATTCGTGCTCTATCTTAACTTAAAATTTACTCCAATCCTCGAGGGAACTATACTCACTCACTCACTCTCTTTATTACTTATTCAATTGTGTATACTTCCACATAATTTGTGTCCAATTTAAAGTACTCACTGCACGCATCAAGGTTTTGGCATCGTTGTTAGGGATTAGAATTGAAAGTATAATAACTTTGTTATAGCCTTTTTATTTTACTCTTGTTTGTTTATTTTTTTAGTATAGTTTTACTTGTTATTTTTTTCTTTTTCAGGCTTTCCAATTGAATGACCAGAAAATCTATTGAGAAACCTTTTTATCCTTTAGTACATGAGATTAAACACTTACTCCATTGAATACAATGTGCTCAACGTGCTAATAGAGCCATGAACAATAGGAAAACCAAGGAGTTCCACAAGTGTAGGATCCAACAATTGGAAATGTTATGGCAATTCAGAATGATGGACTTGTACCTTGACCTTGTGCTTTTTGAGATCATTTAACTTCTATCTTGGATGGTCTCAACCCAAGGATTGTACCTCGCAAGATTCAGGCAGCCCACTTTGAGCTCAAACGAGTCATATTCAACAAGTTGAATTCCATAGGATAATTTGGTGGCATGCCTCCTGAAGATGCAAGGAAACACATTCGTGCTTTCTTGGAAGTTTGTGATTCCTTTAGGTAAGAAGGAGTGCATGAAGATGTGTTGAAACTCAAACTATTTTCTTATTCTTTGCGTGATAGCAAGGGCTTGGTTGATTAGAATTTCATTCGGCTCGATGGAGTTTTGGGCCAATCTATAGAAAAGTTTTTTATTGTAGTATAATCTGTTGAACATGAAAACTCAACTCAGAAATATAGCATATTTCTGTCCAGCTAATGACTAGTCTATGTATGAGTATTGGGACCGATATAAGGGATTGCTTCGGATGTGTACTAATCAAGGATTTCAAGATTGGACTCAAGTTATGATGTTTTACAATTGAGTCAATGCACCCACCAGGATGATGTTAGATGCTTCAGCAAATGGCACTTCACTATAAAAACCATTTGAAGAGGCTTTTAACATTCTTGATAGGATAACAAACAATGATTACTAGTTTCTTTCTTCAAGGCTTGGAACATGGAGAAGGGCACTATGGACATTTGAGCTAGATGCTAAGGATTTTTTTCCGTTCAACTCTCAGCTATCACAAATATGTTAAATAATTTACAACGTTTCAATGAGGTGAAAGAAGTGAAGGTGGCCATCTCAGCATGTTATTATGTCATGAAATCATCATGAGAGTGAATGCCCAGGAAATTAGGAATCCATCAACAATGTGGGGAATTTCAACCGAAGCACAAACAACAACCCTTACTAAAACACCTACAACACAGGCTGACATCATCACCCAAATTTCTCATGGGGAAATCAAGGAACAAATAATGCTAGCCATCTTGTTTGGAAACTACATATTAATGAGCCCCAACCTATCAAACGAATACGCCATGGCATAATTCTAATAAGTAAAGTGTCTTCATCGAATACAAGTTCTCTAGAGGCTACTATGAAATAATTTATAGCAAGCACAAGGACTATGTTGCAAGAGCATTCTACAACTATCAAGAACCAAGGTACATTGCTGTAAAGCCATAGTGCATCTCTAAAATCTTTGGACGATTAGGGTGATCCAATTGTCATGGAATTACAAGAATGCCAGCCAGGTGAACTACCCAGTGATACTAAAGTCACTAAAGATCATAACAAGGACCAATGTAGTGCACTCACACTAAGGAGTGGCACCAAATTAATTAACAAGACAAGTTTGAGGGAAGGAAGCCAGATAATTCCACCCCAAGAGAAGAACAATGATGGGGGTTCAACAAGTAACCTACTGAGGGAACAGACAGAAATGCCACAACAAAAGTACTTGCCACATCATTAGTAGAAAACTTCAGGCCCCTACCACCCTTCCCTCAAAGGATGAAGAAGAACAATGATGAGGTACAGTTCAAGAAGTTTGTAGACATATTAGATCAGCTATACATTAATGTCCCATTCTTTGAGGCAATTGATTAGATGCCCACACATGCTAAATTTCTCAAGAAATTTCTACCAAGAAGAGAAAATTCGAGAAGTTTGAGACAATTTCCACGGTAAAAGAATTTTGCTCTGCATTGAGAAAGCTACCACCGAAGCAAAAAGATCCAGGAAGCTTCATCATTCCATGTTCTATATGAGATAATTATGTTGGGAAAGCACTATGTGACCTAGATCATGTGTGAATCTAATGCTCAAGTCAATATTTTTTAAGCTTGGGATGGGAAATGCAAGACCTACCTCCGTTATTTTGTAACTAGCCGATCGATCCCATGTTCGTCCAGAGGGAAGGATCGACAATTTCATAATGAGAGTGGATAAATTTGTGTTCGTAGTCGACTTTGTTATACTTGATTGTGAGGTTTACGCTAATACACCAACAATTTGGGGGAAACCTTTCCTAGCCATAGATTTCATCCTCAATGATTGTGAGAAGGGTGAACTCACTATACGAGAAGCTGACCAAGGGTGATCGTGAATGTCTTTTATTTTCTCAAGTATGTGGATGATTTTGAATAATGCCAGAGCATTCTAAAATGGACTCAATAATAGAAAGGGAAGCAGTACAGCTTTGCCATATCAATTTCATACAGCTAGATGATTATGAAAAGTTCACTAATGATGACAACAAAGAAGAGGCCAAGACTTTCCATTGGAAGTACAATAGTTTAGCTTACTTTCAGCTAGAGCAGGCACGTGCTTTGAACTCTTGATTTTGATGAATGTATTCTTCCTGAGCCTTCACTGCAGCATGCACCTACCTTGGAGCTAAAAACTTTGCCACGACGTCCTAAATTATACTTACTTAGGTAGTAATGAGACATTACCGGTGATTATCTCCTCAAGCCTTAATCCTGAGCAAAAACATTGTTTGCTAACCATTTTGTCACAGCATAAGAAACCAATATGATAGATTATGGCAGACTTGAAGGGGATAAGTTCCACCATATGCATGCACAAAATTATGTTGGAAGAATGTCATGGCAATTCCATAGAGCCACAAAGAAGGCTCAAACCTGTAAATAAAGATGGTGGTGATGAAGGAGATTATCAAGTGGCTTGATGCTGAAGTTACTTACCCAATATCCAATAGTTTGTGGGCGAGCCCGGTGCAATGCGTCTCCAAGAAAGGAGGCACGATTGTGGTAAGTAATGAAGACAATGAGCTCTTACCCATGTGCACTATCACTAGATGGAGGATTTTTATGGACTACCATAAACTCAACAATGCTACCAAGAAAGGTCATTTTACTTTACCTTTCATTGATCATATGCTAGATCGATTGGCAGGCAGATATATTATTGCTTTCAAAATGGATATTCGGGGTATAACCAAATTTCCATAGCACAAGAGGACCATGAGAAGACAATATTTATATGACCCTATGGCACTTATACTTTTATGATGATGCCCTTTGGCCTATGCAATGCTCCGATAACTTTTCAATGATGTATGAAAGCCATTTTCTCTAACATGGTTGAGGACTTCTTGGAAATATTCATGGGTGATTTCTGTCTATTTCTAGAGACAACTTTGAAAAATGACTTTACAATTTGACGAAGGTTTTTAAGCGATACGAAGAGGCTGACCTTGTGTTTAATTGGGAATAGTGTCACTTCATGGTGACTAAGGGAATTGTGCTAGGCCGCAAGATTTCACAAAAAGGTATTGAGGTGGATAGAGCTAAAATTGAGGTGATCGAGAAGTTACCTCCACCAACCACAACGAAGGGTATTATGAGTTTTCTTGGCCATGTTGGTTTCTATAGGAGGTTCATTAAGGACTTCTCCAAAATTTCCAAGCCCTTGTGTACCTTGCTATAAAAATCAACCTTTTGTGTTCGATAAATTTTTCCATAGTGCATTCATAGAGATGAAGCAGAGCCTTATCTTAGAACTTATTTTTGTTCCCCCCATTGGACATCTTCATTCGAGATAATGTGTGGTGCAATCGATTATGTTGTGGGAGCAGTGTTACGGAAACGTCGAGGTAAAATCTTCCACGTCATATATTACTCTAGTCATACTATGAATGATGCACAACTTAACTATACTACTACTGAGAAAGAATTACTTATCGTGGTATTTGCATTTGACAAGTTTAGGTCATACTTAATAGGCACCAAAGTCATAGTTCACATGATCACTTAGCTATAAAATATTTAGTGAATAAGAAGGATGGCAAGCCTAGATTTATTAGATATATACTACTACTGCAAGAGTTTGACTTAGAGGGTGTAGATAGGAAAGGTACTGAGAACCAAGTTTCTGATCATCTTTCTAGGCTAGAAAACAATTCATAATGTCATGACAACTCAGAAATTATAGAGGAATTCCCTGATGAGAATTTTATATGCCACGACAAGTCTATGGTACGCTAACATGGTTAATTTTCTTGTTAGTGATATTTTTCTTATGAAATGAACATCCAAAGAAAGAAGAAATTTAAGCATGATGCAAGATTTTATTTTTGGGATGAGCCATACTTGTTCAAGCGGTGTGTCGACCATATGTTTCGGAGGTATGTCCCCGAAGAGAAACAAAAGGACATTTTACACCATTGTCATACGGTTCATGTGGAGGACACTTTGGAGGTATGAGGACTGCTGCAAAGGTCCTTCATTTAGGCTTCTATTGGCCCACTCTTTTTAAGGATGCCCATGAATTTTACAAGGCTTGTGATATATGCCAACGCATAGGAAATATCTCCAGGCAATATGAAATGTATTTGCAAAATATCTTGGAGATATAAGTTTTTGATGTGTGGGGCATAGACTTTATGGGACTCTTCCCATCCTCTTGGAGACTTATATATATCTTGCTGGCAGTGGACTACATATCTAAATGGGTTGAAGCAATTGCGATGCCAAGGAAAAATTTAAAGATTGTGCTTAAGTTCCTTCACAAGTACATATTCACAAGATTTGGCGCACCTAGAGCTATCATCAATGAAAAAGGCACCTTCTTCGATAACAAGTTAATTGCCAAGTCATTGTAGAGGTATGGGATGAGACATAAAATTCTCATGGCATATCACCCCCAAACTAATGGGCAAGTCAAAGTCTTGAATCGCGAGATCAAACAGATATTGGAAAAAGTGGTGAACCCCAAAAGAAAAGACTGGTCACCAAAGCTTGACGAAGCACTTTGGGCCTATCGTACGCATTCAAGACTCTGTTGGGAATGTGCCCGTATAAATTGGTATATGGAAAAGCATGACATCTCCCAGTTGAGTTGGAGTACAAAGCTTATTGGGCTATTAAGAAACTCAATTTTGATGTCTAATTAGCTGGTGAACGAAGATTATTGGAGCTCAATGAGGTGAAGGAGTTTAGGGCGTAGGCTTATGAAGATGGTATATGGAAAAGCATGACATCTCCCAGTTGAGTTGGAGTACAAGCTTATTGGGCTATTAAAACTCAATTTTGATGTCTAATTAGCTGGTGAACGAAGATTATTGGAGCTCAAAGAGGTGAAGGAGTTTAGGGCGTAGGCTTATGAAGATGCCAAGCTATACAAGGAAAAGACTAAGAAATGGCATGATCAAACTCTTTTTCCATGACATTTTCATATTGGTCTGCATGTGCTCCTCTACAATTCAAGATTGAAACTCTTTCCGGGAAAGCTCAAGTCAAGATGGTCTAGACCATTTGAGGTGTACCAAGTATCCCCCCCACTGAGCTGTAGATATTAAAAATCTGGATGATGGAACAATTTTCAAGATTAATGACCAAAGCTTGAAGGCATACACTGGAACCCCCATCGTGCGAGATAGTCGACGCTCTACCTGCAGATGTGTGAGTTTGCTTCTCTAACCCTTTGAAAATGCCATGACATTTTTCATTTACTCTTGTTTCATAAATAACACATGCATTTTTTTTATTTTTATTTTGTTATTTTAATGTTTCGGTTATTTAAATTATTTTTCACATTTTTTAGGGTAATATTTTATTTCATCCATGATTAGGGGACTGCTAAGGAGTCCCATAGATAGATGACAAGGCAACTAGATTTGCCACAACAATTTCCCGTGCGCAGAACTAAGTGACGCCTGAAGAAGTCTGCTAGGTATGTGGCGACCTCGACTGCCAAGGCTACCGAGGGCCCGAGCACCCCACTTGCTGAACCCGAATCCGACCCTGAATCAATCCCTAACCCACTTAGCAAATGCACCAGACGCTGCACAGCCACCACGGTACCACCACCATCTTAGATAAGTCAAGGTACCTAGCATTGCATTTATATAGCATGTAGCTTAGTTTTTAACCTAGTTTATTGTATGCATTAAGAACAATCCATCCCTTAATTTTATGGGAGGTAGTGTTCTCAATAGGTTATTTGCATGATAGTGTTAGCATAATTAATTTTCCATGGCATTAGTAAGAATTAGGATAGTTTGTTGGAAAAAGATGATGATGCCCGATGATGATGAATTCTTATGGCTTTTACGAATTGAATGTACATGACTTTGGAGTTGGATAGTATTTTCTCTAGGACTTGGTTGTTTGTGTTTTTAATTGTTACACAATTGTATGCTCTCTATGCTTTGGAATTTTACAATTTTTTAAGAAAGAAAGTTTGAATGCCTTAGTGTGTATTAATAAGAATGAACTTAACTGTTTAAATTAAACTCCCTTATATATTTTAAATTGTGGTTAATTGTGAATAAATGCTTCGGCATAACTGTAGAATGACACTTATCTTCAATATGGTATTTCCTATATACCACATTTTAATAAATGGCAGCCATGTGCATACGAGTGAATGAATGTAATCATGGGATGACACTACCTGACTAGATCAGGGATGAAAGGTATACTCTCATTCATCTATAGTGTGGGATAGCAGTTGTGATAGGCTGACTCCCCTCGTAGCAGTGTTAAAAAAATAAATTTTGATTAATTTAATTGGAAAATGGGAGTAATGAACTTGTGATTAAATTTGAAAACATGTTATGGCAGAATAATATACTTTCTTTAGAATTTTTCTAACTTAACTAAGCATAGACTGGATACAGTCCCACTCACACACACTCATAAAAGAATGGTAATATTCTTGAAATCTCCACTCATCTAACTTTTTGATGGCAATACATTTCTGAGGATTGAAACTCTATCTCACATGGTTATCCTAAAATTGAACTTTTCCATGACATTTTTATTTTACTGACAACTATCCATTGCTTACAAACAAGCAATAGCTTAAGTTTGGGGGTGTGATAAATCCATAAAAGGTTATATTTAGGGCCTTTTCACTTAAGTTATTAGTTATCTTAAAGCACATATAGGTTCATATAGATGCATTTAGGAGCATGTAATTGTATTTGGTGGATTTGTCTTGCCTTGGCATTTCATTTTATGAATGATTCTATTTTATGGGGAAGGCTTGGTTTGGATGTTGATGTGCAGGTTTTAGGTGCAAGGGTGTGCAAGGAAAGTTGATGTGGCAAACTAGATGAAAAAGATGTGGCATTTCTAGATGGTGTGCAAGGAGAATTTTTGTGACAAAGAGAACTGAAATGTTGTGACAAATTCTAGGCTTAAAAAAGGATAAATATGTTGAAGATATTTTCAAACAAGGCCAACTGTCTTTTCACCATATGTTCTTTGCAACCAACCGCCTATGAGGGACCCACTTCTATTTGTTGTACGACCCTTAACATGTGGGAAATGTGACTTAGGGTACCATTGGAATTTTGGGACAAAAACTTAATTATATTCTGTTGGTATATAGAGATTATGACATCGCAAAGGAATGAGGCTTTTCAAAATCTTCTAATTTCCATTATTGAGCTAAAAAGCTTCTTCTTTTGTTCCTTTTATTTCTTCATGGTGTTCCTCCATTAAACAAGCTTGAGGGAGTGGCGAGCTTGGCATCCGAGAAGAGTAAGTGGCGCTAAGGCAATTTATGGTGGTCGATAATCTCACAGTAATGCACATTGGGAGTTTCCCTCCACCCTTTTTGCTTCATTTCTCTTTTTATTCGATGGGTCGTATAGAACAGATTATTTTTATGGATGATTCGAACCTTACCATGAACTAAACCTTATTTGGTGGGATTTATGATTGATGATTAAGTGTTTTTATTTAATAAATGGTTAATGGTTTTATGTTTATCACTTGTTTTATTCATTATTTCAAATTACTTAAGATTGTAGGAGGCATAAGAGTGGCCATTTCTTAAGTATATTACTTAGTGTTTGAGAGAAACTAAGTTAAAGATCCGTAGTGTTCAAGAGAAACTAAGTTAAAGATCTTTAGTGTTCGAGAGAAACTATGGGAAGATCAACATGAACAATAGGTTTTAGCTAATAACTAGAGTCTAATCCAACATTACTGTTCGAGAGAAACTAAGGTAGAATTTCAATGACTAATAAGATTTGAGCTTATTCGATAGGTTAGATGTTGCTACTCAGACCTAGAGAATGTTTTGTGGCATTCTTGTCTGTCAGGTTCCATGACTAGAGATAGCATAGGAGCACTCTTAGTGAACTCTGTCGAGCAAGTGAACCATAGAAGTTTAGACCATTCTAAAAGATAAGCATTAGGATTCCTTAGTGATCCCCATCAATCATTCCCATAATAGCTTGTTTATGAGAGGATTATAAAGTCATTTTAGTTAATTCCCAAGTTATCATTTTACCTCACCTTAACATTTTTTATTCAAATTGCTCGACATTTCCATTTGCTAAATATTCAAACCACCAAACCAATTCCACCCACATACATTTCATCTTGCCTCAGCATACTCATTTGTGCATACCACTAACTATACTTAGATATTCTAGTATTTTTGCTTTAACTTAACTTGCGATTTTCTCCAATCCTCGTGGGAATGATACTCATCTGAGTATTGATACAAGAATTTTCTTCGATGTTTTGAAAAATAGCGTGGTATTGATACTGCTATGGGAAGTATAGATAATCTACCATTGGTATCAATACTTCCATGAGTGTTTATACCAAATTTGGAATAGATGTTTTCAGAAATACCTTAGTATCCATACTGACCCTCAGAGTATCGATATTGTACCCTGAGTATCGATACTGACCTTACAGACTAGAATACCGACATACTAGAATACCATTTTTGGGCACGAAAATACCTCCAAATCTCACCCCAGACACTCCCCTAAGACTAGTAAAGCTTATTAAAGTCTTATTTGAGGCCTTATAGGTTAAAAGTTATCATCTTTCATGCTTACAGACATAAAATATGAATTATGTCATGGATTTACTCTAGCATGCTTTCATGAGCAAAACATTACTTTTGTGTACATTAAATGGTCTACACGCAATATGGTCAAGTTATAATCATGTTACCTTGAGTCCAAGCTACTGAAAACCTTTCTTGAATCACACAAGAGTGAGTGTTTCCTTTTTCCTTTCCTTAAAGCTCTCACCCTTCTCTTGCACTAATCAAAACCATGGAAAATGAGTTATTAACTCATTTTATAACTTAGGAAGGTGTTAAAATGATCCTACAACTCAAAACTCTTACCAAAACAGATAAAATTTAAGATTCCATAAACTCCTATAAAAACCCATTTTTGGTTAACTTACCCAAACATTACAAAATATGGCTTAAATGGAAGCTTGGGAGATAAAGATTGAATTTCTTACCTTGAATGACTTAATGGAGGATTAAAATTCTCAAAGTTTCAACCTTTAGCTTAACTTGGGAGAGAAGTGAATGAAGAAGAAGAGATGAAGAAGACAAAGCATGGGATGAAAAAAAAAGAAGGGGAAACAAAAGTGATATCATGCTCATAAATGGAAATCAGCTTTGATTTGAAATAATGAGTTAATTACTCTCCTATTCCTTCCATATTTTGGTCCAGATTAAAAAAACCTCTTTTAAGGCTTGTTGGGCACATCCATGGCCCAAATCAAATCCATTGGTGTCCAAAGCTTCATAAACTAAGGGAGAAATATTCTAAGGCCAAATTGAATAAACCTAAAACTCCTAACCCGTATGTCGGGGCCGTTACAATCTAATTTGACATGATCAAAGAATAATATTACAATTCACATTTATAAGATTAATTATTATAGTACTTTTATCTCTATATTTTTCAATTAAGTTCATACTTTTTAAACCAAAAATAATCTTTTTAATATATTTTGATGCTTAGTCAGTTAGGAGCTAGTTTTTAATAAAAATAAATAAATTGAATTTTGAATCATAAATCAAAAAAACTATTATAAAATATTATACTCAATTTAGATTTAGATGAATAAAAAAAATCAGTCCAACCCAACCCATGATTATCATTACTAATAATATTATAATAGAAGATGATATTTTTTAGGGGTTCTAGGGGCTGAAAATTATGGCAATTCCATTTAAGTTACAAAAATCGTCAAAACCAATATTTTTGAAATTCAATTCCATGGTCACTCCTAACACTTAAAATTGAGTAACATTTTCATTTTAATTTATTTTTGACAAAGTGATGAAATTTTCTAAAGCTTCATCTTTTGTACTTAAGAATAGAACCCAAGTAAATCTAGAATAATCATCTACCAAAACGAATGCATATTGTTTTCTACCAAAGCTAGTAGTTCAAATAGGCCCAAAAATATTTATATAGATCAATTGTAATACACTACTAAATGAATCATCATTAATAGGCTTAAAAGAAGCTTTTTTTGTTTGCCCTTAGCACATGCATCACAAATCTTATCAATATCAAATTTTATCTTAGGCATCCTACTAGATTGCTTTGAACAAGTTTTTGTAAAGCACTCATGTTAGCATGTCCAAGTTTTCTATAACATAACCAACAATTATGCTTATCTTTAGTAACCAAGCATACATTAGAAATATCAATGTTATTTAGATGCACCATGTATATTTCCTATCATATAACCAACAAGCATAATCATATTAGATGCAATGTAATAATTTTGCAACCATTAGACTCAAATAAGACATTGTATCCCTTATCACATAATTGACTAATGCTAAGTAGATTATGCTTCAACCCATTCACATACAAATATTCTCAATAAGAATGGAAGAGTTGTTACCAATGGAACCTATTCCCTCAATGTGACATATTCCCTCAATGTGACCTTTTGAGTTGTCACCAAAGGTTACTACTCCTCCAGTTTTAGCTTTAAGCTCCAAGAACCATCTCTTATCATCGGTCATGTGTCTTGAGCATCCACTATCAAGGTACCATGAATTTGAACTTTTTCTTTGTGCCTTGTTGCAATGCTCCACATACAAGCATAAATTGATTTTTGATTTTTGGTACTCAAATTTTTTAGGTCTATTAGTATTAGTTCCTAATAATCTTGTACCCTTTGGTATCCTTTTTTCAAGGATATCCTTATCATTAGTAGAAATTAGTCTTTTGGGGACCCATATGCTTCTAATAACTTTTCTATATGAGGTTCTTTGGGGACCTCTATGTTTGTAATAATTAAAGTTATTTTTAACATAGTTGAGTTTTGAGTTTTCACATTTTCAAATCTTTTTGCCCCAACATTGTTAAAAGAAGCAATATCATCAAGCTTCTTTTGATGATCATCATGAGCCTTTGAAAGCAAGTCATGTAAATCTTTTTTTTTCTTTTCAAACTCTTCAAGTTTGACTTGCATAGTTTTGACTTGCGTTTCAAGCTCAGATTAGTCCTAAAAAGGAGATCATTTTCATTTTTCAATTTAGAAGTATTTTTCTTATTTTTAGAAATCATAATCTCAAATTCTAAGGCTAATTTATCATAATCCGCTCGTAATTCATCAGAGGAATACTCATTTGAAATAATGAATTAGAGGTTACCTTAGGATCATCCTCTATGGACATAAGACACAAGTTGGCTACTTCTTCCTCCTCTTTATTGACAGACTCAACATTACTTCATTTAGCTATGTGTGCCTTGTGTTTCTTCTTGGAGGATCTTTTCTTCTTCAATTGTGGGCATTCAAACTTGATACCCAGGTTTTTTGCACTCAAAGAAAATAATAGAATCCTTCTCCTTGGATTCATTTTTGAAGCCCTCATTTCTTTGGAATCTTTTTCCTTTGTTGGACCTCATAACTTTGATATCCTCATCCGATTTCATCTTGAAGTTTTCATAATTATGATTGGAAGACTAATCTTAGTTTCTTTTACTTCATTTGTTCTGTAATGAGTAACTTCAAGTTTGTCCCAAATCTCATCGGAATAGGAACAAGATGGTAGTCTTCCATATTCGTCGGAGCAAAGTGCACAAAATAGAATGTGCATTGCCTTTGCATTTAGTTGGAACAATTTCTTTTCTTCTTCACTCACTCCTCCATTTCTCTAGTTAGAGTAGAATGTCCTTTTATCATGAGCCATGCTCCCAAATCATTTACTTGAATGAAAATATCATCATATTCTTCCAATAGGCATAGTTGGCTCTATTGAAGTATGGAGGCTTTTAAATAGGTTGGGAATCATTGGCAATGACGAAACTTGGTGTAGAGGACATGGGTGAATTGGATGATGACTTGACTCTTCTAGAATCTTCTCAAGAGGTTCTAAAACCTTCTAATTAGCCTTGATCTGATATCAATTGTTGAGTTAAATGATCGAGGAAAGTGACATAGAGGGGGTGATATGCAATAAAAATTGTGGGAAGCTTTTGTAAGAAAAAAAAAAGGACACAAGAATTTTACAGTGGTTCAACTTCCTTAATGAAGTCTACATCCACTACCTTAGCTTCATGACTAAGAATTTTAACAAATTCACTAATTTATTCTAATCTTGTAAACAAGGTGTAACCTTACACGACACTAAAACTTATACCCCAAAGTCTTGAGTGTTCAACCCTTCTCAAGAAGTAATTACAAATAAGAAAAATTTGAAAACCCACATAATGATAGATTGTTTGCAAATTGAAGTTCTCACACGCACCTAAGAACACTAAAATAGAGATTACAGTGAATGAAATAGTGTTCTATGTAGGAAAGACATAATTTGAATACAAATTTGGCTATTTTTGCTCTTTGATTGTTGAAATAGCTTTCTTGTCTCTTCTTGATTGTTTGAAGACCCCTTTTATATGTCATCATTGATTTTTGGGCATTTGGGGTTATTGGATGGAGCTTGGAGCCGTTTGGAGCAATAAATTCACGCATTCAATGCAAATCTGTATAGGGGTTTTAAAACCCTTGACTGTTAAATAGGGGGTTTTGAAACCAGTGAAGGGGGTTTTGAAACCTTAAGGCTAATTTTTGCTATTGTCTCATGGGTTTCGAAACCATGCTCAAAAACCTTACAAATTAGCCTTGTTTTGTTTTGCTAAAGTATTTTAAATCTTTATGAATTCCAAAAACATTTTTAAATTTTTTTTTGACTTTTTGGTCTTTAAAAATATTTTTACAAACTTGAAAGATTTTGGATCGAATATGATAAAAATATCAATTTTACAAAATTTTCAATTTAGTCCTTTGTTATATCAAAATTATTTAATTATGTTTATTGGCTATTCATGTGTTAATGAATTGCACAGTCCGTACTATAGTTATTAACTTAAAAAAGAAGATAATTGCATAGGATGTCCCTGAACTATGATCTATATTCTATTTAATCCTTAAACTTTTAAATATTTTATATCAATTTTTGAATTATGATACATTCTAAATTGATCTATGAACTTTTAGATATTATTTATCACTCATCAAACTATCAATATCATTCTATTTTGGTTCTTTCATCAATGTGTTGTTAATTCTACCAGTTATAAAATTGGGTAAACTACTCAGTTGACCACTTAACTATTTAGCCCTTTTATTTTTGTCATTGATCTTTCAATTTTGTCAATCACACCACTTAACTATTTAATTTGTTCAATCAAACCACTAGCCGTTAATATTTGACGGAAATACTGATGTGGCAGTTAAAATAAATTGTATATTTTTACATTTTAGTCCTTAATATTTTTATATTCTCTCAATTTAGTCATAAATTTAATTTAATAAATTAACCATTCAATCAGGATCTGACATGTCTCAGCACAAGAGCATGACACATGTCGTTAATGACACGTGTCACTACATGATTAGATTTTTTTTATTAATTTTAATTTATTTAATTAAATATTTTTATCCAATCAGGAGATGACACATGTCACCACCCGATTGGTCGAAAAATAATGGGAATGAAATTGTAGTCCAGTAGAATTGAACCAGCGACATAAAGGGTATAGGATGAACGCCCCACCCACTGCACCAAAGGTCTCAATTATTTAACACTTAAAACATATGTTATTTAGCCTTTAAAATCTTAAAAGTATAAGTAAAAAGAATTTTTTATATTTTAAAACAAAAGTTATTATTAACATTTTTTTAAAATATAAAAATATTATTATAAATCTTAAAAGTAGAAGTAAAAGGAAATTTTTATATTTTAAAACAAAAGTTAACATTTTTATAATTTAAAAATAATTTAATATTTCTAGCTATAATAAATTTAAGATTTATAATAATATTTTTTATATTTCATTTTTTATATTTTAAAATTAAATATTTTAATAATATTTTTAATATTTTAAATATTTTTATAATATTTTTAATATTATTAAATTTAAGATTTTTATATTTTAATTCCAATTAGGCGATAATACAAAAGTAAAATATTAACTTTTGTTTTAAAATATAAAAATTTCTTTTTTACTTCTACTTTTACCAATAACAACCTTTTAAAGGATAAGTAACATTTGTTGTAAGTTTTAAATAATTGGCACCTTTGGTGCAGTGATTGGGACGGTCATCTTTCACATTTTAAGTTGCTGGTTTGATTCCACCGAACTTCAATTTTATTCTCATTATTTTCTATACAAATCGGGTGTTGACACGTGTTATCACTTGATTGAATAGAAAAATTATTTAATTAAATATTAAAATTAATAAAAAATGTATCATCCAATCATATAGTGACACGTGTCATGCTCTTGTTCTGACACATGTCAGATCCTGATTGAATGGTTAATTTATAAAATTTAATTTAATTTATGACCAAATTGAAAGAATATATAAATATTAATGACTAAATATAAAATTATATCAATTCTTTTAACTATCACGTCAGCATTTCCATCGAATATTAACCGCTAGTGATATGATTAAACAAATTAAATAGTTAAGTGGTGTGATTGACTAAATTGAAAGATGGATGGAAAAAGTAAAAGGGCTAAATAGTTAAGTGGTCAATTGAGTAGTTTACCCTATAAAACGTATGGTAAATTACCAAATGACCACTTCACGATGAGGTTAGTATTAATATGACCATCATACTTTCAATTTTTAACAATATAATCACATAACTATTTATTTGGTTTAAATCTAGCCACGTTCCGTTAAAATTTAGAAGATGTTTCCAAGAGGGTTTGAGTTCTTTTCCCATAGTTTGACTCTCTCATCTGCATAATAGACGTGTTGTGAAACTACTTAATCCTTCCATTTTTAAATTTAAATATCGAATACATTTTTATTGTTTCAAAATTAAGCAGTTTATCCCTTTTTCAATATTCGATTCTAATTCCATCTATGTATTAAACATTCAAACTTTAAATCTACTGGATATTAAATTTAAA
Organism: Hibiscus syriacus; assembly: GCF_006381635.1. Lineage (NCBI taxonomy): Eukaryota > Viridiplantae > Streptophyta > Magnoliopsida > Malvales > Malvaceae > Hibiscus > Hibiscus syriacus. Next base: position 372,780 of record NW_024063507.1, on the reverse strand, counting down.
AAAAGTTAACGTACGAAGCGAATGGGAATCGTAAACATGCAAGAATATTAATTATGTTGCAGTAGGGAAATGAAGCTAGGCGGGTAAATAACTCAATTCGGAGCCAAATTATCACCATTGCCAGAATTCGGAGCCAAATTATCACCGTTGTCGGAATTCGGACCATCGGCGCCGTCGTGACTCGGAGCCAAAATATGGGCTAGGTCGTCGACAATAGAACATAGTTGGAGGAAGTTGTTAGTCCTATTAAACAGCTCCAAGTCTTTCCCTTCGCCTTGATTCAACGCGGCTGCGCACTCGTTGGCGTCGTCCAGCGCGGTTCCCACCTCGGTTTTCATACCCTTGAAATCCCTTGACGTAACGAGTGCCAGGGCATCATCGAGGTCCTGCATCGCGTCTTCGAAATTCTCCGAGCAATCTTCGAAATTCTGCTCCGTGGTAGGAGCTAAAGTTTCGGCGCTCTCGGAGAGTGTCGTCCGGATGAACGTTGCGGTTTCCGAGCCGTTGCTGGCGGCGACATTGATGGCGATCAATGTGAGAGCGACTATGTCCTTTGCGTCTTGGCTGGCCTGTTCAGCTCCTAGCCTTGAGAGGCAAAGATCCTTTTCCTTGAGCTTTTGACAAGTTTCGGTAACTAGTTTGTTTTCAGCGTCTAATAAAGGAAAGAAAGAGATGCAAATGAATAAATATAACGCCAAGGTGCCATTATTTATTGTAGACTTCATTGTTTTCTTCTCTAGTTTATGAATTTTTCACCTTTCTAGACTTGTAATAAGTTATAGGATCACGATCTTTATAGTTCACATGTAAACCTCATTCTTTAAAAATATATATTAAAAAATATTTTTTTAAAAACTATAAAAAAAACTTAAAAGACAATTACTCTTAGCCACACAAAATGACTACTAAAAATGGTGAAAATATTAACAATCTGCCTAAAAATGAATTTGTTCATCCGTTTTTAACGATATCCTTTTAATTCATAAAAAGATTATTTTTAGTCAGTCTCCTTTTGATTGACTTTGTTTGTTGCTAGACTGAACTTAGAAATTCAAGGCCATATTAGCCTCCTTATTCCCACCCATACAATCCTACATCGGTTCACTAGTATTTAATATTTTTATTTTATTTTTGTGAAATTCAATTCCTATATAAAAACTATTTTTTACTTTTTTATTATTAATGGTAAAAATAAATAACATATTAATGATAAATTAATTTATCTATATTAAAATGATTTATGAAAATAATATCCTTCTAATATTCGTTTATTAAATTAATTTATTTTTAGTGTCAATTAAGCAAAGACGCTGACATCAAATGCGCTTTTGAAAGGATTATTATATTAATTGTATTTTTTTAAATTGTGTCTAACAACACAAAGCATTATCCTACATGACCTTGTAAGGGTTGATATGATACATCAGAAGATTAAATTAAAAATAGAAAAATTTAAAATGAAAATATATGAATTTTTATCTAAAATAAATAAATAAAACGTGCGTTACATGTGTAAACATTAGTATTAAAAAATACAAATTAAGTCGAACAATGATATATTATATATACTTTATTTTTAAGATTAAATTATGTAAATGGTCTCCGACTATAGATACTATTTTATTAAGTCTCGACTATTAAAAATTATATAATGATCATCTGATTATAGAGTGTTGCTTCGTTAAGTCTCTCAACTCATTCTTTTATGCTAAAAGATTGACGGTATTATGAGTTAAACGTTAACCTGCTAACTGTGATATAATAAAATCTAATCCATGAATCTCTAATGACTATCATATCTCGATCATCTTGTTAATGTCTAGCTTAGACAATCGTCGAATTTTTTTAACGAAAAATGACGAGTTTGGAACATAATGAATAGTCAGGTGTCCAATTTGTAACATTTAATAGTCGATGACTTAACAAAACAACATTATATAGATAAAGATCATTTTGTAACTTTTAATAGTCAAGGGACTTAATAAAATAATACCCTATAATTAAGGGATCATTTGTATATTTTACCCTATTTTTAGTTACTCGAATAATACATGTTAAAAGATGTATTTAAATAATAGAAAAAATCATACATCTTTTATTATAATGATCACAATATTTATCTCATCCATGTTCTAAAAGTGATACCCTATAGTCATAGAACTATTTGTACTTTACCCTATTTTTAATTATTCAAATAATACATGTTAAAAAGATGTATTTAAATAATAGAAAAATCATACATCTTTTATTACAATGATCACAATATTTTATCCCATCCACGTTCTAGAAGCAGTACAATCTAAATTTTTGGCTAAATCAATGCGTGCAAGGGAATTGATATGATCACTCAAAGAAGGGCGATTAATGCTATTGCATATTCTATAAAGTAGTACCATAAATGCTTTCTCCCCGACTTTATTTCCTAAGAATGTTCCGTGAATTACGAGCATTGTCCGGTCATAAAAGGAATCTAGCCGTCTGAAATTTTGAATTTCAATTGTTTTTATGACAGACTGGTAACTGTTTTCTTGGAAATAACTTCAAAAAATATTACAAGGCTCCACTTTAAAATGCAATAATATTGTCATAGTATTCCCCAACACTGGTGATTCTGCGAACATGGAGAAGATAGAGCACACCACGGTGACCACCAACGGCATAAAAATGCATGTGGCGTCGATTGGTTCGGGTCCAGTTATCCTCTTTCTGCACGGGTTTCCCGAGCTTTGGTACTCATGGCGCCACCAGCTCCTTTCACTGTCATCTCTTGGGTACCGTTGTGTGGCTCCCGATCTTCGCGGATATGGTGACACCGATGCTCCCGCTTCCACGACTTCGTACACCATTTTCCACGTCGTGGGAGACCTCGTGGGACTCCTCGACGTGCTCGGTGTCAAGCGAGTGTATTTGGTGGGACATGATTGGGGCGCACTGATTGCTTGGTCGTTTTGCCAGTTCAGGCCTGATAGAGTCCATGCTTTGGTGAACCTCAGCGTGGCGTATCAGCCAAGGAACCCTATGGTGAAGCCCGTGGAAGGGATCAGGGCTTTGTTTGGGGACGATTAGTATGTTTGTAGGTTCCAGGTAATTGGTTCATGCAACACTTACAGAGTTAGATTAGTTGTTTTGATTCTTTGATTTTGCTTTCACTGTTTATGTTACTTCATTGCGCTCTAGGAACCCGGGGAGATTGAAGAGGACTTAGATCAATTGGGCACTGAAAAGCTTTTTAACTTGTGTTTTACCTCTCGTGATCCACGACCATTTTGTATACCTAAAGAAACTGGATTGAGAGGGTGGCCTGATACCCCACCCCTGCCCTCCTGGTGTTCTGAACACGACATCGATTACTTTACCAACAAATTCAATCGGACAGGATTCACTGGAGGACTGAACTATTATCGAGCTATGGACCAGTAGGTCGTTGAATCTAGCATGCTAAGAAGTTGTTGAAGGAAACACATTTGTGTAGCCAAGCTAATTCAATATTGTTTGTTACAGGAACTGGGAACTTACGGCTCCTTGGACCGGATATCAGATCAAGGTGCCGGTTAAATTCATTGTCGGCAACCTTGACATTACATACCACATCCCTGGTGTAAAGGAATACATACACGACGGCGGATTCAAGAAAGACGTACCGCTGCTGCAGGAAGTAGTCTTCATGGAAGGAACAGCCCACTTTATCAACCAAGAAAAACCAGAGGAGATTAGCATGCACATTTATGACTTCATTAAGAAATTCTGATTCTTGGCCCCTGTATGCTCCCTTGCAAGATCTATCTCTAAAATAATGTGTTGAGACCTTACAATACAGTATTAAGAAAATAGTTAATGCTTAAATAATTACTTTGAAACTTTAAAGTATAAATTATTAACTATTTTGTTCTTTAATTTGGAAAACGCCAATATGTCAATGCCACGGTATGTTTTATACCCAAATTATCAATTAAATCATTCATAATGTTTTATATTTTTACAATTAAATTAGGGTAAAGTAGACAAATAGTCCGACTAAAGTGTATTGCTTTATTAAGTCCCTCGACTATTAAAAGTTACAGGATGATCATTCGACAATAAAATATTACTTTGTTAAGTCCCTTGACTATTAAAAGTTACAAAATGGTCACTTGACTATTCATTATGTTCCAAACTCGTCCTTTTTTGTTACAAAATTGGCGATTGTCTAAGCTGGACGTTAACATGATGACTGAGATATGGTAGTCATTTGAGATTTTGGGATTAAATTTTTATCATATCATGGTCAACATGTTAACGTTCAGTAGGTTCGGAACTAGGATTAAATATTGGGAGTGCAAAGTATCTAGATCCAAGATAATAAGGATTTATTATGTATTTAATCTAAGAAATTTGGTGCAAAATTCTAATTTTATTTAAATTTAAACTAATAAGGACCAAAAATGCTATTAAACCAAAAATTTTGGGAGGGGCAAAACCCCCTCCCACTCTCTATGTAGTTCCGTCCCTGACGTTTAGCTCATAATGTTGTCGATTTTTAATGGCAAATGACAAGTTTGGAAATAATAAACAGTTGAATTACCATTTTATAATTTTTAATAGTTAAATGACTCAATAAAATATCATAACTATTAATAGTGAAAGGACAAGTTTGAAATCTTTTAAAATTTAATGATAAAATTTATATAAATTCTAAAATTTTAGTGATATTGAAATAGTTTACCCCGTCGTTTTTAATTTTAGTTAAGTACCAACAGAATTAAAATATGGGTAAATTATAAAAATAGTCCCCAAACTTTTAAAACTTAGAATACAATCATCAAACTTTTAATTCGTTTTCAGTAAAGTCTCTGCCGTTACCTACCGTTAGTTTTTGTTGATGTGCACTTAACTGTCGTTAACTGCCACCCCTTTCTTCTTCTTCTTCTTCTTCTTCTTCTTCTTCTTCTTCTTCTTCTTCTTCTTCTTCTTCTTCTTCTCTTCTTCTTCTTCTTCTTCTTCTTCTTCTTCTTCTTTTACCCTCCCCTCCCCATTCTCCTTATTTCTTCTTCTATCTTTTATCCTCCCCTCCCACTAAACTTGTAATAATCCTCAAACTTGTTATAAACTTGATAAGAGATTATTGCATACCCCGTTACTACACCATCCTCCCCATCCTTGGGTGATCGATAATATTTCAGAACTTCAACACCAAACTTTTCCCTTAAACAAGTCCTCAAGTTCAAAGCATCATGGTCACTCGAAAACCCCAAACAAGTAGGTAAACCGACCATAACGATGCACGAACACATCTTCGGAGGACAACCCAGATGAGTTCCCCATGCATCAACCAACATCTTCCCTATCTCGACAACACATTCATGGTTCCTTTTCTTGACCCAAACGATTCAAAAATTCGAACCTATTAATGAACTCCAAAACCTTTGGAACTACCAACTGAGCACTAAAATCTCTGCTTCCTATCAAAGCACTTTCGATAGCTAATCCATTACCATGCTCGTGCGAAGCAAAGGGATGGTGCAAGTCGGAATTGTTTATAGACCTTTTATAGTGCAAAAAGGCAACAGATGGGGGAAAAAAGTACCACTTGTACAAATTATTAGTGTAGAAATCAGCTCTGATTTGTTTTATATCGACGTCGACGCACCCGATTCCGTGAGTGGAATCGACGAAAACCTGGTCAACGCCTTCTTATCTACAGATAGCGACCAATTCTTTAATGGGAATTACTAAAGTAGGCATGGAAGTAACATGATCGATACCTACTAATCTTACCCTTCTCCCATTTCATTTTCCTCTCTGTAAAGCTTGTCTAAATTCATGTACAATTTCATCTACAAAGTTAACGAGAAAAGGCAAAGGGACCTCGATAGCATACCCGCCAACGCATGTGACATAAGCCTCGACAGACTTCTTGACAGCATCGTAAGCGTAATGAAGCATTACGACGGCATCCCCATGATTGAATTTTTCCTCTTCGAATCCCCAAGCTATTTTTGTAGCATAATGACGGCCGCGGTGGTGGAATTGTCGATGATCGAGACCTCATCGACGTGGTCGGTGTTGATGAGGTCCTCGATGATGGTTCGCGATTGAAGAACGAAGAAGAAGGGGGAGGGGAGGTAAAAGAAAAAGGAAGAATAAAAAAGAGGCGTTAAGTGTCACTTCAGCAAAAATTAACAGTAGGTAACGATAGGAACCTTATTGAAAATGAACTAAAAGTTTAATGATTGTATTATCTGTTTCAAACATTGGATGACCAAAATGAAAGCGCTCTAAAAGTTGAGGACTATTTGTATAGTTTACCCTTACAATATTTTTCAGATTCGGTTCTAGTTTTAATGGAGTAAAAGAAATATTCCGGAGGGAGCATATCTCAATTTGTTTTTCAAACAGATGTGTCCAACCCAACAGAGGAAAAAAACAAAGACGGTGAAAGCCATGGCTGATTAAATTCAGTGAAGTCCATGACCGTGAATCTCAAAACCGAAAGGCAGAGTGGAAGAATGAAGGGAAAAACTTATCTGGAAATCGGACCTGATGGCGTGGCTATCATCACCATCAACAACCCACCACTTAATTTGCTCTCCGCCGATGGTTTGCTTTCTAGCCCATTTCTAAATTTTCAAGCTTTAATTGTTTCACTAATGGACAACAACTTTTCTGTTGTTTTTTTCCCAATGATGCTTAGCCTGAAGGAGAACACTGAGCAGGCTTTTCAAAGGGATGATGTGAAAGCAATAGTCATTACAGGTAAACCAAGACTTAAGAATTGTGTATTATTGCTATTGAAAATTGTATTCATCATTTGTCACTAAAACAGGTTCGAATGGGAAGTTTTCGGGAGGTTTTGATGTCACAGCTTTTGGGAAAAAGGGTTAATCCAAATCATCTTACTATGCAATTTGAATTGATTCTTGTAGTATATGTATAATATGTTTTCCTCAATCTAAACCTGCATATCACAGGAAGCAAGGATTTTGGTCAATAGATTTTGTCACCGACATTTTAGAGGGTATATTTGTATAGTTTTGCATATTTTATCAGGAAAATTATTTGATACACAGACCATAAAATTTAGTTTAGACAATACATTTTAATGTCATTTTTCCGATTTACTATTTACAGTTTAGCGTTTAGCATTAAAATATATAAGGCGGTGTAAACTATATTTTACAGAGCCTGTGTATCAAATAATTTATCATTTTATTATCTGCTATCTGGTTTTTCTTCTGATCTTTTGTTAAGATGATTTTATGTGTTGGTTTCTTATCTGCCAGAAAGCCCTTAGTAGCTGCTATAGGTGGCCCTGCTTTAGGTGGGGGATTGGAGATTGCATTGGTATATTTTGAATGATTGATACGAATCTTTCTGTGTTTTTATTCATCAAAGTAATTATAATTTACCTGATACCTTTTCAGGCTTGCCACGCACGAATATCAACCTCTTCAGCAGTACTGGGCCTGCCCGAGCTTCGATATGGAATTCTTCCGGGATTTGGTGGTAAGGCTGTGCTTATTTGGGTGTATATTATTATCATTTAATTTCCCAGCTCCTTTATGAAAGACTATTGAGCAGTATAATTCTCTCCTTAACAAAAGGGCGAAAGGAACGATTTCCCTCAACTTCTTACCTTTGCAGTCCTTACACTACTTTCTTACTTCAGGGACACAGCATCTGCCACGCCTTGTAGGTCTTCGTAAGGCTTTTGAAATAATCTTGGTATGATCATTCTCTTTGCGTGCTTCATGGGAAGAAATTATGGTTAATTTTCTTAACACACGATGATGCAAGCATGCGTTTTTTCCCCTTCTTTTGTTTAATTTTAGCTACTAGGATTCATAAGTGCTCTATTCTTTCTCTCCCTCCGGATGTCAAAATTAGTGAACGGAAACGATGCACGAGGCATGGATCTCGTGGATGCGATTTCTTCAGCAGATGAATTGGTTACCATTGCTTGTCACTGGGCTAAAGACATTTTAGTGCATAAAAGGCCATGGATTGTTAGTCTTTACAGAGCAGATTGATTAGAGCCCCTAAAAGAGGCTAATATGATGCTTGAGCATGCCAGAGTTAAGTCCAGAAAACAATCTTCAAATCTCAAACATCCATTGGTTTGCATTGATGTCATTGAAGAAGGATTAATTCGTGGTCCACATGCTGCACTTTGGAAGGTATTTCTTTATGGTCAGTTTTTGGTTTGTATTGCAGAAAACTTTATTGTTGTACTAGATGGCATGCTGATTTTTATAGGAATCGGAGGCATTAAATGAACTTCGACAATCTGACACTTGTAGGAGTTTGGCCTACTTCTTTGCGTGGCAGAGAACCTCCAAGGTATGCAGTCAGTAGCTCTAAGTCAACACCTGTAGGAGTATTTGGTATAAGCATATACTTCTTTGCAAATTCAAACAAGAGCAAATATATCACTGAGAAATTAAAGAATACGATTGAAGCTCTACCGTTGTAGCTAAATTGATACTTCTATCTTTAATAGTCTATGGTGTTTCTAGTTTTCTTGATATTTTGGGATTTTACCTTGCCAGGTCATCCTGTCTAAATTGAAAAACTGGTGCCTGGTTTAACCCGATCTGGGTTTAACACCGAGGAAAGTGAATACGTTTGCTGTTGTTGGTGGAGGAATAATGGGCTCTTCCATAGCAACGACACACATTCTTAGTAAATACTCGGTGATTTTGAAAGAAATGGATGAAACTGGCTGGAATAGAAAGAGTGAAAGGTGAAAATCAACATTTGTTTAGGTGAATGATTTCCACCCCATCCCCATCCCTTCTTTTATTTTCTGCCATTTTCCTCTCACACGAGCTCATGTAGTCGAACATTTTATGCTATCATAACCTCTCATTTTTTTTTCTGTTGTCCCTCCAGTAAATTTGCAAGATCATGTCAAGAATGGAAAACTGGCAGAAGAAAAACTTGATAAAACACTCTCTTTGTAAAGTTGTTCTCCGCTATGATGGTTTTAGTGAAGTAGATATGGTCATCGAGGTTTGGTTTTTATGTTGAACCACTGCTAATGTTTCTCCCCCCCCCCAAAAAAAAATAATAATAAAACATACACCCCATTAATAATTGAAATACTAAGCTTATGAACTGCTCGGATGAGGTAGTGTTGGTCCAATTTAGAGGTGAGCATAATGCATGGTCTATTATATTCACCTTGTATGCTTACCCGTCAATAGCTATCTCGTTTTGGCCACTCCTGCCTGTCCTGGATTTGTCATCAAAAAATACAGTTGAAGGTGGTCTATAAATTTTCTCGATATAGAAAAGATATATGTCTAAAATTGATGGAAAAGTAAAAAAAGATAAGTTCTTTAAGAGAGAAATTATGCAACAAGGATAACACGAAACAAGGAAATACTTATTTGCAGTGCTGCAAGGTTGTCAAAGAATAGCAAGAGAAAGAGAAATTAAGAACAATAGTAGTATATTTTTAGTGTTAGAGTTGGCGACCCGAATTCCATTTGATCCGGCCCGAAAAGTTTGTGATGCAACTCGTTTAGTGTAGAAATTAAATATAGAGGAGAAATTGGCGTTAGAAGTTAAGTCGTGCCACGCAAAGTTGTACTCTTCTTTTTCAACATCAGTGAAAATTTTCTTCCTCTACCTGTGATTTTTCCTGTTTAGTCCACATAGATTCCGCCGTCTCTTTTATTTTTGATTGATTTACTGCCATTATCTTTCTCTTATAGTATTACATTGAGATTTGAGGTTGTCAAAGAACCTGACTTTTTTCCCTTTTGTGTTTTAAGCAGGCTGTTGGTGAAAATATATCTTTAAAGCAGAGAATTTTTGCTGAAGTTGAAAGTTATTTCCCACCACTCTGCATACTTGCGAGCAATTCTTCCGTGATAAACTTGAATTCAATCAGGGAAAGGATGAAATTGCAAAATCGTTTCGTCGGGACTCATTTTTTCAGGTAGGTTTGCTTTGTGCTTCTTTTGGTTTTAGTTTCCGACCTCGCAGTGATGTTTGCTTTTGATGCAGTCAAGCTCATTCCGTACCGATCATGGAGATAGTGCCAAAGAAAAAACATCTCCTCAAGTCATTGTTGACTTGCTAGCTATTGGAAAGATGATGAAGAAAATCCTGGTAGTAGTCCACAATCCCACTGGGTTTGCAATGATCCGGATTTTCTTTCCTTATTCACAAGCGGCTATGATGCTTGTTGAACATGGAGTTGATCTCTATCAGATTGACCAAGCAGTTGAAGCATTTAGAATGACAACAGGTCCTTTTAGGTACTTTTAGATGTGCAAAGGATCATACCTAATTCTAGTTTACTCGATACTAAGAATCATTTGGTCCTGCTGGAACGGAGTGTGTTGGTTTAAGCATCCCAACAATCTGAATTGTTATTCATTTTCTGATTTTAACGTCTTGGCCAAAAAATTATATAGTACCCATCTGGTTGGCTATAAACTTTCTGTTTTGATTCAGAATGATCGATTTTTTCGGTTTCGAGGTTTTAACTAAAATGAAAGTCCAATTCAGAAAGAAATTTGGAGAGAGATTCAATGAGTCAAAGCTGATCTCAGTCATGCAAGAGGACAATCAAGCAGGTATATTGTCGACCCCAAATAAATGACGATCTCTTTCAGCACAGTATTCAGCCAGAAATGACTCACTAGATCAATATTAGGTATCCTATTCCTCTATCTATTTATGAAGGCGTATAGTGATAACATATCATATGTCCATCACTGTCTCCTGTTTCAGCTAAAACTACGAAAAAGGGTTTCTACATATATGGCAGGGAGGCCAAGTTTACCTCAAACCCTGATATTATGAAGTATGTCAACAAGGCAAGGAGCATATCCAGTTTTGGCATTGATTATGAGGTTATTTACATACCCCGATTTCCGTCCATGTGAAATTTTTACTGTTCAGTTATATTCCTCACTTCTCAGGTTCCATGCTTTGACCAGATAACAAGTAGGAATAAAGTAGCTGTTTTAAGTCCTATATTGCTTTTTTCTGTATGAATTTGTGCATTACTAACTCAATAAATTCTCCTTACCGTTTCAGCGTCTTTTCATATATGCATGCACATGTGATGATTTCCAGTTTGTTAACAGTTGATGAAGTTGTCAGATGAAGGGATAGTTGAAATGATTCTCTTCCCTGTTGTCAACGAGGGATGCCACCTTCTCGAGGACAAAGTTGTTATCTAGGCTTCAGATCTCAATGTTGCTTCTGTGACAGGAATGGGGTTCCCAGAATATAGGTTTGTGCCCCGCTTTTTTTCTGTTCGATATTTGCATGCTTAATTCCCGATTTTCAATACGAATGGTGAATTGTCTTTAAGGGGGAATCATTTTCTGGGCCGATACCGTTGGACCAGAATATATATGTTCGAAACTGGAGAAATGGTCTGAGACTTTTGGAGCATTCTTCAAACCCTGCTCCCATTTAGCGGAAAGAGCTTTAAGAAAAGAACATCTCTGGTGAGCTATATGCTTAATTCCCCTCCATAGTTGAACCCTCTGCAATTTGCAATGTTTTCTATTAGCATTCATGTCTGCATCTTGATCATGCCTTTCCTAGACCAATTCCCACATGGCATGACCATTTTTAGTTCAAGAGCCAAATGGTAAACGCATAATCTGACATTTGCATCACATTATAGCATATGTACCGCACCCGCAGGGGAGAGGGGGGCAAACGAAGTTTCGACTATAGCGGAAGAACTACACCATGGAGACTCGAAACAAAGTTGTCAGTAGGGAAATTGTCCGAGTGATGACGAATGCACACAAATAACATATAGCTAAATGCCTGTATTTTATGTTTGCGTATAATATGTTCCCCATATATGCATCATTATATGTAGCGATTCAACCATGCACTTTGAATGGTACAAATAGATCAAGCATTTCCATATCCTATAGGCTAGCATATCAACTGACTGAAATATTCAAGCAACCAAGCAACGACTAGGTTTTTACTTACAAACATATAGCAGGGTCTTAATGCAATTCTACGAACAAATTCACTCATGGTCATGGCCCAAAAAGAATTTAATACAAAAAAAATCAATTCGATTCGATTAATTTAATGCAGCCAAGCAAAAATAAAATAATGAAAAGAAAAAAACTGTTGTGCCTTCCATCAAGTGAATAAATTAGCAATGAACTACTAAAAATAAACATATAACGACAATTGCAATTGTCACGGGTAATGATATTTGGGTTCGGGACATTGGTGCAAGTGTCTGACAAAGAGGTTCAAGATAGAGTGTGGTCTTGCCAAGGCCACTAGACTTGACCCATTACTTGAAGAATGCTATGGAACTTGTTCACATTGGCCGTATAGAAAAAGAAAGTGGCATCATATACAAATATGATCACAGGGGCTTGGTAAATATGGCAAGAGATAACAAATCATAAATATATTGTGGTGGAATCTTACCATATCCAGTGTGAACACATATCTAAGGAAAATCTTGATAATTGATGTAATTGGGTTGGGTTTTCTTGATTTAGGGGATTTGTAATTAATTGGGCAGATTTTAGCCGTTGATGTGAAACGATCTAGGTCATTGGTTGAGAAGGAAGTTCAACTATAAATATAGAACATCTTCTCCTCATTTGTAATCATCTATTCCATTCATTCTATTTAGAGAGTAATAAAGCTCTGAGGCATTTACTCTTAATTCTTTGTTATTTATTCTCTTTCTGTTGTTGCCTATCTTGGTGGCCAGGAGTAGTCACACTTGTGTTTGCATTTCTACACCATAGTCCAACCTTGGTGGCTTGGACCACATCGGTGTTAAAGCTTCCGCGTCCTAGAAGCTTTGAGGGCTTGGTTCCAACCTTGGTTTGCATGCTCACTAGGCTTAGGTAAGACTTACTTAGTCGCAAAGAAGACCTAGAAGTGTTAAGAAGCGTCTAAGACGGCACGACCTGTCAGATCTTAACTCTGATATTGCGAAAGTTTGGGCTTGAAGGTTATGAGAGTGTGACAAGTGGTATCAGAGCGAGTCGTTATGGGGAGATAACGATCGTTTCGTCTGTGTTGGTGAAAGGTGAAAAATCATGTAAGTTTGATTTACTTACTGTATTGTCAATTTACTTTGGTAATTAAGCTGGCAAGGATTTGTGCTCGAGCTAGTCAAGGGTGAATTGAACTAGTTCGTGGAAAAGGAGCTCGAGATGGCATGCAAAAGAGGTGGTTATGCATAGAAGGGTGTAAAGACCAGTGGTGGAGAACAAGAGGAAAGGCCAATGGACTTGGTGATGGAAAGAGAGGATGCCTTGGAGACTTCATGATATGATCTTGATTATATGTTTCGAGTCATATATGTGAATGTCTGATCGTGATTCTAGTAAGAAACCCCGTAATGATAGCTTGAACTCTGAAATGTGATATAATCTTGATTAAAGTGTTCCTCCCTTATTATTCCTTCTTCACCACGTTCCAAATATGATGTAAACATACTCTCCATGGCTGCTTGAAATTTCTTAGCCCTTGCTCGTGTGATGGGGCCACTTGGGTAATTCTCCGGGTCTTTGTTATTGGCGATCATATCACTTCACAAGATAAGTTCAGGTGGGAGTTCAAAGTTTGTTTGACCGAATGTCGGATATCATGGACAAGTAGGGGACCAGGAGGAACGTTCTCTCAGAAAATCTGATGAGAGAATTGTTGTTCTTAAATCTCAGGTAGAAGATATGAGTGAGACTTCATCGTTATTGGAGAATAGGATTGTGAGCTTTGAAAGCTCCGATGAGGAGCCAAAGAAATCCAAGGAGTTTTGGAGACACGTCTTGAGAAGTTGGAGTTCATGAAGGACATGTTTAAGGATGTGGCATAACAGGTTCTCAACGAGGTGGATTAGAAAATGGTCCAAAGGATAAATGCTCATGAAGCCGAGGTGATGTCTTCGAGAAATGAGGTGAATGAGATCAAGAAGGAGCTGCTCAATGCAAGGGAGAAATGAGTGAGTAAGGTGCACTCAAGACCTTCTTGGAGTGACCTAGACCAGAGTTGATGCTCGCGGGAGAGCAAACTGATACCTAGGGACTTTTGGAGGCCATAGATATAACCGGAAAGATGACAAAGCTTACGGGAGACAAGCCAACGAGCGTTATGTCGTCTAGGCCCATGCCCATGGATAGTGGCAATAGTGGGGGAGACCAAGAAAAGGTGCAGCTGGGATATGGTAAAGGAAGCTTTTCGAATGGCCAATGTGAGCCATCGACTGTGTAACACCCGTATCTTGTATACCTTTTCGTGCACGAGGTACAAGATCACATCACTTTATAAAAATTTTGACATTTGAAAACCCGTAAAATTTTGTTTCAATTTGAACAACTGCAAAATATGATATTCATAGAATCAACATACTAAAACTATCACTTAATTACATTACAAAATATTTACTATAGTTTAATTACATGCCAACTAAGTTCTCAAAATGAATAAGATTGTCAAAATGTTACTGATGAGTCAACCTTTAATTGATGAAAGCTGCTGCTATTGTTGCACTCCTTGCGCAACTAATCTTTGCCTTTACCTACGCGTGAAATCAACACAAGTTAAGTAATTACTTAGTGAGACATAATATTGTAAAGATATTACAATTATACGACAGTATCTTATGAATATGGAGTGAAGAATTAAATTGCATTATTCATAAATACTAGTTAAGCATTTCTCAGTTAAACCATAATTCTTTCATACTATCATAGATATTATTCCAAGTATGCCCATCATACCTATCCTTCTATATATTTTCCTCATTATTCTTTATTTGCCCTGTGTACATTAATTATGAAAGTACTATACATGTATTGCACCAAAGTGCTAATTGATCATGTATCTTTTATAGTCATTATGGTGACACCTTAAATATTGTTAATACACCGTTTTGTATTTTCATTTGGGCATCCTTTCATGCCCATTATGTTCTGTTTACGTTTTCCTTTATAACATCCAGTCATACTAGTTATCCATTGTTGTACATTATCTATATATATTTATATCATCCCTTCATATCACTTATGCAACATTCCTATCACAATACATTATAATTCCTTTATTCTTTTACCCAAAGTTATTTAACCTTTCATCTAACTTGCATATTTGACACTTTTCTGTCAAATGCTCAGCTAGTCCATTATTCTTTTTACTCAACAGTGTTTAACCGTTCATCTTTTACTCAACAGTGTTTAACCGTTCATCTAACTGGCATAAATGAAACATTTCTGCCAAATGCACAGCTAGGCCATTATTCTTTTACTCAACGGTATTTAATCGTTCTTCTAACTGGCATAATTGACACCTTTCTGCCAAATGCACAGTTAAGCCATTATTTGTTTACTAAACAGTATTTAACCATTCATCTAACTAGCATAGTTGACACCTTTCTGCCAAATGCAAAGTTAGGCTATTATTCTTTTACTCAATAGTATTTAACCATTCATCTAACTGGCATAATTGACACCTATTTGCCAAATGCACAGTTAGACTATTATTCTTTTACTCAACGGTATTTAACCGTTCATCTAACTGGCATAATTGACACCTTTCTATCAAATGCACAGTTAGGCCTCAAAGGCACTTAGCCTTTCATCTAACTAGCATAAATGACACCTTTCTGCCAAATGCACAGTTAGACCTCAAAGGCACTTAGCCTTTCATCTAACTGACATAAATGACACATTTCTATCAAATGCACAATTAGGCCTCAAAGGCACTTAACCTTTCATCTAACTGGCATAAATGACACCTTTCTGTCAAATGCACAGTTAGGTCTCAAAGGAACTTAGCCTTTCATCTAATTGACATAAATGACACCTTTCTGCCAAATGCACAGTTAGGCCTCAAAGATACTTAGCATTTCATCTAACTGGCATAAATGACATCTTTCTGTCAAATGCATAATTATATCTCAAAGACACTTAGCCTTTCATCTAACTGGCATAAATGACACCTTTCTACAAAATGCACAGTTAAGCCTCAAAGGCACTTAGCCTTTCATCTAACTGGCATAAATGAAACCTTTCTGTCAAACGCACAGTTAGGCCTCAAAGACACTTAGCCTTTCATCTAACTGGCATAAATGATAACTTTCTGTCAAATGCACAGTTAGGCCTATTAATCTTTTATTTTAGACCAGCTTTTATTATAATAATCATTCATAATATAAATTAACCCTTTTCAATCATTATACATTCTATGGTTTATACCTATAGTGCCCATGCAATAATCCAGCTACCAATACGACAATCCACCTTCTTATTATGGACTTCTAACAATTTCACATATATTTCCCATACGAAAATTCATACACTTGGTATGAATTTCTTAGTTCGTACATAGTGCCCATACAGAAATTCATACACTTAGTATGAATTTCTTAGTTTTGCACATAAAGTGCCCATACAGAAATTCATACACTTAGTATGAATTTCTTAAGTTTTTGCACACTTAGTATCATTTGGTAATCACCATACATTAATAAATCATACAACTATGACTACCGTAACATATACATACATAATTAAATGTACTCACCTAGATTGCTTCGCTATTATCCAAAATGTAAAGCTGATTACTCCGGTACTTTCCCTTACCCTTAGTTTTGCTTTTCTCGGGAGCTTGGTTTCGATCTACTCAAGCATCCATTAAAACGTGTACGATACCCAATGTTAGTATATTTCCTAACCATTATACTAAAACAATACTTAAAAGGACATATCATTAACTTTCTATAACAATATCAACCTATTTTAACATTTCTGGCTCCATAGTATCGATACCCCTACTATGGTATTGATACTACTATACTATGGTACCGATACTATGTTATGGTATCGATACCATTTTTGCATTCTGTTTGGAAATGGTATCGATACATTCCCTTCGGTATCGAAACTGATTGAATCGATATCGATACTACATAGCAATTTCATCAAATTTTAGCCTATATTATCGATATTGTTCTATCAGTATCGATACCTGTACCTAGAATTTCCAGTTTTCAGTTCGAATATCACCCAAATGGGGACAAATTTCGTCATGCTTACACCCTACAATCCTATTAAACTCTTCTTCAATTATCCAAACTAATTTTTCTTCATTTTGTTTCTTAAAACATCTAACATCATCAAAGAACATTTAATTCTAAGAATCACATCACTTTTCCTAATATGTTCTTAATCCTATCCAATACTTCTAATCTCTCATTTACCTCTTTGATAAGTCAAATCTACCAATAAACATCCATAAACACTCCTATTTTAACATATCACTCAAAAACTCATTTTCTTCAGTCCCTAATATCTCATCTATAACTTAGTTTTGATCCCCTTTAATCATCCCTTAAGCTTCTATTATACTTAATGCTTCAAAAGCCACCCAAAAATGAAGGAATAAACTAGTAAATTGAAAACTCACCTTTAGCTATGGAGGAGAGCTTTTCCACGAGAAGAGAAAGAAGAAAAAGATGATAACTTTTGGTAACCTATTTTCCCTTTTCCCAATTTTCCTTAATATCTTATTAAAATAAATTTTAAATTATTTTCCCTTTAAAGGACCAAAATACCCTCATAATCATCCATTGCTACAATTTAGTCTAAACCACTATTTCAAATCATTCTCAATTTTTATCAATTTGTTAAATAAATCCTTAAATTTTAAATTATTTCAATAAAGTCCCCGATTCAATATTTGGGGTATTACAGACTGTGCGTAACCAAGGAAAGTCATCAGGAAAGAATGGCAAGGCTAAGTCCGGTGTGAAGAAGAACGTGAGCAAAGAAAAGTTGAAGTGATACATGGTCATCACTTGATTAGAGTATGTCCCAAGAAGACTCGTCTTACTGCCATCGTTTAGGGAATAGATGAGCCATAATGAGGAGTAGCAAGACTTGGTACTATTGTGAGTGTCAATGCCGTCAAGAAAGGAAATGGCGTGGTTGTAAGTGTTAAAACGTCAAGCCAGAGAAAAGACTTGGTCTGATTGAGGGGGTCAATGCGGTCAAGCAAGGAACAAGATGAGGTGCAACTGTGGATGTTAAGGCAACTGAACCCAGAGGAAAGTCCAATGCTATTGCGAGTGTCCAAGCAATCAAGTCAGGAGAAGGACTTGGCGAGGCATGTTCCAAAGTATTCGGATCAAGGAGGAAGCATGGTGTGACTACAAGTTCTCAAGTAGTCAATCCAGGATTGAGACGTACGAGACTGTAAGTGTCAAAGCAATCGAGCACATAAAGAGACCTGATGCGATAGAAAAAGATAAAACCATTAAGCCGAGGGTGTAGAGTGAGCAAGTTCGCTCACAGTTTGCCAGGATGGAGGTGTGGTCCAAGTTGAGACGTCTCAGGCATAAAGTGACACTTAAGAGTATGTGAGCCGATTCAGAAAGCTCATGCTCAAAGTCCTGAGTTTGACTTAAAAAGATGGGTTCTTTACCTTCATGTTCTGATTGAAGCCATGGGCGAAGAAAGTGTTAGAGCGAAAGGAAGTCAAGGAATTCTCTAAAGCCTTGACAACCGTTGAGTCCATCAAAGAATTTGAAGTAAAAAAGAACAAGACTTCCAAGGTAAAGCCGAAAGACAAGGGTAGTGGCAAGGGATTCTGTGATGAAGGCAAGTCAAATGATAAGGAATGTTGTTCCTCGAGTGGCAAAGAAAATCCACTCAATGATGAACTAGATGGTGAGTCTGGGGAAGATGTGTGCAGACTTGGCACAAGTTCAAGTGTCAAAGATGCTACGCGAGGGTTAGAGTTGAGTAAACAAAGGGTCGAATTAAGATGCCAAAGGTGTTGCAAGATTACCCGAGGGGAGTCGAGTCATCCAAGGTGATGGATGAGCCCATAATCTAGTTGTCCAGAAAAGAGGACGAACCCATGATCAAAGAGGCATTGAGATTTGGCTCAATAAGGTTTGTTTCTGCCAAGGCGAGTGGAAGCCAAGTGCAAGAAGCGTTGTCCATGTCCAAGGAGTTTGTCGAGCATGTTCGTGTAGAGAACATGGCTTCAGAGACCATCATAAGAGAAGGGTCAAAGGAAGTGCTTGCCGAGAATGTTAAGTGAAGAACATCCTTTATAGACTAGTACACAAAAGTCGAAGGGGCCCAAGACGTTGAGTGACAAGGCAACCATGTAGAAACTACCCATTTGAAAGGTGGGAAATGAGCTCTAACCTTCGTGTTAGAAGGGAGGAGGCAAGAAGGGGCATCGGACTTTATCGTAAGAAAGTGATGATGCATGGTGATGCAAAGAACTCCAATGACAAGGGTTCAATGCGAGGAGTGTCAGACTTCATGGAGTAAGAAGGGTTGGCTCATTTTTGAGTAAATGCCACGAAATCAGAGAGGAAGGTACATCTCAGCACGATTCTAATGTTCTTTTGAGTTTGATTTGTTTTCTTTAGTGAGCATAGGTCGAGGAATCAAAGTTTGGAGGGGATCCAAGACTTTACCGTAGGCCAGAAGGGTCCAAGATAAGACAAATCAAGACTTGTAGGAAAGGGTTCCTATAAAAAAAGATGTACTTGAGGGCGTGTTAGCCCATTTCACCACTTAGCGAAAAGTGACAAGCAAACACAACTTTTATGTGGAGGCCGAGTCTTTATGGGGGAGGACGTGAGCAAGTGAAGGTGTCGAAAGGAAACCACGTTGATGTAAAGTATGGTGCGAGGGATCGTGAAGTTACATGCGGCAGAAGCCAAGGCAAACAGTTTGTATGGGGGGACCCTAACAAGCCAAGGGGTTGAAAAGTATCCAAGGTGATGTTGCAAGATCGTTCAGTACAGTGACGAGGCATCACTAGGTTCGATGGGGGAGAATGTCATGGGCTGTGATATCTGTGTCCAAGACATTGGTGCAAGTGTCTGACAAAGAGGTTCAAGATGGAGTGTGGGCTCGCCAAGGCCACTGGACTTGGCCCATCACTTTGAGAATGCTATGGAAACCATTCACATTGGCCTTGCAGAAAAGAAAAGTGGCATCATATCTTAAGATGATCACATGTGCTCGGTAAATATGACAAGAGACAACAAATCAGGAAGATATTGTAGGGGGATCTTACCATATCCAATGTGAACACCTATCCAAGGAAAGAATCCTGATAATTGATGTAATTGGGTTGGGTTTCCTTGATTTAGGGGATTTGTAATTAATTGGGCAGATCTTAGCCATTGATGTAAAACGATCTAGGCCATTGGTTGAGAGGGAGCTCAACTATAAATAGAGAGCCTCTCCTCCTCATTTGTAATCATACATACATACGTACATACGTACATACGTACATACGTACGATTCCTTGCCAAGTTAGCTCACATCCTTGAGTCTTTTTATCAATGCATCCAAAGATTTCTTTTTTGGATTATGTCTGGCACCCCGTCTCCCAAAGGTTCCTAATAGTCGATCTGATGAATCCCATAACTTATTTGAAATTGCCATGAAACCATCAACTTTTCTTTTGACAACATCTCTTCTACAGCATCACGGGGTTTTTTAAGAGGAAATTGTTTCTTACCCCTTTCTGCCATTCTCAAAGGAATGTCTGAAAGTTGTGCAACATGAAGAAAGAAGAAATCACAAGCTCGCTCCAAAACAACTATATTTGTCGCAACCTGCATTGCATGTGAAACTCCTTATATATGAACTAATCAGCTTCAAAAGAGCCCTATCCAAAATCCCACCCAAAAGTCAATCCAAATACTTCTTTACAACATCATATAAATCCAACTGCCCACCTTAAGACATAAAACTAACAGAATCTGCGATAAAAGATCTCACAATCCGACAATCAGGCACAGTGGATGAAAATGGCGCAACATAAGGAAATGTCGGAACAATATCTGACGTTTGTAATTGGAAAGACAACACATTCATCGAGTGCTCATATTCCTTTTTCAACACCTGCTCAAACTTATCATCAGCAAGAGCTTCTGCAATCTGTTTCCTACAATCACTCATGGTACTTAACCCTATGCTTACTCAAAACATTAAGCAATGCATCAACAGGGTAGCCATACCTACGCAAAATAACTCCTAATAAACTCACATAATCCTTAAAGAGTAAAAAGTGATTAGCAGTTTGCATCCTAGAAAATTGATCCTATAAGACCGAGCACATCTTACCAACGCAGTCTCCCACAAATTCTCAACCTCCATTTTGGAAACCAAACCCCCGCCTGTCCTTAAAATGTGATCCTCTATTATGAAGAACCCCACAATTTGAGCAAAAAATGTTCGATGAGATTCAAGGAACGGAGTCATAGAAGATACTTGAAAATCAGACGTTAATTGAAGCTTTCTATTCTCAAAGTAATACTGCTTAAATTGATCTCCTAGTCCTAAAGTTTGATGAATATGATAAGCTCTATAAAGAGGATTCAAATCAAATCCAAACAAGTCGTTATTACCGTTACAATAACTGTCATCCTCGTCTCCTCCAGGTCCACCTTCATCGTCATCTTCTTCTAAAGCGTAAACGCAACCTCTCAAGCTGAGTCGACTTTGTTCTTCGACTTGCCTTTGCTTGATTCTCAGATCTTCTTCGCGTTGCTGAGCAGCCGAGGCTTGTCCAATTGCTAATTGGCCTAAATTGCGGCTCACCACGTGAGTATGCACGAGCCAATTGCCAAACTCTTTGCTGATCTTGCGCTCGATATGAGATTGAATCTCTGGAATCTTACTCTCCAGCATCCTTTTTAAAGTAGATGACAATGTTTTATCTAGGAGCTCGTTTTGGATCGAGTCTAAACACTTCAATGCCATGTAGAAACTGCCGTTTGAGAGATGAAGGTTTGCTCTTGAGCAAAGCTCCATCAGCTTAATACACAATGTAACCGATTGCAAAGTCGAGTTTATGTTGTTGGAAACATTTTGAGCTACGACTAAGGAGTAAAGGGAAGAAAGGAGAAGACCACCGACTGATTGGAGTCTTGAGTTGGAGTCAGAGAGAGAAGATTTGAGAGAATCAACGTCGGAGAGAAGAAATCGGAGATCATCGACGACCAAGATGAAATATTGGTAGTGAGATTTACAAACTTCTTCGATTTCTGATTCCTTAGAACGAGCGAAGTAACGGAGGTGGTGGAGGAGGGTTTCAGGCCTTCCAGAAGCGAACACTTTGCGGACAAAAGGACCGAGGTCGTCACCGTTACAGATGGCGGAGGAAAGGAGTTGTTCCCATTTGTCGTCAGAATCTCTGCCATTCGGGCTCTGGCGTCACTTTACGACGCGACCTCATTGCCTGCATTTCTTTTGCCAGTAATAGTGATGGCGCCGTGATTTAAGAAAGAGATGGAGAGGAGAGGAATAATGAATCTGTGCTTATTTATAATTCCAGAAGGCCATTGGAGATTTGTTTGACTCGGTAAAGACTTCGGTTTTACAACTAGAATTTTACCCGCCCTAGCCTCTAGCGTTGTGTATATACGTATATTGAATGTTATTATTTATACATGATAATTTATGGATTTGCAATCAAGTATTATATATATATATATGTACGTATTTAAAGTGTATATATATTGAATGTTATTATGTATAAAATGGAAGCCGTTAGTATTATTAAAAAGTGAAAATATCTGAAATTACAATAAGAATTTATTACTATCATCATAAATTAAATACATAATATGAACTTTTCTTATAACATTGAAATAGCCACTTTATATTATATAAGGATTATATATGGAAGAGGTTAAGAACACAACTAAAAGATTCGAACAAAAATAGATACAAATAATTCTGATTGTATCGGCAAACAAACAACAAAGGGAGTTAAGCTATTGAAATACAACTGAGAACCTCAAATCAAAACCGAACGTCATGAGAAAATATCCATGAACATAAAATCGTACATCTAAATTCAATCCGAAAGTCTAATAAAAAAGATCAATAAAATTTCAAATAAACTCTATTTTGATCACACGTGGCGTTGTTAAATCAAATCCTAAGAAACTATAAATAAAATAGCGTCAACAAATTTCTCTGACTGTCAGATTAATTAAACTTTCTAGGGTAGCATTTGGCCAAACCCTTACAAATTTCTCACTCGTTGCTGTCATCAAATCCGAAGTTTCCATCAAATTTTGATAAATTAAACTTTCTAGGGTAGCATTCGCACAAACCCTTATAAATGTAAATATTATAATCAAAATTTAGATTAAATGTATATTAATATCGTCATGAATCAAACAGCCTTAATGTTTAAATAGATAATTGTTATTTTTAGAGGTTATGGGTTCGAGTATGAGTACCTGTAGGATATTTGAGTGTTTATTATTAGGGTTGTTTATGGACGATTAATCGTACCGTTTAGCCTAAACGGTCGGTTAACCGTTATAACGATTATGAGATTTTTCTAACCGTAACCTAACCATTCAGAAATAGTTAACTGCTAACGGTTAACCGTTATTAACGGTTCTGTTACAAGTTAACCATATGTTAACCTATTACAATTTTTTGTCAAATTTCTTCATAATTCATACTACAAAAAATATAGCACTTAACACATACTTATACTGGTGTAAGTGAATAAAATAAACAAGTGTAGCACTTAACACATACTACATTAGTGTAAGTGAAAAAAATAGTGTAACACTTAACATATTCTTACAACAGTGTAAGTAAATAAAATAAAAAAGTGTAACACTTAACGCATACTTACACCGGTGTAAGTGAATAAAATAAAATAAAAGTGTAGCACTTAACACATAATTATACTGGTGTAAGTATGTACATCTCTCAATATATTAGTACCTAACAATAAACATATAATTATATTAATGTAAGTATGTTTCTATGTTCAAAGAAATAAATAATAAAAATATATATTAAGTTATTTGTATATAAATTTTATTAATTATCTATATAAATTATAAATAATAAAAACTTATATCAAGTTATTTGTGTAAAAATATAATAAATTATAAATATAATTTATTAATGATAACCGTAACCTTAACCGTTAACCATAATTTTTAGCGGTTCGATTAACCGAAACCGTTTAGTATTAACGACTCGGTTAATTAACCTGTTAAATATAACGGTTATACCAGTTAACGGTTATGGTTAACGGTTTTGGGTATTTTTAAACACCCCTATTTATTATCAAATGATTGAGAATCCTCAAAACATATAGTTTCACAAAATATATACATTCATAGAATACATGATCACATATTTCTTGTTCTCTCACGCACAAATTACATAGATCATCAATATTCAACCTATTAAGTTTGTTTTTTATTGAAGCTTGTCCAATGTTTATCTAAGTTATGAATAACTTTTTTATATAGTTTGAGATGATTACAAGATAATATCTATTTAAAAAAAAGTATTCAATTGAAAATATATACACACTTTGTAATGTCATTAATTGATCTCATATAACTTTTAGAAATAACAACATTCTCTTTTATCACTAAAATTACTTAATGAATTATAACCAAATTATCAAGCAAGTAACCTAGTGCCAAATCAACCTATCTCATAGAGCTTTATTTCTCTTCACCTTGATTGCACTTCATATATTAGCTATAAGAGAACTTTGGATCATCAAGAAGCTCCTGAATAGAGTAACCTTAAACCTCAGTGCAATAAATTCCTTCACACCCAATCACTACTTTGTGAACCATCAATATGCCAAAAATACTGTCACAACCATTTTTTAACGAAAATTAAATTTAAAAATAATTATGACTTTATTTTGAAAATTTTGAAACTTCGAATTAATTTAAAATTTTGGAATCACCATCAACCTTTAGGTTAGGTAGGTTGAATACCTAAAAACGCCTTTTAAAACAATTTTAAGAAAAATCATTTTAAAGACAAAAATTGATCTACGTTTATTAAATATTCATTTTTAAGAGTTCAGGAGTCGATTACGCGTGGGAAAGTGTGAGCACCCCCACAACACCCAAAATGGTACCTAATCTCTTATACGTCATTGTAATAGTGTTTCATTTCATATGAATTCAATGATTAATTATTTTGAATCATATAATTGAACAAAAATCAATTCCATTTATTTTAAGTTCACTTTTCGTTCTAATGTTGTCGAATCACACTTCTCCTATAGAGTGGTGCTTTTCACGCCCATCACACAATGAGGGTTGTTGAACATAGGTACAAGTAAAGCTTATAACAAGTAATAATATAAACTTTGACGAATAAATACTTTATAAATTAAAATTAAAAAAAAGATAAAAGTATAATAATATATAAATATATAAGGGTTTAAAAATGTTGAATAAATAAACAATTATAAAAGATATATACTATAATATGTACAAGTAAAATATACATGTGTGTATATATATATATATATATTTAAATAATAATAACAAATAATAAAAATAAAAATTCCATACAAAAAGTACAGGGACTAACATATAACAAATAATGAAACAGGGACAAAAATATAGTATTATGAAAATCAACGGATCAAAGTAAAATTTAACCAAAGCATACTACTAATTAATAGTGACTAAAATGGAAGTCAAATAAAAATTTAGAGCTTGAAGCATGGAAATAGAAATTTGCATTTAGTGACTATAATGGAACATTATAAAATCATAGCCCCTTTTCGCACAATTAGCCCATGCGCTAGAGTTCAGAAATGCTAACCTCCAAAACGACATAGTTTTGGGTACCATATATAAGTGAAAACCAAGGCTAAATTCTAGCTAAGCCTTCATTTTTTCTCGTCTGAAAACAAATTTAAGAGAATTCTCTCAAAGTTCTCTCATTGGTCTCTCATTTCGGTGGAGATAAAACGACCGGTTGGCACTCATCGGTACCGGTGGCTGGAAAAATTTAAAATGAACACAAAATTATTCCTATTTCTCTCCCCAAACTTTTGTTACTTTCACCTAAAATCAACCTCAAAAGCCTAGATATAGGATTTTACCTTTGTAAAACTAAAATTTCGGCAACGTTTGGGATTTTCGGTGAGCTATGGGCTTTCTAACGATCAACAAAGCAAGATGAAGCCTTTTCTTTCTTTCTTTTTCGTTCCCTCTTAGTATTTTTTTTCTATTTTTTAACTTCTCCTTTCTTTTTTTTCAGTTTTCTTTTTTTTTTTTTTGAATTTCTTTCTTTTTATGTTTTTTTTCGAACTGGTTGTTGTTTTTCCGGGTTCACTTTTGTTTTGTTTGAATCTTCTTTCTTCTTTTTTGATCTTTGCAGGTTATATGATGCCTTGGAAATGTGTTGGGGACGAGTGTATTCTTGTCCACCACTTCCCACTTGCCCTGGCCGGCCGCATCTCATTAAATGAGATGCCATTATTTCTTATCTTTTTTTTATTTTTATTCGAATCGAGGATGGACTCTGACAGTGGCGGCTAGACTTGACGACCTAGGTGGTGGCGGTAGATGGCGGTAGCAGTAGGTGGCTAACCCTAAAGCTAGAGTTAGCCAAAAGTTGTAACACAATGGGCTTTAGGTTTTTTTTTTGTAATATTGGATCTGTTATTGGGTCTTTTATTGGGTCATTTTGTAAAAGGGCTTAGGCCTACAAAATAAAAGTAAAATAATAATAATAATAAATGTAAAAAAATGTTATGTCTCAGACAAAAATTGATGTTATAGATGCCCTCTTTGTCCATTCTTGTGTTAACAAGAATAGGAAAATATAAAAAGACAACGAGTTTTTGTTTTATTCCATTTGACATTGAAATTTGACATCGTTTCAAGAGAGACTAATGTCGATCTTTATCTCAAGGAGATGTTACCAAAATTCTGTTTTAAGAGAAACCTTGTCAAAAGAGTTAGATTTTATCATGAATTATAATTTTAAGAGAAATCAATTTTAAGCAAGAAAAAATTTGTTTAAAGAGAAACGACATCAATGCTTTTAGTTTCCAAGGAAGTTGTCTCGAGCGAGACAAAATTAATTTCAAAAGAAGCTACCTTATGCAAGATTATTTTTTTTTCTTTTGAGAACTATATCTAGTGAGACAAAATTTGTTTAAGTTTGTGTTTCAAGAGAAACACTCTCGAGCAAGATAAAGAATGTTTCAAGGGAAAAAACATTTTGTTCTTGTTTCAAGGGAAATTATTTTAAGCAAGATGAAATTTTGTTTCAAGAGAAACAATCTCAAAGGATATAATCATTTTTGTTGACGGCGTTGTTCCTTCTTGATGTGGATGACTAGTCGCATTTGGATGACTACTTCTTCACTTGTAGAAGTCAGACTTAAAGATAATATTGCTCTTATTCTTTAAAGGATGTTGAATCTGGTGACGATCCCACTCTTTTGTCTAAAAGGCACTGAGTTATGAAATGATCTTACTCTTTCCTCTGAAGGACGCTAAGTCGTAATTGGTAAGCGATCCATTTCTTTTGTTGAAGGATGTGAATCTAGTGACGATCTCACTCATTCTTTTGATAGATGCTGAATCGTGGAAAAATCTTACTCCTTTCTCTGAAGGAAGCTAAGTCATAATTGGTAGGTGATTCATTTATTTTACTAAAGGATGTTGAATCTGGTGACGATCTCACTTTTTCATCTAAAAGACGCTGAGTCGTGGAACGATCTTACTCTTTTGTAACACCCTGGAACTTGGGTTCGGAGTTTCGGGCTAACCCAGGGTGGACCTTGATTTAATTCTTTAGTTCATAGAAAGCTTTGACCCAAGTTGAACTGGTTTTGGGCTTGGGTTTAGCCAAGTAAAGTGTAAAAAGGGTCATTTCAGTTCACAATCAGAGTTTGAGGGACCAAGGAAGTGAATACACCATTTTATTTTCAAAAGCCTGAAAACCCATTAAGTTGGGTGATATCACATCTGAAGCAATGTTTTTCTTTTCCTCCACAAACCTTGTCTCTTCTCCTCTTCTTCTCCATTCACTTCCTCATTCAACAAGTTTAGTAAAGGTCAAAGCTTTATAATTTTCAACCTTCACTTAAAAAACTGATGATAAGAATCAAACTCAACACCTCTAGAGCTTCTTTTAAAGACCAAGAGATCAAGTTTTTGCCTTGGTTACCATAAATGGGTTTTATGGGGGTTTAAGAATCATTTGAGTTTAATCCGTTTTTCAACAAGTTTAAGCCTTATGAGGTATTTCTAAACCTTTCTCATCCTTAAAACTCAGTTAGTAATTGTAGCATTTTCTTCTTATGGTGAGAGAAGTTGGGGAAAGTTCTCAAGCAGTGGGGAATGAGAAACTCATCTTGGGCTGAGCCTTTGACTCTACCAACAGCTTAGATACTCAGGAAACTTATTTTTAACTTCTCTATATCACTTGTAGCTCATTTTGGTGAGATTTGTAGGTTGCATAAGCTTGAAGCATGTTCATGATAATTTGCATGGTTTGAGCATTTTTAGAATCTTTATAAACTCTTAATTACCCCTATAATGGAATAAAACACTTAAACATCAGTTGGGGACATCAATGGGGCATTTAGGTATGGAAAGATAGGATTTTCGTGCCAAAACAGAGCACCCAATAGCGACAGTATCGATGCTACAGAAACAATATCGATATTTTTCTTCAGTAAAGCATAAATTGTGTAGTTTTATAAGGGTAGTATCGACACTCATTCATTGAGTATCGATACAAGGGAAATAATATCGATACTTTCCATAGGGGTATCGATACTAGAGTATTTTTCAAAACATATCGATACTCATCCTTGAGTATCAATAATTCCTTAATCAAATAGTCAACATCAGTCGAGGGTATCAATACCAAAGGTTCAATATCGATACTGAAGGGTTAGTATCAATACCCACAGACATTTTTGGATAAATAATCCAATGATTAAGGGATCAGACCCGAGATACTCCAAATATGCTCTAATATAACAAATAAGACTTCAAGTGAGAACAATAATAAATAATAGAATAGTAGAAATATTAATAGCTAGGATTACATAAATAACCTTGTTTGACGCTCGGGAAATAGTCAGGACACCCGATTTCCACTTTAGTAGAACACGACAGTCAATGGATATCCAAGTCAGTGACAAGGCACTTCAGTAGTCGACTGAGCCCATATTCCCCAAGACTCGAAGGAGTAAGTTAGCGGGTGTACGTTTCTGATCCATCTCAAGGCCTCACCCTAGATACCCGAGGGTAACTTAGAAAGGCTAGAGGGTTGGATGAGCTCTGAGATGCAGAACCTACATCCACACCATGATGCCTACTCAACAGTTAAAATCAATAGCTTTACATGTTCAGACATGTGCCACTAGCTAACTTATTTAGTGAATGTATGTAATGTAGCACAATTACTATTGACCCGCTGATCTCGTAAGCTCAGCGTTCAGAATATGTTTCTATGCACAATTTCTTAGGGGCAGATCATGGGGAGTTATCATCACCAGATGTTCCGGTGCAGTAGTTCAGACTAGCAGAGATTATCAGAGTACATCTTGAGTCATCTTTAGAGGGCATGTACTATTTATGGACCCTTGTGTATATTCAGTCGTAACTTTGATTTGTACTTGGTACTATATTATTTTGGATCTATTTTGGGAGCTCCCCATTATTTTATAAACTTGGATTATTATCGCATTTTATTTTATTACTTTGGATGATTTATTTTCAGTAAATTACAACAATTTCAAAGAAAAATTTTAGTCACTATTTCGGTAGTCCCATGTAACATTGTAACCTATGGATCCTCGAGTCAAATGGGATTATGGCATTACATTTAGTGGTATTAGAGTGTAAATGTTTATTAATTTTTAGGACCCGTGAGTTAGAGTCAATCAGTTTCTATATGTACACGCCTCTAGGGAATCAAGAGTACTATAAATATTGGAATGACGATAATGACCCCTTTTTATTTTAATTTCATATAGAACATATGGCAGATAACCCAACATATAGTAAGGATGGCAGAGAGGAGAGCCATGCCTCACCGCCAGCAAATATCAATGAGGGGTTCTTCCCAGACACTTATGAGCGGTATGCTCCAGTAGATGCGGGGGTTGTGGAGGATACCTTCTTCATGAACCTCACCTCCATACTTAGACAGATAGCTAGGTTTCTCCCTATTTCATTAATTGCACCACCTTTTCCACCAGTACCTCTAGCTCAGCCAGTGGACATTCCCCATGAGTCTTCAATAGATAGACTCTGTAAATATAAGACCATCGAGTTCTTTGGTTATAAAGAGAATGACCCTATAGCATACGAATAGTAGCTTAGAGACACGCTTCGTACCCTTAGACAATTGCATCTCACTCTAGAGGTTAATCTGGGGTGTGTCACTACCCTGGTCAAGGGTGATGCCATAGATTGGTGGAAGACGACTTAGATGGTTAGGGAGACAAAGAGGTCGACTTGGTAGCAGTTCCTCTCATAGTTCAGATAGAATTATATTGGACAGACTCATACCGATGATCTGATGGAGCAGTTTCTACATCTGACTCAGGGTGATCGCTCAGTGATGGAGAATGAGCGAGAGTTTCTCAGGCTCAACAAATATGCCTTCTTTGCGACATTCTAACACACCTTGCAGTTGATCCACCCACCAGGCCAAGACAGTGAATAGGGCTCTAGAGAGGCAGGCCAGGTAGACTAGTGAGATTATGGGACAAGCTATATTTCTTCATATATGCTATGAATTGAGAAAAAAATTATTGGATACCATGTCACATACATTATACAATTATTTTATTGGATTTTTTGAGATTTTAATAGTTCGTCCGAGTAATTTGTGTGGTGCTCATATTTTTTTTGGTTGATCAACGACGACACCAACTTTAATGATGGTTGTCGATAGCTGGTGTTCTTTATTTTCTTTTTTTTTATATCATATTTTTATTTTCTTTTATTTTTTATTTTCAATAAGTCTACCTATGTTGCACATTTTCATCTTCCTTCATTGCACATTTTCTTATGCTTTTTGGCATTTTTCGATTCTTTTGCCATTTTTATTTATCTTTCTTCTAAGGGTTGATTTGACATCACTATGATTGATCTCAGATTTCATTAATTAAATATTAAAATATTACATTATTTCTGTTCAATGAATCGAATAAGATAATAAAATATATCTACTTATACTATTTAATAAATATTATATTTTTATAATATTATTTAAATACATAGTTTTATATTTTGTAAACGAGACGTCCCTCAAAGTTTATTAAAGAATTCATGCATTTAAAAAGTATAATCGGAGACTTTTGGATGTGGTGGACTTAGATTTGTGAGATATGCAGAGATTGGAAATAATCAAACATACATTTCTGGGTAAGCTTTTGGTTTGGCCATCCACCTGTCACTTAGTTTGTTTTGATTACTTAATTATTATCTTTTGAGAAAGCATATCTAATATTATGTTTTGATTCTATTTTGGTACTCACCGTAAAAATGTAACACTCCAAAAATTAGGTTAGTAGTTTCGGGTATAATGTTTGGGCTCAGAGTGCTTTAATAAGCTTAATTTAAACAAATTGGGTTAAATGTGAGATGGATTGGGCTTAAGGTGAAGCCCACAAGGTGTTAAAAATGGTATATTTTTAAATTGGGGTCAAAATATAGAGGACCAAGGGAACAATTTCACTATAGTTTGAATCAAAAGTTGATTCCCCTTGATTGTGACTATGTCATGCATGGAAAGGGAAGACTTCTCCATTGTCTTCTTCCTCTTCATCTTTTCCTTATATTCTTTGTCTCAAAGCCACCAAAGGTGAAAACTTTGTTGTTCCACGTTCCTAGCACGAGTTTGTGAAGGTAAGAAAGATTAACTCCTCCCTTAGAGCTTCACTTCTAGCCCAACATTTCAAGGTATAATCATGGTGGCTAAAATGGGGGTTTTATAGGGTTTTGAGTTTTAGGACTCTAGGAGCCTCTAAATATGACTTTAAAAGTTTTGAATCATGTCCTTACTCATTTAAGGTATTTTCATGAGTTAATAATCCTCTTATTTTCTTTTGGTTATTGAGAGGAATTAGTGAAAGCTCAAAGGGCAAGAACAAAGAGAAGTTGGTGCTTGGGGTGATCTTGTGAGCATTTTCCAATAGCTGGTGTTAGGGTAACACATTCCTAACTCTCCTTTACTAATTGTATATCTTTAGGTTGTTCTTTGCTTGCTTGTTGTGTTCATGGGTGCAAACATGGGTTATTGTGATTTTTGATGGGAAATGAAATATTGATGTTTACATTGCTTTGAAATGACCTATAATGATGCCTTGAACTCCCATAAAGCTTAGTAAACATTCAATAGTCTTAGAGGGACTTGTGAGGGGAATTGGGGTAACATTTTCGTTCTCAAACAGGGTATTTTTGGGTACATGTATCGACACTAGATGAACAATATCGATATTATTCTTCGTGTAGTCTAAATAAAAGGGTTTTTGGTCTTGGAGCATCGATTCCCATTCTCGTGGTATCAATACTTGACAAGTGTCATAATTTTCAAATAGATAAGCCATTTTTTCCAGATAAATTAGCTATAAACATATAATAGGGAAAAAGGGGTCGATCCACAGGGATTCAGAAATTTCCAATGTCGATTTGAATTGATCTTTAACCAAGAAATTATAGGAAAACAAGAAGGGGATTTAACAAAGTAAATTAAATAAATTCAAAATAAATAAATAAATAATGTAAGAATAATAAAAGATTGAAAATAATTATGATGAAAGATAACCTCTAGGTTTGCTTCGTCTCGATCATGGCTAATTTCCTTGAAATTTAATCCTTTTTTGGATTAATAATAGCTATCGATGTTAAAACCAATTTTTCTTTAGGTTAGAAAAACTTGTGCTCGAATTATTGATGTTACAAACCAATTCATCTCCCCAATGATAGATCACGGCGTCGATTAAGACAATGTGCACTCTTTGAAAGAAAGGTCGATTGTCAATCATCTATTATCGAAAATCAAGAAATAAATCTGAAAGATTGGGTTTAAACTTCAAGACAAGAGATGCAAAAATACATAAGTTTAATCCACGAATTCAACTAAGTAAAAAACTCGAAGAAACATAATCAAACAATCAACTTTTTATTTATTCTTCCATTTTTTTCATTTTTTTGTTGTATTCGAACACTTATTTGAACTAGATTTTTTTCCAAATGCTTCCATTCATTTTCTTGATTGTTCATTCATGGAACAAATCTATCTCCTGTCTTGACAAAGGTAACAAAAAAAGGAAAAAATAAAAAGGTTTCGGGATTTGTAATGCCGTGAAAGCAAAGAAAGGGGCAAAGACAAAATTGGTTCAGTAGGTGATAAAAATAAGTGGGTAGGTAATTTTGGGTAAAGAAGTGGGTTAATCCTAAGTTCCCTAATCATCTTACAACATCAAGTTCAACATATAGTATCGATATGCATTTATTACAAGTTCTAGAATGTAAAAATTAATCTGGCGCACTCAATCAAATAAATGAACAAGAATAAGAAGGTATACTTGTTTAGACTCAAATATCACATGAAGGTGTATTGTGTATCGAGTCAAGAAACAAATCAACTAATGAACTAATGGAATATCAAGAAATTTTTTTAAGGAAAAATTCTAATAATGCCGTTTTTACTATTATGCACCATAAATCCGATAAAAGCATGATCACAAACTCATAAGGTAATCAATGGAGCAAAGAAAGATTCAAGATTAATAACATGATATTTCAACAAATCAACCAATGAAAATAAATTTCAAGCGTGTAAACAAGCGAGCGATAATTCGATGCAAGTGTTCTCTAAGTTCTCTATTCCCCACTTAAAGCATATTATCCCAATATGTATAATTAAATCATATGAGAAGGAATAAAGATACACCTCGTATTTAGTGACGGTCACGATCGCCACCTCGGTGAAAGGTACCCGAACGAAGGTATGACAAAATCTCAGCAAGATTGGACTCGATGGAGTTCAGATTGTGCACCTCGTTAATTTGATTTTGTATGTTCAGTCGCATATCATCGATCGACGCTGGTGGTAGTGCATGTATTCGAAGAAAGACACACTCACTGCAAGGTGTCGTGCTGCTTAGAGGTACGATGAAAGGTGCATTGGGTGTGGCAACAAGTAATCCCATCGTATCCAATCATCGTAGATCTAGATCATCCATAGAAAAGCATAGGTAAATTGTTCAACATTAAAAGATAATAGGGAAAGACTAGATGGGAGATGAGTAGTGTAAGGACTGAGAACCAGTGGATTATTAGAGCACACAACACGCTCAAAACCCATAAAAGCCTCATTCTTGGGGTGAACTATTAATTTACGGGGAAAATATTTATAACCATTTAAAATTACACTTTGGTCCTTAAACTTTTACAAAGTTTCTACATTGGGTACTAAACTTTTAAAATTTATATTTTGGTCACTAGTCTAAAATATGGGATATTACACAATAATTCAAAATTAAAACTACATTGAGAAATCCTAAAATCTATGGGATCTACTTAAAATTTAATTAACAACTAGATTAAAAAGAATTAAAATCTAAAGGTTTCTACCTATGGTTAATCACTCTACCTATGGTTAATCACATAAATAAATTAAAAGAATTTAAAGCTAAGGCCTAAATTATGGTATTATACAAATTTTATAAAAAAGAAACATAACAATAGAGTAAAATGTGGGATCAAAATTCATTTAATTGAAGACCCAAGGTACATAATTCATGAATATATAATGACCTAAATAGAAGAAATAGAAAAAAGGCTAGTACTACAAACTTCCAAATTTACGGGAACCCGTGCCATAATTAACCCAAAAATCCTACCAAACGTTGATCCCCTCTTCTTTTAATTTGTAAACACGATTGTATGTTTTCTCTGCTTAAGGTGCTTAGAAAATTTTTAAGAAATAAATTTTTACGCGTCGTGGCATTAAATGTTTGAAAGTCTAAGTTAAACTCCTTAACGTTTTGAATTGTGTTGACATAACTTGGAAAATTTCCCTAAATAAAAGGTTGCCTTGGCATATGAGTGAATGAAAGCAGCAACATGATGACTCTACCTGACTAGCTCAGGGGTGGCAGGTATGCTCCTTTTCACCTAGAGTGTGGGGTGGCAAGTGTGATGAGCTGACTCCACCTGAGCAGTGTTTAAAAAATATTGACAACACAAAGTATGAAGTTACATGTTAAATAAATAGGAGTAAAACTATGCTTGATGAATAATTTGAGGCCTTGGAAAAATAGAGGAGCTTACTTAGGAGTTTTCTAAATATGTTAAGGCATAGACTAGACACAGACTGACAAAGAGTCTCGACCTAGGGAAAGGTACTTGACTTCTCATGCAATCTAGTATATTGAGGCTAAACTTTTTGCTGAGGGCTGAAATTTTTAAACCACATTATTATCCTAATTTTTAATTTATCATGACACTTAATCTTTCTATCGTTTGTTATCCATTTCTTTAGGACAAGAAATAGCTTAAGTTTGGGGGTGTGATAACTCTGTAAAAGACAATGTTCTGGGCCTTTTTACTTAGGTTATTGTTTGCCTAAAATCCATTTGTCATAGCATTTTATTTGCTTATAGTTGCATGTAGTATACATTTGCATGTAGTGGATAAGTTTTGCCGAGGCAAATTTTATTTGGTTTAACTAATGCTGCTGAAGAGGAAGGTTGTTTGCTGGTTGTGTCGATGCAGGAAATGATGAAGGAGGAATTTATTTGCTACGACAAAGTAATTTTCCAAAGCTAGAGGAACACAATAAGATGACAGTGAGGAACAAATTTTCTTACCAAAGCAAGATTTATCTTATAAGTCTGACGTGACTCAACAAGAACTGCTGACGTCACTTGCCCAACTTCATCCTCACATGCAATCATGACCTCATCAAGGAAATTGACCACTTCCAGCTGCTATATCATTTATAAAATGGGTATGCCAACGAGGGTATTTAGGGAATTTCCAAGGGCACTAAACCCTAGAAATTCCCATTATAAATACCCATTATAATTTTTTAAAAGGGTTATGCAATCAAAGAGAGAATATACCCCGAGCGTGGAGTAAACGACTGCATCACCCTACCTTTCCACCGTTCCCCACTCACCGTCCTTGGTGCCCTCCATAGCCCAACTTCATCGGAGCAACAGTTAGGCACTCGAGAGAGGCTGCCCACTGGAGCACGCATGGTGGTGGTCAGAATGTCACGACAAAACTCTTATTTTGGGAGTTTTTCTTCCTTTGTTCTTCATTTTCATATCATGTTAAGAACTGTACTTAAATAGTGTTTTTGGATGATATTCACCGCACCATGAACTATTTTACTTGGTGTTAGTTATTGCTTTGTTGAAACGTTATTTTCTTGTTAATGAATGATGCAATTTGTTTATGCTAAATGTTGTTTTGTTCATTGTTTAAATATTTTACCTTTACAATATAAGAGTTTTGAGAGATTACCTGGTTCCTCGGCAAAACATTCCTAGACTTTGTAAGAGCTTTCGAAAGATTGCCATTTTTCTAGGAATATATGCCTAATATCGAGAGAGTTACGGTAGATCTACGTGAACAACGAAACTAATATGGGATGGTAAGGTTCTAATCCATCTTAGAGATAAAGAGAGGGTTTCATTCGACTAAAAGGGTAAATGCTTGAGTAAGATAGACAAAGGCTACATTTTACATTGAGGGGGTATTACCACAACAACAGTTTGACAAACCAAGGGTTGTAGTTTACGCCGAGTAGTATTGATGTAGCAACCATCCTTGAATACTCTAGTAATCTATTGGGAACCTAAGCATAGC
Source organism: Hibiscus syriacus (assembly GCF_006381635.1). Classification (NCBI taxonomy): domain Eukaryota; kingdom Viridiplantae; phylum Streptophyta; class Magnoliopsida; order Malvales; family Malvaceae; genus Hibiscus; species Hibiscus syriacus. The sequence continues at coordinate 336,134 of NW_024063507.1, read as the reverse complement.
ACACTAAGACATTCCAGACATAGAATAACTTTTTGTCATAGCAAAACTAACCTAAGTGCTTCGTAAGAAGTCTGATTGTGTGAGGTTTTTATGAATATATTGAACTCAACATTTTTATTTGCTTTGACAACTTTTATTTGTTTACTTTTGAATAATTTTCTTGCCTCGACCAAACTTTTCTGCATACCAAACTATACAATATTTCTTGCCTCGACAAAACTTTTCCATCTGTTTATACCATTTGATCCCATTTGGTTTTAATTTTGACAAGAACCGTAGGACTAGCTAGTGACACCTAGTTCTAGCTGTAGCAAAACATCAAAAATTCCCACGAATCCATGTGGAGACGATACTTAAATTACTACTATATTACTTGCATCGATTGTGTACACTTACACATATTTTCTTGCCTTAGCATATACAATTACAAGTGATCAAGTTTTTGGCGCCGTTGCTAGGGATTGGTAAGTGGAGGAATTTTGATAATTTTTCCATAGCAATTTTTATTTTCTTGTCACGTTTTCTTTATTTATTTTTACTTGTTTGTTTTCTTATTTTCTATTGTAGGTTTTTTTGTTGCATGACTAGGAGATCTGCTGACGAACCATTAATACCATTCGACCCTGTTCGACCCTGAGATTGAGTAGTCATTCAGACAAAGGCGACGTGCTCAGCGTGCCAGAGACTATATGAATTGACTGTAGTATTAATCTGATAACACTATAGAATACCAGGAAAATCCCGACGTCACAGAAAATAATATTCCCCAAAATACTGCAAGACCATGAGCTATACCGGGTCACTTAAATCCTATTCTCGATGATCTCAACCCTATAATCGTGGAACCAAAAATATAGGCATCTCACTTCGAACTCAAGCCGATGATGTTCAACATGCTCAATTCTATCTGCCAGTTTGGTGGCTTGCCTAATGAAGATGCTAGACAACATGTGCGTGCTTTCTTTGAAGTGTGCGACTCGTTTAGACAACAAGATGTGCACAAGGACGTGCTGAAACTAAAATTATTCCCATACTCTTTGCGCGACCGAGCAAGAGCGTGGTTGAGTGGAATCCCATATGGCTCAATGGAATCTTGGGCTGACTTATGCAAATATTTCCTGCTTAAATACAACCCGCCCAATATGCATACCCAACTTTGCAATGACATTACAAGTTTCACCAAAGTAATGATGAATCTATGTATGAGTGCTGGGACAAATACAAAAGTTTACTTCGAAAATGCACTAATCATTGATTCCACGACTGGACTCAAGTCATCATGTTTTATAATGGTGTCAATTCACCTAATCGCATGATGTTGGATACGACAACGAATGGTACCTTGCTTGACAAATCACCCGAGGAAGCCTTTGAAATCCTTGATCGGATAACCAATAATGACTATCAATTCCCATCTGCAAGGCTTAGAACCGGCAGGAAAATATCTAGGGCGTATGAACTTGATGGTAAGGATTCAGTTTCTGCCCAACTTTCTGCCATAACTAACATGCCAAAAAGTTTGCAGTGTTCTAGTGAGGTGAAAGAAGTCAAGGCAACTAACTCAGCATGCATTTTCTGCCGCGACAACCATCATGAGAGTGAATTCCCAGAAAACTAGGAGTTATCAATTTCGTGGGCAATTTCAATAGAAGCAACAACAACCCCTACACTAATACATACAATCTTGGATGGTGACAACATTCAAAGTTTTCGTGGGGTAATCAAGGGAACAACAATAACAATTATGCAGTAATTTTAATAGGCCACAACAAAACATTTCTGAATACTAAGTTTGTAACATCAACAGATGGCCTAGCAAGGTAACAATAAAAGTAATGCATCTTCGTTAAATTCTAACTCCCTTGAACCTTCACTGTAGGAATTGATGGCCTTGACAAAAGAGTTCATGGCTTCAACAAAGACCTTGATACACGAGCACTCTTCGACAATCAAGAATCATGGTGCTTTATTACAAAGCCAAGCAGCTCTATTACAAAGCCATAGTTCATTATTGAGAGCATTGGAGAATCAAGTGGGTCAAATAGCCACAACATTACATTCTCGGCCGCAAGGAGCTATGCCTCGTGATACTCAGGTCACTAAGCCTCATGGGAATGGGCAATGAAGTGCGCTTTCACTTAGGAGTAGTACCCAAATTAATCTTGATGATAAGTTTGGGGTGAGAAGTAAGAAATTTCTCGCCAAGGCATTACACAAGAAGAATCTGAAGGTCAAGATAAAATTTCTAAACAAGAAGAACTACCTATGGAGAAGGAAAAAGAAGCGGCTTCAACAAATCATCACACTGATGGCAAAAATTATTTGCCAAGGCAAAAGTTTTATCACCACCTGCAACGGATGAAGTCAGACCTCTACCACCCTTCCCTTAGCGATTGAAGAAGCATAATGATGAGATCCGATTCAGAAAGTTTGTTGATGTCCTTGACCAGTTGCATATCAATGTTTCATAACTTGAAGCCATTGAGCAAATGCCTTCATATGCCAAATTCTTGAAGGACATTGTCACAAAAAAGAGAAAGGTTGAAAGAATAGAAAATATTGCCACGACGACAGAATTTCGGCAATGAGTAAACTTCCGCCGAAGTAAAAAGATCTTGACAACTTTGTTATACCATGTTCCATCGGTGACAAATATGTGGGAATAGCTCTCTATGACTTGGGGTTAAGTGTAAATATGATGCCCAAGTCCATATTTTTGAAGCTTGGAATGCGTATTACTCAACCAACCACTGTGATTCTACAACTAGCTGACCGATCACACGTTCTTCTTGTCGACAAAATTAAAGATGTGATTATTAAAGTAGACAAGTTTGTCTTTCCAGCAGATTTCCTCATTTTAGAATATGAGGCCGATGAGAATTAACCTATTATTCTTGGGCGCCCCTTCTTAGCTACCGAGCGTATTTTAATAGATTGTGAGAAGGGAGAGTTCACGATAAGGGTGACTGATCAAAACGTCACGATCAATGTCTTCAACACTCTTAAATATGTTGATGATTTAGATGAATGCCATTACATTGAAGACGTTGATTCAATAGAGGAATCTAGAATAGAAACTTTTCATATCTCGATGAGTATGACAATATGTGCCAAGACAAAACTTTTCAAAAGGAATAGTGTAAAAAAAATTTCCACGACAATGTTTTAAAATCAGAGGGATACAATAATTTTTGTCCAGTCGAAATTTTTCTGAACGAGGCATACAAAGATATTTGCCTCGGAAAAATGTTTTTTGATTGAAACAATGAAAGACACACTGAAGATAGAGCGAATACAGAGTCTGAGGACAATTCATTGGAGGAGAAACAATCTAGTTTACTTCAAGCTAGACTATTTATGAGATTTGAACCCCTTGATTTCAATGAATTTGTTTCTCCAAAACCTTCGCTGCAACATGCACCTACCTTAGAACTTAAACCGTTTCTATCGTATTTGAAATATGCGTATCCAGGGAGTGATAAAACTTTACCAGTTATAATTTCTACTAGTCTAACCCCCGAGCAAGAGGGTAGCTTATTGAATGTTTTATCACAACACATAAAAACTCTAGGTTGAACTATGGCAGACTTAAATGTGATCATCTCTACAATATGCATGCACAAGATCCAGCTAGATGATTGCCATAGCAACTCAGTCGAACCAAAAAGGAGACTTATTCTGATAATGAAAAAAGTGGTGATGAAGGAAATCATAAAATAGGTTGATGTTGGGGTGATCTATCCCATATCCGATAGTTCATGGGTCAGTCTGGTTCAATGCGTGCCGAAGATGGGTGGTGTGACCGTGGTTAAAAATGAGAATATAAGCTTTTGACTACAAGAATCGTCACATGATGGCAGATTTGCATGGATTACAAAAAGCTCAACAAACAAAGAAAGACCACTTCCCCTTTTCTTTCATCGATCAAATGCTTGATTGGTTAGTAGGTAAGACGTTTTACTGTTTCCTTGATGGATATTCCAGATATAATCAAATCATCATAGTACCTGAAGATCAGGAGAATAGTACCTTCACCTGCCCATTTGGCACCTATGCCTTCAGAAGATTGTCGTTCGGACTATGTAATGCTCTAAAAAACTTTTTAGAGGTGTATGGTTGCCATTTTCTCAGATATGGTGGAAGACTTCATGGAAATATTTATGGATAACTTTTATGTCTTGGGACTTATACCAATACATCGACGATTTATTTAAAGTGCTGAAGCGATGTGAGGAGTCCAACCTTATGCTAAACTGTGAGAAATGTCACTTTATAGTGATAGAATGAATTGTGTTGGGACACAAAATTTCTCACCAAGGCATCGAAGTTGATAAAGCCAAGGTGGAAGTGATTGAGAATCTGCCTCTACCCACCACTGTAAAAGGCATAAGAAGTTTCCTAGGGCATAATGATTCTACAGGCGGTTCATCAAGGATTGTTCGAAGATTTCAAAGCCTTAATGTCTTTTGCTTCAACAAAATCAACCATTCGTGTTCAATGACAACTGCCTCAGTGTGTTCACTGATCTGAAGAAAAAGCTTACCTAAATGCCAATTATTCTTCCACCTAACTGGGACGTCCCTTTCTAGCTAATGTGCGATCCAAGTGACTATGTTGTAGGGGCAATGTTAGGGCAAAAAAAGGTAAAATCTTCATTGTCATCTATTATGCTAGCCGTACCCTTAATGAGGCTAAACTTAATTATACCACTACTGAAAAAGAATTACTTGTCTTGGTATTCGCTTTTGATAAGTTTAGGCCATATCTTATAGAAAATAAGGTCATAGTTGATAAAAAAGGTGCAAAGCCTAAGCTTATTAGATGGATATTATTGATGCAAGAATTTGATTTGGAGGTGAAGGATAGGAATGGTACTGAAAACCATGTAGCGGATCACTTGTCTAGGCTAGAAAACAAAAATATTTGTCACGACATGAATGTTATTCAAGAGAATTTCTCTGACGATAAAATTTTATTTACCGCGGCAGTGTCGTGCTACGTTGACATAGTCAACTTTCTTGTTAGTGGAATTATGCCTCCAGATTTATCTAGTCAGGGCAGGAAAAAATTCAGACATGATGTATATCACTATTACTGGGATGAACAATTCCTATTCAAGCAGTGTGGAGACCAAATCATCTGAAGGTATGTCCCGAAGAAGAACATAAGGAGATCCTATTTCATTGCCATACGTCCCTGTGTGGAGGGCACTTTGGTGGGATGAAGACTGCTGCAAATGTCTTCCAATCCGGTTTCTACTGGCCCACCTTATTCAAAGATGGACACGACTCTACAAGTCATATGATCGTTTCCAGTGCACTTGGAATATATCGAAGAGAAATGAGATGTCATGGAAAAATATTTTGGAAGTTGAACTCTTTGATGTATGGGGGATCGACTTTATGGGACCCTTATTATCGTTCATTGGTGATCAGTACATACTCTTGGTGGTAGACTATGTTTCCAAATGGGTTGAAGTCATGGCCACACCTCGCAATGACTCCAAGACTGTGTTGAAATTCTTATACAAAAACATATTCACACGTTTTGGAGAACCACTAGCAATTATCAGCGATGAAGGCACCCACTTCGATAACAAATTAATTTCCAAGGTGCCGAAGAGATATGGGGTGCGCCATAGAATTGCCAAGACATACCATCCCTAAATTAATGGGCAAGTTGAGGTTTCCAACTGTGAGATCAAGCATAGTCTTAAGAAGGTGGTCAACCCAAAGTGCAAAGATTGGTCATCAAAGCTTGATAAGGCACTGTGGGCCTACCGCACAACATTTAAAATGCCACTCGGAATGTCCCCATTCAAGTTAGTCTATGAAAAAGTATGCCATTTGCCCATGGAATTGGATCATAAAGCATTTTGGGCCATCAAGAAACTAAATATGGGTGCACAACTTGTTGAAGAGAAAAGATTATCAAAGCTAAATGAGATGGATAAATTTAGAGCTCAAGCATATGAAAATGCCCGCCTATACAAAAAAAAAGGACAAAAATATGGCATAACAAAAAAATTTTGCCTACGCAATTTTTTCTAGACAACAAGTACTATTCTATAATTCAAGACTCAAGTTGTTCTCAGGCAAGTTGATGTATAGATGGTCAGGACCATTCGTAGTACATCAAGTACATAACCACGACGTAGTAGAAATCAAGAACATGGATGATGAGTCTACCTTCAAGGTGAATGGTCAAAAACTCAAGACGTACAACGGAGCACCCATATTACGTGATAAATCGTCTTCATTACTCCACTATGCCCAAAAGTTTGCCACTTTTTCTTGAAAAATTTTGTTGCTGAGGTAACAACAATTTGTACTTTGTACAAAAATAATTTTTTATTTTATTTTGCACGAGTTGTTTATTTTATTTTATTCTCTGATTTTGTTTCTTTTAGTAGCAAGGGTACACGTGGCAGCATAGGGCTCACACTCACACATGGAAGAGAGTTAAACCTTAAAATATTAGTTTTGGCGACACTTTTGAGAGGAAAAAATATATTTCCCATTATTTTATTATTTTTTGTCAACTCACATATCTTTCCATTTAATACCATATCTCATTTCCCTTGAACTTTTTACCGAAACCGTCTGCTACCAACTTTTTTCCTCCAAAACCGTCTACCTCTATCTTTTACCTTTCACCGTTTCTTTTCACTTTCTTCTCCATCTTTCCTTTAATTTTCTTTGAGTTTTCAACCTCCTAAAACCCTCCATAGTTGCCGTAAAAATCAGTTGCTTTCTCCATAAAAATATGTTGATCATGGCTCGCTCAAAGAAGAATCATGGTGCCTCTACATCCTCCGTCGCGGCCACACACTTCCAGCGATTCCAAAACTCCAAGGCTGTGGAAAAGTTCAAGGCTCTGTAGGAACAACAATTATACCTGGAAGATGACTTTATCTTCCATGAGCTTGGCGAAGAACCATTTAGATCGGAAGTAATGGACATTGTCCGGAAACATAACTGGGAAAAATTCACCCGGCACCCAAATGCGGTGGTGCTAGCCATGGTCTGAGAGTTTTATGCCCACCTAGGCGCCCCATCGCAGTACACTGTGTACGTTAGAGGGAAATCCATCTGGTTCACTCCCTCGGCCATAAACCGCTACTTTAAGCTGGACAAGGTGAAAAATCAACATAAAAAATTTATTATCGTGACAGGCTCTGAAACCTACGTTAGTGTGATGGAGGACTTGTGTTTCGAGTTGGCAAAGTTCGAAGGGCATGTTCCTAGCCGGTAGCGTAGACCGTCGCACCCTTAAGCCGGTCACCAAACTATGAAACCACTTTTTGAAAGGTAAGCTGATACCTACCTCTCACAACACGATAGTATTGGTGAGGTGGTTAATACTACTCCACTCAATCATCTATGGTCGCACCATCGATGCATGCAAGATAATTTTCGAGTAGATCCACTAGTGTGCAAAAAGAACTCAAGGTAATCTACTTTTTCCCAATTTTATCACTGCTTTATGCATAAAAGAAAAAGGTCCCTGAGGAGCATTTAGAGGTCAAGTTGAAGGAAGGCATCACCAAAAAGAAGGTGCCCGAGCTTATGAGTTTGATGATAATACTCCGTAAGAGGGCCTGGAGCGAGAACAAAAATCAGTTGCCGTGATAAGAATGGCAGCCGTGGTCATATCCACGCGAGAGACATAGGAACGGATGAAACGTTTGGAGGGTCACATACAAACCTTCTTCAAGAATGTCAAGGCACGAGATGCCCAGATGAACGCTTTCTTCAAGGAACTGCTTCCAGTTACCAATGAAGACCTTACACATTTTCCAGATAAAATCCTAAGCCAATTGGCCCGTACAGGCGACAATACATTTTTTTGCTTGGCAAAAAAATGTTCCACCCGAGTCCCCAATGCATGTCACTCCTCTTGCCACTCACATCTCCGTCATCCACAAAGAAGGCGACGGCCAAACCGATGACTATCTCAACTCATCCTCTTCTTCTTCCGAGCACACTCGAGAAATCCCACCGAAATGTTTTTGATAATGATGATTTGGCCCTGGCCACAGATTTTGATGTCTCAGTCCCTAACGAACTTACTCCTGAACAAGCATCTAAACAACAACCAGATCTCAATATTGAACCAGTTATTGACCCTGAAGCAAGCCAACCATAAGACATCCCAACTGAACCCTCACTCATTGAGGAGATACCATCACCAACAAGTACCCCGAGGACAAGGCGTCACCTCAAGTGCACAACGGCTGTCTTGCTATGCCATCTCCATCATTGCTTCCATCTGACGACATTAGATCCAAAAGCCCCCTCCTCTCAAACGACACAGAACCACCCACACGTCCAACCGAGCCTCTCAACCATAATGAGGTACGATTCTTGCATATGCATTTGCATCCGTATGATCGAGTAATTTTCCTTGCATTCATATTCATGCATTGAGGACAATGCACCCCTCAAGTTTGGGGGAGGTGCTACACTCCATACTTAGGTTAATTGCATTTGATAATAATTGGTTCGAATAATTTTTTGTCATGTATGAGTTTTATTAGGATAGTTGTTGGAATAAGTTGAGGATGCCCAATGATGAACGCAAATTTTATTGCCTACGCCAAAATTATTTCACATGACTGTTCAAGGCTAGAACCGACCTTAGGACTCTATTCTTTGTGATATTGTAAACAAGATTGTATGTTTTCTCTGTTTAAGGTGCTTAGAAAATTTTTAGGAAATAACTTTATGCACGTCGTGGCATTAGATGTTTGAAAGGCTGAGTTATACTCCTTAACATTTTGAATTATGTTTACATAACCTAGAAAAATTCCATAAATAAATGGTTGCCTTGGCATATGAGTGAATGAAAGCAGTCATAGGATGACTCTACCTGACTACCTCAGGGGTGGAAGATATGCTCCCTTCCACCTAAAGTGTGGGATGATAGGTGTGAGCTGACTCCCCTTGGGCAGTGTTTAAAAAAAATAATGACAACACAAAGTATGAAGTTACATGTTGAATAAATAGGAGTGAAACAATGCTTGATGAATAATTTGATGCCTTGGAAAAATAGAGGAGCTTGCCTAGGAGTTTTCTAAATACGCTAAGGCATAGACTAGATACAATTACACATACACACACTGACAAAGAGTCCTGACCTAGGGAAAGGTACTTGACTTCTCATGCAATTTAGCATGTTGAGGTTAAAGTTTTTACCGAGGGCTGAAGTTTTTAAACCACATGTTTGTCCTAATTTTTACTTTACCGTGACACTTAATCTTTCTACCATTTGTTATCCTAGACTTGAGTACAAGCAATAGATTAAGTTTGGGGGTGTGATAACTCGTAAAAGACAATGTTCTAGGTCTTTTTACTTAGGTTATTGTTTGCCTAAAATCTATTTGTCATAGCATTTTAGTTGCATATAGTTGCATGTAGTATACATTTGTATTGGTGGACAAGTTTTACCGAGGCAAACTTTATTTGGTTTAACTAATGTTGCTGAAGAGGAAGGTTGTTTTCTAGTTGTCTTGATACAGGAAATGACGAAAAATGAATTTATTTCCGAGACAAAGCAATTTTTCAGTGCTAGTGGAGCACAAGAAGACGACGGTGAGGAACAAATTTTCTTGCCAATGCAAGATTTATCTTGTAAGTCTTACATGGTTCAACAGAACTACTGAAGTTACTTGCCCAACTTTATCCTCACGTGAAATCATGCTATCATTAGGGAAACTGACCACTTCCAACTGTTATATCATTTATAGAATGGGTATGTCAATAAGGGTATTTAGGGAGTTTACAAGGGCACTAAACCCTAGAAATTAACACTATGAGGGGTATTTAGGTTAAATGCTTGAGTAAGATAGGCAAAGACTACAATTTACGATGAGGGGTAATGCCATAGCAACAATTTGACAAACCAAGGGTTGTAGTTCATGCCGAATAGTATTGTTATAGCAATCGTCCTTGAATACTGTAGTAATCCTGTCGGGCAACCTAAGCATAGCACACTAAGACATTCCAGACAGAAAATAACTTTTTTCCATAGCAAAACCAACCTAAGTGTTCTGTAAGAAGTCTGATTGTGTGAGGTTTTTCTGAATATATTGAACTAAACATTTTTATTTGCTTTGACAACTTTTATTTGTTTACTTTTGCATAATTTTCTTGCCTTGACCAACATTTTCTGCACACCACACTTTACAATACTTCTTTCTTCGACAATATTTTTCCATCTGTTTATACCATTTGATCCCGTTTGCTTTCCTTTTTGACAAGAACCGTAGGACTAGCTTGTGACATCTAGTTCTAGCTGTAGCAAAACATAAAAAATTCCCACCAATACATTTGGAGACGATACTCAACTTACTACCATATTACTTGTATCGATTGTGTACACTTGCACAGATTTGCTTGCCTTAGCATATACATTTACATGCGATCATATGTTCCATACAAAGTACAAAAATATATGGAGATAGCAGGTCACCTTGGCGAATGCCACACGATGGATTAAATCGTTCATTAATCTCACCATTCTGAAGAACTTGCGATGTAATAGTGGTGATACACTCTATTATTAAATAGATCAAATGAGCTGAAAGCCTAATATCATTCAAATAGTCTTTAATGAAATTCTATTATAATCAATCATAGACCTTTTCAAGAACAATCTTTATAGCCACCCAACTATTTTTCCCATATTTTTTTCACATCGAGTGAACAACTTCCTACGTTAATATCACATTATCCCTAATACAAAGATACATAACAAAGTTCACCTATATATGGAAAATCCACTGGGTAGATACGGTTTCAACCTATTAACAATCACCTTAGTTAAAACCTTATAAATGACCATACAAAGATTGATATGTGTCCAAACTGAGCAAATAATTACGGTGTTCTAACTTTAGGAATCATAACAATAACAATACGATTAATATCTTCTTGCAAATGATCACCCATGAAATAATTTTGGACAAACATAGTCAAACTATCCCCAACAATAAGCCAAATTTTCTCAAAAAACATAACATGAAGTCCATCGACCTTTGGGACTTTGAGCGGACTCATTCAAAAACCACCATTCGTACCTCATCTTCTGTAATGCCCATAGTCAAAAATCTCATCTCAAAATCTGCTAATTTCTTGAATTTGCCTCAAATAACTACTACATCAAAATAAGTTTGTAATGGCAGTTTTAGCTGCATTTTGGAGGAAACACCATTAATTTTGTACATATAGTGGCGTTTTTAGATAAACATTGTGATATACCAATATACATTTCATTTTTGGGAAAACAACATCATTATAGACTGATATATAGTGGTGTTTTTGAAAAAGCGACGCTACAAATGCATACTTAAGTGGTGTTTGTGTATAAAATGTTGCAATTGTGTTGTACGTTAGTGGCGTTTGTAAGAACAAATGCCTCAAATTGTTCAATTTTTTATTCCAATTCTGACACTGAAACAACGAATTAAAATTCTTTTCTCGAATGCTTCCTCAAATAAGTTTTGTCTCATGTTTCCTTCATAAATCTCTCTTTCCTTTCAAGACAACGTCAGGAATTAGATGGTAGCTCTGAAGGCATTGTTGATTATGTTAGTTCCATTTTCCTTTTTCCCTACAATTATATAGATTTTATTTATTGATTATTGTTTTTTCTGGAAAATCCAATGGCTAATTTAGTTTTTATTTTTTTCCTAGTTATTCAAATTTCAAGTGGTGTAAGTAACTGGTTCAAAACTCAAATAACTTTGAACAATGTGTTTAGGCTTTTTATGGGTCAAGTTATTTCTTTTGTTCTTGCACTAACCAGCCTTACTTCTTCTTTAATAGTGAGCCTTGGTAAACTCAACTGAACCTGCACAACCATATATTTCATGGTCCTAATTTTTTATGGATTAATTAACTTCTTAGTTTTATATTATTGTTTGTTTAGGTGTGGATGTTCCTGTAACTTAGACTTCCTTCACTTTGGTTGTGGCTTATGGTAGCATCTTGCTCCACAGGGGTCAAAAGCTAGGGTAACCACTTATTAGCTCCAATAATCTAAGTATTGTATCACATAAATGATTGAAATTATTTAGTGTTCATTTACTTGGCCTATGATATTTAGATTTGTTGTGAATGCTCACCTTGTTTATGTTCAATATTCAGGTCCCTTGGTGTTGGTATCTTGCCCTCGACTTTGTTGATGTTCAATGCCATTATTTTGGTGAGTTAGTAGTAGTATATTACACTAGATGACATGTAATACCCTAAAAATTTTGGTTAGTGATCAAAATATAAATTTTGAAAGTTTAATAGCCAAAGTATAAAATTAGGAAAAGTTTAGGGACCTAAATGGTAATTTTCCAAAAAAATTATTCCATAAATTGATAGTTAACTCTTGAAAATGGGGTTTTATGGAATTTAGGTTGCAAACTAGAAGGGGTTAAAGTTAGGTAAGAATTTTGTAAATCCGATCGAGTAGAAATTTTGGGAAAATTTGAATGATGATAAATTGGATTAAAAATATTATTTTCACATGTTAAAATGATCAAAAATGAAAATAATATGGATCATTGGATTTGAGGAATTATTTCCATGTTTAATTTGGATCGTTGGATTTAAATGGCAAGATTGAAATTTTTGGAAAGTTGCTTGGTTAAATTGGAAAAGGGTAAAATATTTTGTCCATCTTTGACTTTGGAAGATAATAAGGGTTATGTGGCTTGGTATTATGGTAAATATCAAGTTTCACTAATGGTAAAATGGACATTTCACATTAAATGAATTTTTCAATTCATTTAAGTTTAAATTAAGGTTAATTTAACATGAAATGAATAAAACATTTCATGCAAGCTTGGCTAAAATTAGCCCCATGCTCGTGTACTCCATTTAGAAGTGAGAGAAACTTTGTTTTTCATTTTTGAGCAATTTCCTTTGGTTTTTGGATTAGGACGTGAAATAGAAAATTGTTCTATTCGAAAAACACTATAATTTGGTACCATTATTGTTTGGTAATTTGGTTTATGTTCAAAGATATCAAATTCTAGGGTTTATGTTCACATTATGGTTTATGGAATAGATGATGGATTTTGATTTTATTGAGGTTGTAGAATCATTTCCAAGCATGATTGATGATTAAAATCACTTGTACATGATCATATGAACATATAAAGTTTCGGCCTAACCCTAATCTTGGGATAAAGATGTGTACTGATTAAATTAAGTTAGGGTTTTGATTGTAGAGATTTTATAAGGTTGAATCGAATTGATTTTACGCTTGAATCGAATCAAAATCGAGTAAAATCATGAAAACCCTAATCTTGAACATACAAAGCATTCGACCTTGACTATAGAGGATGAGAAAAATTATTGAAAAATTATGTAGGGGTTGTAAATGATGTAGGAAGTATCCTACAATCCTTAAAAAAATTTAGGGACCATTGTATAATTTTTGAAAAGTTAGAGGACCAAATTGGTAATTTAGAAAAGTTTTGAATTGCTGTGTAATTATTCAATAGTTGATGTACTATGCTGGAAATTAATGTTTGAGTGTTGAAATTGAAGTTAGGATGTGAAATTGGATTATTTTGGAAACCTTATAAAAATTGAGGTTTAAATCACAAATATGGAAAGGTTGAGAGCTTAAGTGAAAATGTTATGTGAAATTGGAATAAAAAGGAAATTGAGTGGTCAATTAGAAGTTTTAAGGTCAACTTTTATGTTGTGACACGGAAATTGTATCGATAAGCATCGAAAAATTAGTTAGGAATTTATTTTTCCAAAGTATGCCTATGTTAGTAAGATTCTAACATTTGGCTTGAATTTGTATATGTTTGGTAATGATGTTCATTTAGATTGAGTGCTTGAAATAAAGATCAATTATTATTAAATCTAAGGGAAGCTTAAGGATGAAATGGGATATTCCAAGGAAGGTTGCAAGCTAATGACACCAGGTGAGTGCAAATTTAATTTGTACTTATGTTATCGAACAAACATTGGCTTGCGATGAGCCAGTGATGAAGTTACTAAGGTAAGAACTTACTCCTAATTGCTATGTGATTTTTTTTATGCATACATGTCCATTTGGTGAGCTAATAGAAATAGTGAATAAGCTGAAAATGCAAATTGGTGAAATCTGCCTAGATTTGTGTTCTGAACAGTAAGTTTAAAAAATCACCATAAATTCTAAAAAAATGATTAGAGTATTATTTTTATATGGTTGAGTTAGTATATCAATTTAGTTTTGTTTAGAACAAACGTAAATGGATTTCGAGTTGTATACAAAATGATATGACTTTTTAACCAAGGATAGGTCAGAAAACGGGGCAACAGATTCTACTCAAAACATATTATGTCAGTCAACTTTGAAAATTTACCATAAATTGTACAAATTGAAATATAAGAAGTGTCTTATATGGATAGATTCATATTTTAGTCTAGTTTGCATTGGTATAAACAGAATATTTTTTAAAGGTGTATATTAATACAAAATAATATTTCTTTAAAGGTAGTGCAAACTGTCAGAATATGAAATTGTGACCAATTTTGAGATTTCATCGAATTAGAAGAAATGATCAAGTTAAAGCTTAGTGAGGCTTGTATTTTGACTTGTATATAATGTCAAAATGAGTGCAATGCATGCATAACATTATACATGTATGTTCTATACATTATCGGGTAGGACTTGCGATGAGTCTACCTTATTTATGTTGGCAAGATATTTGTCATTCATCATAGGTTGAATATAAAATGCACTGATCATTGATCGTTACATATGATGTTTATCATGAAAATATATGATATTTATCATGAATGATATAACGGGTACGAACTGCCCAAATGTTAAATGGTATTGATACACTTTGCTATGGATGGATTAAATAAAAATAGACTATTGCCCAAGTATGTTATTAAGGGTCAGTGGTATTAATGACAAGCCATAGAGTCTAGCAGTTGCATATTAGGTAGCACTAGAGTGTCTAGTGAAGCACACAGTGCAGGCCTCAGAGTATCTAGCAAAGACACGCGGTGCAAAACACTATAGTGTATAAGGTAGGCAAGGCCCGACCTCAACACTACGGTGCATTATTAGGTGAGCAAGGCTCGACCTCCGCACTACGGTGCAATATTTGACTCCTATAGTGTGGTCCTCATATGGTTATACTTTGGGCTATGGTTTATTGATTAATAAATGATAAACAATCAAATAAGCTTACAAGCTTATGAGATAAATGACAAGTATATTGGTAAGAAACTTTATATTCGATTATATGATGTTAATTTATGGTAACATGGTTGGAATGCAGGTAAAGTGATCATATTGCATTGAATATTGTTATTCCTTTAAATTATGTGTTTTTGCTTTGAATATTTATATAATTGCCTCACTAAGTGTATATTTAGCATGTGCTAATTTTCACGCGTAGGAAAAAGGAAGAAAATGAGTAAGCTGAGCTTGGCATCAATCACCAAGGAAATATTTACAGGTAACAATGATGACAACCTACTGTGTTATAAAAGTTCTAGCTGTCATGTATACGAGAATGAAATGTCTGTAATTTCTTAATATAATTAGTATTAAATATAATTAATAGTATGAATAAATATTATGATATTAAACTATGCTTAAAAAATTAATTTGGGTTTTAAATCAAACGTGTTAGACAATCTTATTTATTTTATGAAATAGAACAGAATTGTCTATCACTACTTGACACTGATTTTGAATTAGTAATCAAAAATATTAAATTACGATTTTTTCTCTGAATAATTATTTTATAATAATTTTTCAAGTTATGAAACTGGTGATGTTTGAATGAAACAAAATTTTACTCAGTCCAAAATGTTTTGAATTTTTATGTGACATATGTAACTCGTATTGATTAGCGTATAAGGTTATGAATATTACATGGCCCATGTTGTGCATTAAAGCTGAGATAAAAGATCTCGATGTAATACACTGCTTCGTTACTGCTAAAATTATTATGAATATATGATAAAAAGGTTTTCATGTTGCCTTCTACGTAGTTAATAAAGCATTCCGGTTCTCCTCTATTACTAGTGTGACGCTATTGGATTGCTGGACCATAGTTTGGGCAATAATTCTCACATATACCTTCATAGACACCAGATATTCTCCATGGTAGCTAGGCGATGTAGCTCTTTGTGTGCTTGGTCTTGCTCTAGTTCTCTTGTCTGATGTCAGGGTAGGTACTGGCAGTAAACACTTCTTTTCTTAGTGCACCAAATATTTTGACTTCTTGCGGTGAAGTAATTATTTCTTTGCACATATAGGTGGTTCGAAACACTTTTTTTTTCTTACAAATTGAGTGGTTCGACTTCCCATCGGAATTTTTAGGTCTTTCATTTTTTGTAGTGTTTTGAAAATCGAACAGGACTGGCCGGTTTAATCGGTTCAACTGGGAACCGTTGCCTAGTCCGGTTCAATCTACACCGGTTGAACCGTTATTAGTGAATCAGCCAGAACCGCTGAACCATTCGAACCGGACCGACTGAAAACAAAAAAAACCGCCAATTTTGTTTTTTTTAAATTAAACCAAACGACGTCGTTTGTTAAACGAGCCAAGTCGAACTCGAGTATTGATGAGCTTGACTCGAACTTGAAAACTTTAAAAGTAAGCTCAACTCAACTCAAACTCGAAATATAAAATTGAAACTTGAACTCAAAAAAAAAAATTAGAAGCTCGATTGAAGCCTAAAATTCAAGTTTGATTGAAGTGAAATAATAGTTCACTCAATGCTCACCATAAGTCTCCATGATTTTGAATGTCAAATTACTTATATTATTTATAGAAGTTAGTTGTGATGCTCTTCTATGTTTCTTAGTCATGTGGATTGTTTTGTTCTCATATTTTTACTCTTTAGACTTTTGGGATGATCTTCTATGTTTCTTAGCCATGTGTGATTGTTTTTTTAAAAAAATTAAACCAAACAATATCATTTTGTTATGATTTTTTTAGCCCCAAATTTATTTTTTAATTATAGTTATATAATTATATTTATTATTCAATATGTTTTACCTTAAATATTATGTTGTAGTTAATTTGAATCATTTGTTTCGCTTGATTTTATGATTTTTAACTTATATATGTTATGACTTGCTTTGAATATGACTTGTGATATAAAAAATTATTTTTTATTAAATATTTTTGGTATTTTTATTTAATTTTTTAAATAATTATGACATCGTCCGGTTCTTCCGACCGGTCGGACCGGTTGACCGGTTGAACCAGTGAACCGGTAGCATAGCCGGTTCGCTAACCGGTTCGACCGGTTGAACCAGTGAACCGGTAGCATAGCCGGTTCGCTAACCGTTCGACCGGTTGAACCAGTAAACCGGTAGCATGACCGGTTCGCTAACCGGTCAGGTTCTGAAAACCATTCTTTTTTTGCGTTAAATTGGTATTGAGGATGGTGAGTTCAGATGGATTATGTGTTTCACTGCTACCGATAGAAGCGCTAGTGACACAGTATGGCTCACAAAGCCGATTTCCATTGTCAATCCCAGCAAAACATACATTCTAAGAATTCATGATTTAGAAAAGTTATATATCTGGGAATATTGAATTTGTTTTGGGATTTCATTACTAATTTTCTTATATTTGTTTCGTGTGAAAAAAATTAACCGTTCTTGGTGGAAGCTGGGGTCTATGAGAGCGAAGAGGAAACTTGAAAGAAAAAAGAAGTTCTTGCTCGAATTCGAAAGGTAATTGCCTGTATTTTCTTTCTTGGAGAAAGTTTCGTTCTGTCAAACTTTTGAAGTTGTATGAGTACTACTAACAATTCTATGTTACCAAAGTTTATATATTTCAAGTAGTGAAAAGTTATTTTTGCTAGTTTGGTTTTAGTATATGATGATTTTTGTTCAATGTTGCGTAGTGTGTTTACTGATTAAATCTGTGAAACAAAGTTTAAAATACAACGATCTTGTTTTACATTAACGTCTCTTTCGATCTTGTTTTACATTAACGTCTCTTTCATTTTGCTTATAGATTGCAACTAGTTGGGTGATGTGTAACACTCTAGACTAGTACGACACACAGTCAACTGATCAGAAAGCTACACAAAATCATCGAAGTGACTAACCAAAATTTTTCTTTTTTACTTTCCATTTGAAACAACCATTTGTAATACTCACGCTAAGATAAATCAACACAATTTAAATAGAATAATTTACCTCAGGAGCTCCCAAAAATAATAATTCAAATCATACATACCACTATTTAAAATAACTCAAATATACAAAACAGGGATTACAAATATACATGAACTTGTCTGATCTGGATCACTGCTGGCAGGTCCTCGAACTACTTCTCGACTAAAATGCATAAAGAAACAATTCCCAAACCTGACCTAACTAGCCCAGTGGCACACTAAGAACTAAGTCACACTAAAAGTGTTCATGACATGCTCAAGCTAACTGATAAAATGCAATAGTGAGTATACGCGTATACTATACTCTTTACTCTATAGTAGACATCATGGTACGGCTGAGGGTTCTGTATCTCGGAGCTCACACACCCCTCTAGTGTATCGAAAATGGTGCCTGAAATTCTTGCACCGGTCAACACCCTCGACTAGCCCACTCCTTCAATGTCGGACCTTACGCCTAAGCTAGTCAGCTTAAAGTGCCTCGCGCACTACCTAAGGATATATCCAGAGTAATTCTATACTTCGAAACCATAATCTTGCCAAAGGAACTTGGGTGTCCTGATCATTTCCCGAGTATCAATCAAGGCTAGTTTTATGTCATCCTAATTTATTTCGTTTCTAATTATGTTTAAACATAATTAATGTTCTCACTTGTAGTCTTATTTGATGATATACTGAAGTGTTGGGGTACCTCGAGCATAATTCCCTTAAAAATTGACTTTCTTGCCCAAAACAGACTGTTGGTATCGATATTGGACCTTCAGTATCAATAAACTTGACTAAGTATCGATACTTAAAAAGGCTACTGAAATTTTGGTCTCAATACCAAACCAGGGGGTCTTAAAACCTCGGTATCGATACACTTAAAAGGGTATCGATACTGACCCTCCAGTATCGAGACTCGACCTATAGAAAGCACCAATTTTGCATGAAAATCTCTATTTTCCAATCCCAAAGACCATAAAGAGGTCCCCAAACATTATTAATGTTTTATGTAAATAAAAATGAGCATAAATAAGGCTTTTAAATATATATATAACTCTAAAACATGAAATCTACCATGAGAATGATTATCATGCTCAAACTCAACCATTATACCATCTTACTCTTCTAATGACCAACTAGTGGTATAGAAGAGTTGTGAATGTGTTATCTTGTTTTTTTGATGGCTATGACTCTCCCCCAATCAACCAAGGCTAAATTTTTCTTTTCCTTTAGCTTGAGAGCTTTCTCCTACTTCCTTAACTAAACAAAAATAAGAAAAGGGATTACTAATTCGTCTAGAGGTTGGAAACAATCTAAATAAACTCCCTATAATAAATCCACCCCAATCATAACTAGAATCCATTGATTTCCTATAAACCTCTCCAAACCCATTTTTGGTTCAATGCTTAAAAACTTGTGAAATGGAGCTCAAAATGAAGCTAGAAGGATGAGGGTTAATAATCTTACTTTGGATTGATCCTACTAGGCTTGAATTTCTTTGAGTTTCACACTTTAGGAATGATGAAGAAGAGAGAAATATGAGAAGATAGGGAGAGTATATGGTAAGGTAAGTAAGGGGGTGATTCACATGAAAACATAATTTAAGGAGGGTTTTCATCTTTCAAAACAATCAAGGGGAAATTGCACTTTTAACCCCTTAACTCTTATTTCATACAAAACTCATCACCCCTTATTAAAACTCTTGGGACCAAACTCAAGCCCACTAACACTAATCTTGGTCCAACTATCTTATAGTTTTCTTTAGTCTTAAACTTTAGGTTTTGGGTTAACCCAAACTATTAACCCAATATCGGGGGAGTTACAACTCTCCCCCCTAATAAGAAATTTTGTCCTCGAAATTTACCTAGATAGAAAAGATGTAGATACTGAAGCTTAATCCCTTATTCAGTTTCCCAAGTAGCTTCTTAACCCATGGTTCCTCCAAAGTACTTTTATTAAGGGAATTCTTTTATTCCTCAACTCCTTCACCTCCTTGGCTAGAATTCTGATCGACTCATCCTCATAAGTTATGTCAGAGCTTAACTCAACTTGTTCTAAGGTTAGGATATGAGACGGGTCAGAATAAAATCTTTGAAGCATGGACACATGGAACACATTATGAATGCACTTCAACTCTAGGGTAGGGCTAAACAATAAGCTACCGGTCTGATCCTCTTAAGTACCTCATAGGGACTGATAAAATGAGGGGTTAACTTCCCTTTATGCCTAAATCAAATTACCGTTTTCCATGGAGACACCTTAAGGAAAACTTTATCGCCCACAACAAATTCAATGTCCTTGTGTTTCAAATCCGCATACGACCTCTTCCTATGCGAAGCCTCCTTAAGTCTACTCTGAATCACCTTGACCTTTTCTTCAGTTTCCCAGATTATATCTGGTCCTACAATCTTCCCTTCAATATGTTCGGTCCAATAAAGAGGAGTTTTAAACTTGCATACATACAGAGCTTCATATAGGGCCATCTAGAAGCTCGATTAATAACTATAATTATACGTGAACTCCACCAAAGACAGATGATTATCCCAACTAACCTCGAAATCAATAACAACACACCTAATCATGTCATCAAGAATTTAGATAACACACTCTAACTGGCCATCTGTCTGAGGGTGAAACGTGGTACTGAAACGAAGTTTGGTACCTAAGGAATCATGAAGAGCTTCCCAAAATCGAGAAGTGAACCTAGGGTCTCTGTCGTAAATTATCAAAGTCGAGAATCAATGCAACCTTACTATCTCGTGGATATAAAGATGTGCCAACCTCTCTAATATGAAATTCATTCTAACAGATAAAAAATGAGCAAACTTGGTCAACCGGTCCAGTATCACCCAATTGCATCATGATTGCGTCTTGTCATTGGTAACCCGATCATGAAATCCATAGTTACTCTATCCTATTTCCATTGTGATATCTGAATTGGCTGGAGCAACCCCATGGAACATGATGTTCTTCTGTCCTGCTGGCATACCAGACACTTTGCCACAAACTCGAAAACCTATCTCTTCATGACCGACTAGAAATGTAGATGTTAAAGCTCGTAATGCATCTTATTGCTTTCTAAATGAACTAAAAGTGGAATGCAATTAGCTTCACGGAGAATCATGTTACGGAACTGCTCATCCTTGGGCACACAAAGATGACCCTTAAAATACAGCACATCTCCCTCTCGTAACTCAAATACTAGGGCCTCGCTTCGGTAGACTTACTCTACTCGAGCCCTTAAACAACTGTCAGAACTTAGTCATCTTTTAAATTCACTCACTAACTCAGGTTCCACTTGAAGCTCAACTAACAGACCACTATCATTAGATATACTCAAGCACACTAACAAGGCTCCCTGCTCTGACATCGACTTGTAGCTCAGTGCATCTGCTACAACGTTCGCTTTTTCAGGGTGATAATCAATAACACAATCACAGTCCTTTGACAATTCAACCCATCTAAACTGCCTTAGGTTTAACTCTTTCTAGGTAATCATGTACTTTAAACTATTGTGGTCAGTAAAGATGTGGAACCTTTCCCTAAATTGATAATACCTCCAAATCTTAAGTGTGATGACTACGGCTGCAATCTCTAGATCATGGGTGGTGTAATTTCACTCATGAGGCTTAAGATGGCGGGATACATAAGCTACTACCTTTCCCTATTGCATCAGAATGCACCCAAGATCGTTTAGCAAAGCATCACTATACGTAATGAACTTCTCTCCAGATTTAGGCTGGGGTAAAACTGGTGCTTCAGTTAAAAAGTTTTTCAAGTGCTCAAAACTACTTTATTGTTTTTCACCCTACACAAATGACACTCATTTATGAAGTAACTTAGCCATCACGGCTGCTACCATCGAAAAAACTTTTACAAAACGACGATAATAGTCAGCGAGACCTAAGAAATTGCGTAACTCAATTATGCTCTTGGGAGCTCCCACTTAAGTACCACTAGAAATTTATGAGGATGAACTCGGATGTCATATGTTAAGACTAAATACCCTAAGAATAAAACCTCTGGTAACCAAAATTTGTATTTTCCAAACTTAGCGAACAACTAATGATCTTGAAGAGTTTGAAGGACTATATAAAGGTGTTGGTGCTCATCCTATGATTGCGAATATACCAAAATATCATCAATGAATACCACCACGAACTGATCCAAGTACATGGAAAACTTAGTTCAAGAGGTCTGTGAATATTGTCAGGGCGTTAGTGAGTCCAAATGGCATTACAAGGAACTTATAGTGGTCATATCTTATCCTGAACATTGTCTTTGCTACATCCGCTTCTTTAACTTTTAACTAGTAGTACCCAGATATCATATATATATTGGAGAAAATATGTGCTCCCTTGAGTTGGTCAAATAGGTCATCGATTATTGGTAAGGGATAACGGTCCTTGATAGTCAACTTGTTCAAATGTCGGTAATCGATGCACAACCTCATCGATCTGTCCTTCTTCTTGACAAAATGAACCAGCACTCCCCAAGGAGAAAACATTGTAAAGGTACCTAAAATTACATCAGCAGCATCACAATCCTCTTGGGCTTAGACTGCATACTGACGAGCAACAGCTCTGGGCTCTCCACAATCCCAATATCGGCCCACACCCCTAGGAGTCTGATTAGATATAGACCTACCACTCCTATGAAATCCTCTACCCTTTTAAACAGAAAGAACTAACCTCTGCATTGAGGATAATGTCTTATTTTAAGCCTCTAGACACTTTTTGTTGAAATGGTCCAAAGAACCACAACGATAATAACCCCTGGACCCCTGACGGCATACCCCTTCATTTTACAAACTGAATAAACAGGCTAAGATTGTACCCTAGAAGAACCTCTAGAGCTTTCTACTAAGGTAATGACCAACGGTCTCCTGCGCTAATCATATCTACCACCTCATCTGCCTATATAATGAGAGGGTCTACTTGATTGGCCCGATGAGGCTCCCCAAGAACCCTGAGAGTCTCGTGCTCTCTTAGCTGACTGAGATGCTCCAGACAACTCTGTTATTCCCATAACCTTCCTTTAAGTAGCGCTCTTTATATCAAATCCTCTCCCTAGCACCCTCTTTAAGGACCTGGTCTGGCGAACCAACTTGGTAAAGACTATAGGTGGATTGGCGGATAGGTGGGTGAGGATATCCAGGCAGAGATCCTCCTTGAACTTCCTATAATGAAAGTGCTCCGACGCTACTAACTCTGGTATATATCGGCTAATTCGAAGGAACTTCACCTCATACTCAAACATAGAACAGTCTCTCTGCATCAACTACAAAAACTGATCTCTAAGATCATCCATGTGACTCACCCTCACCTATATACTTCTGATGAAACTCCTATAAGAATTGATCCCAGGTAAGTCGATCAGGCTCCATAGACATCTCAATTGGATCTCACATCTATTACGTCACCATTCAGCAAGGAGGTGACACACTCAACCATACCCTTGAAAGTGAGGTGTAGCTGATGAAGGGTCCTAAGAGTCTTCATCAACCACTGATCTGACACCACAGTCTCATTATCTCTTGATCCAAAAAAGTCTATGGTCTGGTACCTTTGGAGCCTATAAACATATGACGCACGCGGTGCTACGACAGGTGGGGCTAGCGGAGCTAGCTGGGTAGGTGGGGTAACTGACATCCTGGGTAAGGATCTAGCTATACGCCTCATGGTGGCTGTCATCTCCCTAAAGAAAGTCACTTTCTCAATTCCCACATCCCAGGGCTTCTCAAACTCAATCTCAAAGACAAACTCATCACCAAAATCACTCGCAAAGAAAGCTCTACTCTCGCGCCTACCCTCCTAACTATGACATGGGATCCCATCTATGGCTAATTTCAAAATATTAGGAAAATACAAGGAGTTACTATTAATATTTCATAAGAATAAGTACTCTTAACATCTCTAGAGGCATGTATACTCATAAAATTTTACTGACTTTGACCCACGAGCCCTAGGAACGTCTAAACCACACTTGTACTGATGATATAATGAAGTGTTGGTGTACCTCGAGTCTATTTCCCTTAAAACTTGACTTTCTAGCATAAAACACACTGTTGGTATCGATACTAGCCCTTTAGTATCGATACCCTTGACTCAGTATCGACACTAAAAAGGCTACTAGAATTTTGGTCTTCATACCAAACCTGGGGGTTTCAAGACCATGAACCTGGT
The DNA here is from genome assembly GCF_006381635.1 of Hibiscus syriacus. Lineage (NCBI taxonomy): Eukaryota > Viridiplantae > Streptophyta > Magnoliopsida > Malvales > Malvaceae > Hibiscus > Hibiscus syriacus. The sequence goes on along the minus strand of NW_024063507.1, from coordinate 311,809 downwards.
ATCAATACTCTTGAATGGGTATCGATACCACTGCCTAGAAAATCATGATTTTTCCCAGAAATGAAGAACATGTTCAGTATCGACTCAACTTGCAGAAAGCACCAATTTTGCACGAAAATCTCTATTTTCATATCCCAATGACCTTAATGAGGTTTCTAACATTATTAATGTTTTATGTAAATACAAAGGATCATAAATAAGGCTTTTAACATATATATAACTCTAAAATGTGAAATCTACCATGAGAATGCTTATCATGCTCAAACTCAACCATTATACCATCTTACTCTTCTAATGACTCACTAGTTGTATAGAAGAGTTGTGAATGTGTTACCTTGCTTCTTTGATGGCTAGGACTCTCCCCAATCAACCAAGTTTCAATTTTTCTTTTTCTCTAGCTTGAAAGTTTTCTCCTACCTCTTTCATTAAATAAAAATGAGAAAAGGGATTACTAATTCGTCTAAGGGTTGGATACAATCTAAACCCAAATCATAAATAGAATCAATTGATTCCCATAAACCTCTCCAAACCCATTTTTTGGTTCAATGCTTAAAACCTTTGGAAATGGAGCTCAAAATGAAGCTAGAAGGATGTGGGTTAATAATCTTACCTTGAATTGATCCAATTAGGCTTGAATTTATTTGAGTTTCACACTTTAGGAAGGATGAAGAAGAGAGAAAGATGAGAAGATGGGAAGAGTATTTAGTGAGATAAGTAAGGGAGTGGTTCATGTGAAAAACATAATTTAAGGATGGGTTTTTAGCTTTCAAAACAATCAAAGGGAAAATTACACTTTTAGCCCCTCAACTCCTATTTCATATAAAACTCATCACCCTTTACTAAAACCCTTAGACACAAACTTAAGCCCACTAACACTAATCTTGGACTAACTATCTTATAGGGTTCTTTAGGCTTAAATTTTAGGTTTCAGTTGACCTGAATTACTAGCCCGGTATCTGGGGCGTTACATGATGTAACTTACTCATTTGAGGGGTACACATATAAGATGGTTGAAGATGTAAATCCTCTCATTCTTACTTTTGGTTTTTATTGCATTGGGGTATAAGGATGTGAAATCAGGTAATCGTTCAAGTTTCAGTAGGATCCTGTCAGGTAAAATCGTATATGTCATGTCATGTCATGTCAATTTAATGGTTTGATTTGGATTAGGTCGAGTCTGGGTCAAATCCGTTCGGGTCATTTTCATGTTGATTTGACATCTATTCAATTCAAGTTCATATTGGGTTAATTTCATTTCATATCGATGTCAGTTCATGTCAAAATGATTCAAGTCTGAATTAGTTAAATAGCAAGTTAATTCAGGTTTGGATGGACTTCAGGTCAGATCTCGTTCAGATCTAGTCACATTATTGACAAAAAAATTCAGTTGGATCTGACTAGGTAAGAATTAAGTTCAAGTCGAATCATTTTTGGGTTAATTATTTTTCTCCTTTCTTGAACGATGAATTGTAATTTGTAATTGTATATGATTTGGAGTATATTACAAAAAATATAAATAATTATGGGTCAATTTAATAAAAATATAATTCTAAGACTAAATTGAACAAACATGAAATTACAAATTTAAATTTTAATAAATTAAACCACACGCATGAATGGGGGATCAAATCAAAATAATTATAAAATGTTAAGTTGAAATTAAATTGAAAATAGACTAAATTGAATCAATTTAAAAAGTTGGTGAACAAAAGGTAATAGGGTTTGGAGATTATGATATAATTTATAGAGTTTGAAATAAAGGTTATTATGTGATTTATTAGCTTTGAACTAAAATATAAAAATATAAATAGGTATGGGCCAATTTCAAATACAAATATAATTTTAACCATTAAATTGAACAAATATGAAATTACAAGTTAATAATTAAATAAATTAAACAACACATTGGGAATAAATTGAAATAATTGTAAAATGTGAAGTTCAAATTAATATAAAAATAGACTGAATTGCATTCATTTCAAAACTTGAGGAACAAAAATTTATAAGGTTTATATTATAATATAATTTTAAAGACTAAATTGATTAAACATAAAATTACAAACTATAATTTAAATAAATTAAATAAAATGCAAAGATCAAATTAAAACAATTGTAATATATATATATATATATATATTATATGTATGTTGAATGTTATGATAGATGTATATATAATGTATATTACACTTATGCATCCATTATACTTATCTTAGACACACATAAAAATATATATATATATATATATATATATATGTGTGTGTGTCTAAGATAATTATAATGGATGCATAAGTGTAATATACAATATATACATCTATCATAACATTCAACGTATATATATTATATATATATATATAATTATGTATGATCAATGATGTATGTACATAAGTGATATATATATATATATATATATATATATATATATATATATATATATATGCATGTATATACATATGTATGATGTATGTATGATGCATGTATATATATATATATATTTATAATTTAATTTTAAAAAAGTAAAAGTAAAAGTAAAAATAATAAAAATTATAATTATTAAAAAACTTCATTTAACGCCCAGTAATTAGCTTTGGTTCCTATGGGTTACCAACATGGCAAATCCTTAAAAATATCAACACCATAAAGATAGGGGGCCACCTCCTTATTCTTCTCCAAAACCAGGGACAAAGTGATGAAACAAGGGGAAAATTTTTCAACTTTTAAAAATCAAAATCTATGGTAGCAAAAGTTTTACAAGATATGAGAGCTTAAATTTTAACATAAATTTGTTTGGTTCATTTTATCAGGTAAATATTAAGTTAGGTAAATATCAAGTCAGGTAAATATCAGATCAGTTCAACAACAAGTCGGATCATTTACATGTTGAGTCAATTACAAGTTAAGTTCATAACAGGTCAAGTTGATAACAATTCAGGTAATATCAGTTATTTATCAGGTCAATCTCGAGTTCAGGTTAATATTAGTCGGATGCAGGTTGGTTCGGTTATCATATTATTGATTAAATTCGGGTTCAAGTCGTTCTCATAACGTGTGTAGATGAGGTTCAGATCCACAATTTCTAGGTCCAACTCGGGTTCAGATCAACACCAGTTCGGACTCGAATCGATTTCAGATCACCACCACCTCAAATCATAAACGGTTTTGACTTAAATCACAAACAGTTTTGACTTAAATCACAAACAGTTAGTGTTGTATGTCACTCCAACTTTTTACATCCCTGTTGGGGGTGAGTGTTTTATGCAGGTCAGTTCAACTTTTTACATCCCTGTTGGTGGTGAGTGTTTTATGCAAGTCAGTTCAACTTTTTACATCCCTGTTGGTGGTGAGTGTTTTATGTTTTTCTATCTTGTTTTATGGTGCTTATTGTATTCATACTTGAATAACATGCTTTAGTGGAATGTTGGGTATAACATAACTTTGATATTTCTAATTGAGTTGACAGGGTGCTTACGTTACTACTGACATTTTTTTACACATGATTGGTTATAATTTATTGTTTTGATAGGTTCATGACCTGGCTCTGACATAGACACTTTATGCGTGAGACCATTCTATGTGAACTGATAGGTAAATTCTGTATTTGTTTGATTGATTTACGAACCCTGAAATAATTTATTCACTTATCCAGATTTTTGGTGTCCTAACCATGAAGATTTCTTCTTTGTACTGCACAATATCCTGGCAGAAAGGGAAGAAGTTACAGAGTTGCAACCAGTTTTGGATGCTAATTTCGTTTTGATTTTTACGAACACCGTGTTTTAACATAGGTTCATTTAAACTTTAAATGATTGTTGTTTGTAGGCTTAAGAACTATGGAAACATGTGCAACACTAGAATTAATAAGATTTGCTTTGCGTGGAGGATAGTCCACATGATCAACCGACGATGTTAGATGTTATTTCGGTCCTAAATGGAGAAATGCAATTATCGTTGCCAAAATATCTTGCATTTTTACGGGGAGAAGGATTTCAAAAACAAATGTAAAAGACAAAAAGATTGAAAATTTCTGTCAATGGCCTAACCATGGTGGACACTCTTATCTCAAGTGCATGGTAGAGTCATCATTTTGTCGTTTCATGGAAATATCTTAAGTTTTTCTTAGTTCATAGTTTGTTTATTTAGGTGAACAATATTGAACTACATTACATTTCACTTTATTGTTTATAAATTTTGAATTTTTTATTATTTAGTATTTCTACTTAATTCGTATGGTAATTAAATTTGAAGCTTATTGTTATTGGATAATGCTACAGTATATTAAATTTGGGTAATACAGAGCAGAAAATGATGCATGTTAAATAAGCTAAATATTAACGGCGTTTGTAAAAGAAAAGCCGTTAAAAGCAACTTTTTTTGTGAAGTTTTGGGGAAAAAGCCACTAATGTCATATACAGTTGCAAGAAAAACACCGCTATATACAAATCAATAGTGGCGTTTGTCGTGAGAAACGCCACAATATATCATAATATATAGCAACGTTTGGGGAACAAACACCACTAAAGACAAGGTAATTAGTGGCATTTTAGAAACACAAAGCTCGACATTTAGCAGCGTTTCATAAACAAGCGCCGCTATAAAACTTTAAATTTAGCGGCATTTTTTGTTCACAAACGCCACAAATTGTTGCGGCGTTAGATTTAACATTTCTTGTTGTGACGCTCTTATTAGCGACGGTAGCTTTTTAGCGGCACTTAAAAATGCCACTATAGAGCTAAAAAACGCAACTAAAAACATGTTTTGTTGTAATGAACCCAAGGTGTACTAGCATTCGAGTTTGAGAGAAATAAAGCCTTGAAAAAATTTGTAACCCCAGATCGAATTAACAAAGAATCATCACACCATTAGCCATCCTCAATCTTCATCATACTATAGAAATTACGTTTGTGCCTGACCATTGTAGCTCTATGATAAATTAGTGTTCCAATCCCCATCATAACTCATTCACTGCGCGATCTTTGGAACCATAAACTTTCTTCTTGCTGCAAAACATCATCCATCTCATGCTTTAACTTCAAGGTAAAAAAGATACTCCACATTAGAGTTCTACAAAACAATTCAATACCATGTGTGCGAGAAAACAAGAGAGCCTTGCCCTTGCATATATGACTGAAAACCTCTCAGTTCCAAATACTTGCCTCAGTGCGAAAATCTTCAATATTTCTTGCTAAGGGTACATTAACGTTCCAAGTCCTTTTAAGAACCTCCTCAAATCCTGGGTTGTTTTGCCAAGTCGCAAGATACTTAAAAGATAAACCTCAATTCTTTACATTATTGTAATAATTGCTCAGTAAAATTGGTCTATGATCAAAACCAATTTGTTCAAGGCGCTGGACTTTAGAATCAGGCCACAAATCACATCAATCATTACTAGTCAGGAATCGATCAAGTTTTCGTTGAAGCGTCCCTCTCTTCCAAGTGTACGTCAGACCTTGAAACTCAATATTATTAAGACAATTCAACATAATAAACTCATTAAACTTGTGACATATTCCATCACCATGCGCTGAGCTGCCACTTCTTTCAAATGAACTTTGTGTAGCATTAAAATCCCCTTCCAAAATCCATGGAAAATTGTCTTCTGTTTGAAGGGCTATCAATTGATCCCAACCCCTGCTACGCTTAATTCTGATTGGGGTAGAACAAATAAATGTCACCGAAAATTTATTTACTTCATTGTGATCGAAACAAGGAGAGTGAATATATTGATTGGACACAGCTAAAATAACCATGAAAACATACTCAATCCACATGATCCATATGCCACAAAAAAAAAAAAATCGCTTTCACACGAAGAGAAGAAGAAAATCCATGCTTTCTAATAACTCAAACAGCAGTTGGTCCACCAACTCTAGTCTCCATCAATGATATAATATATGGGCAATGCTTTCTCACTATAAATCTCAAATAACAATTAACTTAGGGTCTAACGCATCCTGTACATTACAAAAGAGATTTTAAACATACATAAAATAGATATATGAAAAACCCACATAGAAAAACTATTGTTGCACATAGAAAACTTAAGATTGATTTTTCATGTTAAGACGAAATTGGAAAAATTAGATTGTAATTTTCAAAATATCAAAGGGAAAAGGTGTACAGTGGACTTTTATTTGTTTGTATTTGACTTTGAATATTAAATTGGAAGATATTTTGGTGGCATGATGGAAACTATGAAGGATTTTAAAGGATAAAGTTAGAATTTCCTATTAAATGAATTTTAAATTCATTTAAATTATAAAATGACATGTGTATTAAAGAAAAGTGTAGAGAATCATGAAAAATATCAGCTTTTTTCATTCAAGCTGCCGTGAACCTCCATGGTTAAAGAGGTAAGATTTTCAAATTGATTTTCTCCTTCCAAGCGTGTGTAATGATTAAAATCATCTAGAAGTACATATATAAGATTCGGTCAAAGCTAGAGTTCATGGAGATTGGTTGAATTTTAATTAAAATTGATGTTAGGATGATTGGAATTGCATGAATTTAATCAAAGAACCTTGAATTTATGCTTGAAATTGAATAAAAGTCATGCCCTAAGTACTTACATAGATTCGTCCATGGGGTTAAAAATAGGGGGAAATATTCAAAAATTTCCCATGATCTATAATTGATAGTAGATGAGTTATACATGCTTTGGAAGTTGATTTGGATCAATTTGGAACCTTGAGATAGTAAAATTACCACTTTACAAGTTTTGGAAATCATGGGGCATTGAAGTATAAATGTTTAATCATGGGTGTTTATTGCTGGAATTTAATGTTTAAATGTTGAATTTGATGATAGAATATTGTTTTGGGTCAAATTGTAAGAATTTGGAAAAGTTAGTGGCTAATTCAAATTATGCTAGAAAGTTGGGGATGTAATTGCAAGTTTTCAAATGTTAAAGTATTAGATTGAGTGAAGTATTACAATGATTGAAATTAATGTTTGGATGATGAATTTGAAGTTAAAATGATGATTTAGGACCAAATTGCAAATTTGGTTAAGTTTAGTGGTTTATTAGAAAGGATTGGGAATTTTGGGATTAAATGACAAGTTTTCAAATGTGATTGTATTAGATTGAATATATTATTTTAATGCTGGAATTTTTTTTACAACTTGGATCAATTTGGAACCTTGAGATAGTAAAATTACCACTTTACAAGTTTTGGAAATCATGGGGCATTGAAGTATAAATGTTTAATCATGGGTGTTTATTGCTGGAATTTAATGTTTAAATGTTGAATTTGATGATAGAATATTGTTTTGGGTCAAATTGTAAGAATTTGGAAAAGTTAGTGGCTAATTCAAATTATGCTAGAAAGTTGGGGATGTAATTGCAAGTTTTCAAATGTTAAAGTATTAGATTGAGTGAAGTATTACAATGATTGAAATTAATGTTTGGATGATGAATTTGAAGTTAAAATGATGATTTAGGACCAAATTGCAAATTTGGTTAAGTTTAGTGGTTTATTAGAAAGGATTGGGAATTTTGGGATTAAATGACAAGTTTTCAAATGTGATTGTATTAGATTGAATATATTATTTTAATGCTGGAATTTTTTTTATTAAGTTTGGATTTAATTAAGTGGTGAAGGACCATTTTGAATTAATTGGAAAAGTTAGTATTAATTCTAAAAGAATTCATAAATGATGACTAAATTGTAAAGTTTATGAAAGTTGAGTAGTTTGGTGATGAATATGAATATTTATGGAATTGAAGAGTAATTTGGAAATGTTGAAGTTGTTATCAAATAACGAAATGTTTATGAAAGTTGAGTAGTTTGGTGATGAATATGAATATTTATGGAATTGAAGAGTAATTTGGAAATGTTGAAGTTGTTATCAAATAACGAAATGATTTTTATATTGAATAAGTATCGATTATATATATATATTGGTTGCCCACTAGTTCCAAGGCTTAGCACTGACTAATTTGGACCGACCCGAGTCGCACACCTAGCTTTGGTGGGTGAGTCTCCCAGCGGGGATTTTTAGCATACACAAGGACTCGAACATGAGACATTGTTTAAGCGATATCAAGTTGCTTACCACTTGAACCAATCCCGTTGGTATTATATATATATATAGATGTGGGTTATGTTAGTATAATACTAATATATACTTTGAATATTTGTTGTGTATATGATTTTATCTAGATTGCAATAAGTCTTGTGATCGAATCGAGTCGGAAGCAAAATATCAAGTGCAAGATTAAAAATAATATTGTCATTAAAGATTCAATAGTGAGGCAAATGTGAGTGCATTTATTTATTTAATTATATTGATTGAGGAAGACTTGCAATAAGTCAACCTCAGATGATTTATTTTTAAAGAAAAGTTTGAATAGATTATGGAATATTTCCATAATGGTTACCTAAATGATTTATGATTTATTTTGAGTATGAATTACCCAATATATTTTTATATGATATTTTCTGAAAATATATTTGAACGAATTTTCTAAAATTATTTTAAAGAATGTCTGAATTTTAATGATGTAATATTTCCTTAATGATTTCAGAAATGTTTTCTGAATTATTTTAGGGTATAAACAACCCAAGTACTGGTTTTGAATAAAGGATATGTTGGAAGTGATCTGAATGGAAATATTTAAATTATAATTGAATATGATATTATATGGAAGCCCATTGTATGTGAATTGAGAGTCGTATCTACAATTGGCATGCTATGAAGTTGAGTAATTCTAATTCTGATTCTGATCTGATACATTCGTGTACATTATGTATTGCACCGTTGGTGCAAATGATATAGTTGCACTTGGAGTGCATATTCTGATTCTAATGATAGCATCGTTGGTTATTAGTGCGCACATTGTAATACCCCAAACATTAGGTCAATGACTAAAGTGTAAGGATTTAAAATTTAGTGATTAAATTTTAACAAATTGAAAATTCAATGATTGATTTGGAAATTTTTGTTTAGGACTTATTATTAAAGATTGAAGAATGGAAGGACATTATGGTCCTTTTGCAGGATATTAATTTAAAATTCATTTTAAAGTTATTTAAGCATGTGGGAAATAGAGGATATAGGAAAAGAAAAATCTAGAGAGTATCTTCATCTTCTCTTCTTCCTTCTACCGTGAACCTCCCCTTTTGTTAAAGCAAGTGATTGAAGCTGGTTATTTTTTTATTTTTGGTTTGGTTTTGAATCCTTGGATGGTATAGAAGCTTAAGGAAACTTTAGATGATTAGAAGCTAAGAGATTGAGAAATTATTGGTGAATTAGTAAAATGGATTTTTAAAGGAATTGATGAAATTTGAGTAGTTATTGGATTTTAAAGTTATATTTGACTTGTCAAAGGTCTAATTAAGGTGTTTGAAGTATTAGAAATGATTAAGAACATGTTTGAATGATGGGTATTATTTTTAGCTTTAAGTATTCTATTGAGAATTTTTTGATGTTAAAAGGGGATTAATGGATATAAGTTGCGTAGGATAAGTGTTATTGAATTTAAGGGCTTGAATGGAGTTAGAGGTATGAGATTTAGGTGAGTTTTGACTAAAATTCGAAATGAAATAAGTGAAATATGGGTAAGGGTATCAGTACTGGAAAAACAGTATTTTACAGTACCGATACTACAAGGTTAAATTGAAAGAAATGGTATGAATCGAATAAACAGTATCGATACTGATTGAAGTAGTATCGATATTCATGTGGAGGTATCGATACCAAGAGTAAGGTATCGATACCAAGAGTAAGGTATCAATAATGTAATTGAAGATGAAATTCCAGAATGCCAAAATGGTATCGATACTGAAGTAGGTATCGGTACCATAGAAGAGAAGTATCAATATTGTGGGTACAATACCGATACTATTCAGTCTGAAATTAAATTAGTCTATGTAAATGCTAATTGGTTAGCCAATAATTGAGATTCGATATTTATCTTGGACATGTTGATGTGTAGATTTGGATCGAAAGCGACGAATCGATGTAGTAAAGAGATTGAATGAATGTTTAAAGGATTTTGTTTAGGACTTACGTGAGGCAAAAGTGAGTGCAACTTATTTATTGTATATTAGATATGAAGATGACTTGCGATAAGCCAACCTCGAAGGTTTTCGATCAAAAACAATTTTATTTCTTTTATGAAATATTTTTATGATGTTTTATATAAATTGTATTTCCGAAGTATTGTTTTGATTTATCTGTAAGTGAATATGTTATATGTAAATGTGTTCTACGTGAAGAATGTTCTATGAGAATGTGTTCTATGTGGATAAGAGATAATTTGAATTATGTAATGAAAAATAATTATATGGTTGAAGCCCAAAGTATATGTATGAGAATTAGAGGTATAGTTGGCATGCCAAGAGTCGAGGGTTCTACGCGGTCCTTCGGGATAATTTTATATGGTCCTTCGTGACAAATTTTACGTGGTCCTTCGGGAAAAATCTATGTGGCACTTTGGTGCATATTCTACGTTACCCTTTGGTGCAAATTCTACACGGCAGTTTCGACTGCAATTATAGTGTACAACCTCAATGTACTAACATACCTTGTGTTTTCAGTGATATGCGTTAGGCTAATAAAACAAAGTGATATAAATTGAACAATGTGTGACAGTACATGTGATTTCCATGAAATGTATATTGGTTTCTATATGCAAGTGTTTTTAAATATTTTTCACACATATATATATTCAAATAGATCCGAGGAGTAAAGCTAGGAAAGGACATCATACACTTGAAGACGATCATATCAGAACGATTTGAATTGTAGGTGTTTCTTATTATTTTTTAATTTTGTTGGCATGTATCATAAAGGTTTAAATCAAAATGATCTAATAAGTTTTGTAACGATACTATTTTAAGTTTATGAAAATATATTAAGTATTTATTTTCATTGTGAATTATGAATTTTCGATATTTACTTTTGTATGAGGGTTTCACCACTAAGATTAAAATAAAAGTTTAAATTTTCAACTAATTTTCAAATAGTCAAAGTCTTGAAAAGTAAATGGACACCTTAGATTCATATTCGGGTAGGGTACGGGTTGGGGGTGTTACATTTATTGATATCATAGCTATGGTTTAACTGATTTTTAGTTCGAAACGAAGTAAATTTTTTTAAAAAAGTTTACATGCCAACGAAATATTAAAAAAATCTCTAATTTGATAGGGTAATAAGTATGTTATCCTTACTAATATAGTTAGTGGTTATATCTTAATAGATTTCAAATTACGAGGGCTCCCGAAGTGAAGCGGGAGATAAAAATGAGGGTAGTACTAATTTACCTTCCTCAGCTATGCAAGGTGAAGAGTAGGCGCCTCAGGAAGTGTCTGTAAAAAATCAAGGAGTCTTTTTCAAGATGTTAGACGCGATTCTGACGCGTTTCCAATCGTCTGCTCCCCCAGTTCCTAGGATGAATGTAGCTAAAGAGCTAAACTGTTTAGAAGCACATGAGTTTAGGGGAGAAGTTGAGGAAGATCCTGTTTCTGCGGACCTTTGACTAAACAACATGAAGATTATGCTTGAGGGTTTTCATTGTTCTAAAATGGAGAAGCTAGATGGAGTAGTCTTATTGCTATGAGGTCAAGAATTTATATAGTGGACTAATGTGACAATGTGAGCACCTACAGATAAAGTGACGTGGTCGTTCTTTTTGTAAGAGTTCAAGAACAAATATATTGGGGATCAATTCATTAGACAAATGAAACAGGAGTTCATAAATTTAAAGCAAGGGAATCACACTGTTTATGAGTATGAGTGCGAGTTTAATCAATTGAGCAGATTTACAGTTGAATTTTTACTAATAGAAAAAGGCTCATGTGATTGGGTTTACAATCTTAAGACTAATGAAGATCATGATGATCCGAAGATCATTACATGATAAACCTGTTTTGGTATTAATTGACCCGGGATCAACTTATTCTTATATTAGTAATAAATTGGTGAGAGATTTGAGAATTCAGTTAGAAGGTATAAATAGTGAGGTAATTGTGACTAACCCATTAGGGCATAGTTCTCGGGTGAACCAGATTTGTTAAGGGTGTCCTATAAGGATTTAGGGAATTAAATTCCCTACTAATCTAATGGAATTACCCTTTGACGAGTTCGAGGTTATTTTGGAAATGGATTGGTTGTATCCTTACCATGCCAATGTCAACTGTCGATTGAAGCAAGTAGTTTTGAGAAGTAATTGTCAGAAGTAATTATCAGAAGTAATGCCAATGGATCAGAAGTAATTGTGGTCAGCGAGAGATGTAATCCATTAGCTAACGTGATATCGGTAATGTCAGCTAAAAAGCTAATATTGCAAGGATGTAAAGCTTACATCACCAATGTGGTCGATACTCGAGCCAAGGAGAGGAGATTGGATGACAACCGATAGTTTGAGAATTCCAGATGTATTTCTAGAGGAATTACAGGGACTACCTCTAAATAGAGAGGTTGAATTTCAAATTGAGGTAATGCTTGGAACGGTACCAATTTCGATGGATCCTTATAGAATGGCCCCAAAGGAACTAAGTGAGTTAAAGGCTCAGTTACAAGAATTATTGGATAGAGGATTCATCTGACCCAGTGCATTACCTTGGGGTGCACCAGTTTTATTTGTAAAGAAGAAAGATGGTACGATGCGTCTCTTTGTATTGATTATCGACAGCTCAACAAGGTGATAATAAGTATCATATCCCCAGAATTGACGATTTATTCGATCAACTCAAGGGAGCTTCGGTGTTCTCCAAGATTGATTTACATTTTGACTATCACCAGCTGAAGATACAAGAAGGGGATATTCCAAAAATGACTTTTAGGACTCGGTACGACCATTATGAGTTCATAGTAATATCGTTTGGATTAACCAATGCACCAGCAGCGTTTATGGATCTTATGAATAGGATTTTCCAACCATACCTTGATTAGTTTATGGTCGTCTTCATTGACGATATCTTGGTTTATTCAAAGACAAATGAGGAAAATGACGTTTACCTTCGAGTGATTCTTCAAACACTTAGAGATAAAAAACTTTATGCTAAGTTTTCTAAGTGTGAATTTTGGTTACCTAAAGTGGCATTCCTTGAACATGTGGTATCTGCAGAGGGGATTCAGGTGGATCCTTAGTAGATTAAGGCTATTATTGTAACATCCCAAAAATCGGGTCAGTGACTAAAATGTAAATTTTGTGCTCAAATTTGAAATAAGTCAAAAGTTTAGGGATTTAATTGGGAATATTTTGTGAGGGATTGTTTAGTAAGCATTGAATGAATTAAGGGGTAAATTAGTCTTTTCCCAAGAAAGATTTTTATTTTTCCTTTTTGTGGGATATAAACACGTGGAGAATGAAGAGGAAAATAAAAAGAAAAGTCTGGAGACTTACGGGTTCAACTAGCTTCTTCTTCTTCTCTTCTCGTCTCTTCATAGTTAAGGTGAGAATGCTTTCAGTTGTTTAATTCTTGTAAGTTTTGAGTTGGTTTTATTCTTGGGATGTTAAGTAAGCGTAAGGGAAGCTTAGGGTGTCTTAATACTAAAAGAATTTCAAGTTATGAGAGATTAAGTAAAATGAGATTTTGAGTGAATTATTTAAATAGAAGGAGTAGATAGATTTTGAAATTGAATTTGACTTGTCATAAGCTGAAATAAGAAATCTAAGGTGTTAGAAATGAATTGGGAACATATTGATTTATTGGCTTGATTATTGAATTCAAGTGTGTTTATGGATATGAAATATTAGGACGAATTAAAGTGATCCAAGTTGATTAGAATAAGTGTAGTTAAGCTTAAAGGGTTAAAAGGAGGTTCTAGTAGAAAATTTAAATAAGTTTGGTAAATTTTCGAGTAAGACAAATAAATTCTGGAAAGGGGTATCGGTATTGTTCATTCAGTACCGATATTTCAAAGAGAAAATAAGTGATAATTGGGGTATGGTATCGATACTGGTTGAATGAGTATAGATACCATAAGGCAAAAATTTATAAATTGTTCAAAGAGTATCGATACCAAAGGAGTAGTATCGATACTTGGGGTATCGATACCATAAAGCAAGTATCAGTACCATTTTGAAATAAGGATTCCAAAATTGAAAATGGGTATCGATACCCAGGCTTGGTATCGATACCAAAGCTGGGGAAGTATCGGTACCATAATTTGGGTACCGATACTACTCAAAGAGGAAATTAAAATTGAGTATTCCATTTAGCTTAGATTAGTAATGATCGATTCATAAGGCTGAGAATTCTAATATTCGTATAAAATATTTATTGGTGTAGATATCGAACGAAAGCAAGTATTAGATGAGTCAACGAGATACAATTGATCAAGAAAGAAATAAATATATTTCTTGGACTAGTGAGGCAAAGGTGAGTGCATATTAGTGGGTATATAATGTCTAATGGAAATAAGAGTTACGACGAGTCTATTTCCTATATTATAATGCATGAATTAATGAATGTAAGCATGTGTTTTATACGAGTGTGTTATATGTTATTGCATATGTTACATGATTTGTGTGGATACATGTTAGGGTGATAAGCCATGTGAACTATTATAAATGATTTAAATGAGTATATAAGAATATGCTATAAATTATATGATATGGACATAAAGAATGATTTAAACATATGATATAGCTATGATTTAAAGAATTATATGATATATGTGAACATAAGAGAACAAAGTGTAAGTTATATGACACGATATAAGTTATTTAACAAGAAAGGTTATGAGCTCTATGAGATATTACCTATATGATCATATGAAAATTTGATCATGAGCTATGTGAAAGAATCTATGAGAATATATTCCTATTTGATATGAATATGTGAATGTGTGACAAATATAATGACAACACCAATGTTATGTGTTATGAGAGCTAGGGGTATAGTTGGCATACCAAGAGTCGAGGGTTCTACGTGGTCTTTTGGGACATATATTTAATCCTTTGGAACATATATATTGTACTTTGGTATTGATCTATTGGAATATGTATGTGGTCCTTAAAGAGTGGTCATTCGGGACATATATGTTATGTATGGTCATTCGTGACATCTATGTGGTCCTTCGGGACAAATTCATATGCCCTTAGTGGGACCTTATACGAGCTGCGGTGACAACATATATGCACAACCTCTATGTAATCACATATCTTTAGTTCTCATAAGTAACTTGGGCAAATAAAGAGATAAAATAAATAAACTTGATATGATGTTATATATGTTTCTTTGTGAAGTGATGTATGTGTTATATGATGTGTATGAATGTTAAGTACAAGACTAGATGATAAGAGGAATTAATGAGAATAATATTGATAATTATAAGATGATTGATAAAGCTAAGAATGTAGATGATGATATATGTGCATATAGGTATTTGTTACATGAAAGAAGGTATATTTTTGTATGATATGATAATATTAATTATTCATGCATTATTATAAGTTAGACTTTATATTATATATTTTATACGCCTCACTAAGTCATAGACTTAGCGTGTGAATGTTTCACACGTAGGTTTCGAGAAGATTAAGGAGCAAAGAGGAGTAGGACAAGTTAGCCTCTCCTTTCCGAAGATCAGATCAGAAAAGAGTTTTGAATCATATGTAATTTGCTTATATTAAATGTAGTTGGCATGTACTAAGAGATTTAAATTGAATAAGCTCTGATATATTGTGTAAAACCAATTGTTTTTAATTATGTAAATTATTCAACTTTGATTTAAATGGAAATTTGAAATTCTATATTTATTTTGTAAAAGAAAAATGTTTTGGAAAAGTCAATGTGACACATCGGATTCATATTTGGGTCGGGTACAGGTTAGGGTGTTACATTTAATGGTATTAGAGCTATAGTTTAGCTGATTCTAGGCTTAAACCGAAGTCAAATGAGTTTTAAAATGTGTACATGCCGACATGAAGTGTAAATTTTCTGATTTGATAGAGTAAGGAGTGAGCTGTCTTGTTAATATAATATGACTATTATGTGATATTAAAATTATAGTAATGAAGTTTCTAAGTAAGCGAAAGGTGATATACCTGATGGTGGTAGCAATTCATCTTCCTTGGCCTGGCAGGATGAAGAGTGGATACCTCAGGAAGTGCCTTGTAAGATCAAAGGTTGTTTTCAAAAAGTTGAAAACACGTTAGAATAATATTAGAGGGTCTCCACTACTTTGAATCAGAGAAATTATATGGAGTAGTTTTGTTATTATGTGGATAAGATAGAATATGATGGACAAATGTCACCATAAGAACGGTAAAAGATCAAAGGATATGATTAGAATTTGTAGAAGAGTTCAAGAATAAGTACATTGGTGATAAGTTTATAAGATAAACTAAGTTAGAATTTATAAGTTGATAAAAGGGAATTTCACCAAGTATGAATATGAGTGCGAATTCAATAGGTTGAGTAATTGATAGTGAGTTATTTCGACTGAGAAGGGTGTATATGATTGGTTTGATGAGGATTTGCGCTTTTGATTGAAAGAGTTAGTGTTGACTAACAATGTTATGTGATGATAAGTATATAAAGTTAAAAGATTTGAAGAAAATATCAGGTTTAGCTAATCAAGTATGGCGTGGATTTGGATACGATTGTATATTTTGATCATATGAATGTGATATAGTGAAGGAGATAAGGATTTGTATGTTTAAGGGAAGTTAATGATTGATAGAAAAGTTTAAGATGATAAAAAGGGATATGTGTATTGTGATTTGAACAAGGATTGTACAAAGAATAAAATTTGTGCAAATAGTGTGGATTATTAGAGCTACGAAGACGTGATAAAGATAGGTAATCAGAGATAAGTATAAGTGTAACATCCTCTATACCAGGTTAGTGATCAAATTGTGAAATTATAAAATTTAGAGACCAAAGTAGATAAATTGAATAGTTGAAAGATTTAATGGGAAGGTTTTGTATAGGATCAATTAACAAAGAAAGATGAACTAAAGGTGTAAAGGAGTCTTTTAATAGGGGAAATAATTAAATATTAGATGAGGATATTAAAATCCACATGGAAGGCAAATGAAGAGAACAAAAGTTTCCAGATTTCTCTTATTCTTCACTTCTTCTTCTCCATCGAGAGACCAAGCTAAAGGTGAGTTTTCTTGTTGATTAAATTCTTGATGAATTTAAGGTTTCTTATTGATCCTTAGATGATAACTAAGCTTATGGAAAACTTATATTATCTTAAAACCATAAGATGAGGAGAATATGAAGAATCAAAGAAATGAAGTAGAAAAGTGAAATCTTGGATTAGAGTTCCTAATAAGAATTAGAAGTGAGTTTTGACTTGTCATAAAGCTAAATAAGAAGTATGAGGTGTTAGAATTCAAATTAGAACAAGTTGGAATTTGGGTTAGATTCTTAAATTCTATATGGATAATTGGATTTCTAAGTTTTAGAGATATGGTATGGATAATAATTAGTTTAAATAAGAGTATACAAGTTAAGGATATTAAAAGAGGGGAAATATAAAGTGTTAAGTAGACTAAGAAGAGATTTTCATGCTAAAATGACAATTCTGGGCAATGTGCATCGATGCACATTCATTGTGCACCGATGCATCAATGATAAATCCCAGAAATTGTTTAAGGTGTATCGATGCACATGAAGTGCATCGATGCATTAATTTAAAAAGAAAACATCGAATGTCATTAATGCATCGATAAATAAGGAGTGCATCGATGCATCCCCATTAAATACAAACATCGAATAGGATTTATGCATCGATGCATGGTGTAGTGCATCGATGCATACCTCCATTAAAAGATGAAAATGGATTTTCTTTTAGCCTAAGAATGATAGCTTAGAATATACTAATTAGTATACTGATAAGTATCAATGAATTACTATGTAGATATCGAGCCTAAACGAGTTCGGGAACCATCTATAAGTAGGATCAATCGAGGGAAAGACAAAGAAATCTAGGTGAGTGCATATGCATAGCATGAATATGTATTCTATTCAGTTCTAGACTTATGATAAGTCTAGATTCAATATTTTGATACATGATCGTATTTCATATTATGATATATGACATGAACCCATACCATATGCATTATGGGACATGAATATGAATGAAAAAGTTATATGAGTTATGTGATAAAGGTATGAAAATGATATGTCTACGTGATACAAATTAGATAAATTGTGAAAGCCCATGTTATATAAATGAGAACTATTTAGATGAATTTAAAAACAAGTTCATTGGAGATCAATTTATTCGACAGATGAAGCAGGAGTTTTTGAATTTGAAACAGATGAACCGCTCTGTATATGGGTATGAATGTGAGTTCAACAAGTTGAGTAGGTTTGCATCCGAGCTTGTACCTACTGAAAAAGAGGCTTGTGAATGGTTTGTGGAGGGTTTACGCCCTAGATTGAAAGAGATGCTGATAGTATTGAATTATTCCTCATTCCAAGAGGTGATCAATCGTGTCAAGGCTCTTGAGAGAGCTCAGAATGAGAGATTCAGGGATTTTAGAGTTCAGACATCAAAGAGAACGGGTTATTATTCTAGCTCAGCACCATCAAAAAGGGGAAGAGACTCAGGATTTTGATCACAAGCTAGATCAGAATCAGTTGCATCGTCTGCTAGGGGAGCAAGTCAGGCAAGACCTAGACAGACGCAGTCAGTGGTATCTGGTGTTGGGAGATCTACTCCGAGTCAAGCGAGACAGTGTCAGCGCTGTGGGAAAAACCATTCTGGTGCTTGTCGGATGGTTGTTGGGACTTGTTTTTGATACGGAGGTGCCAAACATTTTATCCGGGATTGTCCATTGATGGTTGGTGAGCCTGCACCATCTGAAAGAGTTGGTTCTTCCTCACAAAGAGGACGAGGAAGAGGCAGAGGAAGGAACCCGTCTGAATTCTATGCTCAACCTGAAGTTCGGTCAACCGCACGGGTGTACAATCTAAAGACAAGTGAAGACCGTGATGACCCTGATATTATAACATGTACTTTTCAGCTGTACGATAAATTAGTATTGGTATTGAGTGATCTGGGTTCTAATTATTCTTACATTACAAGTAAGTTAATAAAGGAATTGAGGATTCCCTTAGAAGCTACGAGTAATGAGATTATAGTAGCAACTCCTTTAGGCCACAGTGCTCGGGTGAATAAAGTCTATAAGGGGTGTCCCATAAAGGTTCAAGGAATTGAATTCCCTGCTAATCTGATGGAATTACCCTTTGACGAGTTTGAAGTGATTCTGGGAATGGATTGGTTGTTCTGTTACTATGTAGATGTTAATTGTAGATTGAAAAAGGTAACCCTGAAAAGTCCAAGAGGAACAGAGATAAGTATGAGCAGTGAAAAGTTTAATCCTTTAGCAAATGTAATCTCAGTAATGTCAGCTAAGAAGCTATAGCTACAGGGATGTCAAGGATTTCTTGCAAATGTGATAGATTTAAGAGCTATAGAGAAAGGGCTAGAGGAGATTCCAATAGTTCAAGAATTCCCTGATGTTTTCCCGGCTGAGTTGCCAGAATTACCTCCAGATAGAGAGGTAGAATTTCAAATTGAAGTAATGCCAATAACCGCTCCAATTGCAATGGCACCTTATCGGATGGCTCCAAAAGAATTGCAAGAGTTAAAGAATCAATTACAAGAGTTGTTAGAAAATGGATTTATTCGACCAAGTGTGTCACCTTGGGGAGCTCCGGTGTTATTTGTTAAGAAGAAGGATGGATCAATGCGTCTCTGTAATGATTATCGATAGCTTAATAAGGTGACCATCAAGAGCAAGTATCCCCTTCCGCGCATTGATGACTTGTTTGATCAACTAAAAGGAGCTTCGGTATTTTTGAAGATCGATCTACGTTCAGGTTATCATCAATTGAAGATTCATGAGAAAGATATTCCGAAGACGGCTTTCAGAACGAGATACGGTTATTATGAATTCATCGTAATGCCATTCGGAGTAACGAATGCACCAGCTGCTTTCATGGATCTCATGAACAGGATTTTTCATCCCTATTTGGATCAGTTTGTTGTTGTCTTTATTGATGACATACTGGTTTAATCGAAGTCCATTGAAGAGCACAACACACATCTGAGGCTAGTTTTGCAAATTCTCAGGGATAAAAATCTCTATATGAAATTGTCCAAATTTGAATTCTGGCTAAACGAAGTAATTTTCTTGGGGTATGTGATCTTGGCGGTTGGGATTATAGTGGACCCTCAGAAGGTTAAAGCTATAATGGACTGGGAAGTTCCAAAGAATGTATCTAAAGTTCGAAGTTTCCTTGGACTTGTCGGTTATTATCGAAGATTCGTTAAGAATTTTTCGATGATAGTGCCACCTTTAAAAAAGATGATGAGAAAAAATGTACCGTTTGTTTGGACTTCTGAATTTCAAGAAAGTTTTGAAGCTTTAAAGAGAATTCTGACAGAAACTTCGATATTGGTTCAACCGGAACCTGGCAAGAATTTTGTAGTATACAGTGACGCATCCCATAACGGGTTGGGGTGTGTATTAATGCAAGAAAGGAAGGTGGTAGCGTATGCATCGAGGCAGTTGAAACCACATGAAAAGAATTACCCCACCCATGATTTAGAAATGGTTGCTGTGGTGTTCGCTCTCAAAATTTGGCGTTATTATTTGTATGGAGAAAGATGTTACTTGTATACAGACCATAAAAGTTTGAAGTACCTGATGACTCAAAAAGAGTTAAATTTGAGGCAACGTAGATGGGTAGAGTTCTTAAAAGATTACGATGTGATAATTGACTATCATCCTGGAAAGGCTAACGTAGTAGCAGATACTTTGAGTATAAAGACGTTTACAGCTTTACGAGCTATGGATGCAAGATTATCTTTAACGGGAGAAGGTGGTCTTTGTGCAGAGTTAACACTTAAACGAACATGGTTGGAACGAATAGGAGAATTGCAAAGTAAAGATGAAACGTGTTTGAAAAGAATTGAGCAAGTAAAGAGCAAAGAGATTAAAGACTTTGAGGTTAAGTCAAATGGAAATCTATATTGTAAAGGAAGAATTATAATAACCGATAATGTCGACTTGAAGAAAGAAATATTAACAGAGGCTCATTGCAGTCCGTTAACGATGCACCCAGGTGGAACCAAGATGTATATGGATTTGAATGATCGATTTTGGTGGCCAGGGATGAAACGAAACATCACCGAATTTGTGTCTAAGTGTTTGATATGTCAATAAGTCAAAGCTGAGCATCAAGTTCTGTCAGGATTATTGCAAGCGCTTGTCATTCCTCAATGGAAATGGGAAAATGTTACGATGGATTTTGTTTCGGGGTTACCCTTGACTCTGAACAAAAGAAAATCAATTTGGGTAATTATTGATCGATTAACTAAGTCAGCGCATTTCCTTCCGGTTAGAACATATTTCTCTATGGAAAAATATGTAGAGCTGTATATTAGAGAAGTTATTAGATTGCATGAAGTGCCTGTTTCCATAGTCTCTGATCAAGACCCTCGATTCACTTCTAGATTCTGGAAATCTTTGCATGGAGCGTTGGGGACTCGTTTAAACTTTAGTACGACTTTTCATCCTCAGACTGACGGGCAATCAAAGAGAACTATTCAGATATTGGAAGATATGTTGAGAGCATGCGTAATGGAATTTTAAGGATCATGGGAAAAGTATTTATCGCTGGCAGAGTTCACTTACAACAATAGTTATCAGTCTAGTATAAAGATGGCCCCATATGAGGCATTATATGGGAGGAAATGTCGAACTCCACTAAATTGGTATGAACTCAAAGATCGAAGTGTTCTTGGTCCGGATTTAATTCAAGATGTAGAAAAGAAAGTTCGAGAAATTCAGCATAACCTCAAAGTGGCCTCTGATCGGCAAAAGTCCTATTCTGATCTTAAAAGAAAAGAGATTGAGTTCGAGGTTAGAGATAAAGTTTTCCTTAAAGTGTCTCCTTGGAAGAAAGTATTACGTTTTGGTCGGAAAGGAAAGTTAAGTCCTAGATTCATTGGGCCATATGAAGTTGTTAAGGGATAGGACCCGTGGCATATCAGTTATCCTTGCCACCGAAAATGGAGAAGATCCATAACGTCTTCCATGTGTCCATGTTACGAATATATAGATCCGATCCCTCTCACATCATTTCACCAGAACAAGTAGAAGTCCAATCGGATCTGACATATTAAGAAGAACCAGTGAGAATATTGGATTTTGAAGTGAAACAATTAAGGAGTAAGACAGTTCCGTTGGCCAAGGTTCTTTGGAGAAATCACAAAGTAGAGGAAGCCACGTGGGAACGTGAATAAGATATGTGACTTCAGTATCCCCATCTGTTCGTACAATGAAAATTCGAGGACAAATTTTCTTAAGGGAGGGAGATTTGTAACATCCTCCATAACGGGTTAGTGATCAAATTGTGAAATTATATAATTTAGTGACCAAAGTAGATAAATTGAATAGTTGAAAGATTTAATGGGAAGGTTTTGTATAGGATCAATTAACAAAGAAGGATGAACTAAAGGGGTAAAGAAGTCTTTTAATAGGGGAAATAATTAAATATTAGATGAGGATATTTAAATCGACGTGGAAGGCTAATGAAGAGAACAAAAGTTTCCAGATTTCTCTTATTCTTCACTTCTTCTTCTCCATCGAGAGACCAAGCTAAATGTGAGTTTTCTTGTTGATTAAATTCTTGATGAATTTAAGGTTTCTTATTGATCCTTAGATGATAACTAAGCTTAAGGAAAGCTTAGATTATCGTAAAACCATAAGATGAGGAGAATATGAAGAATCAAAGAAAGGAAGTAGAAAAGTGAAATCTTGGATTAGAGTTCCTAATAAGAATTAGAAGTGAGTTTTGACTTGTCATAAAGCTAAATAAGAAGTATGAGGTGTTAGAATTCAAATTAGAACATGTTGGAATTTGGGTTAGATTCTTAAATTCTATATGGAGAATTTGATTTCTAAGTTTTAGAGGTACGGTATGGATAATAATTAGTTTAAATAAGAGTATGCAAGTTAAGGATATTAAAAGAGGGGAAATATAAAATCTTAAGTAGACTAAGAAGAGATTTTCGTGCTAAAATGACAATTATGGGCAATGTGCATCGATGCACATTCATTGTTCACCGATGCATCAATAATAAATCCCAGAAATTGTTTAAGGTGCATCTATATTCATGAAGTGCATCGATGAATTAATTTAAAAAGAAAACATCGAATGGCATTAATGCATCGATGCATAAGGAGTGCATCGATACATCCCTATTAAATACAAACATCGAATAGGATTTATGCATCGATGCATGGTGTAGTACATCGATGCATACCTCCATTAAAAGATGAAAATGGCTTTTCTTTTAGCCTAAGAATGATAACTTAGAATATACTAATTAGTATACTAATAAGTATCAATGAATTACTATGTAGATATCGAGCCTAAACGAGTTCCGGAACCATCAACAAGTAGGATCAATCGAGGGAAAGACAAAGAAATCTAGGTGAGTGCATATGCATAGCATGAATATGTATTTTATTCAGTTCTAGACTTGTGATAAGTCTAGATTCAATATTTTGATATATGATCGTATTTCATATTATGATATATGACATGAATCCATACCATATGCATTATGGGACATGAATATGCAAGAAAAAGTTATATGAGTTATGCGATAAAGGTATGAAAACAATATGTCTACGTGATACAAATTAGATAAATTGTGAAAGCCCATGTTATGTAAATGAGAACTATAGGTATAGTTGGCATGCCAAGGGTAAAGGGTCTATGTGGTCCTTCGGGACATATATGTATTCTTTGGAACATGTGTGAAGTTTGGTGAGACACATACTTGATCCTTGGCATATGTATATGATTCTTAAGGAATGATATGTGGTCCTTCGGGACATATATGTATTCTTTGGAACATGTGTGAAGTCTGGTGAGACACATACTTGATCCCTAGTATATGTATATGATTCTTAAGGAATGATATGTGGTCCTTATGGACATTATTATATGGCACTACGGTGCAATTCTACGCGGCACTCCGGTGCAATTCTACGTGGCACTTCGGTGTAATTATACGAGCTGTGGTGACAGCATAGTGCACAACCTCAAAATACTCACATACCTTAGGTTCTCTGTATGGTACCATGGACTAATGAACTTAATAAGGTGAACTTATGAATGTGAATGTGATAAGTATATGTGTAAGAAACATGGTTCTGGTTATTGCACTATTTATATACATCTTATCATTGCAACCCATCTCATTTTGGCAATTCCTTTATATTTATTGATATTATTATATTACCTAACTAAGTCGATGACTTAGCGTGTGAGTGTTTCACACGTAGGATCTGATAAAGTAGACGATCGAGGTTAAGCAGCTGGACAACATTACTCTTGCAACTATCAGATCAGAAGCAACTTAATCAGTAGGTCATTTTGTTATGGAAATGGATGTTGGCATGTAACTAAAGAGTTAAGTTGTGTATGCTCTGAATATTTTGGTAAACTATATTACCATATGTATATTATTGTATTTTTCTTAATATAAGTTCAAGTATTTTGCTATTATTTGTAATGAGTTGTGTTTTAAAAGTCAATGTAATATCTCTGACTCGTATCCGGGTTGGATACGGGTTGGGGGTGTTACAATAAGTAATATGAAAAGAGTATGAAAACGTTAAGAAAAATATATGATTTATGTTACCAAGAGATCTTGGTTTTTGAAGGTAATAAATAGATCCGAAAATGAAAGATAGAATTTAAAGGATCAAGTATGACAAGAGTGATATTGAGGTGAGCATTTCCTAGAAAAGTAAGAAAGGTTATATGAAAAGATTGTTGGATTTCGTAAAGTATATGTCTTAATCATATTTGATGAAAATTTAAGGTTGTGTTTCTTGGTCAAGTAGTAGTCAGAGAAAGATAAGGATTTATTCATATGTATTAAGAAAGCTTAAGGAAAAGAATGTTATTTTTTAAAATGAAAATGGAGTAAAGGTTTGGTTGTTATGGCAAGGCAATTAGAGATTGATGAAGGAAATAACTTGAATCATGATTGTGAATGGTAAGGATTGGGAATTCTGTTTATATGATGGGTGACATTATATGGATTTATAAAGGTCAAATGTAGATAAAGAATTGAGTGAGGGAAAAGGTAAGTTTATTAGCGGTAAACAGGAAAGATTAAGTAAATGAAGTAACATGAGAACATTAGAAGATATGTGTAGCCACTGCTCTTATCAATTTGTGTAGTGAAAATTCGAGGACAAATTTTATTAAAGGAGAGGAGATTTGTAACATCCCAAAAATCGGACCAGTGACTAAAATGTAAATTTTGAAAACTTTATGCTCAATTTCGAAATAAGTTAAAAGTTTAGGGATTTAATTGGGAATATTTGCGAGGGATTGTTTAGTAAGTATTGAATGAGGTAAGGGGTAAATTGGTCTTTTCCCATGAAAGATTTTTATATTTCCTTTTTGTGGGGTATAAATATTTGGAGAATGAAGAGGAAAATAAAAAGAAAAGTCTAGAGACTTATGGGTTCAGCTAGATTCTTCTTCTTCTCTTCTCGTGTCTTCATAGCTAATGTGAGAATGCTCTCAGTTGGTTAATTCTTGTTAGTTTTTAGTTGGTTTCTTGGGATGTTAAGTAAGCTTAAGGGAAACTTAGGGTGGCTTAATACTAAAATAATTTCAAGTTATGAGAGATTAACTAAAATTAGTTTTTAAGTGAATTATTAAAATAGAAGGAGTAGATAGATTTTGAAGTTGAATTTGACTTGTCATGAGCTGAAATAAGAAATCTAAGGTGTTAGAAATGAATTGGGAACATATTGATTTATTGGCTTGATTATTGAATTCAAGTGTGTTTATGGTATATGAAATATTAAGATGAATTAAAGTGATCCAAGTTGATTAGAATAAGTGTAGTTAAGCTTAAAGGATTAAAAGGACGTTCTAGTAGAAGATTTAAGTAAGTTTGGTAAATTTTTGGGTAAGACAAATAAATTCTGGAATGGGGTATCAGTACTGTTCATTCAGTACCGATATTTCAAAGAGAAAATGAGTGATACTTGGGGTAGGGTATCGATACTGGTTGAATGAGTATGGTTACCATAAGGCAAAAAATTAGAAATTGTTCAAATAGTATCGATACCAAAGGAGTAGTATCGATACTTGGGGTATCGATACCATTAAGTAAGTATCGATACCATTTTGAAATAAGGATTCCATAATCGAAATTGGGTATCGATACCCAAGCTTGGTATCGATACCATAGCTAGGGAAGTATTGGTACCATACTTTGAGTACCGATACTACTCAAAGAGGAAATTCAAATTTAGTATTTCGTTTAGCTTAGATTAGTAATGATCGATTCATAAGGCTGAGAATTCTAATATTCGTATTATATATTTATTGGTGTAAATGTCGAACGGAAGCAAGTACCGGATGAGTCAACGAGATACAATTGATCAAGAAAGAAATAAGTATATTGCTTGGACTAGTGACGCAAAGGTGAGTGCATATTAGTGGGTATATGATGTCTAATGGAAATAAGACTTATGATGAGTCTATTTCCTATATTAGAATGCATGAATTAATGAATGTAAGTATGTGTTTGATATGAGTGTATGTGTTATATGTTATTGCATATGTTACATGATTTGTGTGGATACATGTTAGAGTGATAAGCCATGTGAACTATTATAAATGATTTAAATTACTATATAAGAATATGATATAAATTATATGATATGTACATAAGGAATGATATGAACATATGATATAAGCTATGATTTAAAGAATTATATGATATATGTGAACATAAGAGAACAAAGTGTAAGCTATATGATACGATATAAGTGATTACACAAGAAAAGTTATGAGCTCTATGAGATATGACCTATATGATCATATGAAAATGTGACAATGAGCTATGTGAAAGAAGCTATGAGAATATATTCCTATGTGATATGAATATGAGAATGTGTGACAAATATAATGATAACGTCCATGTTATGTGTTATAAGAGCTAGGGGTATAGTTGGCATGCCAAGAGTCGAGGGTTCTACGTGGTCCTTCGAGACATATATGTAATCCTTTGGAACATATATGCGGAACTTTGGTACACCTATTTGATCCATTGGATTATGTATGTGGTCTTTAAAGAGTGGTCTTTCGTGATATATATGTTATATATGGTCCTTCGGGACATCCATATGGTCTTTCGGGACATTTTTACGCGGTCCTTCGGGACAAATTCATATGCCTCTAGTGGGACCTTATACGAGCTGTGGTGATAGCATATGTGCACAACCTCTATGTACTCACATATCTTTAGTTATCAAAAGTATACATGGGCAAATAAAGAGATAAAATAAATAAACTTGATATGATGTTATATATGTTTCTCTTTGAAGTGATGTATGTGTTATATGATGTGTATGGATGTTAAGTACTAGATGATAAGAGGAATTAATAAGAATAATATTGATAATTATAAGAAGATTGATAAAGCTAAGAATGTAGATGACTATATATGTGCATATGGGTATTTGTTACATGAAAGAAGGTATACTTTTGTATAATATGATAGTATTAATTATTCATGCATTGTTATAAGTTAGAATTTATATTATATGTTTTATATGCCTTACTAAGCCATAGACTTAGCGTGTGAATATTTCACATGTAGGTTTCAAGAAGATTAAGGATCAAAGAGGAGTAAGACATGTTAGCCTCTCTTTTCTGAAGATCAGGTCAGAAAAGAGTTTTGAATCATATGTAATTTGGTTATATTAAATGTAGGTGGAATGTACTAAGAGATTTAAATTGAATATGGTTTGATATAATGTGTAAAACCAATTATTTTTAATTAATGTAAATTATTCAGCTTTGATTTAAATGGAAATTTGAAATTCTCTATTTATTTTGAAAAATAAAAACATTTTGGAAAAGTCAATGTGACACCTCGGATTCGTATCCGGGTCGAGTATGGGTTGGGTGTCACAATTATAGATTTGGAAGTTCCAAGAAATGTTTCTTAAGTATTGATCGCTTGTAAATGTATATGCTAAGGCAATCAATTCTGTGCAAGTATACACAATCAAATCAAGTAATATAGGGTAAGTGAGTTATCGTCTCCTCGGGGATTGGTCTAAAATTTTAACCTTCACCACAACCAGAACTAGTTGTCATAAGCTAATTCATACTATCTTGTCAAACTAAAAAGCTAATATTAATAAAACAAGAAAAATACTATAATGTATGATTGCAGAAAAGTTTGGTCGAGACAAAATAAATATGCAGACTATAAAACAAAACAAAACAAAAACAAGTATTGATTTAAATATAATTCAAACAACCTAGCATATTCATACTTACCAGAGATCACTTATGCTAATCTTTTGCATTGACGACAATTAATCTAAGTCTAGAATGAATTATTATGACTTGCTTAAGTTGCCCGAAAGGATTACCAAGTATTCTTAGACGGTTGCTATGGCAATACTAATCAGCGTTAACTACAACCCTTGGTTTGTTAGACTGTTATTGTAGTAATACCTCTCAGCATGAACTATAGTCGTTGTTTATCCTACTCTAGCATCTATCCCTTTTAGTCGATTGAAACCCGCTTCTTATCTCTAAGGTAGACAAGTTAGAACAACACCATCTCAGATCCATTCCATTGTTCATGCATATATATATCTTAATTCTCTCGAATCTAAGAATCACTATCTAGACGAAAGGCGGTCTCTCGATGCTCTTACATTGCCAAGACATGTTTTACCAAGACCCCAGGCAATCTCTCGAAGCTCTTACAGTGTCAAGGTAAAATATTCAAACAATGAACAAAACAATCATGAGCAAAATCATAATTCGTCATTCATAAAGTAGAAAATAATTTTCTAGGCAAAACAAAGATTAATACCAAGTAAGACAGTCATGGTTCAATCAAAAATTCATCCAATTATCATCATTTAATACAACCCCAAACATGTAAATAATTTAAGAACAAAGGAAGAACGACTCCCAAAACCGGGGGCTCTATCGTGACATTTCTGATCAGCATCGCGCCTGTTTTGGTGATCAACCACTTTCGATTCCTGACCACTGCTCTGCTATAGTCTGGCTATGGAGGACACCAAGGAAATTCAGTTGGTAAACGGTGGGAAAGCACTGCAGTTGCTCGCTCACAGCTTCAGTAAAGCTCTTCTAAATTTCTTCTCTTCTCTTTGGCGGCTACGGTTGAATATTTATAGAGAGGAATCTCCTAGGGTTTCGCATGATTAGAGATTCCTTAAATAACCGTTATTAATTTGTCCAAACTAAAATAGGAAAGGTGGTTGATGGCTGTCAGAATATTTTAGGGCTTGCTTGCACGTGAAGGAGGTCATCCAGTTGGCATGTGACATAGGCGATTTCTTCATATCCTCTTTAGACTTTACAGATAAACCTTACCTTGGTGAGATAAATCTTCTCCTCACGTTCTTTTCTTTTCCATTGGACCTTGCAAATTCCGTTGTCGTGACTGAAATGTTATTTCTCTATAAGTTTCCTGCATATACACAATCCACACAAACCCTTTCTCCTCAGCAACATCAGTTAAACCAATTAAATCTTGCCGAAGCAAAACTTATCCACCACAAGCAAATATAACCTAAATGCAACTAAAATGATGTGCATATTTTGTTTAGATGAGAAATAACTTAAGTGAAAAGACTAGAAATTGAGTCTTTTTACAGAGTTATCACACTCCTGAACTTAAGCTATTGCTTGTCCTCAAGCAATGTACAATAGCTAGAAGAGAATTAAAATTATCATGGCAAAGCATTGTGAAGAAAATTATATGGTTTGAGATTTCAACCCTCAGCAAAAATAGTTGGCCTCAACATGTTCGACAGTCATATCAATCAAGTCCATTCCCTAGTCAGGATTCCTTGCTATTGTGTGTGTGTGACTGTAATCAGTCTATGCATTATGGTAATTAGAAAACTTAAAGTAAATTCTTCTGGGTTTTCAAGGCATCAAATTATTTGTCAGGCTTAGTTTATACTCCTAGTTATTTATTACTTTTTTTGGGAGTCAGCTCATCACACATACCGTCCCACACTCTAGGTGAAAGGGAGCATACCTTCCACCCCTAAGCTAGTTAGGTAGAGTCATCATGTGACTACTTTTATTCACTCATATGTTTCGGCTACTCTCAATTTCTTATGGAGTTTTTCTATTTATGCCCTTGTATAGAGGAGTGTCCCTTTTATTTTAAAGTTTCAAACACTAGGGAGTTCCACCTTAACCTTAAAATATTTTCAGTGTCTCGGCAAGCAGGAAGTTTTTTCCTAAAAATTTTACTGATTACCTTAAGCAGGGACAACCTACAATCATGTTGTAAATTTTAAAGAATCGAGCCTAGGGTTGGTTCTCTTTTTTAGACAGTCTTAACAATAATTCAAGCTTAGGGTTGGTTCTCTTCTTTAGATAACCTTAACAATAATTATGACCTAGGCAATCAAATTATGCATTCATCATTGGGCATCCCTAATCCATTCCAAACAATAAACCTAACATACTTATGTCATGACAACCAAAATTTTCAATTAAATATCATCAATTGTTTTTTAACAAAGTATGGCAAATATGGCACGATACCTCACCCAAACTTGAGGATGCATTGTCCTCAATGCATGAGAACTTAAACTACATGAATCTATATGTAAATTTGAAAATAAAAAAAAACTAAAATGCAAACTTACTGTGGTAGTGTGGAATGACTGGATGCCCTCGTTCGGCGTCGTTTAGGAGGAGGGGGACTCTCTGATCTCGAGTCTAATGCTGCTATCGTCGAGGGTGATGGCTGAAGGATATGGCATTCCGTTTGCTTGATGCGTTTCTTGCTACTCGAGACTCGTACTGGAGTTGGTTGCTCTGCAGTGAGAGTCGGTTGAGCAGGAACTGGAGCTGGACTTTAAGATGGTTCAGGAACTAGCATTGCTTGACGGACATGGGACTGTATAGGACCTTGCTTGGGTTACTTCGGGGCGGGAATGAAATCTTCATCGGAGAAGAAGTCGGGTGGAGTCTCTTGAGTGCTCTTGGAGGTTGAGAATAATGAGGAGCTGAGGAACTATTATGTGTCGACATGCCTTCCTCTGGTACAGGCGAGACATGGGTGGCCAGTGGTGGCACGTCTGTGGGTACTTCTGGGGGGACATTCGATGTCGATGCATGGAAAGTGCTACCGCCAAAAGTGTGTTTGAGAATGACGTTGGGGAAAGGCGGCAAATTATCGGTTGTGATTGGGAGTAACTCCTTGAAAAAGGCTTTGAGTTGTGCGTTCCTTGCCTTAACATACTCGAAGAAGATCTCCATGTGATTTTCAAGGTGCTCCATCTTCTCATGCGTTTCTCGCGTGTGCGTGACCATTGTTGCCATTATGGGTGTGGCAACAGATTTTGCTCCCCTCTCTAGACCTTCATGCGGGGCATTATCATCGAAACTCATAAGCTCGGGTAGTTTCTTTTTGTGATACCTTCCTTGGATTTAATGAAATCCTCAAAAGGCTCCTCGGGGACCTTCTTTTTCCTGCACAGAGCAATTATCAAGTTAGAAAATAATAGATTGCCCCGGTTTCTTTTGGCGCACTCATGGATTTGCTCAAAGATGAGTTCTCCAACATCAATCTTTCTCTCGTATATTATCGAGTATAAAAGCATCAATCTTTTTACGAGCACAGTTGTGTTGTGTGATGTTGGCATAAGCTTGCCCTTGAGAAAATGGTTCTATAACTTAACGATCGGTTTAAGGGCTCGGCGATCGACTCTCTTCCTTGTTGGAGCATTCCCTTCGAACTTGGCCCACCTGAAACAAAGATCTTAAAGTACACCGTCATATGTTTCTTGGTCTGCTTCAGCCTTAAATTTCTTATGATGCTCTTCCACTTTCCCCAACTTGAAATATCTGTTGAGTGAGGAAGGGGAAAATCGAAAGAGATTCCCTCAGACATACATTGTATGGTGGGATGGGTCTTTGAGATGGGCGTAGAATTCTCTGACCATTGTTGGTGCTACGGCTTTGGGGTGGCGAGCAAACTTCTCCCAGTTTTGCTTCTGAATCACGTCCATGACCTCCAGTCCAAATGGTTCTTTATCCTCTGAAAGAAAGATGAACCATCTTTCAAATATACTTATCATTTTTGGAGGTTTTTGAAGTGCGCCTCAGCTTCGACTATTTGGAAACTCTCAAAGCTCAGTGTTGAGGATGGGTTTTTCTTCGATCTAGCCATGATATTTGTTTGGTGAAGTGAGGTTAGCGGTGGAAATGCGGGATATTTTATGAAAAAGAAAAGAAATCTTGCTGTAGAGAGAGAGACTGAAGCACGATGAAGAAAATTGAGTTGAAGGTGGTTTTTTTTTCAGACGGTTTATGGGGGGTTGCTTAAGGGTAATACAATCAAAACAAGAGGGGAAAATATTTTTGCATTGAATGCAATATTCTTGATTGGACATAAAGTTGGGAAAAATATTACTTTCCCTCTTTAATTTTGCCGCCCAAACTTTTTGGCCTAGTGTTTTATCTTCTTTCATGCGTGAACTATCTCCCCATGCTGCCTCGTGTACTCTGCATGCCTGCATTAAATAAAAACAATAATATAAAATAAAGCAAATGGATAATGTGTGAATAAAATAACTTAATTTATTTATGTGCGAAATTCAGATTTCCGTTCCCTAGGCAACGAATTTTTGTTCAAGTAAGTAAGGCAAACTCTTGGGCATCATGTGCCATTGATGCAGATTTGTCGCGCATGAATGGGGCACCTTTGTATTCCTTTAGCCTCTGCCTATTCACCTTGAAAATGGAACTATAGTCTCGGTTCTTGATTTTTATTTCCCTATTGTTATGAACTTGATGTACAATGAACGGTCCTGACCATCGTGACTTTAGCTTGCTTGGGAATAACTTAAGATGTGAATTGTATAGCGATACTTTTTGTCCAGAATAAAATTGCCTAGGAAATATTTTTCTGTCATGCAATCGTTTTGTTTTCTCTTTGTATAGGCGGGCATTTTCGTATGCATATACTCTGAATTCATCCATTTCGTTCAGTTCCAAGAGTCTTATTTCTCCAGCAAGATGAGCATCCATGTTTAACTTTTTGATGGCCCAATAGGCTTTATGTTCAAGTTCCACATGCAGATGGCATTATGTTCCATAGACCAATTTGAATGGGGACATTCCCAGCGATGTCTTGAATGTTGTGCGATAAGCCCATATTGCTTCATCTAGCTTTGGCGACCAGTCCTTTCGACTTGGGTTGACCACCTTCTCAACGATATGTTTTATTTCCCGATTAGACACTTCGGCTTGTCCATTAGTCTGACGGTGTTATGCAATAGCGATCCTATGTCACACTCCATATCGTTTCAATGCCTTGGCAATCAATTTGTTATCAAATGAGTTCCTTCATCACTAATGATAGCTCGTGGTGTTCCAAAACATGTGAATATATTTTTGTGCAAAAATTTTATCACTATCTTGGAATCATTCTTAGGTGTTGCAATGGCTTCAACCCACTTGGATACATAATCACTGCCAAGAGTATGTACAAATCTCCAAAGGATGTGGGAAAGGGTCCCATGAAGTCTATTCCCCATACATCGAAAAGTTCAACCTCCAAAATATTTTGCCTTGGCATCTCATGTCGTTTTGATATGTTCCCTATTCGTTGGCATCTATCACATGACTTATAGAATTCATGCGCATCTTTGAACAAGGTTGGCCAATAGAATCCGGACTGAAGTACTTTTGCCGTTGTTCTCATTCCACCAAAGTGCCCTCCATACAGTGACAAGTGACATTGAAGTAGAATTTCTTTGTGCTCTTCTTCTGGAATGCATATTCGGATTATTTAGTCTCCACATTGCTTGAATAGAAATGATTCATCCCAGTAATAGTGTCGCACATCATATCGAAACTTTTTTCGACCCTGGCTAGATAAATTAAGAGGAACAATACAACTAACAAGAAAAATAACTATGTCAGCATACCATGGCACAACTGTGACAAATAATATTTTCTCATCAGAGAAATCCTCTTGAATTTCTATTATGTCTTGACAATCAAATTTGTTATCTAATCTAGACAAATGGTCTATCACTTGATTTTTTGTATATTTTCTATCATTGATCTCTAAATCAAACTCTTAAAGTAATAATATCCATCGAATCAGCCTAGGCTTTGCATATTTTTTATTGATCAAATATTTAATGGCAGAATGATCTATATGAACAATTACATTAGTGCCTATTAGATATGGCCTAAACTTATCGAATGCAAATATTACTACTAAGAGCTCTTTTTCAGTGGTGGTATAGTTCACTTGTGCATCATTAAGAGTACGGCTCACATAGTAGATAACATGAAAGATCTTACTTTTTTGTTGCCCTAGCACTGCTCCGATGCATAATCACTAGCATCGTACATGAGCTCAAAAGGTTTTTTCCAGTCAGGTGGGACAACGATTGGTGCTACCGAAAGTTTTTTCTTCAAATCTGTAAAGGCATTCAAACAATCATTAGTAAATTCAAATGGATAATTTTGTTGAAGTAAGAGACACAAGGGTTTAGAGATTTGAGAAAAATCTTTTATGAACAGCTTGTAGAAGCATGCATGTCTAAGGAAACTGCGTACACCTCTTACGTTGGTGGGTAGGGGAAGGTTTATGATTACTTCCACCTCAGCTTTATCGATTCCAATGCCTTGACATGAAATTTTGTGACCCAACACTATTCCCCCAGTTACTATAAAATGGCATTTCTCCCAATTTAGTACTAGGTTGGCTTCTTCACATCATTTCAGTACCTTGGATAAATTATCGAGGCATCTATTGAAATCGTCTCCTGAGACGGAGAAGTATCCATAAATATTTCCATACACCCTTCCACCATATAAAAAGATTGCCATCATGCATCTTTGGAAGGTAGGTGGAGCGTTACACAGCCCAAACGGTATTCGTCTAAATACATAGGTACCATATGGGCATGTGAAAGTAGTTTTCTCTTGATCATCCGGTGCTATGGCTATTTGATTATATCTTGAGTATCCATCGAGGAAGCAATAAGATGCCTTTCCCACTAACCTATAAAGAATTTTGTGGATAAAAGGTAAGGAAAAATGGTCTTTCTTTGTTGCTTTATTAAGCTTCTTGTAATCCATACATATGTGACAGCCCGTGACTGTTGTAGTAGTGAGGAGCTCATCATGTTCGCTATTAACCACGGTCACACTACCCTTCTTTGGCACACACTGCACCGGGCTGACCCATGAACTATCAGATATA
Organism: Hibiscus syriacus; assembly: GCF_006381635.1. NCBI lineage: Eukaryota > Viridiplantae > Streptophyta > Magnoliopsida > Malvales > Malvaceae > Hibiscus > Hibiscus syriacus. The sequence continues at coordinate 276,541 of NW_024063507.1, read as the reverse complement.
AGATAAATCACTCTCGCATCTAACCATTTTATAATTTCTTTCATGACTACCTTCTTTATGATTGGGTTGCTATCTTCTAAATTGATCTTGTGTATGCATATGGTAGGGCTAATTCCCTTTAAGTTTACCATTGTCCATCCTAGAGCCTTTTTTTACTGTGACAAAACATTCAACAAACTATTCTCCTGTTCGAAGGTTAGATTGGCAGAGATTATCACTGGTAAAGTTTCATTACTTCCTAGGTATGCATATTTTAAAGGTGATGGAAAGGTTTTAAGTTCCAACTTGGGTACATATTGTAAAGATGATTCTGAAGAACTAACTTCATCAAAATATAAGGGTTCAAATTTCGTACATGGTCTATTATGAAGGAACCTCGATTATTCATTTGTCTTTCCTTCAAATTCTTTCTTGGTTTCGTTTTCAGGGAACCCATTATGTGTCTTATTCAAATTTCTATTGTCAGGGCCATAATTCTCAGAATCATCTTCTGAAAATAATTTGCCTGGGCCAAAGTTTTCTTGTTTGTGCATCTCGGTTATAGGGTCATGGCACAAAGCGTTGTATTCGTCTAGCTTTAAAGATCCATCGTGGCCAAGGATTGTCTTTTCCTATTCTTTCATTGAATATACTTTTCTAATGCATTGGTATTCCTCTGAGTCATCCACATATTTCATGGAGTTGAATACATTGATGGTGACGCTATGATCTCCTACTCGCATTATGAACTCTCCCCTTTCGCAATCTATTAAGATTCTTCCAGTGGCTAAAAAGGGTCGTCCCAGGATTATAGGTGCATTTTCATCTGTTGTGTAGTCCAATATAAGGAAATCAACTGTAAATACGAATTTGTCCACCTTTACTATGACATCTTCTATTATGCCTTCGGGTCGTACATAAGACCGATCGGCCAGATATAGGATAATTGTGGTTGGACAAGCTTGATACCCTTCTAGTTTCATAAATATGGACTTTGGTATCAAGTTTACACTTGATCCCAAGTCAACAAGAGCTCGTCCTACAAAGTTATTACCAATTGAGCATGGTATTATAAAACTGCTAGGGTCTTTTTGTTTTGGTGGGAGTTTGCTTACTGCATAACAGATTTCTGTTGCCATGGCAACATGTTCTACCTCCCTCTTTTTTGTAATGATGTCCTTAAGAAACTTGGCATAGGAAGGCATTTGCTCGATGGCTTCAAGTAAGGAACGTTGATATATAACTGGTCCAGAACATCAACGAATTTCTTGAACTAGATGTCATCAACTATTCTACCTTGAACATGAATTTCTCATTATCTGGATGATGTTTTTCTGAGCCTTCATCCTTTTCCTTCTCTTCAGGTGATTCATCTCATTCCTCATTTTCAGCTTGATCCTCTGGTTGTATTCTGCCATGGCGATGACTGTTTAGGTGTTCTCCCCCAAACTTGTTGTTTTGGTTGACCTATTCCACTCCTTAGTGTAAGTACAATGTATTGCTCCTTTCCATGATGCTTAGTGATTTCAGTATCATTAGGGAGATTTCCTTGTGGGCGAGAATCTAATGTCGTAGCAATTTGGCCCACTTGATTCTCCAATGCTCTTAGAGATGAACTATGGCTTTGCAAAAATGTAGCTTGGCTTTGAAACAAATTTCCTTGGTTTTTAATTATTGCAGAATGCTCGTGCATCAAGGTCTTTGTTGATTCCATGAAATCCTTTGTCAAGGCCATAAATTCATGCAATGAAAACTCCAACGAGTTAGTATTGGAATTAGTATTAAAGGAAGAAGATGTACCTTTATTATTTTGCCAGGGTAACTGATGATGTTGATTCTAAAAATGTCGATGGTCTGCGTTACTTTGTTGTGGCCTGTTATAACTGGCTTCTTGATTGTTATTGTTCCCTTGATTACTCCATGAAAAGTTCGAATGTTGTCTCCAACCAGGATTGTATGTGTTTGAATACGGGTTATTATTACTCCGGTTGTAATTTCCCACAAAATTGGTGGACTCATGGTTTTCTGGACATTCACTCTCATGATGGTTGCCATGACAAAATATGCAAGTGTTATTGGTCACCTTGACATCTCTTACCTCATTAGGACGTTGCAAATTTTTAACATATTAGTTATGGCATAAAGTTGAGCAGCTACCGAATCGTTACCCTCTAATTCATATGCTCCAGATATTTTTCTGTCGGTTCCCAATCTTGTATTTGGGAATTGATAATCATTATTTGCTATCCTGTCGAGGATATCAAAGGCTTCCTCGGGTGAAAGTCTCGTTTGCTGAGGCATCTAACATCATTCGAGTGAGTGCATTAACTCCGTTGTAAAACATCACTACTTGAATCCAGTCATGAAACCCATGGTTTATACATTTACGAAGTAGACTTTTATACATATCCCAATATTCGTACATTGATTCATCATCTCCTTGGCGAAAACTTTTAATGTCATTGTGAAGCTGTGTATTTATATTGGGCATATTATATTGAAGTAGGAAACTCTTGCATAAATCTGCCCATGACTCCATTGAGCCTAAAGGAACTCCACTAAGCTAAGCTCTCGCTCTATCGCGTAGGGAATAAGGGAAAATTTTTTTTAAGCACGTCTTCATGCTCCTTGTTGTCAGAATGAATCGCATGCTTCAAGGAAAACACGAATATGCTGTCTAGCATCCTCATTGGGTGAACCACCATATTGGCCAATAGAATTTAGCATATTAAACATCATCGGTTTAGCTCAAAATGAGTTACTTGTATTTCAGGTGCCACGATGCCTGGATTGAGATCATCAAGAATTAGGTTCAAATGATCTCGTATTGCTCTTGGTCTTGCAACTTGAAGATTAATTGCTACATCGGTATCGTCGTGATCTCCCATGTTGTTGTCTTTTATTTGTAGTTGGTTTAAATATTCTCTGGTTCGTTGGTCACGTCTCCTCTGTCTGAACTACTGTTCAACTTCAAGGTCGAATGGTTCCAATGGTTCACCAGCAGATATCAGGGTCATGCAATAATAAAAACCAACAAAGAGAAATAAAATACGTTATACTAGATAAATCTAAGGCGATAAGAAAAACTTGTTATGGCGAATAAAAATTTCATCAATTACCAATCCCCGGCAACGGCGCCAAAAACTTGATCGCTTGTAAATGTATATGCTAATGCAAGCAATTCTGTGCAAGTATACACAATCGAATCAAGTAATATAGGGTAAGTGAGTTATCGTCTCCTTAGGGATTGGTCTAAAATTTTAACCTTCACCACAACCAGAACTAGTTGTCACAAGATAATTCCTACTATCTTGTCAAACTATAAAGCTAATATTAATAAAACAAGAAAAATACTATAATGTATGATTGCAGAAAAGTTTGGTCGAGATAAAATAAATATGCAGACTATAAAACAAAACAAAACAAAAACAAGTATTGATTTAAATATAATTCAAACAACCTAGCATATTCATACTTACCACATAGCAGTTATGCTAATCTTTTGCATTGACGACAATTATTCTAAGTCTAGAATGAATTATTATGACTTGCTTAAGTTACCCGACAGGATAACCGAGTATTCTTAGACAGTTGCTATGGCAATACTACTCAACGTTAACTACAACCCTTGGATTGTCAGACTGTTGTTGTAGCAATACCTCTCAGCGTGAACTATAGTTTTTGTCTATCCTATTCTAGCATCTATCCCTTTTAGTCGATTGAAACCCGCTCCTTATCTCTAAGGTAGACAAGCTAGAACATCACCATCTCAGATCTATTCCATTGTTCACGTAGATCTATCTTAATTCTCTTGAATCTAAGAATCACTATCTAGACAAAAGGCAACCTCTCGATGCTCTTACATTGCTAAGACATGTTTACCAAGACACCAGGAAATCTCTTGAAGCTCTTACAGTGTCAAGGTAAAATATTCAAACAATGAACAAAACAGTCGTGAGCAAAATCATAATTCATCATTCATAAAGCAGAAAATAATTGTCTAGGCAAAACAAAGATTAATACCAAGTAAGACAGTTATGGTGCTATAAAAAAGTCATCCAATTATCATCATTTAATACAACCCCAAACATGTAAAGAATTTAAGAACAAATGAAGAACGACTCCCAAAACAGGGGTTCTGTCGTGACAATTCTGATCATCACCGTGCCTACCTTAGTGATCAGCCTCTCTCTAGACCTGACCACCGCTCTACTACAGTCTGGCTATGGACGACACCAAGGAAAGTCGGTTGGTAAACAGTGGGAAAGCACTGCAGTTGCTCGCTCACACCTTTAGCAAAGATTTTCTAACTTCCTTCTCTTCTCTTTGGCGTCTACGGTTGAATATTTATATAGAGGAATCTCCTAGGGTTTCGTATGATTGTAGATTTCTTAAATAATCGTTATTAATTTATCCAGACTAAAAAAGGAAAGGCGTCTGGCAGTTGTCATAATATTTTAGGGCTAGTTTGCACGTGAAGGAGGTCATCTAGCTGGCATGTGACATAGACAATTTCGTCTATCCGCTTCAGACTTTATAGATAAACCTTGCCTTGGCGAGATATATCTGCTCCTCACGTTCTTCTCTGTTCCATTGGCCCTTTCAAATTCCGTTATTGCGACTAAAATGTTCTTACTCTGTAAGTTTTCTGTACATACGTAATCCACAAAAACCCTTTCTCCTCAATAATATCGATTAAACCAAATAAATCTTGCCAAAGCAAAACCTATCCACCATAAGCAAATATAACCTAAATGCAACTAAAATGTTGTGCATACTTTGTTTAGACGAGCAATAACTTAAGTGAAAAGACTAGAAATTGAGTCTTTTTACGGAGTTATCAAAGTATGGAGTTTCTTATGATTGGCTGGATATTATCGAAGGTTCGTAAGGGACTTTTCGATGATTTCCTCCCCTTTGACAAAGTTATTAAGGAAAGATGTTTCATTCATTTGGACAGATAAATGTCAAGAGAGTTTTGAATCTTTAAAGAAGGTTCTAACGGAGGCTCCATTGATAGTACAACCAGAATCGGGAAAGACTATAAAATTTATAGTGATGCTTCCCATAATGGTCTGGGATGTGTGTTTTAATGCAAGATGGAAAAGTAGCAGCCTATGCTTCGAGACATCTTAAGCTACATGAGAAGAATTATCTGACGCATGATCTTGAGTTAGCAGTGGTGGTGTTTGCACTGAAGATTTGGCGTCACTTTTTATATGGTGAGCATTGTTATATTTACACGGATCACAAAAGTTTAAAGTATTGTTGACTCAAAAGGAGTTAAACTTGAGACAAAGGAGGTGGATCTAGCTACTTAAAGACTATGATACAATTATAGACTATTACCCCGTGAAAGCTAATGTTGTAGCTGATGCACTTAGCAGAAAGACTTTTACAGCTTTACGCATGTTAGATGTTTAATTTTTGTTAAAAGACAATGATGCTCTGGTGGCTGAATTAAAGATAAAACCTTTACTATTGGAGCGAATGAAGGAATTGCAAATGAGAGATGATAAGTGTTTAGCAAGAATGGAACAAGTGAAAAAAGGTGGAATCAAGGACTTTGAAGTAAAGTGAGATGGATGCTTATACTTCATAGACCGAGTTTGTGTTCCTAGTGATGAAGAGTTGAAGAATGATATACATTCTGAAGCGAATATTATCTCATTGACTATGCATCTAGGAGGAAACAAAACGTATCAAGACTTAAAAGGGTGATACTGGTGGCTAGGCATGAAAAGAGCTATTGCACAGTTTGTTGCAAAGTGTCTAACCTTCCAACAAGTGAAAACTGAACATCAAGTGCCTTCAGGACTTTTACATCTGATCTCCATTCCATAATGGAAATGGGAAAGAGTTACGATGAATTTCGTATTAGGTTTACCATTGACATCGAATAAAAAGGATTCAATATAGGTAATTGTGGAATGATTGACAAAGACCGCGCATTTCATTCATGGTCGAACTAATTATTCAATGGATAAGTATATTGAATTATATATTAAGGAGATAGTTTGACTACACGGAGTACCAGTTTCAATTGTATCTTATAGAGATCCAAGGTTTATTTCGAGGTTTTGGAAATCTTTACATGGATCCTTGGGTACCCAATTGAACTTTAGCACAACTTTTCACCCACAAATAGATGGTCAATCTGAGTGGACTATTCAGGTTCTCGAAGATATATTAAGGGCATGTGTGATTGATTTCCATGGATCGTGGGAGAAGTATTTGTTTCTCGCAGAGTTTGCTTACAATAACAGTTATCAATTGAGTATCAAGATGGTGCCCTACAAAGCTTTATATAGAAGAAAGTGTCGAACATCATTGAATTGGTTTGAATTAAAAGATCGGGATGTTATGGGTCCTGATTTGATAAAAGAAGTAGAAGAAAAAGTCCTTATGATCCAGCAAAAAATTAAAGTGGAAGCAGACATACAAAATTCCTACGCGGATTTGAAAAGAAAGGAGATTGAGTATCATGTAAAAGATAAAGTGTTTTTGAAAGTCTCTCATTGGAAGAAAGTGTTTCATTTTGGTTGAAAAGGAAAGCTCAGTTCTAGATTCATTGGACCTTATGAAATTATAAAAAGAATTGGACCAGTGGCATATCAGTTAGCATTACCACGAGAAATGGAGAAGATCTACAACGTTTTTTATGTTTCAATGCTTAGAAGATATCGATCAAATCATTCTCACATCATAGTACCGGAATATATAGAAGTACAATCTGATCTGACCTATGAGGAAGAACCAGTGCATATTTTAACACATGAAGTCAAACAACTAAGGAACAAGACGATTCCGCTAGTTAAAGTTCTTTGGAAAAAATCACAAAGTGGAAGAGGCGACATAGGAACGTGAAGAGGACATGAGAAGACAATTTCCTCATCTCTTTGTATAGTGAAAATTCGAGAAAGAATTTTCTTAAGGGGGAGAATTTTAATACCCCAAACACCGGGTCATTGACTAAAGTGTAAGGATTTTAAATTTAGCGGTTAAATTTTAATAAATTGAAAAGTCAAGGACTGATTTGGAAATTTTTGTCTAGGACTTATTATTAAAAATTGAAGAATGGAAGGACATTATGGTCTTTTGTAGGATATGAATTTAAAATTCATTTTAAAGTTATTTAAGCATGTGGGAAATAGAGGATATAAGAAAAGAAAAATCTAGAGAGTATTTTCATCTTATCTCCTTTCTTTTACCATGAATCTCCCTTTTTGTTAAGGTAAGTGATTGAAGTTGATTATTTCTTTTATTTTTGATTTGGTTTTGAATCCTTGGGTGGTATAGAAGCTTAAGGAAACTTAAATATGATTAGAAGCTAAGAGATTGAGGAATTATTGGTGAATTAGTAAAATGGATTTTTAAAGGAATTGATGAAATTTGAGTAGTTATTTGATTTTAAAGTTATATTTGACTTGTCAAATGCCTAATTAAAGTGTTTGAAGTATTAGTAAGGATTAAGAACATGCTTTAATAATGGGTATGATTTTTAGCTTTAAATATTCTATGGAGAATTTTTTGATGTTAAAAGGGGATTAATGGATATAAGTTGTGTGGGATAAGTGTTATTGAGTTTAAGGGATTCAATAGAGTTAGAGGTATGAGATTTTGGTGAGTTTTTAGTAAAATTCGAAATGAAATAAGTGAAATATGGGTAAGGGTATCGGTACTTGTTGAAAACGTATAGCAAATAAATATGTTAATGAATTTTAAGATTTTATATTCAATTTCAAATATAATATTTGATTTAATTACTCGAATATTACAAATATTACTCCAAGTTTTAAAATGTCATATTTTAGTCCTTACTTAAATGAAAAATTGGGTTTCATTCTAAAAGCAATTTTGAAATAATTTTTTCAAAGTGTTTAGAACGTTAATCGAGTCAAAATTGAGATTTCAATAGGGTAGTACTAATGCTGCCTTAACAGTTTCAATACCCCAAAATATCAAATGCAAAATGGGTACCAATACCCTACACGGTATTAATACCATTGCCTATAGTAGTACCGATACCTTGATCATGGTATCGATACTACCCCTTTGGTTTTGACTCTGAGAAATAATAGAATATAAATATGGTACCGATACCATGACCGGTATCAATACTACTTTACATAGTAGTATCGATACTCCTTGGACAATATCGATACTACTACACATAGTAGTATCTATACTTTTTGATAGGTATCGATATTGTTAGATTGCAATGGTCGAAATATTTGAATTTATAACAGGTAGTATGGATACTCATAACTGGAGTACTGATACCCATACGCTCCCAACAGCTTTTTGAAGTAGAAAACATACAACAACGGCTCTATTGACTCCATGATCATCCCCAATGTTCAGAATTCATTCAAGTGGTATTTAAACAAGTCTTGAAGCCATTGGTGATAAGAAGAGAAGCTAGAGAAGCAATTGAGAAAGCCTTAAACATCAAGTTTGATCAAATCAAGTTAGCATCCTTTTAATATTCATTTTTCTTTCCAAGAACACAATTTGTGCTCATTTGTATTCATTTCTTGAGTGTTCTTGTATGTTTTTAATTCCTTGTAAGGTTTTTCTTCTAAGTTTGTGAAATTTGTAATTTTCTCTTTGGGAGAGAGTGTCTCAAGAATTTATGGTATAATTCTTGAGGGAGTTGTAAGGTTACTCTTTGTCCTCAAAAGAAAGAAAAATTAGTCAATTTGTGAAAACTCCTTAGTGTGGATAGCTAAGGTAGTGGACGTAGACTTTTGGTTGAGAAAGTTGAGCCACTCTAAATCGATGTGCAAATATTTTTATTTTCTGTCAAGCTTCAAGTAAAATTTTAATTGGCAGTTCACCCCCTCTTGGCTATTTCATCCAATCGATTGACTCAACAATTGGTATCAGAGCGAGACTCATTTGGCAGTTTTACCATCTCTTGAGAAGATCCAGGAAGAGTTCAATCGTTATCTAAGTCATCCATGGCCTCTACATCAAACTTTGACTTCGTTCTTGATTCTCAGTCCGTCAACAAGCCTCCTTTCTTCAATGGAGCTAACTACGCCTATTGGAAAAATAAGATGAAGTTCTTCATTCAAGCTAGTGACATGGGAGCATGGAATATCATGATGAAATGTTACTCTGCATCATCCAAAGACACGGATTTGTGGAGTGAAGAAGAAACGAGATAATTCCAACTCAATTCAAAAGCAATCCATATTCTATTTTATGCACTTGGACCAGATGAATATGAGAGAATATCATCTTGTTCAACCGCTAAGGAGATATGGGACAAGCTTCAAGTCACACGTGAAGGAAATGACAAGGTAAAAGAAACCAAAATTAGACTTCTTAATCATAGCTATGAAAATTTCAGAATGAAACCAGATCAAGATATCAAAAGCTATAAAGGATAGATTTTCCGTAATTGTCAATGGCCTCAAGGGATTCATAGAAATAATCCCTAATAAGAAGCTTGTGAGGAAGATAATTTATTCTCTTCCAAAAGCTTGGTAATCAAAGAAGACTGCAATTATCGAAGCTAAAGACCTAAAGTCTTTAACTCTCGATCAGCTCATTGATTCTCTCCTCACTCACAAAATGATGATTCAAGATGAGGTAGATCACGAGAATAAGGACGATGTAAAGAAGGAGAAAAAGAAGAACGTTGGTGTTGCTCTTAAATCCACCAAAGATGAGAGCAACTTTGATGATGACGAGGATGACGAAATGGCATTACTTGCCAAAAGACTCAGAAAATTAATGAAGCTAAATAGAGGGACAAAATTCCAACGTAATGAAGGCTTCAAAAATGAGTCCAAGGAGAAGGACCCAATCATATGATATGAGTACAAAAATCTCGGGAATGTTAAATATGATTGCCCACAATTGAAGAAGAAGTACCTTTCAAAGAAGAAGCATAAAGCACACGTGGCTACTTGGAGCGATGATGAATCATCTGATGAAGAGGAACAAGAAGTAGCAAACTTGTGCTTAATGGCCACTGAAGAGGATTTTCAGGTAACTTCTAACTCATCCAATTTAGAAGATTATTCTTTTGATGAGTTATTAGAGAAATATTATGAGTTGGCTTCGGATTATGAGAAGTTATTTTCAAAATACCAGAAAGGTACTTCAAAATTGAAAGATGAAAAAGATCTCATATCCAAGACCAACAGTGAACTCAAAAGTAAGATTAAATAATTGCAAGACAAAATAGAAGATTTTGAAAAGAAAAATTCTGATTTTCAAAACTTACTTTCTAGAGTTAATGATGATCATCAAAAGAAAATTGATGATCTTAAAGCTTCTTTCAATAGAGTTGGATCAAAAAGTTTTGAAAAAAGATAAAGTTCAAAATCTAACTATATTGGAAAGAATTTTAAAACTTTTAATCATAGAGGTCCTCAAAGAACCTCAAATGGTAAGATCATTAGGAGTATATGGGTTCCTAAAGGACTCATTGCTACTAAAGATAAGGATATCCTAAACAAATGGATACCCAAGGGGACTAGGCTTTTAGTGACTAATGAATATAGACCCAAAAGAATTTGAGTACCAAAAATAAAAAATTAATCTATGTTTGTAGGAACATGAGCATTGCTTCAAGGAATAAAATACAAGCTCAAATTCATGGTACCTTGATAGTGGATGCTCAAGACATATGACCGGAGACAAGAGCCAGTTTACAAAGCTTGACGACAAAAATGGAGGAGTAGTAACCTTTGGAGACAACTCAAAAGGTTACATAGAAGGTATAGGTACTATAAGTAATACCTCTTCCATACAAATCAAAAATATTTTATATGGGAAAGGGTTAAAGCATAATATATTAAGTATTAGTCAATTGTGTGATAAAGGATACAATGTCTTGTTTAAATCAAACGGTTGTAAAGTTGTTAACATTGCATCTAATAGGATTATGCTTATTGGTCATAGAATAGGGAACATATACATGGTGCATTTAGATTCTATCAACATGACTAATTTATGCCTAGTTTACAAAGATGAACATGATAGTTGGTTATGGCATAGGAGACTAGAACATACTAGTATGAGTGTTTTGCAAAGACTCTATCAAGGCAATTTAGTAAGAGGTTTTCCAAAACTAAAATTTGATAATGATAAAATATGTGATGCATGTACAAAAGGAAAACATAAGAGAGCTTCCTTTAAACCTATTAATGATGTATCAACTAGTATAGTATTACATCTACATAGATCTTTTTGGGCCAATTAGAACAACTAAGTTGGGTGGAAAACAATATGCTTTTGTATTGGTTGATGACTATTCTAGGTATACGTGGGTTCTTTTCTTAAGTATCAAAGATAAAGCTTTAGAAAGTTTTATCACTTTTTCAAAAGTAATCCAAAATAAAAAAAAGGTTACTCCATTTCAAGTGTTAGGAGTGATCATGGTACTGAATTTGAAAATATTGGATTTACTAATTTTTGTAATTCAAATGGAATTAGCCAAAAAATTTCAGCACCTAGAACCCCTCAACAAAATGGAGTTGTTGAAAAGAAAAACAAAACTTTAGAGGAAATGGCTAGAACCATGCTTTGTGAAAACAATTTACCAAAATATATTTGGGTGAAAGCCACAGATACCGCTTGTTATGTGATAAATTGAGTAATGATTAGGCCTATTTTAAAGAAAACTCTATATGAAATTTTAAAAAATAAAAAGCCTAACATTAGTTATTTTCATCATTTTGGATGTAAATGTTTTAAACAACGATAATGACAATCTTGGCAAATTTGATGCTAAAAGTGATGAAGGAATTTTTCTGGGTTATTTCTTAAATTCTAAAGCATATCGTGTGTTTAATAAAAGAACTTTAGTGGTAGAAGAGTCTATCCATGTTGTTTTCAATGATAATCCCCTTCCGATGAAGGATTCTTGTGTTGATGATGACATAGGTATATTGAATGAAAATGACGTGGGAGAATCATCATCAAAGGAAGAAGTGAAGGATGAGGAAACTCAAGATACCTTCAAGAATCTAACCATTGAAGAAAGGGAAGTCGCATACCCAATAGAGTATAGCTATGTCAAGGATGGTGAGATTTTAGGTGATCCATCCAAAGGGGTAACTACTCATTCTTCTCTTAGAAATATTTGTAATTATGTTGCATTTATCTCATGCATAGAGCCTAAGAATTTTAAAAAAGCATTAAACGATGAAAATTGGAGTATGGCTATGCAAGAAGAGTTAAATCAATTTGAGAGAAATAAAGTATGGACATTAGTTGAAAGGCTAAGTAATAAATCTACTATAGATACTAAATTTGTGTTTAGGAATATGCTAGATGAAAGTGGTAACATAGTGAGGAACAAGGCTATACGTGTTGCTCAAGGATATACTCAAGAAGAAGGAATAGATTTTGATGAAACATATGTTCTCGTAGCTAGGATGGAAGCAATAAGAATGTTATTAGCATTTGCATGTTTTAATGGTTTTAAATTATACCAAATGGATGTTAAAGGTTCATTTCTAAATGGTTTTATAAAAGAAGAAGTGTACGTGGAACAACCTCCTGGTTTTGAAGATTCAAAATTTCCCAATCATGTTTTTAAATTGACAAAAACATTATATGGTTTAAAACAAGCTCCTAGAGCTTGGTATGAACGATTGTTAAATTTTTTAATTGAAAAGGGTTTTTCAAAAGGGAAGGTTGATACTACATTATTTTTAAAACGAAAAGGTAAAGATTTATTAGTAGTTCAAATTTATGTTTATGATATAATATTTGGTTATACTAATGATGCTCTTTCCCAAGAATTTTCTAAGCTAATGCAAGGTGAATTTGAGATGAGCATGATGGGGGAGCTTTCATTTTTCTTGGGGCTCCAAATCAAGCAAAGGAAAGATGGCATCTTCATCAATCAAGCAAAGTACGTCAAGGATATGCTCAAGAAGTTTGGATTAGAAAATATCAAACCCCAAGCCACTCCTATGTGCCCATCTACAAAGCTTGACAAAGATGAAGAAGGTAAATATATAAATGTTAAACTCTATAGATCTATGATTGGTTCTTTGCTTTATCTAACAGCAAGTAGACCCGACATTATGTTTAGTGTTTACTTATGTGCTAGATTTCAATCATGTCCTAAGAAATCTCATCTACAAGCCATTAAGAGGATCTTTAGATACCTTAAGGATACTCCTAGTATAGGACTTTGGTATTCTAGAGACTCTAGCTTTAGCTTGCATGCCTTCTCGGATGCGGATTATGGAGGATACAAAATAGATAGGAAAAGCACCTCAGGTGCTTGTCAATTCCTATGAACATGCTAATTTCTTGGTTTTCAAAGGAGTAAAATAGTGTTGCATTATCTACCATTGAAGTGGAATACATTTCAGCCTGTAGTTGTTGCGCACAAGTTTTATGGATGAAACAACAACTTTTGGACTATGGAATTGAAGTAAGTGCCATTCCTATCAAGTGTGACAATACTAGTGCTATTTGTCTCACAAAAATCCCATTCAACACTCTAGAACTAAGCACATTGAAATTAGACATCATTTCATTAGAGATCATGTCACAACGGAAGATATATTTCTAGAATATGTAGATACTTTGCATTAATTAGCAGACATTTACACAAAACCTTTGGATAGAGAAAGATTTTTGACACTTAGGAGAGAATTAGGTTTAACCAACCTACCTTGATTTAGTGTTTAAAATAATTTTAGCACTTTTAGTGATTAAGGAAAAATGCATGTAAAAATGACATTTTTAAATGCCTTATATGCTAATAGTTAGGTGGAGTTTATGATCTTTAGTGAAATTAATAATATGTTCAAATTAGGTTTAAGTGTGATTTGATTGATTGAACATAATTAATTTTCATAATATGAGTTGCCATTACCACTATAGTTGATAAATTTTGCATGCAAAGTGTTTAATTACAGATTTTTGACCATTTTGTGAACTTGGTATCGATACTATTCATCCAGTACCGAAACTACTCTTGCTAGGTATCGATACTACTAGCATAGTATAAATATTGCTATCATCGAGTATCAATATTGTTCTTACAGTACCGATACTACTTGAATCGATATCGATACCCAGATATCGATACTACACAAAAATGCCTTGAAGTATCGATACTCCTCGAGGTGTACCGATACTACTCTACGGATTTAGGCTATAAAACCCTAAAACATCATCTTTTTTCCAAAATCCCCAAAATACAAACACACTCTTTGTTCTCCTCTCTAAAACCCTAAATCTCCACATTGCTTCATTCCAACAAATACAAGTCGGAAATCTTTTGTTTTCAACTCAAAATCCTGTTATTTTCATCAAATTCATGCAAACAACAACACATTCCACTCTATCTGAATTTTCAAGGTAATTTTTTCTAAAACACTGTTTAATTGATTTGTTAAATCTATGACTAATTTTAGTTAGTTTTAGATTGAATTAGTGAATGGGCAATTCGTAGATTATGGTTTTACACTAGAATCTGCAACTAATTTTTATCAAAAACACAATATTTTCGAAATTTTCGAAATTAATAAAATTGATTTAATTGTTGTTTTTTATTTAATTATATTGTTTTCATGAAAACTATATGAAGTGTAATTTCTCAAACTTATTTTTCAAAATAGTTTTCGAAATTTGCCCATGAGACACTAGTTTTTAGAGAACCTTGAATTGATGACTCATATTGAGTTTTGGGAATAATTATTGCATACATATGTTGTTTTAAATTGCATATTTATCATTCTGATTTCCTAAATCATGTCTAAACGTCCTAGGTCTTCATCGAGCCGTTCCAATCAACCACAAAACCCACCTCCTATTCCACCTCCAAATCCAAATCCCAATGAACCCAAAATGACTCTCCTAAATTCTTGTTTCAACGAACCTAACCGTAGGGGTCTCTACAATATGTACGTTAACGATTTTGAGTCATACAATATTAGGGAAGAGTGTATCCCATCTCTATAGTCTATGGAAAAGATGAACCTCAAATACATCTCTACCCTCAAAGCTTGGAAGTTTGATAACCTGTTTAAAATAAAACCGGTTGTCTATCAGTAACTAGTGCGTATTTTCTATTCCAATGTCGTGTGTCTACAAAACAAGTCCCAAACTACCACTGAAAGTATTTGGTCCTATCTATTAGGCCAATACATTACTATAGATTCTGACTCAATTGCTAGGGCCTTTGGATTAGATAATAGAGGGGTCGATAATGAGAGAGATTTAGTGCCTTCCCCATATCAGGTCAATAAGAGTGTGAGTGTCTTAGACTATCAAGAGTGTTTCCTTCACTTAATGATCTCTTGGTGATTTAGACCATCCGAAGGTAAATATCCTTTTTTTGAGCTATTGGCATATGGTGGATCCATTGCATTCAACAAAATAAGAAAATAAATCTCCCTCAAATTATCTTTGGGGAATTAGTAGAAACTGTAAACAGCATTCCTTCCAAATGAGTTCAAACATTAGTTTATGGTTGTCTACTTAGCAATATGTTCATCAAAGCCAGTCTTAGGGTAGACCTTGATATAACCATCCCTTTAGGTTCCAAAATCAACCTAAAATTTCTACGAAAATTGGGATGGATAAGAGATAAAGACAATTGGGTTCGCTCAACAAAGAAACTACCGGGCTAGTTCATCACGAGCAGCTCCACGGGTCCAACTCAAGAACTCGAAGATCTTTTATGGGATTTCAACGATCCTGTAAATCAACCCGAAGAAGAGCCAGCTAGGAAAGATAGTTCAATGCCTCCATATTTTCGATCATTTATGGAGCATTCGACCTGAGGTTTGCATCCTTGGAGTCCCAACTCATTGCTCAACATTTAGAGCAACAACGGGAAACTCGATCTCGCTACGATGAACTCAACGCTAGGATCGATGCACTTCCACGAGATGTTGCTTATTTAAAAACACATCATTCTCATCCTGATCCTCCTATTGATGACTGACCTATCTTGCTAGTTTTCTTAAGTTGAACTATGTCTTTGAACCTAAACATTTTGATACTTTCTGGATTTGGTTATGGTTGTTTGAATATTTGGTTGTTTTGGATATTTGTGATGATATTATGAATGATTAGTTTTATTTTGAACTTAATTGAATATTTATGATAATTTCATCAGTTCATGCATCTTTTACATCTTAATACAATTATGACCAATCCCAAATTACATATTGAATATGAATATTGATTATATTGACTAATGACTAATATTTCTCTTGGCTTGATTTTAGCAACTATATATATATATATATATATGTATTTCACTTTGGCTATCTTGTTTATAGTTTATAGAGTCTTTTTGATTTAACAAAAAGGGGGATAAATCTCAAAGTAAGGGGGAGTAAAATTTACAAATTGATTTTTCAAAAGAAAATCTTAAAATTTCTAAAATATTTTGTTATATCAAAAAGGGGGATATTGTTGAAAACATTTTGATATTTCGATATAACAAATAAATATGTTAATCAATTCTAAGATTTTATATTGGATTTCAAATATAATATTCGATTTAATTATTCGAATATTACAAATATTACTCCAAGTTTTAAAATGACATATTTTAGTCCTTACTTAAATGAAAATTTTAGTTTCATTCTAAAAACAATTTTGAAATAATTTTTACAAAGTGTTTCGAACGTTAATCAAGTCAAAATTGTGATTTCAATAGGGTAGTACTGATACTACCATAACAGTATCGATACCCCCAAACATTGAATACAAAATGGGTACCAATACCCTACACGGTATCAATACCATTGCCTATAGTAGTACCGATACCATGATCATGGTACCGATGCTACCCCTTTGGTTTTGACTCCGAGAAATAACAGAATGCAAATATGGTATCGATACCATGACCGGTATCGATACTACTTTACATAGTAGTATTGATACTCCTTGATAGGTATCGATACTGTTGGATTGCAACGATCGAAATATTTGAATTTATAACAGGTAGTATCAATACTCATAAATGGAGTATGGATACCCCATACGCTCCCAACAACTTTTTGAATTAGAAAACATACAACAACGGTTTTGTTGACTCCATGATCATCCCCAACGTTCAGAATTCATTCAAGGGGTATTTAAACAAGTCTTGAAGCAATTGGTGATAAGAAGAGAAGCTAGAGAAACTATTGAAAAAGCCTTAAACATCAAGTTTGAGCAAATCAAGTCAACATCCTTTCAATATTCATTTTGCTTTCCAAGAACACAATTTGTGCTCATTTGTATTCATTTCTTAAGTGTTCTTGTTTGTTCTGAATTGTGCAAACAATCTTACCTTGTGAGGTTTTTCTTCTAAGTTTGCGAAATTTGTAATTTTCTCTTTGGGAGAGAGTGTCTCAAGAATTTGGGGTATAATTCTTAGAATCAAATGCTCTTAAGGAATATTAGATGTTTTAAGTGTTTAAATGAAGGAAAGTTAGTTGGGTTAAGTAGAGAAGTGTTATATAGTATTTTTTTAGGGGGTAAATGAGAGGAAAATTGGCCAAAGTTGGGTAAATTTCGGGTTGAAAACTGGAAAATCTGGGCAGGGGTATCAGTATTGATAGAACAGTACCGATACCATAGGAAAAAATTAGGCTAAATCATCTGGGAAGTATCGATACTGATTCAATCAGTATCGGTGCCTAATGAAGTGGTATCGATACCATGGTGAGGGTATCATATCGGGTAACATCGAACCTAATTTTGGTATCGATACCATAGTATAGTAGTATCAGTACCATGGTAAGGGTATTGATACTGGGCCACATCGAATCTAATTTTGGTATTGATACTGGTAGGGGTATGGATACCAAAGTAGGGTAGTATCAATACCATGGTAGGGATATCGATCTGAAGGGCCAGAAATTTTAAGTTGTGCTGAGATTGTTGTAGAAAGGTTAATAACAAGTATTTTGATTAATGTTTAATTTATAATTGTTAGGAAATACACTAACAATTGATATTACGTATGTATTTAATGAATGTGGGATAGATCGAAATTAAGCTTCCGAAGCGAGTAAGGCGAAAGGCAAGAGTAAAGTTCAGGAGTAATCATCCATTCTTTTAGACACTTAGTGAGGAAAGCCAAGTGAGTACATTTTATGGTATACAATTTAGATGAAAATGTTTAACAGTTATTTAATATGAATTGTTTAATTGCTAATGTATATTTTACTATAATTACTATGTTTTATTTAATATATGGAAATGATATTGTGTATGAGTTAGAGTATGAACTGCTCTAAAAGAACATGAAAATACTAATGCATATGGGTGCATTATTAGCATGAAAGGATGCTATAGTTGAAATGTATATGGGTCATATCAACAGAAAAGTATTGTTAGAGTTTAAATGCATATGGGTGCATTATCAACAGAACAGTGTGCTAGAGTTGAAATGCATATGGATGCATTATCAACAGAAAAGCATGCTATAGTTGAAATGTATATGGGTACATTATCAATAGAAAAATATACTATGGTTGAAATGTATACGGGTACATTATCAACAGAAAAGTATACTATAGTTTAAATGCATATGGGTGCATTATCAATAGAAAAGATGTTATATGTTAAAGTGCATAATGGTGTATTATAAACAGAAACGGAGGTTACAAATGAAAAGAAATGAATCATGACAATTGATTATGACAAATAGGGAATATAGTATATATGGATACACAAAGGTTATTCATTATATTATGACTCACTAAGATATACTTAACGTGTGTATTGTCACGCGTAGGTAGCAGCAGAATTAATCAAGTAAGGAGTGAAGCTGTAGCAGTAGATATAATTCACCAAGGTTGACTCATCAATAACAATAGGACGGTAGTAATCCTTTTGTAAACTTGTTGGCATGTAATTAAGTTTAACATAACATTTTGTAATGTATTTTAATGAATACTTATTTATTATGATTATTTATATGGAAATTAAGTTGCAACAAAATTTTAAAGACTTTACAAAATAGTAAATTGTTTTTAAAATAAATTTGACACTTGTATACGTATACAAAAATGTATATACGTATATGGGTGTTACAAGTAGAACCACTCTAAATCATTGTGCAAATATTTTTATTTCTGTCAGGCTTCCACCAAAATTTTAATTGCCAATTCACCCCTCTTGCCTATTTCATTCGATCGATTGACTCAACAGTACTGGAAGAACAGTACTAATACCACAAGGTTAAATTGAAAGAAATGGTATGAATTGGATGAACAATATCGATACTAATTAAAGTAGTAACGATACTAAAGTGGGGGTATCGATACCAAGAGTAAGGTATCGATGTTGTAATTTAATATGAAATTTTAGAATGTCAAAATGGTATCAATACTGAAGTAGGTATCGGTACCATAGAAGAGAAGTATCGGTATTGTGGGTAGAGTACCTATACTATTCAGTCTGAAATGTTAAATTCATTTATGTAAATGCTAATAGGTTAGCCGTTAACTGAGATTTGGTATTTATCTTGGACATGTTGATGTGTAGATTTAGATCGAAACCGTTGAAGCGACGTAGTAAAGAGACCGAACAAAATTTAAAAGAATTTCGTTTAGGACTTATGTGAGGCAAAGGTGAGTGCAACTAATTTATTGTATATTAGATATGAGGACGGCTTTCTATAAGCCAACCTAGAAGGGTTTCGATCAAAAATAGTTTTATTTCTTTTATGCAATAGTTTAATGATGTTTTATATAAATTGTATTTCTGAAGTATTATTTTGATTTTATTTGTATGTGAATATGTTATATGTGAATGTGATCTACGTGAAGAAGGTTCTATGAGAATGTGTTCTATGTGGATAAGAGATATTTTGAATAATGTAATGATAAATAATTATATGGTTGGAGCCCAAAGTATATGTATGAGAATTAGAGGTATAGTTGGCATGCCAAGAGTCGAGGGTTCTACGCAGTCCTTCAGGACAATTCTATGTGGTCCTTCGGGACAAATTCTATGTGGTCCTTATGACAAATTCTACGTGGTCCTTCGGGACAAATCTATGTGGCACTTTTGTGCAAATTCTATTCGGTAGCTTCGACTTCAATTATAGTGCACAACCTCAATGTACTCACATACCTTGAGTTCTCAATGATATGCGTTGGGCTAATAAAACGAAGTGATATAAATTGAAGAATGTGTAACAGTACATGTGATTTCCATGAAATGTATATTGGTTTCTGTATTGAAGTGTTTTTCAATATTTTTATGCTCATTTAATCCTCACTAAGTTAACGACTTAGCGTGTGAGTTTTTTTCACACGTATGTTCAAAGAGATCCAATGAGTAAAGCTAGGGAAGGACAACATACACTTGAAGACGATCATATCAGAACGATTTGAATTGTAGGAGTTTCTTATTATTTTGTAATTTTGTTGGCATGTATCATAAAGGTTTAAATCGAAATGCTCTGATTAATTTTGTAACCATACTATTTTAAGTTTATAAAAATATATTAAGTATTTATTTTCATTGTGATTTATGAATTTTCGATATTTACTTTTGTATGAGGGTTTCACCACTAAGATTAAAATAAAAGTTTAAATTTTCAATGAATTTTCAAAGAGTCAAAGTTTTAGAAAGTCAATGTGACACCTCAGATTCATATTCGTATCTGGGTAGGGTACGGGCTGGGGGTGTTACACACATTCTGTCTGATTCACGTATATTGCATTCTTA
Source organism: Hibiscus syriacus (assembly GCF_006381635.1). Lineage (NCBI taxonomy): Eukaryota > Viridiplantae > Streptophyta > Magnoliopsida > Malvales > Malvaceae > Hibiscus > Hibiscus syriacus. The sequence goes on along the minus strand of NW_024063507.1, from coordinate 255,889 downwards.
TATATATATATACATTGGGATATTAAACTAAAATATGAATCTGAAGTATCAATCTGAAATATGAAATATGAAAACAAAATGTGAAAGTACTGAAATGAGATTGAATGAAAAGATTATGAAATGGTTTCTGTGATTGATATTGATTAACATGATTTTTTATAAAATCATGAGATGATTATTTTCAGGTTCCTGAAGTGGAAACATGACTTCGATAAGTTGGTTTGAAAATTCAATTACTTTATTTGAATTAAATTTTATCATTTTGAATTATTATGATTATTTTTTATATTTTATCTGACCTTAAAATTGTTATAATGCATCACTAAGTTACACTAATTGTGGGATGATTTTCATGCGTAGGTAAAGAAAAGTGTAAGGATGGGAAGTAAGGAGCATTGAGAACATCTCTTCTTCGAAAATCATAACAACCTACAGTATCAGTAAGATACTTTTTCTTATAGTAATATAAATGAATAGTATTTTATATTATTATGTTTTAGAAGACAACTGATTGATTTTTAAATTAGGCATTTTTTTTGCATGTTTTATATATGTTATGAAATAGCATCAAATTACCTAGTTGTGGTCTAAAATCGAATTTAAATTGATCGATAAAACATTATTATATGATTTTTCGCAATTAATTAGATTGGTTTTAATCAATGAATTGAAATTTTAAAGTGAAACAAAATTTTACGGGTTTCAATTATATAATGTTACCAAAAGTCAGTGTGACATCTTTTACCCTATTTAACTATGTATAGGGGTTAAGGATGTTACAAAAAGAGATTTATTTACTCAAGATGGATTATTCATGTAAAACAGATAACATTCCTCTTGATACAGTCGTACGGTTTTACTACTATAATATATAATGATCTTGAAAATCATGGCGTTATAGAAATGACCACTTTTCCAACAACTCGGCCAGTTTCAAGATAAGCAAACGCTTGAGGAGTCTCGGTAAATGAAAACATGCCTTTGGGATCAATAATTGGCTTCACTTTACCACTCTCCAAGAAAGGCTCCAATTTCTCCAAAATGGTTCCATCTGAAGTAAGAAAAAATGAAGTTGCCGGTGGAGCCACTGCACCATATATAGTCACAACATGCCCACCTTCTTTCACTGCCTTCACCGCCCTCTCAGATTGCCCTGTTTTTTTAAGTCCAAAATAAATAAAATATCCATATTAATGATAAAAAATTTGAATAAACTGTAAGTTTACCAACTTAACTATCACTTTTATTTCATTTTAGTCACCCAATTATTTTTAACATTTAATGACTAAAATGAAACGTTATGTATAATTTTAAAACAAAAAATAGTTTGGTGATCAAAACGGAACAAAAGTGATAGTTGGGATACTAAACTCATAGTTTAACCTAAAAGTTTTGATAGGTTCATGTATTCTTATCATGTTTCAAGGATGATATTCGAATATTACCGACTGCATCATATACAGCATCGAATTTCTCTGGCAGATCTTCGAAGTTTTGCTTAGTGTAATCGATGGGCAAATCAGCACCCAAGGTCTTCAGCAATTCTAGTTTTCCTGTACTTGAGGTGGCTGCTATTTTGGATGCTCCATACACCTGCTTAGCTAGCTAATCCAGCATAAAGTTCAATTTTAGTTAAAGGTCCGAGATTTAAATACTAGTCCGTTTTTAGAATATAGGAATAAAAGTGATGTCTGAAACGGTTATCTTACAATCATGATATCTGCAATGACGGTAATAACACCGCTAGTACTACAATTATAACAACGCAACACAAGGAATATAACCGCAACTGAAATTTAAATCACTGATTAAGGTATTGAATATTATAGAGGAAATGAAGTTGGAGACTCAAAATGAACCTGAATAATCATGGTTCCGACTCCACCAGCGCCACCCAATACAAGGAGAGATTTGCCTGCAGAAAAGTGGCATCGTTCAAGACCTTCATAGGCAGTCTCCATGGCCAAAGGCAGCCCTGCAGATTCAATGAAGCTGAGATTTTTGGGTTTCAAAGCCAAAAGCTTCTCTGTAGCAACAGTATATTCAGCTATGGTTCCAAATTGTGTTGGGTGCACGCCCTTCTCATTAATATCCCCATACACTTCATCCCCTACCTTGAATTTCTTAACTAGACCCCCCACTTTCACCACCACACCTGCAACATCAAATCCTGGAATAATCTTCACAAACACAGAGAAAAGAAAGTTAAAATCAGCAACATATTATACGGGTATGTTCAATTTTTTCTAGGTTTTTTTCCCTGTATTTGAGACCTAAGTTTGAATATGATTTTTTTTTTTAATTTCTAGATTCGATTATTTGCTTCCTATAAGAATTTGAATATGATAAAAACTTACAGGGAAAGGGGAATCGGTGTGTTTGAGCATTCCAGCCATTCTTTTGAAATCAATGGGATTGATCCCAGCTGCTACAACTTTGACAATAACTTGATCATCGTTCATTTGGGGTACATCAACTTCGGAGTTTAGTTTCAGAACATCAGATGATTTTCCATATTCAGCGTAAGTCCAAGCTTTCATTTTAGATGGAAGAGTTGCAGTTGCATCCATTAGAAACAAGCTTTGTTTTGATAAGGAAATCTAAGATGAATCTGATATTTGAGCTAATGAAAATGTTTCGGATAAGTTGGGCCTTGTACCTAATATCCTTTTGGTAAGTCGGATGAATATACACCACTCATTTTAATTAACATTTTAATTTACTTTTGGTAAGTCGGATGAATATACACCACTCATTTTAATTAATATTTTAAAACCAATGAATTTCTGCATTGGTCCCCAAAAAGGCCGTGACATCATTAATACATAAGATTATCAACTTAAAATACATATATTTAGCAACTAAAACATGAGATAATATTGTATTAAGGTAAAATGTCAAAATTAATCTTAACATTTATTAAAAGGATCATTTTATTCTTTATTCTATTTTTTAAGCATTTGGCTCACAATATTTTATTTTAGGATAAAATAGGTCCTAACACTTAATAGTATTAATAATTTTGTCTCATTCTTTTTTAGGATATTTTAATTTTTAGGATGCGTTTGGTTCACAGAATGTAAGATTACCGGTGAGAATATAAGATTACCAGGAAATAGAATTACTGGGAATGTTGTATTTTGTATTTGGTTGGTTTAGCATGAATGTAAGATTATCTTGTTTGGTTAAAAAAATAAAAGATTATTAGAATGTATATTTGACCAAATTGTCCTTATTATATATTTAATTTTTAACAAGTTTGAAAATATTTATATATTTTCTTTAAAAAATTTAAATTCATAAAATTTATATATATTTTTTACAAAATTGAAAATATAAAAAAGTTTAGTGAAAAGGCAAAATTTTATTTTAACCCCTAAACTTCATATAAAATTTTAATTATAGACTTTTTTTGTAAATCTAAAATAGTTTAAGGATAAATTTATAATTTAACCTTCGTAGAATTTTTATTATTCAATGACAGAAGAATGATATTTTTGAGAAAATAAACTTTAAGGGAATTTTAGTCCAAAATGTCGGTAATCCAACAATACCTAAGGAAAAGGAGGTAATGACATTCCCGGTAATATATCCCAAAAAATCTACTATTAGTAATAAAATATTACTGGGAATGAGATTCCCGGCCAACCAAACATGGGAATGTGAATTACATTCCCATGGGAATCTCACATTCCTTGAACCAAACAGTCCCTTAATATTTTATTTGAGGTTAAAAATATTTCAATTTTAGAGCGTTAATTGTGTGTTAACTAATGATTTTCATGTATAAAGGGAACTCTTTACCTCAAAGTGAAATATTATGGGCTAAAATACTTCAAAAAAAAGAATAATGATCAAAATAATCATTTTAATAAATATTGGGGACTATTTTTAATATTGTGCCTTGTATTTAATCCTTCTTGCTTGATATTTCATTAAAACCAAATCTGTCAATGTCAAAGCCCAAAAGCCTTATTTTTGATATGATAAATGAAAAATACGTGCATTTTCTTTTTCACCACAAAATATAGGATATAACTTTCAATCAGTGGCCCATTAGATGAAACATCATAATCTGATTTGGACTTTGACACATGCTTCTGCATTTGGGGAGTGTATTTATGGATATCGAATATTACTTAGATTTAAAATTCGGAGTTTTCTTACGGAAGCTGCTATCAATCTGGTGTTAGGGATAACCTACTATTTTACCTCCCCTTACCCCATACATATAAAAAAAAGAGACAGCTATTTTTTAGCTCTTTGCTTTCTTATTTTCTCTACCTGGATCATTTTTCCCCTCATTAGCGGGCGGAGGCACAGTTTTTGGCGCTGGTTGAGGTCGTTTATTTTTTTTGTCTCGTATCTTTGTTTTTCTTTATTTTTAATAAATTTATATTTATGGTACAAATTTATCTGCTTTCATAGTATTTTTTTCTGTCTTTTGGTATGATTTTATTTTCTTTTTCGATCATTTGTCATTTATTTTCTCTTAGAGTTGGATTTGAAATCCATGACTGATCAAGATGACTAATCAAGATGGTGCTCATTTGTTATCTCGCTGATCTTTCCTACTTTGAACCTCGAATTTGGATAGCAATCTGGGATCGTATCTCGTGATGTTTTGCTCTGATTTGCATTTTGTCAATGGTCTTTCAGTAGTTTAAATTCTCAATTGTGGTTCGTTTGTTGTATTAGTTAGATATGTTCATATCTATCCATTGTTCAAATTTTATGGATGAAATTTTCATCATTTCCTTGTATAGTCCTCATATGATCTTGAGTGACTAGTTTCTTAGTGTTTTTAATATAATATCTCAATTATGTACCTAATTTACGATTTTTGTTGTAAATTTTATTATATAATTTTAGATATTTTCTATTTATTAATAAAATTAGTTGTTTCTATTTCAAAAAGTAGATCATTAAAATTGTGTTTTGTATTCAATTCAAAAAAATTAGATATCTAATTTTTCGTATATTTTCAGATTAGATATCCAAATATTCAAATCCAAAAATATAGTTTAATTTGATAAAAAAAATATTGATTCAAATTTTATATTTTGTTGAATTTATGCAACATTTTTATAGCTCTATATAGAATTATGCATGTACAACAAACAATTAAAACTCTTATTTTTAATGGGATAGAGGTTTAGTGGATTAATGAGTTACTCATTTATTAGGTTAGAGGTCTAAATTTTAAAAGTATAATTTTTATCGAATTTTCAAATAATCCAAAATTAGAATTTAGGTTATTCTTATTTAATCAAATTATCTATTTTTTCCAGATATTCGATTCAAATAATCTGAAAATCAAAAAACGAATTGAAGATTCGAATTTTTAGATTATTTCAACAAATCAAATTGAATCTAATCATATTTTTATCCACACCCTAGTATTGCTTTCTTTAAAAAACGACTCTAAAGTTCTATAATCTTTTCAATAAGTTATAAGTTTTTTTTTAAAATGGATTTTGTATGTTATTGACGAAAACTACATACAAAACGACAATGGTAAGATCCTCATTAAAAAACCGCTTAGACCTAAATGGGGGAGAAAAGTGCACTATTGCCATTATCATGCATACACATGAACACACGAACAAAAATCAGAACTTAACCACACCTCACAAACATCCGAGCCAACAAACACAATCTCAGAACGAGGGAAATTCGAAAAACATTACCAAAATTATAACCAAAAGCTAAAAATCTCCCAGAGTGAAACCTCAACTAGTAAACTAGACAGCTGCTACAAATCAAAGCCCCAGATAACTTATAACTTCACTAAGATCAAGCTTAACCATACCAGCACCACTAAAACTGCCACTTCAACACCACAATAACAGAGAAAGCCTGCGATGGACTTAAATCATGTACCATCGACTACCAAATCATTATGGCTCCAACCTCTTGGATCATCTATAACCCAGATCAAGACCCAAAACATCATTAACGTGTCGAGAATAGGAGTTAGTTATTCTTGTTAATTATTTGTTACAAGTTAGTTGTGAAGGGTTAGTGTAGAATTATAAGGTTAGATGGTTATAGCATCTTGTATATAATTGTAAAGATGACTATATTTGATCAATGAATTCAATACATGAATTTCATTCCTCATTCTTTTCTTCTTAATATGGTATCATTGCCAAATCGATCCTTGGTTTTACTTTGTTTTGTTTTCTTTTTGGGTCCTGGTTCCTTCTTTGCAGCCTATTTTTTTCCCGAGTAATTGTTTAGCTTACCTTTCATATTTCTTTGATGGATGAGACAATTGACTACAATCACCAACTCTATCTTCACCCCTCAGATACACCAGGAACGTTTCTGGTTTCACATCAACTTACTAGTTTTGAGATCTACAATGTGTGGAGCAGATCGATACGAAGTGCTCTCTTTGTGAAGAATAAACTTGGCTTCATTGATGGTGATTGTGTGAAGGAGGCCTTTGACTCGTCATTGCATTCACAGTGGGAGAGGTGTAACGCCATCGTGCTCTCTTGGATTTTGAAGCCGTAAGCCATGAATTGTCTGTTGGAATCATTTTTGCTCCCAACCGCTTATGGTTGGAGTGATTTAAAAGAATGCTTTGACAAGATAGATGACTCTAGGGTTTTCTTTTTACATCGTGAAATTGTAACTGTTCATCAAGGGGATTCCGTTGTCTCTGCCTATTTCACATAATTAAAAGCCTTATGAGATGAATATGGTGCTATTTTTCCAATGTCAAATTACAATATTGATGGAAATCAGCAGGTTGTAAGGCATCTTGCTCAACAGCATTTGTTTTAGTTTCTCATGGGGCTTAATGATTCCTACACTCATACCAGAAGTTAAATCTTTCTTGTTCAATCTCTTCTTTCAGTAAATTAGGTCTATTCGATGATTGCTTATGAAGAATCTCAACGGATTCATCTCTCTAATATATCACCATCATAACTTACTATTATGCTTTCTCGAGTCTCTAGGAATTCTGATAAGAAGCGCTACACTAGCATTTTTTAGTACTGCAAAATTAAGGGCATCATCGTGATACTTGTTATCGTTTAATAGGATTTCCTCCCGAGCAGGATTGATTTTAAATAGCGTTCGCGTTCACATTTCCGGACACGTCGCATTTAGCACGGTTGTGGATATAACAGATGCTATTGCGATCATTGTGGATATCACGAAAATAACGGAATAATAGAGGAATAGTGGTCCGCTATTGGCGCAATTGGTCGCTATCCGTTAAATTACGGCCGCAATCCGCCGCTATTGGTGTCATCCTGCTTCATACCGTTATTTTTCGCGATAGCGGTTTCAAACACCGCCGCGACCGCGATATCTCTATTCAACCACTTTTTGAAATCCTGCTCTCGAGTTCAAGTTTACTTATAAGAAAGGGGTTCATGAAGCCATGGTGGATTCTAGTACACTTTTTGAGTCTACTTTGGTTGACGGTTCTTCTTTTTCTATTGCCCATCTCCTAGTGTCCTAGCTTTTACCTCAGAGCAGTATGATCAGATTCTCAGTCTCTTGAATAATTCTAATCAACATGATTCCTTGAAGAATCTTGTAGGGTACGGTTGCTTGAATGTTACCTGCTCACTCTAATTTTCTTTCTTAGATCATTGATATAGGTGCACGGATCACATCATATCTAACTTCCGAGCTTGATATCTCATATTTCCAGTATTTTTCCTCGTTCAATCCATTTACCAAATAAAAAATATGATTTTGTTACTCATATAGGCTAAAAACTTTAGTGAATACCTAAAATTTCTAAGAGAAAAATTTTCTAATGAATTACAAATTATTCTTCATATGTATTTAGTATACCAAAATTTTTAAATTGTAACACCCTGATTTGCAAAGTCAATATGTGATGGTTAACCCGAGAGGTATGTGGACCTTGTGAAGTTTGTAACTGAAGTTATTGGTCGAGTATAAGCCTAATCAGATGTAAATGGGGCTCGAATGACAATAAAAAGGGATTTTTTCATTGTAGGTAAAAGAGGAAAGACCAAAACTGTAAATATCCCATTTGTGAAAGCAAAGCTGATATTTAGGGGTTTTGGGGTGGGTTTGGAGACAGAAGGATTAGAGGAGTTTTTTTTTATTTCCCCATATTCTTTCTTCCCCAAACTCCACAAGTTAAAGAGAGAATAGGTGTTGAGTGCTCAAGTTCAAGTGAGATATGAGAAAACAAGTGTAAAGGAGAAATGAGGCTCATTTTAGGTTTCTAACATTAAGGTAGTTTACTTCTAATCCTTTATGGTGTTATGACTTTTTTTAAATATGATGTTTTGTTAAGGGTTTGGGTGTTTAAGCATGGTAGGGCGTTTGCTTCATTTATGCCCTAGAAGATGTTATTGTTGAAAAGATGGTGTTTTATAGTAATAGATTACCATAAATAACTTTCCTAAGCTTTAGAACATGATTGTGGGTTAAACTAGAATGTTTGAGAAGGTTTTTGGGTGATTCTCATGCCTTATTATGGATTTTATTTATTATAGTATCGATTTTGTTCTTGTAGTATCAATATTATTCTTGTAGTATCTGTATTGTTCTTACAATATTTGTATTGTTCTTGCAGTACCAATACTATTGTAATACAAATATTGTTCATGTAGGTAGTATTAATACTAGACAATATCAAAAGATCTGAAACATCACTCATTACACTCGAATGTTTATATATTGCTATGAAATGTAAAATTAAGCTTGGAAAACGAGTTCTAATTTATGAAATGGCTCAAATACCCCTAGGTAATGTAAATTAACAAAATACCCTTAATGAAAAATAAAATTCAAAAGTATACCTAAAGGTCCACGTAGTGGGCGATTACGAATGATGGATCATTACAAAGGAAAATATACAAGAAATATGATATTCCACACAAATAATGAGATAGAAGAATCATGCACCACGTGAACATCGATAAATTAAAGATATATAAGTTTCCCTCCAATTCAAGGGTGAACAGAAGGGATGGATAATGAAAATGACAAAAGAGGAAGTCTTTATCGAATAACCAACCCTGAGTTATGGTTTCAAGCCAATAACAATATATAAAGTGGGTTGTGATTAACATTAATGGCCTTAAGGGCATAAAACACTAAAGAGACTAATGATCTCTTGTATAATGTTCTAGATGAGGGAACGAGTAAGATAGTAGTGAGTGAAGGGATGACCTCACCTGGTTATGTTGTATAATGATAGTGATAACCAAGCTACATTCTTTACCTTGTGTGGTATTGATTGATGTGTGTGGTCTACAAGCACCCTTGTATGCATGTGTAATTGCATTAATGTTAATTGTTTGGTATCCATAATGTTTGGCTTGATGGTTGTGTGACATAGAGTTAATGTTATGTTTGAGTGGTTATTATACCGTACCGAGGCTATGTGATGATCAGGTTCCCCTCCATGATCTAAACCCAGTGTCTATGTAAGACCAGGAGATCATTTGTAAGATTGGTGGGAATTTTACTAAGGTTATGTGATAATCGGGTTCCCCATATGTGATTGGTGCCTGACGGCTATATGATGTCAGGTACTATCATTATGCTTGTGTGATTATTGTGTGTGTGGCATATGATGTTGTATAGTGGTATGTTATTATTGTTAGAGACCCAATATATGCATACTCATGGTAATACCCTTAGCGATAGACTAAGGGAAGCATGAGACTCATACTATAGTGATAGAATTATTGAACCTTAAGTAGGTAGCACTTGATTATGATCATGTGTGTGCCTACTACTTATTACCATGTTTTCTAGCTTGTTTATTTTCATTCGCAAGTTAGTAGTTTGAGTTGTTCAAGGATTACTATCACAGTAGGAGTTAAACATTCCTTCCAGATTATATACTGCAACTTTTAGTGGGCGTGTGTATTTATAGGATCCTTACTATAGTACAAAGTTTGTAAACTCTAAGCTTATGCTATTATGGTTTAAACTATGTGTTACTGAGCTTTGGTTTATAAAAATATTTTTATAATGGTTATATATGTATTTAAACGAATTTATGATGTTTTAAATGGTTATGAAAATAATTTTAAATTTTAGTGGTTACCTCGACAAACTAATGTGATACTTTTAGGTTCAATCAGGTTTGGGTGTTACATTTAGTGATATTAGAGCTTAGGTTGAGTCAGTCATAGGACTTAATGGTTAGTAATAGTAAGGTGTCAGTGAGTACATGCCCTTAGGTTCTGGAAGTACTCTTATAAGTTTGAATTCTGACAGTGCTTCCTCTATTTAAATATGTTTACAGAAGCACAAGATCAACTCTTTTAACCTGAAATTATGAGTAATATAGTGAGCTTTGGGAAAGCTCAGTAATAAAAACTACCAGATGATGCTAAAGGCAATTAGATAGATGAAAATCATAAAACTTTCTTATTGATCCAAGCATATACATGTTTTAGTGATGAGTTGAAGTTCATTAATTAAATTATTAATTAACCTTCATGAAACCTACAGTTCAGAGGAAACATTCTGAGAGGATTAAGGAGATTGAATTGAGGTGTCTAGTGTGTTCCCACAGAACCAGAAATAAGTGTACATATAGTTTAAAAAACAGTAGTAGTTTATATTAGGAAAATAGATTTTGAAATCATAGTAATACCCTCATATTAAACACCAATGTGTAGTTCCCCAAAACTGCATCCATAAGGATTTACCCTATGCTCATTGGGTATAAGAGCCAACCTAAGGGAGTAGGGCCTAAGACCCTACCCAAGGGTCAGCTTAGGTCCATAAGGAATTACCATCTTTATTGGAGCTGAACTTGAAGAACTCCACAATACATCCCAAAAAGTACTTCGATGTAAATTAGATTAAGCGGTGAACTGTAATACCAAAATCATGGACTAATAAAATATCGTAAAATGAATGTGATATTTATTTAAATCACATAACTACCTCCACTCGTACACATAAATACTCTCCCCCGGAATTGCATTTTTTTTGTTTTTGGAATCGTGGCTAAAGACATGGGCATGACTTGGGGCACGACGTGGTCTGTCGTGATAGGATCCCATGATCAAGTAAGTAGCATCAATAGTTTCTAATAGGTCTAGTTAGCATTTTCTAGAAAGAGGAAGGACGAAATTGCTTTAGGATTTTAGGTTTAAATTTTCAAGATAAATAGTTTGGATAAATCTTTTGAATTATTATTTAGATATTTTATTTTACTTTGAACATTTTCTTTATATTTAGGAAGTTTATCTCTTACAATTCTCTAGGCTATAAATATCATATTAGGGTGAAGCTTGAAAAATGTACTGAATTTGATTTTGTTCTTTGGGGTTGTTTTCATAAAATGTTTACTTTTTCTTCCATCTCTGTTTTTACTTTAGTTTTTTATTTTCTTTTTAAAAAAATGCTATGCATGATTTCCGTCATGCTTATCTAAATTTCTATTTAGCAAAAAGGATTAGCGATGACTCAATTCTGTTTGTGAGAAATTAAAAACACTTAACAACTTCAAATTACATTCTTGACTTTATGAAAACTTGATTTGGAAAACGACCATATCTTTAATAATCTTACAACTCTCATTTCAAAAAGATGTCGTTGATTTCAAGCAAGGGTGTTTTGATTTACAATTTATGATGAAAAATTAGTTGGTCATAATTCAACTTCATATGAACAAACCTAGCGACAGTCCACTAAGGTGAATCGAGATAAGATTTGATTCTCATTGAGACATCATAACCCAAGTTGGGCTTTTCTAGGACTTAAAGTTGTATTTGTGCTAACAGTGATAGTTGTGGTCAGTCGAAACAAGGACTAAATTCAGTAGATAGACTTGGGAAAATCAATTTATCAAAGAGGAAAGTAAATTACAAGGGTTGGGCCTTGTAGATTGTAACCGACATGTTTCTCAAAGTAAAATCTCTTTCGATATTCAATTGGTATTGAGGCAAACCGAAGCTTGAGGAAATTTTTCATCTTATTGAATTCTTCTTAAAATTTACATTTATTTTATTCCATCATTTTTCTAGATTCACATTTATTTTATTTTCTGACTTTATTCTTCTACTTTAAAATCCCTCTTTCCTTTTACTTACTTATTAAATACAGGATCAAAACAACTTAAAGTTGGAAACTCCTTAGTCCCTTCGGATCGACCTTTCTTCTCTTTACTACAGTTTTATTTATTTTATTTTATAATAAGGAATATTTATTTGACAGTTACGATGTTTGTCAAATTGGCCCTATTACCAGGGACTTCGACAAAGTTACTGATATGGTTTTGTTTTGATATATGACTAGGTTGCATTTGGGAGATTTAATAGATTGTGAACCTGAAATTGAAGCACTTTCTTGGAGAATATGTGGAGAAACACTTCGGTTAAAGAAGACAAAACAACAATAACAATAACAACCAAATCCAAATTCAGAAGCAACCTCCAATGCTGAAACATAATTCACGTACGAAGAACATGTTCCAATGACTGATCAAATAATTCGTGAACAAGATGCGACACCTATGTACAACAACCACTATACATCACATTCCTGAATGGTGAAACACCATTCGAGCTTAAGATGGTATAATTAATCTTCTGCCGACCTTCTATGGTTTTCCAAACAAAAACTCACACAAACATCTCACAGAGTTTCATATGGTTTGCTTAAGTATGAAACCGCAGGGAGTAACCGAATACCAAATCAAACTCCACGCTTTCCGTTTTTTCTTAGCCAATTTGGCTAATGATTGGTTATTTTTTTTACTGACTATTTCAGGTACTACACATGTTGATATGACTTGATTGTTTCTTGACAGGTTCTTCCCTGTGGGTGAAGGCGAGCGAATTAAGGAGAACCATCTTAGGAATCATACAAAAAGACAATGAGTCATTAAATGACTATTGAGAACGATTCAAGAAGCTTTCTGCCAGTTGTTCACAACACAGACTATCAGAACAAACTCTCCTCTAGTACTTATATAAAGGCTTTCTTCCTATGGAAACAATGATGATTGACGTAAGGAACGGAAGGGCTCTTATAAACATGACTCCAAATACGGCCAGAAATTTAATTTCTAATGTGCCGCTAACTTTTAGCAATTTCATCCATCCAGTGAGCCCATTCGATGGGTTCACAAGATAAGTAATCCATTATTAGAAGACAAAATTGACAAATTGACTAATGTGGTTCAATCTCTTATTGCAGGTAAAACAGTGCAGTCAGATTATGTGGAATCTGCAAAATGTTGGATCATCACACGAAATGTTATCTGATGCTTCAAAATGTTACTACAGCCCATATAGATGTTATAGGAAATTTTCTAGGGCCTCCCAAAGACCATATAACCCACACACCAACATCTATAATATCGGGTGAAGAGATCATCCGAATTTAAACTATTGACCGAATCCCAGACCAAATCAAGCTTATCAACCAAGGTCACCTCCAACTCAACAGTATCAATCCTAAAAATCATCATTGGAGATGATTGTAGAATGTTTGGCATTATCCTAGGAGAAATTTCAGATCAAGACTGAAGCTCACTTTCAAGAGCTCGGCAAACAAATGAGTCAACTAACATAAGTTGTGAGTCGATTGGAGTCCTAGGGAAAGTTGTCGTTGCAAACTGAGCCAAATATGAGGCAAAACATCGATGCCAATATTCTTTGAAGTGGCATTATCATCAAAATTGATAACCCAGAGAAAGTAGGTGCACACTCCCAAAAGAAGAAGAAAGAACTAGAAATTTATACAACACCTCCTACTCCTTCACCTTATGTCGTTCCACCTCCCATTCTGACAAGATTGGTTAAACACGAAAAACAAGCCAAAGAAAAGTAGATGCTTGACGTTTTTCAGAAGGTCTACATAAATATACCCCTCCTTAATGTTATCAAAAAGGTTCCATGATATGCCAGATTTTTTATGGATCTTTGCATGAATAAAAGAAAACTTACCAAGAATGAAAAGTAAAACTTAGGTGGAAATGTTTCTGTCGTAATTCAACGCAATATTCCACCTATGTTCAAGTATCAATGTATGTTTGTGATTCCTTCTAAAATTGGTAAAGTGGGTATAAAATGTGTTATGTGTGATTTAGGTGCATTAATGTTATGCCTCTTTCGATTTATAACTTACTAAAGGCTAAGCCTTTGAAGGAAATAGGAATAACGATCCAGCTTGCCTATAGATTTGTGGTGTATCCCGAATAAGTTCTTGAAAATATGCTCGTGAAGATAAACAATTTGGTTTTTTTTGGAGGATTTTTACGTTATTGACATGGAAGATGTTCGTTCTAATAACACTTTTGAAATCCTACTCGGAAGACTGTTCCTAATCACATCTCAAACTATGATCGACATTAGAAGTGACATTCTTAGTATGGAATTCGACAGTGAAGTTGTCAAATTTTATGTTTAAAAAGTAGTGAAGTATCCCGATTCTATGACAAACATTAGCTTCATTGATATTTATGAACATTTTGTCTATAAATTTATAGAAACTAATTTTTTTGATAGACGAATCACGGGAGTTGAAAAATATTTCGTTTGTTGATTCAGATTTGCACTTAACTCCTTCAAAATCTAAATTGTTACCTTCCATTTTGTAGGCACCAAAAATAGAGTTGAAACCATTATCGGAATGTTTGAAGAACTCATTTTTTGGTGATGAAGATGCATTGTCGGCCATTATTTTAGACAAGATTTTAAAACTAGGAAAGATCCGAAGAAATACTTATGAGAATGTTTGAATATACAAAGACAAAATGAAGGAACTTTATGATCGGAGAATTTCTCATAAGAACTTTCTTAGATGGAAAAAGTGTATGAAGTGGAGGAAGCATCTCTTTCAAAGCCTGTAGTCTGAATCAAGTAATGGAACTAAAACAATGTTAAACAAAGCGCTTTAATGAGAAACAATACATTTATTTTTATTTTTATTTTTTATTTTTTATTTTCAGATGCTCCATGTATTTATATAATAGAACTCGGAATTACGAATGTAATGTTGGTTTGAATAAAATCATGAATTTTGAGCAATGCATCTTACGAAAAACTTTGTCTCAGGAAAGGCAGACTAATATACGGCGTTACTGGATATATTAAAAGATATTTGACAAATTCGGTTTAGCGCTACCAGAAATATCGAGTAATAATAATGTAATAGGTGGAAATCATGAAGAAATATTAAAAAATTTGGCAACCGGCAAACTTAGCTTATCAGTTTGTGTCGATACTTTAAAAAATATATTGATCCATAACAATAATAGGTAAAAAATGACAAAACCGGTCTATAAATGACAAAACAGGTAAAGCGCTACCGGATATATTGAAAGTGTCGATACTTTATAAAAATATATTGATCTATAATATAACAGGTAAACAATGACAAAACCGGTCTATAAATGACAAAACAGGTAAATAGCTACCGGATATTTTGAAAGTGTCGATACTTTATAAAAATGTATCGATCCATAACAATATAACAGGTAAAAAAATGACAAAATCGGTCTATAATTGACAAAACAGGTAAATAGCAACCGGATATATTGAAAGTGTCGATATTTTATAAAAATATATCGATCCATAACAATATAACAGGTAAAAAAATGACAAAACTGGTCTATAAATGACAAAACAGGTAAAGCGCTACCAGATATGTTGATAGTGTCGATACTTTATTATAAGTATCGACACTTTTGGAATTTAAAAGAGAAGAAGTTATAGCGCTAATAAAGTATCGATACTTTATAAAAATGTATCGATCCATAACAATATAACAGGTAAAAATATGACAAAAACTGGTCTCCAAATGACAAAACTGGTCTCGAAATGACAAAACCGGTAAAGAGCTACCGGATATGTTGAAAGTGTCGATACTTTATTATAAGTATCGACACTTTTGGAATTTAAAAGAAAAGAAGTTATAACGCCAATAAAGTGTCGATACTTTATAAAAATGTATCGATCCATAACAATATAACAGGTAAACAAATGACAAAACCGGTCTATAAATGACAAAACAGGTAAAGCGCTACCGGATATATTGAAAGTGTCGATACTTTATAAAAATATATCGATCCATAACAATATAACAGGTAAAAAATGACAAAATCGGTCTATAAATGACAAAATAGGTAAAGCGCTACCGGATATGTTGATAGTGTCGATATTTTATTATAAGTATCGACACTTTTGGAATTTAAAAGAGAAGAAGTTATAGCGCTAATAAAGTGTCGATACTTTATAAAAATGTATCGATCCATAACAATATAACAAGTAAAAATATGACAAAACCGGTAAAGAGCTACCAGATATGTTGAAAGTGTCGATATTTTATTATAAGTATCGACACTTTTAGAATTTAAAAGAAAAGAAGTTATAGCGCCAATAAAGTGTTGATACTTTATAAAAATGTATCGATCTATAACAATATAACAGGTAAAAATATGACAAAATCAGTATCGAAATGACAAAACCGGTAGTAAAAAATTGTGCTTGTGTGGTCATTTTTATTTTAGAATTTTCATTTTTTAATACAAAAAGTTGGATATTTTAAGCAAAACTCAGTAAGAAAAGAACAAAAATTTTGTAGTAACAAAAGAATAACATTGGGAAACCCACCATGTTATCAGTTTCTCAAAGAACAAAAACCCAGAAACATGTAAATTTACAATGTAACCGGTAAAAATATACTGGTTAATTAGCAAATAGGTTTATATTATGTATCGACACTCTTTAAATATGTGTCGATACTTTTTTCCCAAAATGAAAGTACAACGAAGTGCACGCATAAAGTGTCGATACATTTAAAATTGTATTAATCCTAAAAACATCAAAACCGATAATTATAATGTAATAGGTAAATTTGTAATATTACCGGTTTAAATATACTTGTTTAGTTAGAAAATAGGTCAATATAAGCTTTACCTATTACATTATATAAGCGCTACCTAATATATTATTATACTTGATAATATTTTCGATTAAATAATATAACATAATCGGTCTAAATTTTAACCGATCACTTATTTAACAAGTTACATCATTTTTTAATTTTTTTTTAGACGCAGCAAAAGTTCTCGTAATCCATCTTTGGACACATTAAAGCCCTCACCATTTATATTTTCCCTGGGCCCACCACACATTTGCATCTTGATTTCATTAAACCCTACTGTCGTACCTTACTATCTCAAGTCTTTAACTTTTCTAAAAAAAACCTACACAACCGCATCATTCACTTCGAGTCACCACCAACCTGCGCCATTTTTCACTCTTGCAGTGGACACCACCATGGTTCGCAGGACATTCCTAGGCCAAGACTGTCACTTCGCCACAGTTGATATCCGTTGTCGATCATGAACATTTTAAAAAGTGAATTTTAATGTTGGTACATCCTTCGACGGTGTCTCTTTCAAACAGTATCCATCGCCATCATTAACTTTACGACCGAGGTTGTCACTAAACATAGGAAGCATCTCCATTCCTTATCTTATATTTTAATTTTTCATATTAGAATAATACGTCTTAAGTGAGGGGTAGAGAATAATTGAATCAAAATTTTCTCTTGGTTATTTATATGCTTAAAATTGAGTATGCTTTGGTTGAATGTGTTGAAATTTTATGTTGAACATCCTAAGTCTTGTTAAATATTTTTTTAATGTTATATGAGTTTTTTCAACACACTTTTGTTTGAATTAGGTTGCACGATAGTGCATGGCATGATTAGTGTTTTCTAGAAATTTTCTGATATCCCATGAGTTTATTGGTTGAAATGTAGTTGACTCAATGAAGATTACACTTTCTTATGAGATTTGAGTTTAAGCGAGCAATCTATTACATTTTTTCTTATTTGTTTGATTGAGTGTGTTGGGCTTAACATTGATATTCTAAAACTTGTGATTAAATGCATATTGAACTTGATGCTTTAGCATGATATGGGCACTTAAGATTTACCCACTTCGCTTCCCAAAAATTGTCTACCCATTCTTTTCCCTTAGTTAACCATTTTTGTGCTTTCTCCACTTTCTTTGTTTATACCTTGTTCACTCGAGATCCCTTTTTTTCTATTTTACCTTCTTTTGCTACCCTTGTCAAGACATGAGATAGAATTGGTCTAAAAGAAGAAGAAAAAAGTGAGTTCGAAACAAAAAATCAACAAAAAAGGGAGTTCAAGCAACAATAGTATTCGAACACAAAACAAAAAAGAAAAAGAAAATGTAAAAAGGAAACAGGAAAAGATTCAGAAAAAAATGAGAATGAATAAATTGATTGTTTTGTTACATATTTTGTTACTTTTATTTCTTTAACTCGTATTTTTGCCTTTTTTTCCTACCTTTACCTAAGCCCCATTACAACCATTTTAAAGACCCTTTAATTATGCATCTTTTTATTTTTAAAGATGAAAACTTGATTTTATTACAGGCCTATGGTAATATCATGTTTAGTTCTGGCTTTGAGCGTTTTTACCTTAAACAATTTGAATGAAATGAGTGAACCTTTGTGAGGGAATTGAGTTTTGTTACATTGAGAGATTGATAGATTAATGAGATGTCAATATTATACTTATTTATGTTTTTCAATTGATTGTTATTTTGATTTGGATAATTGCGGTGAATTTAACTTGGATGGTTTTCTTGGATATGATACAAAATGAAGAAAGATAAATAAAGTTTTTAATATGTTTGATTGAAGCATGCTTGGGAACAAGCATTGAATTAGTTAGGGGAAATTTGATGAGTGATTAGATTTGCATATATTTTGTTGATAATTATTCCACTTTGTTTATTTAATGTTACTAATTTGATTTTTTGTTTATTTTTGTGCAGGAACTTATTTTCCAGAAACAACAGTAAATAGCGTGAATTCTGCTTTTTTTTTTTGGATTCACGACTGGAGACATGGGCATGAGTTGGGGCACGACGCGGTCCAACGTGGCAAGATCTAATGATCCAGTTAGGGCACGACCCGACCCGGATACGAATCCGATGTGTCACATTGACTTTTCAAAACTTTGACCTTCTAAAAATTAATTGTACTTTAAAAATTTTATTTTTCTTTTAGTGATGAACCCTAATACAAATATTAATATTAAAAATTCATAATTCAAAATGAAATTAAATACTTAATAATTTACATAAATATAAAATAGTAGGGTTACAAAATTGATCAGAGCATTAAAATTTAAAACTTTGTAATACATGCCAACAAAAATTTCAAAATAACAAGAAACCTACATTTCAAATTGTTCTGATCTAATCTTCATCAAGACTATGATGCCCTTTCCTAGCTTTAATCCTCGGATCTCTTTGCACCTACGTGTGAAACAAGTACATGCTAAGTCGTTGACTTGTTGAGGTAATAATGAGTATTATAAATCATTTGCTTATTCATTTCATATAAAACATTGCATACTGAAACCAATATACATTTCTCGAATTAACATATATTGTTACACATTATTCAATTTATATCACTTTGTTATATCAGCCCAATGCATATTACTGAGAAGTCAAGGTATGTGAGTACATTGAGGTTGTACACTATAATTGCAGTCACCACTGCTCATAAAATTTGCACCGAAGTGCCACGTAGAATATGCACCGAAGTGCCACATAGATTTGTCCCGAAGGACCGCGTAGAATTTTTCCTGAAGAATCACATAGAAATTTGTCCCGAATGACCACGTAGAAATTTGTCCCGAAGGGACCGCGTAGAACCCTCGACTCTTGGCATGCCAACTATACCTCTAATTCTCATACATATACTTTGGAATTTAACTTTATAATTAATTTTCATTATTTTATTCAAAGTATCGATACTTTATACATAGTACTGATATTTCTCTTCTTTGGTACCAATACCTACTTCAATATCGATACCATTTTGGCATTCTGGAATTTCATCTCTACTTACAATATTGATACCTTACCCTTGGTATCGATACCTCCAAATCAATATCGATACTACTTCAATCAGTATCAATACCTACAGCATTTATAGACCTCATGAATAGAGTGTTTCAACCATACCTCGATCAATTTGTTGTTTTCTTCATTGATGACATCTTGGTGTATTTAAAGACAAATGAGGAGCATGACGCCCATCTTCGAGTGATCTTCAAACACTACGAGATAAGAAGCTTTATTCTAAGTTGTCTAAGTGAGAATTTTGGTTACCCGAAGTGGCATTCCTTGGGCATGTGTATCAGCAGAGGAGATTCGGGTGGATCCTTAGAAGATTAAAGCTATATTAGATTGGGAAGTTCCAAGAAATGTTTCTGAAGTACGAAGTTTCTTGGGATTGGCTGGATATTATCGAAGGTTTGTTAAGAACTTTTCGTTGATTTCCTCCTCTTGGAAAAAAATGTTAAAGAAAGATGTGCCATTCATTTGGATGGATAAATTCCAAGAGAGTTTTTGAATCTTTTAAGAAGGTTCTAACGGAAGCTCCAGTGCTAGTACAACCAGAATCGGGCAAAGACTATACAATTTATAGTGAAGCTTCCCATAATGGTTTGGGATTTGTTTTAATGCAAGATGGAAAAGTAGTAGCCTATGCTTCAAGAAAACTTAAGCCACATGAGAAGAACTATCCGCGACATGATCTTGAGTTAGCAGCGGTGGTGTTTGCACTAAAGATTTGACGCCACTATTTATATGGTGATCGTTGTTATATTTACACAGATCATAAAAATTTGAAGTACTTAGTGACTCAAAAAGACCTAAACTTGAGACAAAGGTGATGGATCAAGCTACTTAAAGACTATGATGCAATCATAGACTATTACCCTGGGAAAACTAATGTTGTAACTGATGCACTTAGCCGAAAGACTTTTTGCAACTTTACGTATGTTAGATGCCCGACTTGCATTAAAGGACAATGGTGCTCTGATGGCTGAATTAAAGCTAATACCACTATTGTTGGAGCGAATAAAGGAGTCCTAAAGGAGGGATGATAAGTGTTTAGAAAGAATAGAACAAGTGGAAAAAGATGGATTCAAAGACTTTGAAGTAAAGTCAAACGGATGCATATACTATAGAGTCCGAGTTTGTGTTCTTAATGATGAAGAATTGAAAAGAGATATACATTCTGAAGCTCATTATAGTCTGTTGATTATGCATCCATGAGGAAACAAGATGTATCAAGACTTAAAAGGGCGATATTATAGAGTTTATTGCAAAGTGTTTTACCTATCAACAAGTGAAAGTTGAACATCAAGTACCTTCAATATTTTTACAACAGATCTATATTCCTCAATGGAAATAGGAAATATTTACGATGGATTTCATAACGGGTTTACCTTTGACACAGAAAAAAAGATTAAATTTGGGCAATTGTCGACAGATTAACAAAGACTGCACATTTTATTCTTGTTCAAACTGATTATTCATTGGATAAGTATGTTGAACTATACATCAAGGAAATAGTTTGACTACATAGAGTGTCGGTTTCAATAGTATATGACAGATATCCAAGATTCACTTTGAGATTTTTGAAGTTTTTACATGGAGCCTTAGGTATCCGATTGAACTTTAGCACAACTTTTCACCCACAGACCGATGATCAGTCTGAGCGGACTATTCAGATTCTGGAAGATATATTAAGAACATGTGTTATTGATTCCCATGGATCGTAGGAGAAGTATCTGTCGCTCGCAAAGTTTACTTATAACAATATTTATCAATCGAGTATCAAGATGGCGCCCTACGAAGCTTTATCTGGAAGAAAGTGTGGAACATCATTAAATTGGTTTGAATTGAAATATCGAGACTTAGTGGGGCCATATCTGATCAAAGACTTAGTGGGCCAACTTATATCCATTAATTACCTTTTAACATCCAAATTTTTCTATGGAACACTTAAAACTAAAAATCATACCAAATATTCAAACATGTTCTCAATCATTTCTAAGATTTCAAATTTATTATTTACACCTTTGACAAGTCAAATATGCTTTTAGAATCCAATTATTAACCAAATTTCATCCATTCACTTAAAAACTCATTTTACTAATTCATTATTAAATCCCCAACTCTTAGTTTTTTATTCATCTTAAAGCTTTCCTTAAGCTTCTATACCACCAAGGCTTCAAAACCAACCCAAAATTAAAGAAACAACCAACTTGAAAGTAACTCACCTTAACATGGAGATTTGCGGTGGAAGAGAAGAAGAAGATAAGATAACCAAAGCTTCCGATATTTCTTCCCTTTTCTAAACCTCACATGCTTAATTCTCTTTAAAAATGAATTTTAAATTTATTTCTTGATAAAAAACCATAATGCCCTTCTATTCTTCAAGCTTTAATAATAAGTCCTAAATAAAATTTCCAAAATAAGTCCTTGAACTTTTTAATTTATTAAAATTAAACACCAAATTTTAAATTCTTCTATTTTAGTCACTAACTCAATATTTGGGGTATTACACCAGTAAGCAGTAGAAGCATTTTCTAAAAGGTCCAATCAATATTTTCTAAAAAGAGGACGGGATAAATTGATTTAGGATTTTAAGTTTGAATTTTCTAGATAAATAATTTGGATAAATCTTTTGAATTATCATTTAGATATTTTATTTTACTTTGAATATTTCTTTATTTTGAGGAAGTTTATCTTTTGTTCTCTAGGCTATAAATACCCTTAGGGTAAAGCTTGAAAAATTTACAGAGTTTGATTTTATTCTCTGTGGTTATTTTTATAAAAGTTTTCTTTTTCTTTCATCTTTGTTTTTACTTTATTATTTTATTTTCTTCTAAAAATACTAGGTATGATTTCTATTATGCTTAACTAAATTTCCATTTAGCAAAAAGGCTTAGCGATGACTTAATTTCATTTGTGAGAATTGAAAAACACTTAACTTCTTCGGATTACATTCTTGATTTTCTAAAAACTTGATTTGGCAAACAACCATATCTTTAATAATCTACCCCACTCACTTCTAAAAAAAAGTTGTTGATTTGAATGGTGTTTTTATATATAGTTTGGGAGGAAGAATCAATTATTCGTAATTCAACTTCCTATGAATAAACTTAGAAGTGGTTCGTTAAGGTGAAACGAGATTAGGTTCAAATCTCATTTAGACACTATAACCGAAGTCGGGCTTTTCCAGTGCTTCAAACTGTATTGGTGTTAATGGTGATAGTCGTGGTTAGTCCAAAAAATGATTGAATTCCAAAGATAGACTTGAGAATATTGGTTTACCAGAGAGAAAAGTAAATTATAAGAGTTGTACCATTTAGATTGTAACCGACATGCTTCCCGAAGTAAAATCTCATTCGATTATCAATTGGAATTAAGGCAAAGTAAAGCTTGAGACTATTTTTCAGCTTATTGAATTCTTCTTAAAATTTTCTTTTATTTTATTCCACCATTTTTCTAGATTCACATTTTATTTTACTTTTTGACTTTTATTCTTCCAATTTAAAACCCTATTTTCTTTTACTTATTTGTTAAAACAAGATCAAAACAATTCAACATTGGAAACTCCTTAGTTCATGCGTTTACTACATTTTTTATTTTGTTTGAGAAAAAGAAATATTTATTTGAGAGTTACGACAGTTGTCAAAGGATAATTTTGTAATTTCTTATACTCGTATTTCTGGTATTAAAACTATTTAACAAGAAATATCAGAATCTAAGAATTCTGGGGTTAATTGCTTTATCGATTAATCACTGAATTTGAAATTATTTCTTATCATTCTTCTAGTCCTTCATATGAGTTATTCGAATCTTATTTAGTTTACTAACTTTTATTGTATGAAGTTTGAGTTTAAAAATAATTAATTATACACATATGATCAATCATATTCATTCACGCATTTACCAATACTAATGGTTTTTATAAAACATGCAAAAGATAGTAATGTATTATCTCATTTTTTGACCTAGACCAGCCGACCATTTAAACTCCATTTGATCACTCTCAAACTTGTATTCGACGTCCCATAATATCTCGGATACATAAAAAATGGATTTTTATCAAAAACAAAATGTAAACACGAAAATTGAATCAAATCGAAAGATAAGATGTTGAAAAACAACTTACCAATTTAAATTTGGTGAAGCGGACCCTAAAAACAAACTCAAGACGATAAAAAATATTATGATAGTCAAAGCCCGATAAATGCCAATCAAATATTAACGACTCGATCAACACGGCTTGGCTTGGTCACTTGGCTTGGTGGCTCAAATGGATCGGCCAACTGGTTTGGGTTGACTCTAAGTAGTTCAGGTTGATTCGGTTCGATCCGAGTTGATTCAGTCCTGTTCATATTGACTCGAACCGATTCTAGAAGGTTTAAGGTTCAGTAGAGCAGCCCCACGCAAAGCGACAGTGCGTGGATGTGCATTTCGTAGCCAAACACAACGTTCACGACTTCTACGACTGCAGGAGGCTTTGCTTAACACCATCAACTCGAATTCGAACCAAACGCATGAATAAAAATGAACAAAAATGAGAACGAATGCCTTACACATGGTAGTCGGTGGAGGAAACGACAACAGCGACGATGAGCAAAACAGATTGAGTTTTGTTTGGATTTATACGACGAGTTCAACGATGAGGGTGGTGTGGTCACCGGACCTCGAGATTGACCGAAATCAAAGAAAAACTGTGCCGACAGTTGGTTCTCTGACAAGGGTTGGATCGCTGATTCATGACGAACAAAGGTGTTTCATGACAAGGAGCTACAGGGCTTTGGTCTCGGGTCACTCTAATAGGGACGCTGTCGATCGTGGTTGGTCGGACGACAGTGGTTCGGTGGTAGATAGGCGACGGTGGAAAGGCTTGGAAATTGTTTTGGTATTTTCAGGTTCCAACTGCTCGAAGGGAGGTTTGCTACTCGATCTGATTAAAACATATAGAAAAGGATTGTTTATTATTTTAAAGCATAAAGAGTGTCTTAGCTTAATGGCTAATAGGGGTGTGAAAAAAACCCGATCCGACCGATCTGATCCGTTGATTCGATCTGAAAATTTAGATATTCGATCCGTTTTTCAATTTTCGGATAGATCGAATCGGGTATCCGAAATTTCTTTCGGGTTATCGGATTAGATACGGGTCGATAAAAAACTATTTTCGGATTATCTGAAAACCCGAAAAAAATTAGGGTGAGTTGCCGGAACTGCCCAATGAATACTTCAAACATGTTCTGAAGTTCCTATTTCAAAGTAGAGAAAACTAATGGAACCATGTGTATGGAAGAGATAGAGAGAGACAGATCAGAAGAGGAGAGGGGGCAGCAATTTTTTGTTGAATTAGTCGTGCATCATCTAACCTATATTGGAATTATGTTCTTGGCACTGGACTGAAATTCTGAATCATTTAAACAGCCTTGGGGATTCCAAACAATAACATCTCCCTACATCTAAAAGGTTTCATGAGAAGTAATAAGGTAATCCAGCCTCACAGAATAATTAGTAGTGAAAGCATGAATATAATGAAGTCTGGATAACTAACTGGAGATATAAAGCCATTTGTCTTAGAAATCTCTCCATTTGGTAGTTGAAGAATAAGAGGGCTTTCCTTTGCAGATGGTACATATCTGGTGACAAACAGAAAAAATGAACACCTTAAAAAATGACTTGCAAGCAAATAATAAATATGAGAGTGAACCAGAGAGGTTATTGAAAAAAGGGCATATCAGAGCAGGATGGCACTCCTGAATTAATATTTTCTCCTAAAATGAACATCGAACCAAAAAAAACATTGACAGGAATGGAACCACGCAGTTATTTTTTTTATTGACTTTTTTGCAAAAAAGAAAAAAATCGGATTCGGATCCGGATATTTGGATATCTGATCTGAAATTTCGGATATCCGAATTTTCAGAACGGATACGGACCATTACTTTAAGTATCTGAAATTTTCGGATATCCAAAAATTCAAATCGTATAATATCCGATATTTGATAATGCACTCCCGAGTGACTAAGGCATGATACCCCATACTATAGCATGTGGGTTCAAAACTTACTAGCCCCACCATTTCATTTTTTTTCCAATTTTTCCCTAGCTGAGAGAGATGGGCAAATTTCAGTTTAAATCCCTGAACTTTTAGAAATTTCAGAAACTACCCATACTCTAGCACCTGGGTTCAAAACCTACCAACTGCACCATTTCATCATTTTTCAATTTTTCCCTAACTGAGAGGGATGGGTAAATTCCAGTATATGTCCTTGAACTTTCAGAAATTTCAAAAATTACCTAAAATTGTTAGGATCTTGCAAAAAGGTCCCAAAATTCAAATTAATAATAATTTAAATTAAAGCTAAAAAATAAATAAAAACAGGGTGTTACATCTATTCCTCAACATCTAACAAATGAAAAAGATAGCATTGGCAAAAAAACCTGCTGATCCACAAAGCAACTCTGTTCTCTCATATTTGCGTGAACCAATCCTCCATAGACAGCGAATTGAACTCATCAAACCTTATTGTCATGATGACTTTTTTATCGAAAGGTGGGGTTATTTTTATAAATCAAATAAAAAATATTTAGAAAAATCGAAAATATTTGGAGTAATCATCGACCATTTGGTAATTTAAGAAATTGAATATGAATTTATGGTCTATTTGTTTGGTTGTAATGGTTTTGGAAATTGAATTATGGAAATGAATTACTAGAATTTGAATTCTAGAAAAATTATATTTTGGAAAATGTTTTCGAAAATATTTTCCGTAAATGAATTACATTTTTAAAAAACATCTGGAAAACGTTTAATGTTAAGATATTGTTTAACTTTTTTTCCACTCGTTGATGAGTTTTTAAAATTATTTATTATAAATATTAAATAAATAATATTATTATCATAAACTTAATATTATTAAAATATAAAATAATTTATTATTAAATATTTTTTTATAATTTATTAATAAAAATTTAAATATATTTTATTGAAATAAACTATTATAATATATAATTATTTATTAAAGTATAGTTTATTTTCTATTTTAAAATATTAATTAGTATATTTTAAATATTATTAAAATATTATTATTATTAGATTAAAATATATAATAATATTATTATAGTAATATTTATAATTATTCTATAAATTAAAATTATATTAATAATAATTATTATACTATTAAAATAAAATATAATCTTATTTATATAAATGATTATTTTATTATAATATGAAAATATATATTATTAGAAATTAATAATATATGTTAAATATTTTAATAATTAATAATTTGATTAAATATATTAAAATTCATAAATAAAATTATTTTGAGTATTTTTCTTTGAAGTTAAAGTTCGGAAAATGACTTATGGAAATCACCGTAAGTTTTTTCCAAAAATTACAAAGGATTATGTTACCAGGAAAATATTTACGTTGACCAACCAGTTTTCCTCCACAATACTAGAAAACATTTCCAAAAAACGAATTATGTGAAATATACACGGAAAACATTTTCCGAAAATGAATACGTGAAACAAACACGAGATTTCGGGAAAAACCAATTCCTATTCATTTTACGGCAACAAACAACTATTCTTTTACTTTCCTTTAAACATTAAAATTATTTAATATTTTTTTAGGGAACGCATTATATGGTATTTTAGCTTAAAGAAAAAATTAAATCCTTAATTTTCATTAAGGTAATTATTTCTCAATTTTAATCGAAATAATAAAAATTATCGTTTCCTAAATTTAGAAATCATGAAAAAGATTACATTGTTATTTGTTTTCAATGTAAAGGAAACTATTTCCCTATTTTTATTAAGACAATCATTTCTTACTTTTTGTAGACACTCGTTTTTTATAGGACTTAATATATATATATATATAATTATTTTTTATTAATTATTATTATATTATTTACTATTAATATTATTTTACAGGTTTTTCAACAACCTATGATACTAAATTTTTAGCTGCAGCAGCCCCTCCACGTTTCAGCTCTACAGCACCCTTTCCAGGAGCTTCCAGAAGCCAGCTGCCCTTCTACGTTGAAGCTATAGGGTGAGTCACCACCATAGTTTGGTGACTCACCGAAATCACCCTATTAACTGGTCCATAGCGAGCCTTGGTGGTGGCTATAAGCCACCAAATCTGCAAAATCAGAAAAAAAAGGAACAACCACCAAAACCATGAGAAGCACGACCCAAACGAAAAGAAGAGAGATAGAGGGAACTTACCTCGTCGGAGCCTCCTTACACCGCGAAAAGAAAATACCCGAAGGTATTTTTAGATCTACGTAAATTAAAGGTTTTTAGGGAGAATGGGTCGGATCAGTCTTAGATTGATCCGATCTATATTGAGAAGATTTTGATTTTTCAGCACCGATGCGGTGCTGGAGGTGGTGACCGGAGCCATAGCTCCCTTTGGCCGGAGGCTCTAGAGAGAAGGGGAGAGAAATTTTTTCTCTCTTCTAGAGAGAGAAAATGAAAAATGAAAAATTTGGCCTTTAGGGCCATTTAAAGGGTATTTATACCCTCACCAAAACGACGTAGTTTTGATGAGGGGCTTGCATGTAATTTGATAAGGGTAAAACCCTTTCCGCACACTCATACTTTTGTAACTTTGCAATTAGTCACTAAAAGTAATTTTTGTTCATTTTAATTCAGCCTTTTAATTTATGTACTTTATAATTTAATCATTAATATGTTTATATAATATTTTAGGTAAATTACTGATTTAATCCTTTAATTTTAATAATTAATATTTTAATCCTGAACATATGTTCTAAGTTATTTTAATTTATATTAAAATTTTATATAATTTTATTTTAGTCACTAAATTATAAATGGGCAAAAGCATGTCTAATCCCTGTAATTTTAAATAATTAATTACAAATTAGGTATTTAATTTTATTAGATTATAATTTAGTCCCTAAGTTTAATATTTTCATTTATTTTACAAGCTTTATTACTTTTTATTTTTTCATACCATGTTTTAATTTTATTTTAAACATTATTTAATCATATGTTACTTTTATATTTATGTTCTATATAATTATCATTACATTACTATTATATATTATTATTTATTAGTCAATATATATATCTTATAAATATATAATTATTTATTTTCTATTTTTCCTATTTATAAATTTAATTTTATAAATTTTTTAAAAAAATAATCATATTTTGATATTTATTTATTTTTAATATCGAAGAAAAAGAGCTGTCTTAAGGCACCTAGAAGCCCTTTTCTGATATTTTTAAATAATAAATATCTTATTAAAATAAATTTTTATTTTAAGAAAATGTTTTGGTTATTTATTTTTTTCATATCAAAGAAAAGAGCTGTCTTAAGGTACCTAGAAGCTCTTTTCTAATATTTTTGAATAAATATCTTACTATTAAATAAAATGTTTTTGATATTTATTTATTTTTTAGGGTAAAGTATAGTAATGGTCACTGAACATTTCTGAAGCTTGCATTTAGGTTCCCCAACTTTTAAAACTTGCAATACAGTCCCCCAACATTTATTCCGTTTGCAATATGGTCCCCCAACTTAAACCACCGTTAGAATTAGGGTAAATTATATAAAGGTTAATGAACTTTTCAGACACTTGAATTAGGTCCCCCAACTTTTAAAACTTACAAACAGTCCTCAATTTCATTCTAACCCCAATTTCCAAGTAATTCAATTTCATTCTAAACCCTAATTTCCAAATAATTCAATTAAATCAATTATGTCAGATTTATTATTATTTAATTTCATCTTATTTCATGTGATACGTATTTTTATATAAATAAATAGTATATTCTTATCTGTTGAAGAAATTTTTTAATTAAAAAAAGTAGTTAGGATATAGAAGAGGTTGAAATAATTCGAAATTTAAATTTATAAAATGTTATTTTGACTTATAAATAAAAGTGTAAACTACTAGGTTGACAACTTAACTATCTAGCCCTTTTTACTTTTGTCATCGATCTTTTAAATTTATCAATCATACAACATAATTATTTAACTGTTTCAACTAAGCCACGTTACCAATTGATACAAATGATAAGTGGCAGTTAAAAGGAATTGACATTATTATACATTCAGTCTTTTATTTATATCAATTTGGTCCTAAATTAAATAGAATTTAATAAATTAATCATTTAATTAGGATTTGACATGTGTTAGCACATGATCATGACACGTGTCATTGGTGACACGTGTCACCACCTAATTATTTATATATGCTATCAATTTGGTCCTAAATTAAATAAAATTAAATAAATTAATCATTTAACCAGGATCTGACATGTGTTAACACATGATCATGATATATGTTATTGGTGACACATCGTTTGTGTTAAGAGATATACAATAATACATATACTAATAGTATGACCAATGCCAGAAAAAAAAGAATATAATGGAAAATGGAAATAATGAGATTTGAACTTCGGCAAAAATTTGAAAGCAATAAATGATGGGAAAATATTATATTTTTTACAATAAAAAATATTATATTTGATAAATTGTTTGATAGATTTAATATATTTTTTAAATATTAGTTGATACAATATTTTAAAAGAATAAATTTAAGATTTATATATTTTTAAACTAAATTTAATAATTATATTTTTCATATTTATAATTCATGATTATATATAATCTTAAGTTTATATCCGGGCATTCGTGATATGTACTGTAGAGTAGATCTACTACTTACGTCAGGACTACAGTTGGCTACACCGAGGCATTCCCGGTGGAAATCGGACTCCACCAGGGGTCGGCTCTTAGCCCTTACATCTTCGCCTTGATTATGGACGACATCTATTGTGCGACACCAGACGGTGTACTTTGGTGTATGCTTTTTCGCTGACGACATTGTCCTAGTTGCTGAAACAAATATGAGTTGAATAGTAGACTGGCTACCTGGAAGACTGCTTTGGAAGAAAAAGGTTTAAGGATCAATATGAAAAGACAGAGTATTTATGTTCAAACTTCAATGGGAACCAAAACGATGAAGATGAGAGTATGCATAGAAGGACACGTTCTTCCCTCAAAGGATTGTTTCAAGTACTTAGGGTCTATGATACATAAAGATGGGGTGTAGATGATGACGTTACACACCGTATAAAGGCGGGATGGCTAAAGTGGAGGGCTGCTACTGGAGTTTTGTGTGACAAGAAGGTGCCTCTAAAACTTAAGGGAAATTTTATAGAATGGCAATAAGACCAGCGTTGTTGTATGGATCAGAATGTTGGGCAACCAAGAGGATACGTAAGGAGGATAGAGGCCGCAGAAATGAGAATGCTTTGATGGACATGTGGTAGGACTCTGTGGGATATGACGACAAACTCTGCTATTAGGATGTCCTTGGGGTGGTGTCTGTTTCGAAAAATTGAGGGAGGGAAGACTACGGTGGTTTGGCCATGTCTTTAGCGACTACCGTCGGATGCGGTCAGGAGGGTAGAGTCGATTACAGTCGACGGTGCCAGAAGGAAAGGACGACCAAGGCGGAAGTGGGAAGACTGCTTGAGATCTGATTTGATGGATTTAGGCCTTACCGAAGACATGACCTATGATAGGAAATTATGGAGGCTTGTGACTAGGGTAGTCGAGTAGTGTGGGTCACATCTATAGGGTGTATCATCTCTGTCTTCTTTTAATGCATTTGAGTAATTTCCATGACTTTTACTTCTTATACTTTTCTGTTATTGGTATTTATGAAAGATTAGAACTGGGTTTGCTACGTTGACTTCTGTGTATCATTCTCGTCATGTTTCCTCTGTTAAATTTAGACGGGTCTTATGTTTCTGTCTATATGCAGAGATTCTTTCGCAGGGATTATTTTGCAGGATTACTCCCCATTACAGAAGCACATATGATATAATGACTGCATATGAATACTGTTTAGCTATTTTGTAATTATTATACATGCATTGTATTTTATCTATATTTTTAATTTTCTGACTGCCGGAGATCTACCACGGAAGCTATTCTCAACCTGGCATTGGGGGCAGCCTACTACCCTACCTCCCTTACCCATACATATGGGAATTGGGTTTGTTGTTGTTGTTGTTGTATTAAAAAATAAAATATTCAAAAAATAAAATGATTCATACATTAATATATGAAATATTTTTTTATTATACATCTAAATATAAATATACATTTATAAAATATATTTTTATTCGTATATTGAAATATTTTGATTAAAATATCCATATTTTAAATACTAGTTTATACAAGAAAATAAAATATATCAAAAATATAAATGATTCATACATTTAAATATAAATTGAATCATTTATATTTTCTATACATCTATATTTAATATGAAAATAAAATTATTGGGGGACTGTTTTGCGAGTTTTAAAAGTTGGGGACCTAAATTCAAGTGCCTGAAAAGTTCAATGACCGTTTATATAATTTACCCTAATTTTCTAACAGTGATTTAAGTTGGGGGACCATATTGCAAATGGAATAAATGTTGGGGGACTGTATTGCAAGTTTTAAAAGTTGGGGGACCTAAATGCAAGCTTCAGAAATATTCAGTGACCATTACTATACTTTACCCTATTTTTTAATATCAAAGAAAAGAGTTGTCTTAAAGCACCTAGAAACCCTTTTCTGATATTTCTAAATAAGTAAATATCTTATTTATGTATATTAATATATTTTCTTAAAATTATTTGAAATAATAGAATTATGAATTAAATATATATTTGAATTTTTACTTTTAAATTTTACTTAAATTATTTTACTTTTAAATTTTTACATTTTTAGTTATTTATTTATCAATATCAAAGAAAAAAGTTATCTTAAGGCACCTAGAAGCCATTTTCTAATATTTTTAAATAAATAAATATCTTATTAAAATAAATTTTTATTTTAAGAAAATCTTTTGGTTATTTATTTATTTATTAATATCAAAGAAAAGAGCTGTCTTAAAGCACCTAGAAGCCCTTTTCTGATATTTTTAAATAAGTAAATATCTTATTATATATAATATATTTTCTTAAAATTATTTGAAATAAAAGGATTATGAATTAAATATATTATTGAATTTTTAAATTTCTAATAATAGAGACAATTTATAATTAAAAAGTACCAATTTTGGGCGTTGTAGGGGTGCTAATCCTTCCCTAAACGTAACCGACCACGAATCCCTTTTATTATTAAAAAAAGAACGAATTTTTGGTTATAAAACAGATCAGTTCATCTTTTAACTGATGTTTTCTTAAAACTCTTTTAAAAGATAATTTAGGTATTCGACTACCTAACCCAAAAGGCCGATGGCGACTCCCAAATTATTTTAAAAACCATTTATTCACATCACTTTTCCGCCAAGTAAGTACAAAATTCGTGCCCGGGCGAAAACCGGTTACGACAGCTTGGCGACTCCACTGGGGATGACTGGTCATGCTTTGAAATTAATTATAAATTGTCTATATTAATTAGAAATTAAAATTTTATTTATTTAATTTTAATTTTTTTTCAAAATTTTTATTACTTATGATTTTCATAATATTTATTATATTTTTTATTTTTACTTTATTTTCAAATATTAAATTTTTCATTTAATTGTTTGTCAGAGGTTTGAACATTTTTCCTCACACACAACACTTGCATTGCATAACATAAAGCTTTCTAATCAAGCTTGTCCCTTTTTAAGTGGGAGTGAAAGCGACGTCTTCGTGAGAATTTATTCTCCGTGTCAGACCTAGCAAGTAGCTTTCGGGGTTCATATGCTCTATGTCTTCGTGAGAATTTATTCTCCGTGTCAGGCATAAAGAAATGTGTCCCCTCGAATTGAACTCGATCCGCTTAAGTCTGTGATGAACTAGGATTGAGGGTTTGACAGCCCAAGGGGGCATCAACAAGGACAGTTCGAGTACCTTTACTCCTAGAACTGAAGCCCTGCATATATTAAACCTAGAAACTCTCCCGATCTGAAACCATGCCGAAATTTTGTCAGTAGGTATACACAAAGGAGAAATAAGTTCTAGCTTTTATTTCCTTTTTTTTTTCTGAATAAATGTATGCAAACTAGAAATCATGCGGTTAAGCTAATTTTTCCAAACAAAGCATGGAACTAGAAAGCGTGAGGTTAGGATTTATACCTTGATAAATAGATTTTTTTCCATTAATTGGTACTAACTATTCTATTTTTTCTTTCTTTTGCTTGCATTGTATGATCATGGCATAATCAAAGGTGTTGACT
The DNA here is from genome assembly GCF_006381635.1 of Hibiscus syriacus. Lineage (NCBI taxonomy): Eukaryota > Viridiplantae > Streptophyta > Magnoliopsida > Malvales > Malvaceae > Hibiscus > Hibiscus syriacus. The sequence continues at coordinate 221,800 of NW_024063507.1, read as the reverse complement.
TGAAAGACTGTTCATCAAATTGGAAAGAAATCGTAAATGGACAAAAAGTTTTATGATCAAACAAAATATGATACGGCCAAGGAAAAACATCCTGAAGAAACTACGACGATCGAGGGAAGTTTTGTACATAGAGAACCGGTTATATTAATACCAAAAGTGTTACACAAAGATCCTACCAGATTGATACCAAAAGCAGTCTATGGTAAGAACAACAGTCAGGGCATTCAGAGTAGTGGAGGTTTTTATGAAGCTCAAGCATGTTATTTGAAGGACTTGAACGACCAAAACAAGAAATTGAGCAAAATGAAAACCATGCATGAAGATTTCAGAAGATCAGTCAAGCCTTTCGAAATGTTGGCATAGGAAACACCCCAGAAGAGTGGATCACAGGGGTCACCAAGCTGAAAAAGAACTGCAACATATATGAAGATCTTGTTCAAGAACTTCTTGGACAGAAAGGTTCTCTTACAAGGGAAAATGAGCAACTCCGAGAAGTGACACAGAAGATGAAAGAGAATGTCATGTAAGAAGTTGCACTCCAGACAAGCAATATGGTTCTTAAATGATAGATTTAGCTGACTTTACAAGGAGATGAAGCAGACTGAAGACTCAACTTTTGAGCTTGAATGGAAACTAACTCGGCTTTTGAGAAGTTAGAAGTGAAAGATATCCCTGTAGACATCAATTTTTTCATTTAAATTTATTATTATTATTAAAATTATTATTATAATTATTAGTATTATTATTATTATAATAATAATAATTATTATTATTGTTATTTATTATTATTATTAATATTATATATTATTATTATTTAATAAATAATTACAAAACTGGAAGCCCATTTACAATCCCAAATCCCAGGCCCAACCAGAACCGACCCATACCCAAATGGAAACCCTAAACTGATTTAGGGTTTCAGCTAGGGTTTTCAAACCCTAGCTCTCAGCCGCCGTTTCCAGAAGCCCCGCGCCGCAGCCGCCTCTCCAGCTGCCAGAAGCTTCCAGATGCCTCAACCTTTGATGCCAAGTGCTCCAATCGCCGTTGCCGACACTCCACCAGTGCCACGAAGCCACCTCGAAGAAGCCTCCAGAAGCTCTGTTGCCACAACACCGACCGTCCATGTCGAGCTCTATGGTGAGTCACCACATAGCTCGGTGACTCACCGAACTCCTTTCCTTTAACCGGTCCGATGAGCGTCTTGATGATGGCTATAAAGCCATCGATCACCTGCGAAAGAAAAGGGACGGCCACAAAAATAGAAGGGAAAACACAAACAAAAACGAAAAGAGAGCACAACAAACATAAACGAGACACCACAAGAAGAACTACACCAACGATCCCATAAAATACAAACCGAAAGAAGAGAAAAATAGACTTACCGAGGAAATCGCCGTCGTGAGAGCCTCCACGAGTCATCGGAGAACCGAAACGTCGAAGGAAACTATCTCAGATCTACGACGTTTGGTAAGTTTAGGTTAAAACAACCTTAGTTGGGCTTTAGGGTAAATAGAGCATCGATTTGGGGGTGTTTTGTAATTTTTCGGCCATCGTAGATGGTGGCCGGCGGTGGTACCGGTGGCAAAATACGGCGACCGGTTGTTGTCTGGTTTCCTCCGGCGAAGGAAACTATGAGAGAGGCGATAGAGAGTTATAAAACTCTCTCTGTTTGAGAGAGAAAAGAAAGGAAAAAATGGGGAAGCTGGCCCGAAGGGCCAGCCGTTTGGGTTTAAATGCCCTCTCCCAAACGACGCCGTTTTGGGGGAGGGGTATTTCTGTAATTACCCTCAAGGGTAAAACCCTTTCCGCAGCCCTCTATATTTGTAACTTTGCAATTTAGTCACTGAAATTGATTTTTAATCATTTTAATTCGGTTTTATAATTTTATTTAATTTATAATTAATCCTTGCCTGCTATATAATTTAGGGTAATACCCATTTAGTCATTATCAGTTTATATATTTTAGGATAAATAATAAATTTAGTCCCTTATGTTTTAATAATTATTATTTTAGTCACTAAATTAATAAATGCGTAAAATAGCATGTTTAGCCACTACAATATTAAATAATTAATTACGAATTAGAGTATTTAATTTCAATATGTTATAATTTAGTCACTAATTTTAATACTTTTATTTAATTACAAGTTTTATTACTTTTTATATTTAGTTTTAATTTTATTTTAATTATTGTTTAAATACATTTTAATTTATATGTTTAATATTTTAATTAGTATTATTATTTATTTTTATTAATATATATTATTGATTAATTTTATAAATTAATAATGTTTATTTATTTTTAATATCGAGAAAGGACAGTCTTGATATAACTGGATGTCTTATTCTGGTATTTTAAATAATTAAATTATAATTTAATTTACTTAAATTATTTTACTTTTAAATTTTTACATTTTTAGTTATTTATTTATCAATATCAAGAAAAAAGTTATCTTAAGGCACCTAGAAGCCATTTTCTGATATTTTTAAATAAATAAATATCTTATTAAAATAAATTTTTATTTTAAGAAAATCTTTTGGTTATTTATTTATTTATTAATATCAAAGAAAAGAGCTGTCTTAAAGCACCTAGAAGCCCTTTTCTGATATTTTTAAATAAGTAAATATCTTATTTATATATTAATATATTTTCTTAAAATTATTTGAAATAAAAGGATTATGAATTAAATATATTATTGAATTTTTAAATTTCTAATAATAGAGACAATTTATAATTAAAAAGTACCAATTTTGGGCGTTGTAGGGGTGCTAATCCTTCCCTAAACGTAACCGACCACGAATCCCTTTTTATTATTAAAAAGAATGAATTTTTGGTTAAAACGCATATCAGTTTATCTTTTAATTAATGTTTTCTTAAAAGATGATATCCATTATGTCCTTCAAAAGATGCTATTGAGTCTTCTTATTTCTACTATGAGCACATGGCACTTGCTCCAGTTAATGTATGGACTGGAATATCACAGTACTTATTCGATGTAGAGCTAGAATTTGTAGATTCGAAGCATTTTCATGCTACTACACTTAAAAGGGCTATATTCATAATTCTGCCAATTGAGAACAGATTTTCTCTTATCTTGTTTCCTCCATGTGCCATACATGATACTTTTCCATTGAAAAAGTTGAACAATTTATAAACATGTACAGGAAGTGCCAAATTGACAGAAATGATCTGTAAGGCTCTTGAAGCTTATGACGATGAGTCACCTTCGAGTATCCAGAAGTATTTTCTTGATGAGTGCTGAAAATGGAATCTGGTATGGGTTGGAAGGAATAAAGTTAATCCACTTGAACCTGATGAGGTGGAAATGCTTCTAGGTTTCCCTAAAAACCATACATGAGGATCTGTATAGAGACATGTTCCATGGTGGTATCAATGTCCTATCTCTTTTCTCTGGGATCAATGATGCAGAAGTTGCCTTTTACTGTCTTGGCATACTTTTGAAAACAGATGTGCAAGAACTGAATGATGATCGGTTGGAGCAATTTGATGAGTAGATTTGTCGAATTCGACCTTGTTGTCAGTGGCATCCAGCGTAACAACCTTACTGGAAGAAATAAATATCATCATGATGAACTAGAAGATTTTTGTTGGTGCATTTTCTTGCAATGAATGCTACGACAGTTGTCTCTTCTGCTGCTCCAATATATCCCACTCTTTTCGAATCATGGAACGGTTTAGTTGACAGTAAAACTGGTCATCTTCAACTTTTGGAATCCTGTAACCAATGTTACCCTATATAAAAGGCCTATAAGGGTAGATTCTGTTTCAATTTCTTATTCTATTCCATAAGTCCTCAAATTCAAATTCAACAATCTTTTGAAGGACATAATGGATATTATCTTGACAAAGAAATTGATCGGCATAGAAGAAGTAGCAATGATGTATCAAGACTTGAACCAGCATCACGGTATAACCAGAGTGCAGGTAGTGACTTGTTCATGGCTCTTATGATGTAATCTTCTAGAGAACATAAATTGATGGTTGGGGAAAATAATCTGTCTGGTGATGCTTATCGCCCTCAGCATGAGATAAACGATAATCTTTCTTGATGAGCTGCTAATAATGTCATAGGAGAGTGTCAAAAGTTCAATTTTCCAGGCTTTCTGGCTTTTTGAACCATTTGCCTTTAAAAATGTGAAGTGCTTCATCATTCTGGCTTCGTTCATTCTTCTTCTACAACAGAGGTAGAATAAGCAATAATTGCTTCAAGGACCTTTCTCATTTGAGACTGTCCAGTTTGAAAATGTTTTTTCTCCTTTCTTTATTGAAGAATGAAAGAATTTTGCAAAGTGTTGCCTATCATAGGTTCACAATGGAATCAAATCATAAACATGAATTCAAAGAATATCAAAAGAATCAATAATTCTTTAATGTTTGAGAATTATAGCTCTTTGACAAGTATCAAAATTTGGGTTGGTTTCAGGATGGATTTCCTATTTTCTATGGTTACATCTATTTAAGATGTCACCTCTCTCTCTTTTGTGAACTTTGTCACATGCCTCTTTAAAGACTTGGTATTTTAACCGGATGCGTACAAAATGACGCAACTAGGATTGTCAATTACTAGACCTTCTAGAGTTCTTCCATTTCAATTCTCTGGAATTTTTTATTTAGACTCATCTAATCAAAGTAGTGCGAAAATATTGGTCTAAAAATGAAATTTCTGAGTGCTTGTGTGAAGTTGACTATAACAGGTGTTTCACAACTCCCTTAGTCCATTTGTTAACATATTTGCCACTTTGGCTAGCTGAATTCAGCTTTATTGTATATAATAATATAATTACCTTTATGAGGTTAATTGAAACTTATCCATAAAGCCGGGGCGATTAACCAATTGCTCTAGAGGGACAGTTTTATGGCATATAATAATATAATAGACTAGCTGAATATTATCCATAAAGCCAGGGCGATTAATCAATTGCTTTAGAGGGACAACTCAAGCTTTATTGTATAATAATATAACATGGGTGTTCAAATCCAATTTCTTAAGCTTGTTAAGAAGAACCTGTTATAGTCTAGGTGTTTTGGTGGAATTCAGAAAATCTCTTTGTTAGAGTTCAATTCTTAAGCAACTGACTTAAATTAGATTTACCTATTTGTGAAGATTATGTTCATCATCGAACGTCATTAATAGAAAAATACTCTAGTCGGTTTTGTAATGTAATACATCAATGATGCCCCATGTTGTACGCTCCTATATATAAATACCAAGCCTTTTTGTAATTCATTTCAATAGGAGTAGGCTATCTCATATTTGTATTAGGATAGTGTTTGTATGTATTTCTTCTGAGGTAAGGTCAATGGTCCTTGTTTTTCTGGTTTTCAATCCTGATATTTTGTCAAAGATTATAACTCTAATCATGAAGAGCATTTTAATCTAGTTGATATTCAAAGAATTGCAAGATTGCAAAATTGACTGAATGCTCATAACCTTAATAAGCAACACAAATTTATTTATTGCACAAAAAGCGGAGAAAGGAACAAAAAACAAGTTCAAACAAGATGCTGAAAGTAGAAAGGTACTACAGTGGTAGATAACACTTCCACTTGTTTATTTAGCCTACCCCATCATTTCAATAATGTTGGGTGTGTAATTGGCCTAAGATTTTCCTCATTTACCCCCCATTTCTTGATTATTTCTTGTGTCAAAACCCCTTTGTCAACAAGCATCTCAATTTCTTTCAACAGTGGCATACAATTGCTAGTAGAGTGTCCAGATACCCCCAAGTGGAAATTACAAACACTATCTTGATCATAGCTATGAGCAGAAGGGTTTGGTGTCACTTTCGTTGGTCTTGGTGTGATGTATTGACCTTTAACCAAATGAGGATACAAGTCTGAAATGGAAGTTTAGAACACTTCCAAAGTTTTTCTTGATCGCATGACTTTCTTTGGTTGATCCGAACAGTTACTTGCTCTTTTTCTTTTACAAATGCGGAAACTCTGGATACGACACTCATCAACTTTCGCTTTTTGATCCGTAGGGTTCTTGGATGTGACTTTTGAATTTTCTTCACTGATTACATTCTCAATTAAATCTCCACTTGTCATAAGATTCTTGAATTCCTTCGTCGGATTTGCCTGCATTAACTCACAGAAAGAGCGGGAATGGAATCCCGAAATATATGTGATATCTCTTCTTCTAACATGGGATGTTGAACTTGTGCTGCCACTCCTCTCCATCTTAAGGCATATTCTTGAAATCTTTCATTGGTTTTCTTCTTTACTCTTCGAAGATCCATACGTGTTGGAGCTAAGCCTTTAACATACCGATATTGTCCCAAAAATGCATCAGTTAGATCTACCCATCTCTTGGTCTGTTCTTGGGTCAACTGATTGTACCAGACTACTGTTGGGCCAACAAGGCTATCATGGAAAGAGTGAATTAACATATCATCAGAAATTAAATATCCTTCCATTTTTCTGCAAAACATTCTCAAATGGATTAAGGGACAACTGGTGCCATTATATTTTTCAAAATTTGGCATTTTGAAATCATGGGGAATAACCAAGTGTGGAACCAAACTGAGTTCTCTTGCTTCTAGTTCTTTGTGGGAAGTATCAACACATTTCATATTTCTGATTGCTTCATCCATCCTCTCGAATCTTTCCTCATATTGTGAATAATGAACAAGGCTATTCTTTGGGTTCAATTGGGATGCCCCAGAGTATGTTATCTTTCTCGACTCTTCAATCTGATAGCATGGTTGCTCTTTATCAATTATCTCTTCTTTATTAGATGCCATACATTGAATAATTTGATTTGATCCATCTGGTGCTGAATCTGATGTTTCTTTCCTTATATCATGAGGTAACCCTGTCAATTGTTCTAGCCACTGATCTTGTAGTCCCTCATAAGATTGCTCCATTTTTTTCATGATAATGGTAAAGTAAAATGAATGAATGACCTTGGTTTTACTGTTACAAAACCTTTCATTAATTATTAACATGTTTTTATAATTAATGTATATAACAATACTAAAAAATGTAATGTAAATGCGAAATGCATAAATGCAAAAATAAGAATGCAAACTGTGTAATGCAAAGATATAAAAAGTAAGAATACAAAACGGAAATGCACAGATACAAAATGTAAATGCATGTATGAAAAGATGTTACTCAAGAGTGATCATCTTAGAACAGATTTCATTGAACACAAAAGTTTCGGTACATCAAACAAAACTTTTACATGTAGGGGACAACTTTCAGTCCTAACTTCAACAAAACTTTACATATAGGGAATAACTTTCCCATTTTCTTCTCTAAAACCAAGTTAGTTTATCAGCTTATGGACCATATTTCTTGTTTGGACTGCAGCTTCTTCCATGACATTCTGGTGTTCTTTCATCTCCTATGTCAATTCTCGGAGTTGCTCATTTTCCCTTGTGAGAGAACATTTGTGTTCAAAAAGTTTTTGGACAAGATCTTCATGTATGTTGCAACTTTTTTTTTTCAGTTTGGTGACCCCTGCTATCCACTCTTCTGGGGTGTTCCCTATGCCAGCATTTTGAAAGGCTTGACTGACCTTCTGGAAATCTTCATGTATGGTTTCCATTTTGGTGCTCAATTTATCGTTTTCAATCTTCAAATGACGTATTTGAGCTTCAAACCTCAGCAAATCTTCTTCTCTCTGGGCGCCCTACTGATATTCTTACCTTTGAAGACTTTGGTATTAATCTATCAGGACCCTCAGTTACCAAACTAGGTCGTCATTACCATAAATTGTAAGGTTCCATGATCCAAAAGACTTTGGACTCGGCGTTTGAAGGCAAGACAATTCTCGATGGTATGTCCTTGAGCTCCGGTATGATATTCACAATGAACGTTGATGTCATACCAATTTGGATACGGAGGTTAGAACGGTTTTATATAATATGGATCCACTTCTCGTGCTTCAAGTAGCTTCTCATACAACTCTTTATATGATATGGGGATAGTATCAAGATGAGAACCACCTTTTGTCTTGGATTGAACCTGAGTTTTAGACATCGGGAGCAGACCCAACTTTGATGATTTCTGATTACATGATTTCTTCTCATCTCTGAGAGCTTTTACAGTGGTCACCATTCTTTGGGTATCTCCAGACGATTTGTGAATACGAATGATGATTGTCTGTAATTTCTCAAGTTGGTTAGGATCAGAAGTCCCTTGCATATCTGAAATTGCATGATTATCTTTATTAAGCTTTCTCTCTTTCTGTGCAGGAATCTCTTCTCTTTTTGCCAAAACAGATATTATATCCATCATCTTGGACATCTGCTCTCTTATCTCACGTATCTCCTTTTGATCTTTAATGGGCATACGATCTTTGGGTGCATAGCTCTCCTCTATCCTTGGAGTTCCCTCAGGATGTCATTCTCCTCAGGATGTCATTCTACGGTTGTGTCATATTTTGTTCGATCATAAAACTTTTTGTCCATTTACGATTTCTTTCCAATATGATGAACAGTCTTTCAAGTAAATACCTTTTGGTTATGCCATGATCATGCAATGTAAACAAAAGAAATCAATATGAACAGATTAGAGCAATGTAATATGCATAAAAAAATAAGAAAAATAGAATAGTCAGGACCAACTAATGGAAAAAATCTATCTATCAAGGTATAAATCTTAACCTCATGCTTTCTAGTTCCATGCTTTGTTTGGAAAATTTATCCTAACCGCATGATTTCTAGTTCGCATGTATTTATTCAGGAAAAAGAAAAGGAAATAAAATAAATTAAAAGCTAGAGCTTATTTCTCCTTTGTGTATGCCTATGAACAGAGGTTCAGTATTGTCTTAGAAGAATTTCTAGGGTTCATTATATGCAGAGTTTCAGTTCTAGGAGTAAAGGTACTCGAATTGTCCTTGTTGATACCCCCTTGGGCTGTCAAACCCTCAATCCTAGTCCATTACAGACTTAAGCGGATCGAGTTCAATTCGAGGGGACACATTTCTCTATGCCTGACACGGAGAATAAATTCTCACGAAGACGTAGAGCATATGAACCCCGAAAGTTACTTGCTAGGTCTGACACGGAGAATAAATTCTCACGAAGACGTCGCTTTCACTCCCACTTAAAAGGGACAAACTCAATTATAGAGCTTTATGTTATGCAATGCAAGTGTTGTGTGTGAGGAGAAATGTTCAAACCTCTAACAGAAAAATAAAAAATACCTGAGTAAAAATAAATAAATAAATAAAATAAAAAATATAAAAATAATAAGTATAAAAATTTTGAAAGAAAAGAATTAAAAATTAAATATATGAATTTTTAATTTCTAACTGATAGAGACAATTTATAATTGATTTTTAAAGTTTGACGGTCCCCATAGGAGTCGCCAAGCTGTCGTAACCGGTTTTCGTCCGGGCACGAATTTTTAAATACTTGGCGGGAAAAGTGATGTGAATAAATATTTTTTAAAATAATTTGGGAGTCACCATCGGCCTTTTGGGTCAGGTAGGTCGAATACCTAAAAAATATATTTTAAAAGAGTTTTTAAGAAAACATTAATTAAAAGATAAACTGATCTGCGTTTTAAACCAAAAATTCGTTCTTTTTAATAATAAAAAGGGATTCGTGTGTCGGTTACGTTTAGGGAAGGATTAGCACCCCTACAACGCCCAAAATTGGTACTTTAATTATAAATTGTCTCTATTATTAGAAATTAAAAATTCAATAATATTTAATTCATAATCCTTTTATTTCAATAATTTTAAGAAAATATATTAATATATAAATAAGATATTTACTTATTTAAGGGAAAACACAAACAGAAACGAAAAGAGAGCACAACAAACATAAACGAGACACCACAAGAAGAACTACACCAACGATCCCATAAAATACAAACCGAAGAAGAGAAAAATAGCTTACCGAGGAAATCGCGTCGTGAGAGCCTCCACGAGTCATCGGAGAACCGAAACGTCGAAGGAAACTATCTCAGATCTACGACGTTTGGTAAGTTTTTAGGTTAAAACAACCTTAGATTGGGCTTTAGGGTAAATAGAGCATCGATTTGGGGGTGTTTTGTAATTTTTCGGCCACCGTAGATGGTGGTCGGCGGTGGTACCGATGGCAAATACGGCGACCGGTTGTTGTCTGGTTTCCTCCGGCGAAGGAAACTATGAGAGAGGCGAGAGAGAGTTATAAAACTCTCTCTGTTTGAGAGAGAAAAGAAAGGAAAAATGGGGAAGCTGGCCCGAAGGGCCAGCCGTTTGGGTTTAAATGCCCTCTCCCAAACGACGCCGTTTTGGGGGAGGGGTATTTCTGTAATTACCCTCAAGGGTAAAACCCTTTCTGCAGCCCTCTATATTTGTAACTTTGCAATTTAGTCACTGAAATTGATTTTTAATCATTTTAATTCGGTTTTATAATTTTATTTAATTTATAATTTAATCCTTGCCTGCTTATATAATTTAGGGTAAATACCCATTTTAGTCATTATCAATTTATATATCTTAGGATAAATAATAAATTTAGTCTCTTATGTTTTAATAATTATTATTTTAGTCACTAAATTAATAAATGCATAAAATAGCATGTTTAGCCACTGCAATATTAAATAATTAATTACGAATTAGAGTATTTAATTTCAATATGTTATAATTTAGTCACTAATTTTAATACTTTTATTTAATTACAAGTTTTATTACTTTTTATTTAGTTTTAATTTTATTTTAATTATTGTTTAAATATATTTTAATTTTATATGTTTAATATTTAATTAGTATTATTTTTTATTTTTATTAATATATATATTTGATTAATTTTAAAATTAATAATGTTTATTTATTTTTAATATCGAAGAAAAGGACAGTCTTGATATAACTGGATGTATTCTGGTATTTTAAATAATTAAATATATAATTTAATTTACTTAAATTATTTTACTTTTAAATTTTTACATTTTAGTTATTTATTTATCAATATCAAAGAAAAAAGTTATCTTAAGGCACCTAGAAGCCATTTTCTAATATTTTTAAATAAATAAATATCTTATTAAAATAAATTTTTATTTTAAGAAAATCTTTTGGTTATTTATTTATTTATTAATATCAAGAAAAGAGCTGTCTTAAAGCACCTAGAAGCCCTTTCTGATATTTTTAAATAAGTAAATATCTTATTTTAACCATGCATGAGATTTTCAGAAGATCAGTCAAGCCTTTTGAAATGTGGCATAGGAAACACCCCAGAAGAGTGGATCACAGGGGTCACCAAGCTGAAAAAGAACTGCAACATATATGAAGATCATGTTCAAGAACTTCTTGGACAGAAAGGTTTCTCTTACAGGGAAAATGAGCAACTCTAAGAAGTGACACAGAAGATGAAAGAGAATGTCATGGAAGAAGTTTCACTCCAGACAAGCAATATGGTTCTTAAATGATAGATTTAGCTGACTTTACAAGGAGATGAAGCAGACTGAAGACTCAACTTTGAGCATGAATGGAAACTAACTGGGCTTTGGAGAAGTTATAAGTGAAAGATATCCTACATATAAATTTTGTTTGATGTACCGAAACTTTTGTGTTCAATGAAATCTATTCTAAGATGATCACTCTTGAGTAACACCTTTTCATACATACATTTGCATTTTACATCCTTGCATTTTTCATTTTGCATATATACTTTTATGTTTGCTTTGTATTGCACATTTACATTTTTATGGTTACATTCACATTTTTATATTTGCATTTTTACGTTCGTATTCATATTTCATTTTTGCGTTTGCATCTTTACATATTTACATTTGTTTAAAAATATTTTGCATACATTTAAACATGTGGAATAATTGGGGAAGATTCCATGACAGAATTTTTGAAATCAAAGTGGAGCTAACTTGTCTTCCTAAAGAGAGATATAGCTATGAATGAGATTTTAGCAAGGGTTGGTAGAATTGAGAAATTGCAATAGCAACTTATCAAGACTCAACAAGAGATGACTGATCATGCAAAAAAGTTTCAGGATGATTCAAAAGAGCAAATGCCAAGCTGATGAACCTGATGAATGTTGTGATCCATGGAGAGAAACCCTCGGAGGATCCTGTTGTAAAAGATTTGTATGGAATTATGAAGTATGTAGCTGATACAATGAAAACAAATGACCAAAATTTTGTCAGGGAATGTGGAAATCCAATAAGCCACAAAAAGTCGGGTATAACCCTAGAAAATACGACAAAGATCAAGTTGAAGAGAAGCATGGAAGAAGTTTCAGTGCCATTGAAGAAAGCTAAAGAAAGCAGAGTAAACAATTGTAATGAGACAGTGATGTCTGGAGAAATTTTACCCAGTTTCCTTCAGTTTCATGCAGCAAGATATATTACAAGTTGCTTCAGGCCCATTATTGCTCCATGTCGAGCTAAGCCTTTGTTGCTTCCATATCCAAGTTGGTATAATGAGAAAGTCTTTTGTGCGACTATCATGCTGGAGCCCGAGGACACTCCATTGAGAATTGTGGTCGCTTCAAACGACGAGTTCAAGACCTTTTGGTTCAAGGAATCATAGAAGTGGAGGATCAGTCTATTTTGATCAAATAATCGGGAATCAAATCCCAAAATGGGTTGGTAGTATCAAAACAAATGAAGTACATGCTGCAGGGAAGAAGAAAATAAAGTATTTGAGCCAAAGATAAAACGTTCAATTTTCAATACCTCCCTAATTATAAATGATAAAGAAGTAAAAGGAGAGGTAATTCGAGACTGGCCTATAGGTCTAAGAATGAATGAAAAAGATGCAAGTCTGAAGAAACCTCAAACACTATATCAGATTTTCTGAGAACAAGTGAGGCAGTGTACAATACAAAGAGTATGGTGAATACTACTCCAATTACAGCGAAATATATAATCAGAATCAGGACAAAGCTGCCATCCTTAGTAAAGTTGTTCTGGATCTAGAAATGAGCTCAATCTCCAGTCAGGGGAGAAAAAGATGATGATGGAAACTATTCAGGAAGAAGGAAAGAGTTGTATCTGAAGGTTTATCCAAAGAAGTTGACACAAGAAATGATCAAGAAATGGGCGGCAAATAAGGATGAAAATCCTGGACCAGTTACAGAAAAGATGTGGCATGATAAATAAATAAGTGGAAGTTGTTATCTACCACTGTAGTACCTTTCTATTTTCAGCATTCTGTTTGAACTTGTTTTTGTTCCTTTCTCTGTTTTTTTTTGCAATAAATAAATTTGTGTTGCTTTTAAGGTTATGAGCATTAATCAATTTGTAATCTTGCAGTTCTTTGAATATCAACTGGATTAAAAATTCTGCATGATTAGAGTATAATCAGAAAAATATCAAGATTGAAAACCAGAAAAACAATGACCATTGATCTTACCTCAGAAGAAATACACCCAAACAATATCCTATTACAAATATGAGATAGCCTACTCCTATTAAAGGAATTACAAAAGGCTTGGTATTTATATATAGGAGCGTACAACATGGGCATCATTGGTGTATTACATTACAAAACTGACTAGAGTATTTTCTATTGATGACATTCGATGATGAACATAATTTTACAAATAGGTAAATCTAGTTTAAATAAGTTTCTTGGGAATTGAACTCTAATGAAGAGATTTTCTGACTTCCTCCAAAACACCTAGACTATAACAGGTTCTTCTTAACAAGCTTAAGAAGTTTGAGATGTATACTCATATATTATTATATACAATAAAGCTTGAGTTATCCCCCTAAGCAATTGGTTAATAGCCCTGGCTTTATGGATAATATTTAACTAGTCTGTTACTTGAGTTATCCCCCTAAAGCAATTGGTTAATAGCCCCGGCTTTATGGATAATATTAAGCTAACCCATTATTATTATATGCAATAAAACTGTTCCTCTAGAGCAATTGGTTAATAGCCCTGGCTTTATGGATAAGTTTCCATTAGCCTGATAAGGTGATTATTTTATTATATACAATAAAGCTGAATTCAGCTTGCCAAAATGGCAAATGTGTTAAGAGATGGACTAAGGGAGTTGTGAAACACTGTTATAGTCAACTTCACGCAAGCACTCAGAAATTTCATTATTAGACCGATATTTTCGCACTAATTTGGTTAGATAAGTCTAAATGAAGGATTTCAGAGAATTGAAATGGAAGCGTTCTGAAAGGTCTAGTAATTGGTAATCCTAGTTTCGTCATTTTGTATGCATCCGGTTAAAATACCAAGTCCTTAAGTAAGGCATGTGACAAAGTTCACAGAGAGAGAGGAGTGACATCTTAAATAGATGTAAACATAGAAAATAGGAAAGCCATCCTGAAATCAAACCAAATTTTGATACTTGTCAAAGAGCTATAATTCTCAAACATTAAAGAATTGTTGATTCTTTTGATATTCTTTGAATTCATGCTTATGATTTGATTCTATTATGAACCTGAGAAGGGCATTACTTTGAAAAATTTTCATTCTTCGAAAGAAAGGATAAAAAACATTTTCAAATAGGATAGTCTCAAATGAGAAGGGTCCTTGAAGCAATTGCTACTTATTCTACCTCTGTTGTAGAAAAAGAATAAACGAGGCCATAATGATAAAGCATTTCACTTTCTTGAAAGAAATGGTCCAAGAAGCCGGAAAGTCTGGAGAATGGAACTTGTAACACTCTCTTAACACTCTCTATGACATTAGCAATCCATCAAGAAAATTATCGCTTATTTCATGCTGAGGTCGATAAGCATCACCAAACAAATTATTTTCCCCAGCCATCAACCATGTTTATGGCAGATTACATCACAGAGATATATCCCAGTAAGAGGTATTATGGGAATGAACAAATCACTACATGCACTCTGGTTATACCGTGATGCAGGCTCAAGTCTTGATACATCATTGCTACTTCTCTAGGCCGATCATTTTTTTTCAAGATGATATTCATTATGTCCTTTAGAAGATTGCTGAATTCGAATTTGAGAACATATGGCACAAATAAGACATTGGAACAAATTCTACATTTGTATGCCTTTTATATAGGGTACATTGGTTACAGGATTCCAAAGTTGAAGATGACCAGTTTTACTGTCAACTAACCGTTCCATGATTCGAAAAGAGTGGATATATTGGAGCAAGCTGAAGAGAGAGTTGTCGTAGCAGTCATTGCAAGAAAATGCACCAACAAAAAATCTTCTAGTTCATCCTGATGATGTTTATTCTTCCAGTAAGGTTGTTACGCTTGATGCCACCGACAACAAGGTCGAGTCCGTTAAATCTACTCATATTGCTCCAACTGATTATCATTCATTCTTGCACATCTGTTTACAAAGATGCCAAGACAGTAGAAGGCGATCTTTTGCATCACTGATCCCAGAAAAAGACAGGACATTGAAACCACCATGGAACATGTCTCTATACAGATCCTCGTGTATGGTTTTTAGGGAAACCTAGAAGCATTTCCACCTCATCAGGTTCAAGTGGAACCATTTTTTCCTTCCAACCCATACCAGATTCCATTTTCACACTCATCAAGAACATATTTCTGGACACTCGAAGGTGGCTCATTGTCATAAGCTTCAAGAGCCTTACAGATCCTTTCTGTCAATTTGGCACTTCCTGTACATGTTTATAAACAGTTCAACTTTGTTCTTGGATCCCAGGAAGCCATCATTTCTTTGTCAATGGAAAAATATCAGTATAGTGCGTGGAAAAACAAGATAAGAGGAAATTTGTTCTCAATTGGCAGATTATGAATATAGCCTATTTTCACTGTAACAGCATGAAAATGCTTCGAATCTACAAATTCTCTCTACATCGAATAAGTACTGTGATATCCCATCCAAACATTAACTGATCAGTGTCACGTTCTCGTAGTAGAAATAAGGAGACCCAATAGCATCTTCTGGAAGTGTTCTTTAAGTTATCTGATCTGATTTGGTATGAACCCCAAAACCATCATTGGATTTGAAAGATAATTTGCTCATAGTAGAAATAAGAAGACCCAATAGCATCTTCTGGAAGTGTTCTTTGAGTTATCTGATCTGGTTCGGTAGGAACCCCCAAACCAATCATTGGAATTGAAAGATGAACTGCATGATCGTCTTCATTAAGAAGCTTCTTTTCAAGCTTCCTTTGCTTCTTCCTTTTCAAAATCATAGCCCAAGTTTTGCCTTTGCTTGTAATTGGGGTCATTGTATAATGAATTCCTACCTTCTACTGGAAGAAGTACGTCAGCAGCCTTAACCATTTGATCAACACATATAAATCTGTCAACTCTGCAATTGATGAATCTGGACCACATCTCTCCATGGCTATTGAAGCCTCAGCTGAGAATCCCATTTTTGTCAAGTATAGCAGTTTACTCTCCTCATTAGAATCAGAATTCAGGATTTCCTCAATATCAGAAGAACTATCAATATCTGTGAAATCATCCTGAATATTGCTTCATAATCAGATGAGTTGTTATCAGAATCAACATGTTGTATGGGTGCAGATTTTTCAAAAGCCTGTACCACTGTATATGTAGTTTGTGTTGCATCAGATTACTGTTCACATAAATTGGTTTCTCGCCCACGGAAAAGTATATTCCAGAAATAGCCTTCATGAAAACAAGGTTCACTATGTCGCCTGGAATAATTACCAAGCAATTTATACTACTCTGTCTTACTAGACCCCTCCAGATACAGAAAATGGTCACCTCATTCAGAAGACACATATCTCAACGTTTTTGTCAGAATGATGAGTACTTCTTAATTTGTGACAACATGAAGAGAATTTATCCAGTTACTTGAATACTACTGTTTAGTGACACCAAATGAGATTCAAGATAAACAAATTTGGGGCACGAATAAAGCTACAAGTACCTACAACAGTTCATTTCAAAATTGGACCGTGGGGATCATGACATTTCAGTCAAACAGACATTGAGAGTGAATCAGACAAATCTAGAGGGACATCTTGAGGGCCCATTTCAATCAGAAATAGAATATTGGGCATTTTGAAGCTCACAACAATATGAATATTTGGGCATTCTTAGAGGCTCATCTCAACAAGAGTAATGTTTGAGCACACTTTTAACATTTGTATCAGCAAATATTGGGGCATTTTAAAGGTTCTTCAGACAGATCCATGGGGGCATTTTGAAGGCTCAGATTAACAAAAGCAAATATTGGGGCATGCTGAAAGCCCATTTCAATCAGAATTAGGAATGTTGATGCATTTTTGAACGATCGTATCAGCAAATGCTGGGGCATGCTGAAGCCCATATCATCTGTGTTAAAAATCATTGACTTGAGCAGATATTTCCAATGAGACAAAAAATATGAAGAATGAAAATGGTAAAACAATAACAGTCAATCTGACTACACATAATTGCTTCATTCATCAGGCAGTTGCATTAGGGTCCTGTTGTTGAACAAATATTTATTCAGCAAGTATGGTTTCAAATACCCAATCTTCTTAAACCATGTGTCACATGACAGTGTGTTCTTTGTTAAGCTACATCATGGTTGCATGAATAAAGATGGTCCCTTTGTAGACCATTCAATCCAAGGATCAGTTCCTCGAGACCTCAAAATCTGAATTTGGCCTTTTGTGTGTCGGTGATAATTAAAAATATTTCTTTGAGATTCCTGTCAGTTAGTTTCAACCATACTGTTGAGGTTACGAAGCTGTTTTTCACATCAGTTTGTTTACTTGATGACATTGAAGAAAGAAGCTCATGTATATGCTCTTTCCTGATGTTTGGGGTTATCATTGCCAGCTAGACTGAACCGAGTTTTCATCTATTTGGTTTATCATGTGCGTTTCATCCACGGCATCAAGAATTCTACGGATATCTTTCCATACATGGCTCTTATAGTGGGTGTGTTTCTAATTCCTACAACACTCATTATAGAAGAAAACGTGATCAGTATTACACTTGCCCTTGCCCGAGATGATATCGAGATCAATTAGTGTCTCCTATTCAATTCGACACCAGCACATTTTGTGAATTTGACCAAATTTTTTGATCATACCAGTATTCACTTGTATTCCATTGAGTTTTGTTCTCAAGTGGTTTTGTGAAATCATACAAAAACTTTGAACACCATGCAAAGAGCTTCATTGACCAGTAATTCGAGCAGAAACCACAAGAAAATGATGAATGTGTTGTCAAATGTTTTACGAACCAGTTTATTCCGATGCTAAACCAATGTTGTTATCATATGGTTTTCCTTTATTGATCAAGATAAATTTTGTCTTCTTCAACCCCAAGATTAGAATGAGATATGATGAAGATTTCTTTCCACAGAAGGAGAACTGAAATTTTAAACAATAAACTAGTGGCGCCAACTAAGGTTGAACGACAGGTTGTTGTTAAGCATCTCGACGTGATATGGTCCAAGTTGTCATATTTGAGATTGGATTAGATGTGGAGACATGAAAGGAATTAGGATAAATCCTCCTTGTGATATGTTTCAAGAGTCAAATCAGAACAGACTCTACTCTCCTAATTAATCCCTGCTGAGTCAGGCATATCTATATCTACACTCTTCAAAGATGATAGATTCTCTTTTTAAAGATGATAGATTCTATTTTCAAAGTTGAAAGCTTTATTGATTTCTACACAAGTCCAGACAAAGAAGCCGGTGTTACCAAAGACAAAATGGGGCATCAAAGTCATAGTTCTGACTACGGCAAGAGTTCCATAAATGAAACAATTCTTATGAGACTTAAATGAAGCAAAAAGACACAAAGATACAAGTTGATCAGATGATTCTGCAGAAATGCAAGCTTGATAGCATAAGTTTCTACACTGATATCCAGAGGTAACCATGGCAATAAATGATGAAGTGAAGGAAGACCAAGTTCACCACTTTGAAGTCAAATAAGATTTCATCAATATTCATGCATTCATAAGAATATCATTTACACAAGATAATATTTACATTGATACATATTTGCATTCAAACATAAGGTTTTGCAGATCTTCATATGAAAAAAAAGATTCATGATGAACAATACCTTACAAGAAGAATGTAGAATCAAAACCTCGAATACAGGAATCACGCCAACATCTGAAGAATAGATGGATGCAATCCATAAGAATGAACATTATTTTGAGGTTGGGTCATGTTACCCAATCAACATGTTATTTTGAAAAATAATGAGAAAATGATTTCCATAGTTTCTCATTCAATCTTTTCTAAAAATAAAATTGTTGAAAAGTAAGAAACGATTTTCATAGTTTCTTACTTAGTAAACTATTTCCCACATCTGTAAGTCCTACAGTGTATGATGTTTCCAAAAGCCTTCGGGAGCTTTTGATGTTTTCAAAGCTTAGGGTCATCTATAAGTCCTACAGTGCATGATGTTTCCAAAAAGCCTTTGGGAGCTTTTTGATGTTTTCAAACCTTCGAGTCACTGTAAACCCTACAGTGCAGAATGTTTTTTTATTATTAAAACATTTCCAGGTAGAGTTCATAATGAGAAAACTCATCTGAAGAAGGAAGAAGATGTTCATAATGAGAAGAACTTGTTCAACTTTTCGCTTGAATTCATCATTCGATGGATCACCATTACCTGGCGAGTTCATAATGAGAAGAACTCATCTGAAGAAGGAAGAAGGAGTTCATAATGATAAAAACTCATCTGAAGAAAAAGAAGAAGTTCATAATGAGAAGCTTGTTCAACTTTTCGCTTGAATTCATCATTCGATGGATCAGCATTACTAGGTCGAGTTCATAATGAGAAGAACTCATCTGAAGAAGGAAGAAGAAGTTCATAATGAGAAGAACTTGTTCAACTTTTCGCTTGAATTCATCATTCGATGGATCAGCATTACGAAGGTAAGTTCTAATGAGAAGAACTCCTGAAGAAGGAAGAAAAAGTTCATAATGAGAAGAACTTGTTCAACCTTTTGCTTGAATTCATCATTCGATGGATCAACATTGCCAGGTAGAGTTCATAATGAGAAGAACTCATCTGAAGAAAGAAGAAGAAGTTCATAATAAGAACTTGTTAAACCTTTTGCTCGACTCTATCCAGAAGGAGATAGATCAGCATCAACATTTCCAGAGAAAGTTCATAATGAAGAACTCATCTGAAGAGGAAAGAAGTTTATAATGAGAAGAGCTTGTTCAACCTTTTGCTCGACTCTATCGCAGAAGGAGATAGATCAACATCAACATTTCCAGACAGCTCATAATGAGAAGAACTCATCTGAAGAGGAAAAGAAGTTCATAATGAGAAGAACTTGTTCAATCTTGCTTGATTCTATCACATAAGGTAGATCAACATCAACTTTGCCAGAATAAGTTCATAATGAGAAGAACTCATCTGAAGAAGAAGAAGTTCGTAATGAGAAGAACTTATTCAACATTTTGTTTGACTTTATCGTAGAATGATATAGAGCAACATCAATGTTCAACCTTTTGCTAGATTTCATCATAGAAGGGGATGAATTGTCATTTACAGTGGAAGAAGTTCATAATGAGAAGAATTTGTTCAACATTTATGTCTTATCAAGAGAAGTCAAATGAGCAAAAATTTATTGTCTTTTCGTCTTTGCCCTATTCTTGTTAACATAAGAATGAGCAAAGAGGGGCAGCTGTAGACACTAAATTTTTAGGTGCAGCAGCCCCTCCACGTTGCAAATTCCAGTAGCTTCCAACTGCAGCAGCCCCTCCACGTTTCAGCTCTACTACAGCACCCTTTCCAGCAGCTTCCAGAAGTCAACTGCCCTTCTACGTTGAAGCTATAGGGTGAGTCACCACCATAGTTTGGTGACTCACCGGAAAATCGCCCTATTAAATGGTCTATAGCGAGCCTTGGTGGTGGCTATAAAGCCACCAAATCTGCAAAATCAGAAAAAAAAAAGAAAAAAGAAAAAAAAAAGGAACAACCACCAAAACCACGAGCAAGCAACGAGAGCAAGCAACGACGACCAACAATGGAAAGAAGAGAAGAGATAGAGGGAACTTACCTCGTCGGAGCCTCCTTACACCGCGAAAAGAACCAAAATACCCGAAGGTATTTTTTAGATCTACGTAAATTAAAGGTTTTTAGGGAGAACGGGGTCGAAATCGTCTTAGAATGATCCGATCTATATTTGAGAAGATTTGTATTTTCCGCTGGCGGTGGTGACCGGAGCCATAGCTCCTTTCGGCCGGAGGCTCTAGAGAGAAGGGGAGAGAAATTTTTTTCTCTCTTCTAGAGAGAGGAAGAAAATGAAAAAAATGAAAAGAATTTGGCCTTTAGGGCCATTTAAAGGGTATTATACCCTCACCAAAACGACGTAGTTTTGATGGGCTTGCCTATAATTTGATAAGGGTAAAACCCTTTCCGCAACACTCATACTTTTGTAACTTTGCAATTTAGTCACTAAAAGTAATTTTTGATCATTTTAATTTAGCCTTTTAATTTTATGTACTTTATAATTTAATCATTAATATGTTTATATAAATATTTTAGGTAAATTACTGATTTAATCCTTTAATTTTAATAATTAATATTTTAATCCTGAACATGTTCTAAGTTATTAATTTGATATTAAAATGTTATATAATTTTATTTTAGTCACTAAATTAATAAATGGGCAAAATAGCATGTCTAATCCCTGTAATTTTAAATAATTAATTACAAATTAGGTATTTAATTTTATTAGATTATAATTTAGTCCCTAAGTTTAATATTTTCATTTATTTTACAAGCTTTATTACTTTTTATTTTTTTCATACCATGTTTTAATTTTATTTTAAACATTATTTAATCATATGTTACTTTTATATATTTATGTTCATATATATTTAATTATCATTACTATTATTATTATTTATTAATTATGTCAATATATAGTCTTATAAATATATATAATATTTATTTATTTATTCTATTTTCCTATTTATAAATTTAATTTTATAAATTACTTTTAAGAAAAAATCATATTTTGATATTTATTTATTTTTAATATCGAAGAAAAGAGCTGTCTTAAGGCACCTAGAAGCCCTTTTCTGATATTTTTAAATAAATAAATATCTTATTAAAATAAATTTTTATTTTAAGAAAATATTTTGGTTATTTATTTATTTTTAAATATCAAAGAAAAGAGCTGTCTTAAGGTACCTAGAAGCTCTTTTCTGATATTTTTGAATAAATAAATATCTTACTATATTAAAATAAAAGTTTTTGATATTTATTTTTTTTTTTAATATCAAAGAAAAGAGCTGTCTTAAAGCACCTGGAAACCCTTTTCTGATATTTCTAAATAAGTAAATATCTTATTTATGTATATTAATATATTTTCTTAAAATTATTTGAAATAATAGAATTATGAATTAAATATATCTTTGAATTTTTAAATTTCCAATAATAGAGACAATTTATAATTAAAAGTACAATTTTGAGCATTGTAGGGTGTTAATCTTTCCCTAAACTAACCGACCATGAATCCCTTTTTATTATTAAAAATAATGAATTTTTGGTTATAAACGCATATCAGTTCATCTTTTAACTGATGTTTTCTTAACACTTTTAAAAGATAATTTTTAGGTATTCGATCTACCTAACCCAAAAGGCCGATGGCGACTCCCAAATTATTTTAAAATCCATTTATTCACATTCCGCAAAATAAATACAAATTCGTGTCGGGGAAAAGATTACGACAAAACCACTACCCACCTACCCATTCCACTCCTCTCCACTAAACCCCACTAAACTACTTTTGCTTTACCACTTGTCACACACTTTTACCCTTTAAAAACCCATCACTCTCACTCTTCAAGGGGACGGACACAAAAACGAAAAATTAA
The DNA here is from genome assembly GCF_006381635.1 of Hibiscus syriacus. Taxonomy (NCBI): domain Eukaryota; kingdom Viridiplantae; phylum Streptophyta; class Magnoliopsida; order Malvales; family Malvaceae; genus Hibiscus; species Hibiscus syriacus. Next base: position 199,080 of record NW_024063507.1, on the reverse strand, counting down.
TGGAAGGAAAGAGATAAAGAGTATGGCCTCTAGACTATGGCACGAACCACCAAGCACATCCAGTCTCATCCTCTCTTGCCTGTCGCGCCTTCCTTGCCTTGCTAGCTCGTTCTTCCACCACCCACAGCTAAGCCGACAACCACTGAATTAACCCACACCAAATACTGTTGTGAAGTGAGTTAACCACCGAACTAATCGAACAAAGTTTGGTCAGATTTTTTTCAAGGGCTTGAAAATCAAAATGGAAGTAGAAATGCATAACAAGTGAATCTGGAACAGAAGAAGCATAAAGGGATTTCAACAACACGTGCAGGCTCTTCGGGGTTCGGAACATCATGAAGTTCATTGAGAATATTAGCTTTCGGCAGTGGGTCATCACCTTGAAGATCATCGTTTTCCAATCCAATATGAGGGTGTTTGATCCGGTGGGCGGTTATTGTAAGTACATACTCGATTTGAACATACAGATCGCTCAATACCGGGCGAGCTTGACATCGTGAACCAACAACTCTCCGTTTGTAAAGCGCCGTCATCGATGTTTGCTCAACCGCAACCGGCGCAGAAACAAAAGCAAGTGGTGGCGGTGGAAAACGGCGGTTTTTATGTATTCGGTTCGATTAGTGGCGGTGGGTCGTCGTCTTTGATGTGTGCTCACCATGTGTTTGGTTCTAATCCTGTTAAAGTTGAAGCGGAGGCAGTTCCCAATGGAATTTCAACGTGTAAACAACAAGAAATAAAGCCATTGTCTTCTGATAAATGAGACGAAGCGTTTTGTTTCTATTCAGATGGGGGAGAGTGCTTTGAAATGCATCTGCCCAGAGGAGATTCATCCTTCACAGGGCTCTGAGGGCTCGAAATGAGCGACACTGAGAAGAAAAAAGAGCCACGATGCTTGTAGAAATTATTTATCAGGTAACAACATTTGTGATGTATTTATCGGTCTGGTGGTTTTTTGCTTGGTTACTAGTATGTTGTAGGCATTGGATTTAGATTTAAGAAAGCTGCTGTAATGCTTACTGCCATGTTTATCTAAAACAAAACCCTTTAAATATGTCATGCACATGGACCCATATTCATTTGCTTATTGTAACCACGTGTAAGTTGTCTCTTTTGTTATTTTTAATGGTAACCACGTGTATGTGGTATTTATTTTTTGTTATTTTTATTTTATTATTTTAATATTATTAATATATTTTTCATATTATTTTTATTTTATAATCTGACAATATTTTTAACTTTAGAGATATTTTTCAACTAATTAAAGGTAAGTAATTATTCAGATTGATTTTTAAATTTAAATTCGAATTTCGCAATTAAAGATATCGATAAATTAATTGGTACCGAAAGGGCAGTTCAAGGGTGTTAATCCTTCCTTGACCGTAACCGACTCCGAACCCGACACATTTATGAAAAAATGCAGATCAGGTAAGATGGTGTCTGACCTAAATTTGTTTTAAAATGGTTGGTGGTGACTCTAACCCAATTCATTCAAGTCAAAGCCCAATTCCGATCCCACCCGAAAGACGGCCCGCGACAGCTTGGCGACTACACTGGGACAGGTAAGTGAGTCAGGCCAGAATTAATTTTCGGTTGCCTTTTTATGTGAAAATAGTGAATTTTAATTTTAATTTATTTATTCGATTCCAATTTTTTATCTTTGATATTTTTTCAAGTAAATAGTTGTACTGACGTTTTTTCAATGATTTCAGTTTTTCAAAATTTATTCGATTCCAATTTTTTATCTTTGATATTTTTTCAAGTAAATAGTTGTACTGACGTTTTTCAATGATTTCAGTTTTTCAAAATTTTCATTCTCAGGCTCTATACCCGAGCTCCAAACCCTTTTAAGTGGGGTGAAAGCGACGCATTCGTGAGAATTTATTCTCCGCATAGGCATAGCAAGTAACCTTCGGATTCATATAACTTATGTCTCGTGTGAATTTATTCACCGCATAGGCATAAGGGAATGTATCCTCTCGAGTTTAACTTAGTCCACATAAGCTTGTAATGGGCTTAGGACTAAGGGTCTGGCAAGCCCAAGGGGACACCAGCAAGGAGAACTTGAGTACTTTTCTAGAACCTAAATTGGATAATACAGGGAATTAGAGCTCATCTTAAACCTCATTACAACCCTAGGCTACTTTGTTTTTATTTTGCTTTATTTTCTGTTCAAAGTATGTGAACTAGAAATGTATGCGGTTAGGACTAGTTTAAAATTAACATGCGGGATAGAGATCATGTCTGGGTAGGAATAATAAGCATGTGTGGTAAATATCATGTGGGGTAGAATTTTTCATTTTTATTGTTTTGATTTACCTAACTAACTCTTTTTTATTTTTTATTCTCTTTCATTTTATTTTCATCACTTGCATCATTTAAAAGAGGTGTTGATCCATAAAAACTTGTTGGTTAAACATGAATAATATGTATTAATGGACAAAGGGGTTGTAATACAAGAGATAAAAATGCAGAGGACAGTCTACAAGGCGACTATGTGTCACATTCAATCCAGAAAATGTGGTGCCCACAATTGAAGAGTATATCACTCTACTGCATTATAAAGGACTCAGAATGAACCGGGTCTACATCAAGCACAATGAAAGTCTATCTTTGAAGAATTGACTGGCAGAGGTTGCAGGGGTAAGATGAATGCACTGATCTGGAGTCCCTTCAAAGACAACAATGACAAAACGATAGCTGAAATTGGAGACCATTACTGACGAATTCAAGAAACATAGTTCTTAACTTCTTATCAATTGAGGGCTCCAATGATGTATTCGTTGGGCACGTGTTCAACAAAAGATAAATTCCAGAAATGCAGTCATTCGAGACTTCTTGGGCTAGTACAAAAAGTAACTCAACATTTGCACGGTCCATCCAGAGAAGCCAAAGCGGTTCGACAGGTTATTCAACCGGTGGCAGACGAAGGCAGAAGACTAGTCAACATGTCAGAAGCTGTCAGAATATTTTTGTCTCTTAAAAGATAAAACACTTTTGTCCCCAATAAGGATTATTAATAACATACACATTTTTGATCAATACCTCGAACATTACATGCATGCATTCCTGCATATTTCGCATTATTTTTCTCTTTTTTATTACATTCACATGTCTCATAAAAAATGGGAACATTTTGATTCTATTCCCAGGATTTACAAGGAACTTTACAAACAACTTGTGAACCCATGTCACCATATCCGGTGGAACCCATGAAGCCCCCATACCCCAAGTGGTATGACGAGAATGCTCATTGCGAATGCGGTGTCCCAAAGCACACTATCAAGAACTGCTTCACTTTCAAGAGAATCGTGGAGAAGATGCGTAACAAGAATCGAATTGACTTCAACAACTTGGGGGCATCCAAGTGAAGAAGATCATTTCATCATTTGAGGCATTTTGTTTGAATTTGTTTTTTTTTCATTTTTTTCTCAAGTTTTTTGTAAAGACATTTGAATAAATTTATGTTACTTTAATGATGATGAGGCAATGAATCATTTGTAAACTTGCAATTCTGCAATTCTTTGAATATCTTTGAATTAAAAACTCTGTAAATGGTTAAAGTTGCAGATCTTTGACGAAGAAACATGATTTAAAACAAGGACTTTGACCTTACTCAGAATATACCCTCAGACATCATACCCTGCTCTTGCAATTAACCAATGTAACATTTTCCTTTCATAAGGTGCGGACAATATGGGACATCATTTGCATATGACAATTACTATACTTTTTGTTTAAGACGTTCAGTGATGATCATGATCTTTACAGATGAAATAGTCGAGTAGGTGAATCTAGTTTAGGTCAGTTGCTTGAAAATTGAACTCTAAAGATGAATTTTTTTTACTTTCAACAACACCTAGACTATAATAGGTTCTTCTTGACAATCTTAAGAAATTAAATCCGCAAAAACTGAGCTATTCTGCTAAGGCAATTGGTTATAGAGGAAATTTGAAAGCCGTGGTCTTATGAGTAGATTACGTTCAAACCATGATATTGCTCGAACACTTGGCAATTCGGTGTTTGCTCCACTGTTATTGTCCGGCCGAAGACTTTGTGATGAGATGAACCCTTCAGTTAACTTGATAAAACTAATTATAATGTTAAGTTGTCCCTCTAAAGCAATTGGTTAAACGCCCCGACTTTATGGATTCAGCTAGCCAGATAATGGCAAATTAAATCAAATTTATCTAAGTAAAAAGTTTCGTTAAATAGACTAAGGGAGTTAAGGAACACCTGTTATAGTCAAATTCACACGAGCACTCAAGAATTCATTTTTAGACCGATACTTTTGCACTACCTTAGTTAGAGGAACTTACAAAACTTGAACAAATGGAAGATTTCAGAGAATCGAAAAAAAAGGTCTAGTAATTGATCATGCTAGTTGTGTCATTTTGTCCGCACCCAATTAAAATGCCAAACCAAAAAACATGATGCAATATTTAAAAAATGACATTTTGGGTGACCGAAACCTTAGAAAGGAGGCCAACGTAGAGCCAATTCATCCATTTGAACATTTGTCAAAGAGTTGTAACTCTGAAAGCGTTAAAAGAGCTATTGATTCCTTTGATATCTTTGAACACACGTTTATAATTGATTCAATTGCGAACAATATTTTACATAATTTTTATCTTTTTCCCTCCTAAAACAAAAAAAATGAGGAAAATATTTTCAAACAGAACATGCTCAAATATGAAAGGTCTATAAAGCCAAAGCTCAAGAGACAAATGGAGCATGATCGATTCCATGGACCAGATTGTCAGGCAAAGCATGAGACTCCAATCCAAGAGATATAACATAAATCATTCATGTCGCATGCATCTTAGGTATACTTAGAGCATCAGATTTATCATTTTTAGCACATAATTTTTTTTACAGCTTTTAGAGTCAAATTTCAACTTCAAGATGAAAGATACTACATTCAAAAGTTGATGGTGGTTTTTGACCTCACAACGAAGGGGCGATTGTCTGACGACAAAACAACTTTCTGAGTCTCGTTCAGAGTCAATTTCAACTTCACAGCGAAAGATATTGAACTCAAAGCGACACAATTTGTTTGAAATAGGATTTCAACTCCACTCAAAACCAACTTTCTCGAGATTGGATTTCAACTTCACAACGAAGGATATCCAACTCAAAACAATATACAATATTTGGATTTCAACTTCACGGCGAAGGATATTCAAGTCAAGGCTCAACTTCACGACGAAGGGATCATCCACGATTTCAACTCCACGACGGAGGATATCGTACATACACATCCACGATTTCAACTCCACGACGGAGGATATCGTGCCATTTGATGCTCAACTTCACGACGAAGGGGCTTCCCATTTTCAGAACCAATTTCAACTTCACGGAAGAGGATATTGGACTCGAAATAATGCAACTTGGATTTCAACTTCACGACGAAGGATATCCAATTCCAGGCTCAACACGCGAAGGGAATCACACAAGAAGCATCCATCTTTAGATTGGATTTCAACTTCACGACGAAGGATATCCAACTCAAAGAAGGAGTGTATGTGAACAAACTTTCCAGTTTAAGAGTCAATTTCAACTTCATAGCGAAGGATTGCCTTGGAACAATGCAACTTACATTGGATTTCAACTTCACGACGAAGGATATCCAATTCAAGGCTCAACTTCACAACGAATGGGCCATCCGGGTCTCAACTTCATGACGAAGGGAATGTACCCACCAGCAACATTCATCTTCAAGAACAAGCAAATTATCGATCGCCTTTGAGATTATTCTCTCGAAACAAGGGGTCATCTCGCTTGAGACTAATTCCTCAAAACAAAGTTTGTCTCTCTTGAGACAGCTTCCCTTGAACAAATCTTTGAATATATTTCCCTTGAGACAGTTTCTTTTTGGAATTAAGTTTGTCTCTCTTGAGATAGTTTCTCTTGAAACAAAGTTTTGTCTCTCTTGAGACGGTTTCTCTTGAAAAAAACCTTTGAAAATGTTTCTCTTGAAACACCCTTTGGGTTCGACTACGCTCAGCTCAAAGACATCATTTGCAGTATAGCTTAATCGAGAAGGGCTATCTGCCACCAAAAAACTGACGAGTTCCATTTCATTCAGCTCGATGACAGCGAAGAACTACTTTCTGGAAGAATTTTCAAGCCGAAATCTTTAAACCAAGAAAAAGACAAATGCTCAATTCCAGGAAGCCCAATCACATTTGAGAGGACCAGACAAAAACTGATTGTCTTTTTTTTCGTCTTTACCCTATTTTTGTTAACACAAAAATGTGCAAAGAGGGACAACTGTAGACATCCATTTTTGACCGAACTTAATATATATATATATATATATATTATAATAATTATTTGTTATTAATTATTATTATTATATTATTAATATTATTTTTTGCAGGTTTTTTTCAACAAACCACTACCCACCTATCCATTCCACTCCTCTCCACTAAACCCACTAAATTACTTTTGCTTTACCACTTGTCACACAACTTTTCCCCTTTAAAAACCCATTACTCTCACTCTTAAGGGGGGACGGACACAAAAACGAAAAAAGGAATGGAAGGAAAGAGAAAAAGAGGTGTTATGGCCTCTCGACCATGGCACGAAACCACCAAGCACATCCAGTCTCATCCTCTCTTGCCTGTCGCGCCTTGCTTGCTTGATTCCTCAACCCACGGCTAAGCCGACAACCACTAAATTAACCCACACCAAATACTGTTGTGAAGTGAGTTAACCAACCGAACTGATCGAACAAAGTTGGTTCAGATTTTTTTCAAGGGCTTTGAAAATCAAAATGGAAGTAGAAATGCAGAACAAGTGAATCTGAAAGAAGAAGCATAAAGGGATTTCAACAACATGTGCAGGCTCTTCGGGGTTCGGAACATCATGAAGCTCATCGAGAATATTAGCTTTCGGCAGCGGGTCATCGCCTTGAAGATCATCGTTTTCCAATCCAATATGAGGGTGTTTGATCCGGTGGGCGGTTGTTGTAAGTACATACTCGATTTGAACATGCAGATCGCTCGATACCGGGCCGAGCTTGACCTCGTGAACCAACAACTAACCGTTTGTAAAGCGCCGTCGTCGATGTTTGCTCAACCGCAACCGGTGCAGAAACAAAAGCAAGTGGTGGCGGTGGAAAACGGCGGTTTTTATGTATTCGGTTCGATTAGTGCGGTGGGTCGTCGTCTTTGATGTGTGCTCACCATGTGTTTGGTTCTAATCCTGTTAAAGTTGAAGCGGAGGCAGTTCCCAATGGAATTTCATCGTGTAAACAACAAAAAATAAAGCCATTGTCTACTGATAAATGAGATGAAGAGTTTTGTTTCGATTCAGATGGGGAGAGTTCTGCGAAATGAATCTGCTCCAGAGGAGATTCATCCTTCACAGGGCTCTGAGGCTCGAAATGAGCGACACTAAGAAGAAAAAAGAGCCATGATGCTTGTAGAAATTATTTATCAGGTAACAATATTTGTGATGTATTTATCGGTCTGGTTTTGTTTTGCTTGGTTACTAGTATGTTGTAGGCATTGGATTTAGATTTAAGAAAGCTGCTGTAATGCTTTCTGCCATGTTATCTAAACAACCCAAATATGTCATTTTCATTGCTTATTGTAACCACGTGTAAGTTGTCTTGACTTTTGTTAATTTTAATGGTAACCACGTGTATATGGTTATCATTTTTTGTTTTTTATTTTATTATTTAATATTATTAATATATTTTTTCATATTTGTTTTTATTTTATAATCTGACAATATTTTTAATTTTAGGGATACTTTTTAACTAATCAAAGGTAAGTAATTATTCGGACTGAATTTTTAAATTTCAATTTAAATTCGAATTTTCGCAATTAAAGACAATCGGTAAATTAATTAGTACCGAAAGTAGTTTTAAGGGTACTAATCCTTCCTTGACCGTAACTGACTTCCGAACCCGACACATTTAAGGAAAAATGCAGGTCAGGTAAGATGTCCGACCCACCTAAATTCGTTTTAAAATGATCGGGCGACTATAACCTAATTCATTCAAGTCAAAGCTTAATTTCGGATCCACCCAAAAGACAGTCGCGACACTTTTTAACCAAATCGATAAAAATAATGTCATTTTTCAAAATTTTAGGAGAAAATAAAATGCACATTATTATTTATTAATGAAAGAGGACCACAGACTAATCAATTATTTAAAATATTGGGACCTAGCCCCTGGCATAAGTCAAACGATGTGGTCTCTACAATTTAAATAGATTAACATACCATTTTTCTTTATTATGATTAATGATGACCTTATTAAATTTTAGGTGACCACTGAAAAAATATTTATTATTTAATAATATCAAAATCGAATGTCTAGTTATATTAAGATTGTTATCTTTCATTATTAAGAAATAAACAAATTTTTATTTAATTCAATTACGAGTTTAATAATGTGTTTCTAACGACAAGATTAAAAAGAATTAAAATCTAAAGGTTTCTACCTATGGTTAAGAACATTGCTAAATTAAAAGAATTTAAAGCTAATGTCTAAATTTGGGCATTAGAAAAATTTTATAAAAAATCAACATTAAAATATAGTAAAATCAGGATCAAATTGCATTTCAATGGAGACCCGAGTACACAATTCATGAATATATAATGCCCAAAATAGAATAAATAGAAAAAAGGCTAGCTCTATAAACTTCTAAAGTTACGTTTCCTAATTAACCCAAAAATCCTATCAACACTGAAGCCCTAGTATCTCAGCATGTGATTCCCTTTGTCCCTCATGGGTTCTTCCATTTTCAACCTTCTTGATCTTTCACAAACAAAATAAAATGCCCACAAAGTGTTTTTTTCGAATTAAACTCTCAAAGAAACTCAAAATTTCCTCTGTAGACACTAATTTTTTTCTGATTTTATTTTAATATTATTATTATATTAATATTATTAATATTATTATTATTATTATTATCATCATTATTAAATAATAAATATTTTTAAATACATATTACAGGCCCATTACAAAAATCCGGAGGTCCAGACCCAATCCAAAACCAGTTCAGGCCCAGAATTTAGATTCCAACCCTAAATCTATTTAGGGTTCCTACTAGGATTTCTAATCCCTATCTTCAGCCGTCGCCTTCAACGTCAGGTGCCTATCTCCAGTGCCACCACGCCGCCTCTGCCTCGCCAGAAGCCTCCAAAAGAAGCCAGGACGCCGCACACATTGCAGCTCTAAGGTGAGTCACCACCATAGTTCAGTGACTCACCGAGGGCTACCCTTGTGACCGGTCTGAAAGGAGCATCTATGAGGCTTATAAAAGCCATCCACTGAACCTGTAAAATAGGGACACCCAACATCAACACTGAACTGAAACGAAGCACGACAAAAAACACGAACACAACAACAAGCAAGAAACACAACCGAACAGTTCAAACAATAAGAGAAAATCGAAAGAAAGGCGAAGGAGAGAAGAACTTACCCTCTGAGAGCCCAAACGTCACTGGAAATCTTTGTTAACTGAAGGTAAAATCTTCTGTTATTTTTTTAGATCTCGAGTAATCTAGCCGTTTTAGGAAGAAATAAGGTAGGATTTGGCTTCAGGGGAAACAAATCTTCGATTTGGGCTAATTTTCCAAATTTTGACCACCGTTTTTGGGATGGACCCTTTGTGTAATTTTGGGAATGGGTTAATACTGCCTGTAGTACCTTTATTTTTGTATCTTTTCAATTTGGTCACTAAAATCAAGTTTCAATATCTTATAATTTTTTATTTGAATTTTATTTTATCATATTTTAGTCCTTACCAGTATATTTATATATTTAAGGTAAAATAACCTATTTAGCCCCTATAATTTTAATACTTTTTGTTTTGATCCCGAATTAATTAATTATGGTTAAATTACACTGTTAATCACTATATTTCATAATATTTCGAATTAGGGCCTTTAACTTTGATATTTTAATCCTGATGTTCTAAATAATTTTTATTTTAGACCATTAATTTTATTACTTCTTAATTTAATCCTATATTTTTAAATTCGGTCACTGTTTAATTGCAATTTTATTTTATTTTATTAGTACCCCTTTAGTTTCAATAGTTTTAATTTAGTACTTTAATCCTTTATTTTATTTTTATTTTATTCATACAAATATATATATGAAAGGATAATATTTATTTTTTAATATTAAGAAAGGGGTTCTCTTAAAGTAACTAGATGTCCTTTTCTGATATCTTTAAATAAATAAATACCCTATTTATAAAACCCTATATATATATATTTACTTTAGTTTTATAAAAATTATTTTTGTTCTATTTGTCCTTAAAATTTTCTATAATTGAATCTGAAATAATAAGTTCATAAATTACATTTATATTAAAATTCTTAAATTTCTACTAATAGAGACAATTTATAATCGAAAGGTACCAATTTTGGGCATTATAGGGGTGTTAATCCTTCCCTAATCGTAACCGACCACGAATCCCTTTTTATTACTAAAAAGAATGAATTTTTGGTTAAACGCAAACATGTTTATCTTTTAACTGATGTTTTCTTAAAAACTCTCTTAAAAGGTGATTTTGAGGTATTCGACCTACCTAACCCAAAAAGGTCGATGGCGACTCCAAAATATTTCAATAAAAACCATTTATTTATTCACTTACTTTTTCCACCAAGGAAATTCGTACCCGGGCGAAAACCGGTTACGACAGCTTGGTGACTCCGTTTGGGATCCTGGTCAAACCTAAATCGATTATATAGTCTCTATAATTAGAAATTGAGAATTCAATTTTATTTAATTTATGATTCTTTTGATTTCTTTCAATTTATTTTATACTCTTGTATATTAATATTTTATTGATTTTCAGATATTAGGATTCATTTGTTTAAAATAGTTGTTTGTCAAAGTTTTGAGAATTTCTCCTCACACACAACACTTGCATTGCATAACCTAAGCTCTATACTAGAGCTCTTTTCCCTTTTAAGTGAGAGTGAAAGCGACGTCTTCGTGAGAATTTATTCTCCGTGTCAGACCCAACAAGTAGCTTTCGGGGTTCATATGCTCTATGTTTTCGTTAGAATTTATTCTCCGTGTTAGGCATAAGGAAATGTGTCCCCTAGTATTGAACTCGATCTGCTTAAGTCTATAATGGACTAGGATTGATGGTTTGGTAGCCCAAGGGGTACTAACAAGGACAATTCGAGTACCCTTACTCATAGAACCGAAACCATGCATATAATAAATCCTAGAAATTCACTTGATCTAAGACAATGCTGAAACTCTGTCTGTAGGTGTACACAAAGGAGAAATAAGCTCTAGCTTTTAATTTATTTGATTTTTTTCTCAATAAATGCATGCGAACTAGTAATCATGCAGTTAGGTTTTTTTCCAAATAAAGCATGGAACTAGAAAGCATGAGGTTAGAATTTATATATAGAAACCATGATAGATAGAATCTTTTCTTTCCATTAATTGGTACTAACCATTTTATTTTATTCTTATTTTCATCTATTTTGTAGATACATTTTATTTTGCTTTAACTTGTTTATAGTGATTTCTTTTGTTTGCATTGCATGATCATTCATGATTAGAAGGAATTGATTTGAGAGTGGACATCAAATTGAAAAGTTTTCATATATGAACAAAAAGTTTTATGATCAAGCAAACTATGACGCATCCAAGGAATGACATCCTGAGGGAACTCCGAGGGTAGAGGAGAATTATGCATCCAAAGATTGTATGCCAGTTGAAGATCAAAAAGAGATACGATAAATAAAAGAGTAAATGTCCAAGATGATGGGTATAATATCTGTTTTGGCCAAAGGAAAAAAGATTCCTGCACAAAAAGAGAGAGAGCTCAATGAACATAATCCTGCAATCTCAGATATACAAGGGACTTTGGATCCTAACCAATTTGAGAAACTACATATAGTCATAATTTGTATTCACAAATTGTCTGGAGATACCCAGGAAATGGTGACAACTGTAAAAGATCCCAGAGATGAGAAGAAATTATGTAATTTGAAATCGTCGAGTTTTAGTCTACTCCTGATGTCGGAAACTCAGGTTCAATCCAAGACGAAATGTGGTTCTCATTTTGATGTTATCCCTATATCATATAAGGAGTTGTACGAGAAGCTACTTGAAGCACGAGAAGCGGCTCCGCATTATGTGAAACCGTTGCAACCTCCGTATCCGAATTGGTATTGTAATACCCAAAAAATTTAGATAATGACTAAAATGCAAATTTTGAAAGTTTGATGGTCAAAGTAGAAAATTAGGAAAAGTTTAAGGAATTAAGTGGGGATTTTCCCAAAAAGAATGTTATTCCATAAATGGATTTATTTAGTGACCAAACTATACATTTGGTAAAGTTTGGTGACTAAAGTATAAACTTTAAAAAGTTTAAGGACTAAAATATAATTTTAAAAAGTTACAAATGGGTCACGAAAATGAGAAAATAAAAATATTATTTTCATATTTTAAAATGTTGGAAAATAATATTTAATGATTTAATTTTATGTTTAATTTGGAATGTTTGATTAAAGTGACTGAATTGTAATTTTTGGAAATTGCAAGGGCAAAATGGTAAAGTGGGAAAATAATTTGTTCCTATTTGACTTGTGGATGAAGATAAGGTTCAGGTGATATGATTTGGAAGATGATAAGGATAGGAATCTAGGTTTTATGGTAATTATGAAGTTTCATTAAGTGTATATTGGTATTTTCCCAAGTTAATGAATTAAATATTAATTTAAAGGATGATAAGCATGATATCAATCTAAAATATCATGTCAAGATGTTCATCTTCTCCAAAAAAGGACGTGAGATAGCTTCCAAGGTAAGAAAAATATTTTATTTTGAATTTTTGAGTTAATTCCTTTGGAATTCGGGTGATACCGTGAAATAGGAAAGTGATCGATGCGAAAAACGCTATCATTTGACACCAATATTGCTTTCTAATGTTGCTGGATTTCAAAGATCTCAAATCTAAGGATTTATGTTCATGATAGGGTTCATGAAATTGATGATGAATCTTGTTGTTTTTGAAGTTGTAGATTCATTTTCAAGTTTGATTGATGGTTATAACATGTTCAATCTTCCTAGAAATAATTTTATAAAATTCGGTCAAAAGAGGAAATTTTAGAACTTTGTTTCTGATGAGAAATGATAAGGAATTTGATTGTAGAGATGTTATAAGGTTGATTGAAAGTTGATTTCATGCTTGAATCGAATCAAAATCGAGCAAAATCATGAAAAATCTAGTTTTGGAACTTTAAACCATTAGGCCTTGGTCTTAAAGGATGAGAAAAATTATGGAAAAATTATATAAGGTCTGGAAATGAAGTAGAAAGTATTCTACAAGCCTTAGAAAAATTTAGAGACTATTTTGTAATTTTTAAAAAGTTAGGGGACCAATTCGACAACTTTGGATAAGTTGTGAATGGTTGTATAATTGTTTAAAAGTTAATGTACTGCACTGGAAAATGCTGTTTTGGAATTGAAATGAGTGTTAGATGTGAAATATGACTATTTTGAAAGTTTAAAAAGATTGGTGATTTAAGTACAACATTTGTATAGTTAGGGTACTTAAATGTAATTATACCTTTGTAAAAGCATTTGAATGGTAATAATTTCAAAGATGGAATTTTTGATATTAAGAATTTAAGTGATAAAATGGTGAATGACTATTTTATGTAAATTGGAAAAGTTGGTTCCAATGTTAAAAGGAATTATTAAGTGTTAAGTATTATGATATAAAATGAGTTTCAAGTATATTATGGAGTTATTTTGGGATATGTTTATGTTAGTAAAATACTAACATATGTATCATTATGAATTTGTGATTTATACAGATTGTGATTGATTTGTGATCGAAGCAAGTCAAACAAAAAATGGTTTATTGTGGACAATAGTGAGGCACATATTTTGGATTTATAAAGTGTCAAGGTGAGTGCAATACATGCATGAAATTATACATGGATGTTTTATACATCATCAGGAAGACTTGCGATAAGTCGACCTTGTTTATATCAGCATGATTTTATATCATTTTATAACTTCAATATGACATTGATATGTCATAGTGTGAAATTATAATGCATTGATCATGAATAATGTGATATTTTACCATGAATGTTATTTCGGGTATGAACTGCCCAATGTTAAATGGTATTGATATACTTTGCCATGGATGGATCAAATAAAAGTAGACTATATGCTCAAGTATGTTATTGAGGATCAGTGGTATTACTGGCATGCCATAGAGTCTAGCAGTTGCATATTAGGTAGCACTAGAGTGTCTAGAGATGGCACATAGTGCAGGCCTCAAAGTGTCTAGAGAAGACATAGTATAAAACACTACGGTGTACAAGGTGGGTAAAGCCCGACCTCAGCACTACGGTGCATTATTAGGTGAGCAAAGCTCGACCTCTACACCGGGTTCCTCATACAGTTATACTTTGGGTTATGGTTTATTGGTTATTAAATAGTAACCATGCAAATAAGCTACGAGCTTATAGAATAATGGTAAGTATATTGGTAAAATAAGCTTACGAGCTTATGGGATAAATGGTAAATATATTGGTAAAATAAGCTTACAAGCTTATGGAATAAATGGTAAGTATATTGGTAAAATAAACTTACGAGCTTATAGGATAAATGATAAGAAATTTTATATCATTTTGATCATTGTAAAATAATGGACATGTTTGTAACATGATCTTATGGCACTTTGATTTGGACATTGAAATTCATGCATAAATTATATTGCACTGTTTATTGTTTTTAATTAGCGTGTGATGATTTTTCACGCGTAGGTAAAAAGCCAAGAATATAGTAAAGAGTACAAGGCACTCCGAACATCCAGAAATACACTACAATATCAGTAAGATATCCTATGATGGAATTTTGACTTTGATAGTGGCATGTACTTATTAATTGTTCTATTTGCTTTGTTGAACAAATTTGGAAACAAAATAGTAACTTTATAGTGGTGAAAGGTTAAGTTTTTATGAGTTTTGAAAATACTGTAGCAGTGCATCGGTGCATTGTAGCAGTGCATCGGTGCACTATAGTAGTACATCGGTGCACTGTAGCAGTGCATCGATACACATTTTAAATTTGATGTTTTTGTGCATCGGTATACTGTTCACGTACTGTAGCAGTGCATCAGTACACTATTCATTGTTCACTGCAATGTTCATTACTGTTCACAATACTATTCATAAAAAAATCTTTTCCCTTAAATTTGTTATAATGAAACATGATTCATATGATATGATATTTTTATAATATCATTTACCATTTTAAGAAAATAAATTTTAAATCACTTTTGAATTATAATCTGTATAGGTATAATTATACGGGTTATGGGTGTTACAGGTATGACATCAACATTCATTGTAAATATCATGCTGGAGCTCAAGGACATACCATTGAGAATTGTCTTGCCTTCAAACATCGAGTCCAATGTCTTTTGGATCATGGAATTTTAGAGTTTATGAATAATGATCGACCTAGTTTGGTAACTGATGATCCTGCTAGATTAATGCCAAAAGTGTTCAAAAGTAAGAGTATCAGTAGGGGCGTCCAGAAGGAAGATGATTTGCTGATGTACGAGACTCAAATACATCATTTAAAGATTGAAAACGATAAATTGAAAATAGAGATGAAAACTATGCATGAGGATTTCCAAAAGATCAGTCAAGCCTTTAAAAATGTTGGTATAGGAAATACACCAGAAGAGTGGATAACAGGGGTCACTAAACTAAAAAAATGAAAGATACAAGAAAATCGATCGAAGAAGTTTTCTCATGATTTACAGATTACAGAAGAAAGACGCAATACATCTGTCATTGAATTGAAAAGATGTCAAGCCGAAAATCAAATGTTGAATAGGGCTATAATCAACATGGAAGATTCATATCAGATTCATCAATGTGAGTTTGATGCAAAACTAGAATTCACTAAGACCAGAAACAAGACATTGATGAAATGTTTAGATGATTATGGAGATCTTGTACGAGAACTTCTTAAACACAAAGATTCCCTCACAAGAAAAAATGAACAACATTATCTACATATCCGAGAATTGACACAGAAGATGAAAGAGAAAGACAATGTCATGAAGGAAGCTCCTTCACAAGAGAATTAAAGCAGATTGGCAACTCCATACCTGAGCATGAGTGGAAGTTAATTTGGTTTTTAAGGGAAATAGAGTTAGGAGTGAAAGTTATCCCCTATATGTAAAGTTTTGTTTGAAGTATCAAAACTTTTGTGTTCAATGAAATCTGATTTAAGATGATCACTCCTGATTGATACCTTTTTCATACATGCATTTGCATTGCACAATTTGCATTCCCATTTTTAAATTTTCGTATTTACATTACAATTTTATTTAAGTATTGTTATATGCTTTAGTTATAAAAACATGTAAATAATTCCTGAAAGGTTTTATAATAGTAAAACCAAGATCATTCATTCATATTACTATATCATCATCATGAAAACAATGGAGCAATCTCATGAAGGACTACAAGATCAGTGGCCAGAACAATTGATAGGGTTGCATCAAGATAAAAGGAATGAAGCGTCAGATTCTCTACAAGAGCATTTGAATCAAATTATTCAGGTGATGACAACTGATAAAGAAGAGATAACTACTAAAGAGCAACAGTGCTATCAGATTAATAAGTCGAGAATGATAACATACTCTGGGGCATCTCACTCAAAGCTAAAGAATAACCTCATTAATTATTCACAATATGAGGAGGGATTCAAGAGGGTGGATGAAACAATCAGAAATATGAAAGGTATTAATGCCCTCCACAAAGAATTATAAGCAAGAGAACTCAGATTGGTTCCAAATTTGGTTATTCCTCATGAATTCAGGATGTCTGATTTTGAGAAATATGATGACACCAGTTGTCCCTTAAATCAATTGAGAATGTTTTGTAGAAAAATGGAAGGATATCTAAATTTTGATGATTTGTTAATTCACTTCTTCCATGATTGCCTCATTGGGTCAGTAGTAGTATAGTACAATCATTTGAACCAATAGCAGATTAAGAGATGGGTTGATCTAGCTGATGCATTTTTGGGACAATATCGGTATGTTAAAGGCTTAGCTCCAAAACATAAGGATCTTCAAGGA
Source organism: Hibiscus syriacus (assembly GCF_006381635.1). Lineage (NCBI taxonomy): Eukaryota > Viridiplantae > Streptophyta > Magnoliopsida > Malvales > Malvaceae > Hibiscus > Hibiscus syriacus. The sequence goes on along the minus strand of NW_024063507.1, from coordinate 181,966 downwards.
GTTAAGATGAAAGCCAATGAAGGGTTTCAAGAGTATGCCTTAAGATGGAGAGGAATGGCAGCACAAGTTCAACCTCCCATGTTAGAAGAAGAGATATCACATATGTTTCATGATTTTCTTCTAACTCATTTCTTTGAGTTAATTATCGCAAATCCGACGAAGGAATTCGAGAATTTTATGATAAATATAGAATTAATTGAAAATGCAATCAACTAAGGAAACTTAAAAGTCGCATCCAAAAGCCCGACGGATCAAAAAGTGAAAGATGGTGATGTGAATGAATGTCGCATTCAGAGTCCCCGCAACTACAAAAGAAAAAGATCAAGTAGTTTTTTGGATCGACCAAAGAAAGTCACGCGATCGAGAAATACTTTAGAGGTGTTCCAAAATTCCATCATAGATCTATATCCTCGTTTGATTAAAGGTCAGTGCATCACACCAAGACCAATGAAAGTGTCACCAAACCCTTCTGCTCATAGTTATGATGAAGGTAGTGTTTGTGATTTCCACTTGGGGGTATTTATGCATTCTATAGGCAATTATAGGCTATTGTTAAAAGAAATAGAGATGCTTGTTGATAATGAACATTGACACGAGATTTGTGGAACAATAGATGATAAACTCAAAGTAGGGCATCAAAGCATGATTGAATCAAGTGTTGTCACATTGGATAAGTAAAGGGGTATCCTGATCAAAGAAGAGATCATTTCATCAGTCATAGTACTTTCTATTTTCAACATATTGTTTAAACATGTTTTTGTTCATTTCTCCGCCTTTTTACAATAAATAATTTTTCTTGCTTTTAAGGTTATGAGCATTGAATCAATTTTGCAATCTTGCAGTTATTTGAATATCAACTGGATTAAAAAACTCTTTAAATAATTAGAGTTATAATCTTTGAAAAAATATAAAGATTGAAAACTGGAAAAACAAGGACCCTTGACCTTACCTCAGAAGAAATACACCCAAACACCATCCTCTTACAAATATGAGATAGCCTTCTCCTGTTGAAAGGAATTACAAAAAGGTTTGGTATTTATATATAGGAGCGTACAACATGGGGGCATCGTTTGTGTATTACATTACAAAACCGACTAGACTACTTTTCTATTGATGACGTTTGATGACGAACATAATCTTTACAAATAGGTAAATCTATTTTAAGTCAGATGCTTGAGAATTGAACTCTAACGAAGAAATCTTTTGACTTCCACCAAAACACCTAGACTATAACAGGTTCTTCTTAACAAGCTTAAGAAGTTGGAGCTGTATGCAATAAATCTTGAGTTGTCCCTCTAAAGTAATTGGTTAATCGCCCTGGATTTATGGATAATATTCAACTAGCCTATTATACTAATATATGCAATAAAGCTTGAGTTGTCCCTCTAGAGCAATTGGTTAATCATCATGGCTTTATGGATAAGTTTCAAATAGCAAAAAGAAAAAAAAAAGAGAAAGAAAAAAAGAGAGGTTATAAAGATGGACTAAGGAGTTAAGAAACCCTGTTATAGTCAACTTCACACAAGAACACAAAAATTTCATTTTTAGACTGATATTTTCGCACTACTTGGTTAGATGAGTCTAAATGGAAGATTCAAGATAATCGAAATAGAGGTATTCTAGAAAGTCTAAGTAATTGGCTATGTTAGTTACGTCATGTTGTCCCATCCGGTTAAAATACCAAGTCCTTAAAGTGAGGCATATGGCAAAGTTCACAAAGAGCGAGAGAGGAGTGACATAATAAATAGATGTAACCATAGAAAATAGGAAAGCCATCCTGAAACCAACCCAAAATTTTGATACTTGTCAAAGAGTTATAATTTTCAAACATTAAAGAGCTATTGATTATTTTGATATTCATTAAACTCATGTTTTATGATTTGATTCAATTGTGAACCTGTGAGGGACAATACTTTATAAAATTCTTTCATTCTTTTGATAAAAAAGGAGGAAAAACATTTTCAAACAGGACAACATCAAATGAGAAAGGTCCTTAAAGCAAGTTGATGCCTATTCTACCTCTATAGTAGAAAAAGAATAAGCTAGGACAGAATGATGAAGCATTTCACATTATTTAAAGCAAGTGGTCCAAGAAGCCAGAAAGTCTGGAGAATTGAACTTGTAAACGCTCTTGTGACATTATCAGCAACTCATCAAGAATGATTGCTAGTTCTAAAAGGGCATGCTGAAAGCTCATTTCAACTAGAAATGATCCATGTGTGACATTTTGAAAGCTCACATCAATAAGAAGAAAATGTTGGGGCATGTTGAAAGCCTATTTCAATCAGAAATAGGAATGTTGAAACATTTTGAACTTTCGTATCAGCAAATGTTAGGGCATGTTGAAGGACCATATCATCTTATGGAAAGATCATTGATTTGAGAAAATATTTCCAATGAGATAGAAAGATATGAAGAATAAAAATGGTGAAACAGTGACAGTGGAGCTGACTATACATAATTGTTTTGTTCATCATACAGTTGCATTATTCTGGTGATTTGATGCTGGCAGTTAAAGCATCCCACTTGTATTCCAAATTAAGCTTTGTTCTCTAGTGTCCTTGTGACATCATACAAAAGCTCCAAACACTATGCAAAGAGCTTCACTGATTAGAAATCTGGGCAGAAACCACAGGAAATGATGAATGTGTTGTCAAATATTTTACGAACCAGTTATTATGGTGCTAAACCAATGTTGCGATCATATGGTGTTCCATTTGTTGATTCAAGATGAAGTTGGTATTCTTCAACCCCAAGGTTCAAAACTTCGAGAAATGATGAAGATTTCTTTCCCCAAAGAGGTGCTGAAATTTTAACAACAAGAAACTAGTGGAGCCAACTAAGGTTAAACGATAGGTTGTTGTTAAGTATCTCGAGATGATATGAATAACTTTGTTCGAGATCCAATTTGATGTGGAGACATGAAAAGAATTAGGAAAAATCCTCCTTGTGATGTGTTTCAAGAGTCAAATCAGAATAGACGATACTCTCCTAATTAATCTATGATGTTTTTTTCATATCTACATCTACATTCTTCAAATATGATAGATTCTCTTTTCAAAGATGAAAGCATTATTGGATTTCTACACAAGTCTAGACAAAGAAAGTCGGTTTTATCAAAGGCAAAATGGGGCATCAATGTCATAATTCTGAATGCAGCAAGAGTTCTATAAATGAAACATTTCTTCTAAGACTTTAATCAAATGAAGAAGACACAAAGATACAAGTTGATCAGATGGTTCTTCAGAAATGCAAGATTGATATCATAAGTTGCTACATTGATATATGCAGAAAACCCTGGAAATGAATGATCAAGTGGAAGAAGATCAAATTCACCATTTTGAAGTCAAATGAAGATGGATTCAACATTCATACATTCATAAGAACATGATTTGCATAAAAGAAAATGTATTACATAGACATATTTGATTGCATTCAAACACAAGGTTTTTAGAGGTTTCTATATGAAAAAAGAAGATTCATGATGGAAAATACCTTACAAATAGAAGGTAGAACTCAAACCTCAAATACATGAATAACTTCTCGAGAAGCAAACATCTGATGAATAGATGGTCTCAATCCCAAAAGAAGCAATATTTTAAAGTGGGCATGTTACCCAATCAACAAAGTTATTTCAAAAAATGAGAAAATGATTTCCAAAGTTTCTCATTTAATCTTTTCTAAAAATGAAATTGTTGAATAGTAAGAAAGCGATTTCCAAAGTTTCTTACTTAGTAAACTATTTCCCTAATTTGTTAAATCCTCCGGGTCATCTATAAGCCTTCCGAGCAAGATGATAAGACTTACGGGCCATCCATAAGACCTCTGGGCAAGATGTTTTCAAATGAGATTTTGGGAAACTAAGCCTTTCATGGGTTTCTTAATTATCTCAAAAAAGTTGTTAAAGGAAGCTAAGCCTTTTAAGGGGTTTCTTGACAACCAAGAAACTAAGCTTGATTTTCAAGGGTTTCTAGATGTTTAAATCCTCCGGGTATCTGTAATTCTTCCGAGCAAGATGATAAGACCTCTGGGCAGGATGTTTTCAAATGAGATTTTGGAAACTAAGCCTTTCAGGGGTTTGTTAATTATCTCAAAAGAGTTGTTAAAGGAAGCTAAGCCTTTTAAGGGGTTTCTTGACAACCAAGAAACTAAGATTGATTTTTAAGGGTTTCTTGATGTGTAAATCCTCCGGGTCATCTGTAAGTCTTCCGAGCAAGATGATAAGACCTCTGGACCATTCATAAGACCTCCGGGCAAAATGTTTTCAACATTTCCGTTGTTTGATTCAAGACATCTCGAATCAACGGCGTCTCTCAAAACTAATTTTATCTCATCTGAGATAGTTCCTCTTCAAACAAATTTTTTTGCATTCATTTCACATTTTTATCCAGATATTGAATATTTGACAGGAATTCCAGAGATTAACAAAGATTTCAGCAAAGAATTAACATACTTTTCAAGTTTTGAAAATATGGATTTCAAGAAAGATTTGAATCCATCACTTGAGGATTCAACAACTCCGTCTTAATTAAGAGAAGACAAATGGACAAAAAATTATTGTTTTTCATCTTTGCTCTATTCTTGTTAACACAAGAATGAGCAAAGAGGGGCAACTGTACACACTAATTTTCTCCCCATTTTATTTTAATATTATTATTAATATTATTATTTTATTAATATTATTAATAATAATATTATTATTATCTTTATTATTAAATAATAAATATTTTAAAATACATATCACAGGCCCATTACAAAAATTCGGAGGTCTAGACCCGACCTGGCCCAACAGACCCGATCCAAAACCAGTTCAGGCCCAAATTTAGATCCTAACCCTAAACTCATTTTGGGTTTTTGCTAGGGTTTCTAATCCCTATCTTCAACCGCCGCCTCCAACGTCGGGTGCCTATCTCCAGTGCCACCACGACGTCGTCGCCTCTCCAGAGGCCTCTAGAAGAAGCCAGGACGCCGCACACGTTGCACCTCTAGGGTGAGTCACCACCATAGTTCGGTGACTTACCGATGGCTACTCTTGTGACTGGTCCGAAGGGAGCATCTATGAGGCTTATAAAAGCCATCCACCGAACCTGCAAAATAGAGACACCCAACAACAACATCGAATAGAAACGAAGCACGACAAAAAACACAAACACAACGGCAAGCAAGAAACACAAACGAGCAGTACAAACAAGAAGAGAAATACCGAAAGAAAGGTGAAGGAGAGAAGACTTACCCTCGGAGAGCCCAAACGTCACCGGAAATCTTTGTTAACCAAAGGTAAAATCTTCGATTATTTTTTAGATCTCGAGTAATCTAGCGGTTTTTAGAAAGAAATAAGGTAGGATTCGATTTCAGGGGAAACAAATCTTCGATTTGGTCTAATTTTCCAAATTTCGGCCACCGTTGGTCATCGGTGCCGAAGCACGACGGCCGACGGTGGCGAATCCCCTCCTGCAAGGGAATTGTTGAGAGCTTTTCTCCCTTTAGAGTCTCTCTTTAGAGAGAAGCAAAAATAAAAAATAAAGGGGATAACCATTTTAGATCGGTTTGGGGTATTTAAATTCCTCCCCAAACAACGCCGTATTGGGGAGGGATCTTTTGTGTAATTTCGGGAATGGGTTAATATTGCACGCAATACCACTGCTTTTGTATATTTCCAATTTGGTCACTAAAATCAAGATTCAATATATTATAATTTTGTCTTTGAATTTTATTTTATTATATTTTAGTCCTTACTAGTATATTTCTATATTTAAGGTAAAATAACTTATTTAGCCGTATAATTTTTAATACTTTTTATTTTGATCCCGAATTAATTTATTATGGTTAAATTACACTGTTAATCACTATATTTCACAATATTTTGAATTAGAGCCTTTAACTTTGATATTTTATATTTTAATCCCTAATGTTATAAATAATTTTTATTTTAGACCATAAATTTTATTACTTTTTATTTTAATACTATTTAATTGCAATTTTATTTTATTATTACCCCTTTAGTTTTAATATTTTTAATTTAGTACTTTAATCCTTTATTTTATTTTTATTTTATTCATATGAATATATATATGAAAGGATAATATTTATTTTTTAATATTAAGAAAGATACTACCTTAAAGTAACTAGATGTCATTTTTTGATATTTTTAAATAAATAAATATCCTATTTATAAAATTATATATATATATATATTTACTTTATTTTTATAAAAATTATTTTAGTTCCATTTTTCCTTAAAATTTTCTATAATTGAATCTGAAATAATAAGATCATAAATTAAATTTATATTAGAATTCTTAAATTTCTACTAATAGAGACAATTTATAATCGAAATGTACTAATTTTGGGCGTTATAGGATGTTTATCCTTCCCTAATCGTAACCGACCACAAATCCCTTTTTATTACTAAAATAAATGATTTTTTTGTTAAACGCAAATCGATTTATCTTTTAACTGATATTTTCTTAAAAACTCTCTTAAAAGGTAATTTTAAAGTATTCTACCTGCCTAACCAAAAAGGTCGATGACAACTTCAAAATATTTCAATAAAAATTATTTATTTATTTACTTATTTTTTCTATCAAAAAAATTTGTACTCGGGTGAAAATCGATTACAGACATCCACCATTTTTTAAACTCAAGTCTCCTTTCCCACGTACATTTTAAATCATCATAAACTCGTCATATTCCTTCTCTTTACGAAAACAAAATCCTTAAAATAACTCATTTCCCTAATCCTTCAACCCCATAAACGGGACCCCGATCGATCATCGCCAAATCCAGCCACCGTGACATGACCTCCGTTAGCCATGACCTTTCCACCACCTCCTTTTTAAAAAACCAAACGAAACACAAGGAGGCTACATGCAAAACAAAAAGAGATGATACCTTCGCTAGACGATGACGGTAGAACAACGGGAAGCAGAACAATGGTGGGCGATGACGGTAGTGACGACGATGTCGGTGACTCTAAGACTTCCTTTCTTTCACTCCACGCCCTTCACGTATTTCCTCTAGTTTTCCTCTATCTTTCGTATGATTTTTGTGTGGAAAATGAGTGATCATTCCTTGGTGTTTTCTGGCGATAATCGTTGTGTTGATTGCTTTGATTTATTCGATATTTATACAAACCCATGGCTTGTAACAATACCAATCGGCTATATTTTGGTGATGAGAGTGACTGTAAAAAATGAACGGTTGGTTCGTGAGGTCACGCGCTGACGACGGAGGAGGCGAACGGTTATATATTTCCAACCCTTAGATCGAATCACTACCAACGACCATGATTGATTCGTACTTACCAATCGGCTATATTTAATAGTGTGCCACATCGGTAATCTGTGATAAGTACGAATCAATCATGGTCGTTGGTAGTGATTTGGCTATATTTTTTAATACAAAGTGGGCTTGTATTCTTTGGGCTTAGTTTTTATTTTATAGAATGGGTTCTCTTATGCATGTAACTTGGACTTGTATTTTATTATAACTATTGGACTTTACTATTTAATAATTCTGCTTACATCTAATATGAGATAAATTCTATTATTATTTAATATGGATTTTACTATTTATAATATGGAAAAAAACTAATTTAATATATAATATGCATGTGACTATACCACAAGATATACAAGCACATGCGATATTCTACATACTAATATAACCAAACCATATGCTAATATAATATGATACGACTATACTAACATGACCAAATACCATACGCGTGACCCGACCATATACTAACATGCATATTATATTACATACTTTATACTATAAGTATTAAAAACCGTATATCATAAAAACTCTATACTATACTTGTAAAAACAAAAATATATGGTTCATTAATACGGTTGATAGTATTATAAAGAGTATATAATTCTACCCACATTCTAAGCTTATTTTGTTCCTAAGTCATGCACGTCTTACCATTTGTTGCTCCATTCATTGCCTTCACATTGCATTTAGAGTTAAATGTCATTGCATTACATGTTTGCATTTTATTTGCACTTTATAATACTATAATTTTGTCCGAACAACTCAACTCAAATTAAAGGAGATCGAGAATCTTGAACATGTTCATGCATCGATGTTGAATTAGTTCGGGTGGCATTGATGATAGAATGTAAGCTTTGAGTAATTTTGGGTGTTCAAAATCGGGTACCCGCATTTTCAGGTACTCGAACTACCGGTACCCAATTCTCCGGGTAGTATATTTTTCAGCCCGTGACCCAACCCATTAAGTTCGGGTACCCGGTAGTCAGGTACCTGTAAAATCTAGGTACCCTCATTTTCAGATAACGAGTACCCGATTCATATATTTTTTTTATATTTTTAATTTAAAAAATTTCAAAAAAATCACATAGGAAATAAATAAAATCTTTTAAAGTTCATAGTACAAATCAACGTACAACAATTAGATATTTGAAATTAGTTCAAAGGATAAATATGTGGATATTTACATTAATATCCATCGTAATTTTTTTCGAATCTCATATTGACAAATTAATAAAAACTTCTTTGAAAAATTTAAAACTTAAGTGCATAATATAAATCTAAGAAAAATTTAGAGATTTAAATTTAATTTTAAGGTAAAAATATTGAGAGCTTAAAATAAAGATATAATTTAAACTATATATATATATTAAAACTACCAGGTACCCGGTTATGAAAAAATATTGGCCCAGACCCAATCTAACTACCTGAAAAAAATCAAGGTTCGAGTAATTTTCTTTTAGAAAATTACTTGATTTTTTTAGGTTCAAGTCGACGGGCCGATAGTTTAGGTCAACCGGGTCGGGTACTGTTGAACACTCCTAACCAACATGCATCTAGTGCTTCAAAGGTCTCAACTAAAATGGCAGGAGCTGGGTTAATCTTCCTTGAAAGTTTATTAAGTCCCTCAACGAAGGTTACCTCTTTGAACCCAGGGTCCTTGGGTAAATGACCAAACTGTAAATTCCCAAGGCAAGAAAATCTATCTGAACTCTTTCATCCAGGTGATTCTGAAGCACTTCTTCCTTGATACTGACCTAGGAGATCCATTGTCTATCACCCTTCTGTCTGATTCAGGCTGCTACCCATTCCTCATGTACTCATGCAATTTTAGTCAACTCAGGTTTAAATGGTTGGTGTTTAACAGATTTGTAGAAAATCTGAGTCCCTTACACATCTCGAAGTGCAGTTGTCCTCCTTATTGCAGGTAAAACAATGATACCTCAGATTATAGAACTGTATAAGGGCCTTAACATATCGTCGTCTACCTCGACGAACAACATAAGTAATATCCTTGTAGTACTGATAAAAGTTTTATTTCAGATTCAACTCCAAGTTCTACAAAATCTCGAACAGATCCACAACTTTAAAACGTGATCTACAGATAGACTATCTCCTTGTTGTGCCTACAATGCCTCGGACAACTGTCATACTTCAGAGACAGGAATCATCTAGCTAAGTTTCTTTGCTTCCATCACTCAAGTCTTCTAAATTGGTTGTTGACCTGAGATTCAATACCAATATCTTCATGATGTAATGTAAATAATAAAATAAAAACTAAGAAAAATAAACAAAAATAAGTCAGTATAATTATAAAAAATAATAACAAAAATAATGCAAACCCTAAGCTATATGATTTTTAGTTCGCATACATTATTCAAAAATAAATTCAGAAATAAAAGGTAGAGATGATTTCTCCTTTGTTTACTTATTCAGGTACTTAGACAAAATTTGACAGTTTCACATCAGGTAGATTAATGTTCGTTATATATAGGGTTTTGGCGCTAAAGGATTTGGGTACTCGAATCATCCTCGCTTTCGTCCCCCTTGGGCTACTACGACCCTTAATCCTCTCTAATTATAGGTTAACGCACCAAGTTTGATTTCGAGGAGATGCATTTCCCTGTGTCTAACATAAGAAGCACTTTAACACAACTTTAAAAAGACATGATTTGTCTGTGTTTTTTACAGATTTCGAATCTGGGAATCAATTATGCTCGGGGAAAGATTAGCACTCTTGCGTTGTCCAGAATCAGTACTGCCAATTATACGATGTCCCTAGTATTGAAAATTTAAGAATTTGAATATGAATTTAGTGATTCTTTTACTTTCCTTAAAACATCAAAAAAAATTAAAAGAAATTTTAGGAAACACACATTATTATGGTATTTTTGATTAAAGAAGAAACTAATTTCTTAATTTTCATTAAAGAAACTATTTGTCATTTTAAATTGAAATAACAAATACTATTGTTTCCTAAAAATTTAGAAAATAAAAAAAATTAACTGAAACGCTAAAATACTATAAAATTTTAAAATTTTAAGAGCAAACAAAATGCACATTATTATTTATTAATGAAAGAGGACCAAGGACTAATCAATTGTGATTTATTGTTAAAAAAAGATAAATGGTATTCATTTATTTAAAAGACTGAGACCTAGCCCTTGATATAAGTCAAAAGACGTGGTCTCGATAATTTAAATAAATAAACAAACTCTTTTTCTCTTTGTTTTGACTAATGAGTACCTTATTCAATTTTAGGTGAAAACTGAAAAATAAATATTTATTTGTATATTTAATATTATCAAAATTGAACGTCTAGTTATATTAAGCTCGTTCTCTTTCAATATTAAGAAATAAACAGACATTTTTATTTAATTCAATTATAAGTTTAATAATGTATTTCTAATTAAAGAATTAATATTTAGCGAATTAAAACTAATTTAGAAAAACTAAATTTATAAGGTTTGATTCTAGTCTAAATTAATAATTGAAATTAAAGAAACTTAAAATATAGCAGCTCTAAATAGTATGTAGCACCTTTAACCCATATACGTACCCAATTACGATGTCACATTAACCTCTTTAAAACATTTCCTAATAAACAAATCGGTTAAATTTTATTTCTCTTAAAATAATCAATTAACCCCTTTTCACTAACATTTTCTTAATCACGTAAAATTAAAATATAATATTTTAACATCCAAATCAAATTCCATTTTAGGCAGTAACTAGGTAGTTCAATATTGTCTCATATCATAATTAAAATTGCATAAAAATCGTCTAATTTAAAATTCAACCAATAAGCATATAAAAAAAATAGTAATTTACTATTCATCCATGGAACTATTTATACCTAATATTTGTAATACCAAAAATTTTGGTTAGTTACCAAAATGTAACTTTTACAAGTTTTGTAGCTAAAGTATAAAATTTGAAAAAGTTTAGGGACCTAAGTGGTAATTTTATCAAAAATAATTTTTATTCCATAAAAGGATAGTTTACTATTGAAAGTGTGATTTTATTTAAATCATATCCTTGATACGGAATTTATGCTGAAAACTAGAAAGAGTTAAAGTTTAGTAAGAAATTGATAAATCGAATCGAATAGAAATTTCGAGATAAATTGAAGGATGATAAATTAGGCTTAAAAATATTATTTCCACATTTTAAAATGATTGAAAATAATATAAACCATTGGATTTGAGGATTTAATTTCATGTTAAATTTGGATCGTTGGATTAAAGTGGTAAGATTGTAATTTTTGGGAAATTGCAAGGGAAAAAGGTAAAGAGGGAAATAATTTGTCCTTGTGAAAGATGATAAGGTTGAGGTGTCTTGGTTTTATGGTAAATATGAAGATTCATTAAGGGTAATTTGGTATTTTCTCAAATTAAATGAATAAAATATTCATTTAAGTTAAATTAAAGGTAAATTAAGATGAAATTTACCTAACATTTATATAAACTTGTTCATCTTCTCCATCTTCAAGCCGTGAGCTTCCTTAAAGGTGAGAGAAATTTTCTTTTCATTTTTAAGCAATTTCCTTTGGATTTTGAGTTATGCCGTGAAATAGAAAATCGATCTACGCGAAAAGTATTATGTTTTGGTACAATTTATGCTTGTTAATCTTGCTTGATTTTAAAGATCCCAAATCCTAGGTTTTATGTTCATATTAGGAATTTAAGAGTAATCATTTAATAGTTGAAGTGCTATGCTGGAATTTAAATGTCGGAATATTGAATTTGATGTTAGAATGTGAAATTGGACCATTTTGAAAAGCTAAGTGAACTATAGTGACAAATGAATATTAGAGAGACTTGAAAGGTTAAATTGAAAATTTGGTTAAGTTGATAAGGACCTTTTTACATTATTTGAGAAGTTGAAGAATTAATATGTAAAGGTTAGAAAGTTAGTTTACTATGCTAAAAATTATAGTTGAATGATGAAATTTTTAACTTTGATCAATATGGAAAGTTGTGGTGAAATGATAATTATGTAAAGTTAATGCTTTAGATAGGAAATAATGTGAAATGGTTGAATATGATGATTAATATGAATTTAAAGTGAATATCAAGGGACTATGTTGGATATTTTCGAAATGTTGAGTTATATTTAAGAAGAAAAATTTATTGGTGTCTAAATGTGAAATGTTGGGAAATTAAGTAATTTTTTATGAGAAATAATTATTTAAGGGACTTGGAAGGATAATTTGATAGAGTTAAAGTTAAAGTTAGTTTCCTATTTGACGAAAGAAATTAGTATAAAAACTACATTAATTATATTTTTAAAATATTTATACGAATATGAGTCTATTACATTAAATAAAATATAATATATGATTAATATATTATATAATTTAATAACTTTTCTATGATTTTTGTATATGAAAAAAAGAACATAAGATTTAAATAAAAGCCCAATGTGTGTGCATTTGTGTGCATTTGTCTGACACATTTGTATGCATCTTTCTGACACTATGTGTGCTTCTGTCTGGCACTGTGTGTGCATTATATGACATTTTATGTGCGTTTTGGCACTATATGTGCATTATGAGTTTCACGATGTTTTGACTTGTGAGATGTTATATCTGATTCTGATTTCAGTATAATGATGTTATGTTGTACATTAGCTATACTTCCGTTGGCACTAAAAGGCAATATGTTTTGGCAGTTGATATTGTATTTTGGGCACTAAACGTTCCATATTGTTATGGCAGTATGTTACTGGCAGTTTATACTGCATTTTGGGCAATAAATGTGTCAATATGTTACTGGACAGTTTATACTGCATACAGAGCACTCGTTTCTGATTCGTGTGCCTTGTATTATCATGATTATATATTTGGCTATAAAATGAAACTAAAAGAAATAGTACAATAAATAAACATAGAATGGTAAAATATACAATATATTAACAAAAATAGTATAATGCGAGAAGTAGTATAATATATTAACAAAAATAGTATAATGCGAGAAATAGTATAATAAAAAATAATGCAGTGAATGAAATAATACAGTCAAAGAAATCAGCACTGTAAAAGGATCGGTACTAGAAAAAACAATATTGGAAAAAGAAACAATACAGAAAAAGGCATAGTACATGCTTAATCGGTAAAGTTTTATATACAAAGTTTGATTCATACTAAATGGTTTATGGATGAAAAGTTAAAAATGGTTTGATTCGAAATATGAATGATATGTATATATATGCATAATGAGGATTTACAAGAATTGTGCTGAAATGTGAAATAATATAATATGAGAAATATAATAAGAAATGTGAAAATATGATAAATTGCTAAGTGATTGTATATGAATGTAGCGATAAATTATGTCATAAAGTGTAATTGGTTAATTTTTAAATTAGGCAGTTTTAATTGTGAAGTGAAACAATATTAAAATACCTAGTTGCTGCCTAAAACCAGATGTGAACTGAAAAATTAAAGTACTACTGATGATATTATGTGATAAAAGATTTTTATAGAAATTGTCAAATTCAGAATTTTATCAAAACAAAATTTTATCGTCTTTCAAACAACAATTGTTATACATTATATATGTACATCCTTAACTTGTGTTTTAGGTACGAGTACGGGTTAAGGGTGTTACAGAACTGGAAGTGAAAGTCATCTTCCTGGTTGAATAGGAAATTGATAGAACATTTCAAGGATCTTCACAAGGTTGTTAAATTGGCAATTGTGACCTACTCTGATACCAATTGTTAGGCTCGAAATGGTAAACTGAAAACCACCAAGAAGAGGTGAATTGGCCTTTAAAAAATTTAATGTGGAAGCAATAAAAGATAGAAAAATTTGTACAACGATTTATAGTGGTTCGACTTTTCAACCAAAGTCTACATCCACTAATTTAGCTCTACACTAAAGATTTCAACAAATTCACTAATTTGTTCATTCTTTTTCTAGACAAAGAGTAACATTTACAACTCTCTAATTTTTATAAGGCTAAACAAGAATCACTCGCCTTTTACAAGGTTTGATTTGGGTAAACAAGAATACCTCACTATGTAGTGTTTACAAAGAGTTAAGTTGACAAATAATGAATACAAAGATATTCAATAAGGCTCAACACATTATATACAAAAGAAAATGAAAAATAAGAATGAAAGTCTATTTTCTCTTGATCGTTAAGCTTGGATAGGTGTAGTAACCTTCTTCAAGTTTCATTGGGTTGTTTTTATATGATGAAATGAGCTTGTGGACGTTTCTATCTGTTAGGGATACTTTAGAGCCTTTGAAAGCCTTTAATCCCCTCAAATTTAGCTTTTATGTATAGTGATTTCAAAACCACTAAATAGGGTTTCAAAAGCCTCTTGAAAAAATGATTATTGGAATAGGGGATTTAGGAACCAGGCAGGGGGATAAAACAGGGGTTTAGAAACCAGTCAAGGGAAACCATGATGAAATTTTAACCATTTGAGTATTTTGCCTCAAAGGTTCTAAAACCTTAAAGAGGGTTTTGAAATCTTACTCAAAATATTGAATATTTTGACTTATTTTGAGTTTTTAAACACACTTTAAGGTGTAGATCAAGTAAAAAAATACTTGGGTAACATTTTTCAAGTTTTGTCGACTTTGAATAATTTGAAAAATTCAATTAAGTCCAAACACATTTTACCTTATTTTTTATATTAAAATATAGGTTCAATACTTTCAATGGTGAGTTTCAGTTATTTCCTCAGTTTGTCGATGTAGAGACTGTTGTCGTTTGTTAAACTGTGTTCTTTGTTAATAGTCATCGAAAGCCATGATGAATCTCCATTATAATCTCCAATCACTTAAAAAGGGTATTGATAGCATGAGAATTTACCTTACTCATGTAAAGGAGGTGTGTGATGCTCTTGCGTCCTGTGAAAGTCTATAGCTTCGGTTGAGCAATTCGTCAACAATATAAAAGGATTGTTGCATGACCATCAACCTTTTATAGAAGTTATAACTACTATGTGTGAGTCTCTTTCATTTGAGATGGTGAATAACATGTTGCTCCAAAAATAGTCGAGGTTGGTCTATTGGGGTGCAAGCTGCTTGTGTGTTGTAAGCTCATGCTGCTTATACTATAAATGAACGTTGGATAGTGGATTCAGGAGCCACACACCATGCTACCCTTGTAGCTAACAACATTGAACATTCTGCATATTATAATGGACTAGGTAATCATATAGTGAGTAATGGAGTTTCACTTGACGTTAACATGCTTGGTAAATCTTCACTCCATCCATCTTCTCAACCCTTGTTATTGAATTATCTTTTACATATGCCTAAGATAACAAAGAATTTACTCTCAATATTCAAGATTGCTAGGGACAATCGAGTTTTCTTTGTGTTTCATGCGAAGATTATTGTTTTCGTAATGAAACTACTGGTAGTATTCTTCTTCGAGGAAAGCAACACGGTGGTCTCTATACTTTCTCTATGGGTTGTATTTCTAATAAGTGTAGCAATGTTGAAGTTAGTTTAGCTACATTTGATGTTGTTGATCTTTGACATAGGAGGTAAGGTAATCCCTCGTTTAATACATTGAGGACATTTTGTCAGTATATGAATGTAAATGTTTCAAAAACCATGAATAAAATGTGTAGAGCTTGTTCTATGGGTAGGAGTCACAGGTTTTCTGTTCACCATTCAAAACCGTCTATGATGCCTCATATCAACTTGTTTTTTCTTGACTTATAGGGTCCTCCACATGTGTCTCCAATGGTTTCTATCATTATATCTCCTTTGTTGATGCTTGCACACACCACACTTGGCTATATCTATTAAATGATAAGTCACAAGCCATTGTTGCTTTTTGGTTGTTCCAAAACATAGTTGCAATTCAGTTTGGATTGATTCTCAAAACAATACAAAGTGAATGGGGGTGAGTATAAAACCCTATCAAATGAGATATTGAAGGAAGATATTGCTCATCGTGTTACTTGTCCCCATTCTTCATAATAGAATGAGGTTGTGGAGTGAAAACATTGACAATTGGTGGAGTTAGATCTTGTGTTACTAGAACAGGTATCTCTTCCTCTTTGATTCTGGTTGTATGCATTTGTAACTACTGTACACTTAGTGAATAGATTACCAATACAAGTGCTTGGTGGCTTGTCTCACTATGAGAAGATCTTCAACAGAAAACCTAACTACTCTTCACTAAGGGTCTTCAGCTGTAGGTGTTTCACATATCTCAGGTCCTTTTAGAAGCACAAAATGATGTTCCAATCTCAAGCATGTACCTTTTTAGGTTACAGTCCTCGGTATAAAGATTTCCAGTGTTTGACTCTCGATGGTCGAGTAATTATCTCAAGGCACGTTCAGTTTGATGAATTTTTTTTTCTTTTTCAAAGTTAATTTTGAATGAGGTTCTTAGTTCTAATTAACCAAAAAAGCTAGCAGCCATAGAGATTGTGACTGATTTACATAACTCACGTGGTCCTATTGCCCCCATGATGTCTACACCTCAACTAGTTGATGAAGATAACATTAAGATAGATTTTCCAGAAATTCAAGGGTTTTTGTCCATTGGTAATTAAAATGCACCATATAGTGGTAATGAGTGTGCCCCACCTACCACTCATGTCAACTCCCAAGCTGTGACAGAATCGTAAGAGGCAAGTCATACAACTGTGTCTAGGGCTTAAGAGGACTCCTTGGTCTTTGAGCAGTCTACTGAAATTGTTGGTTGTCAATAATCACCCCATACTCACAAGGAGCAAATGTGTGTGTTTGTAATACCCAAAAATATGGTTAGTGACTAAAATGAATAAAATGAAAGTTTGATAGCTAAAGTATAAATTAAAAATTTAGGGACTAAAATGAATAAAATGAAAGTTGATAACTAAAGTAAAAACTTGGAAAATTTGGGACTAAAATATTAATTTTAAAAAGTAGATATTTTTGTCCTACAAATAGATAATTACCCTCTATAATGAAGTTTTGGTTTCACTCGGATTTTTATTACGAATTTTGTGTTAAAAGTTATAAAGAGTGAAAGTTCGAGAAAATTTCAGATGATCGGTCGAATAAAAAACTTAAGAAAATTTGCTAAATGATAGGGCATGGGAAAAAAATGTATTTTCCATGCTTTAAAATGATGAGATTTAATGTGGATCATTGGATTTAAGTTAATTTCCATATTAAATCATAGTCGTTGGATTAAAAATAACAAGATTATAATTATAAAATTTTACAAAGGCAATGTTGGTAACTACTAACTCCATTGTTTAGTTTAAGCCTTTGGAGAAAGAAATCGACAAGTAGAAAGATTAGAAACATTGAACCATAAGGTTAAAAATGTCATTTGGATTAAAATGAAATTTAAATTCAAGTAATAAAAATCTAAAAAGATGATTAGAATGAAAGAAAAGAAAAATCTTGATTTTTCTTTATATTTCTACTTGTTGCCGTGGATTACAAAAAAAATCATAGGTAAGCTTTGATTTTAATTTTCAATCCTTTTTGGTTGGATTTAAGCTTATGACATGAAATATAATTTTATTCTTTTAAATTCTCTTTCATTTGGTACCATTTGTTCATGTTGTTCATGCTTATAACCCTAAATTTTTAAAAAGGGTGGATGAAAGGGGATGAAATTTGATATTTCAAGGCTTGAAAATGATGAAATATGTGTTGTGAGGTTGATTTCATGCCTTAAATGATGAAAAATCCATTAGTTTTCCTTTAAGGATCAATTCAAAAAAAAAGAGAAGTTAAGAAGTTGATGTTTTGAATTGATTTTTATGTTAGATATGACAAGAACATTATGTTGTATGCCTTAGCATGTTTATTCAAGCTTGGAAATGAGGAAGAATGGTTGAATTCTAATAGTAACAAAAACGACACTTTAGGAAAAGTTAGGAATTATATTCTAAACTTGAAATTGATTAAGGATATGGTAGAAAATAATAAATACTTAAATATGTTGTTTGGAGTTTGAAATCGCCTTGGATGATGATGGATTATATTCAGTCATATGGGTTTCTAAAGGAAAATTTTACGAAAATATCCAAGTGATTTATTTATGATATTTGTTATCTTTCAATGATTAATTTGGTCATTAAATCATTGGATTTAGACTTGAAGTGTGAAATTGATATGATTAGTCCTTAAAGACTAAAAGAGAAATAAGGACTTAAGGTAAAATTTTGGCTTTAAAAGGGAATTGAAGTAAGTTAAGGTGGAAATGAAGTGTAGGAAACATTGTAATTACAATGTTGCATTGGAATGAATTTTATAAATTTTTCCTACATTATATGCGTGTGGGTTAGATGTACTCTAACATTTAGTTTTAATTTTTGTTCTATATGTTTGATGTATTTATAAATATCAATAAAAACTGAGATCAAACTATAAACAAAGGAAAGGAAAAGGATCAAGCTTAAAGCTTAGTGAGACTTATATTTTGACTTGTATAAAAAGTGTCAAAGTGAGTGCAATGCATATATAACATGATACATGGATGTTTTATGCATTATTAGGAAGACTAATGAGTCTCTCTTGTTTATATTGGCATGATATTTATATCATTTATCATATATTTGATATGTCAAAAGTTAATATAAAATGCATTGATCACTAGTTTCTATATGATGTTATATCATAAATGTTATTTTGGTATGAATTGCCCAATGTTAAATTATATTGATATAAATTGACATGGATGAAATAAATATATACTATATACCCAAGTATGTCATTGAGGGACATTGGTATAGTCGGTATGCCATAAAGTCTAGTAGTAGGTTGCATATTTGATTTAGCATTATAGTGTATATAAAGGACATTTAGTGCATATGGTGGGCATGACCTTATGTGTATTAGCATTTCGGTGCATATTTTGACTGGCATACTGAGAGTTCTCATAGGCTTATTTTTTGGCTATGGTTTATTGTTTAATAAATGATAAACAATTGAATAAGCTTATGAGCTTTTGGAATGAATTACAAGTATATTAGTAAGAAATTTTTATGTTGTTTATATCATGTTAATATATTGCAACATGATTGAAATACATGTAAAATGATCATAATGGATTAGGTATTGCTATTTATTTATATTTATTTGTTGTACTACATTGACTGTTACTATGGTTTCATCACTAAGTGGATACATAGCGTGTGATGATTTTCACACGTATGTAAAAGCAAGAATCAAAGTAAGTAGTACTTGGCATTCTACTTATCAAGGAGTATATCTATAGTATCAGTAATGACATCTATCTAATGTGTTTTGATTTTACTAGTTGGCATGTATATGTTTATAACAGATGGTCATAAACTAGTTTAGACTTAGTTGTAATAGTTTATAAACTAGTTTATGTTATTAAAATGAATGATGGACAACTATATTAGTGTTGACAATGGTTAAATGAATTACATGTATAATATCAGGTAAACAATAGAATAAAAAATGAGAAATTGATTAAGGTTGAATTTAGGTAGTTTTTTTGCGCTTATGTTTTTAGTTACAATCATGAACTGCTAAGTTGCTATCTAAAAATTGAATTTAGTTTGAATGTTGAAAGATTAGAATGTGATTTTACGTGATAAATTGACTAATTGTTTAATGGCGATTCAACGTAGATTAAAATATGTTGTAATGAGTAATATATGGATAAATGTTATTAGAAAATGTTAGTAATTCAGTTTGTGACATTATACTCGAATAGGAATTGAATACGGGTAAGGGTGTTAAGTGTTCAACCTGAAAGTTTCCATAAGAACGTTTGATGATGAGATGCCAACCACTGTGCAAGAAGCTTTTTGCTATAACTGTTGGAAGGAAGCAGTGTATGATGAGTTGAATACCTTAAAAAGAGACCTGACGTTGGTCTAATTACCTAAAGGTCAATCGGTTGTTGGGTACAACTAATTATTCAAACTGAAACTAAATGTTGATGGTTCAATTTAGTGATACAAAGCACATTTAGTCGGTAAGGGCTACTATAAAGTGCTTGGGTATAATTTCGAAGACACTTTTAGTCATGTGGTGTTACGTCAAGTAGACATAAATAATGCTTTTTGATAACTCTCCAAAAGATTTATCTTTAGTAGCCTGAATTACCTAGGTTTAGTTTGAATTTAAGCATTTTTAGGAGCATTTTATGATTAAATTTACTTAATTTTGCATATTTTACATGATAAGAGCATTGTGGGTTGCTAAGGGCAAAAATTTATTTTTGCTCCTGAAAACTATTGCATTGATGTCGTAGCATTGCATGAAATATTGATCAGATAATGCAGTAGTCGTCTAAGCTCCAGATAGTTGGGAGAATCTTCTGGATTAAGACAGCTGGCTCAGGTAGCTGTCATGTGGCTGGATAACACTTGAAACATGGATATTTCTATTGGGTAATGAAATTATCATCCAAGCTATAAAAGGGGGTACTAGGGTTCAAAAAGTGTGACAATTGTGAGAGATCCAAAGTATCATATCAACGTTAAATCTTTTTAAGCCATAAAAGCCTAAATCATCTACCAAGGATTGTTGTATCATAAAGGAAGCTTACTGAGGAGCTTCAGCGGTCAGCGGATTTACGTTCAATGCCTTCTATTGAGAGGGGGAGTGAATCAAATGTTTAAACTTCTGTTAGATGTTTATTTTGAATTTCTTTATTTCTTGTTTACTTTGGTACTTGGTTTATGAGATTTTAACTTCATGATTGTGAGTATAAATATTTACAATTAGATATATAGTATTTTCATTTAAATTTAGAAATAGTTTCATTCAAATTTCTATATACGTTTGTGAGCTTTGGTATTGTTGAGTAGTATACGTGTACTGAAAAGTGTTCAACCAATTGATTAGTAATGTTAATAGTTTGAGCCTTTAATTAATTTAACTTATTAAAGTAGTTCAAATGGTCTTAATCAATGTTGATCACATAGATTAAGTATAAAATGTTTGCATAAATCATGGGAGTCATAATATAACATCATTTAATTCGATAGCTGACCAATTGCTTTCTGAAATGTTGTAGCATGAAATGGTATCTTTTATTATTGATTTCATTACCTTTTTTTCTAACATATCAAATCTTTAATCTTGTTGTTGAAAACTCTAATGAAAACACTATGCTCCTTGTGGGGTCGAAATCCGAAGCTTTTATAGCCTCCACTTTATTACTTGAACGATACATATACTTGTGTTCATGCTATAGCATCAATTTTTTGGCACCGTTGTCGGGGAGCATTGATTTGATTTAGAGTTCTTTTAATTTTTCTTACGTGTTTGTTTACTTTTGTTGGTGTTCCTAGTCTTTGTTTTTACTAGTGTATGCCCTCAGGCGATATGACCTAGAGTTATTTGATCAAGAGATTAAAAAACATTTTAGAGACGACACAGTGAAGTTGCTATGGCTGGATGAGGGAATGATATTTTACCCCCACTATAGAATGGAGAGTATGATGAGTTGCTAGCTGACATCGGAGCTGAGCAACTGCATCAGAATGTAGATGATCGAAATTGCCCTATTCGTGAACATATGGTGCCGACATTGGATGATTTGCATACGGGCATTGTGAGGCCAATTATTAATGTTGTGAACTTCAAATTAAAGTTAGTTATGTTCCAAATGCTACAATCTATGGGACAGTATGGAGGTTCTATTGCTGAAGATCTTAGAGCCCATTTAAGAGCTTTTTATGGAGGTTTGTGATTCTTTTATTCAGCAAGGTGTTTCAGAAGAGACCCTAAAGTTAAAGGTATTTCCCTATTTATTGTGTGATAAAGCACGGGTTTGGTTGAGTTCATTGCCGCCAGGTTTTGTAGTATCCTGGAATGAATTAGCATAGACATTCTTATTATGATTTAACCCGTTAAATATGAATAATAAGCTTCAAAATGACAACTTCACTCAAACATATGGATGATGAAAGCTTGTATAAGTATGGGAAAGATTTAAGGGTCTATTGTGGAAGTGTCCTATGGATGGATTCCCATATTAGACTCAAATGGAGATGTTTTATAATGGGTTAAATATTCATACTAGTATGGTGGTTGATGCCTCAGCAAACGAAGCTTTGCTGGATAAAACATACAATGAAGCATATGATATCCTCGAAAGAATCTCTACCAATGATTGTCAATATCCTAATACGCACAATACGTTTGGTCAACATGGTGTTGCAGCAGTAGATTTGAAAGCTTTCATCTCTATGGCTTCTCAGATTCAGCATTGACTGAAATGGTGAAGAAATTTCAAAAACCTGGAGGAATGTATAAAGTCAAAGTCTCATCTCTTATCACTTGTGTATATTGTGGTGATGATCACAATTTTGATGAATGCTACCAAAATATGGAGTCTATAAACTATATGCTAAATTATCCAATGAATGATAATACTTTTGGCAATATATACAATCCAAATTTCAGAAATCATCCCAATCTTTCTTGGAGAAGTCAGAATGTTACCAATCCACAACATCAGTAATTAAGCCACGACACTACTCAACATAATCAAAATCCACAGCCGTGTGCATAACTATCTGTTGCTCATCCACTATAAAGGCAAAATTACCAAGGTCAATCTTCAAACCAAAATCCAACCTTAAAACCTTTTGAATCCATTATGAAAGAATATATGTCGAGCTAATATGCTTCATTAAGGGCTATAGAGAAACATATGGGGGAAATGGCTAATTTTTTAAATATTCGATTGCTAGTATCGCTTCATAACGACACTAAAAATTCCAAGCAAAATGGTAAGGGGAATTGCAAGGCCATTACCACAAGAAGTGGAATTCATATTGGGGAACCAGTTAAAGAACTAAGGAGGAATAATGATGAACTTTATCAGCATAGTAAAGGGAAGAGAAAAGAATTGAGCCTGAACCGCATGAGAGTCAATTCAGAGCAATAGATATAGGGCAGAGTAGTAATTCAGAATCGTTGCCGAAAGCAACCCCTGTTGCATCTAATACAGAGTTGACTCTATTGTCTTAACACCAACAACCAAAAATGCCTCCACCATTTCCACAACGCTTTAAGAATACAAAGGAATATCAGGAATATAAAACTTCTATTAATTTCATTCGCCAACTCACAATTAATATTCCATTGATTGATGCTTTATAGCAAAACCCAAATTATATCAAATTCATGAAGGAAGTTCTTTCGAATAAATGAAGACTTTGTGAGTTTGAGATAGTCGCTCTTACTAAAGGCTATAGTGTTATGGCTACAAGTCAGTTGTCACCAAAGCTTAAGGATCCAGGGAGTTTCACTATTCCTTGTAACAATGGTGACACATTTGTAGATAAATCTTTATGTGATTTGGGTGCCAGCGTAAATCTAATGCCATTGTCTATTTTTAGGAAATTTGGAAGCAGCGAAGCAAGGCCTACTATGGTTATTTTGCAACTTGTTGATCGCTCCACCGTGCATCCTAGTGGTATTGTGGAAAAATACTTATGCAAGTGGAAAAGTTTATCTTTCCTACGAATTTTATCATTTTGGATTATGAAGTGGATAAAGATATTCAAATTATTCTCGGTTGCCCGTTCCTTGCTACAAGTCGAGCTTTAATTGATTTTGAAAAGAGAGAATTGAATATGCATTTGAATGATAAACATTACTTTTAATGTTTTTATTAATATTTCTTACACAATGCTACTTGTTTTTAACTTTATGTGATTTATATTTTTTGCACATGAGCACTTGGAGGAATTCTATAGCGCAGATAAAACTTTATGTGATTTAGAAGCATTTGAAGAATTCTTGATGGATAAAGAAGTCGAATGTTGTAGTAAGTATCTCCAGAGCATAGAACATTTGAAAATACATTATTATATCATTAAAGCAGCAAAGACATCTATTGAAGAACCACCGAATCTTGAATTGAAAAATTTGCTAGAATATTTGAAATATGCTTATCTTGGAGTAAATGAGACACTCCCAGTCATTGTGGTGCACAGCTTATAGAATCACAAAAACCCAGTTGATTGATGTACTGAAGCATCATAAAAGAGCTATTTCATGGAGCATTGTTGATATAAAAGGCATTAGCCCATCATTTTGCATGCAAAAATTCTTTTGGAGGATCCCAATAGTAGCTTGATTGAACATTAGTGAAGATTAAATTTAATCATGAAAAAAGTGGTTCGAAATGAGATTATCAAATGGTTGGATGTTAGGATCGTATACCCGATTTGGATAGCAAATGGGTTAGTCCTGTGCAATGCGTTCCAAATAAAAACAACACTACTATGGTGATAAATGATAAAAAATAATTAGTGTCGACAAGACCAATACTGGTTGGAGGATATGTATGGACTATAGGAAGTTGAACAAAGAAATGAGGGAAGACCACTTCTCATTACCCTTCATAGATCAAATGTTAGAGCAACTTATGGGCAATGTTTTTTATTGCTTTTTGGATGGATATAATGGTTACAACCAAATTTATATAGCTCTAGAGGACCAATAGAAAACAACTTTTACATGTCTGTATGGTACCTTTACTTTTCGAAGAATGCTATTTGGCTTGTGTAATGCTCCAGCGACATTCCAGCGTTGTATGATAGTCATTTTCTACGATATGATTGGGGTTATCTTGAAGTTTTTATGGATGATTTTTCAGTGTTTGGGCAGGATTTTGACAAGTGTTTGAGCAATTTGGCTGAAGTTTTGAGAAGATGCGAGAATACCAACTTAGTTTTGAATTGGGAAAAATGTTATTTTATGGTCACGGAGGGCATCGTGCTAAAGCACCGAATTTCAAGTGTTGGAATTGAAGTGGATAAAGAAAAAGTAGAGGTTATTGAAAAATTACTACCACCTACTAATGTGAAGGCAGTTCGAAGATTTCTTGGTCATGCTAGTTTTATAGAAAATTTATTAAAGATTTCTCTCGAATTGCTAAGCCATTGTGCTCATTGCTGGAGCAAAATAGGGAGTTCGTTGTTGATGACAAACTATTATTACATCACCAGACTGGAGTTTTACCTTTGAATTAATGTGTGATGCTAGTGATTTCGGGGTAGGAGCAGTGCTGGAGCAACAGAATGATAAAATGTTTGACACAATACATTTTGCGAGTAGGACATTAAATGAAGTCGAAGTAAATTACACCACAACTAAAAAGGAGTTACTTGCTGTGGTATTAGCTTTTAACAAATTTCATTCATATTTAGTGGGAACGAAAGTGATTGTCTATATTGACCACTCAGCGCTGAAGTAGTTATTTCCTAAGAATGATACAAAATCTCGTCTGAACCGATGGGAGCTTTTACTCCAGGAATTTGATATTGAGATTCGGGATAAGAAGGGATCTAAAAATCAAGTAGTTGATCACTTATCTATGTTAAAATCAGGCAGCGAAGATGGCAACGTTCCAGTAATTCCAAAAGAATTCCCTGATGGACGTCTGTTAGCTACTACAACATTAGCATGGTATGTTGATTTTGCTAACTATGTAGTTAGTGGAATGATGCCACCAGACCTTAATTATCAAAGATGAAGGAAATTTATGTGGAATGTAAAGCAATACCATTGGGAGGAGCCATATTTATTTAAGCAATGTAATGCAAACTCATCTGGCGATGTATCCCTCAGTGTGAGCAGCAAAGCATTCTGCAACATTTTTATAGTGCGCCATATGGCGGACATTTTGGAGGTATGTACACAACAACAAAATTGCTTCAATGTAGAATTATTGTCCATCACTTTTTAAAGATGCTAATGACTTTGTAAAGCATTGTGATTGCTGCCAGCAGACTAGGAATATTTCTCGACGAAATGAAATACTAATGCAACCTATTTTGGAGATCGAGCTATTTGATGTATATGTATTAGATTTTATGGGTCCATACCCTTCTTCATGTGTCAATCTTTTTATTCTAGTTGTTGTAGATTATGTATCCAAATAGGTGGAAGTTGTAACCTTACCAAACAGTAATGCTAAAGCAGTGTTGCAATTTTTGCACAAAAACATTTTTACTCCCTTTGGAACCCCTCAAACTTTTATCAGTGTTGAAGGATCTCAATTTATTGGTAATCATGTTGTTGGAGAATTGAATAGATATGGAATGAAGCATAATATTTATACAGCATATCATCCATATTCTAATGGTCATGCTGAGGTGTATAACTGAGAAATCAAGAAAATTTTTGAGAATGTAGTGAACCCTTATAGAAAGGATTGGTCCCAGTGCCTTGAAGAAGAATTATGGGCTTATAGGACCGCCAACAAGACTCCGCTATGGATTTCACCTTATCATATTGTTTATGGAAAAGCTTGTCATTTACCTATGGAATTGAAGCACAAAGCTATGTGGGCATTAAAAAGGCTGAATTTTGATCTATATGCTACAGATGAGAAATAGATGCTGGAGTTTAATGAGTTGGAGGAACTCTGAAATAATTCCTATGAGAGTTCACGCATTTATAAAAACAAAATTAAGAAATTGCATGATCAGAATATTTTGCTAAGGGAATTTGTTACTGGACAACAAGTGTTATTTAATTCGAAACTAAAATTATTCCTGGGAAATTGCATTCTCGTTGGTCAGGCCCCTTTGAAGTTCTTGAAGTTTTCCCTAATGGTGCATTACTACTGAAGAACTTTGGTGGATAGAAGCACATTTAAAGTCAATGAGCAATGTTTAAAGCATTGTTGCTAGCAACAAATCCTTAGCATTGCTTCGATCACACTAAGCAATCCTCTTTTTTTAATATTTTGTTCTTTTAAATAAGTCAATTCCTTTGATATTTATTTTTTAAGTCCTTATTTTTTCTTTTTGTACAGGTCTTTTTCTTTTGATCACTCTCAATCAGCTCTTTCATGTTGCACAACTCTTCATATCATGGTGTGTGTTCATCATTGTATAGAAGCTACAGCAATATAAGGATACCTAAATACTTTAATTGTAAAACTAGGTGTGAGCTATCTACCATTTACTTGTCTTCATTTTTTTTTCACCGTCCATTTAACCCAATCATAACCACCCATTTAAATCCATCCTTATCCATCAACCCTAGAATTATAAATTTAAAAAAAAAATCACTTCTTTCATGCAAGCCATTTACTCTCGTATATTCCACTTTCATCTTCTTCACAAACCTAAAACCTTTGGTAACCTCTCTTTCATTTTTCTTCATCGATCTACACACTGCCATGGTACATAAAAATAAATTGAGTTCAAAACCATCTGGTCGTACACCCACTCTGCCTCCTGCTATAGCTACGTCGGTGGTAATGTCCCCGTCAGAGGAAGTCACACGAGTCATGGATGATAAGAACAGACTGCGATTTGAGGAGGAATTTGAGTGCTGATATTTCTATTACGAGCAGGGTTTTGATTTGACTATAGAGGAGAAACCTTAAATTTTTCATTATATTTCTCAATTGATTACCCATCGAGGATAAGGGAAATTCTGTGAGTACCCCAGTGACATAAACCAGTAAGTAATTTGGGAATCTTACAGTAATCTCACCGGCCAGACAAAGCGTTTAGTCTTTGTTCGAATAAGATGTTCCATTGGTGGGTAAAACTGAAAAACTATTTACTAGGTATCATTGAGGAGCCCTGTGAACATACGAAATTTGTGGAAAACTTAACTGAGGAAGAATTGAAGCAAGTTGGGCGCGATCTTTTCCTAGCCAATCGTTCATGGACGAAATCAACTGTTGTCGTTCAAACCAAGAGGCGCTTAGATCTCCATCGAGATATAAGGTATGGTTTATTTTTATTAGAGTTGGGTTAATGTAAACCATGCATTCTTCCACTATTACTAAGGATCGAATCTTGCTAATTCATTCCATTTTATTTGGACGAAAAATTGATGTTGGTAAAATAGTTTCTGTTGAAATATTTGCTTGTGGTCAAAAGAATTCTGGTTATTTGTATTTTCCATTGTTAATCATTGCATTGTGCTTTTAAGAACAAATAGTTTTTTGTCTTTCGATAGTCTTATAAAGAATCGGAGCCCAATTACCTTTTCTATTGTGAGGCGAACATTGTTAAAGGAAGGACTAGATCCTAATGAAGCTAATGGGGAACCATATGCTCCCATTGCTATAGCACAACTCCCGCCTATTGATAACCGAACCTTGGAGGGCCTCAAAACGGCTATATCATCGATTCGTGTTAAGCTGGATTAGGCGATGGAGTTGCTTAACCATTCTCTTCAAAATTAGTCCCAGATGCACAACGCCCAGGTTCAGTATTGGGAGTATGCACAAAAAAGGGATTTTGCGACCAAGATGATGTTCGTGAAGCTATTCGCAGAGGCTGAAGTGCTATTTTCAATCTTCCTAGTGAAGATATTGGAAGATCTGATGCAACCAGCAATGTCTGATGCTAGCCATAGCTCAGCCAGTACTGAGACTCCTAATGCCACGCAGTTTTTTTGTCTGATTCTTTTCCTTTTCATTATCACCTTTTTCTTTTTCTTTATCGTTGATCTCCTCATCACCCTCCATTGAATTGGTATCAGTAGCCATAAGAAGATGAGTATGTGAACAGCGATCAGTTGTAAGTGATGGCTACAGATGGAGCTAATGCTCTAACAGAGCAAGTGGTGGCTCAGTTACTGAATTTAAATTCCACCACAGCTGAATGGGCAACCATTTTTGTTGACGAACCAAATTTAGATGCTTTAACGGTAATTCATAATGTTATCACTGTTGTTGAACAATCAGTTATTACGAGTCATCCAGAGAGCACTCCCATCGCACATACCACTGGAGCTGAGATATCCAAACCAAAAGCGCAGCAAAAGCTGGATGCTACAGAATCCACAACTCCAGTCTTTAAGGCTGCTTTGACAAAAACCTCAACAGCGTTGGCCAATCAAAAGAGGAAAAGCTCGGTGTAGGTAAAGACAACAATAGAGCATCTCTTCCCAAATGTTCTTAGCCTGCGAAAGCCCACTTAGGGGAGTCTTGGTTACCTTTCTCATATTTTAGTTTGTTTTATTTTCTTTGATTGTTTGTGTCACATGCATTAGGGATAATGTATCTGTTAGGTTTAGGGTTGTGTTGTTAGGTTTAGGGTTGTGTTGTTAGGTATAGATGTTGCATTTAGGAATAGTTTCACATTTAAAATTACGTTAGGTAATGCCATAGAATAATTTTAAAAAAATTAAAGAAGTTGTTAAGGGAATTTTGATGATGCTCGATTATGAATATTAATTGAAATGAATGCTATAGGAAATATTGAAGAAACTTTTAAAAATATGGTTCCTTAGAATTTTTTTAACACATAGGTGTATGTTTTTAATGCTTAGAGAATTTAAAAAATTTCAAGCTGTAAACCTCTTATTTTTATTGGATACTATAGCAATTGTTTAGAGAAAAAATGAATGAGTGATTTAGGAAATAAGTTGGGTAATACTGGTAATAGCTCCAACATAGTCTAAGGGAAAACGTTCGGTAATGCTGGTAATAGCTCCAACATAGTGAGAGAAATAAGTTGGAATTCCAACATTGGTGAGGAAATCTTGTTGTAGTATTGAATACCTTTAACAGAGTAGGTGCGAATTTTTCTAGCGTAACTAAGTATTGATTGGATACACCTATATTACACACACTGCACTCTGAAGATTCTGATTTTGAGAGGATGAAATGGCATTTTCTTATTTAAGATTACATATGTGCTTCACAACATTAGTTGAGGACTGAAAAAGAAACTTCTCTGCTTGGTTAATTTTTTTAGGTTATTCTGTGGCATTGCTGTTAGTTTAGATGTTTATACATGCTTTGCTTGAAGACAAGCAAACACTTAGGTTTGGGTGGGATAACTCTCCAAAAGAGTTTATCTTTAGTAGCCTTAATTACCTAGGTTTAGTTTGAACTTGAGCATATTTAGGATTAAATTTACTTAATTTTTTATATTTTGCATGATAGGAGCATCGTGGGTTGCTAAGGGCTAAAATTAATTTGTGCTGCTGAAAATTATTGCATTGATACTGTATCACTACAGGAAATGTTGATCGGGTGTTGCAGCAGTCGTCTAAGTTCCAAACAGTTGAGAGAACTTTCTGGATTAGGAAGGCTGGCTCGAGTAGCCGTCATGTGGTTGGATAACACCTAAAATGTGGATCTTTTCTATCGGGCAAAGAAATTTTCATCCAAACTATAAAAGAGGAGTACTTAAGTGTAAAAAGTGATGATTTTGAGAGATCCAAAGTACTATTTCCATGTTAAATCTTTTTTAGCCATGGAAGCCTAAATCATCTGCAGGGATTATTGCAGTACAAAGGAAGCTTGTTGTGGAGCTTCAGCAGTCAGCAGATCACCATTCAATGCCTTCTATTGAAGAGGGAGTGAAACGAATGTTTAAACTTTTGTTGGATGTTTATTATGAATTTCTTTATTTCGTGTTTACTTGGGTACTTGGTTTATGAGCTTTAAACTTCATGATTGTGAGTAGAAATATTTGCAACTAAATATATAGTATTTTCGTTTAAATTAAGAAATAGTTTCATTCAATTGCTATATATTTTGTGAGCATTGGTATTGCTGAGTAGCATAGGTGTACTGAAAAGTGTACAGCCAATTGATTAGTATTGTTAATAGTTTGAGCCTTTAATTAATGAAATTTGTTAAAATAGTTCAAATGGTCTTAATCAATGATGATCACATAGATTAAGTATACAATGTTTGCATAAAACTTGGGAGTCATAATATCATATCTTTTGATTCAATAGCTGACCAATTGCTTTCGAAAATGTTGTAGCATGAACTGGTATCTTTTATTATTGACTTCATTACTTTCTTTCTAGCATCTCGAATCTTTAATCTTGTTGTAGAAAAATCTAATGAAAACAGTATATTTCCTGTGGGTTCAACACCTGAAGCTTTTATAGATTCCACTTTATTACTTGAACGATATGTATACTTGCATTAAATACTATAGCATCTTATGTAGCATCACTTTTCTAAACGGTGGACTTTGTGAAGACATTTTTATGCAGTAACCCCCCGGTTTCAAAGAATTAGCTCCTGATGTATCCAAGCTTGTGTGCAAGTTGCAAAAGACTCTCTACAGGCTTCATCAGGCTCTATATAACTAGCATGCTACATTGAAGAAACACTTGCTGCAAATAGGGTTTCGTAAATCCAAGGTTGATAGCTCATTGTTTGTTACAAGCAAAAATGGTGTGCATACCAATGTTTTGGCATATGTAGACGATATAATTATGAGATGTCAATCTAAGCACTAAGAATGTTATATGTGCTTTGAGCAGCCATTTCTCGTTAAAAGATCTTGGTGATTTCACTTATTTTATAGGTATCAAGGTTAAAAGTTAAGATGGGATGCTTATCCTTAATTAAAAGTTCATAGTGGATCTTCTCCATAAGATAAAGATGGACTTGGAACCACCTATTGTTATTCCTATGATGGTGGCTACAAAGTTGAGTGAAGATGCTGGGAAGCAGTTAGAGGATGCTCGAGAGTATCACAACATATTTGGAGCCTTACTTTATACGATTCATACAAGGCCTAATGTTGCCTTTAGCATAAGCAAAGTTTCCAATACATGAATGCATCGTGTGAAGGCTATATGCTAGTGGTTAAATGAATACTCGATACCTTATGAGCACCCTTGACAATGGTTTATTTTCTCGTCGACAACATCAACGTTGAATATAGTTGCATTTGTTGATGTTGATTGTAATGTTGATCTTGACAATGGTTGCTCCATATCTGGTAACTGTGTTTATGGTAGCATTTTGTCTCGTGGGTAGGAAAGAAGCCAAAAACCACCTCGTGCTCTACGATAGAAGCTGAATGTAAGAGCATCACTGATGCTGCAACTGAAGTAACCTGGATGAGCATGTTCTTGGAGGAGCTGGGAGTGAATCAGACCAAGTTACTATCAATCTGGTGTGATAATACTGGAGCAATTGCTAAAAGTACAAATCTAGTGTATCACGCTCAGTCTAAGCATGTGGGTTTGGACATTCAATTTTTTCAGGGAGAAAGTTATTGTAAACAGACTGAAAGTCAGTTATGTGCCTACGTGCAATCAGCTTACTGATGGCTTAACAAAGCTACCTTTGTTGAGAGTACAAGTCTAAAGCTGCTTTGTTGCATTTCATGAGAAGGTTAATGTTCAATAGTTTGAACAAATAAAAAAAAGTAGGGAGAATATTGATACATTGTTAATGTTAGTTATGGGTATACGTAGGGGTGTGAAAAAAATATATGATCTATTTATTTGGTGATTCGATCCGATTTTTCATTTTGGAAGGAAATCTAAAAAAAAAAGATAATCGGATTGAAAAATTCTCAAATTTTGTATTATCCTAATATCCGAAAAAAATAGATAGGCTTTTAGACCTAGCCCAATAGCCCCATCTTTATGGGTTCAACATTGATATGGATAATGGATATATAGTTTAAGCTAGACCTAATGTTTGTTTTATCCGGTACGTCCTTCACCTTTCTTTTTTTTAAGCATATATTTCATTATCAATATAATTTATATCTTATATTTAATTTAAATAATTTATTTTATAGTGTATAGTTATAGTACAGTATATTATCTAATATTATATATGGTATGTTTTAAAATATAGTATAGTTTTAAAAATAAATATTATATATAGTATATATAAAATATATAGTATAATATTTTTTAATATATATAGTTTTGGAAATAGATATATAATATATATTATATAATACTTATATATAGTTTTGAAAATAATATATTATATATAATTTTGAAAGTAGACATAATATATATATAGTTTTGAAAATAAAAGTAGTATATATTTTATATAGTAGGTAATAAATATTTAGTGCTTTTAATATATAGTATAGTTTTTAAAGGAAATAAAAACACATTAGTTTATAATTATATAGTTGATATTATTATTATTATTATTAAATTTTTATTATTTCAGGTCTGGTTTACAAAGTCTAAGTTATGGTTTAGTTCAAAGAGCTACGGTTCAAGTTTAACAAACTCCAAAAGGGAAAGCCACGATCTAGATCCAACAAGTCCAAATATGAAAAGCTTAGCAGTAAGCCCGCCTAAACCAGTAGGACAAATTGCCAGACTACAATAGCATGACCCAAGGCAGAAGCCCAAGAGTGCAAGCCCGTGTACAAAACCCATATAGCAACTAAGGTTTTGTCTTTAGTCCTAGTGCCGCACAAATTCATTAGTTCAATCAAAGGAGAAAGCAGGGGCTCAATTACATGTGGCTAGGGTTTGTGAACCCAAGTAAAATCTTTTCCAACGTCGCATAACCAGAATTATTTAATCTGACCCAATCTAACGATATGGACCAAAGATCAGACTATGGTTTATACCCCAACCAAGCGCTGCCAACTTATAGTCGTAAGATCTGAACCCCATCATCGGTTTAGATTAAAATATAATTAGGGTTTTTTTAACCCTAAGGATGACAGATTCGCACAACTTCCTATCATTCGTTGGATCTGTTCCAATGGCCTAGATTCGTCATAATTAGGGTTTCACCCTAATCTGTCACCACCAGCAAGTCTCGACCATAAGATCAAAAAATTATCTAACGGTCAAAATGCACTTAGAAATTTTAACCATTGATTTAGGGTCTGTTTGTTTGGAGGAAAACATTTTACGGAAAAAATCATAGTTTTCTGTGTTTGGTTCAAGGAAAACTCATGGGTCAATAGAAATTATTTTACGATCAATGGAAAATGGCTCATTTTTTTTCATGTAAAATAACTTACCAACTGAAAAATGGTAAGTCATTTAATAACACAAGTTTTAGCCTTCAAAGCTTTGGACACCCAAAATTGTTCGATCAAATACCACCATATCTATCTCACTAGCAATGATTACTCAGACGATAGTTCATCTTCTTAGGTAACTATTGCGTGTGTGATGTATTATTCTATGGCACGTAAATATCTGCCAGTATACACAATTGAAAAAACAATATAGTAGTGAGTGAGTATCATCTCCACAGGGATTGGAGGGATTTCAAATAAAGTTTATGCACTATTCTAAATTATCTAAGTATAGTTAGTGTGGTATTAACAAGTGAGAAATAAAAGTTGTAGCAAAATGATATGTGCAAGGGGTATGAGTATGAAAATATTGTGGCAAAAGTTTAAGTGAAGTGCTGAGT
Organism: Hibiscus syriacus; assembly: GCF_006381635.1. NCBI lineage: Eukaryota > Viridiplantae > Streptophyta > Magnoliopsida > Malvales > Malvaceae > Hibiscus > Hibiscus syriacus. The sequence goes on along the minus strand of NW_024063507.1, from coordinate 147,620 downwards.
TAAACAGTAAAAGAATATTGTAACAAAAGATATTGAACTTTGGGGAATGAAATAAGACTGACAACCTCACACAATCAGGCTTCTATAGGGGTAATTGGCTGGATTTGCTATGGAAATAAATATTCTATGTCTAGAATGATCTCTTCTCCTATGAGTTATTGTCTGACAGGATTTGCTAAAGGTGCTCTTAAACTATCTCTAGCAAGGAACCAGATAAAACTAATGCTACGGAAATACCTCTCAGCGTGAACTGCAATATTAGCTTATTGGCTAAGTCATATCCCTTTTAGTTGCTTGAAACACTCTCTTTATCTCTAAGGCGGGTTAGAACCTTACCATTTTGGTTTGGCTCCTTTGCTCACGTAGATCTAGCCTAGCTCTCTCGATACTAGGAAACTATGCTATTGCAAACAACAATCTCTCAAAAGCTCTTACATTGCTAAGTGTATAAAACAAAAATAATGAGCAAAACAACATTTAAACATAAAAGACATGTAACTATTCATTAACACAAAATAAAATCAACCAAAATAATTTTCATGGTGTGGGTAAGTGCATCCAAGATCAATCAAGTTAAGTACAAGCGCAAAACATTATAAAATGAAAGCATAAGGAGAAGAACAATCCCAATGAGTTGTTATCGTGACACTTAGCTCCACCACCATGTACCATCTTAGCAAGCTAGCCTCTCTTAAGGTTCTAGTCGTTGCCCCTTCGAAGCTCGGTTATAGAGGTCACCACAAAAAAGGATGAAAGGAATAAGAAAATGAAGGTTGTTGGGATGTTGCCTCCTTTCTTAAATCACTCTGCAAAAGCTCCCTATAAATGAGGTATGCTTATCTATTTATACTAAGGGAATCCCTAGGGTTTTGTGCCAAAATTCCCTTTGTACCATAGGTATCCCTTCATGTGAATGGGAGGCTAGGCTATTATATGGTCCCAAAAAGGGATATTGAGCATGACATTCACATGTTAATATGGACAGCAGACAACTCTAACAAAATATCTTCGTCCTTTTTGTCTTTTTCTACCCTGAAATACCATCCAGAAATGCTGTAGCAATATTTTTTCTTGATCAACATAATCAGTCCTTTGGATCTCCTAATCTATATTGCTACAACAAATTTTTTTCTCCTCGTCTACTTTCTTCACTTGCACAACACCACAAACAAAAGACATTTCCCTTCAGCATCATCAGTTTTAGCAATAAAAATGAGTTGCAACAAAACTCTTCCACCTCATGCAATTATATGACCTAAATGCAACTAAATGCTATAACAATAGATTTTAGACACTCAATAAATTAAATAAAAAGGCACAAAATTTATCCTTTTTACGGAGTTATCACCCCCAAACTTAAGCTATTACTTGTCCTCAAGCAATGGATAGTGATCAACATAAGAAAATGTTGTGGCAGAGTTCAGATCAAAGCAGTAATATGGGATAGAATTTCATCCCTCAAAACAAGTGGCTTCAACATGCTAGACTAGTTAAGACATCAAGAACTTTTCCCTATAATAAGATCCTTTGTATGTGTGGGCGTGATTGTTTCCAGTATATGCTTAACAAAGTTAAAAAAATTCTAGGCAAGTCCTATATTATGCTTTAGCATTTATTCAACCTTTAAGTGCACAATTAATTATATTTCCTTAAGATATTTTTTTAAAATTTAAACATTGTTACAAGTGGAGTCATCCTATCACAACTACTTTCCTAGACATGAAAATGAAATGGAGCAAACACTCTATTCCCTAGTCTATTGAGCAGAGTCATCATGTGACTACTTTCATTCACTTATATGTTATAGCTGCCATGTATTCAAGGGGCTTTCCAACACTGCTATAGCAAAGAGAAGTGTCCCTCTACATTTATGACGAAACATTTATTCGGATTTCAACATAATTCATAAACACAAGGGAGTTTAATTAACCTTTCAAGCATCATTTATCAATTAAGTTCGTAAATCATCAAATTATACTGCAACATGCAAGAGTTCTTTCATAAAAAGTTTCTAAAACCCTTAAGCATAGAAAACATACAACATTGTATCAATGAATCACAAAGAATCAAGTCATCAAGTTGGTTCTATTAATCTTAACAATCATGTACATTCAATCACAACCATAAAAAAATCATCAACATTGGGCATCCTCAATTTATTCAAAAAAAAAACTTAACTAATGCCATAGCAAAAAATTTACTAACAACTACCAAATGCAAATGCTTGACTATGAACACTACATCTCTCAAACTTGAAGGTGAAGTGTCCTCAACGCATGAAAACTAAATTAAAACTAAGATAGATGAAATGTAATGCAAGGTACCTTGACTAACATCTACTTTGATGATGTTGGTGGTGCTTTGCTCACCATATGCCTAACTCGCTACTTCCTTGGCTTAGTAATGGGTTGTTCAGGTTCTAGGGTAGTGGATGGTGTTACATTTTACTGTGGCATTGGTGTATGAGGGACATCATCATTCATCTCATCGTTTGTAACAACAACGAATGGTCTTCTTCCTTCGTAGGTTCAGCATCCATGGGGCTTTACCCTTGGAAACCTATTTGAGAATATGTTCTACCAAAAAAACTAATAATAAAAGAAATAAAGCAAAGAAAGAAAACAAACAATCAAAACAAAACAAAACTTGCTTTAGCAGAAAATAAAGAGGGTTGAAATGAAGTAAACTCCAAAATATATTGAATTATTATGGTAGTTTTGTCACGTTCAATTGGAGCACCAATATAGACCAAAATTGTAGTAACCAAAAGGTAAATTTTGAAAGTTTGATGGCCAAAGTATAATTTAGAAAAGTTTAAGGACCTAAAGTGTAATTTAAAAAAAAAAATATTTTGGTCCCTTAAAAGAATAGATCTCTTTAAAAGAAGTATTTTCATTTCGCTCAGATTTTTGATCCGGAATTTGTAGAAAAAACTATTAAACGATAAAGTTCGGTAAAATATTAGAATAATCGGATCGAATCGAAAGTTTATAAAAACTTGAAGGATGGTACTACGAGGTTATAAATATTATTTTTATATTTTTAATCATAGGAATTTGATGTGAATCAGTGAAATTAAGTGAATTTTCCATATTAAAGTGTAATAGTTGAAATTAAGTGACTAAATTGAAATTTTAGAAAATAAAAGGGAAATCTAGAAAAAAAATTTACGATATTTTTGTTATGGATATGGTGATGTAAAGGATGATATCATGGAGTGGCAAATTTTTAGTTATGAAGATTCATTAATGGTAAAATTATCTTTTTGCAAAAATGAATTTTTAATTCATTTTAAATAAGCCTTAAACAAGTGTAAAATGAGGACATTTCAAGAAAACTCTCCCATTCCCTTCCTCTGCTATCGTGAGCTCCCTTAGGTAAAAAAATTCTTTTCAATTTTTCAAGCTATTTTCTTAGGATTTTGCTTTAAGTGTGATTAGGAAAAATGTTCTACTCAAGATTCTCTTTCATTTGGTGTCTTCATGTTTAATGCTTGAATTTGGCGAGATGAGGTTGAAGGGGAAGTATTATTTTTATGATACAAGTTTGGTTCATGATGTTTAGCTGTAATGGAATTGGAATCAAGCATGAAAATTGGTTGAAATCAAGTAGAAGTTCATAAATAAGATTCGGTCACTAGAATTTTTCATGAGGAAATATTATTTTTTAATGTAATTGATAAAAATGAATTGGAATGGTTGGAATTGAAGTGTATGTATTGAAATTAAGCTTGAAATAAATTAGGGACCATTATATAAGAATTTAAAAATATTTGACCTGTGGAGAAAGAGTTAGAAAAATTCTTAAAATTTTCCTAAGGGATTAAATTGATTATTAGAGTGATCTTCGGTGTTTGAAGTTATGTTTTAGACTAAATTGAAGTTTGGTTAAATTTAGAAGGCCATTTCATAAATTTTGGAAATTAGAAGGATCTATACACAAAAATGGGAAAGATTTGGTCTTATGTTAAAATTTCTTATTAGTGTGATGAAACATTGAATTTAGGATTGATTTGGAAAGTTATAATAGTTTAAGGACCATTTTGCAATTTTTGAAAAATTAAGGAACTTATGAAAAATTGATGAGAAATTAGTGTACTATGGTGGAAACTATGGTTTAAATGATGGAATGATGATATTAGAACAAAATGAAAAGTTGTGTAATTTTAAAGGGCCTATTCGAAAATATTGGGAAATTTAGTTGTGAAATTGCAAATGTGCTATATTAATGTCTTACTTGAAAAGTATTATGTGAATTATGGTAAATGATGGTTGATATGGATTAAAGTGACTCTCAAAAGAGTGTTTTGTAAGGTTTTCGAAAAGTATGGTCAAATTAGAAAGTAAAGTATATTGGTGGCCAAAAGTAAAATATTGAAAAGTTAAAGGACTTGAAAGGGGAATTTGATTTAATTAAGGTCGATTTTAGTTTAATGAAGGAAATTAGTATCGAATGTTCACTGGTCGTATTTTTAGAATTTTTATTCAAATTCGACTTTATTTTATTAGTTCGAGTATATATGTTTGAAATTGTTAATATGTCGGAAATCAGTGGTCATGTAGTTCGTGATTGTAACTGAAGTCAAAGTGAACCAGATACGGGGATATAGTACAAAGGTGAACGTGATCATAATAGTAAGCATTAGTGAACACCAGGTGAGTGCAACTTATTTGTTTTATATATAATTGGAGGATGGCTTGCAATAAGCCAACCACGAATATGTTCAAATAAAAATAATTTGAATTAATTTATGAAATATTTTTAAATTGGTTTATTAAATGGTTTCTATATGATATTTGGGTATGAATTACCCATATTATTTTATAAATATATTTACTTTATTAAAATTATTGTATACAATATTTTATTTCATAGCATATAAATATTTTTGAGTATGAACTGACCAAATCCGGTTTATTGAGAATTATTTTATATTTGATTTTATGTATCCTTTTATATCCAAATGATTATCTGATTTGAAATAAAGCCCAATATACGTGTATTGAGAGTGTGAGGTACAAATGGCATGCCATGAAGTGGAGTGATATCTGTTATCTGATTATTGTACATTCGTGTACATCTATCTGACACTATATGTGCATTATGATATTCATGATGTTTTGACATCATGAATTATCATATATGTATCTGATTTAGTATGGTGATATTATGTTCTACAGTATCTATACTTATGTTTTCACTAAAAGTGATATCTGTTACTGATAGTGAATCTATATATGGCGCACACACTCGACGAGATTCACGTACTTGATATTCTCGATTAAATGCATTGGGATATGATTTTAAATAATAAAAAGTGTGAGATAATATGAGTTTATATGGCTTAAATATGAAAAGTACGAGTTATACGAATTAGAAGATAACAAAGGTATTACGAGACACTCGATTTTCTTTTATAAGTTTTACATGTGAAATATTTTTGAATAGTTTAATTTTATATGTTTTAACATTATTTTTTTATATGATACAATATGTTTTAATATGTTAAATGTTTTATTTATGATACTTGGCTGCCTTAATAAGTGAAAACTTAGTTTGTGAGTGTTTCACACGTGGGTACAAGCAAGAAAGGAAAGTAGGGAGCGTATCAACATCATTTTAGAAAAGGAATGTCAGATCAGCCACCATAAACAGTAAGGATAACTTGTTTGTTAATTTATTAGTAGTAGAATGTATAATATAAGAATTTTAAATGCTCAGATATATATTTTAAATTAGATGGTTTTTAAATTATAGTATTGAACCACTTAGTTATTGTTTAATTTGATTTTAATGAATTTATTTCTGATTTTAAGAAATTACTAGTTTTAAAATAAATATACTATTTGGAATTTTCATGATTTAGCCAAATTTTCATTAATTAAGATTTTAAAAATGAATATTAGTTTGAAAGTCGAATAGTACAATGGAATTAATTTTTGATAAATTGTCTTTATAATATAGGTCAAATTTGAAATTATAAAAAAAAACAAAATTTTATTGGTTTTCAAATAGTTAAAGTTTTATACGATTGATGTGACATCTCTAACTCTTATACGGGGATGTATATGGGAAAGGGGTATTACAAAAATCTCCAACACATATAATAGTTCCACCTTCATTCTATTTTTCTTGGGCATTTCGTGGCTTTCATATGTGTTCACCGTCCCTTGGCATCCATCACAAGATTTATAAAAATCATGGATACCCTTGAAGAGTGTAAGCCAATAGAACCCAAATTGTATGAACCTTGCAACAGTTCTCTCTCCTCTAAAGTGCTCTCCACATGAAGCTGAATGGTAGTGTTCATCCCAATGATAGTAGCGAATGAAGCTGAATGGTAGTGTTCATCCCAATGATAGTAGCGAACATCATGCATGAACTTGTTCTTTCCCTAGCCATTCAAATCAGGAGACAAAATTCCATTAACGAGAGAATTAACAATGTCAGCATACCATGAAATTATTATGGCAAATAATAGTTTCTCATTAGGAAATTCCTCCTTAATTTCTACTTCATTCCTTAGTTCTTTCATAATTTCTATCCTAGAAAGATGGGCAGCTACTTGGTTTTTAGTGTCTTTCAAATTAATAATGGTCCAACCTAAAGCCTTTTTATGAATTGGACAACTCTCTTTCTCAAGCTTAAGATTACCGAATTAATTACAGGAAAAATATCATTAGAACTTAAATGAACATGCTTAAGGTATGAAGGTAAGAGCTTTAGTTCTAAAGTGGGTGGATGCACAAGTAATGGTTTGGGAGAAATACATTCAGCAACATCTAAGGGTTTGAATTCCATACCTGGTCTAGCTATGAGTAATCTAGATTGTTCCATATCTGTTGAAATTTCTTCAAACTCATTTCGTTGAACTTCAAGTAATCATCATTGTACAAAAAATTGCTACAACAAAATTCTGCAGGTTCCTCTTTCATCATAGATTCCATATTTTGAAGCGATTGACACTCACTAGAATCATCAGCATATTTGAGAGTGTTGAAGATATTGATAGTTACCCTTTGGTCATCCACTCCTACTAGTGGAGTTTATCTTTTGTTGTTGCAATATTTTTCATGCCATCATTGGGTTCATTCATCAAACCCACAACCTTGTCTTCCATCAAATGTAAGTCTTCTTGCATCTTCGGATCTTTATGCATGATCTCATGGTTGGTTTCTCCGAGTGTCTCCCCCCAAACTTAGCTTCTTTGTAGATTTGGGTATCATTTCTTAAGGTGAATGCACTACAATGCACATTTCCATGAGCCTTAGTGACTGTAGTATCACTAGGAAGACTTCTTTGTGGGTGTGCATGTAATGATGTAGCAATTTGATCCACTTGATTTTCTAAAGTTCTCAAGGATGAGCTATGGATTTGCAATAATGTTCCTTGGCTTTTAATGTATGATGTCGTGCAATAGAGCCTTCGTAGTCACTATGAAGCCTTGGAGAGTGGCTTCTAAAGAGTTGGTGTTCTATGAAGATACTGACCTTTTGTTGCTATTTTTCCACGATAAATTTTTCTGAGAACATGGGGTCCATTCATATTATGCTTCCAATTAGAGCTGCTCGTATTGTTTGTGCCTTGATTCCTCCAAGAAAAAATTTGGATGCTGATGCCATCATAGGTCATAGGTTTTCTAGTAGGGGTTGTTGTCGTTGTTATTGAAGTTCTCCACATAGTTGGTAGACTAATGGTTTTAAGACACTCGCTCACATGGTGATTGTTATGGCAAAATACACAATAAGAGCTTGTAACCTTGAGTTCCTTTACTTCACTAGGGCATTAGATATTCTTCAACATATGGGTAATGGTTGAGAGTTTGGATGAAGATAAGTCCTTAGCATCTAACTCAAAGGTTCTTTGAGCTCTCCTCTACATTCCTAGCCTCGTAGAAGAGAATTGATAGTCATAGTTTGCAATTCTATGAAGAATATCAAATGCTTCTTCAGGTGACTTGTCCAGTAAAGTACCATTTGTTGTAGCATCTAGTAATTTCCTCGTTGAAGCATTCACACCATGGTAGAACACCACAATTTGCGTCCAATCGTGGAATCCATGGTTCGTGCACTTGCATAGTAGTCCATTGTATCTATCCCAACACTCATACGTCGACTCGTCATTAGATTGAAAAAAGAAAGCGATAACATTTCTCAGTTGGGTGTTCATGTTAGGTGGATTATGCCGCATCAAGTTTATTTTACACAAGCCTGACCATGATTTTATCGAACTAGAAGATACTCCATTAAACCATGCCCTTGCTCGATCTCTCAAGGAGTATACGAATAAATTCAATTTTAGCACATTTGCATGCACAACTTGTTGTCAAAATGAGCTATAAACCTCTAAGAAAGCATGAATATACTGCCTTACTTCCTCATGAGGCACACCATCAAACTTTTATTCAAATCCGACATGGTGAACATCACCGTTTTGAGCTAAAAGTGGGCTACTTGAATCTTGGGAGCAACAACTCCAGCGTTGAGATCGTCCAAATTGGTAGCTAGGTGGTCTCTAATAGTACGTGGACGATCTACAACTCTATCATTTCATATTGATGTAGCATTTAGATGTGTAGGACCCTCCAGTTGATTTTGAACTTCGTAAATAGGTCTTTCAACACTTTGAACATGTATTTTTTATGAAAAATATGTTCTATTTTAGGTGCCAAAGAAAAAAATGGTTCCTCATATCCTCGACAGGTCATGTGGTAACACAACGCCTGAAAAAAATGAACAAAAATAATAAGTAAATTTATACAAAAAAGAAATAACATACTGCAAAAAGTAAACTTAAAATACCAAATTCCAATGCCCGGCAACGACGCCAAAAACTTGTTGTGTGTGTGATGTACTATGCTATTGCACGTAAATAAGTGCAAGTATACACACTCGAACATGTAATATAGTACTGTGTGAGTATTGTCTCCACGGGGATTGGAGGGATTTAGAGTAAAGTTAATGCAATATTCTAAATTATATAAGTATAGTTAGTGTGGTATGAATAAATGAGAAATAAAAGATGTGACAAAATGATATGTGCAATGGGTATGAGTATGAAAATATTGTGGCAAAAGTTTAAGTAAAGTGCTGAGTTAAATAATAAAAGAATATTGTAACAAAAGTAAATTAAACTTTGAGGAATGAAATAAGACTACAACCTCACACAATCAAGCTTCTATAGGGGTAATTGGTTGGATTTGCTAAGGCAATAAATATTATGCGTCTCACAAGGTCCTAGCCGCTGCCCCTTCGAAGCTCGGTTATAGAGGTCACCATAAAGAGGAGGAAAGAAAGAAGAAAATAGAAGGTCGGTGAGTTGCTTCCTCCTTGCTTAAATCACACTCCAAAAGCTCCCTAAAAATGAGGTATGCTTATCTATTTTATACTAAGGGAATAACTAGGGTTTTGTGCCAAAATCCCCTTTGTACCTTATGTATCATTAGGTAATTGGAGGCTAGGCTATCATTTGGTACCAAAAAGGAAAATTGAGCATGGCATTCACGTGTTGACATGGACAGCTGGCATCTATAACAAAAATATCTTCATCATTTTTGTCATTTTCTGCCCAGAAATGATGTAGCAATATTTTCTCTCGATCAACATCATTAGTACTTCGGATCTCTTAATCCAGAATGCTACAATGAATATTTTCTCCTCGTCTTCTTTCTTCACCTGCACAACACCACAAACACAAGACCTTTCCCTTTAGCACCATCGGTTTTAGCAATAAAAATACACTGCATCAAAGTATTTCTACCACACGCAATTATATGACCTAAATTCAACTAAATGATATGCCAATGGCTTTTAGACACTCAATAACTTAAGTAGAAAGACACAAAATATAGCATTTTAACGGAGTAACCATTTGTTTCCCTTTTGTAATTTCAAATTTATACTTCTATAGTTTCATCCCAATCCTTCTATCGAGCCTTAAACTTCTCCTAAGACAGTCGATTCACTTCATCCCTCTCGTTTTACAATGTTCTAACCATCTCCCCACCGAGTCGAGCTCATAGTACGCTCTCCATCGTACCTTTGGCATGCGTTATTTACGAACCTAAACGACATGCATATATGCTATATATATTTTTGCGTGTGTGTCTTTTTCTATCATCAATTTTCTTTCCTGTTCGAACAAGCATTGATATGAAGGAATTCTCAAGTGTAGCACTTATTGATTTTATCTTCTTTACAAATGGATTATCGTGAATTTTGCTTATTTATATGTTTCTGTTTAAATTATTTATATTCTTTGTACTGTAGAATCTTTAGATTGTCATATTAGATGGCAAATAAAAAAAAGCATAATTGTAATTTTGGTTTTGTGTCTTAATTGCTTCAATTTTAAAGGTTTCACTTATACCATAATTATTGATATAAAAAAGATGGAAGAGTGCCAAATCATTCTAGTTTCAAGTGGTCTCTCACTGTTGAGGTTGAATGTTCGGTATGAAATCCACACACAAAGTACTCATTTGTGCTTTGTGCTTCAGCCTTTACTTGGAGTTAATTTCTTGGTGATGCTTCATTTATCAATTTGTTCTATTTAGAATAGAGAAGAAAATTATGCTTGTTAAATGGTATACATATAGAAATATTTAAGTTTTGACTAGGTGAATCTTGACGATGGTACAATCAGAAGTTATGATATTCGAGTTGCCAAATATAATCTATTTTTCGAGTCTAAATCTAGTTTTACTCTTCATGCTGATCATGACAAAAGTGTTTGCACCATTTCGTATAATCATGCAGCATCAAACTTATCTTTCGTATAATTAGAGGTTTTCTTTTAGTGTTTTCATATTATATTATAATTGTGAATTTAGGTTGTTTTATTTGTTGATCTCCTTTTGCATAGGTAAAAATTTAGGATTTGTCAAACAATCAACCTTTGTGTGTTGTGTACAAGGATCCTAAAACAGTGAGTGCGATCTAAATGAGCATTTGAGAATTTATGTTTGTGTGTACAATGTGTTCATTATCAAATTTTGGTTGTGAATATTATTGGAGGCTCTAAGAGAAAATTAGGATTGAGTGGAGAACTTTGCAATAGCATGCTTTGTTATTTCTGAAATTTGATAACACCATTAAATGAAGGTGTGATAATTATTATAACACTATTATGCAGGTTTAAGATACATTATCCGAGGCAGTTGTATCAGGAAAATTTGGGAACTACAACTAATAAATGAGGAGACCCAAATCATAGGCTTGTAAGGTGAAAGTTTTTGTTAGTGTGTTGGGAGAGTTTTACATTTAAAATGTGTTTTTTCAAGGCAGTTGTTGAATATTTGCATGTGTTGTATTACTTTTCCTTGAATTTCTTGACAACTGTTTTTAATTTTGTTGTCCAAGTATTTTAATACTTTAAAAGTTTTGAGATTTATAAACTCCATTAGTTAACCTATTCCATAAAATTTAAATGTTGTCACTATTGAAAAATTAAAGATACCAAATATAAATATCAATTATTTTTTAAATAGTTTTGGATAATTAATTATTCATATTATTTACGAATTCAACTTAAAAGATAATCTTACAAAAATAAAATTATTTCAATGAAATTAAAAGATAAAAAATTAAAAAAATCATGAAATATGTATATTTGTTTACTAAAAACAAATTTGGAAAATTGTTCTAAAAGAATTAACCCAACAATAGAAAACATTTTTTCTGTGTTTTCTGAAAATATAATTCATTTTTCAAAAAAATATTTTCAGTCCTCACACCCATGATGTTGCCAAATGTTGTCTGTATCATCTCCACCCATGACGCGCCCCAAATTCGGTCCTCACACGCTCTAGTGCTCCAGCCGTTTTGTTCCTCTGCTCTGTCATAGGATGAAATGGGGTAGTTATGCGGTGCGGCGCTTAAAAAACGGTTAATATATGGTGTGACCGGTTAAATAAGTTATCGGTTAAAATTTAGACCGGTTATGTTATATTATTTAACCGGAAATATTATAAAGTACAATAACATACTAGGTAGCGCTTATATAATGTAATAGGTAGCGTTTATATAATGTAATAGGTAGCGCTTATATAAAATATATCGTAACGTAAAAAATAAATCATTAGACGCATATAATTACTAAATTAATATCTTAAAACCCACTCAAAGGATAACTTTAAATTAATGTTTTCCACAGTGAAAAAAGTATGGACACTTTTAAAAAAGGATAGATACTTTACAATATAACCACTACCTATTACATTATATAAACGATACTATTACATTATAAGCGCTACCTATTAATCATATTTTTTACCTATTATATTGAAAGTGTCAATACTTTTTATAAAAAGGATCGATACTTCTTTTAAAATTATGTAATTTATGTTTCAATTTTTTTTAATAGTGTTTCATGTTTTCCACCTACAATATTAATTTAATAATTTCATTTGCACAAAAAAATATTTGATTGTTTTGATATTTTATAAAATAATATTTAGAATTTTTAATTTAATAATAATATATATCGTAACGTAAAAAATAAATCATTAGACGCCTATAATTACTAAATTAATATCTTAAAACTCACTCAAATGATAACCTTAAATTAATGTTTTCCACAGTGAAAAAAGTATGGACACTTTTAAAAAAAAGATAGATACTTTACAATATAACCACTACCTATTACATTATATAAACGATACATATTACATTATATAAGCGCTACCTATTACATCATATTTTTACCTATTATATTGAAAGTGTCCATACTTTTTATAAAAAGGATCGATACTTCTTTTAAAGTTATGCAATTTATGTTTCAATTTTTTTAATAGTGTTTCATGTTTTCCACCTACAATATTAATTTAATAATTTCATTTGCACAAAAAATTATTTGATTGTTTTTATATTTTATAAAATAATATTTAGAATTTTTAATTTAATAATAATATATATCGTAACGTAAAAAATAAATCATTAGATGCCTATAATTACTAAATTAATATCTTAAAACTCACTCAAAAGATAACCTTAAATTAATGTTTTCCACTGTGAAAAAAATATGGACACTTTTATAAAAAGGATAGATACTTTACAATATAACCACTACCTATTACATTATATAAACGATACCTATTACATTATATAAGCGTTACCTATTACATCATATTTTTACCTATTATATTGAAAGTGTTTATACTTTTTATAAAAAGGATCGATACTTCTTTAAAGTTATGTAATTTATGTTTCAATTTTTTTTAATAGTGTTTCATGTTTTCCACCTACAATATTAATTTAATAATTTCATTTGCACAAAAAATTATTTGATTGTTTTGATATTTTATAAAATAATATTAAGAATTTTTAATTTAATAATCATATATATCGTAACGTAAAAAATAAATCATTAGACACCTATAATTACTAAATTAATATCTTAAAACTCACTCAAAAGATAACCTTAAATTAATGTTTTCCACAGTGAAAAAAGTATGGACACTTTTATAAAAAGGATAGATACTTTACATATAACCACTACCTATTACATTATATAAACGATACCTATTACATTATATAAGCGTTACCTATTACATCATATTTTTACCTATTATATTGAAAGTGTCCATACTTTTTATAAAAAGGATCGATACTTCTTTAAAGTTATGTAATTTATGTTTCAATTTTTTTTAATAGTGTTTCATGTTTTCCCACCACATAATTTAATAAATTTAATTTTAATTTAATTTAATAATATATATCGTAACGTAAAAATAAATCATTAGACGCCTAATTACTAAATTAATATCTTAAAACTCACTCAAAAATAACCTTAAATTAATTTTCCACAGTGAAAAAGTATGGACACTTTTATAAAAATGATAGATACTTTACAATATAACCACTACCTTACATTATAAAGATACTATTACATTATATAAGCGCTACCTATTACATCATATTTTACCTATTATATGAAAGTGTCCATACTTTTATAAAAAGGATCGATACTTTTTTAAAGTTATGTAATTTATGTTTCAATTTTTTTAACAGTGTTCCATGTTTTCCACCACAAATTAATTTAATAATTTCATTTGCACAAAAAATTATTGATTGTTTTGATATTTTATAATAATATTTAGAATTTAAATTTAAAACATTAACCAAAGATAATAATAAATATATGTTATTGTTTTTAATTTATAATATATATACAACATCAAACACATTCCAAGCTATAATACAAGCTAAGGACACATGAAGAAGCAAGAAACAACTATCCAAGCAATCAAAAACGAGAAAATCCCAACATGATAACAACTGAACATATATCAATGTTCAAACTCAAGTTGTAGATTTTGATTTCCTTTTGCTTGGCATCATATGAGATTTGATTTTGATTTCCTTTTGCTTGGCACCATATGAGCTTTGGATTTTGATGAGCTCGAAGTATTTCGCTTATGATTTGGGTGGTACTCAGAAGCATTTGTTAATTTCTTGATACCACCAGATCATACGCCCGAAACGTTTCTGACGCTTTAAAGTTAACCAAAAAAACAATGGTGGGATTTCCTCGCGTTTAAACGTTGGAAAAAAATGGAAATTAGGAATAATCAATGATAACATGCATTGGCTTGGGCTAATATTTATAGTGGAGCCGAAATATATTGAATTCAAACTCAAATTGAAATTTAATTCAAACTCCAATTAATATGAAATGAATTTGAAATGAGTGTTTGATGGAGTTGTCACACTTGTCAGATGGTTGGAAATAAAGGTACTCGCATGGAAGATATAGATTGTTTTGTTATACATAACCCATCTCAACTGAATGAAATATACATACAATATATCAAACCAACAACATACTACACAACAATTTATATATAACAATGTTCAAATAATGTACCCACAAAAACGAAATTAATCCAATGAAAAAGAGTTATTTCTAACAAAGTCCGGAACATTATTTTTCCAAATAATGTACCCATAACAATGTTCAATAATGTACCACAACAATGTTTAATTGATTTGTTGTTTAATTTTCAATTGAATATTTGATTTAATAATTCATTTGCAAACAAAAATTATTTGATTGTTTTTGATATTTTATAAAATAATATTTAGAATTTACAATATAACCACTACCTATTACATATATAAACGATACCTATTACATTATATAAGCGCTACCTATTACATCATATTTTTACCTATTATATGAAAGTGTCCATACTTTTTAAAAAGGATCGATACTTTTTTAAAAGTTATGTAATTTATGTTTCAATTTTTTTAACAGTGTTTCATGTTTTCCACCTACAATATTAATTTAATAATTTCATTTACACAAAAAATTTTTGATTGTTTGATATTTTATAAAATAATATTTAGAATTTAAATATAACAACATTAACCAAAGATAATAATAAATATGTATATATGTTTATTGTTTTTAATTTAATATAATATATACCGTAACGTAAAAAATAAATCATTAGACGCCTATAATTACTAAATTAATATCTTAAAACTCACTCAAAAGATATATACCTAAATATGTAGTTAACAAACATACCTAAATATGTAGTTATTGTACATACCTAAATTTAATGATAATATATACTTGTAGTTATTGTACATACCTAAATATGTACTGCGAATTTAATGTTGTACCCACCCTTTAACTACCACTACCAATGCCACATCCTATTGAAAGCAGAACGACTGAAAACATGTTCAAAATGAACCTTTGCTTACATCTCCATCAACTCCTGGAGCACTGAACTTGCACAACAAAATTTTTGCCATGGATAATACTGATGTAGACAATGTTAAGCCAACCGAGGAATGCCATGAAGTACATAATGTTGATGAATCTGACAGATTGGTTGGTCAGCTCTTCTGTTCACGTGATCAAGCTTGGCACTTTTACAAGGGATTCGCACGGGAACATGGGTTTAGTACACGTAAGGGAACAACACGACTTGACGTGGAAGGGAATGTGAAGACACAAGAATTTTGTTGTTCCAAAGAAGGGTTTCGAGTATCAAAAGTCAATACTGTGATCGTCAACGTGCTCATACGCCAGTCACAAGAACAGGATGTAAGGCTAGAGTCGTAGTTACAGCAACAAATACAAACGATGGGTTATAAGTAAGTCTGATCAGAAACATAATCATGCATTGTGCACACCTGCTATGACACCATTTATGCGTTCTAATAGAGCTGTAAGTAAGACTGATATCGATGAGGCAACAACATTGAAATAGGTCGGTGTTGGCACATCACAAGTAATAAACTATTTAACGCAGCAGGCAGGGGGCTATCATAATGTTGGATTTACACATAAAGACCTCTACAATGCACTTCAAAGAGGTAAAGCAAAGGAAATCGTCGATGGGATGTGAATGCGCTTATTGCCTACTTTGATTATAAGAAACATGATGATCCCGGTTTTTTATGACATACTCGGTAGACGAATCGGGGGAATTGTATAATCTTATTTGGTCGGATTCTACATTGATCGGATTACACATGCTTCGGTGATAATTGCGTTCGACACAACGTACAAAGATAATTTGTATGGTTGACCAATTATGCCTATTGTTGGTGTCAATCATCACCATAACACAATTGTGTTTGCCACTGCCATATCGCTGACAGACTCAATCTTTCGAGTGGGTGCTACATAATTTTTTAGAAGCCATGATGAATAAATCACCTATTTCCGTTGTAACCGATGGGGATAGGGCAATGTAGAGGGCTATCAAATCTGTTATCCCTTATGCTAAGCACAGATTATGTTCTTGGCATCTTTCTCGCAATGCACAAGCTAACATTGGTGACCCAAAGTTTACAGCAGCATTCTCAAAATGCATGGCTTCCTGGTGGACAACCAAGGAATTTGATATTCAATGGCGTTCGGTTGTTTCAGAATTCAACGTCCAAAAGCTTCCATGGGTGATTGAGAAGGGAAATACACGACACTTATGGGCACAAGCATATCTAACCGGTCATTTCTTTGCCAATATTCGCTCAACACAAAGGTGCGAGTCTATGAATGCTTCACTAGCTATTGCACTGAAACACAATAAGACATATTTAGATGTTGTTCGTGCAATTGAAGATGGAATTAGTAGAATGCGTATGAACGAGTTGAAAGCAGATTACTTAAGTTCCCATACGAAGCCCTTCCAGATCACAAAACTGGTCGACCTTGAAAGCCATGCCGCTGCGATTTTTACCCGCGAATCTTTCGTGTGTTCCAAGATGAACTTATACAGGAGACATTGTACCGGATTGAGGCAGAGATTAAGTCCTTATCAGATGAATGTCAACTTATATTTTGTCAAAGTACGCAGAAAAAAATAGGAAATTTGAATTAGTTTTGATTCTCGTACGAAAACTCCAATTTGCTCATGCAAAAATTCGAGACCGTTGGACTTCCGTGTCGTCATCAACTTCACATTTTGAAGCAATTGGACTACACATATTTGCCCGGGACTTTGATTCAAAGTAGGTGGACTAATGATGTGAAGGCTTCTGCACCCAGCTATGTTGATTTGAATGTGTCTCCAGAAGTGATGCAAATGGCAAGGTTCGCTGCTCTACGTTCAACGTCAAGTAGGTTATGCTACATTGCATCAAAGACAGACGAGTCTTTCAAAACCGTAAGAGATGAGATGAAAAAAACTAATAGAAGAATTAGAAAACTCGTTTGGTTTGAATCATTCAGTCAACCAGAGCATTGTAGTAAACAATGTTCGTGACCCTCAACGAAAACAACGCAAGCGAAAAGAAGTGCCGAAGAACAAGGTCGATAAGAAAATTAGGCGATGGGTACTGCAACGGTGAGGGACATAACAACTAAAATGTCCTCAAGTCAAGCTCAGTTTGAGTACAAGAACACAGCCTACATCAACTGATTTTTCGAAGACGGAATGGATGACAACGATCTCCATATAATATATCGTAAGTATCAACATGACTCCTATTGTATGTACAAATAAATATTTGAATGAAGGAAGAAAAACCGCGTACTTAAAATTACCGACACTTTTTTAAATGGTATCGACACATTTTTTTCCAATCTGACATTAAGTACCGACACAATATTAGAAAGTATCGATATAGGTTGTAGACCTATTCGCTCATAAAAACCGGTATACTTATACCGGTTATATTACAAAATTATCTATTACATTATAAATCTGGGTTCCGATGTGTAAATGTCGACACTTTTTTAAATCGTATCGACACATTTTTTTTCCAATATGGACATAAAGTACCGACACAATATTAAAAAGTGTCGATATAGGTTGTAGATCGATTTGCGCATAAAACTGGTATATTTATACTGGTTATATTACAAAATTATCTATTACATTATAATTATGGGTTCTGATGTGTAAATGTCGACACTTTTTGACAATGTATCGACACATTTTTCTTCCAATCTGGACATAAAGTACCGACACAATATTAAAAAGTGTCGATATAGGTTGTAGACCTATTCACGCATAAAACCGATATATTTATACCGATAGCATTGCAAATTTACCTATTTTATTATAATATGTTGAAAGTGTTCATACTTTTTATAAAAAGGATCGATACTTTTTTTAAAGATATGTAATTTATGTTTCAATTTTTTAAGTATGTTTCATGTTTTCCACCTACAATATTAATTTAATAATTTCATTTGCACAAAAATTATTTGATTGTTTTGATATTTTATAAAATAATATTAAGAATTTTTAATTTAATAATAATATATCGTAACGTAAAAATAAATCATTAGACGCCTATAATTACTAAATTAATATCTTAAAACTCACTCAAAAGATAACCTTAAATTAATGTTTTCCACAGTGAAAAAAGTATGAACACTTTTATAAAAAGGATAGATACTTTACAATATAACCACTACCTATTACATTATATAAACGATACCTATTACATTATATAAGCGCTACCTATTACATCATATTTTTACCTATTATATTGAAAGTGTCCATACTTTTTATAAAAAGGATCGATACTTCTTTTAAAGTTATGTAATTTATGTTTCAATTTTTTTAATAGTTTCATGTTTTCCACATACAATATTAATTTAATAATTTCATTTGCACAAAAAATTATTTGATTGTTTTGATATTTTATAAAATAATATTTAGAATTTAAATTTAACAACATTAACCAAAGATAATAATAAATATGTAATATATATGTTTATTGTTTTTAATTTAATAATATGTAAGTTATGTAATAGGTACGCTTATATTTACCTATTTATAAGTAAACCGGTATATTTATACCGGTTATATTACAAAATTGTCTATTGCATTTTTCAGTCGACACTTTTTTAAATCGACACTTTGTTGTGGATATCATCGAAAACAATGCTATAGTCATGTGTTTCGATACATTTGCAAGCAGATGTAAAATACATTAGTATTGATATTTCAACAATCCTCAAATGTATATGTACACATAGAAGCAAATATGGAATAATTAATGAAAATATACACACAATATAATCACACCAAAATATAAATACACAAGAATGTTCAAATAATGTACCGACAAACAAAATTAATCCGATGAAAAATGGTTATTTCTAACGAAGTCCGGAACATTAGAGGCCTTCAACAAATTTTCCAAATACTCTCGTATGTTTCCGCCTTTTTCTGAGGACATACATAAATAATTTCAATTATCAAACTAATGAGCTGCAATTTTACTAACAATAAACTAAATTCGCATAAGCATGAATAAATTTGTGTCATACCTAGAGCATTGTCGTTCGAATGGGAAGCAGCGTCAAAGGTATGTGGACATATGTAATTGTATTTCTATATAAACACATAAGTTGTTAAAATAATCAATGTCTGAACACTGTTCAACTGGAAAAACATATTGCATAAATGCAACTTACTGGATAAATAATTTTTTCCGCTGAATCATCGACCAAAAGTGTATTTAGCTCGTTAAAATCTGGACACGCGTTCCAAACATCATTGAGATCTTTACAGTAGGTAACAAATCGTATGTTTTGCATTTTTTTGATCATGTTCACAAACAGTCGAACATAAATATGTAGGAATCATAGACAACGAAAAGTCAGCAAACTGTAATGACATTCATTACCCACACGAATAGAAAATGCTCAGAAAATACAGGTAGTTTCTCAAGTACACGGTCGACGTTATGCCTGAGATTGTAATCAAGTTTGAATGTAACATTCAATGTATATTAACAATTTTGACTACAGTAATTCAATTGCTTCAAACATGTTCTAACCTCATCTTTGAAGACCAAAGGGCAACAACAAAATTGTCGACACAAAATTGTATAAATTCAAATAATCCTCTTCTGAGGACAACATCTACAACATGAAGAAAATGAGATTAAAGTTCTACGCTTATATGTTAAATAATGGATACAAAAGAATAGAATTAAAACCTGCAGGCAGTCTTGGGATGTAGGCAAGGACACATTGAGATCAAAAATTAAAAGTTTTCTTGAAGCGGCGTTGTAGACACGATATACTTGTTTGGATCATCATCTCATCATCATCATCATCATCATCATCATCTTCATCGTCAGCTTCATCGTCTCATCATCGTCATCTTCATCGTCAGCTTCATCTTCTGCGACCGCTTGGTTGTCCACATCTGTTAAAAGAAAATAAAATAAAGTTCAGAACGTGTAAATGTTAAGAAACATAGATAATGAATTACCTAACTCGTTTGATGTCGTTGACGTAATTCGTTACGCAACATGGAGACTTCACGTTGCAATGATGAAATATCGGATCGCATTCCACTCACAAGGGAATCAATATGCTCCCGAAAATTGACCATGTATTCCATCACGGTCTTAATTGTGACATCCTCTGCAACTGGAGCTTCTTCATCATTGCGTCTACTTGGTTGCTCTTCTTCATGGCCAACGGGGTCCATTTGCTCCCTCTCTTGATCTAATCCGACCTCCTTGACACGCTTCCAACCGATTTTTCAACAAAATCATATCCCGTTTTTTAATAAATACTATGTCAATCTTGCGGGTTAATCGAACAGGGGCGTCATGCGAAAAATCAACTTCCTTCTTCTTCAACAGATGGGTGATGACACATCCATATGGTAGTGTAGTTAAAATTGTTGCTCCCTTTGTGACCATATATACAATTGTATTAAATATGAGTTTTGCAATGTTTGGAGCCGTTTTTGGATTTATACTTTGCTATCCACCAATAATCGCTGTCTCAAAGCGTTGAATGTTTTCCCCCACTAGGCCGGATATACCATGTGAGCATTTTGTGAAACACTCTCGACTCTACATCGAGGTGAATTGGGCTATTTCTAGCAACCCGTTTAATTGTAGACCAATCTACACCATTTTCATCTGAATCCCCTGTATTCGCTACCTAAACCCTCCGCAATAGTTTCTGGAGATATATATATATCCTTCCCCATGACATGTGTATTAATTCCTATTATATTAGTCTTATTAGGCTCGTGCTGTAAGGAAGCATTGTTGTAGAAGACTCTAACTAGGTTGGGATAATATCTTGGTTCTACACCAAGGAATTCAAGCCAACCCCAAGATGTAAATATGGATTTAAAACTAAATGCATATTTATCATCAAACAAGAAACCCAGGTCAATGACACGTTCGGGACGAATCTTCCTTACTTTAAAACTCGTCTGCCATCTTTGTTTCTCCATATCGGATCTAAAGTTCAGAGTTTCAAAGGACCTGATTTCCTCAGAAGAATCGTTTGTTACAGAAGGAGGTTGTGGTTGAGAAGAACTGGGTTGAGAAGAGCTTTGAGAAAGACCTCGCTTCTGACGCTGACGTTTTGGAGCCATTTTGGTTGGATGCTATTACAATGGAACACAAACACATTCAGGAAAAAAACTCCAATATAGAAATCAATCAAACCCATAAAATATCGATAAATTTACTTGAATATCTGATCGTCACTTATGATAACGATAGAAGAAAGAGGAAGAGTTATCTTCTGTCTGCCTGCTTATCTTTATGTTTAGGGTTTCTCGATTAAGAGTACTATATATAGTGAACGGTGGAAAAACACTTGATATTTAAATTAGTATCGACACAAACTAAAACGTGTCGACACATTATTTAGACATATTCTCTCATAAAACCGTATACTGTACCGGTTAGATTGAAAAATTACATATTACATTATACTTTTGGGTTTGATGTTTTTGGGATCGACACTTTTTATATATGGATCGACACTTTATGGTTGCACCCTGTTTTCCATTCATTCTGGAACAAAACTATCGACACAAACTAAACCGTGTCGACACATTATTTAGACATATTCTCTCATAAAACCGGTATATTTATACCGGTTATATTGAAAAATTACATATTACATTATACTTTTGGGTTCGATGTTTTTGGGATCGACACTTTTTATATATGGATCGACACTTTATGGTTGCACCCTGTTTTCCATTCATTCTGGAACAAAAATATCGACACAAACTAAAATAGTGTCGAAATATTATTTAGACATATTCTCTCATAAAACCGGTATATTTGTACCTGTTAGATTGAAAAATTACATATTACATTATACTTTTGGGTTCGATGTTTTTAGGATCGACACTTTTTATATATGGATCGACACTTTTATGGTTGCACCCTGTTTTCCATTCATTCTGGAACAAAAATATCGACACAAACTATAATAGTGTCGACACATTATTTAGACATATTCTCTCATAAAACCGGTATATTTATACCGGTTATATTGAAAAATTACATATTACATTATACTTTTGGGTTCGATGTTTTTGGGATCGACACTTTTTATATATGGATCGACACTTTATGGTTGCACCTTGTTTTCCATTCATTCTGGAACAAAAATATCGACACAAACTAAAATAGTGTCGAAATATTATTTAGACATATTCTCTCATAAAACCGGTATATTTATACCGGTTAGATTGAAAAATTACATATTACATTATACTTTTGGGTTCGATGTTTTTAGGATCGACACTTTTTATATATGGATCGACACTTTTATGGTTGCACCCTGTTTTCCATTCATTCTGGAACAAAAATATCGACATAAACTATAATAGTGTCGACACATTATTTAGACATATTCTCTCATAAAACCGGTATATTTGTACCGGTTAGATTGAAAAATTACATATTACATTATACTTTTGGGTTTGATGTTTTTAGGATCGACACTTTTTATATATGGATCGACACTTTTATGGTTGCACCCTGTTTTCCATTCATTCTGGAACAAAAATATCGACATAAACTATAATAGTGTTGACACATTATTTAGACATATTCTCTCATAAAATCGGTATATTTATACCGATTATATTGAAAAATTACATATTACATTATACTTTTGGGTTCGATGTTTTTAGGATCGACACTTTTTATATATGGTTGCACCATGTTGGCCATATTGTAAATTTGCCTCTTACTTCAAAGTATCAACATGACCCTTAATGTGTATAAGAAACATGTACAACAACATACTGCTAACTTTTCTCATCTCATTCATAATTATATTAACATAAAAATATATAAATCGTATACAAAATTATAAATCTTATACAAAATTAACCCTACATTTACATCATTGCATCCTTTTGTTATTCTTATGTAATATGGAAGCTTTTGTTATCTCCTGTCTTCGTTCATTTTGATTGTGGCTTACGAGATCGTTTAATATTCGTTATCGATCCTAGTCTCCAACAACCTATATTCAAATTGTCAGAACATTAAGTATTGTCAACTACAGTATTCAATCTACGAATTTTAACAATTTTACCACAAACGAATTTTTCAATCCACTTACAAAATCACTAGTTGCCCCTGTAGAACCGATCGATTCCATCCACATCATCACATACATGCCGCAATCATGTCTGTTACAAAATTTGAAAACCACACATGTCAATATGATGAATACTACATAAATTAAGCTTTCTATTTGTGATAACATCTCATACCCATTCAATTGCTTATTCTTCTTATGCTCCACAAATTTGAAATTTTTCAAGGGATACTTTCCTAGAGATCCACAGGATTCAACCCAAATGCGTTTCTTATTATAAGAATCTAATATTTTAATCTGCATTAAAATAGAAGAAGTTATGCACCAAAAAAATTATGCATTATAATTTACATAATGTCCTTTCATACATACATACATACATACCAATCTCTTAGCATCCTTCACTCTCTGTTTAGCTACTTCAGTTGTAAACATACTATCATATATTGTTGCAACACGATCTACCATATCCAACACTAACAGATACCAATGTGAATTATGGTAGTTTATTGTGATCATGATCTGCAACAAATTTCACACCCAATTTGACAAAATTCAACATTCTATATCCGAAAACATCATTTGCAATTGGTATGGTGTCTTACCTTCTCACAGTCGGTGAATTTCACATAGTTATCCAATATGAGACCCCAGAAGGTAGAAATACTCTCAACACTTTCTTTATTGTTGGCATCCAACGCCTGTTGCTGTAATTACGCAACAAACATTATTAATTTACCGTCTATAACACTATTTTTCAACATTTATTAATTTAACTCACCGCTAAGAGGTATGGAAGGTAGCCAATCCTCCGGAGTGACTTTTGAGAATCGTAGCATATTGTCCAGGCGAGCAAATCGATAACCTAACAAAATTAATTACACAATCAGAACATATTCAATAAGTTTTAACATTTTCTACTTTCTACTTACCACACCGCCAACCCATTCCGTAGGCTTCAACGTTGCAACGTCGTATACAGTAGCGAATTGATTTCCCATTGAGATTACAGAATATCTGTATGAATCATTAGGATTAATATGTTGTCATGAAATATTTAAATATCACTCACAAAACAATATATTTCACTTACTCCGATTCTAACTCGTTATTCCATAATTAATCACAAATTGCAGCTTCGATGTCATCAATTCCGCTTGGAATATCCGCTTTTTCAACCTACAATTTTGTATACAAATTTTTGTCACAACAACATAATAAAAATCAAATTAAGTTTTCTTTTATTCAACTTACCTTCTGCTTCTTCTTCTGGGGTGCAGGACATTCCGAATCCAAATCTGCTGCTATAACACTCTCCGGTGTATAAATGACATTGACTTCCTTCCTCCTCACTTCTTCCATCTCTTCTTCTTCCTCCTCCCTCTTTTCTTCTTCATATTTTTTTAGTTCATCATATTTTTTTCTACATAGCTCTTCATATCTTTTATTTCACCCTTCAATTGAACTCCTTCATCCAAGTATTTATCACACCCCCTTCACCCCGTAAGTTCACTCCTCAATTCCACAACCTCCTTCACCACTCCCTCAAATTTTTCACCCGTCACCATCTTAATATCACCCCTTAACACCCCAGCTTCTTTCACCACTTCACCCCTCAACACCTCTACTTCTTTCACCACTCCATCTATTTTTCCTTCCACTACCCCCTTATGCCTCTCAAGTGTATCTTCGACTCTCTCAAGTTTCTCTTCGACTCTTGATTGTCTTTGCATGATTTCAAATTGGATTTTTTTGATATCATCCAATTCAGACATCAAAATGTCGAAGTTACTACGTTTTCCCTCACCGTCGTCCCACTCACCGTCATCCCCCAATACAACCATCCCTCCTTTCTTCTCCTCTGCCTCCACTGCCTCCTCTACATCCTTGCTAATAACCTTCAAAATTAAATTACAATATTAAGACATTGATTATATTCTTAATATTATTTAATTACATTTATTACCCTTTCTTGGTTCTTCGATCTATCCAACTTCAACTTCACCATCACTCTAACCACATCTTCCTTCCCCCATGCACGGATGCGTGCCACTCCGGTTCTTTCATAAGCCGGCACTGCCTCACAGCCCGACCAAAAATCGAACAGTTCAACCTGCATTTATAATAAAATTTATATTTTTATATAAAAACACAAAAAAGTTCTTCAACTCATTTACCTCTAAGATTGCTATGCACCCTTTGAGGTATCTCTGGCTGCCCTTTTTAAAGGTGATTATTGATTCAATCAATCTCGAATGGATATATTCAGCCCAATTGAATTCACCCTTCAAGCCTTCATCACAAATGAGCTTCATATGTTCTTTGTTCGTTGACGTATTACCCGTTGGACAAAGAAAGATACCGACAAGGTATAATAGAACTCTGGCCTTCAGCTCATCCCCAACGTAAGATCCACTTTTTATTTCCTCTTCAATTTAAGCATATGTCACCTTATGCTTCAAACCATATTTGGAGGCAAGTGCTTTCCAGTCCTTACTCTGACAGACTTCTACAACACTTTTGCCTTCATTTTCTACCCCCAATACGGCTGCAGCACATGGGATCCCGAGAGGAAATGAAAAATCACCATATTTAGTAATACATTGCCTGACATCAAATTGCGCCATCAAGGATCGACACAATTCCCTCCGAATAGGTCGATCCCTTACTCCTACCAACGATCCAAAACCTATTTCTCCCAGCACATTCAACTGACCCTTCTCCTTAAGGTTTAATTAATAAATTCACCCTTTTAATACTGCATCTTGTCGACACTTCCTACATTTTTTAACAATATATAATGTTATAGTTCTTATATATTTTGTATCAACGTATTTACAAGTTTAATGAATACCTTATTTTCATGTGCTTTCCTCCGTTCTTTGTATTCTTTACTATCATTCCTTGACTGTGTGATGTAAGGTTCCTTTTCAGCATCACTCATTGAATTCCATTTGGACCTCACATCTTTTGTCACTAATATAAAACATAAACGTTTCTTAATCAATACATTAACACTAAATACTACTCAATGTCAATTTCATTTTACATACCGAACCGCTCTGTGTGCCATCTTCCTTCATCCTTTTGCATTCGGCCATACTGTCAACATTTAAAATTTGTAATCAATTTAAAGTTTATCGATACTTTAATCCAATTACCATTTCAACAATAATAACAAAAAGACATTGATACTTACTAGAAGTACATATATCCACCCTTGGGTTGCTTTCGAGTCTCGGCCTCAATTTCAAAGTCATCTGCTCCACCAACAATTTTCCAACCCATTGACTCCATTTTTCCTTCATATATCAGTTTACGCAAATCAAATTATTTTGTTACATACACTTTATTCAATATACAAATATAGATAACTACTCTTGTGGTAAAACGGTTTTCTTCAAAAGAATTTGAATGGCCACACCAAAATGTGTCGGCACATTTTATACAACCTATAATATCATTTTCTACCTATAATATTTAATAAAAGTATCGACATTTATATTTTTCCTTGAATATCACTTTCTACCTGCAATCGTTCCCAAATGCTTCTTTACAACAAAACCCCAAACAACACATAAAAACCCTATCGTGATTACTGTAATAATAAAAAATTAGGGTTTCGACAACATACTTTTCGATTCGACTGCAGCAACAAACAAACAAACTTCGCTTTAGAAACGCCTTCTGAAATGCAGCAACAATTACACTTCGCTTTCAAAAACTCGTCCGTTCTATCTATTTTCAGAGGAGATTTAGCTTATATTTTGATCGGATATGTTATTTATATTTAATCGATACAAATACAAAAGTGTCGATACTTTTATGTCAGGCGTCGATACTTTCGAAAGGATAATTACCTATTTCTTTGAAAGTGTCGATAATTTATTACACGTACTTACGAAAGTATCGACACTTTAAATATATCCGGTATCATTTTACCGGTTTTATCATTTTGATACCGGTTTTATCATATTTTTACCTGTTATATCGTTGTGGATCGATATATTTTTTTAAAGTATCGACACATTATAAGCGCTAAAACTGCTTCTCTTTTAAATTCACAAAGTGTCGATCCTTTATATAAAGTATCGACACTTTCAATATATCCGGTAACGTTTTACCGGTTTTATAATTTTGTTACCGGTTTTATCATATTTTTACCTGGTATATCGTTTTAATATTTCTTCATGACTTAGACCTACTTTTATACGTATGGAAACTTTTATAAAAATGATATATACTTTTTTGAAAGTTAAGTAATTTATGTTTCAATTTTTTTTAATAGTGTTTCATGTTTTCCACCTACAATATTAATTTAATAATTTCATTTACACAAAAAAATATTTGATTATTTGATATTTTATAAAATATTATTTAGAATTTAAATTTAACAATATTAACCAAAGATAATAATAAATATGTTTTCCACAGTGAAATAAGTATGGACACTTTTATAAAAATGATATATACTTTTTTGAAAGTTATGTAATTTATGTTTCAATTTTTTTTAATAGTGTTTCATGTTTTCCACCTACAATATTAATTTAATAATTTCATTTACACAAAAAATTATTTGATATTTTATAAAATATTATTTAGAATTTAAATTTAACAATATTAACCAAAGATAATAATAAATATGTTTTCCACAGTGAAATAAGTATGGACACTTTTATAAAAATGATATATACTTTTTTTAAAGTTATGTAATTTATGTTTCAATTTTTTAATAGTGTTTCATGTTTTCCACCTACAATATTAATTTAATAATTTCATTTACACAAAAAATTATTTGATATTTTATAAAATATTATTTAGAATTTAAATTTAACAATATTAACCAAATATAATAATAAATATGTTTTCCACAGTGAAATAAGTATGGACACTTTTATAAAAATGATATATACTTTTTTTAAAGTTATGTAATTTATGTTTCAATTTTTTTTAATAGTGTTTCATGTTTTCCACCTACAATATTAATTTAATAATTTCATTTACACACAAAATTATTTGATTATTTGATATTTTATAAAATATTATTTAGAATTTAAATTTAACAATATTAACCAAAGATAATAATAAATATGTTTTCCACGGTGAAATAAGTATGGACACTTTTATAAAAATGATATATATATTTTTTAAAGTTATGTAATTTATGTGTAATAGTGTTTCATGTTTTCCACCTACAATATTAATTTAATAATTTCATTTACACACAAAATTATTTGATTTTTTGATATTTTATAAAATATTATTTAGAATTTAAATTTAACAATATTAACCAAAGATAATAATAAATATATTTTCACAGTGAAATAAGTATGGACAATTTTATAAAAAGGATAGATACTTTACAATATAACAGGTAAAAATATGACAAAACCAAATTCATTATGACAAAACCGGTAAAATTTACTTGATATGTTAAAAGTATGAACACTTTTATAAAAAGGATAGATACTTACCGATAACCAAAGTTTACCGATTACCAAAATTTTTAATAGTTTTTCATATTTTCTACCTAAAACATTATTAGTTGTCAACATAATAGGTATCGCTAAACCGAATTTATTAAATACATTTTAATGTATCCGGTACTGCCGCATATTAACCCGCCTTTCCTGAGACAATCCCGATGAAATGTCCTCCCTGCACCGAAAATGTCAGAATCCGTAGCCGTTCTCACTTGCAAACAAGAAAAAAAACAAAGAAATTAGGAAATCTATTCTCGTTTTTTTTTACATTTTTGTAATATATGTACACCTGGTATAAAAACCCCAGAAAAAAAAAGTAGAAGAAACTTCTTAACAACAATTAAATCAAAGAAGGAAAAGAAATGTTTTTAAGGTTGCTTTTCGGGTTTTTATTTAGTACATGTGTATCTCGAAAATAGAAAGAGAGAGAGCTGGGGGTAAAACGAGCGAGCTTACCTTTCACTTTGGGGCTTCCACCATCGAAATCTGAGTCATCGGGGCCTAGATGCTAAGGGTCATCCTTTTAGAGCTTTAGGAATCTTTGTATGTCTGATTTAGGGTTCGATTCAGGGGTTAAAGGGAAGAGGAAGGAGTTCTAGAGTGTTTAAGGGAGGGTCGTGGTGGCCTTGGGTTCGCCGGACTAAAAACGAAGCTTTTTATGATTTCTAGACTAGAATTTATGTTTAAAGGGGACTAGATCTCGATTCTAAAGGGGTTTTGGGACCGAAATTAGCGTCGGTTGAGTTTCTCAACCACCGTAGATGTTGGCCAGAGGGAGGAGGAACCACTGATACTAGGAAGAAAGAAATCTGGGAGAGTTTTCACAAAGGTAAAGAGGCGGTCATAGGAACTAGGGTTTTTTTTTGCCTAAAATGGTAAAAAGATCTATTTTGGTATATTCACGTATAGGTCACCCAACTTCTAGTGTTTATTTTTATAAAACAATCTCCTATTTTCTTTGATTTCGTGGACTAATTGAAATGTGTATATCCTTATTCTGTGATTTTTCTTCTTTTGCGTTAGCTTTAAACAAAAAGAAATATTACTTTGAAAACCTTAAATCTTACTCGTGTTTTTGTAAGGTGGTCATATGTTTGGTCTGGTTTGTTATTACTTCGAGTTAGGGTATTAAACATGTTATTTTTCCTTTCATTTTTGTCATTACTTACTTTGATTAAAAAGGAGTAAATTGTTTTCAGGTCCTTTTAGATTAGTCCTTCATGTATCTTAGTCACTGTATCATTTGTTTTGTTTTTGTGTTAATTTATTCTAATTCTTGTTATTTTTTTATTTCAATTTAGCATTTACCATGCCATTTTTAGTTCAATTCAAATATGTTTTAATTTATTGATGTTTTCATCCTAACATTATAATACTTTTAAGCTTAGATTCCTCTTAGCTTGGTCCTTAATTAGTATACTAACATTAGATCTAGTTCTTAGATTTAATCTCCTTCTAGATCTAGTCCCTAAACTTTAGAACTCTTTGAAATTAATCCTCGAATTTTCTTTAATCTAGGGAATATTCCATTTGGCCCTCACCTTAATGCTCAAGGGATCATTTTGATTATTCGATCAATAATTGGTTAAAAATCAATTAGGATTAATATTAGAGCCTCCACCTTAGGCTTAATTTCACTTTAGTCTTTTAAGTTAGGGAATAATTCAACTTGGCCCTTGCTTAATTTTTCACTTTAGTCCTTTAATCTAGGTAATAATTTGATTTGGCCTTTGTCTTAATACCCGAGGGTCCATTTCGATTGTTCAAATCAATAATTGATAAAAACCAATTAGGATTAATATTAGAGCCTTCACGTTAGGCTTAATTTCACTTTAGTCCTTTAATTTAGGGAATAATTTGACTTAACCCTTGCTTAATGCCTGAGGGTCTATTTCGATTATTTGAATCAATAATTGGTTAAAATTAAATAGGGTTAATATTAGAGCCTAAATTTCTAGGTTTAGTCCTCTAGATTCTTTAAATTTCATGATTTGACACTTTAAGTTAGAGAAAGCCTCAATTAACCACTTAGTATAATTAGGTTCAATAGATTGACTGTTTGATTGCATTTCGATTTTAAAACTAAGGCAATGTTAATTTATTAAGGAGTTATAAGTGTATCCTCCGTATAAATGCCCTGGGTGACACTGTAAACTCTCGAACTAAATAGACATCGTTTTTAAAATCCCGTATTATGATTTCAAAACCATCGAGGCAATGTTTGTTTAATAGGATCGATAACGAAGCTTTCACATAAATGCCCGAGAGTGGTCATTATTGGTCTTGGAAAACTGACATCCTCTTCAATACTTGCATACATAATGGATTTTAAATTAAATAAAACCTAAATTCAAAATTTTTTATTTTTACATATAGGGTAATTGAGTACGTACCAATTTATGGGTGTTGTGGGGTGTTGAACCTTCCTTACGCGTAACTGATTCCTAAACCCAATTTCTGGTTTTAGTAGACATAACTTGGTACTTTTGATAAAATGGAATATTTCATTAAAATTACCCAATTTTAGGTGTTCTAATCGCACCTTAAAAATGATTGGTAGTGACATCTAACATTTTATAAGACCTTTTTCAAAGAAAACCCCTTCATTTTTTAGTCGTATTATTTTTCCGCATCCGAACGAAAAATGGTTACAACAAATTGGTGACTCTGCTGTGGACTTTTGTTTTCTAAAACAAACAAAGAATCAAGCCACGAGTTCATTACTCTATATTCAAATTTTGGAAGTTTTGATTTCGAATTTATTTAATTTACGATTCATTATGTTTCTTTCAAAAATTTGAAAAATGGTTTTGTCTCTGGTTAATGTTTTCACTTGTGTTAATATATTTAGAAGTGTTGCATTTCATAGCTCTATACCCGAGCTTCGCCCCATTTTTCCTAACTAGGGGAAAAACAACACACCGCCAAGGAATATTGGTTTTCCTTATGTAGGTCTGACAAGGTACTTCTAGAAAGCATTCTAAGTGTATATCTGGATACTGGTTTCCATGACACTCATTTAGTGATGTAATCCCCTAACTGAATTCGATTCGCAAAGTCTGTAATGGGCTAGAACCGATGTCCTTATTAACCTTAGCAGGTTGTAAGGAAATTTTAGGAACCTTTTCTTAGAACCGAACTTCATGTAGAGAATTTAGTGAGCCTACCCCTCTAGAGCCATGTGGATAACCTATGAGAACTAGAATGCATGCGAATAAGACTTTAATTTCCTTTTCGTATTTTATTTGTATCCTCATCTATGAGTTGTATTTAATTATTCTTTACCATTTACATTACTTTGATTAACATTTTTACTAACTTGATGTCCATTTGCCTTGTTACGTATTTTTTCGTGTTTTATTTTCTACATATACATAACATGTCACCAAAGGTATTGATCTTTAAAATAGCTGGTCATTTTAGAAGGTTCTTTAAACTACAGTGCCTTTTGTTGAGTTAAGATAGAATTTGTAGTAGCCTACCTAATAAGGAGACAATTTGGGCTTAAGAAGATTCAATGTTGACACCAATAGCTAACAGACTCGACAAACCTTCACCATGGGGAGAAAATAGAAGCTTTGGATATTTTTTAAGAACCCAAATCTGATAAAAGACGATGCATCATCTAGCTACTTGTAGGAGTTGAATAGTTGGGAGATAGAGCTAGATTTCATTTGTAATTTTTATTTTCACTTTCTATAGTACTAAGACATTCTCGAAGAATTGTTCTAGGAACAATTATTTTGGGATCAATACCTTTTGCATTGCGTTCACATTTGCATCTTTGTATTTGTATTTACCTTTACATCTGTATTTTTCATTGATTATTTTGTTGGTTTGTCCTAACTTGTTTCCCTTATGTTTTTCTCTTCTTTGCATCATATGGTCATGACATACATAAAAGGTTGAAATTCGTGATAGGTCATTAATTAAAAGGTTTTCACGATAGCCAAAGTTTTTCGTGATGAAGTAGATTAAGATGCATCTAGGAAGTGGCATCGTAAAGAGGCTATGAGAAGAGTAGAGTGCCATGCACCCAAATATCGCATGATCGAAAGGGAGCAAAAAGAATTACAAGAGATGAGAGAGCAAATGTCTAAGATGATGAATAAAATATCTGTTTTGGCTAAAGCAAAAGGGGCTTCTTAACAAGAAGGGAAAGATCTTGATGAAAACAACCATATAATGTTAGATACACAATAAACTACTATAGAGTGAGGTGATCTTAGCAAACTCGAAGAATAATGCATAGACATTATCTGCATTAATAAGTTGTTTGGAGAGACCAAAGAAATATTCACACTGTAAAAGCTCCAAGGGATAAATAGGAGTCATGTGGCCAATATTCGTTGGTATTTGAGAATCTACTACATAGGTTGGTAGAGAGGAACCTTGTAACTCTAGTTCAGTCAAAACCAAGGGAACCTCTATATCCCAAGAGATTTAATGCTAAAGTCATGTACAACTTTCACGTAGGAAGTTCAAGACACACTATAGAAAATTTTGGCGCATTGAAAAACAAAGTCCAAGAACTTATCCGGACAGGATTATTGAGTTTCAAACATGGTAAATTTCTATTCCCCGAAAGTCTAGTAGTCATCAGCGTACCTGAGAATACAGAAACAAAGGATAACCTAAATCCAATCGTAGCAACTTAGTGTTCGAGGTCAGTTTCAAAAGTATTTCTTCACTCAACCAAGTTACGTCTAAATGATGACCAAAAGTTAGGGAGTGGCGGTAATTGTTTTGATCTTGCTCCTATCTCATATAGAGATTTGTACAGTGAGTTGTTGGAAGCGCGAAAAGTGACCCCGTAGTATGTGAAGCCTTGGCAACTCCCTATCCAGAGTGGTATGATGTCAATTCCAATTTTGAATATCATACAGGAGCTTAAGAACACTATATCGAGAATTGTATTACCTTTAAACATCGAATTCAGTGTTTGTTAGAACATGGAGTATTGATGTTTAAGGTAGAAGGTCAACCTGGTTCGATAAATGAAGGTATAATTGAAATGGAGTCGAGAGTGTTCAAGGATAAAACCATCAGGGGGCACCCAAGAAGAAGAACGTTTGTTGAAACCCGAAGCTCAAATACGTCAATTGTAAAATGAAAGGGATAATATGAATAGAGAAATGGAAGCAATGTGAGATGGTTTTCAAAGAATCAGTCAAGCCTTTCAAAATGTTGGTTTAGGCGATACTCTAGCAGAATGGACAAAATGAGTCTCTAAATTGAAGAATGATGTTGAACAATGGAGAAAGAATTGTAAGGGGCAAGAAAATCGAGCTAAAAAGCTCTTTCATGATCTATATATTACTGAAAGCATGCACAATGTAGCTTTAAGCATTTTAGGGATTTGTCAAGCAAATAAAGATATGATGAGTACCTTCATTGCTGACTCAAAAGCTTCATTTCAAAACCATAAATATGATAAAGATGTTGAACTAGAAGCTAGTAGAGCCAAGAATAAGAAATTGACAGAGTCAGTACATGATTGAATGAATTTTATGCGATAACTTCATAGTCGTATTGGGTCTCTTACAAGGGAAAATGAATAATATTGTCTACATCTTCACAGATTGAAACAAAAGGTGGAGGAAAAAGACAATGCAAAGAAAGAGGCTACTTCTCAAGCAAGTGATGTGGCTCACAAATTGGTCGACTTAGCTGGTTTTGCAAGAGATTTGAAGCAGATTGACAGCTCAACACCAAATCATGTTTGGAAGATAACTTGGTTCTTGAAAGAGATAAAGAAGCTAGGAGTTAAAGCCATTCCTTATATGTAAATCTTGGCTATTTGATGTACTGAAACCTTTGTGTTTAATGAAAATCATTTAAAATGGTTACTATATAATGACACATTTTTGCATACATGCATTCCATTATTTAATTAAATATTTTACATGGATCAATTATAAAAACATGAAAATAAATTTATGGAGGGTTATGTAGCAGTAACACCAAGATCATCCATTCATATATAAATCATTCATCATCATTGATAAGAGGTTGGAAGTAATAGATAAGTCTCAAGGCGATTTACGAAATCAATTGCGAGACCAGTTAACCAAATTGCACAAGCCATGAAAAATCAAGCTTTGACTTCTCAACAATAAATACTGGGGCAAACGACCCAAGTGTTGGCTACAAGGGTTGTTAGCATATAGAAAGTTCCTACTGAGGGATATCAATGTTATTAACTTGACACGTCATGGTTTTCAACCTGTCCAGGGGCATTCTATGTGAATGAAGGGAAGAGTCTCACTAATCTTGAGCAATTGAGAGACAAAGTCAATCAATTAGAGGAAATTGTTATAACGAGAAAATGTGTTGAGGCATTCTACAAGAATTTGGAAGTGAGAGAGATCTACTTAGTCCTTGACTTGATCATCCCACAAGAATTTAAGGTTCCCATCTTTGGAAAAAATGATGGTACCAGTTGTCTTCTGATCCATTTGAAGATGTTTTCCAGGAAGATGGAAGGATATTTAAATGACGATAATTTTCTCATCCATTACTTCCACGATAGTCTTGTTGGACCTGTTTTGTATGGTACAATTGTTTGAGCAAAGAACAAATCAATTCATGGGTTGATTTGGCTAATGCTTTTATGGGGAAATATCAATATGATAAGGACTTGGCTCCAAATCATCAAGATCTTCAGAATTTAAAGATGAAGGCTATTGAAAGCTTTAAGAAGTATGCATTGAGATGGAGAGGGATTGCAGCTCAAGTTCAACCTCCTATACCAAATGAAGAAATGTTATGTATGTTCCATAAAACTCTTCCAGGTCCCTACTTTTGAGT
This sequence comes from Hibiscus syriacus, assembly GCF_006381635.1. Lineage (NCBI taxonomy): Eukaryota > Viridiplantae > Streptophyta > Magnoliopsida > Malvales > Malvaceae > Hibiscus > Hibiscus syriacus. The sequence goes on along the minus strand of NW_024063507.1, from coordinate 111,519 downwards.
TAATGCTTGCAAATTCAACGAATGAATTTAAAGATCTTGTGACAAGTGTGGAGTTAATAGAAGATACAGTCACCAAAAGAGACGTAGAAGTCTCTTCTAAAAGTTCAACTGATCAAGAAGCAAAAGGTGATGATGTAAATAAATGTCATTACCAAAGCCCTCAAAATCTTAAAAGAAAAGAACCATCTAGTCGCTCAAATCTACCAAGGAAGATCCCTTAAGTAAGAAAGGCTCTAGACGTGCTCCAAATACCTAAATCAGAATTGTTCCTTCATTTGATTAAAGGTCAAAACATCACTCCAAGGCCGATGAAAGTGGCGCCAAATCCTTCTGCCCACAGCTATGATCAGAATAGTGTATGTGATTTCCTCATGGGGGCATTTGGGTATTCTACAAGGAATTGTGGACCGCTGATGAAAGAAATAGAAATACTTGTTAACAATGGAATATTAATAAGAGAATTGGTGGAGCAATGGACAATAAACCAAGTGGAACATTAAAATGAAAGACAAGGAGTTCGATCCAATCAAGTGCTTCAAGATGGAGGACATTCAAAGATCAACATATGAGGCAATCCATTGCATAGCATTTGCACTTTGCATGAAAACACCATGTTTTGTTTGAATTTGTTTTTCATTTTTTTCTTTATTTTTTAGATGTTTTTAAAGTTTTAATTGAATAAACACTACTCTTTTCCATATTATGAGCAATGAAAAAAAATCTTTTTGAAGTTTAATGAATATAATAAATTAGTTTTATAGATGTTGATAAGTGGCAAGATTGAACTATGTAAAACAATAACCTTGATCGTGCTTCAGAGTTTACACCCAAATACCATACCATTTCTTTATAGAGACCAATATAACCTTCTCCTCTCACGAATATATAATCAAAGGGCTTGGCATTGAGTATGTATATGAGCTAACAAAGTGAAACAATTATCATATATGAAGTTGCGAAACTAATCAGATCACACTTCTATTGAGGATGTTCTGTGATGATCATAATCTTCACAGATGAGATGGTGGGGTAGATGAATTTAGTTTAGGTCAGTCGCTTGAGAATTAAACTCTAAAGAAGAAATTTTACTAAGTGGGTGTAATAAAATAGGGTCACTCTACTGAAGGCAATAAGCTAATAAATTAAAGGTAATTTTAAACAACTATTGAAACAAGCCTGAACTTCATGAAGTGGTTATATTCAAATTATGACATTAATTGTGACGCGATGAATTCCCCAAGGAAATGATAAGTTCAATAAAGGCGAAAAGTGCCTACGGGTGAGGATATTAATGTGTTTATGAGTGCAATAAAGGTGAAATGCCTACAGTTTAGGACATTAATGCGTTTTTGTAATCCAATAAAGGCAATAATGCCTAAGTTTCATGTTAAATTTGAGTTTAGGAGGAGGATGGACTAAAGAAGTTGAGAAACACTTGTTATAGTCAACTTCACACAAGCACTCAGAAATTTTTTTTTTAGACTGATATTCTTGCGTTGTCTTTACTGAAAGATCTACAAAGCTTGAACAAATGGAAGATTTTCGAGAACTGAAATGCAAGTGTTTGTAAAGGTTTAGCAATTGAATATGTTAGTTGTTTCATTTTGTTGACATCAAGTTGAAATGCTAAACCGAGATGGGGCATGTCACAATGTTTGCTAGGACCAAGAAATGAATAAAATTTCAATGATTGAAACCTTAAGAAAATAAAAAGCCGACTAGAAGAAAAATCAACTTATTGATCTTAACACTTGTCAACGATCTTTGGTTTTTGAAAAATAATAATTCTTGGTTTACCTGATATTCATTGAATTAATGATTTGTTTCAATTGCGACTCTAAAATAAGGTGCATCATTTTGTAAAATTCCTTCATTCTTATGAATTCTAAAAATAGAAGAAATGAGAAAAATATTTCCAAACAAGATAATTTCTCGAGAACGAATGAGGTCCTTTAAGATGATGAGGCTTTTTATGCCTCAAGTGGAGAAGTGAGACAACAAATATTAGTCAAAGCAAGAAGAATGAACGATGCAGGAGCAATGAAGGCATTTCCCAATTTAAAAGGAAAAAGGTATGAAAGATCAGAAGACTTGAAAATGAAAATTCTCACATTTTTTGTGATGTTGTTAATAATCGAGCAAGAAGTAGACGATCACCTTATTCAAAAGAGGCACGATTGATTTTGAGAGTTCTTAATATCTAAGTTCATAGCAAAGATTCAAGACATTTCTGTTAGAAGTATTGATCTCTTTTCAAGTGTCTATTGATCATGAGACCTCATAAAAGAAATAAACCCTTAAACTTTTACATTAAGAATAAGAAAGAAGAAAAAACAGCTGATAGCACTTCTATTTTCCCAAGTTGATAGAATATACGAGATCGAGACCATTCAAAATCAAAATACTTTGGCATGAAGACTTTTATAGAAATAACCACATTGGGGTATTACCAAACCCCATATCATGTTGAGATAACAAGATTCAATTCAAGAAGACATTGAGAATGAGCCTCACCACTTGAAGTGCCAGGGGAAAAATATGAAGATGAGGAAGGCTTACCTTGGAAGGTAAACAATTCGTGCTTCATCTAGTAGAAGGGTCCTAAAGAATAATTTTGATAGAGCCATTGAATTAGAGATAGAAAGGGCGTCGAGTCTATATGCTCGACAATATAAAGAATTCAAAGAACTCTTCCTTCTAAGACTTTGATGAATAAACCAAGATAAAAGGTACGAATGACATGATTGCATAAGATAATCATATTGTTCTTTAGAAGATCCAAGCTTGAGCTGAAAATCTACCAAACTGATATTAGGGCATGCTCTATTCGAGAGCGATCAAGTGAATAAAGACCAAATTCTCCGCTTCGAATCCAGAAGAATGTTAATTATTAACATCTTTACCTACAAGAATCTCATGCATTACATTTAGATACATTTAATTAATTGCATACATATGCATAGATGCATAATTTTTACAGATCTTTTGAAGAAGAAATAAGAAGTCATAGTTTTGAGAAGAAAAAAAAGAAAAATTAGAATTCAAACCTCAAATGGAGAAAATCATGTTCAAAGTGGTAGAACCTCAAATAATCGAGGAACCTAATCCATATAAGAATCATTACTTTGAAGTGGGGCATGTTGTCCAATATATGTGGTGTTTTTATATGATATTTGGAAAACGATTTCCATATTTTCTTACTTAGTAGACGATTTCCAAAATGAGTAAGTCCTTCAGGCCATTAGTAAGCCTTTCGAGCACGATGATTAAAAGTTTTGGGTCATCCGTAAGTCTTTCGAGCAGGGTGATAAGTCCATTGGTTCATCTGTAATACCTTCGGGCATGATGTTTTCATATGATATTTAAAAAATAATAAAGTGATTTTCAAAGTTTCTCTTTCAATCTTTTCTAAAAATGAAATTTTTAAAAAGTAAGAAAGTGATTTCCAAAGTTTCTTACCTAATAGATTATTTCCAAAAAAAAAAAAAAGTCCTTCAAGCCATCAGTAGGTCTTTCAAGCATGATGATTAAATCTTTCGGGTCCTCTGTAAGTCTTTCGAACAGAGTGATAAGTCTTTCAAGACATCTATAAGACCTTTGGGCATGATCTTTTCATATGACAATCGAAAAATAAGAAAGTGATCTCCAAAGTTTCTCATTTAATAAAATTAAAAAAAAGGAAAAAATCAGGAAAAATCAGAAGAAGAAGAAGAAGAAGAAGAAGAAGAAAAAATAAAAAAAATAAACCCTCAGATGTGCTAATTAATGGTAATTATGTCTTTTTTAGGTACATATATGAGACTGGGACAACTCAAGTGTGAGTTTAGACACTGATGGTGATACATGCATCGCAAGGCTCACATCAAAGAAAGAAGTAATAACTCTTCCAAATGATCCATTCGTCCAAGCCTTCGAAAAGAAGATCAGAACAGTAGCTTACTTGCGACGACTTTTTGAATGGGATCATGATCTTATTTGGTAAACATGTCTTGAATCGCATCAATCTGATATCAGGAACTCAAGATACATTCATTTTAGTGAAGACAACACATGCAGAAATTCTTATACGAGATTAATATGTGATTTTGTAAATATTATGAATTTTCAATATTTATATTGATTATTTGTAATATAATTTAATATAGGATGATGGATTATCTTTTAGGATTAGATTTATTATTTTATTTGGAATTAAGGTTGAGTTAAAACATTAATTTTATATTATATTAGGAATTAGAGTTAAGATATGTTTAGTTTATTATTATTTTATTCATTAGTTATTTAGGACATTTAGAACTCAGCCCCTATATAAAGGAGACTTTATTCAACTTTGTGAAAGGCAGATTTATTTGATTAATAATACAACGAGAGTTTGTGAAGTACCTTTGTAATGTTCTCTAAAAACGAACTCTCGTTGTATTATTAATAAAAAAAATCTATGTTACAAAGTTGAATGAAGCCTCCTTTATATAGGTGATGAGTTCTAAAAGTCCTAAATAACTAATGAATAAAATAATAACAAACTAAACATGTCTTAACTCTAATTCCTAATAAAATAATAATAACTAAAAATAATGTTTTAACTTAACCTTAATTCCTAATAAAATAATAAATCTAATCCTAAAATATAATGCATCATCCTATATTAAATTAGATTAAAAATAATCAATATAAATATTGAAAATTCGTAATATTTACAAAATCACGTATTAGTCTCGTATAAGAATTTATGCATGCACTGTCTTCACTAAAATGAACATATCTTGAGTTCCCGATATCGGATTGATGCAATTCAATAACAATTGGAAAGATAAGAGACAGACGGTTGTATATCCATAAAACATTTTAACCAAATAAGATCAGGATCCCAACCAAAATGTCATCACAAGTCTGCTGCTGTTCTGGTCTTCTTTTCACAAGCTTGGATGAGTAGATCATTTGGAAGAGTTATTACTTCTTCCTTTGATGTGAGCCTTGTGACAAAGTCTAGGTGAGGATGGATTTATGGAAAATAGATTGATAAATGTCCTATCGAACCCTCCTAGTCGCAATATCAAGGCAAACTTGATAATATGGCTCTAAGTATCCTATCGAACTTTCCTAGTTGCAATGAAAAGGCAAACTCGATAATATGACTATAACCAACCCTCCTACTCGCGATGAAAAGGTAAATTGGAGTGTGAAGATTAATCTCCTTCACAATAACTTGAAGGAATTCCAGGAGAAGAAGCTTTGAAGGCACAAGGCAATCAACACTTGCAATGATACATGCACCAGATTCCATAATACATTCTTCCTTAGACTAATGTTTCTACTCAAACCTATTAGAAGAACAAAGTCTCGAAGATTCAAATTATATCTATTCGGTAAGCATAATGTGAATGCATCATTAAATGATTCTAATGTTGCTCCTTTTAATATTTCAGATTCCAAGTTGAATCTTTTTGAAAAAAGGGAGGATGATACATGCATCACAAGGCTCATATCAAAGGAAGAAGTAATAACTCTTCCAAATGATCCACTCGTCCAAGCCTTGGGAAAGAAGACCATAATGGCAACAGACTTGCGACGACTTTTTGAATGGGATCCTGATCTTATTTGGTCAACATGTCTTCTAGAGATAAAACCTTCTGTCTCTTATATTTCCAACGGTCTTAAATCGCATCAATCCGATATCAGGAACTCAAGATACATTTATTTTAGTGAAGACAACACATGCAGAAATTCTTATATGATATTAATACGTGATTTTGTAAATATTACAAATTTTCAATATTTATATTGATTATTTGTAATATAATTTAATATAAGATGATGCATTATCTTTTAGGATTAGATTTATTATTTTATTATGAATTAAGTTTAAGTTAAAACATTATTTTTAGTTATTATTATTTTATTAGGAATTAGAGTTAAGATATGTTTAACTTGTTATTATTTTATTCATTAGTTATTTAGAACCTTTAGAACTCAGCCCCTATAGAAAGGAGGCTTCATTCAACTTTGTAAAACACATTTATTTGATTAATAATACAAAGAGAGTTTGTTTTTGTAAGTGTTGATTGCCTTGTGCCTTCGAAGCTTCTTCTCCAGGAGTTCTTTAAAGTTCTTGTGAGGAAGATTAATCTTCACACTCCAATTTACCTCTTCGTCACGACAAGGAGGGTTGGTTATTATCATGTTTTTCTTTTCATTGCGACTTGGAGGGCTTGATAGGACCATCTATTTTCCACAAATTCATCCTTACCATCATCACATTTGCCATCCACATTCACAAGGAAGATCTTTTGATTTTTTGATTATCATACTTTATCTTTTGTTTATAGAATTATAATATTAATTTTTACCTTGTTCCCAGCACCTAAAAGAAACCCTAAAGAACCTTACTTCCTACCGGCACCTTCCCCTATTCATTCCCCATTGTTCTTTATCGAGTCTAGAGCTTTCTAGGTTTGATTATTCAACAAGAGCAACATTCATTAATATGTCACCACTTCCCTAACAATTGATATCAGATTTGGGTCGATTCTTGGAAACAAGAAAGCAATCTTGCTTGTTCCTACGCACAAAACCGTCAAGGTACCCCAACGGAGCTAGTTCGTAAAAGATTCATCATTTCAAGTCACAAAAATTAAAAAATTACAAATGAAATAATTTAGGGATGATTTTCTCCATACCTCATACTAATTCTAATAGTAATATCCAACCCAAAATTCACCCCAATAGGAGTTCATTAGAGCCTTCAAATATATCGTTCAAGTTTCATCGACATATTCGGTCTAGAATCTAGTCGAATTTCTTGAAAATTTTACAGGAGAAATTTCGTGGTGAAAATTTCCAGATTGAAACTATATATATTTCATATCATTAAAAAAATCAGAATTTTTGGAGATCAATAACACCTTTGAACAAAGCGATCACGAAAAATAGATGATTTGAGAACTCACAGTTGAACAGAGACTACTGGATACTAATCAAGGTATTTGGTTTGAAATTTTACAGGTGGTTTCTACACACATCGAAAGATATTCAAGAATTTTTCCAAAATTTTTGGAAATTGGTAACCCCCTCAAACACGTTTCTCAAGTTGACCCAACGTTTTTTAGGTTTCTGGTTTGGTTCTTTTTTTTTTCTTTGACTCTTAGTGCTTTAGGTTCTTTTGTTTTCCTTTTTATTATTATTTTACATTATCTAACACATTATCTTACTTGTGTTAGTAGGACTAAAGAGGTTTCATACTTCTTCCTTCTTTGTATTCTCGTTCTCTTGGAGTCTAACCCTAGTTTAGCCTCTTAGAGCTTTTAAGTTTTTCTTATTGCTTTTGCTAGTAATCAAGCTCCGATACGAACTGTGGAAGACTACTTGGTAAAGTGAATTTTAAGGAGTACAAGATCGACTTACTTGCCTCTCGCTGTGTTACTTTCTTGGAGTGACTTGTGAGGTTTCTTGCTTTGTTGAATTTTCTTTCTTTTATTTTTATTTTACTTTAAGTGTTTCGTTGAGTGTTTTGATTTTCAGGATGTTTTAACTAGGACAATTTTTCATACCTAATTGTATGGTTATATGTCGGTTTTTAAGCACTGAAGATACAAAAGAAGCTGATATTCAAAGAACAAGCTTATTACAATCACGATGTTTGATACAAGGTAAACCTTACTCCATAATCATTGATAATGGAAGTTGTGCAAACATGGTGAGTAGCTACCTGGTAGAGGCACTCAACTTACCTTGTCAACAACATCCAAAACCATATTTTCCGCAATGGATTAATAAAGAGTCCTAGACAAAAGTCACCAAACAATGACTAGTCAAACTACAGATGGGCAAGTATTGTGACGAAATTTGGTGTGACGTAATTCCAATGCAAGCTTCTCACATCCTTCTGGGAAGACCATGGCAATACGAAAATGATGTTACGTACTATGGTAAGGCAAACAAATACACTTTGAACTTAAACGGTAAGCCTTACACTCTCAGGCCAATGCCACAAAAAAAATCCTAAAGATCATATGAGAATTTATGAGGAGGTAGGGAAAGCAAAAAAAAAGCTGAGAAAGAGGCAAAAGCAAAAGAGGCCACTAGTTACAAAAGCCAGAAGAATAATGACCCATGGGAGGTGAGTGAACCTAATTGAGAAAAGAAAAGAGTGACTCAAAATCTATGTTTGAGCACAAAAGAATTGAAAGATAATATTCTTTACAAACAACCTTGCATCCTTGTTCTCTTTAGGGGATCAATTGTTTCTATTTCTAACATTAACAAGGATTTGCCTAGTGTGTTTTCCTCTCTTTTACAGGATTTTCGAGAAGTGTTTGGTGATCCACCTGACGGATTACCACCAGAAAGAAGAAAACAACACCAAACTAATCTAATTCAAGGTTCCATCATACCTCGTCAAACATACAATCTTAAAGAAACCAAAGAGTTAGATTTGTTACTAAAAGGTTACATCCAGGAAACCCTTAATCGTGACACCATCTTAATGACAAAACATGAATTGAATAACTTCACAGGCTTTATAGTTCGTGCACAGTGCATCCATGTAAATGATGAAAAAGTAAAAGCAACACAAGATTGGCCCACACCATTTTCCATCACCAAGAGTTATCAAATGGTGTTACGTGACCCTCTTAATTAGTTACCACCTGAAAGCCCTAATCAATATGTTATATCAATGAAGAGTCACGATTTACGAGAGTCTAAAGGTAAGTAATTTATTACTTATTTTAATGATATTGTAACATACTTTTTCTCCTTTTTACAAGGTAAGACTCTTGAAGTTTTCATCCATACTAAACACAACTCCTTTAAGTACATAAAAGACTGAGGTAAGCAAAACATAGTAGACGATGCACTACCATGAAGGTTATGCAATCCATAAATCTCCTCTCGAGAATTATTAATTCATTAACCACACTTAGGAGACTTAATGGATTACTTTCACAAACAAGTTGACATGGTTTTTCAACACTCATTCTCACCACACAGGATTCAAACCATGGAGAGAATATCTGAAGCAATCATAAAGAAAACTAATAGTAGCTGATGCCATATTGAATTTCAACCTAGACATCATATTACAAGACTTGTATACAAAATAGGATTTCAAGACTACAAGAAATCAGTCCCTGCAAAGAAGAAACCTCGACTAAAACGCATAATGACACAACACATTGATCCTGGTAAATGTGTCACAAGTTTTCCTTTCAGCACATCTAATTCTCTTTCTCTTGAATTTTCATATTCGGGGACGAATCCTTTTGAGGAGTGGGAGAATGATACATGCACCAGATTCCATAATACATGCTTCTTTGGACTAATGTTTCTACTCGAACCTATTATAAGAACAAAGTCTCGAAGATTCAAAACATATCTATTCGGTAAGTACAATGTGAATGAATCATTAAACGATTCTAATATTGCTCCCTTTAATGTTTCAGATTCAAGGTTGAATCTTTTTGAAGAAAGGGGGATGATACATGCATCCCAAGGCTCACATCAAAGGAAGAAGTAATAACTCTTCCAAATGATCCACTCGTCCAAGCCTTGGAAAAGAAGACCAGAACAGAAATAGACTTACGATGACTTTTTGAAGGGGATCCTGATCTTATTTGGTCAACATATCTTTTGGAGATAAAGCCATTTGTCTCTTATATTTCCAACGGTTCTTGAATTGCATCAATCCAATATCGAGAATTCAAGATACGTTCATTTTAGTGAAGAAAGAGTATGCAGAAATTCCCATACAAGATTAATAAGTGATTTTGTAAATATTACGAATTTTCAATATTTATATTGATTATTTGTAAAATAATTTAATATAGGATGATGCATTATCTTTTAGGATTAGATTTATTATTTTATTAGGAATTAAGGTTGAGTTAAAACATTATTTTTAGTTATTATTATTTTATTAGGAATTAGAGTTAAAACATGTTTAGTTTGTTATTATTTTATTTATTAGTTATTTAGGACATTTAGAACTCAGCCCCTATATAAAGGAGGCTTCATTCAACTTTGTAAAATAGATTTCTTTGATTAATAATACAACGAGAGTTCGTTTTTGTAAGTGCTAATTGCCTTTTGCCTTCGAAGGTTCTACTCCAAGAGTTCTTTCAAGTTCATGTGAGGGAGATTAATCTTCACACTCCAATTTGCCTTTTCATCGCAACTAGGAGGGTTGGTTAGAGACATATTATTGTGTGCTGCCTTTTCATTGCAACTAGGAGGGCTCGACATGACATTATTCATCTATTTTTCCAAATTCATCCTCACCATCATACCTTTGCCATCCACCTTCACAAGGGAGATCTTTTGATTTCTTGATTATCATACTTTATTTTTAAGTTCTTTATCTTTTGTTTATAGTATTCTAATATTAATTTTTACCTTGTTTCCAGAACTTAAAAGAAACCCTAAAGAACCTTACTTGTTACTTCCACCTTCCACTATTCATTCCCCATTGTTCTTGATCGAGTCTAGAGCTTTCTAGGTTTGATTCTTCAATAAGAGCAACATTCATTAATCCGCCATTGCTTCCCTATCAATTGGTATCAGATTTGAGCTGATTCTTGGAAAGAAGTAAGCAATCTTACTTGTTCTTGCACACAAAACCGTCAAGGTACCCCAACGGAGCTAGTTCACAAAAGATTCATCGTTTTAGGTTTTTTTATTTAATTTTAATTTAAATTCAAATCCTTCTTGTTAGTTTACTTTTTTTAAAGGCCAAAAAAACAAAAAATTATAAAAAATTGCAAATGAAGTAATTTACAACTGATTTTCTCCATATCTCATTTTCATTCTAAAAGTAATCTCCAGCCCAAAATTCACCCCAATCGAAGTTCATTAGAGCCTTCAAATACATCATTCAAGTTTCGTCGGTAGATTCAGTCTAGAATCTTGTCAAATTTCTTGAAAATTCTATAGGATGAATTTCATGTTGAAAATTTCCAGATTAAAACTTTATATATTGAAGACCATTCACAAAAAAATAAGAATTTTTGGAGATCAAAAACACCTTCGAACAAAGCGATCACGAAAAATAGATTGTTCAAGGACTCACCGTTCAACAGAGTATACTAAATACTACTGAAGGTATTTAGATCTGAAATTTTACAGGTGGTTTCTAGAAACATTGAAAGACATTCAAGAATTTTTCTAGAATTTTTGGACATCGGTAAATCCCTCAAAAACGTTTCTCAAGTTGATCCAACGTTTTCTAGGTTTCTGGTTTTTCTTTGACTCTTACTGCTTTAGGTTCTTTTGTTTTTTCTTTTTATTGTTCTTTTGCATTATCTTACACTATCTTCCTTGTGTTAGTAGGATGAAACAGTTTTTATACTTCTTCCTTATTTGTATTCTCGTTCTCTTGGAGTCTAAACCATGTTTGGCCTCTTAGAGCTTTTAGGTTTTCTTATCGCCTTTGCTAGTAATCAAACTCTGATACGAACTGTGGAAGATTACTTAGTAAAGTGAGTTTTAAAGAGTACAAGATCGACTTACTTGCCTCTCGCTGTGTTATTTTCTTGGAGTGACTTGTGAGGTTTCTTTCTTTGTTGAATTTTCTTTCTTTTATTTATTTTACTTTAAAATCTTCTTTTGAGTGTTATGATTGCAGGATAGGCGACAACACTTACGGCTATGTTAGGCGCACTTGAACAACTCACAACTCAATTTGATCAACTTAACAATGTCGTGAGAGAACGAAAAGAACTACAATTGGATCTACCAAACAAGAATCCAAAGCCAAACAATACTAACCCTTTGCCCCCAGGCAAGCACAACCATATTTTCAAGAACCCGAACTCCTTGCAAAACCAAAGTTCATTATCTTGTCTTTCAAAGGAGACTACAATCCGAACAAGTACATCGTTTGGGAAGGAAAAGTTGATCTCATGTTCGCATACCATGACTGCCCCCAAGCTGAACAAGTTCCCCTCATCACCTTGGAATTCAAAGGATATGGTCACACTTGGTGGATGCAAACAAGGAAAAAGATCGACAACTTCTAAATTAAACCAATCACTTCTTGGACCGAACTCAAACATGTCATGAGGAACCGATTCCTACTGACACATTATACACGAGAAGTTAAACAATGACTACACCGACTTCGACAAGGTAGAAGTTCAGTTGAATATTACTACAAGGAGATATAATCCTTACTCAATAGGGCTAACATAACCGAAGAAGAAAAGGACACCATGTCAAGATTCATCATTGGCTTAAACTCAAAAATCACTGATCTTCTTGATCTCCATGGGTACGAAAACCTTGAACATACACTAAATAAAGCAATGACAATCGAATGACAAAGGTACTTCATTCTCTTACCAAGGTATAAAGAAACATCACATTGATCCTGGTAAATATTTCACAAATTTTCCTTTCAACACATCTAATTCTCTTTCTCTTGGATTTTCAGATTCAATGACGAATCCTTTTGAGGAGTACGGGAATGATACATGCACCAGAGTCCATAATACATGCTTCTTTGGATTAATATTTCTACTCGAACCAATTAGAAGAACAAAGTCTCAAAGATTCAAAGCATATATATTTGGTAAACATAATGTGAATGAATCATTAAACGATTCTAATATTGCTCCCTTTAATGTTTCATATTTGAGGTTGAATCTTATTAATAAAACGGAGGATGATACATGCATCACAAGGCTCACATCAAATGAAGAAGTAATAACTCTACCAAATGATCCACTCGTCCAAGCCTTGGAAAAGAAGATCAGAACAGAAGCATACTTGCGACGACTTTTTGAATGGAATTCTTATCTTATTTGGTCAACATGTCTTCTGGATATACAACCTTATATCTCTTATCTTTCCAACGGTTCTTGAATCACATCAATCCAATATCCGGAACTCAATATACGTTCATTTTAGTGAAGACAACACATGCAGAAAATCCTATACGAGATTAATACGTGATTTTGTAAATATTACGAATTTTCAATATTTCTATTGATTATTTTTAATATAATTTAATATAGGATGATGCATTATCTTTTAGGATTAGATTTATTATTTTATTTGGAATTAAGGTTGAGTTAAAACATTAATTTTAGTTATTATTATTATATTAGGAATTAGAGTTAAGACATGTTCAGTTTATTATTATTTTATTCATTAGTTATTTAGAACCTTTAGAACTCAACCCCTATGTAAAGGAGGTTTAATTCAACTTTGTGAAAGGCAGATTTCTTTGATTAATAATACAACGAGAGTTCATTTTTGCAAGTGTTGATTGCCTTGTGCCTTTGAAGCTTCTTCTCCTGGAGTTCTTTCAAGTTCTTGTGAGGGAGATTAATCTTTACACTCCAATTTGCCTTTTCATCACAACTAGGAGGGTTGGTTAGAGTCATATTATCGAGTTTTCCTTTTTATTTCGACTAGGAGGGTTCGATAGGACACTTATCCAACTATTTTCCACAAATCCATCCTCACCATCATCATCTTTATCATTCACCTTCATAAGGGAGACACATTATACTATTCATCCCCCTTTGTTCTTCATCGGGTCTAGAGGTTTCTAGGTTTGATTCTTCAATAAGAGCAGCGTTCATTAATCTGCCACTGCTTCCCTATCAGATGGACAGGTTGTTCGAGTGCAAAGTGGAGGAACGAATTAATGGATGATTGAATAAGATCTCACTTACTTTAAAGATTACAATGAAGTGGATTATCCTTTAAACACTATTCAAGAATAGTCAACTAGATGAAAACTTGTGTCCTTTTATGTAACACCCTAATCCAGTCCGACCCAAAGATCTGGGGATTACAATGCCGCACGGGACCATTGAAATGGTCATCTAAAAATTTCTTTGAAAACATTTATAATCAACAAAATAACTTAACATAATTGCAGCAAAAATTAAATTCAATAATTACAAAACATTAGAGTAATTTCAAAATACGTACAATTCCACCAATCATTTTAAAAATCAAAACAGAGTTATGACCTGAATACACAAGGTCCATATAGAATACATGCCCTCTACAAATACTCAAGACATACTCTGCAAATCGTCTTGTTTGGAACAGTCGAATGCGATAGGCTCCCTCAACGATCCTCTACTAACCTGTGCATGGAAACACATTCCATACACTGAGCTCACAAGCTCAATGCCACGAGAATAATTATGCAATAATACATGCATTCATTTCATGAACATGCTGGAATACAGGGCCATAAACTTGCACAAGTACATATCAACATGAGATAGGCCAACTGGAGTGGTCGGAGGAATTTACGTGCATCTCGGACAACATACTAACCTATCTAGAACGTGATAGCTTTGGAGTAAGAATGAAAATTTACATGCATAGAATCTTATAGCCCTCGGTCTACATCAGATCCTCGAGAGGTCAAGGTGAGGTCCAAAATTTACGTGCATTGAAAGCTCATATCATGTACCTAGTCGAACATAAGGTACGATTTCAGAATTTATGTGCAGTAGAATTCATACCGGTACGACTCAAAATTTACATGCATCGGATGCGTACCAAACAAAAAAATATATAGATATTCACAAACAAAGGATGATCGTCACAATGCTAAAGTAACTCGAGTGTTAGATCTGTTTCTCGAGTATCACACAAGAGCAATCTTATGAAATCTTATCTTGTTTGTTTTTTAGGTGAGAAATTAGGGGTCTTAATTGTTTTCACTTGTTTTAGATACTTGAAGCTCATACGAACTCAAGACAACCAATCTCGAACCCCCAAACCAAACGAATAAATCTCCCAAAAATCATCATAAGTATCGATACTCGCCCCTTAGGTATCGATATTCAGGTGAGTATCGATACCAAAATCATATTCTATGTTTTGACAAATGCTTGGGTATTGATACTCCTATGGAGAGTATCGATACTCTACCTTGGGGGTATCGATACCAAATTTCACTTTGATGTTTTCAAAATTACCTCAGTATCGATACTGACCCTTTGAGTATCGATACCAGACCTCGAATATCGATACTCATATGGGGATTATTGATACTTCCCTTATAAAATGGATTACTTTTGGTCTTTCACGAAGAGCAGTATCGGTACTGTTCGTCTAGTATCGATACTGGTGAACCAGAGTGCTTTATTTTGAGCACGAAAACACACCCAAATCTCACCCATTCACTCCCCTAAGGCAAGCAAATGTTTTTAATGTCTTATTTAAGGTCTTAGAGGCTAAAAGGTACCATCTTTCATACTTGAAACACACAAATATGGATTTCACCATGAATTTACTCTAGCATTCTTACATGAACAAAATATACCAAATACACATACCATGATCTACATGCAGTATGATTAAGTTAGAATCATGTTACCTTGTGCTTAGGTGACTGAAAAACGATCTTGAATCACCCAAGGACTAGCTTTACCTTGCCCCTAGACTTTGTGTTCTCCTCTTGCTCTTGCACTAATCAAAGCCATGAAAATGAGTTGTTAACTCAACTTAAACTTAAAGAAGCACTAGAAATATTTCCTACATCCCAAAACTCCCTCAATACCGGATTGAATCACAAGGTTCTTTAAATCCCACTTAAACCGATGTTATGCTAACTCAACCAAAACTTGCAAGCTTGAGCTTGAATGAAAGCTTAGAGTGAGGAGATTAGTATTCTTACCTTAGAGTGGTTGAAAAAGGTCTAGAACAGAGAAAAGTTCTCACCTTTCGTAGAATGTTAGAGAGCAAATGAGGGTTTGAAATAAGAATAAGACAAAAAGGTGATGAAAATGGGATATCAAAAGGGGTGGAGGTTTCACACGTAAAGTCATCCTTCATAATGGGAAATTAACCTTAACTTTAAAAAAATGGTTAATTACTTCTTTGGTCCCCCACATTTGAGTCCATATTAAAAACATCATTTTTAATACTTGTTGGGCTCATCTTAAGCCCAAATCAAATAAATTGGGTCCAAAACTTGACATACTAAGGGAAATTTATCCAAAAAGCCAAACGAATAACTCGAAACTCTTAACCCGTAATTCGGGGCATTACATTTTATCTTTTTCCTATTCTCGTTACATAATAATAGACAAAGGGGTAGCTACAGATACTTGTTTTCGTATGGGATCATTTTAATTCTCTTTTATTTATTTTACAGTGCATAATTATATTACAGTATATTATATAATATTATATATAGTATATTTTAAAATATCATATAGTTTTGTAAATAAATAATATATATAGTACATATAAAATACAGTATAGTATTTTTTAATATATAGTTTTGAAAATAAAAGTAATATATATTATATTTAGTAGGTAATATACTTAGTTCTTTTAATATATAGTATAGTTTTTAAAGGAAATAATAATACACAATAGTTTATAATTATATTATTATTATTATTATTATTATTATTATTATTATTATTATTATTATTATTTCATGTCTGGTTTATAAATTTCAAGTTTCGGTTTAGTCCAAAGGGTTATAGTCCAAGTCTAACAAACTCCACAATGGAGAAGTCAAGGTCTATATCCAGCAAAAGTCTAAAGATGAAAAGCTTAGCAAGAGGCATGCCTGAACCAGCAAGGCAAATTGCCAGACTACAATAGCATGACCCAAGGTAGAAACCCAAGAGTGTAAGCCCGTGTACAGAACTAATATAGCAACTAGGCTTTCGTCTTTAGTCCCAACGCCGCAAAAATTCAGCTATTCGATCAAAGGAGAAAGCAAAGGCTCATATTACATGTAGCTAAGGTTTGTGAGCCCAAATAAAATCATTTCCAACGTCGACTCACCAGATTAGTTGGATTTGACCCAATCCAACGGTCTAGATTGAAGATCAGCTATGGGTTAAACCCTAACAAAGCATCGCCAACTTATAGCTGCAAGATCCGAACCCCATCAACGGTTCAGATCAAAAGATGCAATTAGGATTCTTTGAACCCTAAGAATGACATATTCACACAGCTACCCATCAGTCATTGGATTTGTTCCAACGGCCCATATTCCTCATAATTAGGGTTTTACCCTAATCTGTCGCCACTAGCAATTATCGACCATATTATCAAAACATTATCAGACAGTCAGCAGCATACACTCAGAAATTTCAACCATTAACTTAACGTTGCATGTAGCACACAATCGAACACCAGAAGCTTCCAACGTGCTTCCTATATCAGCTCCACCCATGACGCGCCCTAAATTCGGTTCCCACATGCTCGAATGCTCTGGCCGTTTTGTTCCCTCTACCATGATAGAGGACGAAACATCCTTCTCGCACTTAAAATGTCAGATTCCGTGGTCGTTTTCATGTGCAAACAAGAAACAAACAAAGAAATTAGGAAAACAATTTTCATTTTTTTTACATTTTTGCAATATATGTATGTAGACACACATTTTCGTCCGACCATTTATATTATATTATATATCTAATTTGATTATGCATTTATTATATGGTATAGCATATATATATATATATATATATATATATATATACTATAAAGTACATATATTATTATATAGTTGTATATTTATACTACATAGTTACATAATATATTTTTATTATATAGTACATATATCATATCATTATAAATTATTATATTATTATTTTTCCTTTGTTTTGTGTTAGGTACAACCCAACCTGAAAGTAAACCCTACTAGGCCGTATGCAGACCCAACAAGGTTAGGGTTTTATCCCACCGTTGGATCAATATGATATCCAATGGCCTACAATAGGGATCATCTTTAGAGTTTCTAAACCTAACAACCCCCAACTCGTGAAGCCGCCTAGCAATGATGGATTTGGCTCCACAACCCCTGATTTTTTGGCTAATTTTTGAAGAGGTTATCCACTAGTGGGAAACTAATTTCGTGAAAATCAAGCCAATAACCGAAAAACATAAAGGATTCTAATCTAACTAGGACTCTAAATCGAATGGAAAAAGGGGATTCTTAAGTCTATAAATCCCTGCAAAATCAAAAGAAAAAACAAGGAGATTGAAAGGGAAACAACACTTGTAATCTAAAAAAGAAATATCAATAAAGAAGATATTTCTTTACCTATCTCGATTTGGCACTTGCATGGTTGTTTTATTTATTTGTTTGGTTTTCATTTTTTTCTCCTTTTTTATTCGAAAAATCCCTCACGAATGAGAGAAGCTGATGATCGAGAAGAGGGTTTTTTGAAAGATGTTTCTTAGATCTAGCCCTCCTCGAGGCTTTTTGAGGAAAGTGGTGGGAAGATTTGGAAAGAGGATAGTAAAATCTTTCAAATGGTGTAAAAAATGTTGGTTTCACCGCTAATGAACGGTGGCCGACGCTAGTCCACGGCGGCTGGTGAGGCGGAGCACGACCGGAATCTGTATTTCCCATGAATTTCGGTTGAATGTTCTTCATGTCATGAAGAACATTTCAGAGAAAATTAAAAAGTCTTTTTGATCCATTTTGAGGGAGATAAGGAAATTGAAAGGCGTTTCACCATTTTTAGGCTTTATAGCCGACTCGAAGACCCATCTTGATCCCCTGGGATCCGTGCGTTTTCTCACAGGTAGGGTCGAATTACATCGCTAGTCCTTAAAGTTTTTTTGAAAACCTATTTTGTTCTTTTAATTTAATTTTAGCTACGATTTTCCTCTTAAATTCACCCCATACTTTATTTTATTTTTTAATTTGGTCATTTCTTTATTTATTTCATGTTTCCATTTAATTATATTTAAAAGGCTATTATACTTTCCGAGTTCTTGATCCGACAGTAATCATTTTTTATTTATTTTATTTTAATTTAATTAATTCTTAAATTTTCTTTGTTTGTACTTGATCTTGCAATTGGCATTTTTCTTTTATTTTAATTTAATTGACCTTTTCTTTACATCGTCTTCTTCATCACTTCGTGTTTTTAATATGTGTGATATGTTCCTTTACGTGGCATGAACTTGTTCTATTTATTTTTAGCATTCCATTCTGTTAATTTTATTTCCATTTATTTCTCGGCATGTATATATATATATATATATATATATATATTATTTATTTCTTTTTTCTTTGTTTCGTTCAAAGTATTAAAATTTAACTTTCTGTTAATTTTTCCTTTTGATCCATTCAATATTTTATTTTACAATCTAACATCTTTTTGACCTTTTTAGGGGTACTTTTAATTGATCAGAGGTAAGTAATTTGGATCGAATTTTAATTTTTAATTTAACTTTTAATTTTCGCAATTAAGACAACCAAGAAATTAAATTAGTACCGAAATGACAGTGCAAGGGTGCCAATCCTTCCTTGACTATGACCGACTCACGAACCCGACATATTTCTGGTAAAATGCATATCAAGAGGATAAACCGAGGTGTCCGATCAACCTAATTTTTTATTTTTTAAAAATAAATTATCAGTTACGACTCTAACACATTATTTAAAGTCAAAATCTGATTCCGGGCCCACCCGAAGGACAGTTACGATATATTGGCGACTCCGCTTGGGACAGGTAAGTGAGTCAGGCTAAAATTAATTTTTGGTTGTTTTCTTAAGCGAAATTTATAAGGTTAAATTTTAATTTATTTATTCGATCCTTAATATTTATCTTTGATTATTTTTCAAGTAAATAGTTGTACTGACGTTTTTTTAATGATTTCAGATTTTTAAAAAAGTCGTCTCAGGCTCTATACCCAAGCTCTGAACATTTGTTATAAGTGTAGGTGAAAATGATGCCTTCGTGGGAATTTATTCTCCGTATAGGCCTAGCAAGTAACCTTCGGGATTTATATACCTTATGCCTTCGTGTGAATTTATTCTCCGTACAGACATAAGGGAATGTGTCCTCTTGAGTTTAATTTGGTCCACATAAGCTTGTAATGGTCTTAGGACTGAGGGTCTGGCAAGCCTAAGGGGGCACCAGCAAGGAGAACTCGGGTACCCTTTTTTAGAACTTAAATAGGGAGACTACCAAAAATTAGAGGCCACGTTGAAACTCCATTTCAAAACTTAGGATGCTTGAGTTATTTACTACTTTATTTATTATTCAAAGCATACAGTAGATGTAGTTAAGACTTGTTCAAAATTAACATGCGGGACAGAGATCATGTTTGGGTAGGAATAATAATCATGTGGGTAGATATCATGTTGGGTAGGATCATTCTTTTTTTACTTTTATTATTATTTTGATTATTATTTCTATCTTACTAATTGGTTTCTCTTTCATTTTTGTTCTCTTTTTTATCATTTGCATCATTAAAAGAGGTGACTGATCCATAAAAAGTGTTCGTTATACACAAATAATTTACATTAATGGAAAAAAGGGTTGTAATGTAAGAGGTGAAAAACGCAGAGGTCTGACTATGGTCATAAAATACTTAGAAAGAAAAAGGAGATAATCTGCAAGGAAACTATGTGTCAGATCAGGTTGGTTATGCTTATGTCAGCCTTAAGCAGAATAATGTTCAAGAACTGCGGAGTATTTGGGACAGCTGGAAAAGCGACCAAACGTGGAGATTCTGCCAGTGGTATGGTGATATCGCACTTCTACTCTATGTCAAGATAGATGAGCCCCTAATTCAAGCCTTAGTACAATTCTGGAATCCGAGGTATAACTGTTTCACATTTAACCAAGAACACATGGTACCCACAATCGAAGAATATACCACTTTGATGCATTGTGAATGAATCAGAATAGACCAGTTTTACACCACGTACATCAAAAGTCAACATTTCAAGAATGGGTTGGCAAAAGTTGCGGGAGTAGATGAGAAGTGGGTAACTGACCGGATTCAGCATAAAGGTAACGGGGAAGGGATTGCTTGGACCCATATCAAGCAACTAATGAAAAATCATCCCGATGAATGGAAGACAATAGACCTTTCCGCGTTGGGCCTTTATGGTTTGGTTTTCTTCCCAAAAACTTTGGGCTACATTGAGGTGGCTGTGGTGGAACTGTTAGAACAACTCCCGAAGCGAGAAAACCCGGCACTGACATTATTAGCTGAAACCTTTCACTCACTCAACCACTGCAGAAAGACTGGCGAAGGAAGATTTATAAGGTGCACACAACATCTTCAGCTCTGGATCCATAGTCACTTCTAGAAGACTAACGGGATCTCTTATCACCGATTCAGCACCACTTACTCTCTTTGGGGGGGAATTCCTTACACTGAAATGGCAAGAAGGCATCCTAAAATAAAAATGGATAAAAGTATTCACACACCTTCAGGATAGAGACATTATCTCGAGAGCCCCTTGGTTAACCCATAGTAACATTATTTTCTGATATGGAGACTTAGAAACCATAATGTTACTTGGATTATGGGGAGGAGTCGAATATTCTCCACTTTTGGCACTTCGACAGTATGGGGCACGCCAGTTTGTCCCAACTACACACGGAATATTTGGATCGAGATTTGCATACCATAGGGATAACTACAAGAAAAATGTCAAAGATGTACCTGAGTCCTGGAAGAAAATGTTTTGTATAGATTTCGTGACTACTAAATACATGCTTACTCCAGATTATTTGGTATGGCGGAAGTTAAGATTCATTGCTTCCATGAGAGCTTGTCTGGTTCAGCCATCTGGTGGTACAATCAATTGTATCGGTCGCATATCAAGACTTGGAAAGATCTAGCCAAGTCATTCTTGGAATAATACAAACATCTATCGATATGAGACTAGGTCGAGTTATGCTGTAAAGTATAGAGAATAAGCATAACAAAAGTTTTAGGTAATATGCACATAGATGGAGGGATTTGGTTGTGCAAGTTCATCCACCCTTGGATGAAAAGGAAACCATAAAGCTCTTCATGCAAACATTGAACGCTCCTTACTTCGGGTACCTGGTTGCAATCACATATGGAAATTTTTCTAACTTAGTTATGGCTAGGGAGATGATAGAAATGTCCATAAAACAAGGCAAGATTGAAGGAATGGAGTTAAGCAAGAAACCTCCTATGAAGAATAGGGATGAGAGATTAACAACATCAACACCTACAATGCCAATAAAGGTATTACAATCTCTAACTCAAAATCAATTACAGTTGTACCGTTCAGTACTTCTAGACAAAATCCAAGGGAACCTAGGAAAGAAAAGAGAAAAGGAACATTTCGATCCTATTCCCATCACTTACAAAGAAATGTATCAATAACTCTTTGACACTCATGTAGTGTCACCATACTCGGTGCAACCTATGAAGCCCTCATACCCCAGGTGGTATGATGAGAACGCTCATTGTTAATATCATGGTGGTGTTCCAGGGCACACTATTGAGAATTGCCTCGCATTCAAGAGGATTGTGAAAAGAATACGCAACAAGAATTGGATCCACTTCAACTCAGGAGCACCAAATGTTTCACAAAATCCTTTGCATAATCATTAAGAGACTGTGATTAATGCATTCACTAAAGAGAAAGGTAGGAAAGTTAAAACTGGTGTTTCTAAAATAAAGTCTCATTTGGCTGGGGTATGGAGACAAATGATGAAAGAAGGATTTGTTGCACCACATTCTGATACATCAAGATGTGAAGATGGTAACAATTGTTGTTACCAAAATGAAGAAGGGCATAATGTGCAAGATTGCTCGGAGTTTAAAGCTTTGATCCAGGTCATGATGGATAGAAATGAGCAGGAGTTCTACGAAGAAGTCCAAGACACTCTAGAAGTTGATGTTTGTGCGACTGGAAAGTCAGCAAATAGAGGACACGGTAGGATTCTTCCGTTATTAATCACCCCTAAACTACAACCGATAGAAAAGACACCACCAAAGGCGGTGATCATAGCACCCAGACCTTTTCCTTACAAGGAAAACAAGCAAGTGCCTTGGAAGTACAAATGTCAAGTTAGCACTTTGAAGGAAGATAATAATAAAGAGGGACATATCGTGGGGAAACAATACTCCCAAGAGGCTAAGTCACCCCAGAGATCACTTAAACCATTCAAAGGGGACGTGCTGACAATAAACGAGTCGATAAAGGAAGAAGAAGCAATATAGTTCTTGAAATTTTAAAACACAACGAGTACAATATCGTGGAAAAATTACATAGCCTACCAGCACGTATTTAAATGTTGGCACTACTGCTAAGTTCAGAGGCACACAAGGAGGCACTTTTGAAAGTTCAAAAATCAAACATTTATGCCACAATACATACCAATCAGCAAGATGGATCGACTGGTTAACAACATCCAAGATGATAATCTCATCTCATTTTTTGATGATGAGATTTTGTCTGATAGAAGAGGCCGAACTAAGGCATTACACATCACCACCCATTATAAGGGGCACGCCTTACCTAGTGTGTTAATTGCCAATGGTTCTGCCCTTAATGTGATGCCTTTGGTTACTTTGAAAAGGCTTCTAATGGATACTTCCCATATAAGAACATGCCAGAGTGTGGTCCGGATATTTGACAAAACCAAGAATGAGGTAATCGGTAAGATTGAGGTACCCTTAACCATTGGACCTGCTAGTTACAACATCGAATTCTTGATGATGGACATTATGCCTTCCTATAATTACCTTTTAGAAAGGCCTTGGATCTATCAAGCTGGAGCAGTACCATTTACGCTGCACCAGAAAGTCAATTTTGTCATTGACAGTGCTATTTAATTGTTAATGTTGAATAAGATATAGTGGCGAGTGTGACCATTGATGCCCCTTACATAAAAGTGAATGATAAAGTGATAGAGTGTTTGCTCCGCTCTCTAGAGTTTGTGAATGCCACATTCTAGGCTGAAGGAGGAAAGATTTCCAAACTCAGGCTCTCTAAATGCACTAAAATAGAGATCAAGTAGACTTTGGGAAGAGGTGTCAAGGTAGAAAGAGGGTTTAGAAATCTTTTGTAAGGAAATATCGACCCCATTCTTTCTATAACAAAGTTAGACCAGTTCGGGTTTGGTTTTCTTCCCAATCACCAACAAAGAGGAAGTAAATTTAGAAGTACCGAGAAAGAAGGTTGACTAGATTGAACGGGAATGAATTTTAATGGGAGCTCATGGTTTTCCCACCTCTTTATGACACATTTAAATCTAGTGGATATGTGTTTGAGACCACCTTACTAGATTGGGAAGTTTCTTTGAAAGATTTGAGTATCAATGTCATAATCACAGAGAATACTGAAGATGCAGATAGATCCGGAATCCACCCATTGTCACCCGGGTTTGTGCTTAACAACTGGATGGTTGAAGAACTATATGTGGTTTACAAATGTCTTTCAGGGTCCCAAGATATTAATAATGCATGCAATGATGATTCTAACCTGGAGGTGGATTTTGAACATCTTAGTTATCTAAGGGACATTGATGAATGTGATGATGAAGAAGAGTGCAACTTACCTTCCGAATTATTAAGGATAGTAGAAAGAGAAAACAAACAAATATTGCCACTTGAAGAGAAAATCGAAGTCTTGAATCTGGGCACAGAAGAGGATAGAAAGGAAGTTAAAATTGGCACAATTCTCTCGGCTGAAGCAAGATAAAACTTGACAGACTTACTTCAAGAAATAAAAGATATGGTAGTTCACATACTACCTATCAAACTAGAATGCAAACCCATACAACAAAAGCTAAGGAGAATGAGACTTGAAAGGCTCCTTAAAATAAAAGAAGAATCAATAAGCAGTTTGATGTTAGCTTCCTTCAAGTGGCCAAGTATCCGGAGTGGGTGGCTAACATAGTGCCAATTCCAAAAAATGATGAGAAAGTGTGCATGTATGTCGACTACATGAGACCTTAACAAAGCAAGCCCTAAAGATAAATTTCCCTTACCGTACATAGACACTTTGGTGGATAATACAATAGGGAATGCTTTCTTTTCATTCATGGACAGATTCTCAGGATATAAACAGATTAAGATGCATCCTGATGACATGAAAAATACCATATTCGTCACAATGTGGGGAACTTTCTACTACAAGGTGATGCACTCCATATTAAAGAATATTGGGGGAACGTACCAAAGAGCTATGGTGACCTTGTTTCATGACATGATGCACAAGGAAATTGAAGTTTATGTCAACGACATGATTGTCAAGGAACAAACAGAAAACGAACATGTCGAGAATCTGAGAAAGCTCTTCCAAAGATTAAGAAAGTTCCAGTTGAGACTGAACCCCAGTAAGTGTACCTTCGGAGTAACATCTAGAAAGTTGTTAGGCTTCGTGGTCAGCAGGAAGGGCATCGAAGTTGATCCTGATAAAGTCAAGGCCATCCAGAATTTACCTCTCCCATAAATAAAGAATAAAGTTTGAGGTTTCTTGGTAGATTAAATTATATTGTGTGGTTGATATCTCAATTGACCGATAAGTGTGACCCAATTTTTCGTCTTCCTCGAAAAAAAGCTCTGGAATATGGGATGAGGACTGCTAGAATGCATTTGAGAGAATAAAAGAGTATATATCTTGTGCTCCGATTTTATTGTCTCCTATTCCGAGGAAACCTTTATTTTTATATTTTTCCATCTTTGAGAATTCAATGGGATATATCTTGGGGCCAACATGATGAGTCCAGAAGGAATGAAAGAGTCATTTACTACCTGAGTAAAAAATTCACTAATTACGAAGTTAGATATTCACCCATTGAAAAAGTTTGTCGCACTTTAGTCTGGGCTACACGTAGACTCAGACAATACATGTACCACACCACTTGGTTGATTTCCAAGTTAGATCCTCTAAAGTACATGATAGGTATGTCTACTCTCTCTAGAAGGTTAGCTAGATGGCATATGTTATTATCTAAATTTGACATTGAATACGTGAGCCAAAAGGCTATAAAAGGAAGTGTCATATCTGACTTTTTGGCAAGTATAGCGGCCGAACATTATGAGCCACTGGACTTTGACTTCCCGGACGAAGACTTGATGGCCATATCTTTAGAAGAAGCAAAGTACTTCTACAAGTGATTCCTGGAAAAGGCATTTTGATGGTGCATCAAATGCATTAGGACACGACATTGGGGCTATATTGGTCTCACCTGAAGGAAATCATTACCCGTTCACTAGAAGATTGAATTTTGATTGCACCAACAACATGGCAGAATAGGAACCTTGTGTTTTAGGGATTCGAGCTATTATTAGACATAATATAAAGACCCTACGGATATATAGAGATTCAGCCTTACTGATCTGTCAGCTCCAAGGAGAATGGGAGACGAATGATGTAAAGCTGGTGGAATACTAAAAGCTAATATTGAATCTACTCGAAGAGTTTGATGAAGTCACTTTCCATTATGTGCCTAGAGAAGAGAATCAAATAGTTGATGCCTTAGCTACCTTGGCAGCAGCATTCAAGGCTGGCGGAGAGTCTGATATGATGCCAATTGACATGCAATCGTTTGAGTACCTGGCTCATTGTTACCAAATTGAAGAAGTAAAAGACATTAATCCCTAGTACCACAAAATTCTGCAATACATCAAAAACTGAAGTTATACAGAGGAAGCCAACGAAACTGATAAAAAAACTATCAGAAAGATGGCTGCCAGATATGTTCTTGATGGAGATGTCTTATACAAGAAAAGCCATGATCAAATCCTATTGAGATGTGTAGAAGCAAAAGAGGCAAATATGATATTAGAAGAGGTACATGACGGAGTTTACGGAATACATGCGAATAGAAATATGATGTCGAGGTAAATTATGAGATGTGGATATTTCTAGTCTACATTGGAAGGTGACTGCATAAACTATGCTAGAAGATGTCATAAATGCTAAATCCACAGGGATAAAATAAATGTTCCACCTCAACCTCTTCATGGGATGACTGCACCATTGCTCTTTTCAATGTGGGGCATGGATGTTATCGGGAAAATCCATCTGAAGGCTTTAAATGGTCATCGATTCATTCTTGTAGCAATTTACTATTTTACCAAGTGGGTGAAGGCTGCATCATATGTCAGTGTCACTCGGTCCACTATTTGAAAGTTCTTGAAAAAAGAGATCATATGTTGGTATGGTTTACCTGAAAGAATCATTACCTATAATGTTACAAACCTGAACAATAAGATGATGGATGTTGCTTGTGAACAATTTAACATAAAGCATCATAACTCTACTGCTTATAAACCGAAGATGAATGGAGCAGTAGAAGAATCAAACAAAAATGTCAAGAGAATAGTGGAGAAAATGATTGAGACATACAGGGATTGGCACGAGAAATTACCTTTTGCTTTGTTTGCTTATTGAAATTCGGTATGAACTTTAACTGGGGTAACCCCATTTTCATTAGTATATGGGATAGAGGTCGTATTGCCCGTTGAGGTAGAGATTTCGTCGCTCTGGGTTTTGTCAAAAGTTAAACTAGATGATGCAGAATGGGTACAAACTCGATATGATCAGTTGAACCTAATAAAAGAAAAGAGGTTGAAAGCCATTCATCATGGTCAACTCTACCAAAAACAAATGATTCAAGCACATAATAAGAAGATGCGCCAAAGAGTATTCCGCGAAGGAGATCTTGTGCTAAAATGGATTTGGCCAATTCAAAAAGGCTTCAGAGGAAAATGGACGACAAATTGTGAGGGGCCTTATGTCGTGAAAAAGACCTTCTCTGGAGGAGCACTAGTTCTGACTGAAATGGACGGGTTGGAACTACCTAATCCCATTAATTCGGATGCATTCAAAAAATACTTCGGTTAGAATGAAAACCCGAGAGGGTGCCCTAAGTTGAAACAAAAACAAAACAAAAACAAAAAAACAAGAAAAGAAAAATGTTTAGGGTGAAAACCCGAAAAGGCGCCCTAAATTGAAAAAATAAGAAAAATAAGGTGGGTCCGAGATGAAAACCCGAAAAGGGCGACTTGAAACCAAGGATGGATCTGAGTTGAAAACCCGAAAGGGTAATTTGGATAATGATTCAGGAAAGGTCTCGGATCAAGACAGTAAAGCATCACGGCATCCAAATCTTTTGCAGACTTAACGATTCGAAGAAATGTTGCACTCTCCCAAACATTGTAGCATTTTCGAAGTTCCCTTGACAAAGGTTGTACTCAAAAGTCATCTAACAGTGTATCAGTTGAAAAGAGCCCGCATTGTTGAGATCTAAGGCATCTACTTATATTTCTTTTGTTAATTGACTTTCCAGAATGTTTGTCATGTACTCTTTGTTTCTTTGCCCTTATAAATAAATATGGTCATTTCTCTAAGTCAATTCCCTTTAGACATCTTAGATTGAATTTAAATAAGAATGATTTATTCACTTTTAAGAAAAGCTAATCACGTAATATTGTACAAAGATTTTTTCGAAAGGTACAGGTGGTCGAAAGGCGATAAAGGTTGTTTCACCATACTAGAGATAATGGGTTCCAGTTTACTGAGGCGACCTTGATCAAGTCAAGACTAGAGATAAAGCTTCTTTTACGAAACTCCCAGAGTATGTGTCAAATCAAAAATCAAAAATCAAGTTTGTCAAAAGTCGAAAGTCATCAAGACCGACACTAGGAGATTGAGATTTCTCTAAACCCTAACATAACATTTTGCACATGCATTTTAGGAATACATAAGGACATTGCATCCATAGCAATGCATACGTGCATAATTTTGCAGATTCCTATTAGAGTTGATTTCAAGAATACTGGATTCAAAGAAAGCTCAAAATTAAAACAATACAGCCTATCCAAATTAAGATTTAAACTTAACAAGAAAGGATATCTGGCTCAAGGAAAATTCATATAGACTCAACTTCACAATGAAGGAGTCACCCACGATTTCAACTTCACAACGAAGGATATCATACCCAAAAGATTGACCCAACTTCACAACGAATGAGTCATCCATAACACAACTCATCAATGAAGAGCCATTTTCTTTAGGTTAAATTTCAGCTTCATGTCAAAGAATATTGGGCCAGAAGACGATTCAGGAGCTACTTTCTAGTTAATACTCTGAACTTAAACTCAACTTCACAACGAGGGTTATCGCGCTCAAGAAGTCCACAATTTCAACTTCACCACAAAGGATATCGTGCTCAAGATTTTTTTCAATTAAACTTCGCAACGAAGCATCTCAACAACGATTTCAATGTTGTGACGACAACAATCGTCTCAATATTGACTCAACTTCAAGGCAAAGGAGTCAGCCGCAATTCATTCTAAATTAAAAAACCAATCATAACATCAAATTTCAACTCTGCGACGGAGGATATTCGATAAGATGAGAATCGACCCCATAATAGAGGATGTTAAGCTTCGTGATACATTCATGATGGACAAAAATAGTGTCTTTTAATCTTTTCCCTATTCTCGTTACACGACTATGGGCAAAGGGGTTAGTTGTAGACACACATTTTCGTCCGACCATTTATAGTATATTATATTATATATCTTATTTGATTATGCATTTATTATATGGTATAGCATACATATATATATATATATTATAAAGTACATATATTATTATATAGTTGTATATTTATACTATATAGTTACATAGTATTTTTATTATATAGTATATATTATATCATTATGCATTATTATATTATTATTACTATTATTATTTTTCCTTTGCTTTGTGTTAGGTACAACCCAGCCTGCAAGCAAACCTACTAGGTCCGTATGTAAACCCAATAAGGTTAGGGTTTTGCCCTTGGTCATCAGCCGCTAGCGTCTCCACCATTGGATCAAGATGAGATCCAATGGCCGATGACATGGATCAATTTAGGGTTTATAAACCTAACAACCCCCAACTCATGCAGTCACCTAGCAAAGATGGATTTGGCTCCACAACCCCGATTTGTCGGTCGATTTTGAAGAGGTTATCCCATAGTGGGAAACTAATTTCGTGGAAAATCAAGCCAATAAACGAAAAGAATAAAGGATTCTAATCTAACTCGGACTCTAAACCAAACGGAAAAAGGAGATTCTTAAGTCTATAAATCCCTGCAAAATCAAAAGAAAAAAAAGGAGATTGAAATGCAAACAACAATTGTAATCTCGAAAAGAAATATCAATAAAGAAGGTTTTTTTACTTATCTCGATTCGACAATTTCATGGTTGTTTTATATATTTGTTTGGTTTTCATTTTTTTCTCTCTTTTTTTATTCGAAAAAAAACCCTCACGAATGAGAGAATCTGATGATTGAGAATGAGGGTTTTCAAAAGATCTTTCTTAGATCTAACCCTCCTTGAGGATTTTTGAGGAAAGTGGTGGGGAGATTTGAAAAGAGGAGAGTAAAAGCTTTCTAATTGTGTAAAAAATGTTGGTTTCACTGCCGATGAACGGTGTCTGGAGCCAGTCTACGGTGGCCGGCGAGGCGGAGTACGGTTGGAATCTGCATTTCCCATGAATTCCTGTTGAATGTTCTTCATATCATGAAGAACATGAAGAACATTTCAGAGAAAAGTAAAAGGTTTTTTGATATGTTTTGAGGAAGAGAATGAAAATGAAAGGGGTAGCTACAGACACTTGTTTTCATATGGGATCATTTTGATTCTCTTTTATTTATTTTACAGTGCATAATTATATTACAGTATATTATATAATATATACATATTATATTTTAAAATATCATATAGTTTTGTAAATAAATATTATATATAGTACATTTAAAATATATAGTATAGTATTTTTTTAATATATAGTTTTGAAAATAAAAGTAATATATATTATATTTAGTAGGTAATATATACTTAGCTTTTAATATATAGTATAGTTTTTAAAGGAAATAATAATACACAATAGTAATTATATTATATTATTATTATTATTATTATTATTATTATTATTATTATTATTATTATTATTATTATTTCAGGTCTGGTTTATAAAGTTCAACTTTCACTTTAGTCCAAAGGGTTATAGTCCAAGTCTAACAAACTCCACAATGGAGAAGTCAAGGTCTAGATCCAGCAAAAGTCCAAAGATGAAAAACTTAGCAAGAGGCATGCCTAAACCAGCAAGCCAAATTGCCAGACTACAATAGCATGACCCAAGGTAGAAACCCAAGAGTGTAAGCCTGTGTACATAACTAATATATCAACTAGGCTTTTGTCCTTAGTCCCAACGCCGCACAAATTCAGCTATTCGATCAAATGAGAAAGCAAGGGCTCATATTACATGTAGCTAGGGTTTGTGAGCACAAATAAAATCATTTCCAACGTCGCCTCACCAGATTAGTTGGATTTGACCCAATCCAACTGTCTAGATTGAAGATCATCTAGGGTTTATACCCTAACCAAGCGTCGCCAACTTGTAGCTGCAAGATCCGAACTCCGTCAATGGTTCAGATCAAAAGATGCAATTAGGATTCTTTGAACCCTAAGAATGACATATTTACACAGCTACCTATCAGTCATTGGATCTGTTCCAATGGTGTAGATTCTTTATAATTAGGGTTTCACCCTAATCTGCCGCCACTAGCAATTCTCGACCATAGTATCAAAACATTATCAGACAGCCAGCAGCATACACTCAGAAATTTCAACAATTAACTTAACGTTGCATGTAGCACACGATCGAACTCCAGAAGCTTCCAACGTACTTCCTGTATCAGCTCCACCCATGACGCGCCCTTAACTCGGTTCCCACACGCTCGAGTGCTCTGGCTGTTTTGTTCCCTCTACCATGATAGAGACGAAACGTCCTTCTCACACTTAAAATGTCAGAATCTGTGGTCGTTTTCATGTGCAAACAAGAAACAAACAAAGAAATTAGGAAAACAATTTTCATTTTTTTTACATTTTTGCAATATCTGTATGTAGACACACATTTTCGTCCAACCATTTATATTATATTATATATCTTATTTGATTATGCATTTATTATATGGTATAGCATATATATATATATATATATATATATATATATATATATTGTAAAGTACAATATATATTATATAGTTGTATATTTATACTACATAGTTACATAATATATTTTTATTATATAGTGCATATATTATATCATTATACATTATTATATTATTATTACTATTATTGTTTTCCTTTGTTTTGTGTTAAGTACAACCCAACCTGAAAGTAAACCTTACTAGGCCCGTATGCAGACCCAACAAGGCTAGGGTTTTGCCTTTGGTCTTCAGCCGTCAGCATCTCACCGTTGGATCAATATGAGATCCAATGGCCTACAACAGGGATCATCTTTAGGGTTTATAAACCTAACAACCCCTAACTCGTGCAACCGCCTAGCAAGGATGGATTTGGCTCCACAACCCCTGATTTTTCGGCCGATTTTTGAAGAGGTTATCCACTAATGGGAAACTAATTTCGTGAAAATCAAGCCAATAACCGAAAAACATAAAGGATTCTAATATAACTAGGATTCTAAACCGAATGGAAAAAGGGGATTCTTATGTCTATAAATCCCTTTAAAATCAAAAGAAAAAACAAGGGAGATTGAAAGGGAAACAACACTTGTAATCTAAAAAAGAAATATCAATAAAGAAGGTATTTTCACCTATCTCGATTCGGCACTTGCATGGTTGTTTTATATATTTGTTTGGTTTTCATTTTTTCTCCTTTTTTTATTCGAAAAAACCCTCAAGAATGAGAAAAGCCGATGATCGAGATGAGGGTTTTTTGAAAGATATTTCTTAGATCTAGCCTTCCTTGAGGCTTTTTGAGGAAAGTGGTGGGGAAATTTGGAAAGAGGATAGTAAAAGCTTTCGAATAGTGTAAAAAATGTTGGTTTCACTGCTAATGAACGGTGGTCGACATTATTCCACGGCGGCCGGTGAGGAGAAGCACGACCAAAATCTGTGTTTCCCATGAATTCCGATAGAATGTTCTTCATGTCATGAAGAACATTTCAGAGAAAATTAAAAAAAGGCTTTTTGATCCGTTTTGAGGGAGAGAAGGAAAACGAAAGGTGTTTCACCATTTCTGGGCTTTATAGCCGACTCGAAGACTCATCTGGATCCCCTGGGATCCGCGTGTTTTCTCACGAGTAGGGTCGAATTACATCGCTAGTCCTTAAAGTTTTTTTGAAAACCTATTTTGTGTTTTAATTTAATTTTAGCTACGGTTTTCCTCTTAAATTCACCCCACACTTTATTTCATTTTTTAATTTGGTCCTTTATTTATTTATTTCATGTTTCCATTTAATTATATTTAAAAGGCTATTATACTTTACGAGTTCTTGATCCGAAAATAATTATTTTTATTTTTTATTTTTTTAATTTAATTAATTCTTAAATTGTATTTGTTTGTACTTGATCTTGCAATTGGTATTTTTGTTTTATTTTAATTTAATTGACCTTTTCTTTACATCGTCTTCTTCATCACTTCGTGTTTTTAATATGTATGATATGTTCCTTTATGTGGCATGAATTTGTTCTATTTATTTTTAACATTCCATTCTGTTAATTTTATTTCCATTTATTTCTCGGCATGTATATATATATATATATATATATATATATATATATATATGTATGTATATGTATTTCTTTTTTCTTTATTTCGTTCAAAGTATTAAAATTTAACTTTTTGTTAATTTTTCCTTTTGATCCATTCAATATTTTATTTTACAATCTAACATCTTTTTGACCTTTTTAGGGGTACTTTTAATCGATCAGAGGTAAGTAATTTGGATCAAAATTTAATTTTTAATTTTCGCATTTAAGACAACCGAGAAATTAAATTACTGCCGAAATGATAGTGCAAGGGTGCTAATCCTTTCTTGACTATAATTGACTCGCAAACTTGACATATTTCTGATAAAACGCAAATCAGGTAAGAGGATAAACCGAGGTGTTCGATCAATCTAATTTTTTATTTTTTAAAAATAAATGATCGGTGACGACTCTAGCACATTATTTAAAGTCAAAATCCGATTTCGGACCTAGGACGGTTACGACACTCTACACCGAGTATAAAAACCCCAAACATAAATGAAAAAGGAACTTTTTAACAACACTAAAATCAACTAAGGAAAAGAACCATTTTTAAGGTATGTGCGTTTTTCATTTTTTTTTTGTGTGTTTTTATTTTGTACAAGCGTATTTCGAAAGCAAAAGAAGATAGCTAGGATGACATGAGCAAGCTTACCTTTTGCTTTGGGGCTTTCACCGTCAGAATCCTTATCGTCGGGCCTAGATGTTAGGGGTCATCCTTTTAGAGCCTTAGGAGTCTATTCATATTTAATTTAGGGTTTAGTTCGGGTGTTACAGGGGAGATGGAGGAGTTCTAAGTGTTTGAGGGAGGGTCACAGTGGCTTTGGGTTCGCCGACCTAAAAGTCGAAGTGTCAAGGTGGGTTTCGGGTCATTTAGAGGCTTTGTTTATGAGTTCTAGACTAGGATTTAATTTTAAGGGGGAGTAGATCTATGTTATGTCGACAGTCATTTTCGTCCGAGTGATGTTTATTATATACATTATTATATATAATAATATATTATAAATATTATTATTTATGTAGCCCAAAGGCTCATTTACAAGTTTAGAGGCCCAATTGATAATTTGGGAGCCCGGTCACAAAGAAGACTAACAGGCCCGGTTACAAAGCAAGCTCACATGCCCATATTACATCCAGGCCCAATAACCAGTTTAGGCCCAGATCAAGCAAGCCTACGAGAGAAGCTCGAGCAACCCTAGGGTTTTTTGCTCATCATCTCCAGCCGCCAGCACGCCATAGACGCACGATCAAAGACATATCCAAGGGTCACCAGTTCATCCAGCAGAAACCCTATGGTATCATTGTAACGCTAGGGCCTATTCCGGCCACCGCCTCCATTGCTCCAACCACGCGCTGCCACGACGATCGCCGCCTCTCCAGAATCCGGTAGAACTCTCCAGAAGAAGCGTTTCGACCGCACAACATAGCAAAGCTATGGTGAGTCACCACCGTAGGTTTGGTGACTCACCGAAAAAGCTATC
This sequence comes from Hibiscus syriacus, assembly GCF_006381635.1. Taxonomy (NCBI): domain Eukaryota; kingdom Viridiplantae; phylum Streptophyta; class Magnoliopsida; order Malvales; family Malvaceae; genus Hibiscus; species Hibiscus syriacus. The sequence goes on along the minus strand of NW_024063507.1, from coordinate 76,751 downwards.
ATTACAGTCGGTCATTAAGGCTTATATAAGGTCAATCCTGCAAGAGAAACAGACACACAGCGAGAGAAAGGAACACAAAACAGAGAGAACGAAAGACAGAGAGAAACTACCACAATGATCCACAACCAGTAGCAAAATCAAAGGAAAAGAGAGAAGAGAAAGCTTACCCAACATCGTCGGAGTACCCATGCGCCTCCACGCTCCACCAGAGAGGGCAAAACGCCGAAGGTAAACAACCAGATCTAGGACGTTGAGTGGTTTTTTAGGGAAAACTAAGGTAGGATCTAGGTTTAGGGGGAAAAGAGGGAAACTTTGATATAGTTTGGTGTTTTCTGGCCACCGTGGGTGGTGGCCGACCACAGCAGTGATCGGTGGCGCATGGTGGCCGGTCGGTGATCACCTCCCTCCGATGAGGGAGTTTAGAGAGAAGGGGGAGCTTCTCTCTCCTTTGAGAGAAAAGCAAAACGAGAGAAATGGGAGAGATGGCCTCAAAGGGCCGGTTTTGGACCATTTATACCCTCTCCCGAACGACGTTATTTTGGGGAGGGTATTTTTGTAATTTTAGTATGGGTAAACTACACGCGCGGTCCTTCCAACTTTTGTAATCATTTCATTTTGGTCCCGAAATCAGGTTTTTCGTATTTTAATTTTGTTTTCATATTTTATATACTTTTATTTTAGTCACTATTACGTATATATATATTTAGGTTAAATTATGTATTTAGTCCCTAAATATTAGTAAATTATATTTTTATCTCTTATTAGTAAATTAGGGTAAATTACATTATTAATACATAATTATAGTATTATTTCGAATTGAGTTAATTAATTTCAATATTATATGTTTTAAATATAAAATTTATATGATTAATTATTATTAGTATTTTAGGTTTATTATTATACATAATGCATAATTTTATAATATAATTTTTATATTAAATGCTATAATAAGACTATTAATATTTATGTTAAATATTATTTAGTATTTATATTATTTGTAAATTATTTTAAATACAAATCTATCATTTACTGCAATGACATTTAATTAATAAATACAAGTACCAATTTTGGGCATTGTGGGAATGCTAATTCTTTTCCATACGTAACCGACTCCCGAACTCATTTTTCTGGTAAGCAGACTCGAGTCGTATTATTTTAATATTATTCTTAGGAATTTTTATTAAAAATAATATGACATTTTGGTGACCAATCTCACCGAATAAAAGATTCGTGGTGACTCTACAATTTGGTGTTTTATCTGATTCATGGAGGATAAGCACTTAGTTTTTCGAGACTAGTTACACCGTCTGGGGTGTACTATTTGCACTCTCTGTCGCCAGGGCAGAGAAACGTCTCGACAGCTTGGCGACTCCACTGGGGATTTTTTAAAAAAAAAAATAAAGTCCAGCTACCAATTTATTAACTACTTGTCTTTGCAATAAATAATAAATTTGTTTTAAATTTGTTTTAATTATTTTAATTATTTTTACTAACTTTTGTTTTTTGTTTTTTTATGTTTACAGATTTAATTTTTATAAAATAAATAGGTTGTATATTATTTTTATTTTGTGTTTTTCCTAACCCACAATGCATTGTATTCATGACATGAGCTAAAACCCCGCTATTATCCTAGTTAAGTGAATGAGAAACCACTCTCTCGTGTGGTTTTCACCTCCGTATGGGATAGGGGACCATTCTTTGGGCTCACACCTTATGTTCCTCGTGTGGTTTTCACCTCCGTATAGACTTAAGGAAGTGTGTTCCTTCGAATTGAACTTAATCCAAAAGTCTGTAATGGACTAGGATTGAGGGCTTGGCAGTCCAAGGGGACACCAACAAAGGACAATTCGTTTACCCTTCTTACTCTAGAGCCAAAACCCAGCATATAATGAAACTTAGAACTTAAGATCAGGCGGAACCCAGACCTGATTGAGTATTATAAAATTAAGCACACAAAGGAAAGCATGTTGAGTCTTTTATTTATTATTATTTTCTGAATAAATACATGCAAACTAGAAAATCATGCGGTTAGGTTATTTTTCCAAACAAAGTATGGAACTAGGAAACATGAGGTTAGGATATAATTTGTTTCTTACTAACCAGTTTTTGTGCATATTCTGGAAATGCACATATTAATTATTCTGTTTACTTTTTCATAATCATAACATACCCAAGGGGGTTGATTCAAGAGTGATTATCAAAATCAAGTAAACTGTGAAACAACCCAAGAAGGATATCTCGAGGAAGCTTTCAAAATAATAGATGGCTATGTATATAAAAATCCTGTTAGACTGGTGCCAAAAACTTTTTATGGTAAGAACATCAATAGAAACAGTCACAAGGGAGAGAATTTTTATGAATCCCAATCCCGTTTCTGGAAAGACAAAACAAGAAATTGAGCACAGAGGTCGAAGCCATGCTTGATGATTTCCGAAAAGTCAGTCAAACCTTCAAAGATGTTGGACTAGGAAATACTCCTAAAGAATGGATGACATAAATCATTAAACTGAAGCGTGAAGCTGAGCATTGGAAAAAGCAACATGAGTATCAAGCAAAGAAATTCTCCTATGACCTTCAAATTGCTGAAGAAATATACAAATACAGCCATCACCAATTTGGAGAAATGTCAAGCTGAAAACTAGATATTGAAGAAGGATATAGCCAACATGGAAACTTCATATCTGATCCATCAATGTGAGATTAATGTTTAAATAAAATCCATCGAAGCTCAGAACCACACATTGCTGAAAATGGTGGTGACTATGAAGATCTGGTACAAGAACTTGTTGAACAAAAAGGTTCTCTGATAAAGGAAAATGAACAATATTGTCTGCAACTTCAGGAAATGGCATGTAAGATTCAAGAAAAAGAAGATGACTTGAAGAAAGTTGCTGCTCAAGCAAGTAAGGTGGCCCACAAGTTGGTGAATTTAGCTGGTTTCATAAGTGAACTGAGGAAAGATGATAATCTGATTTTGGAGCATAAATGGAAATTAACTTGGCTTTTTAAGGAGATAGAGAAATTAGGAGGAAAAGTTATCCCTTATATGTAATGATCCTCTATATGTTCAATGGAAGTTGTTTTAAGATAATTACTCTTAAATTACACCTTTTCATGCATGCATTTACATTTACATTTTACATTCACAATCATGTTCTGCATAGCATGATAACATGTATTAATCATGAAAGCATGAGAGTAATCAGTGAAAGATTTTGGAATCAGGAGTTTTGAAAAATTAGAGGTAGGTCTTTAAAAGATTAAAAATGATGAATGGAATATTAGCCCGAGTTGGAAGGATTGAGAGAATCCAAGAACAACTTATGGAAATCCAACGAGAAATGCTTGAAGAAACAATAAGGTACCAAATTGAGTCCAGGGAACAGATGACCCAGATAAAAATTATGATGGTTACTTTGCTATATGGGGAGAAAATGTCAGAAGACCATGTTGATCATGTAAATATGAAGGTCTCAGGAAAAAGTATGGATTTCAATGATATGATGACAAATGACCAAGAACATGTTGTGGAATATAGAAATCCAACTCATTTTCGCGAATCAGGAAACATCACAGATAACAGGGACATTAAAGTTGGTTCAAAGAAGAGAAACATGGAACAAGTCCCATTGAAAATGGATAAAAAAGGCAAGAAAGAAAAAAGTGATGGAACATCTCTTTCCAATTCCAATTTTGTATTCAGAATTGTTACCCTTTCTCTTTGAAAATGTTTTTGTAACACCCATTCCTCCTAGTACTTATTTACACCCAAATAGGAAAAATATCAAGAATCCATATAATTATCACTCTGGAGATTTTGGTCATTCTACAGAAAATTGCATAATGTTGAAATTAAAAGTCCAAAACCTTATGGCAGAAAGGTTGTTATGTTTTGAAAATGGGAAACCTAAGATCCTCAGAAACTCAAAGCTGATTGAGAAAGATAAATTTTCAAGTTGTTCCTCTCAAGATGATGGTCGAAAGTCAGACATTCAAGGCAAATGACTTCAAGAAGGCAATAGCAAGGAAGTGATCATATCAATGAAATCTTTACCCTGTTTTCCTTCAATCTCATGTAGCAAGTTATATATCAAATTACATGATGCCCAGCTTATTGCTCCATGTTTGGCTAAACCTTTGGTACCACCTTATCCAAGATGGTATAATAAAATGGTTTTTTATGAGCATCATGCTGGAATCCAAGGACACTCCATCAAAAATTGTGGCAATTTCAAACAACGAGTTCAAGATCTTCTGACTCATGGAATTATAGAAGTGGATGTCAACAGTCAATCCATTTTGATAAAACATTTAGAAGTTGACCCCAAGAATAAAGTTGATAGTGTCAACGGAGAACAAGGCAAAGCCAAGAAAAATAAAGTATGTTTGGCATATTTAACTCTTGATACTTCTCTTAAGCTAAAAGAAGATGTAAAAATGTACAAAGAAAAAGGAAAGGTAATTCGAGACTGGCCTACAGGCTTAAAAAGAAACGAGACGGATACAATCTTGAAGACACCCATATCATATCTTCTGAAATTAAGAGAAACCGGGGGCAATTTAAAGAATGCTACTCCAGATACAGCTACAAGAAATAGCCAGAATCAGGATACCACTATTGCCACCAAAAAGATTGGTTCTGAAATTCAAACTAAGCCTAATTATCAGTCAGAAAAGATGATGATAGGATTTGATCAAGAGATAGCTCAGGAGAAAGTAGAGATTTGTGTACCTAAAAGCTCATCCAAAAAAGCTACTCAAAAGATGATCAAGAAATGGGGGGAAATATTGATAGAGATCCTGGTCTGATTATACACCCAACATCCAAAGAATAATGGGACAGTGGAAGTTGTTATATACCACTATTGTACCTCTCATTTTGTAGCATCTTGTTTGACTATGTTTTTGTCTCTTTCTTTGCATTTTGAAATAAAATGTTGCTTTTAAGGTTATGAGCATTGAATCAATTTTGCAATCTTGAAGTTTTTTGAATATTCATTAGATTAAAAAACTCTTTACAATTAAAGTTATACATTTTGACAAAAGTATCAAGATTGAACACCAGGAAAAAAGGACTGACCTTACCTAAGATGAATATACCCAAACACTACCCTTTCCATAAATATGAGAGAGCTTTCTCTAATGAAAGGAATTAGATAAAAGGCTTGGTATTGATATTTAGAAGCTTACAACGTGGGGAATCTTTCGTGACATTGCAAAGCTGACTACATTATTTTTTTATTGATGAGGTTCAACGATAAAACTTTGACAAATCTAGTCTAAAGTCAGCTACTGGTGAATTAAAATTTGGTAATGAGATTTTCTGACTTTCACCAAACACATAAACTATAACAGGTTCTTTTAAAAAGTGAGAGTCATATATGTAATTAGCCCAATGATGGCTAACGTCAAATAAATTTGAATTCAGCAAGCCAAAATGGCAAAAGAAGTTGTTATAAAGTGAAATAAAAATATGTTATAGTCTATTTCACACATGTGCACACAGAAATCTCGTTCTTAGATCGATGTTTTTACACTGTTTTAAGTAGAATCAAAGATTTCAGAGAATTAAAATGGAGGTATTCTAGAAGGTCTAGTAATTGTTATGCTAGATTGTGTCATTTTGTACGCATCCGGTTAAAGAAACCAAGTCATGAAAGTGAGGCATGTGATAATGTTCACAAAAGAGTGAGACATATTCGCTAAGATGTAACCATAGAAAATAGGGAAGCCAACTTAAAACTAACCTCTCAATCTTAATACTTGTCAAAGAACTATAACTCTGAAGTAGTAAAAGTTGTTGATTCTTTTGATATTCTTTGAAGTCGTGCTTATGATTTGATTCTATTGTGAACCTGTAAGATACAATATTTTCCAAAATTCTTTCATTCTTTGATAAGAAAGGAGGAAGAACATTTTTAAACAGGATGATCTTAAACAAGAAAGGATCTTGAATCAAGTTGATGTCTTTTCTACTCTTATTAAGAAAGAAAATTAGCAAGGCCAGAATAATGAAGTTTTGTCACATTCTTGAAAGCAAGTGGCCTGAGAAACCAAGGTTTGGGAAATTGGACTTATAACATTCCTTTATGACAACCCGTTGAAGAAAAAATGATAATCTCATTTGGAAAAGGCACATATCTCATACATTTCTGTCAAAAGAATTGGTCTCTTTTTAAGTCATGACAACATGAAGAGAATTTCTCAAGTTGTTGGAATGAGAGAATTCAAGATCAAGAGATTTGACACCAAGAGAGCTACAAGTACTCACGATGGAACAATATCAAAGTTGAATTATGAGAAGCATGAATAGACATTACAACTTGGAATGTGGGGGCATGATGAAGGCCCATTTCCGTCAGAAATAATATATATGGGGCATACTGAAGGCTCATTTCAGACAAAAATGATCCAAACGGGTATTCCAAACGATCTCATCAATAAAAATCAAATGCTAGGGCACGTTGGACCCTAATCCAGCTAAGGAAAAATCATTCCCTGAAGCAAAAGTTATGAAGAATAAAAATGGTGAAACAATGACAATTAAGTTGATCATACATCACTGTTTGTCCACCATGTGATCACATAATCCCCACAGAAACCATAGGAAATGATGAATATGTTGTCAAATATTCCTTAATATGATGCTAACAGGTGAAAGCATCCCATTTGTATTTTTACTAAAGTATCATTGTGACATTAAAAGCTTATATGGTTGAGAAATCTAGGCAAAAGCCACATGAAAGAATGAATGTGTTGTCAAATGTTTTATGAACCAGTAATTATGGTGCTAAACCAATGTTACGATCATGTGGTTGACCTAACATGAAGTTTGTCTTTAATTCCAAGAATCAAGAATGAGAAATGATGAAGATTTCTTTCCACGAAGAGATGTTGGAACTTTAATAACAAGAAACTAGTAAGGCCAACTAAGATTGAACGATGGGTTGTTATTAAGCCTCTTAACATGATATGGTTTGAAGAACCTTTTTCGAGATTTGATTAGATGTGAAGACATGAAAGGAATAAGGATGAATCCTTCTTGTGATGTGTTTCAAGAGTCAAATCAGAACATATGTGGCTGATATATTGATTAAATCTCTAATGAGTTTGGCATAGTTATGTCTACATTCTGCAAGGATGATAGATTCTCTTTTCAAGAACGAGAGTTTTATCATAATTATACTCAAGTTCAGATAGAGACAGCTGGTATTATCAAGAGAAGTGGGGCAACCAGGTCATAATTCTGAGTATGGCGAATGTCCCATAAATGAAACAGTTTTTTTGAAGGAAAAAGAAGATATGAAGATATAAGTTGACCAGATGGTTATTCATAAATGGAAAGGGATGATCAAGTGAAAAAAAGATCTAACTTCATAATCAAACGAAGATTGATGCATTCATGCATTCATAAGAACATCATTTGTATAAAGATCATACATTTCATTGATACATTTTATTACATTTGCATAAATACATTTTTTTACATGAAGATGCAGGGACAAAATACCTTATGAGTATAAGGTAAAATCCCGAATACATGAAACATGTTTGGAGAGGAAAACATCTGAAGAAGAGATGAATGCAATCCATACAAAGGAAATATTGGGGCATAACCAACCAACAAATTGTTCGAAGAATGAAAAAATGAATTTCAAAGTTTCTCATTCAATTTCAAGAAAATGAAATTTTTGAAAATATCTCAAGCAGAACCAGAAACCAGATCAAAATTCAAACTCCACGGAAGAGTAATGGAACGGATTTTTCAACAAAGTATGAAAACTTCATGGAAGAGTAGTGAAGTAAAAGCAACGAGCAAAATCAAAAATTCAGTTTCCACAAAAGAGAAGTGGAACGAATTTTTCAACAAAGCATGAAGCCTTGATGAAAGAGTAATAAAGTCACGCAAATTCAGCCTTCACGGAAGAGTAGTGAAGCGAATCATTTGCAAAGTCAAGCCTAAGCCTTCACAGAAGAGTAGTGAAGCAGGAGCATGATCAGATCAAGATTCGATCTCTACGAAAGAGTAGTGGAACAAATTCACAGCAAAGCAAGAAGTTCACTCGACGAAAATTTGTCTTTTTATCTTTGCTTTATTCTTGTTTACACAAAAATAAGCAAAGAGGGGCAGTTGCTGACAGTCATTTTCGTCCGAGTGAAGTTTATTATATAGTTATTATATATAATAATAATAATATATTATAAATATTATTATTTATATAGCCCAAAGACCCATTTACAAGTTTAGAGGCCCAATTGATAATTTGGGAGCCCGGTTACAAAGCAGGCTCACATGCCCATATTACATCCAGGCCCAATAACCAGTTCAGGCCCAGATCCAGCAAGCCCACGAGAGAAGCTCGAGCAACCCTAGGGTTTTCTGCTCATCATCTTCAGCCGCCAACACGCCATAGTCGCACGATCAAAGACAGATCCAAGGGTCACCAGTTCATCCAGCAAAAACCCTAAGGTATCATTGTAACCCTAGGGCCTATTCCGGCCACCGCCTTCATTACTCCAACTAGGCACTGCCATGACGATCCTCGCCTCTCCATAATCTGGTAGAACTCTCCAGAAGAAGCTTTTCGACCGCATAATGCAGCAAATCTATGATGAGTCACCACCGTAGGTCCAGTGACTCACCGAAAAAGCTATCATTACAGTCGGTCATCAAGGCCTATATAAGATCGATCTTGCAAGAGAAACAGACACACAGCGAGAGAAATGAACACAAAATAGAGAGAACAAAAGACAGAGAGAAACTACCACAACGATCCACAACCAGTAGCAAAATCAAAGGAAAAGAGAGAAGAGAAAGCATACCCAACATCGTCTGAGTACCCACGCGCCTCCACGCGCCACCAAAGAGGGTGAAACGCCGAAGGTAAACAACCAGATCTAGGACGTTGAGTGGCTTTTTAGGGAAAACTAAGGTCAGATCTAGGTTAAGGGGGAAAATGAAAATTTTGATATAGTTTGGTGTTTTCCAGCCACCGTGGGTGGTGGCCGACGACAGCGGTGATCAGTTGCACATGGTGGCCAGCCGGTGGTCGACCGCACTCCAATGAGGTAGTTTAGAGAGGAGGGAGAGCTTCTCTCTCCTTTGAGAGATAAGCAAAACGAGATAAATAGGAGAGATGGCCTCAAAGGGCCGGTTTTGGGCCATTTATACCCTCTCCCGAACGACGTCATTTTGGGGAGGGTATTTTTGTAATTTTAGTATGGGTAAACTACACGCGCGATCCTTCCAGCTTTTGTAATCATTCCATTTTGGTCCCGAAATCTGGTTTTTCGTATTTTAATTTTGTTTTCATATTTTATATATTTTTATTTTAGTCATTATTACATATATATATATATATATTTAGGTTAATTATGCATTTAGTCCATAATATTAGTAAATTATATTTAATCCCTTATTAGTAAATTAGGGTAAATTGCATTATTAATACATATTATAGTATTATTTCGAACTGAGATAATTAATTTCAATATTATATGTTTTAAATATAAATTATTATATGATTAATTATTATTAGTATTTTAGGTTTATTATTAAACATAATAAATAATTTTATAATATAATTTTTATATTAAATGCTATAATAAGACTATTAATATTTATATTAAATATTATTTAGTATTTATATAATTTGTAAATTATTTTAAATACAAATCTATCATTTACTGTAAAGACATTTAATTAATAAATATCAGTACTAATTTTGGGCGTTGTGGGAATGCTAATTCTTTTCCATACGTAACCGACTCCCGAACTCATTTTTCTGGTAAGCAGACCCGAGTTATATTATTTTAATATTATTCTTATGAATTTTTATTAAAATAATATGACATTTTGGTGACCAATCTCACCGAATAAATATTGGTAGTGACTCTACAATTTGGTGTTTTATATGATTCATGGAGGATAAGTCCTTACTTTTCGAGACTAGTTACACTGTCTGAGGTGTACTATTTGCACTCTCCGTCACCAGGGCAGAGAAACATCTCGACATGTTCTAAAGGGGTTTTGGGATCGAATTTAGCGTCGGTTGAGTTTCCCAACCACTGCAGATAGTGGTCGGAGGAAGGAGGAGCCACTGATACACGGTGGTCGGGCTCTGGTTTTTCGGTTATGAATTCTTGATCGAGAAAGTAGAAATAGAGAAACCTAGGAGAGTTTTCCCAAAGGTAAAGACTCTTTTGCCTAAAACGGTAAAAGGAACGTATATATATAGCTTCTATTTTGGTATATTCACGTATAGGTCACCCACTTCTAGCTTTTGTTTATAAAACAGTCCCCTGTTTTCTTTGATTTCGTGGACTAATTAAAATATGTATACCCTTATACTGTGGTTTTTCTTTTTTTGCGTTAGCTTTAAAGAAGAGGAAATATTGCTTTGAAAACCCTAAAACTTACCCGTGTTTTGTAAGGTGGTCATATGTTTAGCTTGTTTTGTTATTACTTCCAGTTAGTGTATTAAACATGTTATTTTTCCTTTTATGTTTTGGTTTGTTATTACTTCCAGTTAGGTTAGGGTATTAAACATGTTATTTTTCCTTATATTTTTGTCATTAGTTGCTTTGATTAAAAAGGAATAAATTGTTTTCAGGTCCTTCTAGATTAGTCTTTCATGTATCTTAGTCACTGTATCATTTGTTTTGTGTTAATTTATTCTAACTCTGGTTATTTATTTATTTATTTCAATTTAGCCACTACCATGCCATGTTTAGTTCGATTCAAATCTTTTTAGTTTATTGCTTTTTAATCCCAACATTATAATAATTTTAAGCTTAGATTCCTCTTAGCTTAGTCCTTAATTAGTATATTAACATTAGATCTAATTCTTAGATTTAATCTCCTTTTAGATTTAGTCCCTAAACTTTAAACCTATTTGAAATTATTCCTCGAACTTTCTTTAATCTAGGGAATATTCTATTTGGCCCTCGCTTTAATGCTCAAGGGATCATTTCGATTATTTGAATCAATAATTAGTTAAAGTGAATTAGGATTAATCATAGAGCCTCCATTTTAGGCTTAATTTTCACTTTAGTCCTTAAATCTAGGAAATACTTTGATTTGGCCTTCGCCTTAATGCCCGAGGGTCCATTTCGATTATTTGAATTAATAATTGGTTAAAAATCAATTAGGATTAATATTAGAGCCTCCACCTTAGGCTTAATTTCACTTTAGTCCTTTAATTTAGGGAATAATTTGACTTCGCCCTCGCCTTAATGCCCGAGGGTCCATTTCGATTACTCGAATCAATAATTGGTTAAAATAAAATAGGGTTAATATTAGAGCCTACATTTCTAGGTTTAGTCCTCTAGGTTCTTTAAATTTCATAATTTGATAACTTAAGTTAGAGCAAGCCTTAATTAATCACTTAGTAAAATTAGGTTAAATAAATTGACTGTTTGATTGCATTCCGATTTTAAAACTAAGGCAATGTTCATTTATTCAGGAGTTAACAGTGTATCTTCTGTATAAATGCTCGGGTGACCACTGTTAATTCTTGAAGTAAATGGACATCCTTTTCAAAACCACGCATCATGATTTCAAAACCACGCATCATGATTTCAAAACCACACATCATGATTTCAAAACCATCGAGTCAATGTTGGGATCGATAACGAAGCTTTCGCATAAATGCCCAAGGGTGGTCGTTATTGGTCTTGGTAAACTGACATCCTCTTCAATACTTGCATACATAGTGGATTTTAAATTAAATAAAATCTCAAACTTAAAACTTTCTATTTTTATGTATAGGGTAATCGACTATGTATCAATTTATGGGCGTTGTGGGGGTGCTAATCTTTCCTTACACGTAACTGACTTCCAAACTCAATTTCTGGTTTTCGTAGACAAAACTTGGTATTTTTTATAAATGGAATGTTTTTAAAATTATTCGATTTTAGGTGTTCCAACCGCAAATTATTGGGGCGACTTCTAATATTTTATAAAACATTTTCAAAGAAACACCTTATTTTTAGTCGTACTATTTTTTCTCCGCACAGACGAAAAATGGTTGCAACAAGTGTTAAAATTATTGACGAAATTAAATATGTATATTTATTTTTGTTTTAATTAACATTCACTGGTGCATATTATAATTCAATTATTAATATAATTTACATACTGTAAAATTTGATAGGCTTTTTTTTTTTTTGAAAAAGGTAAATAAAACTAATAATGTAAAGTAAAATGCAGCTTCACAGTAGTGAGCTTCAATCTCTAGTCGATTTATTTGATCGATTTTATTTAATATTTAATATTTTTTCAAATAATCGAATGCAAGATTTTAAGAAGATTAATTAAAAATTATTTAATATTTACTGTAATCGAAATATTATATATTTATATTATATAATAAGCTTTATTATTGGAAATATTAATTAAAATATTAATATATTCATATCATATATTCGGATATCCGATCTAAAAATTTGAATATTAAATTATTTCGGATCGGATTTAAATCATTATTTTAGTTATCCGAAATTTAGGATATATAAATTTTCAGATCGAATCGAATCCGATATCCGAAATTGCATATGGATACTCATATCCGTTGCTGGTTGATCAAGGAAATTAGGCTGTTATGAAGATTGTTAGGCAGTCTATTGCATGGCTCACTCTAACAGCATTAGTTGTAGTGATTTGTATATATTAGTGCATGGAGTTTTTCTAAGGAGAACAGAAAATAATAAATATCATTTCTTCTTCACTGAGTTCTTAATATATGTATATATAGAGCATGTAACTACCAAGTAAAATTTGATCATCACCCTGGCTAGTTAGTGGAGAAAGTGGTGCAAGACTGAGGAAGATGTAGTGAACTCGGAAGACCAGGGACCCCATTGGAGGAACTGTTATTATTATTCCCACCACTGTTGCTCAGAGTCGGTGGCGTTCCTCCCATGATTGTTGAAATAGCGGCAGCTAATGAGGCGGTGAAATTCGGATCAGAAGCGATGGCAGCCGTGACAGTTTCGACCATGGAAGCACTACGTTCTTGCTCCATCAGCATTCCCGGCAATGCAGATAGCTTGTTGGGAGCCAACATAGGGTAATCATGCAGAGGTAATAGAAATGTAGGCGTGGAAGGCGGCGGACGTATGTACGGAACGGGTTTTGGGCCCTGAGTTAAGTCGAGGGTTACGGTGGGGAATGGCGGGGAAGCAGATAGTGCTGCCATTGTGGATGCGTAGGGTAAAGAGTTAAAGTTGCCAGAACTAGTTGGTATTACTCCATTGTCCTTGCTAGTGGTTGAACCCGATAGCAACATGGCTGCCGCCGCTGAGGTTGTTTTAGCCATTGCGGTGGCCGCCGGTGGTAAAGGGTGATTATGGTTTCCTTCGTATGTTGTTATTAGAATGCTTCTGTCCTCCGCACATCTTTGTACCTGTTTTCGAACTGGGCAGCCAACAGCCATGGTGCACCGGTAGTAGGCGCGTGGGCAAGGGTTACCTTTGGCCATCTTTTGACCATATTTCCTCCATTGACACCCATCACTTATCTGCACCACAAAAAATTGACTAACCATCCACCATTTCCAGCTATAATCTCTTTGAAAATCGTACGCAAATAAATGTAGCACTATTAGTTACCATGGGAGCCTCTGATCTTGACCTAACCGACACTCTGGCCTTCCTGAAAGGTACATCAGACACTAGCTCTTCGCTCTTTGACTGATCCACCATTGGACTTTTAGATGAACCGTGGGTTTGAGATGTTAGATCGATGCCGTCTTCAACGACGGAGACTCGTTTGCCTTGAATCTGAACCGTCCGATGGTCACCTTCCATCGACACGACTTCCATATTGTTGTTTTCCGGGGACGATTCTGACAATTCATGCCTTTTGTCGTCAGATGCCGACGTCTCCTTCATATCTAATGCTGCCGATAGTCGTGGGTCCATTAATTGTTGGACTAACATGCCATTTACTCCTCCATCCTTCAGCTGTTTAGAAACCGACCCTTTTGATTATGAACCTTAACTAATTGATGATATTTCATTAATGAGAAAAGAAAAATTTTGACACCCTTTTCAACGAATCTTCATACCTTTCTCTGATATATTATTTTATATATCTTCAATGAATTCGTCGATAACTTATACAAGATTCATGTGATTTGAAGGAAGAAAATTTAATGAAAAATTTATTAGAAATGATGCAGGAGGGTTTCCAAGGTGTTTTGGTCATAAAAGGAGCACATGGATAGGCAAGTTTTTATGAGATTTTGGTCATAAGATAAGGGTTCGCAAAGTTCAATTTTTAAATGTGAAGAACTGAGATCATAGCAATAAGATATTGAGGGAAAAATGTTACGGGATCAGGTGAGCACAGTTTCCGATCATCAAAAGCACGATAACCAAGTCTTTTTCATATTAAAAAATTTCTTAATTAGGGTTTAAATTTTAATGGATGTATAAAAAAACACTTTCTGAATAGTGACCTTGTAGTTCATTGTAGTTTCTTGTCATCTGATCGAACATGCTTGTCAGTCTCCGATTCTCTTCGTGTAACCTTTCCCAATACTCCATTAGAAAATTTACACCGACCGATCAAAAAAGCTAAAAGGAAAAATATCTGTGAAAACTATAACTTACTTCAGTGTTGGGTTTCTTTCCTGGCTTGAACTCAGAAAGATTTAATCCAGTCCTGGAAAAAAATTACTATTAATTTCCGTAACACCAAAACTAATGGGTTCAAAGAAAAGGAGAGAAAAAGACTTCGGATAGTACTTCAAAACCTTACTTTTACACAAAGAAGAAGACGATGAACCCTTATTATCATGTGATTGTTATCATAGAAAAGAAATCCATTTCCTTGATGTGGCTCAACATGATCGCTGGAATCATCGTGGATGGTTCGCTCGGAGCGGAGATCCGGCGGAGAAAGTCATCGGAGTTCAAGAAACGGCAGTTCTGAAGCTCGCTGCTTCTTCTCCATGATAAATTATAGAGAGAACTAAAAGGAAAAAGATCAGATAATAGAGAAAAGGGCTTTTTCGAGTTCTCTAGAAGAGACGAAAAGGATTTTTAAAGAGTAAGAGTGAAGACCAGCAGTTTTTTTTCGAAGGAGATATATGACGTAACAGTTGATGCAGAGGGCAACGTGGCGAATTCTGGGTGAGGTAGGACGGAGATAGCAGTGAAATGGTGGGACGAAAAATCAAGAAACGGGATGGCGTTAAAGATAACGGTGGGGGGATAGGATACGGAGTCTATGTGGGACAACGTCGTCCTGAGGTCAATGTAGTTGACGGCATGGATCTAACTGAATCTGACGGTTGTTAGGGATCTTAAAAAATTGGGTGTGGACCAGCTAGGTGAGAACCTAATCCCAGTGACTTATGAAACCAGCCAGGCCTAGGGTTTGTTCAAATTAATTATTATATTTTTTAGATAATAGAATTTGAAATAAAATCTAAAATGATTTTTTTAGTTATTATTTTTATTTTATATAGAATCACATTAAATTAAACATAAAAATATATAATTTTAAATTACAAAATATAAATACACAATAAAATTTTAAACTATAAAAATCAATATCTCCTATATATAATATATATAATATATATATATATATATAAAATAAAATATAAACCATGCCCTCACGTCCCTCTTTTTATGCGACTTGCGTCATTTTTTTGGGATTGGTCCACGACTTTTCCAAGGTTTTGTAAAGATCCCCTCCTCGGTTTCATTGAAAGTTTAATTAAAATTAAAATAATTACGTATTAAGTATATATACTATTAATTTTAGTCTGTTTTAATATTTAAATTTTTAATTTTGAATTATAGCTAATGTATAGTTTTCGTTTTATTTTAATACTTTATCGTTGAAAACTTAACGCGTTTAATACCTAAACTATCAGTATTGGTTCGTTTAAGTACCTACACTTTTTTTAATACTTTATCGTTGAAAACTTAACGCGTTTAATACCTAAACTATCAGTATTGGTTCGTTTAAGTACCTACACTTTCAATTTTTTCAAAAATAATACTTTATCGTTGAAAACTTAACGCGTTTAATACCTAAACTATCAGTATTGGTTCGTTTAAGTACCTACACTTTCAATTTTTTCAAAAATTAATGTTAAATTTCAAATGGGATACTAAAACGGAAAAAAACTTAAAGTTTTTAACTACTGTGTATTAAAATGAAATAAAAAATTAAAATTTAGGTATGGTTTTTGAAAAAATTTAAAGTTTACATACTAAAATAGACCAAAATTGATAGTTTAGGTACTAAATGCAAAGTTGCCCTTAAAATTATGGTTAAATTATACATTTAGTACTTAAATTTTAATTTTTTCAAAATTATATCTAAAGTTTAGTTTTATTTTATTTTAGTGCCCGTTCAAATTTAACGTAGATTTGAGGGGAAAATGAAGTTTAGGTAGTAAAACGAACCAAAACTAATAGTCTAGGTAATAAAATCGTGAAGTTTTTAACGAAAGGGTGCTAAACTAAAAACAAAAACTAAACGTGAGGTATGGTTTTAAAAAATTGAAAGTTTAGGTACTAAAACAGAACTAATAGTTTAGGTACACAATTTGTAGTTTACCTTAATATTATCAATATTAAATTTTTTAATAATTATAAAATATTTACTATTTTATGAATTATTTTAAAATATTATTAAATTTATCAATTTTTTATAATTATAACATCACAATGATGTTTTTATAACATATCAATAATTCATTATAACATCGTAATAATCATTTTACGACTTTTAAAAAGTAAGTAACCAAGTACGAACCAACTTATTTCAGTGTACGAACCAACTTATTTCAGTGGAAGGATCGTTGTTGTTTCAAGAGATCACGAGTTTTTAGTACAGCAACTGCAGCAGGGTGATTGAAAGTTCATTGTCAAATAGTTGAGAGTATTTAAACATATATTACTTTGTAATCATCTTAGCTTAATTAAAAAAACTAAAATTATTATTTAAGCACGGTTCACTAACCTTTAGTGAAATTTACCCTTAAAATAATAGTACATTAATCAAGTCATTTTGTATATGTAAACGTTAAGTATAATATAGTAAATATTGGATAAATTATAAACATATGTATGCCTATCGTATTGAAATTTACATTTATGGGTTAAAAAATAAATCATATTAATAATTGTAGGATAATTTTTTTATCACGCGTTTATAATTTAATCCTATATTCTAAATATGCTTTGCTTAGATTTAAGCCGACTCTATTAAACAAAATTGAATTTGGTTGAATTGGAATTATTGCCCTAATTATGCTTTGAATGTCAAAATTGAAGTGTAGAACATAATCATATTTTGATCAGCAGAAATGTTGACTTTACTTAATCACAACACTTAAGTTGATTTCAATGGAAGACCGAATCATTATTTTAATTCAAATATACAATTACAGTAATTAATCATTACATTAAACAATCAAATAAAATTATATTCAATTTAAAAAGAATTCACATGTAATAATATACGAACTTAAAACCTGAACGTTTCTAATATCTTAATCTTACCTTTAAACGAAAACCTTACTAACAAAACTTGGAAATGCTATGATAAGACTGTGAGAAATCAATCTTCCACACAATTATTTTCAGTGTACCTGGTACCAAAAAAAATTGAATTGACTTTGGCTGATGTAAGTGTATACAAAGTGATCTAGTTGATTGACTAAATGTTATATTAATCTACATTAATTGACCCTATATTTTTAAACACTTTTTTGAAAATGGATGGTCCAAGTTTTGCATTCATTACAAATGAATGCGCAATTTAATTTCTCAATTTTTTTTTAATTTCATATATGATATATTTAGGACGATAATTTAATTCGATTTCAACCGATTTGATATGATTCATTTGATATGGTTAACTTTTTTTTAAAAATAGAGTATTATAAAGGGTGAGATCAAGTCAGGTTTTAAGTGAAAAATTGTGACTCGATCTTAGATAGTGGTATAATTGTATTCTATATATTTATGGATAATTACTATAATATATCTATATCTTTTTTTCTTCAATTAAGTTCTTATTTTATTGAATAAAAATTATTATATATATTTATATTTGATTGGTCAAATACAGACTTGTATACTAAAGCTTGTTTTTAAATAACAAGTTAAATAATCTTTTTAAACTCAAGTCGAGTTCAAATAGAGAAAGTATACTTCTCGAATTAAATATGATTGATTAAACACTTAATTCAATCATATCCATTATCATTATATATATTGGGGTATTTGGCAAACAACTAATAGCTGATAGTTGGTAGATGATTCCAGTAGTTGGTTTGACCAACTGATTTGATTAGATAATTTGAGAATTGATTTGATTAATTGTTTATATAGAAATGTTTGGTAAAATTTATCTGATAGTTGATAGCTGATATGGATAAAATGACAAATAATATAATATATTTAGTTGTTAAGTACATATATGTTTTATAACACAATAGTCTTCATTGGGGTGAATTATTCAAATAAAATGCTTTGACAATGAATTAAAAATTCCTTAAGAAAATTAGTGAATATTTAAAAAATTGAATATATTTTTTAAATTTAATATTTACAAATATTAACCTTTTGAGATTGATACATATTATTAACTTTGTTTTACTTTCATGTTTTGCTATATTTTCTTAAATAAAATATATTTTAGAATCTACAACTAAAAAATAGAATAATAAATAAAATTTTAGCTTAAATATATTAGGAGGAAGGCTATTTTTTATATTAAGTTTTATGGTAAGATGTAATTATAGGGAAAAAATAAGGTCAAATATGTCATTTAAAATCTTATTTTACAATCAGCTCTTCCAAATCGCTGAATTTTCTAGCGTTTTCATTTTCAACTTATTTTGCACAATAAACTCTTTCAAAAAGGTGTTTACCAAATACTAAAATAGAGGGTTAACTATTAATCATCTATTTATGCTCAATGAGCTATATATATATATATATATATATATATATATATATATATATTTATATATATATATATATATGGATTGACGTGATAACTAGTTTAATTTAAAAAGATCTATTTGTTTTGATTAATTTATTTTTTTCTTCGTGGAATTAAATCGACCAAATATTTATAAATTTAAAGATCCAAGTTCAAAGTCCCCCAATTTGATAATAACTGCACAGCCACTTTGGGATGGACCTAAGAGAGGATCAACAATCGCTCATCTAAAATTTAAAATTATTATATTTTTAGTTGATATATATTTTTATTGAAAATATATTCTTGTCCCATAGTTTTTTACAAGTTTAAGTTATCTCCCCCTAAAATTTCATAAATTCAAATTATCCTTCTAATATATAATCTTGTTTTCGTCCCTCCCATCAGCCCCGCTCCCCACGGCGTTTACTTCTTCTCTTTATAGTCCAACGAAAGCCCTAAAAAGAGAGAGAGAGAGAGATCGTGCTTCCCGTGTACACTAGCTTGGCTTTTATTGGTTGCCATCCATCACTCGCGTTGACGTTTCCTTGTAAAGTTAAGTAGTAACATGCCAAAACCGTAAACTCACTCTTAGTGCAAGTATTCCATCTACTTCCCCCCAAAATCCTACCCTAAATTCATGACTCGTATTGACACCCTTCTAACGTGTTTTTCATAAAGATTTGAGCGTGAACAGTTATGTTTATAAGTTATATGTACATTGTTAATGAATTAAGAAAAAAATGAATAAATATTATCTTATAATCACTCAAATTATGAAAAAAATATATATTATATAGAAACACAATATAATTCAGCTCAATCTATTTTATAATTACTTCGTAAGACATAAAAATATCAATTGATATATCATTTTTATCTCGATTAATGTCGTCGTATTTTTATCCGTGTAAAACTTATCCTAAATCATGAAAGCTGAAGAAGAAATGCCTTTCCAATTTAGCTATTGTTGTCGTTTTCATAATGCAAATGGGAGCTGACTGATTTTATGATATCCCAAAAGTTACGCCGGGACCGAATTTGTAATGAAATTATGTAGCCAATCAAATGTACCAGTTTTTCTCCTTATTAACTTTGAAAGGGAGCAATTTTCGAAAGATAGAATGATAAATGCTGACTATAAAGACATGAAAGGCAAGGCTAGGCTATATAGTTATTAAATTTTTAAATATTTTTAAATTGTTATTAATTTATTCAACTCTTAAAATGATGATTCTAGCATTGTAATAAATATAAAATTTTAATGAATTTAATGATTATTTTGTAATAGTTAAAAAAAGGGTAAAGTACACAAATGGTCCCTTGACTATATGATACTACTTTATTAAGTCCATCAATTATTAAAATGGTCACCCAATTATTCATTATGTTCCAAAGTCATTATTTTCCGTTAACAAATTTGTGGTTGTCTAACCTAAACGTTAGCATGATGATTGATATATGATAGTCATTTGAGATTTTGGGATCATATTTTATTATATCACAGTCAGTAAGTTAGCGTTCAGCTCAAAATATCATCAATTTTTTAACAAAAGATAACGAGTTTGGAACATAATACATAGTTAGGTGACTATTTTGTAACTTTTAATAGTTGATGAAATTATTAAAGCAACACTATATAGTCGAGGGACTTAATAAAACATATTATATAGTCGAGATACTTAATAAAGCAACACTATATCGAGGGACCATTTGTATACTTTAACCTAGAAAAAATTGGTTAGTTTAATAAATTTATTTATTAATTTATAACTTTCGATAATTAATTGATCAAACCGATCATTTGAAATAAATTTATTTTATAAATGATTGAAAGCTTTAAATTCAATCTTCTGTATTGATTCATTTAATATCCAAAAATGATAACTAGATTAATGAAAGAAAAAAACCCGATGGAATTAATATTTTGATATAATATTAATGAAAAAGGGAAACATCAGTTGGATTGGAAGATATAAGGGCTTTTAATGCGGTGCAAGTCATGTAGGTAGGGGTGTTAAAAAAAATACCAATTCAGACGATCTAATCTGTTAACTTGTCAACCAGATCTAAAATTAGAGTACTTATAGTGAGCCGCTATTTTTGATGGGTTTCCGAGTCTACCCGGCTCATAAAATAATACTTAACTGGATACTTTTTGGTCTTCAAGCCATTCCAAAAGCCATAGTATTGGGTAAGGATGCGCATGAGACATGAACTTGACGGGTTTTGACTCAACCCGACTGGTTCATTTTAAAAAAAAATTAAGTTTGGGTCGGATTTTTTAAATATGATGTTCGGGTAGGGTTGGATTCAGGTTTAGGGTGAGAAATACCCGACCCGATCTGACCCGAAAAAAATATAATTTTATCTTATATATTTAGGAATAATTATAATAATACCCCTCTATATATTATTTTTTTCAATTAAGCAACTTTTTTTATTGATTAAAAATAATATTTTATTATTATTTCGGGTTGGGTCAGGTCGGATTTTTAAGTTATATATCAGTTCGGATTTGGGTCGGGTGAAATCTTGTTTTGGTTGGATTGGATTGGGTCGATGATTCCTTTATCTCGGGTCGGGTCGGGTGAACCCAAAACCCGACCCATGCCCATCCCTAATATTGAGCAAGGGAAGAAAGAGATTTTAATACAAGCAATAAATCCAGACAGATGGGCTGTTTTTAGAAACAGTGATAAAATATGGTCTAACAAGAGACTGATTTTTTACTGGTCCACAAAAAATAGGCAATTTAACTCCCACGCTACTCCATTCGGACATTTATTCAAACAACTTGTGTGTTCTTTTTCGTGTGGGATACGGATTGGCATTTAGATAACAATAATGTAAATTGTGTCTTACATTTTTCGAAACAGGACAATTTTTTTGCCCTAAAAGTCTAACCCCATGACTGGATGATCGATAGGGTTGCAAATGTGATAAGACAGTGAGCTACTCGAATGAACTCGATTCGAAAAACTCGCAAATAACTCGAAGAAAATAAGGTTTTTATGTACTTAAGGTTTATGTTCGAGTTTGAGCTTCAACCGAGTTAAGATTTTATTTTATTTCAAACTTTTTCGAACTTCAATTCATGGTTTCGAGTTCGAGTTGGGCTTAAAAATTTTAGACTCGTGAACTTTCGAGTTGAGTCGAGCTCCATTTTAAAGTTTTTGAATTGAGTCGAGCTCAACTCGACTCGTTTACAACCCTAATTATTGGTATTCGAGGATTAAGATTTTTATTTCGGGCCCTATTGGTTGCAGGGTAAGTGGTTCCAGCTCCGATAAATGAACTTTGAATATGTCATTTGAGTTTTGTATGAATTTATTGAGTGTTCTTGGTGATAAAAAGAAATAATACTTTTAGAGTACTCAATTTTCAATAATTATGTATGTAAATTGTGTGTACTTTAAAAAAATAAGAAAAATTCTGGACGGATATTATCTTTTAATCATATCAAACTAATAAAAAAATTTAATTTGTGCGATATTATTTAGGTCCAACTAATTATCATACTTCTGTATAATAACAAGGAATAATTAAATCGATAAATCCCTGGTATTAATTCAATAGATTGTTTCAAATACAAGAGGATGATTTGGATTAATTTTTAAGCTAGAATCCCCTTACCTATATCCTAGTTCCACAATTACTGCATATTTTGTTGACAATCGAAATGAATAGTAATTATTCAGTACAAGGGACGATATCTGAATTGGAGTTCATAATATGTGTATAAAATGTTCAATTGCTTGATACGCAAACCACAGCATGGATGCTTCCTGGAGCAACTCCCAGTACTGTCAGAACAACATTTGCCCAGAATCGGCCCTGTAACTGTAACTCAAACACAAATCAAAGTGGATAATCAGATGTTAATTACTCCACCTATTTCCATAAAGTAATCGATGATTTGGGAAATGTTAAGGGGGAGAGAGTGACTGACCGAGCAGCCTTCCTTTTTATAAATCCCAGCAGGAGGCACGAAGATAGCCAGTAAAATATCAAGACAGCCAGCTTTCTTTTTCTCTTCCTGCCCGCTTGTAGTTTTGCAGCTAAAGCACCCACATTTGAGGCAGATGCACATGGTGATCGGCGTATCAAATCGAATAGTTGTTTTGCTTTGGTTCGAAGATGGAGCTTACAGCTTACTGCCACTTACCTTTTATAGAGCCAACGCCAAGATGCTGTGGAAACAAACATAATCACTGTTTTCAAAGAGAACCAAATGGGTGAGTGGTTTGCAGTACTTGACGATATCGACGTCTCATTGTCAGTGGAATTAGTTCAGTGGGTGAGATTTGCAAGCTGATTTCACCATGCCTGGTTAAGCAACCAAGCTCGATCCTTTTCTTTTTTTATCGGATGCTCGATTCTCTTCGTGGTTGGGGCAAGCATATGCTTTCCAGAAAATCACGTGCACGTGAAAATGGATAAGTCTGTATCGGAAAAACATTATCCTACTGCTTATGGATCATATCAATGGTATAAAGCTTGGATTAGTTATTCAATTTAATTCTTGTAGTGATTAATTCTGATAAATAGGAGTTATTTAAGATGCTCTGACAAAGAATAGATTGCTTTTCATCCCCACCACAGACAGCAAATTGAACAGCAACGTGCTTGAGAAAGTGAGGAGTTCAGGAATTGGATCCTGTCACTTGGTGGTAAGCTGACATTTGGAACTATTTTCGCTGAATAAAATTACATATATGGGGCGACTGCGTTGTTTATAGGCCTATAAACGAACGAAACGAACATGAACGGGGTATGTTTATGTTAGTTCATTTAACTTTAACCGAACAAATGAACGAACATGAACAAAAAATTTCTTGTTCGTGTTCATTTGTTAAGGAATGTAGCTTGTTCATGTTCATTCATTTAAATGATAAATGAACACAAATGAACGAAAATAAATGAAAGGATGTAAACGAACATAAATGAACACAATAAACAAACGTAAACGAACACAATAAACGAACGTAAACGAACACAAACTAATGAACATAAACTAACACAATAAATGAAGATAAACAAACGTAAACGAACATAAATGAAAATATATATTTTTCTTTCCTAACAATTTTAGGATTATATTTTATTTAATTATTTTGTGCTTTTTTATTTAAAATTAATTGAATTTTAAAATATTTATGGTTATCTGATTAGTGCTTAAATTATGCATTATTTTGTGATTAATTACTCCTTGATTAGCTATTTTAAGTTGCTAACTTGGTTCTTTTTGTTCATTTTCAATGCAGGAGAGTAGATTCCAAAAAATGTTACTAAAACTGATGAAATGTGTAATTTTTGATTTTCTGGAATTATGACTGGATTAATGGGCATAAATTGGGGCATGACTTCGCTAATGTGGCGTCCAGTCAGCAGATTACGTGGAACAGGAGTTTCAACCGCATTTTTCAAATTTAAATTAGGATTTTTTTTTAGTTTTAGGAATTTATCTTTCATAATTATCTTTTAGTTTGAATGTAATCTTTTAGGGTTATCTTTTAGTTTAAATGCAATCTTTTAGGGTTTTTGATGACTATACATACCCCACTAGGGTAAGTCTCAATTCATCATTGGGATCATTGAGATCATTCACTCTTGAATTATATTGTTTTTTTCTTTAGTTTTATAAAGTTTTACTTTTTCTTTAAAAGTTTTTTTTTATAAAAATGCTAAGTATGATTTCTATCATACTTAGCTAAGTTTTCCATAGCCAAAGGTTAAAGCGATGTCTCAATTCTGAATTGTGAGAATCGAAAAGTACCTCATACCCTCTCGGGTTAAATTCTCAATTTTCTGGAAACTAGATTGTCGGATGGTCTTTCTTAAAATCAGAGCGCTTTCACTTCAAAAATAGATTTTGACTTGGATGACGTTATGGTTTACCATTGGGATTATATAATCAATTGATTTGAATTCCCTTGAACACACTTAGCGAATGGTACGCTAAGGGAAATTGGGATCGAGTTCAACTTTCATAGAGGAATCATAATTCGAGTTGGGTTTTTCCAAGCGCTTTTAAGTTGTTTTGAGTTAACAATAGTCGAAGTTAATCCGAACAAGGATTGTGATTCCTAAAATAGATTTGGGAAAGTCAATCACCAAAGAGAAAAATGAGCTACAAGGATTTAACCTTGCAGACTCAAACCGGCATTTAACTTGATGAAAAATCCAATTCAATGATCGATTGGAATTTAAGGGACGTGAAAGCCTAAGGTTAATTTCATTATATTGGTTTTTGATTTTACTTTATTTGATTCTTTATCTTCCTTTGAATCATTATTTTCTTATTCAATTTCTCAACAAACCCCCATTTTTACTTTACTTGCATTTTTTCTCCAAGATCAGAGATCAAGAACAATCGTTTCAACATTTTTTTTAGTCCTTGTGGATCGACCCTTACTCTCTCTATACTATTATATTTATTTTTAATGAGATTAAGGATAAATTTATTTGACAGTGAAAATGACTCATTGTCAATTTGGCACCGTTGCCAGGGACTTCGACAAAAGTTACTGATTTAGTTTGTTTTTGATTTATGTCCAAGCAAAATCTCGAAGAGCTAGTCGATTTTGAACCTTATATCGAAGCGCTAGCCCAGAAACTACGTGGACTAACAATTCGAGAAAAAGGAAACAACAAGAAGTACAACGCCAAGAACAATCAGATCCAGATCCTGAAGCATCATCTAATGCCAATATCTACGAAGAAGAAATACCCGACGCCACTGCAAACTTCGAATTGCATTTCACGCCAATATCACCTGAATCGATGGACAATCGTACGATCCGAGAAGAAGCCGTAGATCCCGCGATCCAACACCCCCTTTGCATCGTCTTTCCTCAAGGAGAAACTCCATTTCAATAGAAGACAAGGCTCATTCATCTTTTTCCTACCTTCAACGATATTCTAATTGAAAATTTGCATAAACATTTGGTAGAATTCCACTTAGTTTGTTTAAGCATGAAACCACAGGGAGTTTCCGACGATCAAATTAAATTGAGAGCTTTTTCCATTTTCTTTATATGGTTTAGCTAAAGAATGGTTATTCTACTTACCTCCAAATTCAATAAATACATGGGCTGATTTAAATCGAATCTTTCTTGACATATTTTTCCCAGCAGCGAAGGCAAGCGAGTTGAGGGGAAGCAGTCTGGGAATTAAACAAAAAGATGAAGAGTCATTTTATGACTGTTGGGAAAGATTTAAGAAGCTTTGTGCAAGTTGTCTACAACACAAATTAACCGAGAAAACACTCATTCAATATTTCTATGAAGGCCTTTCTCCCATAGATATGAAAATGGTTGATGCTGCCAATGAAGGAGCTCTAGTCAACATGACACCGAACATAACAAGAGAGTTAATTTCAATGATGACGGCGAATTCACAACAATTTTCAAGTGAACCCAGCCGACGAGTTCACGAGATAAGTTCTATTTTACTTGAAACTAAAATTGACAAATTAACTGACGTAGTTAATTATCTTATTGTAGGAAAATTGTAACAGCGAGGCTATGTGAAATATACACGATACTAGATCATTCGACAGACTGCTGCCCCATGCTACAAGGAGATGCTAGCGCACAAGTAAATACAATGGACAACTTTCCAAGACCTCTCCAAAGGCCTTACAATCCATACGACAATGCTTCCAATCCAGGATGGAGAGATCATCTGAACTTGAGCCATGGACCAAATCCTAAACCAAATCAATCTTATTAATTGAGGAGAGATCATCTGAACTTGAGCCATGGACCAAATGCTAAACCAAATCAAGCTTATCAATTGAGGCCACCCCTACAACAACTTTATCAGTCACAGAAATCATCGTTTGAATCAATCGTCGAGCAGCTATCCCTTTCTCAGGAGAAATTTAAAATAGTACTAAAGCTCACTTTTAAGAGCTCAAGAAGAAAATGAGCCAACTGACTCAAACCGTGGGGATATTAGAGTCACAAGGGAGGCTATCATCACAAACTGAGCCGAATCCAAGATAGAATGTTAGCGCCATCACCCTCCGGAGTGGTACCGTAATTGCATCTGATATCTAAGAGAGAGGTGTTGCACAATCCCAAAAGAAAGAATAAGAGCCGAGATCTCAGATGGAAGAAGAAGCAGTTGACACAAACTCCAAAAGAAGAAGTAAAGTTGGTGCATAATCCCAAAGAAAAAAGAAGGATAAATCTCAAGTGGATTTCGTGCCATCTCCTTATGCAGTTCCGCCTCCCTTTCCTGAAAGATTCATAAAAAAGACAAGCAATCCAAGGAGAAAGAAATCTTGGATGTATTACGAAAAGTAGAAATAAATATTCCGCTTCTTGAAGTGATCTGAAAAGTACCGAGGTATGCCAGATACCTTAAAGATCTATACACTAATAAAAAGTGAATTACCATAAATAATAAGGTGAATTTAGGTGAGAACGTCTCAACAGTTTTCCAACGACTGCTTCCACTGAAGTATAAGGACCAAGGTATATTTTCAATACCTTGTAAAATTGGTGAGGTGAAGATCAAGCAAGTTATGTGCGATCTAGGTGCCTCTATCAATGTAATGCCTCTTTCCATCTATAATGTAATTTCCATCGAGCCTTTGAATGAGACAAGAGTTACACTTCAGCTCGCCAACAAATCAATTATCTATTCTGAAGGACTCATAGAAAATGTTCTAGTAGAGGTAAACGACTTAATTTTCTCTGCTGATTTTTATGTGATTGATATGGAAAATGTTCGTAGCAACATTGGTTCTGAAATCCTCCTCAGTCGTCCCTTTCCGAGGACAACAAATGCAAAAATTTACATCGAAGTGGTATTCTTACTATGGAGTTCGATGGTGAGATAGTAAAATTTGATGTTTATAAAGCAATGAGATGTGATAACATGCGTAGTATTAATTTTGTTGGCATTATTGAACTTGTTGATGATTTATATAGGAAATCTGTTGATAAAAAAAACGACATAAGAGAGTTGAAAAATATTCCAGTTGTTGATTCAGATTTGATCTTAACTCCTTTAAAAACTAAAGATTTACTTTCCCTTTTGCAGGCACCAAAAATTAAGTCAAAACCATCAAGGAATCGTTTGAAGAAATTAATTTTTTGTGAAAAAGATGTTTTGACAGCCGTTCTTTTCGACAATATTTTAAATATCCGAAGAAATCTTTATGAGAATTTTCAAATTTCTCATAAGAAATTTCTTAGTTGGAAAAAGCGAATGAAGTGGAAGTGTTTGTCACGTAACCTGTAGTCTGAACCAGGTCGTCGAGCTAACGACATTAAAAACAGCGCTTTAATGGGAGGTAACCCATTTTATTTTTTGTTTACTTAGTTTCTTTTTATTTATTTATTTTTATGGTTTATTTTTTTTTCTTTGAATTTTTAGGTACCCCTAATATTTCTGATCGAATATGATGCAGGTTACGATATTTTTAATCGAGCATGTAAAGCAATTTTTAAGCTTCAAAGGAGATCATCGTGAGATGCTTGTTAGCAAAACCCCTTGCCAGTGTGTGTTAGACTTCCTAATTTCCTTTTCCATCCACCTTTTGACCAAACAATTGTTTCCATCCTTTTCAATTTTCAACCCCCACAATCTGTTATATATATATATATATATATATATATATATATATATATATAACCCACAGTTTTTTTATTATTTACCCAAATCCCCCATTACATCATTCTCCTAAATTACCAAGTCAAAAACCCATATTTTATTATTTTACACAAACTCAAACCCCACCCAAACTTTACATTTTGAAGCCATCACAAACCCTTTTTTGTTTTTATTCTACACGCAAATAGTTGCACGACCTCAAGAATCAAACCAATAGTTGTGCTTTGTCGTCGTACCATTCCTCATCGTTCATCTGATCTTCACTATCTACCCGTACTCGACTCTTCTTCGTCCTTCACTCTCCACGTAGAACCTCCATGGTTCTATCAAGATATCAATAATCAAAATTACCTCTCGTTGGTTAACCGCAGACACCATTGCTCACTGCCGAATCAAAATTTTGATGTAATTTTGAGCTTACTTTTATTACCACATTTACGCTTTGGTTTTGCAGAAAAGTTTGGTATCGATCCGCACTCTGACGATTATCTTCCAAACCGCCACATCGTCTTTATTTGCTTTATGATCGATTGACATTAATCGGGGAGTATTTTCAACCTCTCTCTTTTGCATTTTACTTTTTTGTTCATATTGAGACAATATGATTTTAAGTGAGGGGTGGAATTAGAAATCAAGTTAACGCTTGCTTATGCTTTGTGATTGAAATTGAGTTATTTCTTGGTTAGAATTGTTGTTAATCTTGGTTGCCGGTTTATTGTTTGATTTAATTTCTTTGTGTTTATTTGTGAATTCAAGCATGTTCTTGTTAAATTTAGGATTCAAGATAGCATGGCATGATTAGTTTAGGTAAATTTTTCATGGCATTTCATGAATTCATTGATTGAATTGGATGCATGACTTAGTTTAATAAACCTTTCATGTGAGTTTTGAGCTTAATGAGCATATCTTTTATTCTTGCTCTTTGTTTCAATTGAGTGTGCCTAACTAATTGATTGCATTATAGAACTTGTAACTCGATGCTTGTTGAGACTACACATTTTGATTATGATGCTTTAATGTGATAGGGACATTAGGATTAAACCAAATTCTCTTCCCAAAAGAAATAGCCCACCCTTTTTATTTATTTTCCCCTTAGTGAGAGCTTATCCATTTCTTTGTTCACCAAATTTTTTTAAAACCGAGCATATTTTATTTGTTTTTCCCTCTCTTTTTTCCAGAACTACGTTGAGATTGTTTTGAGAAAAAAATTTGTTTGAAACAGTACAGAATTGAACAAAACAATCCATGGAATTACACTGTTTGAATGGAAGAAAAAATAATGCATTTTGGTTCGAACAATACAAAAATTTAGTGCAGAAAAATTCAAACAGTGCAATTCTAATTCGAATGAGTAGAAAAAATCAGTGCAGAAAAAAAAGTTTGGTTCAAACAGCCAAAAATAATAATAAAAGAAAAAACAGAAACATTCGAAGAAAAAGAGAAAAAAACAAGAGAGTGAATAAAACTTTGGTGGATTTCTTGTTTTCACTTTCTTTAATTTTTTACTTCCCTTTGAATAACTTTTTGAAATAATCTCTACTTTGTCTTGAACTTTTGAATTTTTCACCTGATTTTCGGCCTTTATACTACTAGAACCTTAGACCTGTTACAACCTGTTTCAAATACCTCTTGATTATTACATCATTTTCATATTAAGTAGTGGAGAATAAATTTAGTTACAAGCTTATGGTAATATGTTGATTAATTTAGGCTTGAGCGATTCTTTCACCCGAAACACTTGAACGAAATGAGTGAACCAATGTGAGGAGCTAAGTCTTGTATTCTTTGAAATTGATGGATGATTGAAATGCCATGGTTGATTTACACTTAATTGATTGTGTCATGCTTGATTGATCTTGAATTTCAACATTTACTTGCTTTAGTTTGCTTAGAAATCTTGGAAATTCTACGAAATAGGAGTTGGAAACTTGAGGTTTTTTACATGACAATTGAGAAATTCTTGAGGACAATCATCGAATAAGTAAGGGGGAATTTGATTAGTGCTTAAATTATGCATTATTTTGTGATTAATTACTCCTTGATTAGTTATTTTAAGTTACTAACTTGGTCCTTTTCGTTCATTTTCAATGCATGAGAGTAGATTCCAAAAATGTTACTAGAACTGATGAAATGTGCAATTTTTGATTTTCTGGAATCATGCCTGGATTAATGGGCATGACTTCGCTTATGTGGCATCCAGTCAGTAGCTTCTAGAAGGTCAATTCAGCATATTACATGGAACATGAGACTCATCCACATTTTTCAAATTTAAATTAGTATTTATTTTTAATTTTAGGAATTTATCTTTCATAATTATCTTTTAGTTTGAATGTAATCTTTTAGGGTTTTTGATGGCTATAAATACCCCATTAGGGTAAGTCTCAATTCATCATTGGGATCATTGAGATCATTCACTCTTGAATTCTATTGTTTCTTTCTTTAGTTTTATAAAGTTTTACTTATTCTTTTATTTTTCTTTAAAAGTTTTCTTTTTTAATTCTAAGTATGATTTCTATCATACTTAGCTAAGTTTTTCATAGCCAAAGGCTAAAGTGATGTCTCGATTCTGAATTGTGAGAATCGAAAAGCACCTCATACCCTATCGAGTTAAATTCTCAATTTTCTAGAAACTAGATTAGCGGATAGTCTTTCTTAAAATCAAAACGTTTTCACTTCAAAAATAGATTTTGGCTTGGATGACGTTATGGTTTACCGTTGGGATTATAGAATCAATTGATCCGAATTCCCTTGAACACACTTAGCGAATGGTACACTAAGGGAAATTGGGATCGAGTTCGACTTTCATACAGGAAGCATAATTCGAGTCGGGTTTTTCCTAACACTTTTAAATTGTTTTGAGTTAACAATGATAGTCGAAGTTAATTCGAACAAGGATTGAAATTCCTAAAATATATTTGGGAAAGTCAATCACCAAAGAGGAAAATGAGATACAATGATTGAACCTTGCTGACTCAAACCGACATTTAGCTGGAGGAAAAATCTTATTCAATGATCGATTGGAATTTGAGGCACGCAAAAGCCTGAGGCTAATTTCATCATATTGGTTTTTAATTTTACTTTCTTTGATTCTTTATCTTCATTTGAATCATTATTTTCTTATTCAATTTCTCAACAAACCCCCTTTTTACTTGCATTTTTTTGCCTAGATCAGATATCAAGAACAATCGTTTCAGCATCTTCCTTAGTCCTTGTGGATCGACCCTTACTATCTCTATATTGTTATATTTA
The DNA here is from genome assembly GCF_006381635.1 of Hibiscus syriacus. NCBI lineage: Eukaryota > Viridiplantae > Streptophyta > Magnoliopsida > Malvales > Malvaceae > Hibiscus > Hibiscus syriacus. Next base: position 44,914 of record NW_024063507.1, on the reverse strand, counting down.
TTTTTAATGAGATAAAGGATAAATTTATTTGTCAGTATCGGATTAAAATTTATTGGGCTTTAATATTTTAAATGGGTCTAGAGAGATTGAGCTAAACATAAATGAACTCACATAAACAAACATAAACGAACATAAACGAACGAACATAAATGAACATAACTGAACGAACATATTACCGAACGTTCATGAACGTAAATGAACGAACGAGCCCTGTGTTCGTGTTCGTTCATTTAATTAAACGAACACAAAATCTTGTTCATGTTCGTTCGTTTAAATAAATAAATGAACAGAAACAAACTTTCTGCCAAACGGTTCACGAATGGTACGTTGAACATTCGGTTCGTTTACCGTCCTAGTTGTTTAAAATTGATCCACCTACTAGTGCAGGTAATAGAAATCCTACATTCATGTTGTTCTTAGAGAAGGGTAGACTATTGTGAAAAATATAAGAAAACAAGTTTAACTCCATGTCTCCCACGGTTGGTTTAAACCATGAACCTATGTGCATTTACACTCTGACCTTATATAATGAGTTTTTTTTTGAAAAAAAATTGGACTCGGTCCAGGTCATGTTGCATTTTTAAGATAGAGTCAAGTCGAGTAGAATTTAAAGAGAAAATCTTTGATCATGAAATAAAAGTATAATTATCTATTTATATTTGGACATAATCGTAATAATATTCTTCTATTATAGTATTTTTCAATTAGATTTTTTTTATCGAATAAAAATAGATATATATATATATATATATATATATATGTCAGGTCAAGTGCGAATTTTTACCTAAAATCAAATCGGCTAATGCCTTCCTAAATTCAAGTGGATCAAATCAGTTTCGAATCAATCAAAACCTAATCCAATCTCATACATGCCCAATCTCAACGTGTTGTGATGCTTTTTTGTGGACAAAACTGTGAACCCAACGGATCAAAACGAGCAACGAGCTCCCTGTGTTCGATTGGTTTGTTGGGCCCATCTTTTCTTGAACCCGTGTGATGGTGCAATAGGAAAACAAAACGAAGCATCACGAGTCACGATCATGAATAATCATATCGATCCCCTCCGCCGCCCCCCCCCCCAAAAAAAAAAAATAATTACAGTTTTGTTACTCTATCAAAATTAGAATGAAAATTTACATTCCAAATCCTAAACATTCCCCCACCCTATATCTCTCTGCCTACCTATTCATCGTTCACTCCACAAAAAGGGAAAAGTAGGAAGATTTTTGCATCCTAAATTCAGCACTTGCTAATCTTCAATCTCCTCACAGTTGACAAGAACATCCTAAACATGTCATTACATTAACAGTTTCAGTTATCGAATAAATAAATCGAGTCTTAGTTTAATTCACATCGTAACGTTAAAAAAAAGAGATTTACTTACTCCCAGGACCATCATCCAATCACCTTCCTTGTCTTCATATGTAAGCACATGGTATTTGTCATAATGATCGCCATCAACCTCAGCTTCAGCCCCTGCAATAATAACAAAAGATATGATCATAAGAGAAAAACTACATTGTATTTTTCGTGAGAAAATCAGAAAAGTAAAAAATAAAGGAAGAAACTTTACAGATAATACTAGTGTTGAACATATGTTGAAGAGTCCTTATGAGGTCATAGTAATTATCATGAGCCAAAAGATCTAGCTTTCTCCCAATAGGAATCCCTTCCATGTAAACCTTAACAAAGAATGTCGCACAGTTACACTCATTTTCTTCTTCACCAAACACCTGCCTTAGCCTCACCTGCTCCCTGCCATCACAGTTCATTTTTTCACCACCATTAGCCCCAAACAAACGTAACCATTTCCAGATATAAAAGGAAACCAAGTAACCAACCTTTCATAAAGAGGAGCGGTTGAAATGCTAAGGCCGAGCCTAAGATCGGTGCCGAAATCCATGGAAGAAGCTGCACCGCCGGTGGTCGAGAAACCAAAGCGGTGGTTGCTGCTGCTCTCGAAAAACGATGACGGAGATGATCTGGCAGCCCTACCCATTTAATGAAGAAGAGTGAAGACAAATGAGGTAGCCGCCACTCGGGGTTTAAATAACCACAAAGATTGCGGGAGGAACACAAGGAGTAGTAATTTTTTGTTGGGAGAATCAATGCAATGGGGCAAGGCTTTCAAATAAATGGCTGTGCGGTTGGGCTGGGCAGCCGACAAGTACACGCGTCGTCCACCAAACCCAAGTTGTAATAATCACGGTGCTAACATTCTTTCTCGAAATTCGACTGTCTGGTTTTAATGTGCGCACTTCTATGTCTTGTGTTTGCCTGCTTGCCTTCGTCTTTTATAGCATGTATGAACAAAGTTTATTGTAATGATTTTATAAATTAATTTAATTAAAAATGTTTAAGGTAATCTTCATATATTGATTAGCCTTTTCACTGTGTATTAGAAGGTACGTGTGAAGAATTATTTCAATGTTATTACTTTTACTCAACTAAGACATGGTTTGTTTTATTTATTTTGAATGACGAGACATGATTTATTAATTGCATTTTGAGGGGAGGGCAGTGGTCAATTATGACACTAGAAACAGGGGTACAAAAGCATCGAAACTGTAGACATTAGGAAGAACATGTGAACTCGAAATTGCTGGCCGAAATCGATGTTCAATGGATAGAATTATCGTGTTGCGTAAAGTAACATAATTAAGGCTGCGTAATGATGATTTCGGGTTATGTGTGTATATATTAATTATATTAAGGAAAAATAAGAATAATAAAAACACAATTAATCATATATAAATTGCATTTAAATATATTCCTAATTGTTAATAATAAGATTAAATTACAAAAATATTCTTAAATTTGAATTTTACTATACAAAAAATTGCATTTAAATATATTTTGATTGTTAAATCGATTTTGACAAAATAAAAATGTATCGTGGTGAAATTAGAAGATCCCATCATGGAAATATGCGATCAAACTCAATTTGCAAACACAAGAAAAGAAAAGGTTGAATTGGATCTGGAAGGAAATCTTTGCCCACGTGTAGAAGGTAATTCTTTGTCTCACCTTAAAATAAATAAATAACACGATCGTTGATTATTTTTTTATCACTCGCCCACACAAGAAAGGGAATCCTTGCTTGCACCAAAAGAAACGCTATTTTTTTTTCCAAAGGAGAAGTGAAACAAACAAGAACAAAAGCAAAAGTTGATGTTCCCCATCACCCCCACCCATCACTTCTCATTTTCACAACCTATTAACCTCTTTTCTTTTAAACTTAACAATTATTATACAATTTTCTTTTAATTTATTAAATTCATAAATAATATTGAATATGTCTTTATATTCTAGCATGATTATATTTTGTACGTATTCAAGAGAAAAAAAATATAAAAATCTAACTTTAAATAAGAAGATATTAATGTCACCTAATCACTGGAATAGTGAAATTATTACTTAATTTTACATTTTAAAATTATTAAAAAATGTGTACATTAAGGAAAACCAAAACAAAGTTGTCATAATGAGGTGAATTATTTCATATTAGTTTAAAGTGAGGCATGGTATGTTCATCTAATTAGGTATATCATAAAATATTTAGATCATTGTACTTAGCAGCCAAAAGTATATATAAAATTGAATATATTTAAATCTAATTATCCAAATTTTGTAAACTACAATCAATAGAGAGAATATATTAATTCATTTAAAATATTATATAAAAAAATTATGATTTCATTTAATTATTGAATTTTGAAACATTTGATCTAGGGCTTAATGATCAGTTGAGCAACTTTAACTCGACTCGGTCAAAGTTCAGTAAAAACTCGAACTCGACTTGACTCGAACTCGACTCGAGATCTTAACGAGTTGAGTCAATCAAAGTCCAACTCGATTTAATAAGTTCATAACCAGCTCACTAATTTTTTTTATATATTTTTAGTAGTTATCTTAAAAAATTATTTCATACACTCAAAAATCAAATCTTTATTTTGGAGTTTAGACTTTAAAATTACTTCGTACACTCTTTTGATAAATTTGTTGGTTAAATTTATTAATTTATGTTTATATTAAGTTTTGTATAGTATTAGTAGATTTTACCTATAGATAATAAAATATGGTAAAAAAATTTTGTGAGCTTAGCGAACAACGAGAAGAGCAACGAGCTTAACGAGTAACGAGCTTAATGAGCAACGAGTCGAGCAACACGTTTTCTTAACTAGCATGAGTCAAGCAAAATTTTAACGAGCTTAACGAGCAACGAGTCGAGTCGAGCAATAATTTTTTTTAACGAGTACGAGTCGAGCACTATCCAACTCGCGATCAACTCGCTCGATAAGCACCCTAATTTGATGCAAAGAGGGTTGATTCTTAAAAGATATTTTGATCAGTATTTCGAGTAAACATATATTAGGGTTAACATCAGGGTTCCTACTGTCCAAAAAGTGGTTAACGTCTTTGGTGATGTAGCCTTTTATCTTTTTGCAGTTTCTACAACAATATCTTTTTACACATGTTTTAAGTAGATTCCATGGCCTGCATGTTTCGGCATGCCAACATCTTAACCCCAAATTTATGCTTACCGGTACTGCTTTACACAATTTCTTTAGGCTTTAGCATCCAACTAAAGCAGTAATCTTTGGGACTTTAGACTGTGAAGATAAAAGGAAATGTAATTAGAGATGGATCATCTTTTTGTCATCTCGAAATGGAAATTGAAGGTTCTATTTGATTTTAACTTGTCTTGATGATGTTTCAGTTCTCTCAAATTTATCTCAATTTTAAGATAAAATCTCATCACAAATTCGTTTCGATTTGAGTCAAATATTTTTAACGATGACATGGGACGGGACTAGCTGATTTTTTTGGCCGCCTTAACCTCGATCCGAAAATATATTCCCTAAACTTGACCCCGCATCGCCCCATAAATTTTAGATTTTCTTTTGCCCCGACCCCATCTCAAATTTTAGATTAAAACCTTGATCCCGACCCAACCCAATCCAAATATATTAATTATTTTAAAATAATTAAAATGATATATTCTATAATAATATATTATATAATTATTTATTATATTTTAAACTATTAAAATAATATTTTATAATAAATTTTATGTTTTTTAATAATTAAAGAATATATTTTAATAATATAAAAAAAAAAATCCCTATAATTTTAAATATATTATATAAAAAAAGATAAAATAATAATTTATACCAGATCGGGTCGGGTCGCTATTTTCACCTTAAACCTGGCCCCACCCCGCCCCGAAATTATATACCATATAACCCGTCCCGTACCGTCTCGATACCCGATTTTTTAAATGCCCTATAAAGTCAGGTCAAATCGGGACCCGTTGAGTTCGACTATTTCGACCATCTCTAAATATTTTTCTATTTTATTAAACAAGGTAAAGAGTTAATTGAAATATATGAATCAATTGCATCATATATCCTTCAGTTATGACCTTTATTTTAAATTGGTCCCTAAACTTTTAAACATTTTAATTACATCCCTAAACTATGACTATCATTCTAAATTAATTCTTAAACTTTTGGACATTTCATTTTTCATCCCCAAACTATGATTTTCATTCTAAATTGGTCCCCAAACTTTTTTGAACATCTCAATTTCATCCCAAATTATACATATATTCTGATCACATCTCTTGTTAATAAATTCGTTAGGCCAAGTTATATTATAATATGTTTTAAAAAATAAAATTTAGATTAAACTATTATTTAAACAAATTACATATTTGGATAAATTTAGGGATGAAATTGAAAGATTCATAAGTTTGTGGACTAATTTAGAATGAGATCTATATTTTGGGGAAAATTAGAATATTTAAAAGTTTAAGGACTAATTTAGAATTAGAGCCATAATTTGGAGATAAAATTGGAATGATAAAAAATTTAAAGACCAATTTGAAACAAGGGTCATAGTTTGAGTATATATATATAAAGAGAAGAGTATTATTGTAATTATCTTTAAATATATAAAATTTAAACACCATTTTTATCCCCAAATATTTATTATTATTTTTATTACAAAAAAGGAGGAAAGACAAAAATCAGAAGAAATGGGACAAAAATCCCTTAATATCCGGTGCCCATGCCCCGATTGTTCCTACTTTCACTATTGCCACCATCTCTACCTCAACTGTTGCCTTTGCAACCAACATGAAATCCATTGATGCACACCATCTCCATCATGGGTTATATAAGGCAAGCAAACAAATCAAGGGGGAAGCTTTTCATTTTTTTTCTTTTCTTCGTAATCACAAGAGGGGTTCTATAAAATCCTCTAAAAAACATGTAAATGGAGATTGTAACACCCTAAACTCGTATGACACACAGTCGACCAATTAGGATGCTACACGGAACCACCGAAGTGGCTGACGAACAAATTTCTTAATTTTCTTACTTTCTCTAACTTTAAAATGGCCATTTTAAGTAAAAACATACATAATAAAATATAATTTAAACTTTACATTGGGAAGCTCCCAAAATAATTATTTACATTCCAAAAATATACAAACCAACTTTAAATTGAATATACGACTTAACTTTACAATAGGGTTCATAAATATACATGCCCTTCAAAAACTTGAGACGTACTCTAATTTGCTCTTGGTTTGGACCTTGGTCGCTCTAAGGCTTCCACGAATGCGCTTCACCTAATAAACGTAAGGTAACAATTATTGTTTTATCACATATCACATGTACTTATAATTAACAATCTCATATCATATAACATACATTGTTTGAATATGTTCACAAGAATCATATATCATTAATCAAATCATACAACCATATATATATATATATATATATATTACGCATGTGTTTATAATGATTATCATGTATACAGGTTCATAACTACTCTGCTATGAATACTAACATAGGAATAGACTTGTCACAAGTCTTAATTCCTTTGAAATATATCTATAGTAAGCACTCACATTGGCCTCACTTAGTTTCCAATTCCACCTTTATGATTTCCTTATTTGGATCGAATCCTAATTCAGTAATCGTTCTGGAACTTGCTTACATTTTATGTCTACATAATCATACATTTATACATATCAGTATTCCAAATAACATACTCTAATTTCTCGTTTCTTAAACTAAATGAAAGGCTAAATTTCATTTTCTATTTAAAGTAGTATCGGTACCCCTAAAGGGTATCGATACATTCCCCAACTGTAGTATCAGTACCATACCTAGGTATCGATACCCATATTACATTATGTAATTCTCGTTTCAAAGATGGTATCGATATCGTTCTAAAAGTATCGGTACCCTTGGTATCGATATTGTTCTTCAGGTATCGATACCACATGAATGCCTTCCTTGTTTTTACTCTTGAAGTATCAGTACCTGATGAATCGATACCGATACCCATAGCCCAGAAATCACTTTTTAAGCCCGAAAATTCACTTATTTCAGCTCAAACACTTCATGTTTCATCTCGTGTATATTCTTAACTCATATACACATGCTTAAATCCATTTATACTCATTTATCACATCTTTAACCTTAAAATCCTATCATTCATATGTAAATCAAGAATTACACCCAATTTTCAACATGTTCTAATTCCAATTCTATCATTTCATATCTCTTAATTCAACTATTGACAAGTAAAATTTAGCTTCCAATTCTACTTATCAACTCTTTTCCAAAATTTCATTTAAAAACTCCTAATCTTTAATCTCTCCTAACTCCTTCATTCTTTTATTTTAAGATGACTTAATCTTTCCTTAAGCTTAAGTATTATCCAAGGATCATCACCAACTCTAAGATTCAACAAGAAATTAACTAACTAGAAAACTCACCTTTGCTTTGGCTTTCACGCATAAAGAAAGAGAAGAAAAGAGAACTCTAGAAAGTTTTTCCTTCCTCCCTCATCTCTCACGTGTAAATTTATAATCCCTCTCAAATTAATTATCTTACTATCAAATGACCATTTTGCCCATCTATTTTTCCTTATTTGATATTTAATCCTATACAAAATTTATAATATAAATCCCCGCACTATTTAATTTATTTACTATGACCAATAAATTTTGAAATATTTCAATTTAGCCACTAACCAGGTATTGAGGATGTTACAATTGTAATGTCCCTAAATACGAGTTAGGAGTTTTAGATTATTCGATTGGGTATTAGAATAAACCTCTATTATTATCGTAAGCTTTGAACCCCAAATAGATTAGATTTAGACCTTAAATAAACCCAACAAGCCTTAAAATGATTCTTTTAATCTAGACCTAAATATGGAGGGACTAGGGGAGTAATTATCCCAATTTTTCAAAGAAAAGTTGAATCCCCTTAATTGTTTATGATATCACGTCTGAACCATTTTTCCTCTTTTTTTATCACATGCTTAGTATTCTTCCCCTATTCTTCATCAAACTTTTCCCTTCCAAGCCAAGGTAAAGCTAGGAACTTTAAGAAACTCAAGCCTCATTTGAGAATTCTAAGGTAAGAACTACAACCTTTACCTCTCAAGCTTCAATTCAAGCTCTCATTTGAAAGTTTTGGTTGAGTTAACAAAAAATGGGTTTAAGTAGGGTTTATGGAACCTTGTGATTCAGTATGTTTTTGGGATATTTTTAAGTTGTAGAAACGTTTCTAACCTTATCCCAAATGTTTTCATGAATTGATAACTCATTTTTTTGTTTTAATTAGGGTAAGATAAGGGTAAGAGCTCTGAGCCAAAGAGCAAGAAAAAACTAACTCTTGAGTGATTCAAGAACGTTTTGCAATAGCTTGGGATCAAGGAACATGATTCTAACTAGACCATAATACATGTAGATCCTTGTATGTACATTTTGGTATGTTTTGTTCATGTAAGCATGCTAGAGTAATTTCATGGAAAAATCCAATTTTGTTGTTTAGAAGCATGAAAGATGATATCTTTTTACCTATAAGACCTCAAATAAGACTTTAATAAGCTTTATTGGTACTAGGGGAGTGTAACGGTGAGTTTTAAATGCATTTTTGTGATAAAAAAGAGCACTCTAGTGCTTCAGTAGCGGTACTGGAAGAACAATATCGATATTGTTCTTAGTTTTTAGGTAAAAAACAAGGTTATTTGTGAGAGTAAGAATTGATACCCCTTCAAGGAGTATTGATACTTGGGGCCCACTATCAATACTTAGAGGCTCAATATCGATACCGAGGCATTTATGAAAACATCGAAGCCAAATTCGGTATCGATACTCATAGGAGTATCGATACTCCTCAAAAGAGTATTGATACCAAGGTATTTTTCAAAACATCGAAGTAAATTTTGGTATTGATACTCAGGTGAGTATTGATACCCAAGGGGTCAGTATCGATACTGCTGGCACAGTACCGATACCCATGGTGATGTTGGAAATTTTAGTTCAATCGGTTTGGGTGTTTTGAGTTTGCTTAAGTTTCAAGTATTCAATACAATTGAAAATAATCAAGTTAACTAATTTCTCACCTAGAAATCAAGCAAGATAGGATGACATAAGACTTGTCTTTGTATGATGCTCAGGAAACAGCTAGGACACCCGAGTTACTCTAGCATTATGATGATTTTCCTTTGTTGTGAATATCCATATATTATCTTTTTGTATGCATTCGTGAACGTAAATTTCGGGTCATGCCAGTACGAGTGATGATGCACGTAAACTCTGAAACTATACTTTATGCTAGACTAGGTTTAGAATGTGAGCTTCTGATGCACGTAAATTTCGATCCAAGATTTGATATAAGTTTTTATACACGTAAATTTCATGATGCACGTAAATTTGCTATAAGTTTTGATGCACGTAAATTTTGGTTCTTACCCCGAAGTTATCACGTTCTTGATAGGTAGTGTGTTATCCAAAATACACGTAAATTCCTCCGAGCACACTACCCGACCTATCTCATATTTGTTATGTATTTTTGCATGTTTATGACTTTACACACTGGCATGTTCATGTAATGAATGAATGTAGTATTGCATAGTTATTCTCGTGGCACTGACCTTGTAAGCTCACCATATGGAATGTGTTTTTGTACGCATGTTAGTAGAGGGATCGTTGAGGAGCTTATTGCATTAATACATTCCAGACCGAACGATTTAGACCCTGTATGCATTCTATATGGACCCTGTATTATTTGATTATAACTCTATTTCTATTTTGATTTAAATTTTATAGTCGTATTATACGTATTTTGGGAGACTCCTATACTTTGTAAACATTGATTTAAATTTCGCTACTATGATGAATGAATGATTCTGATGTTTACCAATGTTTTTGAAAAGAAATTTTCATGTTGACCATTACAGTTGTTTTGTTTGGCATTGTAATCCATGTATCTTTAGGTCAAACTAGATTAGGGTGTTACATTTAGTGGTATCAAAGAGTCCAATTTTATTCGTTCTTAGGACCCGTAGGTTAGAATCAGTAAGTGTTGTGTGAGTACATGCCCTAGAGTGTCAAGTATACTTAAGTTTTTGGAATGGAGATAATGACCTCACTTTTCTTTTTGATTTCAGGATTCAACCATGGCCAGGAGGAGAGTCGTATCTCTTTGGCCAGAGATTTCGATCATGAGAACACCTCATATTCTGATCAGGAGGTACCTATGGACGCTAGTGTTAATAAGGTGATATTTTTTTCATGATATAACCTCGACCCTTATACAAATTATTTGAGCTATATCGAATTCATTTTCTATACCGCACTCTCACATGTACCACTAGCTCAGCCTACTATGGTACTCCAGGAGTCCTCAATCGAGAGGCACCATCAATATAGGGCAACTGACTTTTATGGATCTGGAGACGATATCTCCATCTCCCTAGATTAGTGGCTTTAGAGACGCTCTGTACCGTTCGTCAGTTGCACCTCACTCCCAAGGGAAAGTTAGAGTGTGTCACCGCTCTTCTGAAGGGTGACATGATTGACTAGGGGGAGACCGTAGAGTTTCTCACCTGGGATCATTTTTCTGATAGAGTTCAGGGAGAAGTACATCGGTGAGGCCCACATTAACAATCTGCGTGACCTGTTTCTACACCTGACCCAAGGTGACCGAATCGTACTTGAGTATGAGAAAGAGTTTCTCTGGCTGAGTAAGTACGCTCTATATCTCATTTCAACTGAGGCTCATCATTATAGGAGGTTCAGGAAGGGCCTCCACTTGGATATCTAGACTCATCCAGTAATCGATCCTTCTCGTGTCTTTATAGAGCTGAGCCAACAGGAAAAAACTGTTGAAAGGATTTTGAAAGAGAAAGCCCAAGTGGTGGTGATTTAGTAGGTCAGAGTATGAGGGCTCTGAAGATAACTAGGCAGTCTTATTCGTCAGCAAAGAGGGTCACGGGCCCCTAGAGTTTAGGGAGATCGCCATCAAGACCATCTAAGGGAGCATCCTATAGTTCAGATAAAGAAGATATATATAGAGTCTGTAGGAGACCCTTATCATAAGCTTTTGGATATAGCACTAACATATTAGAGAGGGCACCAGATCATCCAGTGTGTCCGACTTGTGGCAGGAGGCACCCCAGGGCGAGCGACTGGATGTTGCTTTAGATGTGGGTCCTTGGACCACTTTATTTAAGATTATCGTAGAGCTCAAAGTTCATCCCCCGCATCATTACAGAGATTTACCCCATCTGTTTAGCGAGGTTCGAGGATCCTCGAGGGGTGACGATCTAATTGAGAGAAGTACAATAAGGGTACTACTAGATCAGAGTATATCTAGGAGCCCAGAGTAATATCACATCAGTATGTCATCCGAGCCCAGGAGGAGTGTTATGTTGAGGATATGATTTCATGTATACTCATAGTTTTCTCCATTCTTATTTCTACATTGGTAGATTCAGGTTCCACCCATTCTTATGTGTGTTACGATCTGGTCCAAGAAAGAAACATTCTTGTTGAGGATTTAACAATAGGGGTCAATTTGTCTAGTCCCCTAGGTTTAGTCGTTTTGGTTGACAAGGTTCACCGTCGTTACCCCGTAGAGCTTCAAGGTGAGGTATTCTTAGCCAACTTAATAGAGCTACCATTTTGAGAGTTCGACGTCATCTTATGAATGGATTGGCTCTCTGAGCATGATGCAAGTTTGAGGTGCAAGGTGAGACAACTTAAACTTCACAGATGATGAGACTAAGGTAGTGATGATCAGTTAAAGTGTGGGTTGTACTACCAAAGTTGTTTCGATAATCAAGGATCATAGTTTGTTGGATGAGGGGTGTGAAGCCTTCCTGGCTCATGTGGTGGATATACGAGTTTATGTTCTGATGCTTGAAGACATTTGTATCATGCGAGAGTTCTCTGATTTGTTGTCGGATGAGTTATCAAGGTTACCACGTGATCGTAAGGTCAAGTTTAGTATTGAGGTTATGCGAGGTTCAGCTCTGGTGTCTATTGCACCGTATCGTATGACACTAAAAGTGTTGAAGGAGCTAAACAATAAAATTCAAGAGTTGTTAGTTAGGGGTTTTATTTAACCGAACGTTTCACCTAGGGAGCACCAATTATTTTTATTAAGAAAAAGGATGGGTTGATAAGGTTATGCATCGACTACCGATAGCTATATAAGTTGACAGTCAAGAACCCATACCCTATCCTATTCGACCAACTTAAGGTCACATGTATGTTCTCCAAAATAGATTTGAGGTCAGGGTTTTATTAGTTGAAAGTGAAAGATGCCGACATTATCAAGATTGCTTTCAGTAGAAGGTAAGACCATTACGAGTTTCTCGTGATGCCGTTTGGACTCACCAATGCCCAATAGTATTCATGGATTTGAAGAAATGTCTCTGCCAACCTATTTGGATCAGTTTGTAAATGTGTTCATCGATCACATTCTTGTGTACTTTCGATCCGAGGAAGAGCATGATCAACACCTTTACATCATTTTGCAGACACTTTGTGAACATCATTTATATGCCATGTTTGGTAGTGTTAGTTATGGTTGGATGAAGTAGAATTTATTGGTCATGTTATAGTAGCCAATGGAATCTGAGTAGATCCCCAGAATATTAAGGTGGTGCTAGAGTGGGAACCACCTAAGAATATCACTGGAATACGTAGTTTCTTAAGCCTTGCAGGGTACTACCGTCGTTTCGTCAAGGGTTTCTCCATTATTGGAGAACCGTTAACCAAATTACTTAAGAAAAGATTTCCTTTTGTATGGAACAAGCGCCAAGTAAGTTTTAATTAGTTGAAAGAAATCCTTACGAACACACTCCCATCACGTAACTCAAAGCCTAATACCTCGCCCTGGTGAACCTGCTCAATCTGAGCCCTTAACTGGTCATATGAACTCTACAATCTCTTGGTCTCACCTACTAACTTTTTTTTGTCTCACAGCTCGACTAACAACCCACCTTCACTAGTCAGACTCAAATGTGCTAGGAAGGCTCGCAACTTTATCATCGATTTTTTGCTCAAGGCGTCCACCACTACATTTACTTTACCTGGATGGTAATATATCATACAATTTTAGTCCTTAAATTACTCAACCTACCTTTGTTATGTAAGGTTCAATTCCTTCTGAGTGAGTAGGTACTATAGGCTCTTGTGATCGGAGAAGATAATTACTTCTCACCAATGAGGCAGTGTTGTCAAATCTTCAATGCAAATACTAATGCTGCTAGCTCTAGCGTGGGGGGTAATTGCGCTCATATGGTTTAAGCTGACGGGATGCATAAGCCCAACTTTACCCTTCTACATTAGTACATATTCAAGATCATGCAACGAAGCGTCACTGAAAACTGTAAAGTCATTTCCCGACTCTAGTTGAGTCAATACTGGGGCCTGGGCTAATATGACCTTCAACTGCTCGAAACTTTTATATCGCATTTAATCACATGTGAAGGGAACTTCATTCTGAAGCAATTTGGTCAGTGGGACAACTATCATTAAGAAGCCTTGAATGAACCGATGATAATACCCGACTAGACCTAAGAAATTGTGTAACTCTGACACATTCTTAAGTGGCTCTCACTCAACTATGGCTTGAATCTTTTGAGGGTCGACTCATATGTCATCTACTGACATAACATGACACATAAATGAAACTTCTGACAACCAAAACTCATACTTTCCAAATTTGACATACAACTACCATTCCAAAAATCTCTTTAGGACAATACGAAGGTACTAGTCATGCTCCTCTTCTAATCGTATGTAAACGAGAATGTCATCAATGAAAGACTCGGTTTATCAGATCCAATAATACTATCAGGGAATTGGTGAGTACAAACAACATTACCAAGAACTCATAATGATCATACCTCTTCATGAAAATCATTTTTTCTACATCGATATCCTTCATCTTCAACTAATATTAACATGACCATAACTTGACCTTGGAAAACACACGCTCCCTTCGGTTGGTCAAAGAGGTCATCTATCCTAGGGAGAGGATAACAGTTCTTGATGGTTAGCTTGTTTAATTGTTTGAAGTCAATGCACAGCCTCATCAACCTATCCTTTTTCTTAACAAATGAGAATGGTGCTCCCTATGGAGATATTCTCGATCGAATGAAGGCCTTCTCTAGTAACTCATTGATATGTGCCTTTAACTCCCTTAGTTTTATCGATGTCATTCGGTAGGGAGTAATGGACATTGAAGTTGAACCCAACATTACCTCAATACCAAACTCTAATTCACAGTTGAGTGGTAAACATGGAAACTCTTCTGGAAATACATCATAGAAATCTCGCACTACACAGATGTCCTCATGTGTCAGAATTAAAACTCGAGTATTGATCATGATGTGATCCTGTCTAGCACGAACTTTATTCATGACATACTCACATCATTGAAGATCCATCAAGCTCAATATAAGGGAGTTCTACCTTACTTTATATTATATTTACTCATTTATGCACTATATATTATTATGAGCATACATTTGCATATTAGACTATACTTGAATTATCATAACATGTGCATTCATTCATTATGTCATATGGTTTGCATCATTAATTGATATTCATGCATATAATCTATAGTTATAATAATAATATTCACTCATTATCATATGATGCATGAGTTATTATTATAACATATAGTTCACATTTTTATCATATACACATTTATATAGTTTATGTACTTAACTTATTCTTTATGTTATGTGTGTAGGTACATTCGGCCATAACTTGGGAGCTATCTTGGAGCAAAATGGTGAAAGCAACAGCAAAGAAACTTATATGGGGACGTTTAGGAGAACATATGGAACATTTGGTGAAAACATTGTCCGGAGACCTGTGAGCTCATAGCTGGATTAAACTGAAGATTTGAGCTACAAGATGACTTCAATTCAGCTTGGGAGATGCACCATCATCATCACCACTTAGGACACTTCAAATATGTCCTAAGTCAATTTTGTGAAATCGTACATTTTCGCGAATAGTTGCCACCTCAAAAGGTACCTTTTCACAAGGAGCTGCCATAATGTTCATCATGCTACAACTCACCTATGGCCAGCTCACCTCCAGCTCATTCACCCTAGAACTAGCTCAAACATAAAAGGTTACCTTCCAATAATTGTGACCTTTCATGAATGATGTTTCCCATTGAAGATTTCCTTTCATCAAGGTGCACGTTGGTGAAGAGATTACATCTTATTGGAGGCCTAAATCATGAAAAGACATGAGATAAGGCACCATACCTATTCGGCCACCGCCCACATGCCTTGCACATGAAGACTTTGGCGCCAATTTGAGGAGACACAACACTATTTGGCCAAGGAATGTAACTTTGGCGCCAAGATTAACAAGCATGTTACCATTCGGCCAAGGGAGATGTATATTCATCTTAGCCGAAACATCATGACCCCTTTGAAGAGGTAGATGAATCATCACAAAGCCAAGGGACTTCTCCTTTCATTTTAAAGCATTATGTACTTTCATAAAGAATCATGTACTTGCCAAAACATTATGTGACTATTCGGCCAAGCCCTCTCATTTCCTATAAATTGAGAGGCTTGCTATCAATTGTACTCATCTCAGTTCATAATATAAACAAACCTTTGTGAGTTAATTCTCTGTTCAAAGTTCTTTGTGAACTTTATCGATTAAGCAAGTATATTTCTTGTACTTGTGGCGTCATTCAATCACCATTGCTTCCTAAATTCCTAGATTTTATATCTAGTGGGTTGAAGACACTACTACCACCCCTCAAGAAAGTTTGTGAAGATCGAGTTGTGCTCTCTAGCATTGCTTCCTCTTTGGCGAGTTTGAGATACAGCATCATCACCATCTTCTATACAACATCCACGCCATCAACCATCTTCCATCAAGGCCACCAACAACTTCATTATAATTCCGTAGACATCTCTTTTCATCTCTTTCATTCCATTACTTTATTATTTATTCATTTCATATTCCATTACTAATATATTCTTATAATCTTTGTTGCATTCATACTTATAACTCAAGGACAGCAGTATTTGTTATTCCTAGATCGGGACAACAATAAGGCTATTTATTCACTTTCATTGAAGAGTGTAGATTCAACCTATATCAAGCGGTATTCAGAGCATAGTTGGATTGAAAAAAAAGTGTCATTGGCGTGCAACAACAAAAGTAAAAAAGAAAAGAAGTTCAAAAGGAAATCAAAAGCTCCTACAACAACAAAGGAGTTTAAAACAAAAAGAAAAACCTAAAGAAAAAAAAGAAAATGGATTTCAAAAAAAAAAAAAGCAAAGCCAAGGAAAAGTGCTCTACCATTACAAGTCAATCAATGAGGTATATCTACACTAGAAAAGATAACCTTATTATGTCTTGTGAAAGAGTGCAGTAAGTGTTGTTTCTTGGGTTGTAAGTCACATTTTCCTTTCTTTACTTTCATTTTCCTTGTCTTCAACCTTTTCTTTACTTTCATTTCCTTGAATTATTTCTTCTACCTTTCCATTTCTTCTTTTCCTTTCTACCCTAACCTATTTTGCAGACGACGCACACAAGAAGATAAATAACTTGTCTAATCTTGAGTAAGTTCTTCAAAGGACTTAGCAAGAGAGATCGAGTGGAAAAAGGCTTATTGAGTGAGTGAGATCAGAAGGGGAATTGTAAAAGCCAAATCATATTTCCGAGTGTAAACACGAGTGTTGAGTGGAGTGATCTCTTAATTTTCTTTGGAGTGAAGATTGTGAGGCTTTGAGAGCGCGCTGGTAAGGTTTTAATTTTTTTCTACTAACAATGTCTTGTGATCTTTCATCTTTCCAAACATTGAATAACGAACAAGCAAAGAGCAAACACATTTCACACTCATTCCCATGTAAATGGTAAAGTGTGTCTTATAGATATTGACGTAGGAAGTTGTACAAACATTGCAAACACATACATGGTAAACAAATTGGGGCTTACAACGATCAAACATTCCAACCCATATGAATTGCAATGGTTGAACGACGAGGAATAATTGAAGGTTACTGAACAAGTACTTGTTTCATTCTCACTTGGAAGGTACAAAGAAGAGATTCTATGTGACGTGGTGCATATGAATACGAGTCATTTACTCTTGGGGAAAAACCATGGCAATTTGATAAGAGGGTTATCCATGATGGATTCAAAAATCAGTATTCATTCTACCACAATGAAAGAAAAGTCATCTTGACTCCATTATCTCCTAGCTGACTGAATGAAGATCAAAATCATTTGAAAAGGAGCATTGAAGCATTGAAAGAGTAACTTAAAGACAATGCAATTGAAATAGAACGTTTGGAAGAAAATTCAAATGAAGAAAAGCTTTTTAAAGTTGAACAAAATGTTGGAGTTGAAAATGATAAGAGAATGGATGTAGAAAATGAGGAGAATGAAGAACAAATTTTCACTAACCTTACTCTTTCATCTATTATTCCTATTATTTTGCAGGATATTCCAAGAGATGTATCTTTTAGAGGAGATGGTTTAAGAATCATGAATTTTGGAGGACTAAAAGATGTGACCTTTGAAGAACCAATAGGCGAGACTCTTAATGTTTCAAAGGTTATACCAATTGAAGTTCCAAAAGAATCGTCACTTGAAGTGCCAAGAGTTGTGTTCGTTGATATTCCAAGTGAATTGCCAATCCTAAAAAGAATCCAACAACCAACTCCTATTAAACATCCACCTTGATTTGATGTTTCCAATCATCTTGTTAATAATTTTTTATATTTTAACTTTGATTTACTTTGCAGGAATTTGAGTTATGTACATGGTATTATCCTACCAAACGTTAATGATAAGCTCATTTGTCATTATAAGCTTGATTGGTGCATTGAACTCAATCAATTCAAGAAGTTTCAAAGGTTAACACTCTCCAAAAAATATCATGATGATTCAAAGAGTGGAGATAAAGAGTTACATACTCTTTTTAGAGAACATGATGTGTCGGATCAAAAAGTGATACAAGAAACAAGATCCATCATCAAAGGACACATTGCAAATTCATATTCCAACAAAGAAATTTTCTTTGAATTGCAGGATATTACAAATGACACAATTGGTCAAATAGAAGAACTAAGAGGCGTGATCCATGGAAGCTTAATAGAATTATCTTTTCAAGTGCCAAAAACTATAATTTTTCATGATTCAATGGACATTACTTTTGAGCCAAATAATATTTCTTTTGGGTTACAAAGAGATATGATCATTCAAGACAATATGTCTTCAAAAGACATAACTTTTGGCTATCCAAAACATGAAAACAGGGAGTACAACTTTCACTTAATCATAATTAATAATTCTCTTACTTATGAAAGTTTCTTCTCTTTTCAAATCATGGACATTCAAGGAACATATTCAAGGGATATGACTTTTGATAAGAATCCTTTCATAAAGATGACCTATGGAGGCAAACCAACAACGATTGAATGTCCGTACAATTTGGAGAAGTCACCTTTCGATTTGAAGACAAATGGGTCAAAAGAAGGGGAGGATGATGTGATCCTATCTAGTACGAACTTTCTTCATGAAATACTCACATCATTGAAGATCCATCAAGCTCAATATAAGGGAGTTCTATCTTACTTTATATTATTTACTCATAACATGTGCATTCATTCATTATGTCCTATGGTTTGCATCATTGATTGATATTCATGCATATAATCTATAGTTATAATAATAATATTCATTCATTATCATATGATGCATGAGTTATTATTATAACATATAGTTCACATTTTTATCATATACACATTTATATAGTTTATGTATTTAACTTATTCTTTATGTTATGTGTGTAGGTACATTCGACCATAACTTGGGAGCTATCTTGGAGCTAAATGGTGAAAGCAACATCAAGGAAACTTACATGAGGACGTTTAGGAGAACATAAGGAACATTTGGTGAAAAAATTGTCTAGAGACCCGTGAGCTCATAGCTGGATATAGTTGAAGATTTGAGCTACAAGATGACTTCAATTCAGCTGGGGAGCTGCACCATCATCATCACCACTTAGGACACTTCAAATATGTCCTAAGTTAAATTTTATGAAATCGTATCTTTTCGTGAATAGTTGCCTCCTCCAGAGGTACATTTTCAAAAAGAGCTGCCATAATGTTCATCATGCTACAACTCACCTATGGCTAGCTCACCTCCAGCTCATTTACCCTAGAACTAGCTCAAACATGAAAGGTTATCTTCCAACAATTTTGATTTTTAATGAACGATGTTGCCCATTGAAGATGCCCTTTTATCAAGGTGCAAGTTGGTGAAGAGATTACATCCATTGGAGGCCTAAATCATGAAGGGACATGAGACAAGGCACCATACCTATTCGGCCACCACCCACATGCCTTGCACATGGAGACTTTGGCGCTAATTTAGGGAGACACAACACCATTCGACCAAGAAATATAACTTTGGTGCCAAGATGAACAAGCATGTTAACATTCGGCCAAGGGAGATGTATATTCATCTTAGTCGAAACATCATGACCCCTTTGAAGAGGTAATCGAATCATCACCAAACCAAGGGACTTCTCCTTTCATTTTAAAGCATTATGTACTTTCATAAAGAATCATGTACTTGTAGAAACATTATGTGACTATTAGGCCAAGCCCTCTCATTTCCTATAAATTGATAGGCTTGCTATCAATTGTACTCATCTCATTTCATAATATAAGCAAACCTTTGTGAGTTAAATCTCTCTTCAAAGTTCTGTGTAAACTTTATTGATTAAGCAAGTATATTTCTTATACATGTGGAGTCATTCCTTCACCATTGATTCCTAAATTCCTAGATTTTATATCTAGTGGGTTGAAGACACTACTACCAACCCTCAAGCAAGTTTGTGAAGATCGAGGTTGTGCTCTCTAGTATTGCTTCCTCTTTGGCGAGTTTGAGATACAACATCATCACCATCTTCCATACAACATCCATGCCATCAACCATCTTTCATCAAGGCAACCAACAACTTAATTCTAATTCTGCAGCCATCTCTTTTCATTTTTTTCATTCCATTACTTATATTTTTTATTCATTTCATATTCCATTACTAATAATATTCTTATAATCTTTTTTGCATCCATACTTATAACTAAAGGACATCAGTACTTGTCAGTCCTAAATCGGGACAACAATAAGGCTATCTATTAACTTCCATTAAAGAGTGTATAATCAGCCTATATCAGATCACATGAGTGAATAATGCCTCACATCATTGGTTTATCATCCACTGAGCTTTTATAGCTAACATGATCCTTAACTAACCCGATTCTCACTAATCATCAGTAAATTGGTACCATCATCTACCTTGAGCTTAAATTATCTGACCTTGCATTTCAACACTAGTGTTGTGCCCATATAACCAATCCATACCCCAAAATTATGTCAAGCTATTAGAATGTTAACCCTATCAAGTTTGCTAGAAAGATCTGACCTTGAATATCTACTAGGCACCTCTGGTGAATTTTATCTACCAAAATGTCTAGACCTAGAAGGCTCAATACTCAAACTCTTTTGCTAGAATTTATATCTCTTGTACTAGCTCACGACATATGTAAGAGTGGGTGGAACTAGGATCTATTAATGAGTTAACTGGAATAGAAATTATTATAAATGTATATGATATCATATCTTTCATATCACACTCCTCAAAGGCTCTCACCATGTATTTTCTGAAGGCTACTCTCGGCTCTGCTCTAGCCACTAACCTAGCAGTCCCTCTATTATACTACCCAAAAATAGCACTACCACCAAGTCACTAACCCCGATATCTCTGAACGGATGGTGTTGATCTTTGATTCGATGCTAGAAGCACTCTTTCAATCCCCAAACAATCTCTAATAAAATGGTCTAAGGAGCCACAGTTGAAGTAACACCTCAATCCCTATTGATATGTCACTATGTGTCTCCTCCTGCACTGAGCATAGATCGAATAAGTTAAGACTCTCGTCGAATCACTAGCACTCAACCTAAACACTAATACCAGGGGTCTCCTCTTAGGCTTAAACCTACCTCCACGGTCCGAACTCTGACAGACTCTCCTCGGTTGTATTATTAGGGGTCTCCACGGACCCTGATTATCATTGGCCTTCTTGGTGAAAGTTTGAGATGATCCCGTTGGCTCGGTGGCTTTCCTAGACTATCATACGATCTCACCAATCACCTAACCCTCTAACTTAAAACCCTATTAACCACTTTTTTCGGGCGATACAACTCGATAAAGACCCTGGGAGGGTCGATTGCGAGATACGATAGAATATTTGAGGTGTAGGCTCTCTCTGAATCTTTGAAAAATGTGGTCCTCAGTCAAAACCAACTTTGGAATGTATCTAATCAATCAGAGCAACTCCCGCTTGTACTCCATCACTGTTCATTCCCTCTTAGCTAAGTTTAAAATCTGCTCCCTCAGATCATTAGTGTGAGCCTCTCCAATGTAATTATAACGAAACTCTAACAGTAAGTGCTCCTAAGATGGTCTCTCTGGCTCTAGTGTCATCTCTATTGTCTCCCACCAATCCATAGTTTCACCCTTGAGTAGGGTAGTGACGTACTCGAGCTTACCCTCGGGTAGAGTTGTTAGAGAGTACAGAGGGTCTCTCACAGCCACTGATCTACTAAGATGGGGCCATCATACCCAAAGCCATAAAACTTTGTAGTCTTATATCTGCAGAGAAACTCTACAGTGACATCCTAGGGTACTACTAAGGGCTAAGCTGAAAGTGCTAGTGGGGGTGGTACAGTTGAGGCACTGGTATGGCTCTAACAATTTGCCTAAGTACTGAGGTCAAGTCCCTAAAAAAGGTCACTTCATCGACCTCGTGTTAGCTAGTATGTCAAGTTTATCCGTATCTGGGACAAACTCGCCATTGATGTCAGCTAATAATAAGGCATGGCTCTCGTCTCTACCGTCTTGATTATAAGTTAGGTCTTCTACCATAGGTTTTTTGAAATTAGAAAGGAAAAGAGGTTATTATCATCATTTCATACATTTAAATACTCTTGACACTCTCGAGACATCCACATACATAGACATTTACTGACTCTAGCCCACTGGTCCTACGAACGACTAAGTCTGATACTCTGATACAACTAAATATAACACCCTAATCCAGTTTGACCTGAAGAGTGAAGGATTAAAATGCCACACATGACCATTGAAGTGGATAACCCAAAATTTTCTTTTAAAATAAACTATAAAACATCATATAAAAACCATTCATAATGATATAAAATAAAAACATAATAATCAAAGTTTACAAATACGGGGGAGCCCCCATTACATCCCAAAATAATAATTTTGAGTTTAAAATAAAATAGAGTTACGACTTAATACAAAAGGGTATACAAATAGTACATGCTTTCTAAAAATATCTCAAGATGTACTCTAATGCTTTGGTTGGTTTAGAAGTTGCTGGCAACGATATTGCTCCTCGACTGGTCTCCTAAGAACCTGTTAATAGAAACACATTATGAACGTTGAGCTTACGAGCTCAATGCCACTCTAATAACTATAATGTACTATATTCATTCACCACATGAGAATACTAGTGGCATATGTATGAGACATAAGAATGTTGACATAGAATGTTGAGGTAGACATCATTATGTGGCTGAGGGTTCTACATCTCGGAGCATACACCCCTCTGGCCTACCTAAGGTACCCTTGGGTATCCAAGGTGAGATTTGGAACCGCATCAGAAACATACACCCAGCCAATTTTCTCCGTTGAGCCTTGGGGCATCTATGCCCATATGGCAACTAAAGTGCCTTGACACTAACTGGATATATCCAAAAAAGACGATCGTCATCTGCTAAAGTAACTCGGGTGTCCCGACTGTTTCTCGAGCATTAAACAAGGCTAGTTTTATTTTATCTTAGTTGTTACTCTTTCTAACTGTTCTACATTTATTACTATTCTCACTTGTAGTTTTATTTGGTGGCATTCTGGTGTTATTGGGTCCCTCAAGTCTAAGCCCTTAACCATTTGGATTCTTTATCTAAAATTGTACGCTGGTACCGATATTGAGCCCTTCGGTATCGGTATTGACCCCTAAGTATCGATATCCACCATTTGGTATCGATACTGAAATGGCTATTGTAAACTGATAAGGAAATGTAGTATTGATACTCTTGGACCAAGTAGTTATACTTCTGAACTAGGGTATCAATGTTATTCCGAGTATAGGTACCAAAATTAGCATTGATGATTTGAAAAATGTCTCGATATCGATACCCCTACTGAGGGACAATAACCATGCCATGGTAATCCATATCCTTAAAAGTGAATTCACCCTGATGTACGTAATCGCTACAATGGACTAATACCACCCGAGGTTAACACGGCTCTCCAAATTTTGTACACCCGAAAGATGGAGTGAACTTAAGTGGTACGACTCTTCTCTCAGCTCAAACAACACTCAAAATAAGAGTGTGTTTCAAAAGAAAACAATTGCTTAGAGATATTCCTCTTACAGTGCATATGAAATGGAGAATTAAACATCCATTTATAGGCTCAACATAAGGGTAAAATGGTGAAAGATCCAATAACATTTACAAAATAATAATTGTCATAAACATTATGACCACAAACTATATTAAATATTTTGTACCAACTATAAATGATAAAATAAACTCTGATAAATAATATTTTACAGGGAGAATCTTGTTTAAAAAGAAACACATACAAACCGAATCAGACAATGCCAGACGGTTCATGCCCAATGTGAAATTCTTTGTATTGTCAACTATTGAAAATCAAAAAGCAAAAGAAAATAGAGATACGATATAAAAAAAGATAATAAAGAATACCGATGATCGGCAATCAACATTAAAATTAGTGTTGTCGTCGATCAACAAAGACGAAAAGGAAAAGAGATGAGAGGCATTAGAAACAAATGTATTTAGAGAAGTTAAAAAAATCCTAATCCTAATTATCTTCCTACTAATTGAAATTAATAAATATAGAGATAAGATATAGGGAACCTTTTCCATCATATCGTTCTAACATAAACAAGAAACTGTTTAAGCATAGTCTTTGGTCCTTCTCTGTAATGTTAATTATTTACGGAATAATAGATTGAATTCTGATATCTCAAAAGGAAACAAAAAAAATGATTGAATATTTAGGTTGTGATAATATATAATAGTAAATAGTGTAAAATATATAAATGGTCCCCCATTATGGAGTTTTACTTTATTAAATCTCTTGGCTATAAAAAGTTACAAAATGATCATCTGACTATATAATGTTACTTTGTTGAATCTCTCAATTATTAAAAGTTACAAAATGGTCACACGACTATTCATTATATTCTAAATTCGTCATTTTTCATTAAAAATTTGACGGTATAATGAACTGGACGTTAATTTGCTAATTGCAATATGATAAAATATGATCACAGAATCTTAAACAACTATTATATCTTAGTTATCATGTTAACAACAAACTTAGATAGCCACTAATTTTTTTTTATAAAATTGAATGAATTTAGAATATAATAAAGAGTCGGTTAACCATTTTATAAATTTTAATAATTAAAAGACTTAACGAAATAATATTCTATAGTTAAATAACCCGTTTGTAATTTTTAATAGTTAAAAAAAAGAGAAAATAACCTCAGTGACCAAAAATCCCATATAATATACGATTTTAACCAACTTTTTCCGGATTTGCCAAAATGACCAACAAAATCGCAATGCGATCGCTAATTCGCAACGCGATCTCCATTATCGCAAATTCGCGTTGCATTTTCGCAATGCGATAGTTGAAAATCGCGTTGCGATGGTCTACAGTATCGTTGCGATTTTCCCAATTCGCAATGCGAATAAGTAAATCGCAACGCGAATTGGGAAAATCGCAATGCGAATAAGTAAATCGCAACGCGAATTGGGAAAATCGCAATGCGATACTTACTATCGCAATGCGATAATACAAAATCGCAACGAGATACTGACTTTCGCAACGCGATTCTGACTTTCGCAACGCGATTTACATAGCGCCATTCGTATTAACGCGTATTTTTTTTTCAAATTCCAAACACGAATTTTTTCTTAATAAATCGGAAAATGAACCGTCCACAGTAATCGCAACTCATAACCTCAAACCCAAAACACAACACTCAGTCCCATCTCCATCTCTCACTCTCTACGGCGAAATCCATCCCATCTCCGAAGATTTCCGTCCCCATCGCCGGCGAAATCCCTCACAACCATTAACAGTCAAAAATCCCTCACAATCATTCAGAAATGGAAAATCAACCTCCGAGGGTTAGTTTTTTTATTTTTATTTTGAAATTTTTGCATTATTTTAGGTTTTTCATATTGAGATTGATGATAAGTTTACTGGTAATTTCAATAATAGATTAACCATTTCACTTAGATTTCTTATTAAATTCATTCGATTGCTGCCAATACTGCTAAACTGTTTAGCCTGTGAAGTTAGTATTTGTCTTTGCTTTGTCTTTGGTTGAAGTAATGCAGAAGAAGAAGTTTCGAGAATGAAATCGCAACGCGGAAATAACTATCGCAACGAGATAATCGCAACGCGAAATAAAAATCGCAACGCGAAACCAAAATCGCATTGCGATTTTCATTTCGCGTTGCGATTTTCATTTCGCGTTGCGATTTTATTTCGTGGTTGCGATTTCATTTCGCGTTGCGATTGTCTGGTCGCGATAGTCATTTCGCGTTGCGATTCTCTCGTTGCGATAGTCATTCCGCGTTGCGATTCTCATTATCTCGTTGCGATTTTCATTTCAACCAAAAGACAAAAACAGTGTTGCAAATTTTAGTTTCAAGAATAAACTACTATTTATGTTTATTGTTTTGTTTTGGTATATCTTGACAGTGTCATTTTTGGTATATCTAACTTGGTATGTTTATTGTTTTTTTGTAGAAATTTTTCGACTTCATTGACATTAAGGAATAAAGTTAGCCTAGCCACTACAATTGCTTCGAAGCTTTCAACTGCACAAAGAAAATTGTTTGAAAACCTGCTTCGGGCCATGGCTGAGAGTACAGCATCCGGGTGGAGATGCTAGTTTGACCCATTTGTGGCTTCAGACCATGACTAGCGATCTACCGACAGTATACAACGTGGTGAGGAAGAGATATGGTTTCATTTTCCACCGGCGTATACTTGTTTTGGGCGGAAAGGAGTTCTGCTTAATCACTGGTCTACTATTCGGACACGATGATGTAGGCCGGTACACTCGTCATATCACCCGCCCATCATGGTTATCCAGGGTTTTTCCTGATGAGTCAATAGAGAAGCCGAACTTACACGTCGACGACATGAAGAAATTGTTAATAAGAAAGATGGTTTTACTCGGATGAATGACGTCGATGTTGTCCGAGTATGCCTTCTACTACTTTTGTATGCCGGCTTTTTAGGCAGAGAGGCCAGACACCTATTCCTCAGGAGCTAATATTGGTAGAGGACCTAAATGCATGGAATCTGTTTCCGTGGGGTTCGTATATATGGAAATACCTGGACTAAGTTGTCGTCTGCCTTTGATGACCGCAAAGTTTGCGGGGCGATGGGTCGAAATACACTTTGTCAGGCTTTGTTTGGGCCTTTAAGGTAAGAATTTCTATATAATGTTTTCAAAATTATAATTAATTATTTAACAATTACTAATGTTTGTTATATATGTTTGTAGATTTGGATATTCGAGGCTTTCCCCAGCATAGGGCTATTTCCTGGAAAAGGAAACGTATGTTTGATGGGAAGACTTAATACCATATGCGACAATAAATAATGTAAGTTAACACAAATACTATCATATATAAACAAGTTATTAATAGTATACGTTTAACTTTTTTTAGTTTTATATTTTAGGAGGCCAACACTCCATTAATGAGACTGACACCCACGGAGGCTGAGCTTGCCACTGATTGGTGGCAAGCTAGTCAGCGTTTTTTTGATGGCACGAATAATGAGCAGCCTCCACTTCCTCCACTTCGAGAGCCATCACCTCACCCAGAGCCATCACCTGATCGACCCGACTATACACCTCTACAACGAGAGCCATCACCTATCCGTCACATCATCGAGTCTCTTCTCCACCATCACCTCATGATAGGCGACCGACAAAGATGCCACGACTTCTATCTCCTGTTCTCCACTCCACGGGATGAGGTCAAGGGAGTTACGTGATGAGTCATGCCTTGCGTGAGGAGATCGGTACTCTACGCGATAACGATGGTGCATGGCGTGTGGAGGTGTCTACTTTACGTGGTGAGGTTGCGCTCTACGTGAGATGGTAGTATCGTTGCAGAATGGGTTCATACTCTATGCAACGAGGTAAGTTTAAGATTTTCCATATTTAACTGATGATAATTACTCGTAATTTCACTTAAATTAACCATTTCACTTAGATTGCTTAGTAAATTTATTCGGTTGCTGCCAAAACTGCTAAACTTTTTACTTTAACACTGTGAAGTTAGTATTTGTCTTTGGTTGAAAGTTTGAAATATATTTATCTTTGTTTTCACTGTTTAAATATCATGTCTGTTTATTTATGATATTTTTATTTAGCGGACCGATAAGGTGGATGCTTTACGTCGGGTTTTTCTTGCACGACAGAGTTTACGCATCAGACGGCGTGCACGTGTTATTAAGTCTCCGTATACCCCAATAGTGCGAAAACACCGCAAGAAGAAGCCCGACTCGCCTATCATCCCTCAAGAGTCCACTCCTATCGTTGAAGAGGCCCCTATCATTCCTCGAGAGTCCCCTCCCACGTTCAAGAGGCCATGTCATCGTTGAAGAGGTCCTCCCACCATTCAAGAGCCCGATTCACATGGCATCATATGTAGGATTCTTGAGAAACCCTCTGACGTGCCGGACATGATGGATTCAAGTTGGCTCTCGTATGAGTTACCGGCAAGTACCATACCGGTATCTGAAGAGGAGAGGAAACAACTACCAGACACAATTCTGGATAACACCCTTTGGGCTAAGACCGCAGTTGATTTTTATCTACATGAGCGAAGCCAGGGGTGTTTCACTAACATATGCAAGCTCAATGATGATATCTATTTGTTGCTTGATCGGTCTTGGTGGGGCGTATTATTAGGGGTCGAAGACAATGGCTATTTCGATGGAGGGGTAAGTCTTATATTTTTCTTATATTTTCATTTGATTATTTTTTTTGTAAATTTATGTAAGTTACTAATATATGTCTTTTTTTGTAAAACAGCATATCGATGCGTGGGTGTCACGTCTTCTAATAATTAGGAAACTTAAGGAAAATAAAAGAAATACACGGTATACAATTATGCCGACGTCTTTTAACGCCGTTCACTTGAAGAATCAACGAGATGAATCATTTGCGTTGGGCAATGGACAAGCTAAACTTATCCTGCATGGTGGGAGGTCGATAAGGTTAGTGTTTATTTTAGATTGAGTTTAAAGGTATTCATAAATAAGTGCGCAAATGAATGAATTATTACTTATGATTGCAGGTGTTATCCCTGTTTTGGAACGTAACCATTGGCTTCTCGTCGAGCTTCAGATCCATCCCTTAAGGCAATAGTATATGACAGCATGATAAATTACATATCATTGGCTGATTTAAGAGATATTATTAAGGGATGGAGCTCTTATTTGGCTAAATACTTGGATGCGATAAATTATTGGACTCGTTCTGGAAACAAGAAGCCAAAGAAGCTCAATATTACAGTTAGCAGAGACGAGACCGCACCACAACAACGAAAGGACCCAGAGGGGATTGTGGTCTCTCGTATGCTTGGCGTTGGACCGTTTGATCACAGGAAGTATAAAGTATCTACCTCCCAACGATATAGATAGAGCTGCAGTAGGCTTGTGGTTTCGACATTATATGGCTAGATCGATATATACGAGAGCTGCCTACCTGCATCCACGTTATAAAATGTCCATAAACAATTGGTATGTTTATAGGCTTGTGGTTTGAAAATGTTTGGTTAAGTACCTAGAATTCAATAATTTGCTGTTTGTAGGTTTTAGATGTGTACAAAGTGTTGTTTGAGCAAATGTTTGGTTTATGCAGGTTAATCTCAGAAGTGAGCTGCGTGAAAATGATGTATGGCAGCAAAAGTTGATTCAATAGTAGAAGTGTTATTTTCTCTAATAATTATTGCTATTTTTTGATTGTTTAATTGATTTGTAAAAGGTGATTTGTAAAAGTTGATTTGTTTAATTGATGTTAACATAATTCTTATTTGTGCTTGTTTAATTGATTGAAATGTAATGGTTGATTTTGTTGATTTCAATCTGTATTATGTTGAAGGCAAAAAGTACTATCGCAATGCGAAATGAAAATCGCAACGAGAGAATCGCAACGCGAAAATGAAAATTGCAACGCGAAATTAAATTCGCGTTGCGATTTCATTTCGCATTGCGATTCCGTCGTTGCGATTTTCATTTCGCATTGCGAAATTAGCGTTGCGATTTTCATTTCGCATTGCGATTCTCTCGTTGCGATTTTCATTTTGCATTGTGATAGTAATTTCCGCGTTGCGATGGACATTAAGATGATTGCCTATTAAGTGATAACAACTGGAACAGATCATATCAATTTTCAAACTCAAGTTACTAATACATGCCTAACTGAAATGTTAAAAGTTCACACATAAAATCTACATAATACAACGTTTGCATTTAAAAATCACCTAAGTTAACAGTCCCAAAAGGTGAAGCCAGTTGTGATTGGGATTTTAAAGATGATTGCGATTTTGATTGCCTTTTTCTTGACACCATATGAGCTTTGGATTTTGATGATGATCCATATTTTGGTAGAGGAAAAGATGATTTGATGGCACTGGTGATCCACATGTCAACTTGTATGACCACTTTCCTTGCACCGACTACATGTCGATCTCTTCTTCTCTTCACCCTTAGACGGTATACGATCGTGACTTTTTGGTCGGCCAAGTAGCCTTCTGTCCATGGCTGGTGGCAAAACTGTTTGTAAGTCATCTGGTATGTCCCACTCAGAAGGATGTGAAATAGGGTAGACAATCTCGGCATAAGTCTGTCGATATACTTTTGTAGTGTAGCAATCCATAGCGTATGTGCTTAAATCATCTTGGTTTAGATGAAGAGCAACTTTTATAACATGGCCACATGGATAACCAGATGTTTGCCATTTCATACAACTACATCCTTGCATTTAGATCGACAAGCCCATTAAGTTATTATCCAGTACTTCAAACAAAGTGTTTGAACATGGTTCAACTCCATGACGTTGACTTCACAACACGTTTCGTTATCTTTTTTTCAGTCCATAGTGTAACACGATGTTCCAATGTTCCTGTAAATTTAAATAAATAATACTTAGTAAAATATATGATAAGTTACGAATTCAAAGAAATAATACCTATATGGTTTCTTTTCTTGTAGTACCACTGTTGAATAGAGGCTCGAAAAAACTCCATTAACATAGTAATGGGTAATTTCCGGGAATGACGACTTAGAGCGTTAATTGATTCTGCACTATTAGACGTCATGAAACCATATCTTGCTCCAAGTTGATGTACTCTTGACCATCTTTCAACCCGACATCTTCTAGTGTTTGAGCACACTGAGGCAAAACACGTCTTAAACAGTTTATATGCTTATTGAAATCCACTTCCCGATAAGCCTTTACAGCCTTCCAGTATGTCCATTTGTGCTTTTTATACCAGCAGACCTTGATTTTAGATTTCTATACAAATGAACACCACAAAGTCCATGAAAAGCGTCTGGGAAACACCTTCTAACAGCGTTGTCAATTGAGTTTGCCCTATCGGATATGATTGTCAGATTGCTAATAGGACCTATGCAATCCCTAAGATGCCCATAAACCATGTCCATGAATCAGAGGTTTCAGATTTGCCAACCCCGTAAGCTATTGGTAATATCCCATTGTTAGCATCCATGGCTACTGCTAATAAGTTTACTCCAAGGTATCGACCTTCAAATGTGCTCCGTCAACTATAATAACTGGGCGCATGCAAGTAATAAACGAACGAATCTACAAAATAATATACAAGAAATATAATCATTTAAATGTGAAATGCATGTAACTAACAGAAATGAGTCAACAGAATTATATTGATTTACTAACCGCAGCACCAATGGCGATAAACAGCAACTCAAAGCGTCCATCTCTATCTGTTTTGATATGAGTTACCGACCCAGGATTTTTCAGCTTTAAATTGTGACAATAAGCCGGCAGTTGGGCAAACGATGCTTCTGGCGACCCCCTCAACAATTCCAAGGCATAACATTTGGCTCTCCAAGCTTGAGAATATGATATACTAATCTTGAACCGAGCATTCATGTCAGTCATAATTTCATGTCCCCGATATACCCTGCCATTCAAAAACATTAACTCAGCCAGAAAACCACCCAACACCTTTTTGTTTGCCTGTCTATGGTGAGGAAAAACTTGGGTTCTTGAACATGTATGTTTATCAATAAAAGCCCTAACTTGAAACATTGTGCAATCTTTTATCCTCTTTGCAATCATACGCCACGTACAGTTTTGTCAATCGTACACCTTGTTTCGAAACGATCTTTGCTTGATTTGTTAACTTTTAGTTGATAGCCATCTTCCACACATTTCGTATACAAAGCTATCTTCAAGTCTTCCTTTGTATCAAAACAATCATCTTTCTGATACGAATAACTTTTGTGTAACAATCAACTGCTTTCTTTGCCAACTCTTCTTCCGGTAACTGAAGTAATTCTGGCTATTCCAGTTATACTCCCGTGGCATTTTCTTTTCTTCGGGGACTTTTCTTCTTCTTTTTCTTCTTCAGGATTATATGAATTACAGAATGGATGTTCAACATGTTCATTCACAGTCGTAACTTCCTCCTCATTATCATCAACAACATCTCCTCGGCAACGGGTGTTTCATCATCAAAATTCGGGTATTGACCAATATCAAAATCATTACACCAGGGTCTGTTTCTTCTTCTGAAACATCATCAAAATCCGTGTATTGACCAATATCAAAGTCCGGGTATTGACCAAGATCAAATTTCGAATACTGACTAGTACTCGCAATTTTTCTCTTGGCTCATCATCGTCTAATTGGTCAATACGAAAACCGGAATTTGGTGCTGAAAGTTGATTTGGATTTGGATTAGAGAAAGGCTGTGGGTTTTTGACCCACTTAGTTGATTACTACCCGCTACTGACCCAACAATACTACTTCTAGGTTCAACAACATACAATGTAACATCATCACTTGAAACATTAATGTAAGCAATGAATCGTTCAACATCTTCATTGTCGGTTAACAAATAAACTTTACCATTTCTCTGATAAGATAGCCTAAATCCACTTAGGGGCTCTAAATTCAATTTCTTTGAAACACGTACATTAGGGTTTCATAAGTTAACTTCTTTAATGACAGTTTAGTTGAAGATTCATGGGTAAAGGCATATATTGTAAAACACCATGAACATTCTCCCATGACCCTCCAAAACACAATATATCCAAACATGATCAACATTAGATGATTTCATGGTTGTAACTAAACAAACGAGATGCGAAACTAAGACCTGTTGCCGGATGGGGAAGGATGTCGTTGGATATTGGAACGAATGTCGCCGGAGAGAGTGATAGATGGAGATGGAATGAGTTGCGATTTAGGGATTTAGGTTATGAGTTATTGCTGCTGCGTATATATACACTAAAAATTTGGCTTACGAAACTAAAACCTGTTGCGAACTTTGAAACTCCCATTGCGATTCTGTTATCTCGTTGCGAAAGTCAGAATCGCGTTGCGAAAGGCAATCATTTGACCATCGCAATGCGAAATGCAAATCGCAACGATAGAATCGCAATGCGAAATGAAAAAGGCAACGAGGATTAACATGCATAAACTTTTAACAATTATTATTGAATTCTAGGTACTTAACCAAACATTTTCAAACCAAAAGGAGTATATATGTTAAAAAACTTGCATTATGTGTATTTTATGTGTGCACTTTTAACATTTTCAGTTAGGCATGTATTAGTAACTTGAGTTTGAACATTGCTATGATCTGTTCAGTTGTCATCACTTATTAGACATTCATTTGACTATCGCAACGCGAAAATGGCTATCGCAACGCGAAAATGGTTATCGCAACGAGAAAATCGCAATGCGAAATGAAAATCGCATTGCGATTTTCTCGTTGCGATTTTCATTTCACATTGCGATTTCATTTCGCATTGCGATTTTTCGTTGCGATTTTCATTTCGCATTGCGATTTTCATTTCGCATTGCGATTTTCTCGTTGCGATAGCCATTTCGCGTTGCGATAGTCTGTTTGCCTTCAACATAAAGCAGATTGAAAATCAACAAATCAACTATTACATTTCAACACAAATTATGTACACATCAATTAAACAAATCAAGATTTACAAATCATCTTTTACAAATCAATTAAACAATCAAAAAATAATAATTCTTATTCTTCATCAATTATTGAATCAATGAATCAACAACTTTGTGACCCCGTACATCCATTTCACGCAGCTCACTTAAGGATTAACCTGCAGAAACCAAACATTTGCTCAAACAAGACTTCCTACACATCTAAAACCTACAAACAGCAAATTATTGAATTCTAGGTACTTAACCAAACATTTTCAAACCAAAAGGAGTATATGTTAACAAAACTTGCATTTGACTTACCAATTAACAATGGACACTTTCATAACGCGGATGCAGGTAGGCAGCGTCTCGAATATATTGCTCTAGCCATATAATGCCGAAACCACAAGCCTACTGCAGCTCTATCTCTATCGGTAGGAGGTAAAAACTCTGTGCTTCCCATCGTCAAACGCGCCAAGAAAAGGCATACGAGAGGACCACAATCCCCTCTGGCTCCCGGCGATTGCTGTGGCGCGGTCTCGTCTCTGACAACTGTGACATTGAACTTCTTTGGCTTCTTGTGTCCAGAATGACTCCAATACTTAATCCCATCCAAGAATTTAGCCAAATGAGAGCTCCATCCCTTGAAAATATCTCTCAAATCAGACAGTGATATGTAATTGATCATGTTGTCATACACTATTATCTTCAGGGATGGGAGCTGAAGTTGGACGAGAAGCCAGTGACGACGTTCCAAAACAGGGATAAACACATGCGATCATAAGTAATAATTCATTTATTTGCGCACTTATTTATGAACACCTTTAAAAAATTTAAAAAATAAACACTAACCTTATCGACCTCCCACCATACAGGATAAAGTTTAGCTTGTCCATTGCCCAACAAAAATGATTCATCTCGTTGATTCTTCAAGTGAACTGCGTGAAAAGCCGTCGGCATTATTGTATATAGCGAATTTTTTTATTTTTCCTAAGCTTCCTTATTATTAGTAGACGTGACACCCACGCATCGATATGTTTTACAAAAAATACATATTAGTGAATTACATTAATTTTTAAACAAATTAATCAAAATCATATATAAGACAAATATAGTCTTACCTCCCCATCCAAATAGCCACTGTCTTCAACCCCTAATAGCACACCCCACCAAGACCGATCAAGCAACAAAAACATTTCATCGTTGAGTTTGATGATGTCAGTGAAACACCCTTGGCTCCGCTCATGTAGATAAAAATCAACTGCGGTCTTAGCCCAAAGGGTATTATCCACAATTGTTTCTGGTAGTTGTCTCCTCTCCACTTCAGATACCGGAAGGGTACTAGCCGGTAACTCATACGAGAGCCAACTCTCATCCATCATGTCCGGAACCGGTGGGGGTTTCTCAATACTTCGATATATACCCCATGTGAATCGGGCTCTGGAATGGTGGGAGGGACCTTCAACGATGACAGTGGCCTCTTGAACGATGGGGGGGAATCTTGAGGGAGAATAGGGGCCTCTTGAACGATTGGAGGGGACTTGAGGGATGACCGGTGAGTCGGGCTTCTTCTTGCGGAGTCTTCGCACCATTGGGGTGAACGGAGACGTAATAGCACGTCCACGCCGTCTGATGCGTGAACTCCGTCGTGCAAGGAAAACCCGACGTAAAGCATCCACCTTATCGGGCCGCTAAAAAAAATTAATACATAAATCAGTAAATAAACAGACATGATATTAAACAAATACAAATATGTTTCAAACTAGCATTGTATTCACCCAAATCATTATTCTATCATAGTTCACAAAATGCTCAGATAACATTCCAGAAGTAAGCACTTATAAGCATTTAAAAGGACAACATATATAAACATTCCAGAAGAAGAATAGTTTACTTTCGCAACACGAAACATAAAATCGCAACGCGAAATGACTATCGCAACGCGGAAATGGCTATCGCAATGCGAAATGAAAATCGCAACGAAAAATCGCACGCGAAATGAAATCGCAACGCGAAACACAAATCGCATTGCGATTTTCATTTCGCGTTGCGATTTCATTTCGCATTGCGATTTTGTCGTTGCGATTTTCATTTCGCATTACGATAGCCATTTCCGCGTTGCGATAGTCATTTTCGTTGCGAAAGTAAACTATCTTCTTCTGCAAATTGAAACTTGAATGGATTACATTACTTCAACCAAAAGACAAAAACAAAACCAAAAATAAATACTAACAAAAACAGTTTAGCAGTATTGGCAGCAACCGAATGAATACGAGTATGAAAAATCTTAAACTTACCTCGTTGCGTAGAGTATGAACCTCATTCTGCAACGATGCTACCATCTCACGTAGAGCGGCTACCTCACCGCGTAATGTAGACCTCAACACGCCATGCATCGTCTTTGCGTAAAGTACCGACCTCCTCACGCAAGGCATTGACCTCATCACGTAACTCCCCTAACTCATCCCGTTGAGGTGGAGGTGGAGAACAGGGAGATAAACGTCGTGGCATCTTGCCGGTCACCTATCTTGCGGTGATGGTGGAGAAGAGGCTCGATGATGTGACAGAATAGGTGATGGCTGTCGTTGTGGAGGTGTATAGCCGGGTCGATCAGATGATGGCTCTGGGTGAGGTGATAGCTCTAGGCGAGGTGATGGCTCCCGAAGTGGAGGCTGCTCATCAACCGTTCCATCAAAAAAACGCTTACTAGCTTGCCACCAATCAGTGGCAAGCTCAGCTTCTGTGGGTGTCAGCCTCTGTAGAGGAGTGTTGGCCTCCTAACAATAAAAGCTCAAACAAAGTTAAACGTGTACTAGTAATAACTTGTTTATAAACATATGGTAGTATTTATGTTAACTTACATTATTTATTGTCGTATACCGTAGTAAATCTTCCCATTGCAAGGTCCGTTTCCTCTTCCAGGAAATAGCCCTGGGAATATCATTTGAAGTTTTATTGCATATGTCTTCATGGCGTGAAAGGCCTCAAATATCCAAATCTACAAACAATATAATAACAAACATTAGTAATTGTTAAATAATTACTTATAATTTTGGAAACATCATATCAAAATTCTTACCTTAAAGGCCCAAATAAAGCCTGTCAAAGTGTATTTGGAACCATCGCCATGCAAACTTTTTCGATCATCCAAGGCAGACGATAACTTATTCCATGTAGCTTTCCATAAATACGAGCCCCACGGAAACAGGTTCCACGCATTTAGGTCTTCTACCAATTTGATTAGATCATTGGAATAGGTTGTCTGGCCTCTCTGCCTAAAAAGTCGGCATGCAAAAGAATTAGAAGGCATACTCGGACAACGTCGACGTCATCCATCCGAGTAAAACCATCTTTATTATTCAAAATCTTGTCAGGTCTTCTACGTGTAGACTCGGCCTCTCCAGCTCAGGAAAACCCGGGATAGCCATGATGGGCGGGTAATGTGTCTAGTGTACCGACCTACATCATCGTGTCCGAAGCGTAACCGGTGATTAAGCAAAACTCCTCCGCCCAAAACACGTATACGCCGGTGGAAAATCAAACCATATCTCTTCATCACGACGTTGTATTGTCTCTGGTAGATCGCTAGTCATGGTTTGAAGAAACAGGTGTGTCAACATCGCATCTCCACCGGGATGTTGTACTTTCAGCCATGGCCCGAAGCATGTATCCTCAAACATTTTTCTTTGTGCAGGTGAAAGCTTCGACGCAATTGTTTTGGCCAGGCTGACTTTATTTCTCAAGGTCAATTGAGCCGAATAAAAGTTCTACAAAAACAATAAACATACTAAATTAGATATACCAAAAACTACACTGTGAAGATATACCAAAAACAATAAAACATAAATAGTAGTAGTTTATTCTTCAAACTTAAATATGCAACACTGTGAATTTCGTATTTGTCTTTGTTTTTTGGTTGAAGTAATGCAATTCATTCAAGTTTCAATTTGCAGAAGAAGAATAGTTTCTGAAAATGAAAATCGCAACACAAAAATGACTATCGCAACGAGAGAATCGCAACGCGAAACTTAAATCGCGTTGCGAGTTGCATTTCGCGTTGCGATTCTTGGTTGATTTAATAAGCAATCTAAGTGAAATGGTTAATCTATTATTGAAATTACCAGTAAACTTATCATCAATTTCAATATGAA
The DNA here is from genome assembly GCF_006381635.1 of Hibiscus syriacus. NCBI lineage: Eukaryota > Viridiplantae > Streptophyta > Magnoliopsida > Malvales > Malvaceae > Hibiscus > Hibiscus syriacus. Next base: position 7,046 of record NW_024063507.1, on the reverse strand, counting down.
AAACCTAATAATAATGCAAAAATTTCAAAAAGAAAATAATTAAAAAAACTAACCCTCGTTGGTTGATTTGGTTGATTTTCCATTTTGATTGTGAGGGTGGCTCTGAGAGATTTAGATAGACGGATTTCGCCGGAGATGGGGACGGATTTCGTCGGAGATGGGTGAGAGAGTGAGAGATGGAGATGGGACTGAGTTGTGATTTAGGTTTTAGGTTATGAGTTGCGATTACGGGATATACTGTGGACAGTTCAGTATTCCAATATTAATATTCATGTTTGGAATTTAAAAATAAAATACTTGGCCAGGATACTAATGGCGCTTTGAAAATCGCATTGCGATTATGTATTATCGCGTTGCGAAAGTCAGTATCGCGTTGCGAAAGTAAGTATCTCGTTGCGATTTTTTATTATCGCATTGCGATAGTCAGTATCGCATTGCGATTTTCCCAATTCGCGTTGCGATTTACTTATTCGCATTGCGATTTTCCCAATTCGCGTTGCGATTTACTTATTCACATTGCGAATGGGAAAATCGCAACGATACTGTAGACCATCGCAACGTGATTTTCAACTATCGCATTGCGAAAATGCAACGCGAATTTGCGATAATGGAGATCGCGTTGCGAATTAGCGATCGCATTGCGATTTTGTTGGTCATTTTGGCAAATCCGAAAAAAGTTGGTTAAAATCGTATATTATATGGAATTTTTGGTGACTGAGGTTATTTTCTCTAAAAAAAAATTGATAAAACAATTTGCTATATTCGGGGACGTGTACTTTAGCCTAATAAATAATAATGATGAAATCTGTCGGTGGATATGAGAAGTCCTAATCAGAATACCCCGCCGCCATGATCCCGCACACTGCCCGTTATGAGCTCTCCCTCCCTGTTTTTATCTTTCATTCGCTTATATATCTGATATAATGATGGTATAATTTATAAAAATATCAATGAATTAAATTTTATTTTTATAATATTAGTATAATTATATATAGATTTGTATGTAATTAATATGTTAAATGTTAAATTATCTTCATTCGTTTATATATCTGATATAATGATGGTATATAATTTATAAAATATCAATGAATTAAATTTTATTTTTTATAATATATTATTATAATTATATATAGATTTGTGTGTAATTAATATATTAAATGTTAAATTATATATTAAAAAGTTTATGAAAAGGGAAGGTTATTGCTATTGGGATGGAAGATGTGGAAATTCTACGTTTCTCAACTTTCCCGAAAGGGAAAAAACCTATCAACTTTGCTTAAATCTGTCATAAAGACCGGTTTCCATTGGTCCAAGGGAGCTATCTGTATCAACTGATTAAACATGTAGGTTGAAAAATTAAGCAATTTGTTAATTGTTATATGATCTGGATTCGATCAATGGATGTCATTGTGGATTAATTATTGGGTAAAATATGCTAGTGATCACCTAACAATAGCCTAATTTTATTTTGACCATAATTTTTAATTTTATCAATCAAGTCATCCAACTATTTAAATGCATTGAATCAAGTCACCTGCCATTAACATTTACCGGAAGTGCTAACGCGGCAATTAATAACATTGGTATAATTACACATTTGCTCATTGTTACTTATATATTATATTAATTTGTTCTTACTTTAATAAATTAAAATAAATTTAATCTTCGAATCAGATCGTGTCATGTGTGCTAAATATCATAACATGTGTCATCACCCGATACGAGGATTAAATTATTTAGTTTAATAGATTTGTTTTCCACCAATCAGAGGAACCTTCCAACCATTAACAAGCCGATTATTTTGTTTGGGATGATTACATATCGTATATATTTTTTGTATTAGTCTAAACTTAAATTCTTAATATTTTATATACTATATATTTTAAATTAAATTTACATATTAACATTATAAATATTTTTATTTTATTTTAAAGTATTAAATCTATTTATTTTTGTCTAACCTAAAAATATATTTTATTTTTATTTTATTTTAACTTGAAAATATTTTAATCTTATCTCAACTTTAAAAATATTTTATTTTTATCTTAACTTTAAAAATATATCTTATTTTATTTTAACTTATTACATATTATATTCTTAACTTAAATTATTAAATATATTCTAGTCTTACCTTAAAATTAAATATAATTTATCCTTATTGTAACATAAAATCTATATTTATTATTATTTTTACTTAAAAATGTATTTTTATTTTTAATTTGAAAATATGTTTATTTTATCTTAAATTTTAAATATTATAAGAATAAAATATAAATATTTAAGTTAAGGTAAGAATAAATTATATTTTTAAGTTAATAAAATAAAATATATTTTTAAGTGAAAATAAGAATAAAATATACTTTTAAGTTAAGATAAGAATAATATAATATATATATATATTATATATATATATATATAATGTTAAGATTTAATTTAATTTAATGTGTTAAGTTAAGTTAAGACTAATATAAAATATATAACATGTCTAAAAAAGAAAATTATGCAGTCTATTTTTCCATCTGTGCTAGGGTTTCCTTTGTCTTTTAACTAGCCGTTTGTCTGTCTTTGTGGTCAGTTTCTAGCGTGTGTTTCCAGTCCTTTTCTTGTTGTTTATTTCGATTTTCTTGGTTTCATACTTGTTCTCAGGTTTCGCTATGAGTGGGATTGAGAATGATTTGGAGAATCTTCACTTGGGAGAATAGGAGGAAGAGGCATTGAATTTGGGGGAATCGGAAAGTGAGAATCAATTGACTTTTGAATACTACTTAGTAGGGTGATTCCTCACGAGTATGATGGTGAACTTTCAGGAGATGTGAGTTACATTAGCGAATGTGTGGCATCCAATTGAGGGAATTTCAATCACAGAATTAGGAGATGGGAGATTCTTGTTCCGGATTTATCACTTAGAAGATGTGGAGAGGATTATGGGAGGTGGACCTTGGTATTTTAATTCACATCTTCTGATTCTACACAGATTGGGGAATGGGAAGAACCACAGTCAGCCCTCTTCAAAAGGTGTGCTTCTGGATTTTGGTGAATAACTTACCTGTGCGATCTATTTCGGAATAGGTGGCGAAACAATTCGGGAATTTTATTGGCACCTTTATGGAATATGATGCAACTGCTATAATGCTTGGTTATAAAGGGAGTTTGAGAATTCGGGTTGAATTAGATGTTGGAAAGCCATTAAAGCTAATGAAGAATATTGTGTTACCAAATAGTGCTTTCACGAATACAACCTTTCAATATGAGAAGTTGTGTCTGTTTTGCTTTTTATGTGAAAAGCTATGTCATGGGGAGATGTATTTCCCTTTGAGGATCTTAAAAGATAAGAAATATCTAATCCCACAATGGGATATTTCAATTCATGCGCCAACCAATCGAAGAAACAATCTCACGAGTCCTTGGATTAAGGCTGAGGATTCTACAGGAAGTGGTGTGACTAATTCAAATAACGTTGTGGGTTCTGAGAAGGCTCCATTGAGTGGATTGCGAGGTCAGACAAGGTTGTGGGTCGAAAGAACTTTTGGAGTTGTTGGGAGTGATGGAATTCCAAAGGGGGAGTTGATGAAGAGATGGTTTCGGCAGAAGAAGGCAACCCGTTAAAACGCCTTGATTCAGCCAACAGACAACAAAGTATACAATATCTTCGATTTTCGAAAATGAGAATGACATTGGAATATGTTCAGCATCTGCAGGTCTGGAAAATCAGGCAACCAGGAGCAATGAAACTCCTGAGTTGTAATATTCGAGGATTGGGGATGTCTCGAACGACAAGATGTCTCAAGCATTTGCTGAGAGACACGGACCTATATGTAGTTTTCTTCATGGAAACTAAACTACAAAATTCAAGGATGAAAAGATTAGGAAGTCGTGTGGCTTTCCAAACGGGGTTAAGGTTGAAGCTAATGGTTCTAGTGAAGGGCTTTGTCTGGCTTGGAGATCGAATTGTGATGTTAGCTTACGATTGGTTTCTAGCTCGCATATAGATATTGTTTTTACTGATAAGAGGGATGGTATTAGGTGGAGATGTACTAGTTTTTATGGTGCTCCTGAGGTTCAGAATCACATGTCGTGGGATTTACTTCAGGTTTTAAATGATGTCCAGGATATTCCATGGTTGGTGATTTGGGACTTTAACGAAATTATGTTTGCACATGAGAAAGAATGAGGCCTTTCGAAGTGAACGTCAGATGCGTGAATTATGTGAGGTTATTCAAGAGGTGTTCTTTTTATATTGATTTCATGGGTTCATGGTTTACTTGGGAGAGGGGAAAACGTGCAGAAACTGCTATTAGGGAACGGTTGGATCGTGGGGTGACAAGCAATAGTTGGATGGAGAAATTCCCAAACTATACTTACAGAACCTGTTACATGATTTCTCGGATCATTTCCCACTCTTAATTAACTACATATACAAACTTTAGCATGGTACGGAGATGGCACTTCTGGTTTGAGGCATCTGGTTATTAAAAGATTAGAGCAAAGTGAAGGTGGAATGTCTTTGGATTTGCAAGGAAAGTTTCCAGATAGATTAGATTTTGTTTGCAGAGGCTTGGATTATGGTTTAAGAATACTTGTAGAGATAAAAGATGACAGAAAAATAGCTTCAAAGTCGATTAGAGAGTTAATGTCTCAAGATCCGTCGGATGATGTGTTGGGAGAGATCATAGATACCCGTTTGCAATTGAATTTGGAAGCTGATAAGTAGGAACTATATTCGAAACAAAGGGCTCGTGCCAACTGGCTGAAACATGGTTAATGCAATGAAGTCTATGAGCCTTTTGAAAAGATGATGATGTGCTTTTGTGAAAGACGATGTAATCGGATTCTTTCGTTAAAAGCTAGTGAAGTCCAGTTGTGAGTGAAGTGGGTATGAGTAACTTGGCCAAAGGATTTTTGAGTCCTTGTTCGCCTCCTCAAATTCAGGTATGTGTGAGGAAATTTTAAATGGCATTTATCGATGACTTTTGAGGAAGTCGTTAATGCAATGAATTCTATGAGCCTTTTGAAAGCAGCAGGGGAATATGGTTTTGGTGCTATTTTCTACCAATGATTTTGGAATCTGACTAGGAAAGAGGTGGCCGACTACTGTATCGGTTTGCTCCAAGGACAGTTTGATATGCACACTGTCAATCACACCCACATTGTGCTTATACCAAAAGTTGAATCAGTGGTAAATATCAATGTTTTAAAACTGGACAAGACATTGAACCGGTAAAGGTGGTTCACTGATTAACTACGGTTTAATCGGATTTTATAAAATAATTTTTTTTTTAATTTACATAATATCTAAAGCAATATTAATATATATGTAACATTTTTTTTTAAGTTTACAATATTAAAATATATAAAAATATCACAAGTCATAACATATATATAAATTAAAAACCATAAAATCAAGTAAAACAAAATGATTCAAATCAACTACAACATAATATTTAAGGTAAAACATATTAAATAATAAATAATTATATAACTATAATAAAATAAAATAAAATTGTGACTTAAAAAAATTATAACAAATGATGTCATTTGGTTTAATTTTTTAAAAATAAAATAATTCCATGTGGCTAAGAAAAATAGAAGAGTATCTCAACTTACTTCTATAAATAATAGAGGTAATTTGACATTCAAAATCATGGAGCCTTTTGTTGGCACAAAGTGAACTTCTTTCGCTTCAATTGAGCTCAAATTTTAGGCTTCAATTGAACTTCTAATTTTTTTTGAGTTCGAGCATTTTTTAGTTAAAGTTTAATATTATATTTCGAGTTCGAGTTGAACTTGATAATTTTAGCTCGTGAGTTTTTGAGTCGAGTTGAGCTTACTTTTAAAGTTTTCGAGTTCGAGTCGAGCTCAGCAATACTCGAATTTGACTTGGCTCGTTGAACAAACGACATCGTTTGGTTTAAATTTTTTTAAAAGAAAAAAAGTGAACCGGCGGTTCAAACCGGTTTTGACGGTTTTCAGCCGGTTCACCCCGGTTTTACCGGTTTTCAGTCGGTTCTATCGGTTTTTAGCTGGTTCATTGCCAGACCGGTTTTGTTATAACCGGACCGGACAGGCCACCGGTTCACGGTTCAACGCGTTGAACCAACTGGTCCGATCCGATTTTGATAACCATGGTAAATATGAGCCAGTTTCGCTCGATCAGCCTTTGCAATGTTCTTTTCAAGATTGTCTAAGATGATTGTTATCGGCTGTAACATTACATTTACCTTTGTATTGATGAGGTACAAAGTGTGTTTATCCCAGGGCGGCTGATCATGATAATATAATCTATGCTTAGAGATGTGCACTCATTCCAAATGAGGAGAGTGGGGTACTTTGCCTTGAAATTTACATGAGCAAAGCTTATGACATAGTTGAGTTGCACTTCTTGTGGGTTATTCTTCAAAAGATGGGTTTCTCGCTTGGATGGATTGAATAAGAGAAAATAACTTCAGCGACCGAAATTACTTTAAATATACGATTTTAATCAATTTTTTTTGGATTTGCAAAATAACCAACAAAATCGCAACGCGATTTCAAGTTCGCAACGCGAACTCCTATTTCGCAACACAGTTTCCAAATTCGCAACGCGAATTTCGTAAATTGAATTCGCCAATTTCGTAACTCAATTATCGACATAGGTAAACACGGTAGAAAAATCCGGTAAAAAAAATCCGAATTCGACAATTTGAAAACTGAGTTGCGAATTGGCAAATTTATGTTGCGAAATGTAAAATCTCGCCTCTTAAAGAAAAATTAAAGGACATAAAATGCACTGGAATGGTTTTCAACCGGGACATCCCAGTTGCTAAGTCCACGTATGAATCACTCAGCTAAACCTACGTCTGTATATGAATTGAACAAACACAAACGACGGTATGTTCATGTTCGTTCGTTCTTTCGTTTAACTTTAACCAAACAAACAAACTGTTGAAATGATTTTCCTTTAAGATGCGAGATTTTACATTTCACAACACGAATTTGCCAAATTCGCAACTCATTTTTCAAATTGGCGAATTTCGGATTTTTGACCGGATTTTTACCGTGTTTACCTA